>NC_071990.2:28635000-29885000 GCF_028885655.2 Pongo abelii | reverse complement strand
CCAGGGAGAAACCCTCGGCTTGGGCCCCATCCCTCTCCCTTCACTTTTCATCCCGGAATCTCCGTCCCTGAACTGGACTCCCTGCCTCCCACTCCTTACCTGTCCACCTGGACTCTTCTAGAAGAAAACTCACCCACGGAGCTTGGTGACAGAGAGTGAGCTTGCTCTGGGAATGGAGGTGTAGATTTTTGTTGTTGTTTTTGTTTTTAATCGGGAAGAGTTGTGCCTGAGTGCATGAGACACAATAGAGACCAGTTTGCTCTTTGTTTATTAAATACATTGGGTAGCAGAACCTTGGTAACCCCTGAATGATCAGGAATCTAATAGGTAAAAAATGTGACTTTGGCCCCTTGATGTATAAATGTGTCCAAAAGCGTTACAACAGGACTCACAAAGCTACTAAGTTTCACTTTCCCAGACAATGTATCTGTGACTCCTGCTTGTCTTATTTTAAATTTACCATCATTCCTTAGCTCTGAGTTTCTGTGTGAGTCCAGGACATCTCCTCAATACAAAGTAGCACACGGTGTTACTATATGTTGCAACCAGAAGCCAGTACAGGCTTTATTCACCTCAGAGTTGCAACTGTTCAATGCAGTCACAATGCCCCTCGCTAGTGCTCATGCACTGCCTGTTTTTAGGAAGTATCCACTCTTAAGTGTTGTGTATATTTTATAGGAACACTTAGTATTTTTTAAACCTGATTAACATAAAAAACAATTAGTTTTTAGGCAGACCCACATAAGGTATTAAAGGCCAACTATCAAGAACACCCTGCGAAACTCTGTAGATGGATGTATTAAAATCCATAAAACAATGTATTTAAACCTAAGAATTCTGCTGCTTTTGAATTCTTTCCTCAGCTCCTTTTCCTCACCCCCTGCTTCTCCAGCCCTTCCCTCCATCCCTCTCATCCTTCAGGCCCTCCTCTCCCCTTTGTCCCCACCACACTGTCACTCGTGAATTGTGACACTAGCACTGTCCCATGACCTGCTACGTGACTGTTCTCTCCACAGTGGTCCTGCTCCTGTGAGTTAGTGTGTCATTTCTCCACTTAAAACACTCCAGTGTCTCCGCCTCGGTCTTGTGAAGCTTCTGGAGTGTCAGGCACGTGAGCATATGAGGGGATACCCGGTTCATTGTAGGGACTAAATTAATTTTTGTTGACTGAATGAATGAAATATGAGTGTAATAAATTGTATCACAGATAATTATAAAATATAAAACACTGAAAAAGTTCAGAAAGATTTTATTTCGTGCAACTAGTGTGTATATCAATTCATCAGTTCATTTGTGCACTACCATGCCTGGCGAAACAACACCCATTTATCTGTTTATAGTTCCTTCATCAGAAATCTGGGCAAGATGTGGATAGAATCTCTGTTCTGGGCTTCCAAAAACTGTGTTATCTTCTTGAATCCTCCTTCAGGCTTACACAGAGGTGGCGGAATGCGGTTTCTTGCAGTTGTAAGACTGAGGTCCCTGTTCCTTGCTGGCTGTCAATGTAGAGAACAGGGACGGCTGAGCTCAATTCCTGGTGCTCACCAGCATTCTTTCCTACACAAACCCTTCATTTTCATTTTCTTTTCTTTCTCTTTCTTTCTTTTTTTTTTTTTTTTGAAACGGAGTCTTGCTCTGTTGCCCAGGCTAGAGTGCGGTGGCGCCCTCTCAGCTCACTGCAAGCTCTGCCTCCCTGTTTCACGCCATTCTCCTGTCACAGCCTCCCAAGTAGCTGGGACTACAGGCACCCGCCACTACGCTTGGCTAATTTTTTGTTTGTTTGTTTGTTTGATTGGTTGGTTTTTTTGTATTTTTAGTAGAAACAAGGTTTCACCATGTTAGACAGGATGGTCTCAATCTCCTGACCTCGTGATCCGCCCACCTTGGCCTCCCAAAGTGCTGTGATTACAGGTGTGAGCCACCACGCCCGGCCCACAGCCCCTTCATTTTCAAACCCCATGGTAGAGGAAATCCGTCATATTGAGTCCCTCTCACACTGTGAATCTCTATGTTCAGGAAGAACCCAGTCATTTCAAGGGCCCACCTGATTAGGACAGTCCAAGCAGAATAAACCCTTCCTAAAGTCAACTAATTGAGGCCCTTAATTATATCTGCTGAATCCCTTCACAACAGCACCTATATTAGAGTTGGTTGAGTAACTGGAGGAAGGTGAATGACCAGGAGCTGGTTGTGGAGGCCATCATAGAGTCAGCCTAGCAAGGGTTGAATCTTCCATTTGTGTTTAATTGGGACACAGTTGAAAACTGAAGTAAAGTGATCATTGTGAATGGTCATAAAATACATCCTTTACAGCCATGGAAATTCTCCCTACCTTTTAAAACTAAGTTACAAGTTTAATATCTTATAATTAATTTAGGCCAGGTGTGGTGGCTAACACCTGCCATCCTAGCACTGTGGAAGGCAGAGGAAGGCAGATTTGTTGACTCCAGAAGTTCAAGATCAGCCTGGGCAACATGGCGAAACCCCCATCTCTACAAAAAATTAGAAATTAGCCAGGCATGGTAGTTCATGACGGTAGTCTCAGGTACTCAGCACGCTGAGATCAGAGGGTCCCTTGAGCCCAGCAGGTTGACACTGCAGTGCATGGTGATCATGCCACTGCACTCCAGCCTGGGTGACAGAGTGAGACCCTATCTCAAAAATAATAATAATGATGATGATACATTTAGAACAAATGCAATTTAACATGTAATAATACATCCTCTCTTGTGAAAATGTATTAGTTATTTACTATTGCATAACAAATTATGCAAAACTTAGCTCAAAACAACAGATATTCATCATCTCCCACAGTTTCCAATGGTTAGGAACCAGGAAAGGTTTCCCTGAGTGCTTCTTGCTCAGGGCCTCTCACAAGGTTGCAGTCCAGTTGTCAGCCAAGGGCTGCATCATCTGAGGGCTACACTGGGGCTGAGGATTCACAAGAAACATGGATGAGTCACATGGCTGTTGGAAAAGGCCTAGTTCCTTGTTGTCTGTTCCCAGAAGGCCTCAGTTCTTAGCCACATGGACCTTCCTGCAGGGCTGCTTACGGCACAGCAGCTGGCTTTCCCCAGAGCTCATGAGCCCAGAGACAGAGAGAGAGAAGGGCCCAGAGACAGAGAGAGAGAAGGTGGAAGCCGCAGTGAGTTTTATGTTCTACACCCAGAGTCACAAACTGTTATGTCAGCATTATTCTATAAGTTAGAAGTTGTTTTAGTCCGTTCTCACAGTGCTATAAAGAAATACCTGAGACTGGGTAATTTATAAAGGCAAGAGGTTTAATTGACTCACAGTTCTGTGTGGCTGAGGAGGCTGCCCCAGGAAACTTACAGTCAGGGCAGAAGTGGAAGCAAACACATGCTTCTTCACATATTGCAGGATCTGGCCAGCAGCCTGCAATGTAATGGGGCTCTTTCTTTGTTCCCAGGTGGATCGGCAGGTCAAGAAATAATAGACACACACAAGATAGTGAAAGCTGGGTCCAGGGGGGTCACCGCCTTCTGGTCCCATGGTGCCAACAATGCACTGGATATACCAGCATTTATTATTAAGTTTATTGAGGGCAGGGGTAGGTTGGTGAGAGATTTAGGGTCATTTGATTATGAGGTGTGATGGTCACATGGGGATGAAGTAATTCTTTAACATAACATCTGTATGCAGAAATACAGTATACAGAGATGAGAATTTACAATATAGTGTGTGCATCGGTAATTTCTAACAGAGCCTTAAAACAGAAACACAGTCTCTCCATAACCTATGATTAGCAAGATACTAATCAGTAGTAACAGTTGCAGCAAAAGCTGATTACAAACAATCAATAGAAAGAGGAGGTGAAGCTAGACAACCTGTTAGACCAGAAATTATCAGAAGGGAGTATGCCTTAACCCTAAAGAGTCCTAAAAGAGCTGTGGCAAGATAAGGGCGTTTATAGCCCTATCTTATCCATATGAACAGGCACCCCCTCATGCATCCGTTTATAGGCTCTCCACAAGGGTCGCATTCCATTCCCAGAGCTATGAACATCTGCTTTTCTGGGATAGGAATCTTGGTGATGTGAAACCTCCCTGACTGCACGTCCGTTCATAGGCTCTCTGCAGGGGGAAGGACATCACACGCTGTTGGCTCATTCTGGCAGTCCAACCTGGCATTGTCTTTACACAATCCTGCATGCAATTTTGTATTTACAATAATCAGGAGCATTTCATCTTTTATTCTGTAGCAACAGTTTCAGGGGATCTCCCTTACATTCACATGGTGGCAGGAGAGGGAAATGCAGAATGAAGCAGGGAAAAGCCCCTTATAAAACCATCAGATCTCATGAGAATACCCTCAGTATCATGAGAACAGCATGGGGGCACCGTCCCCATGATCCAATCACCTCCCATGAGGTCCCTCCCCCAATGGGTAGGGATTATGATTCGCATGACAATTCAAGATGAAATTTGGGTGGGAACACAGAACCAGGCCATATCAGAAGTGCCTCATTAAGTCCAAGCCACACTCAAGAGAGGGAATTAAGCTGCACCTTTGGAAGGGAACAGTATCGAAGGATTTGAATGTATGTTAAAAGCAAAATTATAACTATTGTTTCAGGTTTTTGAAAATCAAAGTCTTCTTTTATCTAATTATTTTTCATTAACTCTTTAAGCTTGTCTTTTAATTTAATTTTATTTTAAGTTTCAGAGTACATGTGCAGGATGTGCAGGTTTGTTACATAGGTACATGTGTGCCATGGTGGTTTGCTGCACCTATTAACCCATCACCTAGGTATTAACCCTGGCATGCATTAGCTATTTTTGCTAATGATCCCCCCACCACGGCCCTCCCCCAACAGGCCCCAGTGTGTATTTTTCCTCTCCCTGTGTCCATGTGTTCTCATTACTCAGTTCCCAATTATAAATGAGAACATGTGGTGTTTGGTTTTCTGTTCCTGTGTGAGTTTGCTGAGGATAATGGCTTCCAGCTTCATCCATAGCCCTGCAAAGGACTTGATCTCATTCCTTTTTATGGCTGCATAATATTCCATGGTGTGTATGTACCACATTTTCTTTATCCAGTCCATCATTGATGGGCATTTGGGTTGATTCCATGTCTTTGCTATTTGCTGCAATGAATGTAAACATGCATATATCTTTATAATAGAATGATTTATATTCCTTTGGGTATATACCCTGTAATGGGATTGCTGGGTCAAATGGTATTTCTGGTTCTAAATCTTTGAGGAATCACCACACTGTTTTCCACAATGGTTTAACCGATTTACTTTTCCACCAACCATGTAAAAGCATTCCTATTTCTCTGCAACCTCACAAGCATCTGTTGTTTCTTGACTTTTTAATAATTGCCATTCTGACTGGCATGAGATGGTATCTCATTTGTGGTTTTGATTTGCATTTCTGTGACGATCAGTGATGTTGACCTTTTTTTTTCATATTTTTGTTGGCCACATGTACGTCTTCTTTTGAGAAGTTTCTGTTCATGTCCTTTGCCCACTTTTTAATGAAGTCTTTTTTTTTCATGTAAATTTGCTTAAGTTCTTTGTAGACTCTGATTATTAGACCTTTGTCAGATGGATAGGTTGCACAAATTAGCTCCCATTCTGCAGGATGTCTGTTTCCTCCGATGATAGTTTGTTTTGCTGTGCAGAAGCTCTTTTGTTTAATTAGATCTCATTTGTCAATTTTTGCTTTAGTGGCAGATGCTTTTGGCGATTTCATCATAAAATCTTTGCCCATGCCTATGTCCTGAAAGGTATTGCCTAGATTTTCTTCCAGGGTTTTTCTGGTTTTGGGTTTTACATTTAAATCTTTAATCCATCTTAAGTTAACTGTGTAAAGTGTAAGGAAGGGGTCCAGTTTCAATTTTCTGCATATTGCTAGCCAGTTCTCCCAGCACCATTTATGAAATAGGGAATCCTTTCCCCATTGCTTGTTTTTGTCAGGTTTGTTGAAGATCAAATAGTTGTACATATGTGGTCTCCTTTCTGAGTTCTCTATTCTGTTCCATTGGTCTGTGTGCCTGTTTTTGTAGCAGTATTATGCTGTTTTGGTTACTGTAGCCTTGTAGTAGAGTTTTAAGTCGGGTAGCCTGATGCCTCCAGCTTTTTCTTTTTGCTTAGGATTCTCCTGGCTATATGAGCTCTTTTTGAATCCATATGAATTTTAAAATAATTTTTTTCTAATTCCATGATAAGCTTCTCTTTTTAAATTCATGATTAAAAGTTTGAGACATCACAGAGCCTTGGGTGCTGAGGGGAAAACAGTTGGAGACAGAGAAAAGAGATACAACAGTATCTCTGAGTTTTTCTTGCCAATATCATTGTTATTAAATAACAATGTTCTCCTCAATGAGTTAACACAGTTGAAAACATAGAGTAACTAGATCAAATCGTTCCAAGATTTCAGTGCCATAAAACTAATACCTGGAAAATAAGTCTTTGTTTTGTCTAAGATGTCTCAAATTTAGTGGAAATATGCCCCACTCACCAATTTTCTTACTGAAATATCCTCACTAAACATTTGCCTACACTGAAAAAAAAAAAAAAAAAACTGTGCTCTATGGTGTAGCCGTTCTTTTAAACTGCTTTCACTTAGGAAAAGATCGCCTAATCAAATTGCTTTTAATTTACAAAAATGTGAATCTCATACTTTGGTCAACACATCTAGCTTAACATGATGCCAATAACTTTGTTTTGATGCTGTAGCCCGAAATGGTTAGCTGGAATTGAGAAACAAGTTTTTTTTTTCTTTATTTTTTTTCCAAAAACTGGCTATTCAGTGGGCATTCTATAATAAACTTAACATCTTTTGTTGTGGTATTGAATGAGATGTGATACAAGTGATTTGAACACCACCGTTATTCTATATAGCACTGCTATTTTGTGCTTCTGAATTTTTTTTTTCTTTTTAGCAGTCCTTTTCTGTTTTCCATTCATATTTGCTATTCCATCACTGGGTATTCCTTCCTACTCTTTTCTTGTTTCATTTGTTTTGATCAATGATGTGCATTTCCAATTCTTTAAAAATTTAATTCAGTTGTATCTGTGGTAAAATGTAACATCAAATCCTTTGCAAGATGGAATTACCTTGCACAGCAGATTGAACATTGTATACTTGAAAATCTAGAGAGATGCCAGTGAGCCAATGATCAAATGATGTATTTTTAGCCAAGGCCATTTTCATGGCATCCTGGTTCTCTCTGTCACATGGCTCCTTACAATTCTCTGTGGTTTTCTTCCAATGTAAGTAGTTATTGTTAAGGATCCTTGAAATGAAACTTGGAATTCTTTTCTCTTTCATTTCTATAAAAAACAGGTATATTTTAATTTGGAAAACTCTGTTTAGGAATTACAGTCAAGTAACTACCAGGGTGCCCAGCACTGGTGTAAAACACAGAACCTGTAAAGCTCCCCTGGGCTGCTGCTCATTCACATCCCCCAGAAGGAGGCTCCATCCTGAATCTGTGATTATTATTCCTTTGTATTTCTTTAATGATTTTTGCAATAAGTATATATATATATCCCCAAACCAAATATCAGTTAGTTTTGCTAGGTTTTAAGCTTCTGGTACAGCAAATTCCTACTGCATTTATTTTCCCATGATGCACATTATGTATAGGAGTTATCTGTGGTGTGGGAGACTGTCATTCATTCATTTTTACTGCTGAAAGTTTACATTTTATGGTTATACCACATTTTCACTACTTTCCTATTGATGTATATGTGGCTGATTCCAGTTTTTGCTATAAACATCAGTGTGCATGTCTCCTGTGCACATAGGCAAGAAAGCCCCCCAGAGTGGATGATTAGGAATAGGTTGGTTGGATGATAGGTTGTATGGACTTTAACCATACTAGATAATGATAATATGATTTGCAAAGTGATTGTGGCTACTTAAACTTTTACAATAAATATGTAACACTTGATGTTGATGATGTGTTCTGAAAACACTGCATTGAAGGAATTGAGTTAAAAGCCACTGTCTTGGCGATAGAATTATAGCAGGCATTTTTATTCAGACTCTGTTAATAACTTCCTGTAGTTTACTTGTTTCTCATATACCACGGCATTATACTTTTGACATATAGATTCAGAAAATGCTTACTTATAGCACAATCACATAGGGTTATTTTATATGTTAGGAAATTTTCATAATGAAAAGGAAAAAATGGAGGAAGGGAGGGAAAGAAGGAGGAATGGAAGGAAACATGAAAGAAGAAAAGAAGGAAAAAGAAGGGGAAGAAAAGGGGAGTGAGAAGGAGGGAGAGTGAGAGGTTGAATGGAAATAGAGAAGAAAGAGAGGGAGGGAGGGACAGAAGGAAGGAGAAAGGGAAGGAACAAAGGAGAAAAGAAACTAAAATAAAGAAAAGAATAGGTGTTGAGAAACTAGAAATCCTATGTGTGGCTAATATTATCAAAATGGGAGGAAATAAAACAGATGGAGTTAACCTCTATAGAATAATGGAAATGTAAGAGGGCTTCATTAGTTATCCATTGCTGTGTAACAAACTACCCCCAAATTTAGTGACTTAAAGCTACAAACGTTGACAAACTCAAAAGCATAATACAAATACCAGCAAAATGGTACCAGTGCAGATAGAAGTTCCCCACCACTGGCACCACCAGCACCAGAGGGTCTGAGGGATGCTGGCTGCTCGCACCACAGCCTGGATCTGCTGCAGGGTCCTTTCCTGTGTGGGCCCCACAAGAAGCTGGCCTCCTCCTATGTCACCTAGAGTGTGGGCCAAAGCAACATACCTAGATGTGAAATGTGGTGTCATCAGAACTGTAAGAGGCTCATCAGGCAGTGTGCTTCCTGCCTTCTGGTGACGACGCAAGATGAAACAGTTTGTCTTTTACCTTGGAGGGGACACACCTGCATTCCCCTAAACACTTGGCCCTTGTTCACCCGTAAAACCTCACTTCGGTGGCCACTCTTGAAGCTCTGTAATGTTTATCTTCACCTTCTGGAGTGCATGTGTTTTGCCAAGGACTCCAGTGCACTTTCTACCTGCTGCTCATCCACCCCAGTCAACATGAAATTGTCAGTGAAATGAGCTGATTTAATATCCTATAGGATATCAATTATGTCTAGTGTAGTCTTTATACTATAGTGGGCAGGGGAGTTACAATAGCCCTGAGAGAAACTATAAATGAATGTGTTATGGATCCCACATGAATGTGAATCACTCCATATCCCCTTTCCAATTGGAGAGGAAAGGTATGCACTCACCAAATCCACAGCTGCACGCTGTGTGCCCAGGGTTTTATTAATCTGCTCTACCAATGATATCCAGACAACATAAAAGCTGCAATTATAATTCCTACTTGGCCAGACCTGGAGTAATCTCATTCATTCTTTAGGCCTCATTAGGCTTCCTCAGGGACAGGTTGCTGGATTACATAGAGACAATAGACAGCCCCAACACCACCCCACATCCTTCAGCTCTCTAATGGTGGTGCGACCCCCACAATACTTGAAGTGTCTTCTGCAAGGTCCACCCTGGGACACACTATGATTTTTGATTTGGCCAGGATGTGGGCAGTGTCAGAGGTTTCCCTTTGGCTTTCAGCACAATGAGAGTCCTTACTCCACAGACTAGGGACCCAGTGTGGGGGTGACTCCACTTAGCAGTGCATCAGTGTCAATTATGCACTCAGGGAACTGGAAGATAACCAGGGTTGGCTGTATGGATCCAATGGTCCCACTGTGGGCCATAATGTGTCCAGGTTTACTCCCTGGCCCCATGAGCCCCACTGTGATGGGAGACATGATAGTGCTGTGGGCATCTGGGCATCAATGTCAGCTCACAACCAGTGTCAATAATCTGCCCAGTTCTGCCTGTTTCCTTTCCCCAGTGTACAATCTCCTGAGTAAATGGCTATAGGTTCCTTTGCTGAAGGACTGAGGGAATTGTGCCAGCATTTACTTCCACGGGGTTGCAGGGTATTCCTCCTAGGGATATGGACTCCTCCTCTGTCACTGGGATCTGAATCTGAACTTCGGCTGAGGTCTAGGCATTGAGGATGGGATCATGATTTTGTATTGGGTCAAACACCTTCACACCTTCACCTTCCTGCTTCTCAATTCTTGCTTTCTTATCATAGATATCAAGCAGTGCCCTTGTTGGCTGCCTGTCCTAATCCTGGGACACCACCCTCTGTTATCCTTCCCCACATTCCCTGCAGCTTGAGTCCTCTTGGCTTCTCCTCCGAGGTTGCCATAGTAACCATGCCCTCTGGCTTTTTCAGGTCACTGCCACCATTTGGTCTTTGTCTCTTCAGGGCCACACTCTCCCCAGGGATATTAATAAATGCAACTCTGGGTCATATTTACTACCATCACATCCAGCCTGCAGAGGACAACACCCCGACACTTCTTAGTGATGCAAGTCCCTCTCACCATCATGTTTCTGAGGCTCTGGTGGAAGGTGTTTCCTTTGTACCCTCTTGTGGAGCATGGTACTTGTGGGCCTTCACCATGCCCACTACCCTCAGCCTCGTTATTCCATCCTGTGCAAGTTCCAGGGCAACTAAGTCACATCTACCTTGTTGAGAGTCGGGCATCATTTTTTATAGTCTATATGGATTCACCCCAGCAGTGGGTTTGGCCCCCCCTTATCAAAGTCCTGGGGTGTTTGATAAACCCATGCCTTGAGAAAGTGCCTCCAAGCTAAAGGATTTTTATTCTTCCAGCCTGAAATTCTGGTTCCTTGATCAAACGCCCTCAAATTCCAATCCCAGAAGTGCTCCTCAGCCTCCTATGGGGACGTGCCAGTTAGTTCCTGCAAAGCTCTTCAGTGGGATTCCTGCTGCATCATAGGGGTGAGACTTCTGTATCGTCTTCCAGCATAGGAAGTGGGAACCATTACTAGAGAAGGGTGAGCCTCCTATGCATGCCCAGAGGATCCTGGATGGCACCCATCGGATAACCCTGTTCCTGTTTGCAGAATCTCAGGTTTACCCACCAGGATCCTGACTTTCCCGTAACAGGCCTGCCTTGGCTGAGTGTCAAATATGTCTGGAGCACTGTGGCCCTCATAATGATGTCTTCAGCTACCATTCCACGGTATCTGCCCTTTGGCTACAAGAGATAAAGACCTCTGCATGAGACACTGCAGAGGTTGTCACCTGCAGCCAGTGACAACTGTTAACAATTCACAGATTCTCATGATCCTTTCATAGGGCATCAATACAGCTGAGCAGTAACCAGCCAATTCCACTGTCTTTGTAGGTTTCCCACTAACCCCGTCATTATTGTGCAGGGCATTCTATCACCTCACCTGCCATAGCTTCCCCTAACCAGGGCATCTTCTCAGCTCAGCACTGGTGAGACCTACAGCATCTCAGCTGCATCTTGTGCTATGGAATTTCTGTGTCCCCCACAACCCTGGTGGCATCCTCTTGGCGTGCCAGGCAGTGGGCAAGCTTTTTTCAAATTCTCATTTTTGCCTGTTTTCATGGATCTCCCTTCTTCATACTGCTTGTGTTAGTTAGGGTCCTCTGAGGAGCAGACCCCAATACAGTATTCAATGTGCGAGGATTTATTAGAGGAAATGGTTGTGAGAGAAATTCAGGACACAGACAGAAAATGCTGGGAATGTCATCAGACCACAAAGCAACTCTGAGCCCCAGTGAGGTAGACAGTGCAGGAAGGTCAGCTGGAAGCATCCTAGACCCTGTGCAGGCTAAGGGAAGTTCAGTAAGGGTGGCAGGAAGCCCTAGAGCTTCAGTCAGCCTTCAGAGAAGAAATGTTCCTGCCTTAGTTTCTGCTCTGCTTTCCTCAATCATTGGCAGGAAAAGAAAGGGGGCAGGTGTGGCCTCAGAGCAAATGTGGCAATAGGTTTCAGGATTCAAAAGTTGAGGCCACCATCAATTCTGCTTCCTCTAGCTGAGGGGCTGGCATGTGCATTCTCATGACTGCCACAATGATCCAGTGAGGAGAGAGGAAAAAGGTTGATGATAAAGAGAAAAAAAGGTATGAATTGATGAACTGACACCTTTAAGTAGATGATAAGGGATGACGTTTGGGGCACCAGAAGAGGGACTGGCTCTGGCTGGGAGCAGAATGGTTTACCCACAACAGTCCCCGACATGGTAAAACACCTGACATGTGTTGCAGCTGTAAATGCATGAGCAGATGGTGATGGAATCTGTCTTCTAATGTGTTCAGTTTTCTCAGTGAGGTAGGAACCAAGGTCGTCAGCTGAGATAAGAATGGGGAAGGAGGGTTGGATGTGTGAGCTCAGAGAGAAGGTGTGTAAGGGTCACCCAGGCCAGGAGGAGGCTGAGGGTGAGCCATGGAGGGAGAGGGTGATTGCTGGCCCTGGTGGGGGCTCCCCATGTGGTTTGGGTCATGAAGTTAGAGAAGACACCAAGGATGAGGGACAGTGAGTAGACGGCAGAATCACTGCATTGGTATTCCCAGGGTGGGGGTCAAAGTAGTGTTGGAATTGATGTGCTAAAGGGTGGACTTCAAGCCTGGAAAGCAGGCACATATGCAATGAATAGTCACTGATATTACCTCACAGCATATGATAAAATGATAGAATCTGTGTCCTCAGAGGCTGTGGCCACCTTGCACGGGATGAGTGGAAAGATGGCCAGAGAGTGGGAAGTGTGAAATTGAGAGTATGGAAGGGCTGGGGTTCTTGAGCATGATGAGGCCTAGGGGATGACAAGGGCATGAGATTCAGGCAGAGAGAGGAGAAGGTCATGGAGGAGAGGAGTTCCAGGATCTGAGAGTCCAGGGAGTGAGGGCATCTTCTCTGCTGTATAGGTGTCTATTGCTGCCATAAAAATTACGAAAAACCAAGTGGCTTTAAACAGCACCTAATTATCATGTCACAGTCCTGTGGGTTGCAAGTCCACACAGTCTTATGGGGCTAAGATCAAGGTATGGGCGGGTCTGTGTTCCTTCCTGGAGACTCTGGGGAATAATCCACTTCCAAGCTCATTCAGGTTCTTGTCTGAATTCACTTCCTTGCAGATAGAACAGAGGTTTCCACTTCCTTGTTAAGAGCCACCCTTAGCTCCTAGAATCTTCTTTCAGCTACTCACACATGGTGCCTAAGACACATCCAATCCTCCTGCTTGGAACATCTGACCTCCGTTCTTCTATGTCTCCTCTACCTTCCTCCTCTGCAGAATCTGACTCCAGCCAGGGCAGGTTCTCTGCTTTTAGTGGCTCATTTGATTTGATTGGGGCCACACAGATAGTCCAGGAGAATCTCCCTATTTTAAGGTCCTTAATCGTCATTACATGAGTAAAGTCCCTTTTGCCATGTAATGCAACCTGTTCACAGGTTCCAAGGACTAAGACTGGACCTCTTTCGGGACCATTACTCAGCCCACCACATGCTGAAGTCACCAACAGTCAAGGAGACTGCTAGAGAGGGTCACAGTGAACCAAGAGCTACAAGAGTCAGGATTGAAAGGAAAGGCCGGGGGCCCACAGGGAATGGCTACAATGAGGGGAATGGGGGTCTAATCTGATGACAGCTTAGGGGTTTTAGGGAGGAGGGAGGCAGAAAGTTCTGAGAACCACAGTGAGGAGCAAGGACCCCACCTCACCTCTGAACCCAGGGGTACAAGTCCATGGGGAAACTCCCCTATGTGGGAGGACTTCGGAGGGGGTCATGTCCTCAGGGAGAACAGGTTGCTGCTGGAGCTGTGAGGTGCAGGAACATCCTGAGAGAGGGTGTGGAGGTTTTGCTGATCAACGACTGAGATTCCAGGGGGTGCACTGGGAAGATTTCTGTGGTTTGGGAGGTTGGGGAGACAGAATAGAGGTGTGCAGAGCCTTGTGGGGATGCAAGTGCAGGGTATGTGGGGAACCCAGTGTCACTGACACAAACAGGGAAAGGACATGATGAGCTGAGTCCTGGTGGACTCAGGGCAGACAATGGTGCTGAGGCTGTGGGAGATGAGGGAGGAGGAGCAGGGGTGGCTCTCACCTGGGCTGTCCATGGAGGTCAGGACAATGAGGTAGTGGGGTCTCAGTGCTGTGTGGAACTTTTTTTTGACCTCCTTATGAGTGGATGGTCTGTCTGAGATAGAAGGGGTCTTAGAGGATTCACTCTTTACCCTGAGAGAGGGGGCGTGTTCATTCCAGGTTTCAGGTATGCCCTGACACTTTTCTTTGAAGGCTTAGACTTCCCTACTGTAAATTATTGGGTGTTAGTCCATTTTGGAGTTTATAACTTAAAGCAGAAACTCAGATGGTTGAAATGTCATTTTCATGAAGGATTTTTATTAGTGTATCATTTAGATTGCCTTTGCAACCTGTCATGTGTTTTGTTTTTTTTCTAAAGGGCTGCCAATCTTGTTTTAAATTTGCAATGTAGTTAATTTATCTTCACTGTTAATTGGTTGTGGGTTGTTGTTTAACCTTATGCCATATAGTTTTACATATCTATAACAACAGTAGTTTGGGCCTCTTGTATTTTAATAATTAAGTCTTTAAGCTGTGTACACATTGCAATTCAAGTATGAGTCATGCATAACCCTAGCACTAAGAGACAAGAGGGAAATCCCTCTCTCCTAAAATTTTGCAAAAGTTCTGGGTTTTTTTCCCACTGAGTGGGAACAAGTCAGCTAATCATGAACATGAGGTCTTTGGTGCTTCAGAAGCACTGAGCCATAGGAAGGCCTCCTTGTCTAGGTCCGGGACCCTACACCATGGCAGAAGCCATCTTCCCTCCCAGTGTACAGTGATGTCCCAGATAGCGAACTGGTTAGCCACTTTTCAGTCTTGGGCAGTTTTGTTTTCCAAAACATGGGTTTTTATCTCAGGACCTTCTTGTCCCCAGATGATCAAAACTGGGGCCATCCACTCCCTTCTGAGCCCCCTCTGCCTGGGCGGCCCGTGGCTGTGACCTCCAGTCACAACAGAACACTCCTTCAGAACACCCTGCAGGAAGGCAACATCTCGTCACTGGCTCACACACACACGGTGCATGCACAGAGCTTTGGTTCCAGTTCAGGACGTTTGGGGGGAGGTTTACTAGTCCAACAGAGCTTGGTATCAGTGTCATATGCCAGGAGCCAAGGTTACAAGAATGCAAAGTTCCCAGACCTACCAGAGAAGGCAAACCCCTGCAGCATGCAGGGCTAGACAGGGACAAGAAACAAGGTCATTCTGGGCCAGCAGGAAGAGGCAAAGGGAAATTACAGACATACCTCAGAGACACTGCAGATTTGGTTTCAGACCATTGCAACAAACAAGTCACACAAATTTTTGTTTTTCCAGTGCACATAAAAGTTGTATTTACACTCTACTGTAGCCTATTAAATGTACCATAGCATTATGTACAAAAGAACTATGTATATACCTTAATTTAAAATTACTCTGTTGCTAAAATATGCTAAGGATCATCTGAGGCTTCAGCTAATCTCAATCTTTTTGCTGGGGCAGGGTCTTGCCTCAATGTTGATGACTGCCGGCTGATCAGGAGGGTTGTTGCTAAAGGCTCCTGTGGCAATTTCTTAAAATAAGACAATGAAGTTTGTGGCATGGATTATAAAGGTGGAATCAGTACTTAAGTAAGGTCAGTATGAGTTTTCAAGTCAGGTGGACTTGAATATGAACCCTCCAGGCCTTTCCACCAGCTAGCTGTAGAGCCTTGGGCACATCTGGCCCAGAGCTGGCCCCAACAGACACTTGCCCAGTGGGTGAGTGCTGAATGAACCCATCTGAGCCAATTGCCTCATCCAACCTGTGATATAATTCCTTCCTTGCAGAAGAATAAGTGAAAAAAGACACAGTGCCAAGAAAATCAGACACAAGACCTGTGGAAGGCTGTGCCAGTGCTCTAAAGCAAGTTCTGCCTAAACTGGCAGAAACATTTTTCACATTAGGAACAGGAGTTGTTTGGGATCCTGTCTGGGGCCAGGTTGAGAGCAGAGTGGGAGTGGGGGCCTGGGTAGGGCCAGGCACTGGAGTGAAGACAGGCCTGGAGAGAGCTGGCTCCTGGAGGCTGCTGAGTGGCTCAGACAGCTCCTTGCCTCACCTGTCACAGTCCTGCCACTCCCCTGGCTCTCTCAGTGCTGTTTTTTTCCACCTCCTCCTGCCCTCCTGGTCCCTGGCACCCCAGGGCTCATAAACATGCTGTTCCCAAAACTCCAAGACAAGCATGGAAGGGCAGAACAGCTTCTGGGGCAGTGGGAAGATGAGGCCATCCCCAATGTGGTTCCAAGTGCGTGGATGGAGGAGACGAAGGGGATCAGTGCAAGAGTGGGGGAAATCCTTTCAATCCCACCCTTCACCACCCTCACCCCTGCAGCTTTTTGCCTATTTCCAACTCTCAGCTCCTTCCCACCCCCAGCCCAGCCCAGCCCACAGGGCTCCCTGTCCCCAGCCCTCCCCCTGCCCAGAGCAGCACAGTCCAGGGTCCTTGAACAGGAATTCCCCGTCATCTAACAGTTAATTATTTCTCAGTCGGGAAAGACAGCAGGTCCTCTCTTTCCAGTGACCCCATGTCTTCGTTCAAAGCATCCAGATATAGCCCCTGAGCCAGGGATCTGTATCTGCCCCCCAGAGGCCTATGCCTAAGAAAGGTTGCTCCCTGGGATTCTCAGTACAGGTGTACTTAAGCTAATGGGCTGGAAAAAGAGAAAAGGAGGTCAAATTACTCACTTACCTCGAGACCCTGCAACACAGGTTCCAAGGGCCTCAGCCCCCTGCCCTGGCTCTTGCTCCCTTCCCCACTCCCTCTGACCAGAGCCCTGAGACCCGCACACAGCTGAGCTGGCCCAAGCTAAGGAGTTGCTTGAGCAGCAGCTGGAGCTGGAGCAGGCCTTCCTGGAAGGGAAGGAGTGGGTGGGGGCCCAGGCCCTGGTGCTCAAGGTCTGAGAGCTAAAGAAACAGAGGAGGAGGCACTGAGAGAGCCTGGGAGGGGACACCCAAGCTTCCCAGCAGTGCCCACAGCACCCTCCATGCCTGGAACTAACGTGCACCATGCTCCAGGAGCCCCAGGATTAGAAACACCCCAGCATCTCCCAGGCCAGAGAAAGCAGAAGAGACTCCCACAAAGGGCCGGCAATGGCAGGTAGCCGGGGAGCCAGGGCTCTGCAGTCTTAGTCCCATCCCCCTTTGACCTCACAGCAGGGCACCCAGGCCTTACAGGAATTTACCCTGGACCATGCCCTAAAATAACCTCACCCCAAATACAATAAAACGGGAGAGCACCCACAAATAATGCAGATGCATTTGTGTTTCATTTTTAGTTATGTTAAAAATTCTGACAATCAGGAATGGGGGTTCAGGAGTGGTGCTGATGCAGAGGACGGAAGCCAGGGGATGGGGGAAGAGGATGTCAGGGGTGAGATCAGTAGGGTCTCCTTCACCCCCAACCTGTGGTCCCCTCCTGAAGGGTGGTCACATTCCAGAATGGGTGAGTCCCCTACTGTGTCTGTTCAACTGAGGGGAAATGTGGCATGGTGAGAATAAGGCATGAAAAGGACAAAGCAAGACAGGAACACACAGCACACATGTGGATGCTGGTGTACTGTGTGGGTTCAGAGGACACACTTGGGAGTGGGGGAAGAGATGTAATATGATGAAAGAAAACACAAACCCCACATAAAGGTCAGAAAAACATCCCAACACAGCATCAAAGACCAGGGTGCGTGAACCAGCCAAGTGTCCATTATGCATCAGGTGCCCATGAGCTACATGACAGGATTGAAGACAAACATACTAAGGAACTAGGAGGACCTAAAGGGCTTCATGAGATCAGCACTCACTGTGGAGAAGACGTCTGTCTCATCAGGCAGCTCACTAACACTGACCTCAAAGCCATGCTGCCCATACTGAGGATCCCGGCATCATTGTCACCTGACACAAACATGATGGCCAAGCCCTGTGCCACCTGGAAGGAGACAGAAGGTAGGCCTAGAAGACCCCAAAGAGGGAAGACTCCCAGAGGGAGGGATGAGGGTGTAAAGTGTGAAAAGATACAGAAAGTAAGGAGGTGGGAGAGTGGGTGTCCCTGTGGGTGTGAGGCTCACCTGATGCAGGTAGGTCTCAGAATCCTCATGCGTGTCGTAGGTAAAGGCAATGTTCATTGGCTGCATGTCCATGGCTTAGCCAACTAAGTTGGTAGTCAAGAAATCAGTCTTATCTTTTGGGGTCATTCTCCAGCAAGTGCAGAACAGTAAAAAAATTTAGTCACCTGAGGTGCATTCCTTGGCTTCCTGGCCAGTTTTCCCAAGGCCTCCACTGCCACCGTGCACCCTGGGTGCCCTCCACACTCTCCGAGTGTCCAGATGTGTATGAGGAGTTAAGGGCAGGAAGAACTATTGGATCGTGGATTGAGGTGCCTTTTTCCACCTCTGCAGGTGGCAAAGTGTGGATTCATAAGCTGGCATTGAAGAGATCTCTGCCCTTTATGAATAGTTGTTTGGTCACGCACTGTCATGGCTGAGCCCCGAGAAGGAAGAGAAACTTGTCTAGAAAAAGAAATTGTCCTAATTCTTAAATAGACATTTCTGGTCTGCATTTTATTTCAAGTGTCTGGGAAGGGAGAGAGTGTGAGGTTCAGGAGAGAAAGAGAGGTCTGTCTGGATGCATTGACACAGCACAGAGAAATCTCCCCTCCTCCCCCAAACCCCCCCGCCAGTTCTCAGTGAGGGACAGATTCACAGCAATACCGAAAGGGCTGGGAAGAGATGGGGGGATGTCTGGGGCCAATGTTTAGGGGTTGACCCTGTGGGAGGACACTCGCCTGCAGAGTTAGAGCCCATATGTGATGATGTAGATCTGAAAGGTGATATCAGGCAGGTGACAGAGAGTGCTCTGGGGTTTCCTGATTATGAAGAGGAGAGGTCAGTCGGCTTCTTGGCTGAAGTGACTGCTGGGGAGATTGGACTGAATTAATGAAGAATAAATAAACAGGGAATGAGGATGAGTAAAGCAAGCATCAGTATCTCCTGCCATCAGTTCAGACTGACTGGGGAAGTGGGAGAGTTCCTGACCCTGTTGCATGGTTCTTCCTAACTTTCTGGTCTTGGGGCACACAGTTGGTTGGTGCTGTTTCTGGTCAGGGCAGCCTCAGCTCCACCCGAGTAAGGCAGTGGAGGCAGAGAGAGTTTGGGGATCACCTGTGAAACTGACCAAGGCAGGGATGGGAGCCCTCTGTGCAGCAGGAGTGGATGCAGGGCTTGTCTGGAAGCAATAGGATGAGGGAACCTAGTTGGGTCCTGTTCCCTGACTGCCTGTGTTCACAGGGTAACCAGTAAGGGAGCTGGGGTAGGGAATTTGTTCATAAGCTATCTATCCAGAGATGTGTTTATAGACATATTCTTTCATGTTTGTATTCAGGTTTGTTGTCACATAGACATTTGTCCATGCCTATTTTATGTTTATTACTTTAGGATGGCTCAGTCCACAAAATCTTAATCTCTTCATTCATGGGGCCTCTCTACACACACACACACACACACACACACACACACACTGACACACACATTCAAACACACGCTATACAAACGTAACTACCTGTATCTACAAAGAGAGATGTTATTTTATTTTTAAATTTTAAATTCGTATATATTCATGGGGCACACACGCAATTTTGCTACATTGCTGTATTGAGTTGTGGTAAAGTCAGGGCCTTCAGAGCATCCAGCACTGGAGATGGATACATTGACCCCAACAAGAAACTCCTCTACTATACACCCACTGCCAACCACCCTTATCCTTCTGGGTCTCTATTGTCTATCATTCCAGAATTTTACTACACTATGCTTTTGGATTCTTTGCACATTTGAAAATTTATACAATTATAAGTTGGAAGAATGAGGGAAAACAGAGAGAGAGAGAGAGAGAGAGCTTGAATAGGAATAGGCTAGGGGTTGTGTCCCACTAGGAACCATAATTGATCTTTGCCATTTTGAAAGTGTGTCCCCTGAGCTGCCTTCAGAGAGTCCTGGAGGGAAACGTGTTTTCACAGTAGTACCAAGATGCCATCTGCCTGTTTCATTATGTCGACTTTTCCATTAATGCTGCAAATGCCAAGGTAGGTAACACACCCAGCACCTTAGCAGAACCAAGGCAGTGGCTCCAAACTGCATTCCCACTTCAGAATGTCTTTGATGGAGCAGTAAAAAAATGTATATTCATTAAATTTTGATCCTTGAGTACATGTCTTTAATATTCTTTGTGAGAAAATGGGAAATATGCATAAAACACTTACTGCACAGAGAAGCAGGATAGTAGCCTTGAGAAAGGGCACTCGTGTAGACTCAGTTATGAGTTCAACCAGAAGATCTCCTTCACCCACAGAAAGACAATTGCATTATTTCCAGTTTGGGAGTATTGTGAATAAAGCTGCAAGAGTATTTGTGTACAGGTTTTTCATGAACATAAAGTTTTCCTTTGTTTGAAATAAGTGCCTAGGAGGTCAATTGCTAGTCATATGGTAAATTGCATGTTCAGTTTGAAGAAAACCGCAATATCCATTTCCAGAGTGGCTGTACCATTTTAAAATCCATTCCTACCAGCAATATAAGAGTGACCCAGTTTCTCTGCATCCTTGCCAGCATCTGTTGTTACCTTTATTTTGTATTTCAGCCATTCTCATCACTGCAGTTTTAATTCGTATTTTCCTACTGAATAATGATGTTGAGTGTCTTTTCATCTGCTTGTTAGCCTGGCATTTATCCTCTTCGGTGAAACATCTGTTCATGTCTTGCGCATTGCGTATTGTGTATTTGGATTTCATTTTTACCGTTGAGTTTTTAAATTTCTTCATATATTGTGAATGCAAGTCTTTATTGAATATGCTGTTTGCAAATATCTTCTCTCATTCTGTAGTTTGTCTTTTTATGCTCATCATAGGCCTCTCACAGAGTAACAGTTTCTAGTTTTCATAAGATCCAATTTATTAACTTTTTCTTTTATGGATCATACTTTTGGTGTTATGTCTAAGGACTCTTTGTCTAGTCTTAGTTCTGATGGCTTTTTCTTAAAAGATTTGTAATTTTAGTTTTTTAATGTATTTATTATTTATTTTAGAAAAAAAAATCTTGCCTAGGCTGGCCTTGAACTCCTGGGCTCAAGGGATCCTCCCACCTCAGCCTCCCGAGTAGCTGAGTACAGGCCTGTGACATGACACCTGGCTCAATGTTTGTAATTTTAACTGTGTGTTTTACGTTAAAGCTTGTGATTCATTTTGAGGTTTTTTTTGTGTGTGTAAAGCATGAGACTTGGGCTCAGCTTATTTTTTTTCCACTGTGGTTGTCCAGTTGCTCCAGCACCCTTTGTTGGGAAAGCCATCCTTCCTTCATTGAATTGCTTTTGTGCTTTTGTAAATGTCAGTTGAGCATATTTGTGTGTTTTGCTCATTTTTAGTTGAGTTGCTCATCTTCTTACATTGAGTTTAAGAACTTGCCACATATTCTGGATACATGTTCTTCATCACAAATGTAATTTGTGATAAACTGTGAAATATTTTCTCCCAGTCCGTGGCTTGTTTTCTCATTTTCTCGATGTCTTTTGGAGCACTTAGGTTTTAAATTTTAACGAAGCCCAATTTCTCTCTTTTTTTTTATTTGTAGATCATGCTTTTGGTATTTTATCTAAGAATCCTTTGCCTAACTACCCAAAGTCACAAAAATTTTCTCCTGTATTTTCTTTTAGAAATTTTGTAGTTTTAACTCGTAAATTTTAGCTGTTAGTTGTTTGAGCTGATGTTTTATATGGTGTTAAATGTAACATTGTATTACCTATGCAACTTCATTGAAAATCAATTGACAAAAAAAGTAAGAATATCTTTCTAGATTCTCACTTCTGTTCATTGATCTCTATGTCTCTCAGTTTCATACTGTCTGGATTATTGTAGTTTCATAAGACATTCCATTTTTTTTCAAATTTGTGTTGGCCCTTCTGCATCCTCTGCATTTTCATATGCAATTTTAGGATTATTCTGTCAATTTTCCTTTTTTTTTTTTTTTTTTTTTTTTTTTGAGACGGAGTCTTGCTCTGTCACCAAGGCTGGAGTGCAGTGGCACGATCTTGGCTCACTGCAAGCTCGACCTCCTGGGTTCACACCATTCTCCTGCCTCAGCCTCCCAAGTAGCTGGGACTACAGGCGCCCGCCACTATGCCGGGCTAATTTTTTGTATTTTTAGTAGAGATGAGGTTTCACTGTGTTAGCCATAATGGTCTCCATCTGACCTTGTGATCCGCCCACCTCGGCCTCCCAAAGTGCTGGGATTACAGGAGTGAGCCACTGCGCCTAGCCTATTTTGTCAATTTTCTATAAAATCCCTGCTGGGATTTTGATAGGGATTGTGTTGAACCTATAGATCTACTGGGGGAGAACTGCCATCTTAACAGTATTATCAAGCTTTCCAACTCGCATCTCTCCATTTATTTAGACCTTTAATTTCTCTCAGTAATTTTTTTTTATTTTCAGTGAACAAACACTGCTCTCTTCCTAAATTTATTCTTATTTTGCTCTTTTTGTAAATACTGTGATAGGAAAGTTGAGATTTTCATTGCTTCTACAGAGAAACATGTTAATAATTGATTTTATATTGATTTGATATCCTATGTGCCCTTCTGAATTCATTTCTTAGTGCTTAGTGCTGGCAGGCTTGTGAATTCTACAGACAAGGTCATGTTATCTGTGAATAGTGTTTTACGTTTTCCTTTATATCTGAATGCCTTTAATTTTTAATTTTCTGCCTTATTGCACTGGCTACAATCTCCAGTACAATATTAGATAGAAGTGGTGGGATTGGACATCCTTGCATTGATCCCCATCTTAGGAGAAAGCATTCAGTCTTCAGTCTTTCTTCATTAAGCTTGATTTTAGCTGTGGGTTTTTTATAGATGCCCTTTATCAGAGTGAGGAAGGTCCTCCATTCCTATTTTGTTGAAACTTATGAACATGAGTGGTGTTAACATTTTTGTCAACTGTTTCTTCTGCATCTTTTGAGATAATTATGTCTTTTATTTCATGAAAATGGTATATTCCATGAGTTGATTTCCAAATGTTAATCCAACCTTATATTCCTGGGATGAACCCCATTGGTCATGGAGGGCAATGTTTTTTATGTGGTGTTGTGTCATCTGCCAATATTTGTTAAGGATGTTTTCATTTATGTTTATTGGTGATACTGGTCTGTGGTATTCTTTTCTTGTGAGTCTTGCTGTGACTTTGATATGAGGGTAATGCCAGTTCTGTAAATGAGCTGAAAAGTCTTCCCTCCTCTCTTCTTGTCTGAAAGAGCTTTCAAAATATTTGATAGAATTCACCAGTGAAGATATCTGGGCTTTGGAATTTCTTTTTGAGAAGGTTTTTAAATTACTGACTTAGGATACCGTTCTCTTCAGGTTTTCTAGTTATTTTTTAGTCAGTTTTGGCAATTTCTATCTTTGTATGAATCTGTCCATTTTATCTAAGTGGTCTAACTTGTTGGCTTCAGGTTTTTCACAGTATTCACTTATAATGCTTTTTAACTTCCTAAGGGTCATTAGTGATAATCTCTCTTTTGTTCACAATTTTGGTAATTTATCTCATTTTTCATAATCTCTGTTTTGACTGTTGGTCAAGAAAACAGACAGAGGCAGCAGATGGCTATGTGACAGATTCTCTAGTGGGAAAGCTTTGATCATACATGGCTGGCAAGCCAGACTGATGCCAGCAACCCCAAAGGAGCTGCCAAGGGATCTTGACAGGAAAGTCATTGACTCTGGATTGGGCTATGCTCAACCAGGGGAAGATGTCAATGCTTCAAGGGCTATGAAAAAACCAGAAAAGGAGAGATTGGACAAATCTGGACTGCTGAGTCCCATTTCTTTACACAAGAAAATACAGCCTCAAATGGCCAACAATGCACAGGGAGATGTCCTCCTCAGGGGAAAATTTTGATAGAAAATTGAAATGGTCAATTAAAACATTGGTTGTCTACAAACTGCCAAAATAATTGTTGGGCAATATAAACATGAAGGACTGGCTTTTATATCTACATGAATGTGCTCACTGCCAACATGGGTGGGGCTGCAAGAGTGACTCCACTAGGTAGCTTCCTGTCTTTTTCCTGATGGATCAGGACGATGCTGTTATGACTATACGTACAATTCTTCCTAGGGGAGAGGATGCTGGAGTAATGACTACACTTCACTTCAAATTTCTTTTTTCATATGTGATGCCATGGTACCAGGAATAAGGATGTAAATAAAAGTGCCAGAAAGGAATTATCCCTAAGCCAAAAATCATAACTATATTTTTACACCTTTATGTAAGAATTCTCGGCTGGGCGTGGTGGCTCATGCCTGTAATCCCAGCACTTTGGGAGGCCAAGGCGGGCGGATCACGAGGTCAGGAGATCAAGACCATCCTGGCTAACACGGTGAGACCCCATCTCTACTAAAAAAAAAAGGTACAAAAAATTAGCCAAGCATGGTGGCGGGCGCCTGTAGTCCCAGTTACTCGGGAGGCTGAGGCAGGAGAATGGCGTGAACCCGGGAGGCGGAGATTGCAGTGGGCCGAGATCGTGCCACTGCACTCCAGCCTGGTCAACAGAGCAAGACTCCATCTGAAAAAAAAAAAAAAAAGAATTCTCAAGCATTCATTTCATCTGGCAAAGTTAGGATTAATAGTAAGTAGGGCTGAATAGCCTGGTGGTCAGATAGCCCTCACTAGTTCTTTACCTATGTAACCTACCCTCTGTGATCAAGTATAGACTGAGGGAAGATATGCTAGAATACTATTGCTGCCTGAGGTCTAGGCCACCACAGCAGACAAACCAAATGTCACTTCCAAACCTGGAAAAGACTGATATAAAGCGACAGAGGGAGGAATAGTGGCTGAGGGTAAGTGAATAAATCAAAGGGTTATATAACGAGCAAAATTCAATATTAACTTAACTTCTTAAAGGTGGTGTGAGCAAGAGAAGATATTGTCTCTTAGGTCAATTATACTGGATGCCTAAAAGGGTGAAGCCCTATGTCCCTGAGACCATTCTTGTTTTTGGAACCTGGTAATATTGAATGGTGTCTGCAAAGCTGAGTGACTTCATTCTGGGAGACATATTCATACAAGAGGATGATAAACTGGCCTAATTTTGAGTGACTGAATGAGACTCTGATAATATGCCAATACCTCTTTACTGTTATCGTCGTTTTTCCTATAAAAGATATGTGGTCAAAGAAAAGTGGGTAATCTGAAGTATAACAAAAATATTTAGTCTTTGTCCCTGGTTTATCCTAAAAACCTTAGACTCTTGAGTGATAAGAGTGTTTTTAGAATACTGATGATAAGACTCTTGGCTGAGCGGATCCTGGATATCTGGAGAATGGGGGCTGGCTGCCGGAGACTCATACCTGTGATGAGAGGGCTGTCTTATTCCATTTTGTGTTGCTATAAAGAAATGTCTGAGACTGACTAATTTATATAAACAAGGTTCATGTGGCTCAGGATTCTGATGTCTAGAAATGTTTGAGCATTTAGTGAGGGCCTCAGGCTGCTTCCACTCACAGCAGAAGGCAAAAGGGAGCTGGTATGTGCAGAGATCACATAGCAACAGAGGAACAGAGAGAGTAGGAAGTTGCCAGACTCTTTTTAACAACTAGTTCTCTTGGAAAATAATAGAGCAACAATTCATTCACTCCAAAGAGAGAGCAGTATCTCTCTGTTCATAAAAGATTGGTCCCCGTGACCCAAACGCCACCCATTAGGCCTCACATCCCACATTGGGTGTCAGATTTTAACATGAGGTATCAGGGTATAAATATTTATATCACTGCATCCTGTCCCTAGCCAGCCAAAGCTCATGTTCTTCTCACATTGCAAAACACAATAATCTTCTCCCCATTGTCCCAAATGTGTTAGGTTGTTCCAGCATCAACTCAAAATTCCAGAGTCTTATCTGAGACTCAAGGTAAGTTCTTACAGCTTTGAGCCTGAAAAATTAAAAAAAAGTTATTTACTTCTAAAATATTAATGCAACAGTGGAAGAGACATTTATTATACATTTCCATTCCAAAAGGAATAAATGGGCCAAAAGAAATGAATGCAGTGTCCTCACAGGCTGAAACTCATCATGGCAGACGTTAAAACATAAAACTCTAAAATAATCTCCTTTGACTCTATATTTTGAATCCTGAGCACAGTGGCTGGTGTAAGTGCTGGGCTCACAATGCCATTTGCAGCCCCACATTTATGGCTTTGCTGAACATAACCCATATAGCTGCTCTCAAGGGTGAAAATTGAATGCTTATGGCTTTTTCAGGCTGAGGTTTCACATTGCCAGTGGCTCTACCATTTAATAGTCCTGGCAGGGGTCCTGCTGCTGCAGCTCCACTAGGAATTGTCCTGGATATTAAATTTCCCCATTAAATATCAGTTCCAGTTTTGGGTCATTTCTTTGCTTACATATATGTGTACAGGCTATTACAAGCAGCCACGTCAAATCTTGAATGCTATGCTACTTAGAAATTTCTTCCATCAGATACCCTTAATCAACACTCTCAAGTTTAAAGTTCCACAGATCCCTAGGGAGGGGGCAGAATGCCTCCAAGTTCTTTGCCAGTGCATAACATAAGTGACCTTTCCTCTAGGTCCCAATAAGTTCCTCATCTCCATCTGAGACCTCATCAGCCTGGACTCTATTGTCCATATCACTATCAGCATTTTGGTCACAACAACTTAACAAATCTCTAGGAAGTTCCAAATTCTCCCTCATTTTCTTGTCTTCTGAACTCTCCAAACTCTTCCAACTTCTGCCTGTTACCCAGTTCCAAAGACATTTCCACATTTTCAGCTAACTTTATAGCAATACCCAACTCCTGGTGCCAATTTTCTGAATTAGTTGATTCTCACACTGTTATAAAGAAATACCTGAGACTTCGTAATTTATAAAGTGGTTTAAATTTGCTCATGGTTCTGCAGGCTATACAGGAAGTATGATTCTGTCATCTGCTCAACTTTCGAGAGTGCCTCAGAAAACTTTCAATCATGCTGAAAGTTTAAGTGGAAGCAGGCATGATTGACATGCCTGGAGTAGGAGGGAGACAGAGCATAGAGGTGCCACACACTTTCAAACACCACATGTTGTGAGAACTATCACAATAACAGCATCAAAGAGATGGTTCTAAACCATTCATGAAGGATCCATCCTCATAAGCGAATCACCTCCCATCGGGCGCCACCTCCAACGTTAGGGATTACCTATGGACATGGGATTTGGGTGGGGACACAGATCCAAATGATGTCAGGGGTCATGGGGACATGAGAGTGTGCTGGTCTCTCCACTTCTCACATGTTAAAAGGGACATAGACACATTCAGACACCTTGGTAGAAAGAGAAGCCAGAGGCCCCTGAAGTCTCAAAGAGAAGCCATGAACAAATCTTGCATCTCAGTCCCTTACAAGGCAGTCTTAGAAAAAAAATAGTCATGAACAAATTCAAGTCAGTCATGGTAAGTGGTGACACTGAACAGCCCATCACACATTGAAAAATTCCAAATCAAAGAATCTCCAGAGACTAGTTGTGTCCCCTCTGCCCCAACTCCTCCTTCACTTCAGGCCGTCTAAGGTGTCACTTTTACAAGCCTCAAGAGACACATCAGAGCCCTGGGTACTGTCCCTGTTTGGAGTGGAATAAAAACAAAATCTGGTCAGAGCACACAGGTGATGTGACTAAAAGAGGAATTGTGGGGTGGTGAGCTCCCCCATGGGCTCCTGTCTACACTATCCCAAGGATCTCAGCGATCACTTTTCCTACCCCTACCACACTTACATGTAGCCTGAGCATAGCTGCCTCCTTTTCCATGTGTGGAAAGAAAACAAACTGTGAGAGGCCAGGGAGGAGGCAAGACTGTGAGATCCTAGAGGAGTTTCCAGAACTGTGACTGCAGACCCAGGTCAGGATCAGGAAACTCGAGGGAAGAGGATGTGTTGAAGCTGGACCAATTGTCCTCCTGAGGTCTGTCCTCAGCAGGGACCTTCCTCTGACCTATGACTGCTGGGAGTCAGGTTCCCACGACCAAAATCAAGGTGGTAAATTTGTCCTTCAGTATCACAGGTGCTTTACAAAAGAGTAAGAGTTGATAGGGCATCTGAACAGGATAAATGTGTGTGGAGATGGTGCCTCACAACTAGGCAGGAAATGAGCCAACTTCCATCTGGGGCTTGAAATCCACCAATGGAAGAAGAAAACTCGGAGCTCACCCCTTTCCTACCTGGGATCTTATTCTTCCACATCACAGCAGCGACCACAGCTCAGGGGACCACAGCACCTAAAACAACCAGGACAGTAATGATGCCCAAGATGGGGAATGTGGGCTGGGAAGATGGCCCTAAGAAAGGAGGGGACCATGAGGGGCCCTGACCCTCAGGCCTCAGCCCTGACCCTAGTGAAGGGCTCCAGAAGGGCTCCTGCTTTCCCTGAGAAGAGACATGACCCCTCATTCGTCTCCTTACCCATCTCAGGGTGAGGGGCTCTGGCAGCCCCTCGTGCTGCACATGGCATGTGTATCTCTGCTCCTCTCCAGAAGACACCACCACAACTGCCCACTTCTGGAAGGTTCTTTACCCTGCAGGTCTGGTCCACACGAGCTTTGCATCCTAAATTTGGTCCTCCCCATCCCTCTTTTGGGTCATTGTGATCTCCACAGGGTAGAAGACCAGGGCTCAGCACCTCAGGTGGCCTCATGGTCTGCGATGGGGTGGTGGATCATGCGTGTCTTTGGGGGATCTGAGGGGAAGAGTCAAAAAAATCAGGCACTTTGCATTCCTCATGGGACACTCCAGCAGCACCCATGTGACCATCCTGAGATAGGACGGGAAACCTGGGGTGGGGAAGGGAGCACAGAACCCAGACACCATTCTGGCCACAGGCACCTGGGATAATCTCCTATTCCTTGGAAAGTTCTAGTGTCTGAGGCGGTAACAGAGATTTCTGGCCCTGGCCTGAGTGGAGGCCAAGGGACTCAGAAGGGCTGGAATCAGACCAGCAGATACACATTGAGTGTGAGGCAGATAACAAAGCCTAAGAGGAAAATTCCTGGTGCCCAAGGCTGCTGGGGAGTCAAAGGGGACTGCTAATCAGTATTCTAGGGATTGTCTTCCCCACCTTTCCCTCAGAGACTTCGTCCCTTAATTGTCCCAGAGGGCAGGGCGGGCCCTCAGTCACTCTCTGGTATAGGATCTGAAAACCCAGGAGGACTCTTCTTCCTCAGGACAAGAGGGAGAGGGATATTTTAGGGTTGGTCCCATTTTCCTCTCCTTCTTTTGGAAGGTGGGTCGGGGAGATCTGCAGGAGATCAGGGAGGCGCCCCGTGGCCACTGGTACCTGCGCACTGCAGCATCTGAGTCCCATTCTTAAGGCCTTTGCGGAGCCGCTCCGCCCACCTTCCCTGCAGGTAGGTTTTGAGCAGCGCTGCATGCTCCCCCGCCAGGGCCCTGAGCCACCTTGTCCGCTGCGGACCAAGAGTGCAGCTCCTGGTTTAGGACGAGGTAACCGGCGCCATCGTAGGGTATGTTCATACCCGCGGAGGAGGCTCCAGTCCGGGTCCGGGTCGCAGCTGTGTATCCATTGAGGGTATGAGACCCTGTCCACAGGTCGCAGCTGTGTATCCATTGGGGGGTGTGAGACCGTGTCCCCGCGGTAGCTGACAGCCTACGCGGCTGAGCCCCTCCTCTACCCCTACCAACCCCCAGGGATTTGGGCCTGAACTGAAAATAGAATCGGGTATAGGCTCCTGGGGCTCTTGGAGGATCGAGAGTCCCCGCGAGTCCCGTAGCCTCGGGGTGTGTCTCTGATTGTGCTACAGTGGGTAGCACAATCTTGGTAACCCCTGAATGATCACGAATCTAATTTGTAAAAGAGTTGATATTTGGGCCCTTTACGTATAAATATGTCTAAACGCATTGCAATTAGACTCACAAAACTAAGTTTTACTTTCCCAGATTATGTATCTGTGACTCTGGTCTGTTGTATTTTAAAATTATCTTTATTTCATAGTCCTGAGTTTGTGTGCGCGATTCCAGGACATCTCAATACAAAGCATAATGTGTTACCGTATGTTGCAACCAGGAGCCTGTACAGAATTTAATCACCTCAAAATTGCAAGTGCTCAATCCAGCCAAAGTGCCCTTCACCAGTGCTCATACACTGCCTTATTTATTTATTTATTTATTTATTTATAGGCAGGTGTCACTCTGTTACCCTGGATGGAGTGCAGTGGCACGCTCATGACTCACTGAAGCCTCGACCTCCTGGGATCATGTGATCAATGCTCCTCCCTCAGCCTCCCAAGTAGCTGGCACCACAGGCTTGTGCCACCACTCCTGGCTAATTTTTCTAAAAAAAATATTTGTAGGGGTGAGGTCTCCCTATGTTGCTATGGCAGGCCCTGAACTCCTGGGCTCTGCCTCCCACAACGCTGGTATTACAGGCATGAGCCACAGTGGCCAGCCCATGCACCTGCCTATTTTTATGAATTATTCACATCTAAGCTATGTGCATGTTCTATCGGGGCACTTGGTATTCTCTTTACACCTGTTTAACATAGGGAGTTAATTAGTTTTTACACAGTCCCACAGAATGTATTAAAGACAAAGGTGCAAGTAACACTGTGCCAGGCTCTGCAGATAAGTGCATTAAAAATCTATAAAACACTGTGTTTAAATCTGAGAATTCCATTGTTTTAGAATTCTTTCTCTCCGTTTCTTTACCTCACCTCCTGTTCTCCAGCCCTTTTCTCTGTCCCTGCCATCCCTCAGGCCCTCCTCTCCCCTTAGTCTCTACCACCCTCTCACTACTGTTAATTGTGGCCCTAGGTCTGTCCCCTTGCCTGTTGCCCATGACTGTTCTCCCCACAATGGTCAGCAATCCTGCTCATGTGATTCAGATTGTGTCACTTCTTCACTTAAAACACTCCAATGGCTCCATCTCACTCTCAAGAAGCCTTTAGAATGGAAGGCACAAGCACAGGGGCTTTGGGTTGTTTTGATCAAAGTTGTGTCTACAGAATACAAAAGCATATCTGCCACATAGTAGGCATTAAGTTAATTTTTTGAATGAATGAATGAAATATGATTGTGTTAAAAATTGTATCACACAAAATTCAGAAAATGAAAAATGCAGAGCAAGTAAGGAAACATTTGGTTTTATGCAAGTGCTGTGCATATCAGTTCATAAATTCATTCCAGTGGAGAAAATATCATATGTTTAGCTATTTTTTTAATTATACTTTAAGTTTCAGGGTACATGTGCACAACGTGCAGGTTTGTTACATATGTATACATGTGCCATGTTGGTGTGCTGCACCCGGTAACTCCTCATTTAACGTTAGGTATATCTCCAAATGCTATCCCTCCCCCCTCCCCCCACCCCACAACAGGCCCCAGAGTGTGATGTTCCCCTTCCTGTGTCCATGTCTTCTCATTGTTCAATTCCCACCTATGAGTAAGAACATGCGGTGTTTGGTTTTTTATCCTTGCAATAGTTTGCTGAGAGTGATGGTTTCCAGCTTCATCCATGTCCCTACAAAGGACATGAACTCATCATTTTTTATGGCTACATAGTATTCCATGGTGTATATGTGCCACATTTGCTTAATCCAGTCTATCATTGTTGGACATCTGGGTTGGTTCCAAGTCTTTGCTATTGTGAATAGTGCCAGAATAAACATACGTGTGCATGTGTCTTTATAGCAGCATGATTTATAATCCTTTGGGTATATACCCAGTAATGGGATTGCTGGGTCAAATGGTATTTCTAGTTCTAGATCCCAGAGGAATCGCCACACTGACTTCCACAACGGTTGAACTAGTTTACAGTCCCACCAACAGTGTAAAAGTGTTCCTATTTCTCCACATCCTCTCCAGCACCTATTGTTTCCTGACATTTTAACGACTGACATTCTAACTGGTGTGAGATGGTATCTCATTGTGGTTTTGATTTGCTTTTCTCTGATGGCCAGTGATGATGAGCATTTTTTCATGTGTCTTTTGGCTGCATAAACGTCTTCTTTTGAAAAGTGTCTGTTCATATCCTTCGCCCACTTTTTGATGGGGTTGTTTGTTTTTTTCTTGTAAATTTGTTGGAGTTCATTGTAGATTCTGGATATTAGCCCTTTGTCAGATGAGTAGATTGCAAAAATTTTCTCCCATTCTGTAGGTTGCCTGTTCACTCTGATGGTAGTTTCTTTTGCTGTGCAGAAGCTCTTCAGTTTAATTAGATCCCATTTGTCAATTTTGGCTTTTGTTGCTATTGCTTTTGGTGTTTTAGACATGAAATCCTTGCCCATGACTATGTCCTGAATGGTATTGCCTAGGTTTTCTTCTAAGGTTTTTATGGTTTTAGGTCTAACATTTAAGTCTTTAATCCATCTTGAATTAATTTTTCTATAAGGTGTAAGGAAGGGATCCAGTTTCAGCTTTCTCCATATGGCTAGCCAGTTTTCCCAGCACCATTTATTAAATAGGGAATCCTTTCTCCATTGCTTGTTTTTCTCAGGTTTGTCAAGGATCAGATGGTTGTAGATACGTGGCATTATTACTGAGGGCTCTGTCCTGTACTATTGGTCTATATCTCTGTTTTGGTACCAGTACCATGCTGTTTTGGTTACTGTAGGCTTGTAGTATAGTTTGAAGTCAGGTAGCGTGATGCCTCCAGCTTTGTTCTTTTGGCTTAGGATTGACTTGGCAATGCGGGGTCTTTTTTGGTTCCATATGAGCTTTAAGGTAGTTTTTTCCAATTCTGTGAAGAAAGTCATTGGTAGCTTGATGGGGATGGCATTGAATCTATAAATTACCTTGGGCAGTATGGCCATTTTCACGATATTGATTCTTCCTACCTATGAGCATGGAATGTTCTTCCATTTGTTCGTATCCTCTTTTATTTCATTAAGCAGTGGTTTGTAGTTCTCCTTGAAGAGGTCCTTCACGTCCCTTGTAAGTTGGATTCCTAAGTATTTTATTCTCTTTGAAGCAATTGTGAATGGGAGTTCACTCATGATTTGGCTCTCTGTTTGTCTGTTATTGGTGTATAAGAATGCTTGTGATTTTTGCACATTGATTTTGTATCCTGAGACTTTGCTGAAGTTGCCTATCAGCTTAAGGAGATTTTGGGCTGAGACAATGGGGTTTTCTAGATATACAATCATGTCATCTGCAAACAGGGACAATTTGACTTCCTCTTTTCCTAATTGAATACCCTTTATTTCCTTCTCCTGCCTGATTGCCCTGGCCAGATCTTCCAACACTATGTTGAATAGGAGTGGTGAGAGAGGGCATCCCTGTCTTGTGCCAGTTTTCAAAGGGAATGCTTCCAGTTTTTGCCCATTCAGTATGATATTGGCTGTGGGTTTGTCATAGATAGCTCTTATTATTTTGAGATACGTCCTATCAATACCTAACTTATTGAGAGTTTTTAGCATGAAGGTTGTTGAATTTTGTCAAAGGCCTTTTCTGCATCTATTGAGATAATCATATGGTTTTTGTCTTTGGTTCTGTTTATATGCTGGATTACATTTATTGATTTTCGTATGTTGAACCAGCCTTGCATCCCAGGGATGAAGCCCACTTGATCATGGTGGATAAGCTTTTTGATGTGCTGCTGGATTCGGTTTGCCAGTATTTTATTGAGATTTTTGCATCGATGTTCATCAGGGATATTGGTCTAAAATTCTCTTTTTTTGTTTTGTCTCTGCCAGGCTTTGGTATCAGGATGATGCTGGCCTCCTAAAATGGGTTAGGGAGGATTCCCTCTTTTTCTATTGGTTGGAATAGTTTCAGAAGGAATGGTACCAGCTCCTCCTTGTACTTCTGGTAGAATTCAGCGTGAATCCATCTGGTCCTGGACTTTTTTTGGTTGGTAAGCTATTAACTATTGCCTCAATTTCAGAGCCTGTTATTGGTCTATTCAGAGATTCAACTTCTTCCTGGTTTAGTCTTGGGGGGGTGTATGTGTCCAGGAATTTATCCATTTCTTCTAGATAGTCTAGTTTATTTGCGTAGAGGTGTTTATAGTATTCTCTGATGGTAGTTTGTATTTCTGTGAGATCGGTGGTGAAATCCCCTTTATCATTTTTTATTGCGTCTATTTGATTCTTCTCTCTTTTCTTCTTTATTAGTCTTGCTAGTGGTCTGTCAATTTTGTTGATCTTTTCAAAAAACCAGCTCCTGGACTCATTGATTTTTTGAAGGGTTTTTTGTGTCTCTATTTCCTTCAGTTCTGCTCTGATCTTAGTTATTTCTTGCCTTCTGCTAGCTTTTGAATGTGTTTGCTCTTGCTTCTCTAGTTCTTTTAATTGTGATGTTAGGGTGTCAATTTTAGATCTTTCCTGCTTTCTCTTGTGGGCATTTAGTGCTATAAATTTCCCTCTACACACTGCTTTGAATGTGTCCCAGAGATTCTGGTATGTTGTGTCTTTGTTTTCATTGGTTTCAAAGAACGTCTATATTTCTGCTTTCATTTTGTTATGTACCCAGTAGTCATTCAGGAGCAGGTTGTTCAGTTTCCATGTAGTTGAGTAGTTCTGAGGGAGTTTCTTAATCCTGAGTTCTAGTTTGATTGCACTGTGGTCTGAGAGACAGTTTGTTATAATTTCTGTTCTTTTACATTTGCTGAGGAGTGCTTTATTTCCAAATATGTGGTCAATTTTGGAATAAGTGTGATGTGGTGCTGAGAAGAATGTATATTCTGTTGATTTGGGGTGGAGAGTTCTGTAGATGTCTATTAGGTCCGCTTGGTGCTGAGCTGAGTTCAATTCCTGGGTATCCTTGTTAACTTTCTGTCTTGTTGATCTGTCTAATGTTGACAGTGGGGTGTTAAAGTCTCCCATTATTATTGTGTGGGAGTCTAAGTCTCTTTGTAGGTCTCTAAGGACTTGCTTTATGAATCTGGGTGCTCCTGTATTGCGTGCATATATATTTAGGATAGTTATCTCTTCTTGTTGAATTGATCCCTTTACCAATATGTAATGGCCTTCTTTGTGTCTTTTGATCTTTGTTGGTTTAAAGTTGGTTTTATTAGAGACTAGGATTGCAACTCCTGCCTTTTTTTGTTTTCCATTTGCTTGGTAGATCTTCCTCCATCCCTTTATTTTGAGCTTGTGTGTGTCTCTGCACGTGAGATGGGTTTCCTGAATATAGCACACTGATGGGTCTTGACTCTTTATCCAATTTGCCAGTCTGTGTCTTTTAATGGGAGAATTTAGCCCATTTACATTTAAGGTTAATATTGTTATGTGTGAATTTGATCCTGTCATTATGATGTTAGCTGGTTATTTTGCTCGTTAGTTGATGCAGTTTCTTCCTAGCCTCAATGGTCTTTACAATTTGGCATGTTTTTGCAGTAGCTGATACCGGTTGTTCCTTTCCATGTTTGGTGCTTCCTTCAGGGGCTCTTTTAGGGCAGGCCTGGTGGTGACAAAATCTCTCAGCATTTGCTTGTCTGTAAAGGATTTTATTTCTCCTTCACTTATGAAGCTTAGTTTGGCTGGATATGAAATTCTAGGTTGAAAATTCTTTTCTTTAAGAATGTTGAATATTGGCCCCCACTCTCTTCTGGCTTGTAGAGTTTCTGCCAAGAGATCCGCTGTTAGTCTGATGGGCTTCCCTTTGTGGGTAACTCGACCTTTCTCTCTGGCTGCCCTTAACATTTTTTCCTTCATTTCACCCTTGGTGAATCTGACAATTATGTGTCTTGGAGTTGCTCTTCTCGAGGAGTATCTTTGTGGCATTCTCTGTATTTCCTGAATTTGAATGTTGGCCTGCCTTGCTAGATTGGGGAAGTTCTCCTGTATAATATCCTGCAGAGTGTTTTCCAACTTGGTTCCATTCTCCCCGTCACTTTCAGGTATACCAATCAGATGTAGATTGGTCTTTTCACATAGTCCCATGTTTCTTGGAGGTTTGTTCTTTTCTTTTATTCTTTTTTCTCTAAACTTCTCTTCTCGCTTCATTTCATTCATTTGATCTTCCATCACTGATACCCTTTCTTGCAGTTGATTGAATCGGCTACTGAGGCTTGTGCAGTTGTCACGTAGTTCTCGTGCCTTGGTTTTTAGCTCCATCAGGTCCTTTAAGGATTTCTCTGCATTGGTTATTCAAGTTAGCCATTCGTCTAAATTTTTTTCAAGGTTTTTAACTTCTTTGCCATGGATTTGAACTTCCTCCTTTAGCTCGGAGAAGTTTGATCATCTGAAGCCTTCTTCTCTCAATTCGTCAAAGTCATTCTCTGTCCAGCTTTGTTCCATTGCTGGTGAGGAGCTGTGTTCCTTTGGAGGAGGAGAGGCACTCTGATTTTTAGAGTTTCCAGTTTTTCTGCTGTTTTTTCCCCATCCTTGTGGTTTTATCTACCTTTGGTCTTTGATGATGGTGATGTACAGATGGGGTTTTGGTGTGGATGTCCTTTCTTTTTGTTAGTTTTCCTTGTAACAGTCAGGACCCTTAGCTGCAGGTCTGTTGGAGTTTGCTGGAGGTCCACTCCAGACCCTGTTTGCCTGGGTATCAGCAGCAGAGACTGCAGAACAGCGGATATTGGTGAACAGCAAATGTTGCTGCCTGATCATTCCTCTGGAAGTTTTGTCTCAGAGGAGTACCTGGCCCGTGTGAGGTGTCAGTCTGCCCCTACTGGGGGGTGCCTCCCAGTTAGGCTACTTGGGGGTCAGGGACCCACTTGAGGAAGCACTCTGTCTGTTCTCAGATCTGCAGCTGCATGCTGGGAGAACCACTACTGTCTTCAAAGCTGTCAGACAGGGACATTTAAGTCTGCAGAGTGTCCTGCTGCTTTTTGTTTGGCAATACCCTGCCCCCAGAGGTGGAGTCTACAGAGGCAGGGAGGCCTCCTTGAGCTGTGGTGGGCTCCACCCAGTTCGAGCTTCCTGGCTGCTCTGTTTACCTACTCAAGCCACGGCAACGGCGGGCGCCCCTCCCTCAGCCTCGCTGCCGCCTTGTAGTCTGATCTCAGACGCTGTGCTAGCAGTGAGCGAGGCTCCGTGGGCTTAGGACCCTCCGAGCCAGGCATGGAATACAATCTCCTGGTGTGCCGTTTGCTAAGACCGCTGGAAAAGCACAGTATTAGGGTGGGAGTGACCCGATTTTCCAGGTGCCATCTGTCACCCTTTCTTTGACTAGGAAAGGGAATTTCTTGACCCCTTGCATTTCCCAGGTGAGGTGATGCCTCACCCTGCTTCGGCTCACACTCGGTGCGTTGCACCCACTGTCCTGCAAGCACTTTCTGACACTCCCCAGTGAGATGAACCCGGTACCTCAGTTGGAAATGCAGAAATCACCCGCCTTCTGCGTCGCTCACGCTGGGAGCTGTAGACTGGAGCTGTTCTTTTTCGGCCATCTTGGCTCCCCCCCTGTTTAGCTATTGAATCTGATCATTAATTTTCTGTTAGTACATAACCAATTACCTCAAACTTAGTGGCTTAAAACAGCACCCATTTATTTGCCTAGATGTCCTTCATCAGAAATCCAGGCCTAGTGTGAGAGATTCTTTGTTCAGGGTTTCGCAAAGCTGCATCCTCATCTTAAGACTGGGGTTCTCCCACAAGCTTATATAGAGCTTGTTGGCAAAAATCGGTTTCTGGCAATTTTTGTAGGACGAAGGTCCCTGTTTCCTTTGGGCTAACAGAGTAGACAGTGGGGAGGGCTTCTAATTCCTATTGGCCACCAGTGTTCTTTCCCCATGATCCCACCATTTTCAAAGCCCACAGTGGAGGAAGCCCCTCACACTGAGTCCATCTCACACTGTGAGTCTCTATTCTCAGGAAGAACCCAGTCCTTTTCAGAGCTTAACTCATTCGGACAGTCCCAGCAGGATAATCCCCATCTTAAAGCCAACTGACAGGGGACCTGAAATATATCTGCAAAACCCCTTCACAGCAGCTTCTGCATTAGTGTCAACTGAGTAACTGGGGTAACCTGAGTAACCAAGGGTGGTTATTGGGGTGTCATCATAGAATCAGCCTAGCAGAGCCTGGATCTTCCTTTTGTGTGTAAATAGAACATACAAATTGAAGATCAAAAAATAGATCATTGTTAATGATAATAAAATATATCTTATATAGCCATGGAAATTTTTCTTAAGTATTAAAAGCAAATGACGTGTTTAATAGCTTATAATGAATTTAGATCAAATGAAAAAGTTCAATGACAAGTCAGCTAAAACTTAGCAGCCCAAATCAACAAATATTTGTCATCTGGCACAGTTTCCAACGGTCAGGAATCCAGGAGAGGTTTCTTTGAGTGCTTCTGGCTCAGGGCCTCTCACAAAGTTGCAGTCCAGTTGTCATCCAGGGCTAAATTGTCTGAGGGCTCAAATGGGCCTGAGGATTCACAAGAAAGAAGAATCTCTCACATGGCTGTTGGAAGAGGCTTCAGGTTCCTATTGTCTGGTCCCAGGAGGCCTCACTCCTAGTCACATGGGCCTTTCCACAGGCCTGCTTATGACACAGCAGCTGGCTTCCCCCAGGGGTTATGATCCCAGAGAAAGACAGAACCAAAGTAGAAGCTGCAGTAAGTCTTATGTTCTACACCCAGAGTCACAGACTATTATGACAGCATTACTCTATCAGTTAGAAGTGAGTCATTAAGTCCAGTCCACACTCACAGGGAGGGAATGAAGCTGTACCTCTGGAAAGGAGGAATATCAAAGAATGTATATGCATGTTAAAAGCAAAATTAACTTATTGTTTCAGGATTTTGTAAATCAAATACTTCTTGTATCTGACTAATTTTCTTTAATACTTTAAAATTCTTTTTTGTAAAGTAGTGATTAAAAATTTGAGACAAAGAAAGGAGATATAACAATATGTCAGATTTTTTTGTAAATGCCTCTAATATTAATGTTCTCTTTGACAAGCTGCAACAAAGTTGAGAAAATGCAGTAGCTAGATCAAAGAGTCCCGAAACTTTGGTGCCTTATACTAATGCCTTTATAATCATAACTACCTTTGTTTTTCCTCAGAAGTTTCTAATTCAGTTTAAGAATGCCCAAAATGCCAATTTTCTGACTCAAGCATCTACAAAAATATTTGCTTAATTAGGGTGCTTTGCAATTAGAAAAATGTGAGTCTCATATCTCTGTCTATACACTAGCTTAGCATCATGACAATGATTTGGTTTGATGTGGTAGGCGGAAATGGTTGGCTTCAATCTAGGAAAAAGATTTTTCAATTACTGGGTATTCAGTGTGCATCCTGTGGTCCGTTTAACATCTTTCACTATGTTTTTTAATTAGATGTGGTAGAAGTTATTTGGACTCCAGTATGATTCTGAAAAATGCAGTTATTTTGTGCTTCTAACGTTGCCTTAAAAGCAGCTCTTTCGTGTTTTCCATTCTTATTGCTATTTCATCACTAGTTATTCCTTTATGTCTTTTCATTTAATTTATTTAGCTCAACAATGCTTTTTTACTATTCCGTAAAAGTTTAATTCACTTGTATGTGTGGTAAAATGTGAGCAACATTTCAAATTCTTAAATTCTTTGCAAGATACAATTGCCTTGCACATCAGATTGAACATTGTATATCAGAGAATGTAGAGAGTTGCCAATTAGCCAAGGATCAAATGACCTATTTCTAGCCAAGGCTATTTTTCATGGCATCCTGGTCCTCTGTGTCACATGGCTCCTTACAATTGGCTGTGGTTTTTTGTTTGTTTGTTTGTTTGTTTGTTTTGAGATGGAGTCTCCCTCTGTTGCCAAGGCTGGAGTGCAGTGGCACAATCTCAGCTCACTGCAACCTCCACCTTCCAGGTTCAAGCGATTCTTCTGCCTCAGCCTCCTGAGTAGCTGGGATTAGAGGTGTGCATCAACATGCCCAGCTAATTTTTGTGTTTTTCATAGAGACGGGGTTCCACCATGTTGGTCAGGCTGGTCTTGAACTCCTGATCTCGTGATCCATGGGCCTTGACTTCCCAAAGTGCTGGGATCACAGAAGTGAGCCACCGTGCCCGGCCGGCTGTGGCTTTGTTTCACCATGAGTAGTTATTGCAAAGGATCCTTGTGATGAACTTTGGTATTTTCTTTTCTCTTTCATTTCCAAATAATCAATCAGGAAAGGCACACAAGGTGCATTTTGAAAAATGCCACTTTAAAGATTTGTGGGCCAGGAGAGGTGGCTTATGCCTGTAATCCCAGCAATTTGGTAGGCCGAAGTGGGTGGATCACCTGAGTTCAGGAGTTTGAGACCAGCCTGGTCAACATGGTGAAACCCATCTCTACTAAAAATACAAAAATTAGTCAAGAGTGGTGGCACGTGTCTGTAATTCCAGCTACTCGGGAGGCTGAGGCAGGAGAATCCCTTGAACCCGGGAGGTGGAGGCTGCAGTGAGTGGAGATCACACCACTGCACTCCAGCCTAGGTGACAAGAGTGAGAGTATGTATAAATAAATAAATTAATTAATTAACTTTTATGATCAAGTAACTAACTACCTGGACATCCCCTCCTGGCATAAGAAACAGAACCTATGAAGCCACCCTAGACTGTTGTCCAATCCTATCCCCTGAAAGGAACCTATATCTTGAGTCTTGTATTTACTATTCCTTTGCATTGTCACTAAAGATTTTTACATTAAGTATATATATACCCAAATAGCAGTTTGACCTGTTTTTTTTGTTTTGTTTTTTTTGAGGCAGAGTCTCCCTCTGTCGCCCAGGCTGGAGTGCAGTGGTGCGATCTCGGCTCACTGCAAGCTCCGCCTCCCGGGTTCACGCCATTCTCCTGCCTCAGCCTCCTGAGTAGCTGGGACTACAGGCACCCACCACCATGCCCGGCTAATTTTTTGTATTTTTAGTAGAGATGGGTTTCACTGTGTTAGCCAGGATGGTCTCGATCTCCTAACCTCGTGATCCGCCCGCCTCGGCCTCCCAAAGTGCTGGGATTACAGGCGTGAGCCACTGCACCTGGCCGACCTGTTTTTTTTTTTAACTTCCCCATACAGAGAACTCACTCTATATGTATTCTTCTGGCATGCACATTATGTGTAGGAGAGTTGTCTCTGAAGTGGGAGGGTGCTTTTCCTTTTAATTCTTTATTTTATTTTATTTTATTTATTTATTTATTTTTGAGACAGAGTTTTGCTCTTGTTGCCCAGGCTGGAGTGCAGGGGCATGATCTCAGCTCACTACAACATCTGCCTCCTGGGTTCAAGCGATTCTCCTGTCTCAGCCTCCCGAGTAGCTGGGATTACAGGCGCCCATCACCAAGCCAGGCTAATTTTTGTATTTTTAGTAGAGATGGGTTTCACTATGTTGGTCAGGCTGGTCTCGAACTATTTTTTTTTTTTTTTTTTTTTTTTGAGACTGAGTCTGGCTCTGACGCCCAGGCTGGAGTTCAGTGGCTCCATCTTGGCTCACTGCGAGCTCCGCCTCCCAGGTTCATGCCATTCTCCTACCTCAGCCTCCCGAGTAGCTGGGACTGCATGCGCCTGCCACCACACCCAGCTAATTTTTTTTTTTCTATTTGTAGTAGAGATGGGGTTTCACCATGTTAGCCAGGATGGTCTCTATGTCCTGACCTCGTGATCCGCCCACCTCGGCCTCCCAAAGTGCTGGGATTACAGGCTGGTCTCGAACTCTTGATCTCATGCAACCCTCCCACCTTGACCTCCCAAAGTGCTGGGATTATAGGCGTGAGCCACCGTGACCCCCTTCATTCATTTTTACTGCTAAAGTTTTACTTTTTATGATTATATGACAATTTTGTTAATTCCCATTGATATATATGTGATTGTTTCCAGTTTTTGCCATAAACATTGGTGAACACGTCTCCTGGACACATAGCCAAGAATATCCCCAGAGTGTATGATCAGGAGCAGATGGTGGGATGTATAGATATTAATCATACTAGATAAGGCTAATTGATTTCCCAAGTGCTTCTACCAAGAATGGGAAAGAACTCATGTTGCTCAGGTGTTATGAAAACACTCAGTTGAAGGTGGAGATTAAATGTTAAAAGCCACTGTGTTGGCTACAGAATCACCCTAAGCATTTTTTCATATTCCATTAATAATTTCCTTTTCTTTACTTTTATCCTGTAATTTATGGCATTATACTTTTAGCATAAGATTAAAATAATGCTTCCTTTTAGCCTAACCACATAGAGTTTGTGAAAAAATGGAGGGAGGGAGAAAGCTCTGAGGGAGAAAAGGAGGGAAAAAGGAAGGAAGGACAGTGAAAGGTGAAATGAAAATTTTCAATAAAGAATAGAGGGAAAGGACTGGAAACAGCAAGTATGGCTAACATTAATAAAATGCAAGAAATTAAAAGAGATACAGATACTATTCATAGAATAATAGAATCTTAAGAAAGCCTTAATAGTTATTAACTGCTGTGTCACAAACTACCTCAAGATTTAGTGGCTTAAAACAAAAAATACCTGTTAACTCAAAGAGATACTACAAACCAAGCAAAATCAATTCTATGGGGGTGGCAGAAGTTGGATAAAGAGAAGGATTTTACAAGTTGGAATAAGTAAGGGTTGTTGGTGTGCAGATGGAAATGATCTTTAGTCCAAGTCCTCCAAGGAGCAGATGCCAAGATGAGCTTCAACTCCGTGGTATTTTATGAGGGAACACACCTGTAAGGGAATATGGGAAGTGAGACAGAAATCCCTGGAAAAGGTGGCAGACCACAATGCAAGTGTGACCCCTTGTGCTGGACAGAAGGAGACGAGGTTTCTTCGACACATCCTAGAACACAGGAAATCTAAGGCGGGTTGAGCAAGGCCATGGAGGAGTCCTCCAGCCACAGCTGGCCATCAGAGGAGTCCTGTGTCTCCGAGGAATGACCTGCCTTAGTGTGCCTGCTGTGACTGGTCACTGGCTGGGAACTGCCCATGGGAAGCAGGGCCTCTGCACCAATTCTACTGATGATGTTAGAGCACAGGAGCACAGCCTTACGAGATTACCCAGGAGTGTGACTCAATCCTTCCTTCCTGAGGGTCTGGGCTCTTGAATATGAAACTCTCTCAGGCTGAGTTTCTGGATGCTTCTGCTCACACCTAACAATGGGACAAGGGGAACCAGGAGGTCCCCAAGTGGACCTGTGGTTTCCACACACTTCTGCTCCCCTCATTGTGTGATAGCAGCCCTGCCTCCTCTTCTCACCTGCTTGTCTCTGGGAACATTCTATTCAAACTTCCCTGGAGGCAACCATAATGTGTAGTTCCATGGACTCTCATTTGTCTCCTTGCCAGGGTGCCCCCTTTGGAAAACCAGGACTTCCTACCCTGCAGAGCTCAGATTTTGGAGATAAAAAGTGCAAAATCACCCTGGGGATGAATATAAGGGATGAGACATGGAGCCACACCGGCTTTGACTTCTTGGTTTTTGGACCCATACATTCTTCTGAGAACACAGCACAATAGAGACATGTTTGATTCAATGCAAGCACCACATCCTGAAAGATGGCACCCATTCCTCAGAGGGTTTCATCTAAACTGGTATGGAGTTGTGCCTGTAGAGACCTGTCCATGACTTTGTGTGGCTGGCAGCCCCTGGGAGGTGCAGGTGGTAATATGACCAGGGAATCCCCTGGTCATGGCCCACGCTTCATCCCCTTCCCTCTGAGGTGTGTCCCGAGGGCAGATAATGTACTGAAATTCTGAGCCAGTGGATCAGGAATGCCGATAGTGATGCTGGCTGAGGGTCTCAGAGCAGAGAGGAAAACCACACCGCATCGAATAGGTGCCTATCCCTGTGAGATGAACCCCTGGCCCTTCCAGGATAGATGGGGCTCAAGCTGTTCAACTTGTCACTTAGGGGCTGGTCAGTTACCTGAAGAAATAGTGCCCTATGGGGCCCATCATTTGTCTGTAATGCTCACAGGCAGAGTATTCAGAGGAAGCAGAAGCCAGATGGTGCTTGGTAGGGTGGAGTCAGTGCTGCTGGACCCACTTGTAGCCTCATTCCTGCCGCCACTGTGGTTATCCACTTATCAGTCCTTCCTGTCAGACCTGGGCTGATCCGTGATATGGGCTGGCTAACTTCAATTTATCTTCAATTTGTTTGGTTATTCAGGGCCACATCAGGGCTGGGTGTTTTCTGTGGGTGTTAACATGGAATTGAGGCTCAACCTACATGGACCATTTCCATCTCATGATAGGTGCCGCTGGGCCTGTCCAATCTATGACTCTGTGGGTCACATAGAAGCCAATACACACGGGCACTTGGAATCACATGGCTGCTTGGTGTCCCATGCTCAAGCATTGTATCTTAACACGGCCAGTAGCATCCTAAAAACTGCTTCTAACAGGGAGCTTATTTTCCTACTGTGGATTCCATGGCCTGACTCCTGACCCCAGGCCCTCCATTCTGACTCTCCCACTGATGCTTGGTTCAGCTCCATCCTGCATCTTTCCCCACAGCGCCACCTCCAGGACCAGGGGTCTGAGGGATGGTGACTGACTGCACCACAGCCTGGGTCTGCTGCAGTTTCTTTTCCTGTCCAGGCCCCACTCAAAGCTGGCCTCCTCCTCTATCACCCAGAGTGTGAGCCAAAGCAATATACTTAGATGTGGAATGTGGTGTTGCCAGAACCCAGACAGGCTCACCAGGTAGTGTGCTTCCTTCCTTCTGGTGAGGATGCAAGATGCAAGTGTGTCTTTTACTTTGGATGGAACAGCCCTGCATGCCCCTAACCACTGGACACATAAGACTTCACTGCAGTGGCCACTCTTGAAGCTCTGTAAGGTTTATCTTCACCTTCTGTAGTGCACACGTTTTGCCAAGGAATTCAGTATACTTTCCTCCTCTTGCTCATCCATCCTGATCTACGTGATATTGCCAATGAAATGAAGAGATTTAGTATTCTGTGAGATGTCTGATATGTCCACGTCTCTTAAGGCGATATTTATAGATGGTTGAGGAGTTAAGGTAGCCCTGACGCAAGCTATCAATAAATGTATTATAAATCCCATGTGAATGTGAATCATTCCATATCGATTTTCTAAATGGAATGGGAGGGAATGCACTCACCAGATCCACAGCTGCTCGCCATGTGCCTGAGGCCTTATTAATCTCCCCAAGCAGTGATATCCAGCCAGCATGGCAGCTGCAATCAGGACTCCTACTTGGTCAAGTCTGGGGAAATTCCATTCATTCTTTATCAGGCTTCTTCAGGGACAGATTGCTGAATTATATGGAGATAATAGGCAATCCCAACACCACCCCGCATCCTTCAGCTCTCTAACGGCAGTGCTACCCCTACAATACCTGCAGTACCCTCCACAAGACCCACCCTGGGGCACAATATTGCTTCTGGCTTGGCTGGGATGAGGGAAGTTTTCGAGGATTCCCTTTGGGCTTCAGCACAATGAAAGCCCTTACTCTCCAGACTAGGGACGTAGTGTGAGGGTGACTCCCTTTGCCAGTGCATCAAGGCCAATTATGCACTTGGAGAAGGGGGAGATAACCAGGACTGGGTTTATGGACCCAATGGTCCCACTGTGGGTCATAATGTGTCCAGGTTTATTTCCTGGCCTCTGTAAGCCCCACTGTGGATTCTGAATCTGAAGCTTGGCTGAAGTTTAGGAATTGAGACTAGGATCATGACTTTGTATTTGGTCAAACACTCTCGGCCTCCTGCTCCTCAATTCTTGCATTCTCAGCATAGATATGAAGCAGTGCCCTCGCTGGCTGCCCATCTGTTCTGACCGTGGGACACCACCTTTTATTAACCTTCCTCACAACTCCTTGAGGGTCGAGCCCCCTTGGCTGCTACTCTGGGTTCTTACAGTAACCGTGCCCTCTATCTTTTGCAGGTCACTGCAAAGGAGGGTTCCTAAAGCTTTCACTCCTGATCCTGAGGGAGGTGGGTGCACTCACTCCAGGTCAGGTCTGCCACAGATAAGCAAAAAGTCCTCACATTCAAACTGTCCTGGGCCACATTCAGCCCACGAGCTGCGGGTTGGACAAGCTTGCCTCTAGAACGTATGCACCAGAACGCCAGAAATTTTTCTGTTTTTACTTTAATGATGCTTTCTAAATGCAAAAGCAGTCATATCCCTAGCAGACAACAAATGTCATTTTAATGAATGATCACTGTAGAGCACCTCCCTAGTCTAAAGCCAATATCTTTATTAATGTAGCCTCAGGGCAAATGCTGTTTTGTGGCAGCTAAAGAACATTATTTCACATGGACATCGATGCTGCCAGTGTATTTTCTCACCAGGGCTCCTTGTGTGTCCTCCCTCTCTCCCTCCTCCTGTACCAACTCTCCTGCACACTGCAGCACAAAACCATATTTTTCTCTTCAAGAACAATAACCCTAGCCTTATGGGTACAATTTCCCAATCACATATGAATGTAAATTAGACCCTGCTTTATAAATCCATGAATTTGGATTGGAGCCAGCACTAGGATTACAACAACTGAGGCAGGAAGAAGAGTAGGAGAGCAGAAGAGGAGTTCCAACAGAAACTTACCTACGATGAAATACTATGGGACCCCTCCTCTCTGCAAATTTCAGAATTTGGTTCCTTTAAAAAGATTGGAGAAAAATGGAAAATACAATCGAGGAAAGAACCCTGGGAGGAGGGCAAGAGCTGGACAGGTCTAAAAATTTGTCTCTTGATACCACAAGGAGATTTGTATGCAGGGACCGCCCTAGGTGACATCCTGCTCCCTGTGATCACAGGTCTTGGTGGGAAAAAGTTCCACTGAAGGGCCAAGGACAATGGAGCAGCAAAGATGACCCAGCCAAGCAGTGACCACATAAAGCGCATGGTGGCCTGAACACAAACTAGGCACAGCCCCATCTACTCTCCTCCCCTGCAACAAATCAGCATAAGAAACACGTGGACTCTGGAAGGTTCTCATGTCTTCCATTTATGTTGTCTCTCAAATTTTAGGAATCTTCTCCTTTAATTAACTCATCAACCTCTCATGGCAAGAATTTGAGAAAGTAAATTTATACTCAGGTTCTAATTTTAATAGGGAAGGAAGAAGTTACAGCTCAGTGCACTATGAAGTTGAGACAGAGATGGAGACATCCCAGCCTCACCTCTCTGGAACAGGAAAGATGATTGGGGAGGGAGCACAGATCAGCGTGGGGAGAGGGTCATGGTGGACATGGGGGTGGGGTGCTCTCCCCACCTCCTCACATTATGCCTACAGGAACACAGACACATGCAGGTGCCTTCGCAGAAACAAAGTCAGGGTTCTTCAAGTTCTTCACAAAGGGAAGGAGGGAACAACTCTTGCCTCTCAGTTCCACACAAGGCAGCTGTCTCACACTATAGAAAAAATGTTTATGAACAAATTCATATCAGTCACAGTGAGGGGTCACACTTTAAACAGCCCATCGCATGCTCAATACATCCAATGCAAAGAAACTCCACAGCACAGCTGCATCCACTGTTCCCTCCAACACCCAACACACATTAGGCCCTCTAGGGTCTCACCTTTACAAGCTATAAGAGACACATCAGAGTCCTGGGCACTGTCACTGCCTGGAGTAGAACAAAAACAGGACCTGGTCAGATCCCACAGAAGATGTGGCTAGAGGAGGAACTGTGGGGTGGGTGAGCTCCCCCATGGGCTCCCAAACACAATATCCCAAGGATCTCAGGCATCAGCCTCCTTCATACTTACTTGCAGCCTGAGAGTAGCTCCCTCCTTTTCTATCTGTGGGAAGAAAATGTCCTGTGAGAGGCCAGGAAGCAGTCAGGGCCTTAAGGTCCTAGAGGAAACTCCTAGTCTTGGAACCCAGAGAAGTTTCCAGAAATGTGTGACTGCAGACCCAGGGTGGGATCAGGAAACATAAAGAAAGCAGGTGTGGGTCCTGGACCAACCACCCTCCTGAGGTCTGTCCTCAGCAAGGACATTCCCTTGTGACTTGTGACTGCTGGGATCAGGTCCCATCACCACAGTCATCAAGGTGATAAATCTGTCCTTCACTGTCACGGGTGCTTTACAAAAGGGTAAGTGCTAGCACACAAGGCCCAGGCTGGGTAGGCCCATGAGTGTGGATGTACTTCCCAGTAACCAGGCAAGGCACACTTCTACCTGGGGCTTGGAACCCTCAGTGAAAAAATCTCAGACCCCACCCTTCATCCCTTCCCCACCTGAGCTCTTCCTCCTCCATATCATAGCAGCCGGTGATCACAGCTCCAAGCAGAACCAGGCCAGCAATGATGACCACGATGGGGATGGTGGGCTGGGAAGACGGCTCTGGGAAAAGAGGGGAAGGTGAGGGGCCTGACCCTGCTAAAGGTCTCCAGAGAGGCTCCTGCTTTCCCTAAGAGACATGACACCCCCATCTCCCTCCTTACCCCATCTCAGGGTGAGGGGCTCAGGCAGACCCTCATGCTGCACAAGGCAGGTGTATCTCTGCTCCTTTCCAGAAGGCACCACCACAGCTGCCCACTTCTGGAAGGTTCCATCCCCTGCAGGCCTGGTCTCCACGAGCTCCGTGTCCTGGGTCTGGTCCTCCCCATCCCGCTGCCAGGTCAGTGTGATCTCCGCAGGGTAGAAGCCCAGGGCCCAGCACCTCAGGGTGGCCTCATGGTCAGAGACACGGTGGTGAGTCATATGTGTCTTGGGGGCGTCTGACGGGAAGAGTCAGAAAATTCAGGCATTTTGCATCTGTCATGGGACACTCCACCAGCATGCCTGTGGCCATCCTGAGAATGGACAGGACACCCGGGATGGGGAAGAGAGCACAGAACCCAGACACCAGCCCGGACACAGGCACCTGGGATAATCTCCTATTCCGTGGAAAATTCTATTCCCTGAGGAGGAACAGCGACTTCTGGTCCTGATCTGACTGGAGGCTGAGGGACTTAGAAGAGCTGGACTCAGACCCCCACACACATGGAGTGTGAAGCAGAGAACAAGGCCTGAGAGGAAAAGTAACAGGGCCCAAGGCTGCTGCGGGTGTCAAAGGGAACCACTCATCAGTACTCGAGGGATCGTCTTCCCGTCATTCCTTCAGATATTTTATCCCTTAATTGTGTCAGAGAGCGGGGCAGAACCTCAGAGTCACTCTCTGGTACAGGATCTGGAAACCCAGGAGGATTCCTCTCCCTCAGGACCAGAGGGAGGGCGATATTCTAGTGTTGGTCCCATTTGTCTCCCCTCCTTGTGGGAGGCCAGCCTGGGAGATCTACAGGCGATCAGAGAGGCGCCCCGTGGCCCCTGGTACCCGTGCGCTGTAGAGTCTCCTTCCCGTTCTCCAGGTATCTGCGGAGCCACTCCACGCACTCGCCCTCCAGGTAGGCTCTCTGCTGCTCCGCCACACGGGCCGCCTCCCACTTGCTCTGGGTGATCTGAGTCGCCATGTCCGCCGCGGTCCAAGAGCGCAGGTCCTCGTTCAGGACGATGTAATTCTTGCCGTCGTAGGCAAGCTGTTCATACCCGCGAGGAGGCGCCCGTCCGACCCCACTTCGCAGCCATACCTCGTCTGGATGGTGTGAGAACCTGGCCCCGCCCCCGCGGTCAGCCCCGTCCCGCGATCCCCGCCCCGTCCCGACCAACCCGCGGGGATTTTTGGCCTAAACTGAAAATGAAACCGGGTAAAGGCGCCTGGGCCTCTCCCGGGTCAAGGGTCTCGGGGTCCCGCGGCTTCGGGATGGATCTCGGACCCGGAGACTGGGCGACCCGGCCAGTCCGTGGGGGATGAGGGGTCGTGACCTGCGCCTGGGGCGGGAGTCACTCACCGCCCTAGCTCTGGTTGTAGTAACGGAGCAGGGTCTGCATGTTCACTCGGTCAGTCTGTGCCTGGGTCTTGGAGATCTGTGTGTTCCGGTCCCAATACTCGGGCCCCTCCTGCTCCATCCATGGCGCCCACGGCTCCTCTCTCGGACTCGCGGCGTCGCTGTCGAACTGCACGAACTGCGTGTCGTCCACGTAGCCCACGGAGATGAAGCGGGGCTCCCCGCGGCCGGGCCGGGACTCGGAGATGTCGAAACACCACATGGAGTGGGAGCCTGGGGGCGAGGAGGTGTTGAGACCCGCCCGACCCTCCTCCCTGCGCGGCTCCCCGGGTCCTGAGCCCCCGCCAGGCGGGCCCCTCCCTCCTCCCTGCAGAGGCCGTTTCCCTCCAGACCCTGCACTCACCCGCCCAGGTCTCGGTCAGGGCCAGAGCCCCTGAGAGCACCAGGAGAAGGGTTCGGGGCGCCATGACCGCCATCCTCCGAGTCTGGGACATCCTCCGAGTCCCGGTGGGTGCGTGGGGACTTTAGAACCGGGACCGAGACGACAGTGATTGGCTTCTCTGCAAACCCGACACCCAATGGCAGTGAGAACTGGGTCCGCGTCGTGAGTATCCAGGAAGAAGGACCCTACGCGGGTTGTGAGAAGAAGAGAAACTGCGGAGATGGGGAACCCCCAAGGCTAGGACTCCTCGATCCGTACACTGCCTTCGGGGCCTGAGACCCTGAGAGCCACGCCTCGGGCCGTGGGAGTTCGCTCTGACCCCGCTCCTCCTGTGCCAAGCGCTCTGTCTCAATGTTTCCCTGAGTCTTGGCCCAGGAGCTGTCTGAGAAACCAGGGAGAAACCCTCGGCATTGGCCCCATCCCTATCCCTTCACTTTTCACTCCGGACTCTCTGTCCCTGAACTGGATTCCCTGCCTCCCACTCCTAACCTGTCCCCCTGGACTCTTCTAGAAGAAAACTCACCCCAAGGTGTTTGGTGCCAGAGAGTAAGCTTGCTCTGGGAATGGAAGTGTAGAGACTGTTTTTGTTTGTTTGTTTGTTTTGTTTGTTTTGTTTTTAAATCGGGAAAAGTTGCGCCTGAGTGCATGAGACAGAATAGAGACCAGTTTGCTCTTTGTTTATTAAATACATTGGGTAGCAGAAACTTGGTAACCCCTGAATGATCAGGAATCTAATAGGTAAAAAATGTGACTTTGGCCCCTTGATGTATAAATGTGTCCAAAAGCGTTACAACAGGACTCAGAAAGCTCCTAAGTTTCACTTTCCCAAACAGTGTACCTGCGACTCCCGCTTGTCATATTTTAAATTTGCCATCATTCCATAGCTCTGAGTTTCTGTGGGAGTCCAGGACATCTCCTAATACAAGGTAGCACACTGTGTTACTATATGTTGCAACCAGGAGCCTGTACAGACTTTATTCACCTCAAAGTTGCAACTGTTCAATGCAGTCACAATGCCCCTCACTAGTGCTCATGCACTGCCTGTTTTTAGGAAGTATCCACTTCTAACTGTTGCGTATATTTTATAGGAACACTTAGTAATTTTTAAACCTGATTAACATAAAAAATTAGTTTTTAGGCAGACCCACATAAGGTATTAAAGGACAACTGCCAATGACATCCTGCTAGGCTCTGTAGATGGATGTATTAAAATCCATAAAACAATCTATTTAAACCTAAGAATTCTGCTGCTTTCGAATTCTTTCCTCTGCTCCTTTTCCTCACCTCCTGCTTCTCCAGCCCTTCCCTCCATCCTTCTCATCCTTCAGGCCCTCCTCTCTCCTTAGTCCCCACCACACTGTCACTCGTGAATTATGACACTGGCACTGTCCCATGACCTGCTACGTAACTGTTCTTTTCACAGTGGTCCTGCTCCTGTGAGTCAGAGTGTGTCATTTCTCCACTTAAAACACTCCAGTGTCTCCACCTTGGTCTTGTGAAGCTTCTGGAGGGTCAGGCACTTGAGCATGTGAAGGGATACCTGGTTCATTGTAGGGACTAAATTAATTTTTGTTGACTGAATGAAATATGAGTGTAATAAATTGCATCACAGATAATTATAAAGTGTAAAACACTGAAAAAGTTCAGAAAGATTTTATTTTATGCAACTAGTGTGTATATCAATTCATCAATTCACTCGCACACTACCACGCCTGGCGAAACAACACCCATTTATCTGCTTGTAGTTCCTTGGTCAGAAATCCGGGCAAGATGTGGATGGAATCTCTGTTCTGGGCTTCCAAAAGCTGTGTTTTCATTTTGAATCCTCCTTCAGGCTTATACAGAGGTGGCAGAATGCAGTTTCTTGCAGTTGTAAGACTGAGGTCCCTGTTCCTGGCTAGCTGTCAATGTAGAGAACTGGGAGGGCTGAGCTCAATTCCTGGTGCTCATCAGCGATCTTTCATACACAGCCCCTTAATTTTTTTTGTTGTTGTTGTTTTGTTTTTTGAGATGGAGTCTCGCTCTGTAGCCCAGGCTGGGGTACAGTGGCCCGATGATCTCTGCTCACTACAAGCTTCGCCTCCCGGGTTCACGCCATTCTCCTGTCTCAGTCCCAAGTAGCTGGGACTACAGGCGCCCACCACTACGCTCTGCTAATTTTTTTTTTTTTTTGTATTCTTAGTAGAGACAGGGTTTTACCATGTTAGCCAGGATTGTCTTGACCTTCTGACCTCGTGATCCACCCACCTCGGCCTCCCAAAGTGTTGGGATTACAGGCGTGAGCCACTGCGCCCGGCCCACAGCCCCTTCATTTTCAAAGCCCATGGTGGAGGAAACCCCTCATGCTGAGTCCCTCTCACACTGTAAGTCTCTATGCTCGGGAAGAACCCAGTCCTTTCAAAGGCTCACCTGATTAGGACAGTCCAAGCAGGATAAACCCAGCATAAAGTCAACTAATTGAGACCCTTAATTATATCTGCTAAATCCCTTCACAGCAGCACTTACATTAGAGTTGGTTGAATAACTGGAGGAAGGTGAATGACCAGGAGCTGGTTGTTGAGGCCATCATAGAATCAGCCTAGCAAGGTTTGGATCTTCCTTTTGTGTTTAATTGGGACACAGTTGGAAACTGAAGTTCAAGTAAAGTGGTCATTGTGAATGGTCATAAAATACATCCTCTTCAGCCATGGAAATTGTCCTTACCTTTTAAAACTAAGTTACAGGTTTAATATCTTATAATTAATTGAGGCCAAGTGTGGTGGCTCACACCTGCCATCCTAGCACTGTGGAAGGCAGAGGAAGGCAGATTTGTTGACTCCAGAAGTTCAAGATCAGCCTGGGCAAAACCTCCGTCTCTCCAAAAAATTAGAAATTAGCCAGGCATGGTAGTTCATGACGGTAGTCCCAGCTACTCAGGAGGCTGAGATCAAGGAGTCCCTTGAACCCAGGAGGTCCACACTGCAGTGCATGGTGATCATGCCACTGCACTCCAGCCTTGGTGACAGAGCAAGACCCTGTCTCAAAAATAATAATGATGATGATGACACATTTAGAGCAAATGCAATTTGATGTGTAATAATACATCCTTTCTTGTGAAAATGTATTATTTATTTACTATTGCATAACAAATTACATAAAACTTAGCTCAAAACAACAAATATTCCTCATCTCCCACAGTTTCCAATGGTCAGGAATCCAGGAGAGGTTTCCCTGGGTGCTTCCTGCTCAGGGCCTCTCACAAGGTTGCAGTCCAGTTGTCAGCCAAGGGCTGCAGGATCTGAGGGCTTTGCTGGGGCTGAGGATTCACAAGAAACATGGATGAGTCACATGGCTGTAGGAAAAGGCCTAGTTCCTTGTTGTCTGTTCCCAGAAGGCCTCAGTTCTCAGTCACATGGACCTTCCTGCAGGGCTGCTTATGGCACAGCAGCTGGCTTCCCCCAGAGCTCATGATCCCAGAGACAGACAGAGAGAAGGTGGAAGCCGCAGTGAGTTTTATGTTCTACACCCAGAGTCACAAACTGTTATGTCAGCACTATTCTATAAGTTAGAAGTTGTATTAGTCCATTCTCACACTGCTATAAAGAAATACCTGAGACTGGGTAATGTATAAAGGAAAGGGGTTTAATTGACTCACAGTTCTGCATGGCTGAGGAGGCTGCCCCAGGAAACTTACAGTCAGGGCAGAAGTGGAAGCAAACACGTCCTTCTTCACATGGTGGCAGGAGAGAGAAATGCACAATGAAGCAGGGAAAAGCCCCTTATAAAACCATCAGATCTCATAAGAATACCCTCACTATCACGAGAACAGCATGGGGGCACCTCCTATGTGGTCCCTCCCACAATAGGTAGGGATTACAATTTGCATAACAATTCAAGATGAGATTTGGGTGGGAACACAGAACCAGGCCATATCAGAAGTGCCTCATTAAGTCCAAGCCACTCTCAAGAGAGGGAATTAAGCTACACCTCTGGAAGGGAACAGTATCAAATGATTTGAATATATGTTAAAAGCAAAATTATAACTATTCTTTCAGGTTTTTGAAAATCAAAGTCTTCTTTTATCTAATTATTTTTCATGAATTCTTTAAGCTTGTCTTTTAATTTAATTTTTTTTTAAGTTCCAGGGTACATGTGCAGGATGTGCAGGTTTGTTACATAGGTAAACGTGTGCCATGTTGGTTTGCTGCACCTGTCAACTCATCAGCTAGGTATTAATCCTGGCATGCATTACCTATTTTTGCTAATGATCCCCCCACCACCACCCTCCCCCAGCAGGCCCCAGTGTGTGTTGTCCCTCTCCCTGTGTCCATGTGTTCTCATTGCTCAGTTCCCAATTATAAATTAGAACATGTGGTGTTTGGTTTTCTGTTCCTGTGTGAGTTTGCTGAGGATAATGGCTTCCAGCTTCATCCATAGCCCTGCAAAGGACTTGATCTCATTCCTTTTTATGGCTCCACAATATTCCATTGTGTATATGTACCATATTTTCTTTATCCAGACCATCACTGATGGGCATTTGGGTTGATTCCATGTCTTTGCTATTGTGAATAGTGCTGCAATGAATGTAAACATGCATATATCTTTATAATAGAATGATTTATATTCCTTTGGGTATATACCCTGTAATAGGATTGCTGGGTCAAATGGTATTTCTGGTTCTAAATCGTTGCGGAATCACCACACTGTCACTGTCTTCCACAATGGATTATCCAATTTACTTTTCCACCGACAGTGTAAAAGCATTCCTATTTCTCCACAACCTCGCCAGCATCTGTTGTTTCTTGACTATTTAATAATTGCCATTCTGACTGGCATGAGATGGTATCTCATTTGTGGTTTTGATTTGCATTTCTCTAATGATCAGTGATGGTGAGCTTTTTTTCATATTTTTTTTGGCCACATGTATGTCTTCTTTAGAAGTGTCTGTTCATGTTCTTTGTCTACTTTTTAATGAAGATTTTTTTCACGTAAATTTGCTTAAGTTCTTTGTGGATTCTGATTACTAGACTTTTGTCAGATGGATAGATTACAAAATTTTTCTTCATTCTGATTGATGAAGTTTCTTTTTCTGTGCAGAAAAAAATTGCCTAATCAAATTGCTTTTCATTTACAAAAATGTGAATCTCATACTTCAGTCAACACATCTAGCTTAGCATGATGCCAATAATTTTGGCTTGATGCTGTAGCCCGAAATGGTTAGCTCTAATTGAGAAACAAGTTTTTTTCAAAAACTGGCTATTTGATGAGCATTCTGTAATAAACTGAACATCTTTTGTTGTGGTATTGAATGAGATGTGATAGAAGTGATTTGGACACAACTATGCTCCTAAATAGCACTGCTATTATGTGCTTCTGAATTTTTTTTTCTTTTTAGCAGTCCTATTCTGTTTTCCATTTATATTTGCTATTCCATCATTGGGTATTCCTTCCTACTCTTTTCATGTTTCATTTATTTTGATCGATGATGTGCATTTCCAATCTGTAAAAGTTTAATTCAGTTTTATGTGTGGTAAAATGTAACATCAAATCTTTGCAAGATTAAATTACCTTGCACAGCAGATTGAACATTGTATTATTGAAAATCTAGAGAGAGGCCAGTGAGCCAAGGATCAAATGACCTATTTGTAGCCAAGGCCATTTTCATGGCGTCCTGGTCCTCTCTGTCACATGGCTCCTTACAATTCTCTGTGGTTTTCTTCCAATGTAAGTAGTTCTTGTTAAGAATCTTTGCAATGAACTTTGAAATTCTTTTCTTTTTCATTTCTATAAAAAACAAGTATATTTTAATTTGGAAAACTCTGTTTAAGGAATTATAATCAAGTATCTACCAGGGTGCCCAGCACTGGTGTAAAACACGAACCTGTAAAGCTACCCTGGGCTGCTACCCAGTCACCCCCCAGAAGGAGACTGTTGGGAGCAAGCCCCCCAAAATCTGGCCATAAACTGGCCCCAAGACTGGCCATAAACAAAATCTCTGCAGCACTGTAACATGTTCATAATGGCCCTAACGCCCAAGCTGGAAGGTTGCGGGTTTATGAGAATGAGGGCAAGGAACACCTGGCCCGCCCAGGGTGGAAAACCGCTTAAAGGCATTCTTAAGCCACAAACAATAGTATGAGAGATCTGTGTCTTAAGGGTGTGTTCCTGCTGCAGTTAACTAGCCCAACCTATTCCTTTAATTCAGCCCATCCCTTCGTTTCCCATAAGGGATACTTTTAGTTAATTTAATATCTATAGAAACAATGCTAATGACTGGTTTGCTGTTAATAAATATGTGGGTAAATCTCTGTTTGGGGCTCTCAGCTCTGAAGGCTGTCAGACCCCCGATTTCCCACTTCACACCTCTATATTTCTGTGTGTGTGTCTTTAATTCCTCTAGCACCACTGGGTTAGGGTCTCTTCGACTGAGCTAGTCTTGGCAAGTGGTGTCCATTTGTGGGGGCTCAAATCCAGGTCAAAGGGTCACCAGAGCAATGGTTGGAATGGAAAACTAGCTGGAGGACACCCGAGTACTCTTAAAGCAATCCCTGTGGTGAGTAAGAAGGGGAGCTTGGAAGTGTCAGGGTAACAATCGGACAGGTATGGGGTCTAGTTCGTTTCACCTTGGAACTTTTTCATGCTGGTAATGAGGAGGAACAAGAGTATAGCGAAGTAACAGAAGAGGTTACAGAGCATGTTTATTTGCCAGCTAAAGCTAAAGCAGCAAAGGAAGGAGAGATTCATCCCTACCCTTCTGCACCCCCTCCTTATTATTTTGATGAAAATGACCCCCCAGATCTTTCTTTTCCAGAGGACACTGGGCAAAAAGTAGTTGCCCCAATGACTGTTCGAGCAGTGCCTTGAGTGACATCTCTTAGTTCTATTCAGGCAGGAATTCAGCAAGCTAGACAAGAGGGTGACTTAGACGCTTGGCAGTTCCCTGTTAGAATACACCCCCCAGATCAACAGGGAAATATTATAGCTACTATAGGCCTTTCCCTTTTAAATTACTCAAAGAATTTAAACAAGTTATTCATACTAAAAAAGAATGTAGAAAAAGTCAGCGAGTCAGGCCACCAGACAGGGGAAAAAAGAAAACTGTTGAGCCTGAAATATGTCCAAAATGTAAAAAAGGAAAACATTGGACTAGTCAGTGTCACTCTAAGTTTGATAAAGAAGGGAACTCAATCTCGGGAAACACCATGAGGGGCCCATCCTGGGCCCCTTTCTAAACCAGGGCATTTCCAGCTCAGGCCATTCCCTCACCCCATACAATGTCTTTCCCCTGCCACAGCTGGTAGTGCCGCATTAGATTTATGCTGCACAAAATATGTGAGCCTTCTGCCTGGGGTACCCCCGCAAAAGATCCCAACAGGAGTCTGTGGACCCTTGCCAGCAGGGAAAATAGGATTACTTTTAGGAAGGCCTAGTTTAAGTTTAAAAAGCATACAAATACATACAGGAGTCATTGATTCAGATTACAATGGGGAAATTCAAATTCTTGTATCTACTTCTGTTCTCTGGAAAGCAGAGCCAGGAGAGCACATAGCACAGTTCCTGATTGTGCTGTATGTGGGAATGGGAAAAAGTGAAATTAAATGAACAGGAGGATTAGGAAGCACAAATAAACAAGGCAAAGCAGCTTATTGGGTGAATCAAATTACTAATAAATGTCCTACCTGTGAAATAACTATTCAGGGAAAGAAACATAAAGGTTTGGTAGATACAGGAGCAGACATTTCAATCATTTCTCTACAGCACTGGCTGTCCATGTGGCCAATTCAACCCACTCAATTTAACATAGCTGGAGTTGACAAAGTCACTGAAGTATATCAAAGTAGTTATGTTTTGCATTGTGAGGGGTCTGATGGACAGCCTGGGACTATTCAACCAATTATGACTTCTGTACCTATACATTTATGGGGAAGAGATTTATTACAACAATAGAGAGCACAAGTTCTAATTCTAGATCAATTACATACCCCTCAAAATCAACATACAATGCATGAAATGGGGTATGTCCCTGGTATGGGACTAGAAAAAAATTTGCAAGGTTTAAAAAGTTCCCACCAAAGATTAAGATATCATTTTTGATGGTGGCCATTGTTAAGCCTTCAGAACCTATACCTTTAAAATGGTTAATGGATAAGCCAATTTGGATAGAACAATGGCTGCTAAGTAAAGAAAAACTGGAGGCTTTAGAGAAATTAGTTGCTGAACAATTAGAAAATGGGCACATAGCTCCAATATTTTCCCCTTGGAATTCTCCAGTTTTTGTAATTAAGAAAAAATCAGGTAAATGGAGAATGTTAACTGACGTAAGAGCCATCAATTCAGTTATAAAACCTATGGGAGCATTACAGCCAGGATTGCCTTCTCCTGCTATAATTCCAAAAAATTGGCCTTTAATAGTCATAGATTTAAAAGACGGTTTCTTTACTATCCCTTTAGCTGAGCAAGACTGTGAACAGTTTGCATTTACAATTCCTGCAGTAAACAACCTGCAGCCTGCTAAGAATTATCATTGGAAAGTGTTGCCACAGGGCATGTTAAACAGTCCCACAATTTGCCAGACGTATGTGGGGTAAGCAATTGAACCTACTTGTAAAAAATTTTCACAGTGTTACATTATTCACTACATGGATGATATACTTTGTGCTGCCCCCACTCGAGAAATATTACTCCAATATTATGACCACTTGCAAAATTCAATTTCTTGTGCTGGTTTAATTATAGCTCCTGACAAAATTCAGACCACTACTCCCTACTCCTACTTGGGGACCTTAGTAAATGACACTACCATTGTGCCACAGAAAGTAAACATACGTATGGATCAACTAAAAATATTAAATGACTTTCAAAAATTACTAGGGGATATTAATTGGATATGACCTGCTCTAAGCATTCCTACCTATGCCATGAGTAATCTGTTTTCTATCCTTAGAGGAAATCCTAGTCTCACCAGCCCTCGGCAATTAACAAAGGAGGCAGAGGCAGAGTTACAACTGATTGAGAAGCAAGTCCATAAAGCTCAGTTAAATAGAACAGATCCAGAGAAGACTCTAGATTTGCTAATTTTTTCAACTCAGCATTCACCTACTGGTGTTATTGTCGAAGAATAGGACTTAATGGAGTGGCTTTTTCTTTCACATACTAATTTACGGACTCTAACTCCTTATTTAGATCAAATTGCTACTATGATAGGGATTGGGAGAACTCGGATTGTTAAATTACATGTATATGATCCTGGAAAAATTATTATCCCTCTCATGAAGGCACAAATACAGAAAGCTTTTATAAATAGTCTTACTTGGCAAGCCCATTTAGCTGACTTTGTGGGTATTCTCGATAATCATTTCCTAAAATGAAGCTGTTTCAGTTTTTCAAATTAACTAATTGGATTCTCCCTAAAATAACTAAACTTAAACCAATTGAAGGTGCTGAGAATGTTTTTACAGATGGGTCTAATAATGGTAAATCTTATTCTGGCTCAAAAAAGAAAGTTTATCAGACGCTGTATACTTCAGCTCAAAAAGCGGAGCTTGTAGCTGTAGTTGAGGTATTGACCTATTTGTAAACAAAATTGGACCCAGTTAGAAAAACTTGTTTAGGAAGATTGCTTTGCAGAACAGGCAGAGGTGCTACACAACAATTCCTATGGAATCACTGATTGGTCCCCTAAGGGGATGTTTAGCTTGAATTGCACCTCTCAGTCTGCGTGCCATGGTCACACTATGTTCAGATGATCTGAACAAAATGGTCAGATGGTAGAAATGATAAGAAGTACAGCCAAAGTTCCTATTATCTGGAACCATGGCAGTATAGTGACACCTCAACCTCCAATAATATGGCCTGCTCTAGGAGCTTAACATAAGGATTTGAAATTAAAAGAACAAATATTTAAAGCATCCCAGGCACACCTGACCTTAATGCCAGAAACTGGAGTGCTTAAAGGAGCTGCCAACAAATTAGCAGCTAGTAACCCATTAAAATGGATAAAAACACTTGGAAGCTCTGTGATTTCAATGATGACTGTGCTTTTAATCTATGTTGTTTGTCTTTGTATAGTCTGCAGATGAAGATCCTGACTCCTGTGAGAAGTAGCTCACCATGACAAAGCTGCCCTTGCTTTTATCTCTTTACAAATCAAAGAAGGGAGACATGTTGGGAGCAAGCCCCCTAGAATCTGGCCATAAACTGGCCCCAAGACTGGCCATAAACAAAATCTCTGCAGCACTGTAACATGTTCATAATGGCCCTAGCACCCAAGCTGGAAGGTTGTGGGTTTACGGGAATGAGGGCAAGGAACACCTGGCCTTCCCAGGTTGGAAAACCGCTTAAAGGCATTCTTAAGCCACAAACAATAGCATGAGCTATCTGTGCCTTAAGGGTGTGTTCCTGCTGCAGTTAACTAGCCCAACCTATTCCTTTAATTCAGCCCATCCCTTTGTTTCCCATAAGGGATACTTTTAGCTAACATAATATCTATAGAAACAATCCCACTTCACACCTCTATATTTCTGTATGTGTGTCTTTAATTCCTCTAGCACCACTGGATTAGGGTCTCCCTGACTGAGCTGGTCTCGGCAGGAGACTCCATCCTGAGTCTTGTGATACTTATTCTTATTCCTTTGTATTCCTTCAAAGATTTGTGCAATAAGTATATATATATATATATATCCCCAAAACAAACCTCAGTTAGTTTTGCTGGTTTTTAAGCTAACTGCGCAGCAAATTCCTACTGCATTTATTTTTCCATGATGCACATTATGTGTACGAGTTATCTGTGGTGTGGGAGGCTGTCATTCATTCATTTTTACTGCTGAAGGCTTACATATGGTTATACCATAATTTTACTAGTTTCCTATTGATGTACATGTATCTGATTCCAGTTTTTGCCATAAATATTAGTGTGCATGTCTCCTGTGCACATAGGCAAGAAAGCCCCCCAGAGTGGATGATTAGGAATGGGTTGGTTGGATGATATGTTGTATGGACTTTAACCATACTAGATAATGATAATATGATTTCCAAAGTGATTGTGGCTACTTAAACTTTTACAATAAATGGGTAATACTTGATGTTGATGATGTGTTCTGAAAACACTGAGTTGAAGGAATTGAGTTAAAAGCCACTGTCTTGGCGGTAGAATTATAGCAAGCATTTTTATTCTGTTAATAACTTCCTGTTGTTTACTTGTTTCTCATATACATGACATTATATTTTGACATATAGATTCAGAAAATGCTTACTTACAGCCCAATCACATAGTGTTATTTTATATATTAGGAAAATTTTATAATAAAAAGGAAAAAATGCAGGAAGGGAGGGAAAGAAGGAGGAATGGAGGAAAAATTGAAAGAAGAAAAGAAGGAAGAGGAAGGGGAAGGAAAGGGAGCAAGAAGGAAGGAAGGCAATAGGTTGAATGGAAATAGAGAAGAAAGAGAGGGAGGGAGGGCTAGAAGGAAGAAGAAAGGGAAGGAAGAGCCCAGGCATGCTGGCTCACACCTGTAATCCCAGCACTTTGGGAGGCTGAGGTGGGCAGATCACGAGGTCAGGAGATAGAGACCATCCCAGCTAACACGGTGAAACCCCATCTCCACTAAAAATACAAAAAAATTAGCCAGGCATGGTGGCAGGTGCCGGTAGTCCCAGCTACTTGGGAAGCTGAGGCAGGAGAATGGCATGAACCTGGGAGGCAGAGCTTGCAGTGAGCCGAGATTGAGCCACTGCACTTCAGCCTGGGTGACAAAGCGAGACTCCGTCTCAGAAAAAAAAAAAAAAAAAAAGGATGGAACAAAGGAGAAAAGAAACTAAAATAAAGAAAAGAATAGGTGTTGAGAAACTAGAACCCCTATGTGTGGCTAATATTATCAAAATAGGAGAAAATAAAACAGATGTAGTTAACCTCTATAGAATAATGGAAATGTAAGAGGACTTCATTAGTTATCCATTGCTGTGTAACAAACTACCCCCAAATTTAGTGACTTAAAGCAACAAACATCAATGAACTCAAAGGCATAATACAAATACCAGCAAAATGGAGCCAATGCAGGTAGAAGTTGAATAAACATAAAGATTTTACACATTGGAATAAGTAAGAGGTCACTAGTAGGCAGACGAAAATGATTTTATAGTCCAAATGCTCCAAAAAGCAAGTTCCATCATGGGATTAAAGTTACAGCATTTTATTAGGGGACACACCCGTCAGGTGATATGGCAAGGGAGGTAGGTTACGCTGGGAAAGGCAACAGACCGAGATGCAAAGGTGACCCCCAGTGATGGACAGAAGGAGGGAAGGTTTACTGGACGTGTCCTAGACCACAGGCAATCTAAGGAGAGTTAAGCAAGGCCACAGAGGAGTCCTTGAGCTACCGTTGGCCATCAGGGGAGTCCCTTGTCTCCCAGGAATGTCCAGCTTTGGTGTCACTGGTGTGACCCATCACTGGTTGGGAACGACCCATTGGAAGCAGGGCCTGAGCATCAATGCTACTGAGGATGTCAGAGCACAGGAGCAGGGCCTTGGGAGATTACCCAAGAGTGTGACTCAAACCTTCTGCCCTAATGGGTCTGGGTCCTTGGAAATCAAGCTGTCTCAGGCTGAATTGCTGGATTATTCTGCTCACACTTACAATGAGGTAAGGGAAACCAGAAGGTCCCCAGGTGGATCTCTGGTTTCCACATACATTTCTGCCCTCATTGTGTGAAAGTAGCCCTGCCTCCTCCTGAAGATGAGGATCTATTACCTGGGCCTGGAGAGGAGGAGAATCCTCTTTTCACCAGGTGGTCTCTGGTCACATACTATCCAAACTTCTCTGGTGACAACCATAATGTGTAGTCCAGTGGGCTGTCTTTTGTCTCCTTTTAAGGGTACTCTTCTTGGAAACCAGGACCTTGTGCTCTGCACAGCCCAGTGTTGGAAAATAAAACATGCAAAATACCCTAGTGGGTGAATCTAAGCGATTGGACATGGAGCCAAACCTGCTTCCCCCTTTGGATTTCTGGACCCATATGTTCTTCCTATTGAGAACACAGCACTGTAGAGACGTCTCTGATTCAAACAATGTATCATGTCCTGAAGGATGGCACCCACCTCTCAGAGTGCTTCCTACAGGCTGGCACTGAGTTTTGCCTGTAGAAGACCTGTCCAGCATTCTTTGTGGCTGGCAGCCTCTGGGAGGTGCAGATGGTAATAGGATTAGTGGAATCCACAGCCATGGAAACACAAACTTTCCATGCCAAGTGGGTCCTTCAGGCAGATAATGGGCTAGGAGCACCACCTAGCCTGCAGATCAGGAATGTCAACAGCCCCCAGAGAGTGGTGCTGGCTGAGTTTCTGAGAGCAGGACATGAAAACACCCATGCAATATGAGCCTATCCCTGTGAAGATGAACCTCTGGCCCTTCCAGGATGGAAGTAGTTAAATGTAGTCAACTTGTTACTTAGTGGCTAGTCACCTAAAGAAATAGTGCCCCACTAGGGCACATCATGGGCCTCAATTGCTGGTGAGTTGGACATTCAGAGGTGTCGTCAGCTGGATCCGCCTTGGTAGGGGGAAGTCAGTGCTGCTGGCCCCATATGTAGCCTCATGCCTGCCACTGTGGTTCCTCCATTCATGCACTCGTCCTACCACACCTGGGCTGACCTATGGTGAAGGCTGGCTAACTTCCATTTGTCTGTTTGGTTGTTCAGTGCCACTTCAGACTTGGGTATTTTCTGTGGTTGTAAACATGGGATTCAAGCTCAACCCAGGTGGACAATTTTCACCTCATGATGGATGCTGTTGGGCCTGTGCAATCTATGACTTTGTGGGTCACACAGGCACTTGGAACCACGTAGTTGCTTGGTGTCCCGTGGTCAAGCATTCTATCTAATCAGGACAAGGAACACTAAATGTTGCTTCCAATAGGCGGCGTATGTCTCTGCTGTGAACGACATGACCTTACTCCAGAATCCCAGGCCCTCCATTATGACTCTCCCACTGGTGCTTGGTTCAGCTCCATCCTGCATCTTTCCCCACCACTGGCATCACCAGCACCAGGGGGTCTGAGGGATGGTGGCTGCTTGTACCATGGCCTGGATCTGCTGCAGAGTCCTTTTCTGTGTAGGCCCTATTTGAAGCTGGCTTCCTCCTATGTCACTTAGAGTGTGGGCCAAAGCAACATACCTAGATGTGGAAAGTGGTGTTGTCAGAACTCAAAGAGGCTCATCAGGCAGTGTGCTTCCTTCTTTCTGGTGAGGATACAAGATGCAAAAGTTTGTCTTTTACCTTGAAGGGGACACACCTGCATTCCCCTAAACACTTGGCCATTGTTCACCCATAAAACTTTACTTCAATGCCCACTATTTTTTTTGAGATGGAATTTTGCTCTTGTTGCCCACTCTGGAGTGCAATGGCACAGTCTTGGCTCACTGCAATCTCTGCCTCTCGGGTTCAAGTGATTCTCCTGCCTCAGCCTCCCGAGTAGCTGGGATTACCGGCATGCGCCACCATGCCTGGATAATTTTGTATTTTTAGTAGAGACGAGGTTTCTCCATGTTGGTCAGGCTAGTCTCCAACTCCCAACCTCAGGTGATCCACCCACCTTGGCCTCCCAAAGTGCTGGGATTATAGGCGTGAGCCACCGCGCCTGGCTGAGTGGCCACTCTTGAAGCTCTGTAAGGTTTATCTTCACCTTCTGGAGTGCCTGTGTTTTGCCAAGGACTACAGTGCACTTTCTACCTGCTGCTCATCCACCCCAGTCAACAGGAAGTTGTCAATGATATGAGCTGATTTAATATCCTATTGGATATCCAGTATGTCTAGTATAGTCTTAAGACTATACTATAGAGGGCAGGGGAGTTACAATAGCCCTGAGACAAATGATAGATCAATGTTTTGTGGATCCCACATGAATGTGAATCACTCCATATCCACTTTCTAATTGGAGTGGAAAGAAATGCAGTCACCAAATCCACAGCTGCATGCTCTGTGTCGAAGGCTTTATTAATCTGCTCTACCAGTAATATCCAGATGACATAAAGCAGCAATTATAACTCCTACTTGGCCAGACCTGGAGTAATCTAGTTCATTCTTTAGGCTTCGTCAGGCTTCTTCAGGGACAGGTTGCTGGATTATGTAGAGACAATAGACAGCCCCAACACCACCCCACATCCTTCAGCTCTCTAATGGTGATGTGACCATGTGACCCCCACGATACTTGAAGTGTCTTCCACAAGACCCACCCCGGGAAACATTATGATTTCTGATTTGGCAGGATGGGGGCAGTGTCAGAGGTTTCCTGTTGGTTTTCAGCACAATGAGAGCCCTTACTCCACAGACTAGGGACCCAGTGTGGGGTGACTCCACTTAGCAGTGCAGCAGTGTCAGTTATGCACTCAGGGAACTGGAAGATAATCAGGGCTGGGTCTATAGATCCAGTAGTTCCATTGTGGGCCATAATGTGTTCAGGTTTACTCCTTGGCCTCCGTAAGCCCCACTGTGATGGGAGACATGATAGTGCTGTGGGCATCTGAGCATCAATGTCAGCTCACACTCAGTGTCAATAATCCCCCCAGTTCTGCCTGTTTCCTTTCCCCAGTGTACAGTCTCCTGAGTAAATGGCTATATGTTCCTTTGCTGAAGGACTGAAGGAATTGTCCCAGCATTTACTTCCACGGGGTTGCAGGGTATTCCTCCTAGGGATATGGACTCCTCCTCTGTCACTGAGATCTGAATCTGCATTTTGGCTGAGGTCTAGGCATTGAGGATGGGATCATGATTTTGTATGGAGTCGAACACTTTCACCCTCCTCCTCCTCAATTCTTGCTTTCTTATCATACATATCAAGCAGCGCCCTTGTTGGCTGCCTGTCCTAACCCTGGGACACCACCCTCTATTAACCTTCCCCACATTATCTGCAGCTTGAGTCTTCTTGGATGCTCCTTTGAGGTTTCCATAGTAACCGTGCCTTCTGGCTTTTGCAGGTCACCACTTGGTCTTTGTCTCTTCAGGGCCACACTCTCCCCAGGGATATTAATAAATGCAACTCTGGGGCTATATTTACTACCATCACCCCCAGCCTACAGAGGACAACACCCTGACACTTCTTAGTGATGCAGGTCCCTCTTACCATCACGTTCCTGAGGCTCTGGTGGAAGGTGTATCCTCTGGGCCCTCTTGTGGAGCATGGTTTTGGTAGGCCTTCACCACGCCCACTTCCCTCAGCTTGTTATTCCATCCTCTACATGTTCCAGGGCAACTAAGACATGTCTACCTTGTTGAGACTTGGGAGTGGTTTTTTCTAGACAATGTGGATTCACCCCAGCTGTGGGTTTACGCCACTTATCAAAGTCCTGAAGTGTTTGATAAACTCATGCCCTGAGAAAGTGTCTTCAAGGCAAAGGAAATTCTGGTCATCCAGCCTGAAATTCTGGTTCCTTGATAAAACACCCTCAAATTCCAATCCCAGAAGTGGTCCCTGGGCTCCTATGGGGATGTGCCGGCTAGTTCCTGCAAACCTCCTGAGTGGGATTCCCACGGCATCATAGGGGTGAGGATTATGTAGCATCTTCCAGCACTGGAAGTGGGAACAATTACTAGAGAAGGGTGAGCCTCCTCTGCATGCCCAGAAGATCCTGGACAGCACCCATCGCATAATACTGTTCCAGTTTGCAGAATCTCAGGTTTCCCCACCAGAGCCCTGCCTTTCCTGTAACAGGCCTGCCTTGGCTGAGTGTCAAACATCTCTGGAGCACTGTGGCCCTCATAATGATGTTCAGCTACCATTCCTCGCTATCTGCTCTTTCACTGCAGGAGATAAAGACCTGTCTATAAGACACTGCTGAGGCTGTCAAATGTAGCCAGTCACAGCTGTTAACAATCCGCAGATTCTCATTATCCTTTTATACAGCATCAATGCAGCCGAGCGGTAACCAGCCAACTCCACTGTCTTTGTAGGTTTCTTCCAACCCTGTCCTTATTGTGCAGGGCATTCTATCACTGCACCTGCCATAGCACTCCCTAACCAAGGCATCTTCTCAGCTCAGCACTGGTGAGACCCCCAGCCGCTCAGCTGTACCTTGTGCCACGGACTTTCTGTGTCTGCCACCAACCCAGGTGGCATCCTCTTGGCCTGCCAGGCAGTGGGAAGCTTATTTCAAATTCCCATTTTTGCCTGTTTTCATGGATCACCCTTCATGCCACTTGTGTTAGTTAGGGTCCCCCTGAGAAGCAGACCCCAATACAGTAGTAAACGTGTAAGGATTTATTAGGGGAAATACTTGTGAGAGAAATTCATGAGATAGAAAATGCTGGGAAAGCCATAGGACCACAAAGCAACTCTGAGCCCCAGTGACGTAGAGTGCAGAAAGGTCAGCTGGAAGCATCCTAGACTCTGTGCAAGCTAAGGGAAGTTCAATAAGGGAGGCAGGGAGCCCTGGAGCTTCAGTCAGCCTTCAGAAGAGAAATGTTCCTGCCTTAGTTTCTGCCCTGCTTTCCTCAATCATTGCCTGGAAGAAGCAAGGGACGGGCATAGTCTCAGAGCAAATGTGGCATAGATTTCAGACTTCAAGAGCTGGGGCTATCATCATCAATTCTGCTTCCTCTAGCTGAGGGGCTGGGATGTGCATTCTCATGACTGCCACAATGATCCAGTGGGGAGAGAGGAAAAAGGTTGATGATAAAGATAAAAAAGGTATTAATTGATGAACTGACACCTTTAAGTAGATGATAAGGGATGACATTTGGGGCACCAGAAGAGGGTCTGGCTCTGGCTGGGAGCAGAATGGTTAACCCACAACAGTCCCTCACATGGTAAAACGCCTGACATGTGGTGCGGCTGCAAATGCATGAACAGACAGTGGTGGAATCTGTGAAGTTGTCTTCTAATGTGTTCAGTTTTCTCAGTGAAGTAGGAAGCAAGGTCATCAGCTGAAGTAAGAATGGGGAAGGAGAGTTGGATGTGTGAGTACAAAGGAAAAGTGTGTAAGAGTCACCCAGGCCAGGAGGAGGCTGAGGGTGAGCCATGCAGGGAGAGGGTGATTGCTGGCCATGGTAGGGACTTCCCATGTGGTTTGGAATCCTAAATTTTAAGAGACCAGTCAGCGTACTGTGTGCTGCTCTCCAGCCTCCTGCAGCTCATGGGGGCAGGCGCAGCATAGGCAGAGGTGGAACCCACCAGCTGTGTAGTTTTGCCAGGTGAGTGTGACAACTCAAGGGACAGGGAAGGGAGGGATGGAAATTATTTACCATAGAATTCAAAATGGGTGAGGAGGGAGGGCAGGACACCCAGGGTGAGGGACAGTGAGTAGATGGCCGGATCACTGGATTGGGAATCCCAGGAGGGTGGAACGATTATTGAAATTGATGTACTACAGGGTGGACTCCAAGCATGGAAAGCAAGCACATATGCAATGAGTGGTCCACTGATATTACATCACAGCATATGATAAAATGATAGTATCTGTGTCCTCAAAGCCTGTGGCCACCTTGCAAGGGGATGAGTGGAAAGATGGTCAGAGATTGGGAAGTGTGCGACTGACAGTATGGAAAGCCTGGGGTTCTTAGCCATGACGAGGCCTAGGGGATAACAAGGGCATGAGATTCAGGCAGAGAGGAGAAGATCATGGAGAGAGGAGTTCCAGGATCTGAGAGGCCAGGAAGCGAGGGCATCTTCTCTGCTGTATGGGTGTCTATTGCTGCCATAAAATTACCACAAACCAAATGGCTTTAAACAGCACCTATGTATCATGGCACAGTCGTGTGGATTGCAAGTCCACCCGGTCTCATGGGGCTAAGATCAACGTACGGGAAGGTCTGCATTCCTTCCTGGAGACTCTGGGGAAGAATCCACTTCCAAGCTCATTCAGGTTCTTGCCTGAATTCACTTCCTTGCAGATAGAAAAGAGGTTTCCACTTCCTTGTTAAGAGCCACCCTTAGCTCCTAGAGCCTTCTCTCAGGTACTCACACATGGTGCCTAAGGCACATTCAATCCTCCTGCTTGGAACTTCTGACCTCCCCTCTCCAGCTTCTCCTCTGCCTTCCTCCTCTGCAGAATCTGACTCCAACCAGGGCAGGCTCTCTGCTTTTAATGGCTCTTGTGATTTGATTGGGCCCACACAAAGAGTCCAGGAGAATCTCCCTATTTTAAGGTCCTTAATCTTCATTACATGAGTAATGTCCCTTTTGCCATGCAATGCAAGCTGTTCACAGGTTCCAGCGATTAAGACTGGACATATTTGGGGACCATTACTCAGCCCAGCACATCTGTCTATGTTGAAGTCACCAAGAGTCAAGGAGACAGCACTGCTGGAGAGGGTGACAGTGAACCAGGAGCTACAAGACTCAGGATTGAGAAGAACGGCCTGGGGCCCACAGGGAATGGTTACAATGAGGGCAATGGGGCTCTAATCTGATGACAGCCTAGGGGTTTTAGGGAGGAGGGAGGCAGAAAGTTCCGAGAACCACAATGAGGAGCAAGGACCCCACCTCACCTCTGAACCCAGGGGTACAAGTCCCTGGGGAAACTCGCCCATGTGGGAGGACTTCGGAGGGGGTTATGTCCTCAGGGAGACCCAGGTTGCTGCTGGAGCTGCGAGATGCAGGAACATCCTGAGAGAGGATGAGGAGGTTTTGCTGATCGTGGACTGAGAAATCCAGGGGGTGCACTGGGAAGATTTCTGTGGCTGGAGAGGTCAGGGAGACAGAATAGAGGTGTGCAGAGCCCTGTGGGGATGCAAGTGCAGGGTATGTGGGGGATCCAGTGTGACTGACAAACAGGGACAGGGCATGATGAGCTCAGTCCAGGTGGACTCCAGGCCGACGATGGTGCTGAGCTGTGAGAGATGAGGGAGGAGGAGCAGGGGTGGCTTTCACCTGGGCTCTGTCCATGGAGGTGAGGACAGTGAGGTGGTTGGGTCTCAGTGCTGTGGGGAACTTTTCTTGACCTCCTGATAACTGGATGGAGTGTCTGAGGGAGGAGGGGTCTTACAGGATTGACTTGTGACTCTGAGGGAGGGAATGTGCTCACTCCAGGTCTCAGGTCTGTCCTAACACCTTTATTTGTGGCTTAGAGCTCCCTACTGTAAATTATTGGGAGTTAGTTCATTTTGGAGTTTATAACTTAAAGCAGAAACTCAGATGGTTGAAATGTCATTTTCATGAAGGTTTGTTATTAGTGTATCATTTAGATTGTCTTGCAAAAGTCTCATTTTTATTTCTAAAGGGCTGCCAATCTTGTTTTAAATTTGCAAATGTTGTTAATTTATCTTCACTGTTAATTGGTTGTGGGTTGTTTAAACTTATACTGTGTAGTTTTACATATCTGTAACAGCAGTAGTTTGGGCCTCTTATGTTCTAATAATTAAGACTTTCAGCTGTGTACACACTGTAATTCAAGTACGAGCCATGCACAACCCTAGCACTAAGAGACAAGAGGGGAATCCCTCTCTCTGAAAATTTTGCAAAATTCTGGGTTCTTTTTCCACTGAGTGGGCACAAGTCAGCTAATTATGAACATGAGGTCTTTGTCCTCATTTAAAGGTGCTTCAGAAGCACTGACCCCTAGGAAGACCTCCTTGTCTGGGTCAGGCACCCTACACCATGGCAGAGGCCATCTTCCCTCCCAGTGTACAGTGATATCCCAGATAGCTTACTGGTTAGCCGCTGTCCACTCTTGGGCAGTTTTGCTTCTAAAACATGGGTTTTAATCTGAGAATCTTCCTGTTCCCAGATGATCAAAACTGGGGCCATCCACTGCATTCTGAGCCACTTCTGCCCAGGGGCCCATAGCTATTTCCTCCAGTCACAACAGAATATCCCTTCAGAACAGACTGCAGGAAGGCAACAGCTCCTCACAGGCTCACACATGCACGGTGTGTGCACAGAGCTTTTGCTCTAGTTCAGGAGGTGTGTGCGGAGCCTCACTAGTCCAACAGAGCTTGGTACCAGTGTCATATGCCAGGAACCAAGGTTATAAGGGATACAATGTCCCCAGACCTACCAGAAAACTTGCAGGACTAGACAAGTACACAAAACAAGTTCAAAAGAGGGAAAGGGAAACTACAGACATACCTCAGAGATACTGCAGATTTGGTTTCAGACCATGGCACCAAACAAGTCACACAAATTTTTGTTTTTCCAGTACATATAAAAGTTATATTCACACTCTACTGTAGCCTATTAAGTGTACAATAGCATTATGTATGAAAGAACTATGTACATACCTTAATTTAAAATTACTCTATTGCTAAAAAATGCTAACAGTCATCTGAGACTTCAGCTAATCTCAATCTTTTTGCTGGGGGAGGGTCTTGCCTCAATGTTGATGACTGCCGGCTGTTCAAGAGGGTGGTTGCTAAAGGCTGCTGTGGCAATTTCTTAAAATAAGACAATGAAGCTTATGGCATGGATTATAAAGGGGGAATCAGTACTTAAGTAAGGTCAGTATGAGTTTTCAAGTCAGGTGGACTTGAATATGAACCCTCCAGGCCTTTCCACCTGCTAGCTGTAGAGCCTTGGGCACATCTGGCCCAGAGCTGGCCCCAACAGACACTTGCCCAGTGGGTGAGTGCTGAATGAACCCATCTGAGCCAATTGCCTCAACCAACCTGTGATATAATTCCTTCTTTGCAGAAGAATAAGTGAGAAAAGACACAGTGCCAAGAAATTCAGACACAAGACTTGTGGAAGGCTGTGCCAGTGCTCTAAAGCAAATTCTGTCTAAAGTGGCAGAAACATTTTTCACATTAGGAACAGGAGTTATTTGGGATCCTGTCTGGGGCCAGGTTGAGAGCAGAGCGGGAGTGGGGGCCTGGGCAGGACCAGGCACCTGAGTGAAGACAGGCCTGGAGAGAGCTGACTCCTGGAGGCTGCTGAGTGGCTCAGACAGCTCCTTGCCTCACCTGTCACAGTCCTCCCTTCTCCCATGGCCTCCAAGTACCCGGGAGTGCGAGCCTGGGCCCCGGGAACCGGCACCTTGAGGGCGGGAGAGGGACCCCGCCCCGCTCCCCTCGGGTCCCCACCCGCTCCCTGTCTCCCTCACACGCTCGCTCCGCCTCCCCGCGGGGACCCAGCCTCTCGGGCTCCCTCCTACGTACCGCCCGGCCCTGGAGCCGCTCACCTGGGAGCTTCTTACGGTGTTGGGGGAGCTGGGGAGGGGACAGAGGGACAGGGACCACGGGAGGGTGGCGTGGGGCGGCGTACTTGGAGATATGACCTGAGGAGTCTGCTGACCCCAGCCCGGGGCGGAAGCGCCGCGGCAGGAGCTGCTGAGCTCTCCTGGCCGCCCTTTACCTCCTGCCTCCCCAGCCCAGTTCATCCTGATCCTCTCCTCACTAGCCCAGGTCTCCCCAAGGTCAGGGCCCATAGAGGAGCAGGAGTTGGGTTCCAGGACGCTGGATCCGGCTTCTCTGGGAATCTTGGAGTCCAGGAAGGATCCTGGAGATCTCCCACTTTGTGAAGCCCAATCTCCACTCACTCTGATGGCGTCTTTGGACCCCACTGGAAACCAGATACGACGTCCTCATCGGCCCTGGGGAAAAACAAGAGCAAAGTATGAGAGGTGGTCATGAGGTCAGGGAAACTCCTGCAGAATTCTCAGGAAAGGAAACTCTTCAGAGCTGGGCCCTTGGCTTAGTTTGTCTTCCCTGTCCCAGAGCTGGAGACGCCCAGGTTTAAGCCAGAGACTTTGAATACTTTACTTGATGGTGACATAATTTTTGTCTTCTTCTCTCCTGGAAGAGGAGCCCCAGAACCATCAGAGTGATCCAGTCTGCCCACTCTCCTTATTCTTCTGTCCCTCCAATCACTCTCCCTGAGCTGGACTCTCCACCCACCCTCACATTCTGGATAGTGCAGAGATGTGAGCATGGTCCTGGGGCAGGATTGTCTGCGTGCAAGCCCAGCTCCACCACGACTTGTATGCTACCTTCATTCCTATTGTATTACCTGAAAACGGAAAATTAGCAGGCACACCCCATAGATGTATTGTGACAATTAAATGAATTCATATTTTTAAAGTGCTAAGGACACAGATTAACAGATTAACACATAGCACCACCATGACAGTGTGTATGATATTATCACTGTTGGTTTTTTTTGTTTGTTTTTTTTTTTAGACGGAGTTTTGCTTTCATCGCCTAGGCTGGAGTGCAATGGCGCCATCTCAGCTCACTGCAACCTCCACCTCCCGAGTTCAAGCGATTCTACTGCCTCAGCCTCCAGAGTAGCTGGGATTACAGGTGCCCGCTACTACACCCAGCTAATTTTTTGTATTTTTAGTAGTTTCGCCATGTTGGGCAGTCTGGTCTTGAACTCCTGGCCTCAGGTGATCCACCCTCCTCAGCCTCCCAAAGTGCTGGGATTACAGGTGTGAGCCACCATGCCTGGCCGTTGTTGCTATTTCTTTCATCCTTTTTGCTGGAGCCTCTTCTCTTCTTTCTGGGTTCCCAGGGAAATTCTCTGTTGGAAGATTATGTCTGCAAGAGACCTCCTCCTGGGAAATGCTGGCTTGTGGTGGGATCTCCCTTTTATTAAATGGAGCGATTGTTGGTGAATTGACAGGTAGTAAGCCAGTGACAGTACGGTTCATGTAAAAAAGACCACATACCTAGGATTACCTCCATTTTAATGAAGACACATCCCACACATTATAAGTCCAATGTGATTTGTGAGGAGATTGCTTTGATTTGCTCATGGGAAATATTACTCTACTTTCTTTGAGAGAGTTTTGCAACACATTTCAAATCTCTGCTTCTCATTTCACACTATCTGGCTCATGAGTGAAAGTGATAAGTGTCGTCGTACTATGCTCCCAGGTTTGTCTATCAGAGTCATAGTCATGTATTACACATAGAGATTATTTTCTTGTTATCATTTATTTACATATATATTATACTCATGGGATATAGATATATATTATTACAGTGCTTAAATGGCTACTACTGATATCTATACATTTTCTCTCTTGGTATATGACATTAACACCTAGAATTGTATACTGTACTTTGGTTTCCAGCAATTGCTGATTAGGTCATTTGGACCACTTCTCCCATTGACTACAACTGGAAAAATGGGAGGAAAATACATATTTGAAAAGTCTGGTTGAATTTATAGATGAGCTAGCAAAGCAGTGAAGATTTGCCTGGCCAGGAACCAGGAAGAGGCAGAAATCCAGAGAGCACCTTGAGCGATGGGGCTGCTTTTGTGGATCAGATGCAGTGACACCTGCCTCCCAGGCAAGAAGCCAACTTCTGGGATTCAGAACTAAAGTGTCCCAATATTTAGAAGTTCTCTTGGTCTCTCTAGAATTCAGTGCTCATTGGCCAGGGCTATGATACTCACACTCATTCCTTGGAGGAGCCAAGCTTCGGGTTTGGCTGCCTCTGGGACATTTCATGCTAGAAAAACCCCAACATGTGTAGATAAATGGTATAGAGGACATCAGCCACCCTTCCATGGAGCTCTGCCCAGTGGTCTCCCCTCACTTCCACTCAGAGACAACATGGCCATTTCACTAAATTCATGAGGACATGGCCAACATAAATAAGAGAACACCGGGAGGTACCTTGGACAGAGTTCCATGCAGTCACAGCTTTTGTGTCTCTGTGTCCTTTCCCTTCATCTCAACTAGAGAGCATTTGCCGAGGCCGAAGAACAAAAGACTTCAAATATCGGAGCGGAATCTAAGACCACTGATCCATTGTGATCAGGAGGCTGGAGCCATGTGGTCCAGGAATAATGAAGTCTGTGAGGCCTTGGTCACCCCAAGGCTCTCTCCCATTAGGAGCTGCCTCTCACTGCTATCAGGGAGGACCCAGGAGCTGGACATGGCTTTTTTTTTTTTTGTCATTTCTGATGAGAACCTGGAGAGGTCTCAGATCGTATAGACTTAGATTGAAATGGGGCCAGAGTGGAGTCAGGCAAAAAACTCTAATGATTCAGAGGTACCTAAGTATGAAATAAAATCTCAACTCAGAGCTTCCATCAGAGCATCAAGGCTCAGTAGCTCCTGTGTTTGCACTGTTAGTACTGGAGCTTGATGAGAAGAAAAATAGCTACATGTGCAGAAAAAAACATATGTAGTTAGAAAGCTGGGTCATGGTTCAAGGTAAGAGGGACCCTTGTCTATTCCATGGTAGATAGTGGGGCTTTCTACCATCTTGGTTCTGATGGGCCAAGTGCAGAAGATAAACCTTCCTGCTTTCAGCTTAGTGACTGGTAATAGAAGCCGGAGTTAAGAGAATCAGTGGCAGCCTCTCTCTCCATGCCCCAGCCGAGTAAATCTAAGCCAGGACTTGGGGCTCCGGCCCTTTCTTCTCACTGTGCGTCCTCCTTCTCTGGCTCAAAAGAGAACCACATGTAACAGAAACCAAGGGCTACAATTCTCATAGAACCCAGAAAACTGGACTAGGGGCCTAGAGAGTCATGTGCCTGCCATTGTTCCACCGCTTATGTGCTGTGTGACCTCAGGAGAAGCTCTCTGCTCCTGGGACCTCTTTGATTCATCTGTGGATCATGGACAAACACCTCCGTTCTAGCAACATTACTGAAATGCAGGGAGGAACAAGTGATTCAATTGGGAGGAAAAAAGCAAAGCGATGACATTTACTCCTAGACAAAACTTTTTAGGCAAATTTATCTTAAAAGTAGGAGAAAAACATATAATACCTGCAATCCCCTGCAAAAGAAGCCTCTTTAGTTTACTACTTGTTCATCGTCTTTCTGTGAAATTTGGGCAAAACTAGCTCCCTCATTATCTCAAATAAATTAAATGCAGTTGGCAATTCTACGTCAGTTTAGGTTTACAACTTTTGCTTTGTGTGAAACTGAAAGGGAATGGGAACATCTTCATTTTTCTGTAGTGGCTAGGGGACACTCAGAGGCTTGGAAATGATCCTGTATCATCCATTTTCAATTGCCTCGCTCTATCTTTTGAAATCTCAGGTAATCCATACTCCTAAAAAAATCTCATGTTCATACATAGGACAAGGTAGAAAAGGTAATATTTCTGTTTTAATTTGCTAGGGCTGCCATAACAAAGTACCAAAGGCTGGGTGACTTAAATAATAAATATGTGTTGTCTCACAGTTTCAGAGGCCACAGGTGCAAGGTCAAGGTGCTGCAGGGTTGATCTCTTCTGAGGCCTCTTTCCTTTGCTTGTAGATGGCCACTTCTGCCTTCTCAACATAGGGCTTCAACATGTGGATTTTGGTGGGATAGGAACACAATTCCTCTTGTAACAGTCTGGATCATCTTTGACAGTGGATATTCTAAAAAATAAGAGAGAGTAAGAGACAGTACATCCCTTTGGCTGAACCCTTTCTCTTGGTTATCTAAAATTTTGGTCTTGCAATAGAAAAAACAAGAAAGAGAACCAAAGTTTAGTTCTTCCTGGAAGGTGAAGGCTCCTCCCTAAGTCTGTGTAATCCCAGACACTAAGACATGGTGCTGTGCAGTTCTCCAAAGTCTTACTCACTCCAGTGATTCTGTTTCTGTCTTTTTAACTGAGCAGAAGAGTCTCTTTCAGGAGAGCAACTTCTTCTGATGCTTTATGGGCTTTATTCTCCTTAAACTTATGGAATGAAAAATATCTTAATAAAAAGGAAAATATTTGCCAAATTTTTATCATGCTCATAATTTTTGTACCTTTTTAAATGCCCCATATTGTGTTGTTTATTTTTAAAATTTTTTTAAATTGGTACATAATATTTGTACATATTTATGGGATACATGTGACATTTTGATACATTCCTAGAATGTGTGTATAATAAGTCAAGATACTTAGTGTATCCATGACCTCAAGCATTTATCATTTTTTTCTGTTGGGAACATTTTAAATTCTCTCTTTTTTTTTGTTTTGTTTTTTGAGATGGAGTCCCACACCATCACCCAGACTGGAGTGCAGTGGCACAATCACGGCTCACTGCAAGCTTCGCCTCCCGGGTTCACACCATTCTCCTGCCTCAGCCTCCTGAGTAGCTGGGACTACAGGTGCCCACCACCACGCCTGGCTAATTTTTTTTTTTTTTTTGTATTTTTAGTAGAGACAGAGTTTCACCATGTTAGCCAGGATGGTCTCGATCTCCTGACCTTGTGATCCACCCTCCTCGGCCTCCCAAAGTGCTGGGATCACAGGCATGAGCCACCACGCCCAGCCAAATCCACTCTTATAGCTATTTTTAAATATACATTTTTGTTAACTTTAGTCAGTCTGCTGTGCTATCAAACATTAGAACTTATTTTCTCTATATAACTAGACATTTGCATCCATTAACCTACCTTTCTATATTTTCCCACCCCTACATTCTTCCCAGTTTCTGGGAACTGTCATTCTACTCTCTCTACCTCCCTAAGATTAACCTTTTTGGCTCACACATATTAGTGACAACATGTGGTATCTGTCTTTTCCTGCTTGGCTTACTTCACCTAATGTAATGACTTTGGTTAAATCCATGTTTCTGCAACTGACAGGATTTCATTCTTTTTTTATGGCTGAATTGCATTCCATTGTGTATATATACCACCATTTATTCATTCACCCATTGATGAATTCACCCATTGATTTCATAACTTTGCTACTGTGACTAGTGCTTCAATAAACCTGGGGGTGCAGGTAGTCTTTTGACATATTGATTTCTTTTCCTTTACATAAATACCCATGAGTGGAGTTGTTGGATCCAATAGTAGTTCTATTTTTTGTTTTTTGAGAAATCATTATACTGATTTCCATAATTGCTGTACTTACTTTCCCAAGAGTGTACAACTGTTCCCATTTCTCCAAATACTCACCACTATCCATTATTTTTCATTTCCTATTAATAGCCATTCTAAATAGGATAAGATGATATTTCATCGTAGTTTTGATTTGCATTTTCCTGATATTTAATAAGGTTGAGTGTTTTTCATATACCTGTTGGCCATTTGTATGTCTCCTTTTGAGAAACATCTATTCAGACACTTTGTCCACTTTTAAACTGGATTATTTGTGTTTTTACTGCTGAGTTTTTTAGGTTCCTTGTATATTCTAGATGTTAGTTTCTTGTTGGACGAATACATAGCAAATATTTTCTCTATTCAACAGGTTGCCTCTTCATTCTGTTAATTGTTTCATTTGCTGTGCTGAAGCTATTTAGTTTAATATAGTCCCATTTGTCTATTTTATTTTTGTTGCCCGTGCTTTTGAGGTCTTAGCCATAAAGTCTTTGCCTAGACCCATGTCTGGAGTGTTTCCTGTAAGCATTCTTCTAGTAGTTTTATAGTTTTGGGACTTACATTTAAATCTTTAATCCATTTTGAATTGATTTCCGTATATGGTGAGAGACAGGGTTCTAGTGGTATTCTTCTGCATCTGGTAGCATTTTCCCAGCTCCATTTATTCTCCATTGTTGCTTTTGTTCTTTCTCCATTGCATATTCTCAGTTCCTTTACCAAAAATGAGTTGGCTATCAATGCATTGATTTATTGTGAGTTCTCTTTTGTATTTCATGAGTCTATGTGTCTGTTTTTATGCCAGCACCATGCTGATTTGGTTACTATAACTTTATATTGTATTCTGAATTCAGGAAGTGTGATGCCTCTAGCTTTGTTCTTCTTGCTCATGATTGCTTTGGTTGTTTGGGATATTTTATGATTCCATATGAATTTCATAATTTTTTCTATTTCTGTGAATAATGATATTGGTATTTTGATAGGGATTGAATTGAATCTGTAAATTGCTTTGGGTAGTATGAACATTTTAACAATATTTTTCCAATTTATGTGCATGAAATTTATGTGTTTCTTTTTTTAATTAATATTTAACAATATTAATTCTCCCAATTTATGTGTTTCATTTTTTTTCCTTAGAGACAAGGTCTCACTATGTTTCCCAGGCTAGTCTTGAACTCCCAGGTTCAAACAATTCTCCTGTCTCATCATCCCAAAGTGCCAGGATTACAGGTGTGTGCCACTGCTCCTGGTTCTTCCAGTTTTGTGTACTCTTCAATTTCCTTCATCAGCGCCTTATAGTTTTTGTTTTACTTCCTGGGGTAAATTGATTCTTAGTTATTTTATCCTCTTTATGACTTGTAAATAGTTTTGCTTTCTTGATTTCTTTTTCAGATTATATGGTGCTTGTATATATAAATGCTCTGAAAGTTTGCACATTGATTTTGTATCCTATAATTTTACTGAATTTGCTTATTAGTTCTAACCATTTATTTGGTGGAATATTTAGTTTTTTCTTTCTTTTTTTTTCTTTTTTTGAGATGGAGTCTCGCTCTGTCATCCAGGCTGGAGTGCAGTGGCGCGATCTCAGCTCACTGCAAGCTCCACCTCCTGGGTTCATGCCATTCTCCTGTCTCAGCCTCCTGAGTAGCTGGGACTACAGGCATCCGCCACCATGACCAGCTAATTTTTTTTTTTTTTTTTTTTTTTTTTTTTTTGTATTTTTAGTAGAGACGGGGTTTCACCATGTTAGCCAGGATGGTCTCTATCTCCTGACCTCGTGATCCGCCCGCCTCGGCCTCCCAAAGTGCTGGGATTACAGGCATGAGCCACCGCGCCTGGCCAATATTTAGTTTTTTCTAAGTAAAAGATTATGCCATTTGCGAATAAGGCTAAGTTGGCTTTCTCCTTTCCGATTTGGATGCCCTTTATTTCCTCCTCTTGCTGATTGCTCTTGCTAGGACTTCTAGTACTGTGTGGAATAAAAGTGATGAAAGTGGGAGTCTACGCCTTCTTCCAGATCTTGGAGGAGAGGCTATAAGCTTGTCCCTATTCAGTTAATGTAAGCTGTGTATTTGCCATATATGGACATATCATGGTGTATTATTCTTTTGGTGCACTGTTGGATTTGGTTGCTAATATTTTTAATTATTATTTTTATCGGGAACATTATAATTTTTATTATAAGCTTTTTAAACTTATAAAATTTACATATACCAGAATAATCAGATCTTTATCAAATTTATCAACGAATTTTGACAAATACAGCATACCACTCGTACCACTATCAATGTACATGAAGGTCCTTTTTTCTCCCTTCAACTCAGCTTCCATCCCTCCAGCAGCCATTGATCTGACGGCTATCAGGATAGCACAGTTCTTCCTGTTTTAAAACTTCATACAAATCTACTCATCCCATATGGCCTCCCTTGTATCTGGCTTTTTGTGCTTGGTGTGATACCTATGTGATCAATCCATGTTGGTGCATGTATCAGTAGTTCATTCATTTTTATTGCTGATAATATTCCATTGTATGATTGAATCACAATTTTTGTACATTGGCAGTTATTTCTTATTTTTTACTATTATAAATAAAGAAACTATGAACATTTTTATGCAGGGATTATTGACAAAATCTTCATTTCTCTTGAGTATATACCTAGGAGTGGAAATGGTAGCTGTAGAGTACTAGCTTGTTTAACTTTATTAGATGATATGAAATTGATTTTCAAAATAGATGTTTTATATTCCTATAGGCAATGGAGGAGAGTACAGATTGTTCCACATCCTTGCTAGCATTTATAGTTATTAATCATTTTAATTGTAGCCATTCTAATTGTTGCTTAGTGGTTTCTCACTGTGGTTTTACTTTGCACTTTTCCCTGAACTGGCCATTCATATATCTTCTTTTGCAATGTTTCAGATTTCTCTACAGATTGTGGAAGGTGCTAAATAAACATGAGTCCTCTTTCTCTAGTGCTGGACCTAAAGCAGAATGTTCAGAGTCCATCCACGCCTCCCAATCCAGCCAACCACACACCATGTTTGCCTCCAGAAGCTCCTACTCCTTCATCCATCTTTCACGGTCTATCACTTCATTCTGGCTTCAGCTCACACTCCTTCAGGAAGTCAGTTACTGTGAAGGTCACTAACATGCTCAGTATTGTCATGTCTCCACCTGTCTTTACTTCTCTGCAGCTTTCCTCACACTCAACAACTCCTTTTTATTTTGCTCAATTTCTGTGGATTCACTTCACGAATTTTATTATAAGGTAGTTCTAGCTGGAAGAAAAAATAGAGAATTATAAGAAATCTTTGTGAAGCTGCCACCCAGGTTTGTCAATTTGTGACATTTTAATATTATTGGCTGTATGTAGTATACATAGAAAATAACAGAAACACATGTAGATAGCCTGATTTTCCACAGTTCTGATATGCATGTGTTTCAGTCAATACTGTACTGAGCAAAGCAAGAACTGTTGGTGAATGTGTGTCTTGAATTTGCTGTATGCCCCTATATTCTTACTAAGTTTTAAAAAGTCTCTTGTTTTTGTTTGTTTGTTTGTTTGTTTTTAACATGGTTTCACTTTGTCACCTGGACTGAAATGCAGTGGCACAAACATAGCTCACTTCAGCCTCTACCTGCCAGGCTTAAGCAATTCCTCCCTTCTAGGCCTCTTGAGTAGCTGGGACTAGAGGTTCGCGCCACCATGCCTGGCTGATTTTTGTATTTTTTGTAGAGACAGGGATTTATCATGTTTCCCAGACTTGTCTGGAATGCCTAGGGTCAAACAATCTGCCCACCTTGGCCTCCCAAGATGCTAGGGTTACGGGTATAGGCCCCCTCGCCTGGCTTTACTTTTAGACTTTTTATAAATTGTTTCTTGCTGATTTTGTTATGCATTTGCTTGCTTTTTCCGTTAACATGGTCTATGAGATGGATCAATGTTCATACAAATAGTTCATTTGTTTTCATTGCTAGATAGTATTCCATGGGAGGAATATGCTACAATTTATCTCTTCCCCGCTTCATTGACCTCTACATAGTCTCTATTAAAGACACTGCTGCAATGAACATGCTGGGACATTGCTTTCTGGTTCCAAGAATATGTGAGCTCCCCTAGGATATGCATGTAGGAGTGGGGTCACTGCACCCTTCCCATATGACGCTACATGATGACAAATTGTTCTCTGAAAGAAATAATCCAAATGCCTATCAGCAGGGAGCTGGTTAAAAAGCATTGCATTCAGAAAGGGTAATCTCTATTTAAAAAAATGCATGCCCATACAATGGATTGCCAAGAAAATTCTGAACAAAAAAAAGAAAGACATAGTGTAGTTCTTGATATTTCTTCGTGGGATGGTCTCCATGATACAATGGTAAGGGAAAACAGCAAGGTACAGAAAAGCATATGTAGTTTGCTAAAATTTGTGTGCAAAGGGAGGAAGAACATATACATTTATATTTGCTTGCATAGTCACAAAATACCTTTGAAAGAATAAGCACTGCCTGGTGAGTTTGGAGTGAGAGATGGTCAGGATGATTTCCCACACAGTCAGGTTGTTTGAAGGGAGGGGAAAAGAGCAAGCAGCAAGTTTTGTATTTCTGCAAAGACAGAGACAGTGCAGGAGACACTGAGAGCCTGGAGTGTCCCGGAAACCCGAGTCTTTCTGCCATTTCCCCACTTCTGTGTATCTGGCAGGGGGTGGTGATTTCTTATCCTTGAACCTAATTGCACTGTCAATTGGCCCCTCAGGCCTGGGCAGATGGGATGGTTCATCCCCTGCCCTGCAGCAAGAGGGCCCAGTCCAGGAGGCACCCACAGCAGGGGCAGTGCAGGTCTGTGGTCACTCCTGCTCTCACCTGCGGTGTCTCCTGTAGAGGGATTTTTCCTGTGGGCGGGAATGGTTGCCTTGTAGGTTACTGGGACATTGGCCAGGAAAGGGGTGTGAAAGTTATGTGCTAATTTCTCAAAATTCCTGCTTTAAATGCTGATGTCCAATAAAGATGTTCATAGTTTCAGCTGGGTCTTAAAAGGATTTCCACCAATACTAATGTTGTAAAGCATATCAGATGAAACAGGAACTCAAATGTGGCACTCCCTCTCCAGGATGGTCCATATGGGAGATGGCTGTGGCAGTGGCAATCCCCGAGTGCAGAGGGTGGGCAGAGGCAGACTCAGGCTGAGGGGTCTCAAGAAACTTTCTACTCCACAGGGAGAAGAAGATCCCCTACGGGCTGTGAGGGCAGCGGCTTGGGTGGAATCCATGCTAAGAATCACTGCTAGGAACCCCTGCTAGGAACAGGAGAGGAAGGCCTTTCAGCCTCCCCAAGCAGCAACCCTGGGGAGAAGCTGTGCTTCCAGGGATGAGTGGACCAGGCTGGAGCAAGCATGGCCCAAGTGCAGGTCATGGGCCTGGGGGTCAGTGTAGGCAGGGCCTCCTTGAGCAAGGGGGTTCCCAGGGTCAGATCAGCTGCAGACCCCATAGCAGCCACATGTTTCCATGCTGGGCCTGCCGTGCTGACGGGATTCTTAATGGGCTTCCCAGTTAGGAGCTGCCTGCTCCGGGCTGGAAGTGGAGGAGCACTGAGCTGCAGGTGGAGGGCAGAACCACAGTGTTTAGGGCCTGCCCTTGTGTGCAGGTGTCTCTACAGGTGAGGTGGGACTGGGGACTGAGGGAGAGAAGGACTGTGCGTGTGACCCAGCCCAGGCCTGGAAGGACATGGAACCAGGACCAGGGCCTCTCTTTGGGGAGTCCTCCCGCTGTCAGAGCTGGCCAGGCTTGAGAGGAGGGAAGGTCACTGGGTTTTTCCCAGGTCTTGTCCTTTGGTCCTGGGGCTCTTTTCCTCCTTGCATGGTGGGTGGTGGGCACAGGGCAGGGACTGATGTTGATGGAGTCACGGGAGGGGACTGGCAGGGGCTGGGAAAAGTGTCATGGATGGGAGAAAAAAGTGCAGACGTCATCTTCCCTCAGAGAAAGGGTGAATCTGATTTGGGAGTGACTGAGGAGGGAGAAGTCCTCAGGGAGTAAAAAGCAGCACTGTGCACCCAGGGGAGCACTTACTATTTTTTCTCTTTTCTCCAGAGCACATGAGCCTGCAAGGCCCAGTGACTCGGACAGGAGAACACCAGAGGAGTGCACAGCTGGGATTTCAGTCTCTGCTCTCAGCTCCCAGGTCCACTGGCTCTACTGAGGGCGCCTACACTCTGCAGCCAGGCGGCCTGGATTGAACACCCTGCCCAGGTCTCACCGGCACTTTTCCTCTTGCTGGCTCAGCTTTGTCATCTATGAAATAGGGAAGGTAACAGCATTTATTTCTTGTGGTTGGGTGGATGAAAAGTGTTAGTATATATGAGGTGTTTGCAGCTGTGCCGTATTATTTTTGTTGTTTTGTTATGATTTTATTATGTTTTAATACATTACATGTGGTGTAATTTTATTATCACAGGTGAGCTTTATGAGTGAGTGTCCTGGTGACAGCTCCTCCAGGGGAGCCGAGAACCAACTTTCCTGGCACCTTGAGGTCCCCTCGCCCTGTCACACTCTCCTGCATTACCCCATTCTACTCTGTCTTCATATTTTATAATATAGATATTTAGCTTTTAAATAGACATTTCTGGTCTGTGTTTTATTTCAAGTGTCTGGGAAGGGATAGAGTGTGAGGTTCAGGGGAGAAGGTGAGGTCTGTCTCAACACCTTGACACAGCATGAAGAAATCTCCCCTCCTCCCTGATATCCCCCTGCCAGTTCTCAGTGACGGACAGATTCAGAGCAACACAGACAGGTCTGGGACGGGATGGGGTGACATCTGCAGCAAATGTTCAGGGCCTGAAGCTGTGGGGGAAACCTGCCTTACAGAGTTGGAGCCCTCATGTGATGTTGTAGGGCTGAAGTGTTATATTCTGGAGGGGACAAAAAGTGCTCTGGGGTTTCCTGATTATGAAGAGTAGGGGTCAGTCGGCTTCTGGGAGATGTGGACCGAACTAGTGAAGAATAAATGCACTGGGAATGAGGATGAGTAAAGCAAGCGTCAGCATCTCCAACCATCAGTTCAGACCGATTGGGATGTGGGGAGGTGGGAGAGTTATTGACCCTGTTGTGAGTTTCCTTTTAACTTTCTGGTTTTGGGGCATACAGGTGGGTGGTGCTGTTATTGGTCAGGGCAGCCTCAGCTCCACCCAGGTAAGGCAGTGGTGGCAGAGTTAGGGGAGTGCCTGTGAAACGGACCAAGGCAGGGATGGGAGCCCTCTGTGCAGCAGGAGTGGATGCAGGACTTGCCTGGAAGCAAGAGGATTAGGGACCCTAGTCAGGTCTTGGTCCCCTCCCTGCCTAGGTTCACGGGACAACCAGTAAAGATGCTGGAGTGGGGAATTCATTCATGGGCTATCTATCCAGAGTTGTGTTTATAGACATATTCTTTCAAATTTGTATTCAGGGTTGATGTCACATACACATTTATACATGCTGTTTTATGTTTTTTTCTTGCTTGTTTGTTTTGTTTTGTTTTGTTTTGTGATGGAGTCTTACTCTGTCACCCAGGCCGGACTGCAGTGGCCCGATCTCGGCTCACTGCAAGCTCTGCCTCCCAGTTCACGCCATTCTCCTGTCTCAGCCTCCTGAGTAGCTGGGACTACAGGCGCCCGCCACCACGCCCGGCTAATTTTTTTGTATTTTTAGTAGAGACGGGGTTTCACCATGTTAGCCAGGATGGGCTCGATCTCCTGACCTCATGATCTGCCTGCCTTGGCCTCCCAAAGTGCTGGGATTACAGGCGTGAGCCACCGTGCCTGGTCTATGCTGTTTTGTGTTTAAGTGTTTTTATATTTTGGTTAACCCTTTATCATTGTTAAACAAAGTTGTCACTAGGCATAAACTTGCATGTTAACTGAAGCTTTTGTTTTTATTTTATTCAAAGTTACGATTGCAAATAATTGAGAGAGTAAATATTTGTGCAGAACTTCTTTAGAAAAATGAGATTCCTCTCTGCCTTTCTAGGGAGAGTCCCGTCTTCTCTATTTCTGCCTTTCTAGGGAGCAACCACTTTCAAGTTTCAGCGGATTCTTTTGACTTTACTTCCACACATCTAAGTACGATTTCTTTATTAACATTGCTTGATTTTTCAGTTGCAGCCATTGATTGTTGCACAGCACAATGGTGGAATCAATAGTTAAGATTACTTATTATCTTTCTTTTTGTATTTTTTCCTTTTATAAAAATTTATTTAAATAAATTTAAAAAATTCCACCTCCCCAAAACCCCTCAGGACCCACACACAGGCACTGCAGCAGCGACAGGAGGAGGGGGCGCTGGGAACAGGAAGGACACCACCGCTTGGCCTCGGGCACCTGAGGGACAACCTGGAGGGCTCCGGGAGCACCACAAAAGTCTAGGCGGAGCCAATCCTCACAAGCCCAGAGAAGGGCAATGTGACAGGCCGGCGGGACAGCCCCACTGCCGCGAAGAGGGGCTGCCCAAAAGGCAGCAGCCATAGGAGATGAGCAGGGGTGCCTGCTGCGTCCGAGGACTCATCTCCCCAACCCTACCGACACCACGAGACAGAGGGTGGGGACAGCGAGATCGGCTGGATTCCACACCCCTGCCTCCCACCACTGCCCATGGGCGGGGAGGAGAGACTACCGGCCGCAGGCAGAACGAGAAGAGCGGTCCCGTTAGCAGTGAATGTCAGTCCCTCATCTGTAGCGCCTCCGGCCCCGCCCGGAAGAACGTGACGTCACCACATCCATCATTTGTTCTCTTTCACTCTTCCCGTTCTTTCCTTTTCCCAATATATGTATATAGCAATTATGTTTAATTCAGCCATTCCTTGTTTCTTTTTCCATGACTCATCTTCTCATATGTCAGCTTGACTACTTTTCACTTGCTTCCCAGTATTTGTTCTTCCTCAATACTTGCCTTTGTTTTCGTCTATGTTCTAGATAACTCTCATTAATTTAACTTTGATATCTGTTCCATTTCTGTGACTCTTTTAAGAAGTTAAAGACTTTGAACATTCTATTAATTTTACTTTCTTGGAAATGTCCCTCCTGGGCCCTTCTGGCTGCTCCCATCTGGACTGGAGGCTTCTACCTGTTGGGCAGAGTCACCGTCTTAGGATCTCTCTCCACCACCATCTGGGGCGGTGCTTCACATGCAGTGGAGCCACCTGGGGTCCTGACAAATGCAGACTGATTCAACATGTCAAGGCTGGGCCTGTGAGCCTTTCTGTCTAGTTTCATGAGATGCTGATTCTGCTGGTTCATGGATAATAGCTGGGGTAGCAAGGATCTCTCTTTGTGTCTCACAGTTTTCTGCACCTCTTTTTCATAGTAAACACATACTAATATATTTTCAATAAATTCATGTGCTCTTTTCCTAAGTTGGTAACAGAGCTAATTATTTTTTCATTGCGGCAAAATCCATATTATATAAAATTTGGTATCGTAACAATTTTTAAGCATAGAGTACTATAATATGAATTGTAGCACATTATTATGCAACAGATCTCTAAAACTTTTCATCTCGCAAAACTGAAACTCTATGCTGAAAATCTCCTCATGAATCCCCCCAGCCTAACCCCTGGCAGCTGCCATTCTACTTTCAGGTTCTAAGAGTTTAGATGCCTCATATAACTGAAATTGTGCAGTATTGGAATTTCCCTGTGATTGGCTTATTACACTTAGCATTGTTCTCCAGGTTCATCCATGTTGCAGCATGTAACAGAATTTCCTTCTTTTTAAGGTTGAATCATATTCCATTGCCTGCATAGACCACATGTTCTTCATCTATTCATGTGTCGATTGGTGCTTTGTTTGCTTCCTTGTCTTGGCTATGGTGAGTTATGCTGCTGTGAATATGGGTATGCAATGTTTTTCTTTTTCACAGCCTCCCTCATTTTGGTGGAATTAATGTTTTAGTAGCTACTTCTGATAGCACATATTTAAAGTATTTTTGCATGCATCAATGTGTCCATTGTTGTTTTGATTCTCTCCTGGAAAAGGATGGAAATGTATGAAGGTGCTGTTTGGCACAGCATTTAATGATGAAGAAGAGATGGTGTAACTGACCAGTGCTGGGTCTCAGCATCCTGCAATTTCAGAACTACTGTGAATGCAAAAATAATAAAAAAAAACAGTGCTGCCCAGAAAGGGGGAGTCATCCCTAAATATGGTGGCCCTGGGACAGCTGGCCTCCCTGCCAGGCCTCTTCCATGGGGGCCCTTTTCTGCAGTGACTGGGGTTTCTTCCCATTTCACTCTACCCTGTGTCCTGACCCAAGAGACAAGGCATGTCTGCAGCTGTGCCCACACTGGAGTGTGTCAGTACATTATAAACACTGGGTCAGTGGTGTCAGTACATTATAAACATTGGCTTATCATGGGTTATTTTATTATTTATTAAGTGTGTATTTTGATTTCACTTTACTGGCAACACAACAAACAATGACATGATGACCCTAGCAATCACATCCTCTTTCTTGTGTCAAAAAGCACCTTCCAGGAACTTGAAAAGGAGACAGTTTTCGCTAGAGTTGATTAAGGGAAAGTCCGCTGGGCTGGGCAGGAGGATTTTTACCTGGAACCTGTGCGAAGAGCTGTGACATCCCTCTCCCCACCTTCAATCTCAGTCTCAGCATCCACCTCCTGGACGCAGAAGCAATGCAGCGGCGCCACCTCGTGGTCTGCACTCTTCCTCTCCCAGATCAAGCAGAGCCCTGAAATCCACCTGTCCCTCTGTGCCTGAGATTTCACTAGACACCAGCGTGACTCAACTTTCCTGTAAAGCAGAACAAGCATCAGATTGGACCATTTTAGAGGAGGAGTGGTGTCATCTCCACCTGTGTAGAGATCCCTGTTACCGTGTTCAGGGGAAGGACCAAGCCTCACTCCCCTGCAGAGAGGAGGCTCTGGCTGTAACTGCGCCAGTGGAGAGGTGAGGACCTGCTCCCTCTATGCTGATGGCCAAAGCCTGTAGACTGGGCCAGGCTTTCCCTCAGCTGTGTCCTGTCAGGTTCATCCAGGCCTCAAGGAATAGACCGTGGACATTGCCTCCAGCGACGTGGAGCTGGATGCACTCAGTAATGAGGCAGCCCTGCCAGGGGTCCTGGGGCTGCTGGTTGTTCTGGGTGCTCAGTGTCCAGAGAAGAGGATGGGGAGGAGGCTTTGTGCAGAACAGGAACAATGCCCCATAACTCATTTTATTCTGCATTTGCCTTTTTGTCATAAAACACAGGTAACATAAAAGAAAAAAAATCTTAAAATGGTGACCTTTAATCAAAAGTAAACACCCTTTAACCATCAGAGAGAGAGAAAGAGAAGTTTGTCAGCTGACCTAGAAGCCCCATCAATTGCCCCAGCTCAATAATAAACTTTTTCAGATAAAAATCAATCACATCCTGACTTTTATGGTCCTCACTTCTTTGTTCTATTTTATATTTTCATCATCCAAAATGATAGTTTAGTTTTACCTTTTAAAATAAGTTTTTGTTCTCATTTGTTCTATAGGTTCTCCCTTTGAAATTAATATTGTTTGGTAGAGTTTCCTGTTCTTTGTATTTGTGGATTGCACCCCAAGGTATGGTTTAATATGCATCTCTATTACCTGCATTTTCTAGAAATGTGTAGTTTGGTATAGAGGTTTGCATCTATTCAGTTTTTTTTCCCATGAGTTTTTTTGTTTTTTGTTTTGTTTTGTTTTGTTTTGTTTTGTTTTGAGACGGAGTCTTGCTCTGTCACCCCGGCTAGAGTGCAGTGGCATGATCTCGGCTCACTGCAAAGTCCACCTCCTGGGTTCATGCCATTCTCCTGCTTCAGCCTCTAGAGTAGCTGGGACTACAGGCTCCTCCCACCACGCCAAGCTAATTTTTTGTATTTTTAGTAGAGACGGGGTTTCACCGTGTTAGTCAGGATGGTCTCAATATCCTGACCTCGTGATCCGCCCACCTCGGCCTCCCAATTTCCCATGAGTTTTGATGGTACTATATCATGTTTTTCATTAAGAGGAAGAGTTTAATACTGGCTATTTCCTTTTGGTGATGTAAATTGCCATTGCTGTTCAATGGCTAGATCTGTTCACTCATTACAGATGGCAAAGAGTTGTAGTCTCAGTCTTCCATTTCTTCTCATGTATTATTTGAATAATTTGTAAAATAAGAGATTTACCCCCTTCTACTATTTACTTATTATAGGAAGATCACTTTTAATTAATTAGATGTGAAAATTCTAAGAAAAATATTAGTAGACTATATTAACCAATGTGTTATAAACAGACTGTCCTGACCAAGGTATATAGCCCAAGAAGGTGAGGATATTTAAACTTTAAACCTTTTAATGCACTTTACCACTTAATTAAAGAATAAAAAACAGAGATGATGTTATTTTACTAGATTAAGAAATTATTCTAGATGAAATTCAGCACTCCCTCCATCTGACCCAGAGTTCTCCAGTCATCTTCAGGTTAAAGAATCTTGCAATCAGATTGGGGCCACTCAAATAATAAAAAATAATCTCCACATCTAAAGGTCCGTGCTCTTAATCATATCAGCAAAGTCCCTTTTGTTGTGTAAAGTAACATATCTAAATGGTCTGTGTCTTAGGGCTTGGACATATTTGTGAGGCCATTATTTTGGATTCCACAGTGTATATGGTGGTTGAATGAGTTTTAACATTAGTCTAATTAAATTCCTAGAAGAAGAGAAGTGAGTAAATGGAAAGAGGCATTCCAGAAAGAGGTTATCTTAAAATATTAAGGAAATGTATTGTTATAAATAAAGTCTCGATGCCACAAAGAAATAGCACTCGAATATAAAATTTTCTTCTTTCTCTTCTCAGCAAGGCAATTACTTCTATAGAAGGGTGTGCCCTCACAGATGGAGCAATGGCGAGTGCACCCCTGGACAAGGGAGGGGAAGGGGGTCTCATCCGTGACACGCGTGGCCCCTGCTGCTGTGTCGTTCCCCTATTGGCTAGGGTTAGACCGCACAGGCTAAACTAATTCCGATTGGCTAATTTAAAGAGAGTGAAACAGGTAATCAGAATGAGTCAGGGTGGAGCAGGTAACCGGAATGAGTCAGGCTGGGGCAAGTAATCAGGATGAGTCAGGGTGGAGCAGGTTATCCAAAAAGGTTGCTTTACGAGAAAGTTAAGTTTAAAAGTAGAGGGCAAAGAATTGAACATACTGACATATTAATTATTTGAAGAGAAATTTAGAACTCACACCTAACAGTATCATAGTACTGTGAATAAAAAGAGATCCACATTTACTCACACTGCACTGGAACTTCAGATGTTAAAGAGAAACAGAGATCTTAAAAGTTGCCACAGAAGAAACACAGATCCTCTAAGAAGCAACTGGTTAAAATGTAACTGACACAGCCACAGCAGCCAGAAGCGACATAATCATCAAAGATCTGAGAGAAAACCAGTGTCAAGCTAGAAATTTGTGGTTGACAAATCTCTCTTTGATGAATAAAGGTAAAACAAAACATTATCGTATAAATGAAACTGCTGCACTGTCTCCAAAATACCCAATCTCAAAATATCTACAAGAACAGAGAAATATATAAAAAGAAAGAGAGAAAGAAAGCAGAAATTTTAATTTGTAATCTTTGGCATATGTAACTCAGTACTGTCATAAAATATTAATAACGTAGCTTTCAAAGAAAAAAGTCGTGTAAAATACATAACATGTTGTGTTATAATTTCTTTATCTTCCCACCCCCACCTTTAACTTCTATGAAGTCCAAAGAAGTTTGATTCTTTTATCTGAGACTCAACTCCATAGAGCACAGTACCCGCAATAAGGTAGGTGCTTGATGAATGTTTACCATATGAATGAGTTTCCTGGAAGTACTTAGCAGATCAGGAACTGTGATGCATAAGCACAATTCAAGTGGCTGAGGAGTGACATCAGAGACCATGGTGGCATAAGAACTCCAAGGGCTACCTCTGCACAGAGACAATGTGCTTATAAAACATCAGTATAAAAAAAAATCCCTTGGCTGGGCATGGTGGCTCATGCCTGTAATACCAGCACTTTGGGAGGCCGAGGCGGGTGGATCACCTGAGGTCAGGAGTTCGAGACCAGCCTGACCAACATGGAGAATCCCAGTTTCTACTAAATATACAAAATTATCCAGGTGTGGTGGCTTGTGCCTGTAGTCCTAGCTACTCAGGAGGTGAGGAAGGAGAATTGCTTGAACCCAGGAGGCAGAGGTTGCAGTTAGCTGAGATCGCACCATTGCACTCCAGCTTGGGCAACAAGAGCAAAACTCCATCTCAAAAAAAAAAAAAAAAAATCCCTTGGAGAGCTGTTAAAGCAAGGATTCCTGGATCTACCACCAGATATTCTGATTGGGTTGATAAAGAATCAACTACATTGGAACCCTGAAAAATCATCAAAAGTTATTGCAACTTAGCAAGTCCAGAAAAATCAACTGGAACTCAGGAGCAGAGCTTTGTGGCACCATATCTTACCCTTGGCCCATTCCTCCCTGTTCAAGTCAGTAGTGATCTTGAAGACAGCAGCCTGGTTCCTCAGTGTGGGTTCCAATGCCAGTGGGAGCCGAATGGACCATGTTCTCACAGTGTTGTGGTTGTCTACCTTTTCCTGTTGGGTGACTCTGTGAAGGATAATAAGAAATGGCTTACATTGGGCTGGGCATGGTGACTCATGCCTATAATCATAGCACTTTGGGAAGCTGAACTGGGTGCACTTCTTGAGTTCAGGAGTTGAGACCAGCCTGGGCAACATGGTGAAACCCCATTTCTACAAAAAAATACAAAAATTAACTGGGCATTATGGCATGTGCCTGCAGTCTCAGCTACTCAAGAGGCTGAGGTGGGAGGATTGCTTAAGCCCAGGAGGTTGAGGCTACTGTGAGCCAGGATTGTGCAACTGCACCCCAGCTTGGGCTTCAGAGCAAGACCTTGTCTAAAAAAAAAGAAAGAAAGAAAAAGAAAATAAATGGTTTGCATTTATTTTCCCTACTCAGAACTCTCTTTGTTCAGAGAGGCAGAGGGCATCTGCTAAAACCATTTAAGTGCCAGTGAACCAGCAGCTATCTCCTTGGGGCAAAAATATATTACATGAGGAAGGTAATAGACATACAGAAAAGCCTGGAGGGGAAACTGGGTGAGTGAGATGGGAATATGGGTTTTGAAAAGCTTCCATATCCCTGGGAATCTATATAGCCTCCTCCATGACCAGGATGTCGCACAGACTCACAAAGCACCTGAGAATGCCCTGTGTTCACACCTCTTGCTAACTTTCAATATCTGCACAAGTAGAAAATGAAGGCCAAGGCAGAATTGTAAACTGCCCAGCAGAGTGTTGAGGGCATGCCCCAAAACACTCAGAGAGCTCAGACAAAAAGACTGAATTTTTTTTCTTATTTGTTTTTGGCTGAAGATGTTTCAGGAAATATCTATCAAATCATGAGTTGACCACTAAACTTACAGAATAGAGACTTCAGTGATGACACACAATAAAGAATACAGTCTATACAGAAATAGTTTAGAAAGTGTGATTTTCAAAGTCACCACATGTTAGTATTCAAAATAAAAATGAGGTATGCAATTAAACTAGACAGTAAGACCCATTCTCAAGAAAAAAGAGGAATTGACAGAAACTGTTCCTGAGAAAGGCCATTGAACATACATACTGGACAAACACTTTAAATTGACTGTCTTAAATATGTTCACAGAGCTAAAGGAAACTATGGGCAAAAAACTAAAGGAAATCAGAAGAACTATGTTAACTCAAATAGAGAACATCAATAAAAAGAAAGTTTAAAAAGAAACCAAATAGAAATTTTGGAGCTGAAAAGTTCAATAACTGAAATGAAAAATTTACTAGAGTAATTTTACTATTTGTTACTGTATTTTACTAGAGTAAATTTACTATTTACTTTTTTACAAAAGCAACTTTCACTATGCAGAATGAAGAATTGGCAAGCCTAAAGGTAAGACAATTGAAATTATCCAATTTGAGGTACAGAAATAAAAAAAAATTAGGAAGAAAAATGAACAGAACTTAGGAAAACTGTGAGACAACACCAAGCATATGCATTTTGGGAATCCTCAAAGAAAGGAGAGAGAAAAAGAAGAATGGCTATTTGGAGGAATAATAACTTCAAATCTCCTAAATTTGATGAAAAATATAATTTTACTCATCCAACAAACTTGATAAATTTTAAGCAGCAAGAATTTTAAAAGTCCACACTGAGAGACATTATAATCAACCAGTCTACACAAATGACAAACAGACCATCTCGAAAGCAATAACAGAGAAGGAACTTTTCAGGTAAAATGGATCCTCAATAAAATTAACATACAAATTTTCATCAGAAACCATGGGGTTCAGGAGGCATTGGGATGACAAATTTAAAGCTGAAAAAGTAAAAGGACTATTAACCAAGAATTGTATGTCTGCAAAACTCTCCTTCAGAAATGGAGAAATCAAGACATTCACAGGTTAAAAAAAGCTGAGATTGTCTCAACCCTACAAGACATATATGTACATATATATATATATATATATGTTTGTAATTCCTCTCTTGTTTTTCCTATTTGATTTAAAAGAAAATGTCCATCGACCAATGAATGGAGAAACAACATATAGTTTTTTTCTACAATATTATTTGGTCATAAAATGAATAAAGCACTGGTATATGCTAAAACATTGCTGAATCTTGAAAACAAGACAAGTGAAGGAAGGCAGTCACAGGAGGCTACATAACTTATGAGCCCATTTTTGTGAAATATTCAGAAGAGGCAAGTCGATAGAGAAAGAAAATGGATTTGTGGTGACAGGGTCTGCTGGCAGGTGGAAATGGAGGGTGACTGCTTAATTGGTGCAGAGTTTCCCCCTGAGGGGATAAAAACACTCTAGAACTAGAGAGTGATGATGGTTACATAACATTGTGAACATACTAATTGTCACTGCATTGTGCACTTTAAATGGTTATGGTGGTACCTTTTGTGTTTATGTGTATTTTATCACAATGAAAAAGAGGCCGAGGAAGATATTCCAAAATCTTTTGTAGAGTAAACTCCTGAGTTTGCTTGAGAATCTCCCTATCTGTCTTTTCTTCTCAGGACATCATCTCCTACCCAGAGGAAACCTTTGTTCTTCTGCAAGTAGAAAGCCTTCTTTCAGAACATTGTCCAAGATCAGCCAGGCCCAACCCTCAAAATGACTTTCTGTCTTTGACCCAAATGCTCAAATGCAACTCTGGGGCTAATTTCAGTGGGAGTAAGAGATTATCCAATCAGGATAGTTCATTTGGAGAGAAAATGTTTTGCTTAAGTTAGCAAAGTCCTTTGCTTTCGTAAAAAGGATCCTGCTTACCAGTGAGTACAGAGTTTTTGTACATTTGAGGTGGAGTTCTCAGCAGAGTAATTAAAGATATCCATAGAAACACCACACAGCTTATGTGTAGCTGACTGATTCACCCCTCTGCCACCCCCAATTGTATTCTTATCTTGGCCCACCCATCAACTGAATGCCATTGGACATGGACCATTACAAGTGTGAAGCTTCCAGGGTTCTCAGTTGCTCTTCCTGCTGTTGTGGAGACTCCACTGGTGTGGCTCACATCCAGGCGGGCCTGCAGGAAGCTGAGTGTTTCCTAATTCTCAAGGCCAACATTTTCAGTGAACCCAGACCAAACCCCTAGGTTCTCAGGGACTCAGATTTTCATCTGTGGAAGAAAAGAATCCATCTCACTCTCTCAGGTGTGATGGTAATTATATATATTATAATATAATGTATATATACATAATTATAATTTATATAGCTATAAAAGAGATAATCAGTATTCCATAAATTGATGATATTCTTAGTGTTGACTTCATTGCTCAGGTGAATACTGTAACAGAAGGATGAGTCATGGATTGTAGAGGAACAATATTTTTTTTACTCTCTGGAGGAGCCATCAGTAGGCATTTCTGCCATATGGACTTCAAATGAGAAATTTGTTTTAGGTTGAGATTGGAAGGAGATCTGAACTTCTTTTTATTATTATTATTTTAAATATGAGGTCTCACTATGTTCTCCAGGCTGGAGAGCAGTGACTATTCACAGGTGTGACCACAGCCTCAAATTCCTGAGCTTGAGCCATTCTCCTATCTCAGCCTCCTGAGTAGCTGGGACTACAGGTGCCCACCACAGTGTTCAGCCACTTTTCATTGTTATTTTACTTCAAATGTTTTATTTTGAATGTTAAAAATACATGTTTCTACATTAGAAATATGAAAATGTATTTGATTACAGAAGAATTGAAAATGCACAGATCAACACCTGCTTGAATTTTAAAGAAAAAAAATGCAGAGAAGAAAGAAATATCACCCAGGCTTCCCCTCCAAAGAACCATTGCTATCATATTATTGAACCTTCCTAGACCGCAATGTGAATGGTTGTCCCTGGAGCTGTCTTCTGCAGTGGTGCTGACTTCCATTCTTTTGTTTTCTATGTATATATTTTTACATATGCTTTCATTGTACAAAGTTGCATTCACAAGTTTTGGGTTTTTTTTTTAAGATGGATTCTCACTCTGTCCCCCAGGGGCTGGAATGCAGTGGCATGATCTCGGCTCACTGCAACCTCTGCATCTTGGGTGCAAGTGATTCTCCTGCCTCAGCCCCTCGAGTAGCTGGGATTACAGACGTGCACTACCACGCCTGGCTAATTTTGTGTTTTTAATATAGATGGGGTTACACTTGTTGGCCAGGCTGGTTTTGAACACCTGACCTCAAGTGATCCACGCACCTTGGCCTCCCAGAGTGGTTGTGGGTTATTTTGAAGTTGCTTTTTGAATGTATTATTGTGAAAGTAGTTTTCCATGTCATAAAGTCTGCATAAAATTTACACACTTCTAGAAGCTGCATCCCATCTCAAACAAGGAGAAGTCACCAGGGTTCTTTTAGATCCATGTGCTTTCGTCTTGTCTTTTGGTAAAGAATATTTTGACAAGCATGTTTGTACATGAAGATTCTTCTATGGTTGTGATTTTAAAAATTCATAGAACACTCAGAATGGACATGGTGGCTCATGCCTGTATTTCCAGCACTTTGGGAGGCCGAGGCAGGCAGATTGCTTGAGCCCATGAGTTTGTGACCAACCTAGGCAACATAGAGAAACCCTGTCTCTACAAAAAATTCAAAAGAATTAGCCAGGCTTGGTGGTGCATGCCTGTAGTCCCAGCTACTTGGGTGTCTGAGGTGGGAGGGTTGCTTAAGCCTGGAAGATTCAGGCTGCAGTGAGCCATGAACACCACTGCACTCCAGCCAGCAAGCCCAGTCTCAAAAACATAAATTATAGACTACTCAAATTGTAAGTATTAAACAAGTGTCTGTGAGAGTTTTTCTGGAAGGGAGGTGAGTGGGTGGACTGAGTGGGGAAGATCCTCTCTCACTGTGGGCGGCCACAGTCCAATCACCTAGTGGCCCAGAGAGAACAGAAAGGTAGATAGAAGTCAAATTTCTCTCTGTCTCTGTCTCTCTCTGTCTGTCTCTCTTTCTCTCTCTCTGGAGCTGGGGCTGGGACACCCTTCTTTTCCTGCCTTGGACATCAAAACTCCAGGTTCAATGATCTTTGGACTCTGACTTTTGCACCAGTGAGCCCCTTTATCCTCCTGTTCCGTATTCTGTGTCCTCAGGGCTTTGACTTTGGACTGAGCCATGCTACTGGCTTTTCTAGTTCTCCAGCTTGCAGACAGTCTATCATGGGACTTCTCAGCCTCCATAATTGTGTGAGCCAATTAGCCCAATAAATTATCTATCTCTCTATCTATCTATCTATCTATCTATCTATCTATCTATCATCTATCTAACATCTATCTATCATCTATCATCTATCTATCTATTATCTATCTGTCTATCTATCTATCTTCTATCTACCTATGCTATTGGTTCTTTCTTTCTTGGTAACCCTAATAAATCAACAGACAATAAACAAATAAAACCTGTCACAGTATCAGTGATAATTGCCATTAAGAAAAATACGCCTGGGTTAGAAGATTGGTGGTGGTGGTGAGAATGGCAGGGGATAGATTTCAGAAGAGGTGACTGGACAAGACATTTCTGAACACTTGACCATGGGACATTTGAGCAGGGACCTTAATGGTGTGAGGAGTGAACCATGTGGATCACTGGGGAGCACGTGCACGTGGGAGTCACAGCAGGGGCAGGTGGTGGAGAGAGGACGGAGCAGACAAGAAGCTGGTGTGAGTGGAGAAGAGTGAGCTGGGCTGAGAGTAATGGGATGAGGCCAAAGTGGCCAGAGGGGGCCCTGTGATAAGGAATGCACAGGAAATGGTGGGAAACTGGGGTTTCATTGTGCCTAAGAAGGGAAGGAGCTGGAGTGTTCATAGGATATGCTCTAGTTCCCATTTGAAAGGCACGCTCTGTCTGTTGTGTGAGTGATGGACAGTGGGCATGAGAGGCAGCAGGCAGCCCAGTTGGAAGGCCCTTCAGTTTTCTATCCTAGTGAGGATGGTTCTTGGGTGGAGGTGGCAGAGGAGTGAGAAGTGATTGGATTTGGTGTTGATATATATTTTTTAAATTGTGGTAAAACACACATACTATACAATTTACCCTCTAACAATTTTTTTCAGTGTACAATTCATTGGCATTAAGCACATTTACAATTGGTGGTGGTTACACAAACACCAATAAGCATTTTCAGAACATTTTCATCATCCCAACAGAGACTGTACCCATTAAATGACAGCTGCCCATTGTTCCTGCCCTCAGCCCCTGGTAACCTGTATTCTACTTTCTGTTTCTATGAATTTGCTTTTTCTAGATGCCTCATATAACTGAAATATCATATTTGTCTTTTTTCTGGCTTATTTTAGAGTGTTTTCAAGGTTCCATCCAATCCAAATATTCTTCACTTTTAAGGCTGAATAATATTCCACGTGTATATGCACCACATTTTGTTTTTCCAATCATCTTTTGATGGACACTTGGGTTGCATCCACCTTTTGGCTACTGGGAATAGCGCTGCTATGAGCATGACAGTACAATTATCTGTGTGCATACCTGCTTTCAATTTTTGGGGGGTATACACCCAAAAGTGGAATTGTTGCTTCATGTGGAAATTCTATGTTTACCTTCTTGAGAAAGTGTCATCCTGTTTCCATGGTGGCTGCACCGTTGTTCACTCTCAGCAGCAGTGCACACGCATTCCATTTTCTCCACATCCTCGCAGTGCACAAGCATTCCATTTTCTCCACATCCTCGCAGTGCACACGCATTCCATTTTCTCCACATCCTCGCAGTGCACACGCATTCCATTTTCTCCACATCCTCGCAGTGCACACGCATTCCATTTTCTCCACATCCTCGCAGTGCACACGCATTCCATTTTCTCCACATCCTCGCAGTGCACACGCATTCCATTTTCTCCACATCCTCGCAGTGCACACGCATTCCATTTTCTCCACATCCTCGCAGTGCACACGCATTCCATTTTCTCCACATCCTCGCAGTGCACACGCATTCCATTTTCTCCACATCCTCACCAACACCTGGACTAGTGAAGCTGATCATATTTTCATGTCCTTATTGGAATTGCTTATTTTTATGTCCTTACTGTGACATAAATTCTCTGGAGAATTGTCTATTCATGTCTTTTACCCATTTTTGAATGAGATTATCTTGCTATTGTTAAGTTGTAGTTCTTTATGTAGTCTGGATATTAATTCTTTATCAGATACGTGATTGGCAAATATTTTCTCCTATTCTATGCAGTTTCTTTTATTTTCACTGTCTTTTTTTTTTTTTTGAGACGGAGTCTGTCTCTGACGCCCAGGCTGGAGTGCAATGGTGCAATCTCAGCTCACCGCAACCTCTGCCTCCCAGGTGCAAGCGATTCTCCTGCCTCAGCCTCCTGAGTAGCTGGGATTACAGGTGCCCACCACTGCGCCCGGCTAATTTTTGTATTTTTAGTAGAGACAGGGTTTTGCCATGTTGGCCAGTCTGGTTTCAAACTCCTGACCTCAGGTGATCCACCCACCTTGGCCTCCCAAAGTGCTGGGATTACAGGTGTGAGCCACTGCGCCCAGCCTGTTTTCACCTCTTAATAGTGTCCTTTGATGCAAAAAAGTTTTTACATTTTGATGAAGTCTTATTTGTCATTTTCCTTTTATTACTTGTACTTTTGGTCACCAGCCAAGAAACCACTAGCAATTCTAATGTCCATAAGACTTTCCCTCAGTATTTTCTTGTAAGAGTTTTACAGGTTTAACTCTTAAGATTAGTTCTTTAAGGCATTCTCACTTAATTTTTGAAAAGGGTGTAATGGAAGGCCATGAATTTTGTCCAGCATCATTCTTTTGCATGTGGATATCCAGGTTTCCTGCACCATTTGTTGATGCACCATGTGTTGGAGTGGGGCTGACACATTTGTAAGATGCAGTGAGCACGAATACATGGGAGCACCATGAATTTATTTACCTGTCTTTACTTCACAGTTGTTTTGAGAAGGCTTTCACTGAGAAACCTAACAGAAAGGAATATATGTGACTTCCTATAAAATGAAATTTAAGTAAAATTATACTTTTTAAAATGTTAAGACCGGAGCAAGACTGGAACATCACCAGACAAACAGAAACATAGGCTGAAATGAAAGGTTTCGGTTTATCTTGCTACAAATTCTATTGGCCCGCAATCTTTTATGCTTATTGCATAAGACAGCCACAGAGTGGGGTGATACCTCAAATAACCAGTCCCTGGTTTTCTGCTTCAGAAACAGGTTTAAATTCTCTGCTTAGACAGAGTAAGGAAAATAACTGAAAGATGTTGAATGTGAAGTTGGCATCTACAAAGTCAAAGAAGTGAGTAGTAAATGTAAACATCAGGAATCCAAGGAGATTCTATGTTTTTACACAGAAATGGCCTCACTATGCACTGCTGAAGGGAGAAGGTCCCTCCAGGGGACCTTCATGATGAGGAAAAACCCTATATGATGCTGGGGATTTCTGCTGCAGCCCTAAATTGAATTGTCCTTCGCTCTAAATACAGGTCTCACAAAGTTTTATGTCTTCAATGATTTCACCTGGGCCGAGATTTTGTTTTGTTTTTGATGTGGTTTGTTTTGAGCTGCTGCCTGGGGCTTAGAAAAGTGACTTGGATATTTTGCCAAAATTGTATTTCTTTGGTGGAATTTGAAATCCATGAACACTCTGCTTTCCTGCTGTATCCCCAGAGCGGGTTGAGTACCTTGCACTTCTTCTCAGCACTTCACTAGAAGTGGTAGAAGATTTGGAGTTAGGGCCTCCCTCAATCTCTACCCTTTCTTTAATTCAGAGGATCACAAGCTGTCGGGGGAAGAGTGGTATCTTGGGCCTCCAGTTGATCTGATGAATATTAATATCCAATGTCCTGTAATGAAGTCATGTGTGCATGTAACATCACTTCTGCATGCAGTGTCATGGGAGAGTGGGTTCGCGGACCCCAGGCTAAGAGCCTAAGCACTAAAGGCACAAAGCTAGAGCTCTTGGAGGAGAGGGATGGTTGGGGTGGAACGTCATTTCGTCCTTTAGTCCTGGGGCCTTTTCACTCCTCACATGGTGGGTGGTGGGCATCTGATGTTGATGGAGTTGAGGGAGGGAACTGGCCGGAACTGGGAAAAACAGGGTTGGAGAGATAATTAAGGCGAACATTATTTTTTCTGAGCGTAAGTCATGGCTGGAAATCTGGAGAGCCTGCAGGAGATCCCGCTACCTAAACCTGTTTTTTCCTTTTCCCTCAAGCCTCATTTGGGCACAGGCCCAGTGTCAACACCAGGGGGCGCCCACAGACCATGAAGGCACCGCGCAGCTGGGATTGTTTGTGGTGGGCTCCTGGGTCCCTGACTTAATCAGGGAAGCCAAGATCCTGCAGCCAAGTGGCCTGGATTCAACCTGCAGCTCTGGTCCTACTGACACTTTTCTTCCTGGTGCCTCAGTTTCTTAATCTGTGGAATGGTGAGGACATTACAGCACTTACCTCTGGGACAGGTTTCTCAACAGCAGCCCTATTAAGAATTTGGGACAGAGAATCCCCTTGTGGTCTGTCCTGTGCATTGTGGGAGGTTTGCCAGCAGCACCCCACTCACCCCCTCCCACCAATCCCCACGTGACAACCGAAAATATCCCAGGATTTTTAGGTCTCCCTTGGGTCTAGAGCTGCATTTAGTCAAGCATTTTCCCACCTGACACTTGAGCTCATCTCTGCTTTGGTCCACATAAGGCCACATTAAAAAAAAAAAAATGTTGTTTCTTTAAAGATTCTAACCATCTTTTAAACAAATCTATTTTCTTCCTTTATTTCTGCATTCAGTTAATCCTTGAAAACCCTTGGTTTAGTATATCTCAAAATGTATCAACTCCAGTTCTAGTAATTAACATATTTGACTTGCATGATATCTGCTATGACTCCTAGTAGAGTTCTGATTCCTTTAGCACAGGGAATATGTTCTCAATTCTGCTCTGGATGACGTAAATCAATTTATTTTATTTTACTTGTCTGGGATGTTGCTCCTCACCTGTAAAATGTAAATGTGGATATGGCTTGGATTACTAAGTGGTTTTATTTCTTCATTCAGCTGACGTTTGTTGTGTACCTGATGCAAGTCAAATACATGGCATGGTATTGTTTCCTTGATCACACCACAGCAAATGAGAAAATGAGACATTATAGCCAGGTGTGGCGGCACAGGCTTGTTGTCCTAGCTACTCAGAAGGCTGAGGCAGGAGAATTGCTTCAGCCCAGGAGTTTGAGGTTATGGTAAGGTATGATATCACCATTGCATTTCAACCTGGGCAACAGACTCTGTCTCTGAAAAAAAGGAAAAAGACATTGTGAGCTGTCTACATGTACTCTATGTCTCAGGAGACTCATGTCCTGTAATCTTTCTAAATGGCATCTCCATGTGGTCTTTCATGAATGTTTGTTTGGTATTTCTTTTCTATCCTTTTACTTTCAACTTTTCTGTACCTTCTACTGAAATTATGGCTTTTGTAAATAGCCTATGGTTATTTATTTATTTATTTACTTATTTATTTTTATCCCTCTGCACTATTTGTCTTGTAATTGGAGTGTCTGAGTCCATTATGTTTAATGTCATTGTTAACCTTGTTTAAGTCTGTCCATTTTCATTCACTGCCTTCTAATATTATCTATTTCTTGCTCAACTATTTTTCTTATGTTGCCTTCTTTTTTTATTATTATTATACTTTAAGTTTTAGGGTACACGTGCACAATGTGCAGGTTAGCTACATATGTATACATGTGCCATGCTGGTGTGCTGCACCCATTAACTCGTCATTTAGCATTAGGTATATCTCCTAATGCTATCCCTCCTCCCTCCCCCTTCTGTTGCCTTCTTTAGATGAATAAAAAACTTTGCATTATTGTGGTCTTCTCAGTAAGTGTTCTAGTTACAAATTCTCTTATTATTTCTTTAATTATCTGAGAAAGCACAATAATCTGTGACTTATTATAACCAACAGCAGACCATAACTTCCCTGACTTTCACCTACCTGTGCACACAGCGCAGGGGAAAATCAGTGCTCTGGCTCTGAGACATAGGGGTGGTGGAAGTAGGATAGTGATTGGATGATGAATCTGTAGCTGCAGAGGCATCTGGGCGCCTCACCTGCATTCCTCGTAGATATCACCTCCACTGAATGCCTGCAATGCCCTCTCCTCTGTATGCTCCTGCCAGTCTCCCCATCTCCACTGACAGCAGCTCCACCCTTCTGCTCACTCAGTCCAATACTGTGGGTGTCCTTGATTCTTCTTTCTCACACCACAGATAAATCCATTAGCAAGTGCTGTGAATTCATCCAGAATCCCATCACTTCCCACTATTTCCCCTGCTCACACCCCAGTCAAGGTAAGCAACGTCTCCATCCTGGAATACTGCACTCCTTTCCCACCGTTTTCCCCACTGCCTCACTAGTCCCCCACCTGTCAATTCTGTTCTCAGCACAGCAGCCAGAGAGAAGCTTTCAAAGGATAAGTCCTACCATGTCCCACTTTCCAAAACTGTCCTCTAACTCCCCATGTCATTCAGAGCAAAGGTCAACATCCTTCCCACACCCTCCAGGGCAACCTGCTCTGACCACACCTCTGACTTCATTTCAGTTTCTCTCTGTGCAACTCTTCTGGCCTCTTCCTCCTTCCAGGAACACAGACAATTTCCTGCCCTAGTGCATCTGCACTGAAGGTTCCCCTGCCTGAAAAGAACTTGCCCTGACATCCCTGTAGACAACTCCTCACATCCCTCAAATCTTTACTCCAAGGTCACATTTGCAACAAGGCCCATGCTGACCACCCAGCACAGCAGCCACCTCCCTGTACCCACAGCCCACCCTCTGGATCACCTGCCACACAGCACTTGCCACCTTCTAACTCAAGCATTTTCTGTTCTTACTTTGCTTGTACTATATCATCTGCCTGCAGAGGTGTCCAATCTTTTGGCTTCCCTGGGTCACATGGGAAGAAGAATTGTCTTGCGCCACACACAAAAAAATACACTAATGACAGCTGATGAGCAGAAAGAATGGAAAAAAGAAAAAAAAAAGCGTGGATAATTTTCGTGATATCTGCCACTACAGATAAGCAAAAAAATCATCACATTCAAAGCTGTCCTGGGCCACATGCATCCTGAGAGCTGCAGATTGGACAAGCTTGCATCTAGAACATATACACCACAAGGCCAGAAATTTTTCTGTTTTTACTTTAATGATGTTTTCTAAATGCAAAAACAGTCATATACCTAGCAGACAACAAATGTCAGTTGAATGGATGATCACTGTAGTGCATCCCCCAATTCTAAAGGCAATATCTTTATTAATATAGACTCAGGCCAAATGTCATTTTGTAGCCGCTACAGAACAATATTATCTCATGTGGACATAAATGCACCAGTGCTTTTCTCACCAGGGCTGCTTTTGTGTCCTCTCTCCCTCCCTCCTCCCACACCAATCCTCCTGCACACTGCAGCACACAACCATATTTGTCTCTTCAGGAAATATAACCCTAAGCTTATGGGTCCAATTATCCAACCACATATGAATCTAAATTAGACTCTGCTTTACAATCCATGAGTTTGGTTTGAAGCCAGCAATAGGATTACTACAACTCAGGGCAGGAAGAAGAGTAGGAGGGAGAGCAGAAGAGGAGTTCCAACAGAAAGTAACCTACGATGAAAAACTCTGGGACCTCTCCTCTCGGGAAGTTTCGGAATCTGCTTCCTTTAAGAAGGTTGGGGAAGCCAGCCATGGTGGCTTACACCTGTAATCCCAGCACTTTGGGAGGCAGAGGCGGGCGGATCACAAGGTCAGGAGATCAAGACCATCCTGGCTAACATCTTTACTAAAAACACAAAAAATTAGCTGGGTGTTGTGGCATATGCCTGTACTCCCAGCTACTAGGGAGGCTGAGACAGGAGAATCGCTTGAACCCGGGAGGTGGAGGTTGCAATGAGCCAAGATTGCACCCTGCACTCCAGCCTGAGTGAGACTCCATCTCAAAAAAAAAAAAAAAAAAAAAAAAAGATGGAAAATACAATTGAAAGAGACCTGGAAGGAGGGGAAGAGGTGTAGGGGTCTGAAAATTTTTCTTCTGATAACACAAGAACTTCTATGTGTAGGGACCACCCTAGGTGATATCCAAGTCCATGTGATCACAGGTCCTGGTGGGACAAGGTTCTACTGAAGGGCCAAGGACAATGGAGCAGCAAAGATGACCCAGCTGAGCAGTGACCACATAAAGTTCATGGTGGCCTGAACACCCACTGGGCACAGCCCCATCTACTCTCCTCCCCTGCAACAAATCAGCACAAGAAACACATGTACTGTGGAAAGTTCTCATGTCTTCCATTTATTTTGTCTCTCAAATTTCAGGAATCTTCTCCTTTAATTAACCCATCAACCTCTCAGAAATAATTTGAAAAAGCAAATTTATACTCAGATTCTAATTTTAATACGGAAGTAAGAAGTTATAGCTCAGTGCACCATAAAGTTGAGACAGAGATGGAGACATCCCAGCCCCTTTTCTGGAACAGGAAAGGTGATCGGGGAAGGAACGCAGTTCAGCATGAGGAAGAGGGTCATGGTGGACACAGGGGTGGGCTGGCCTCTGCAGAAAGAGAAGTCAGGGTTCTTGAAGTCACAAAGGGAAGGCGTGAACAAATCTTGCCACTCAGTCCCACACAGGGCAGCTGTCTCACACTACAGAAAAATATTCATGAACAAATTCATATCAGTCACAGTGAGGGGTGACACTTTAAACATCCCATCACATGCTCAATACATCCAAGTCAAAGAAACCTCATAGCACAGCTATGTCCACTGTTCCCCTCAACAACCCACACACATCAGGCCCCCCAGGGTGTCACATTTACAAGCTGTGAGAGACACATCAGAGCCCTGGGCACTGTCACTGCCTGGAGTACAACAAAAACAGGACCTGGTCAGATCCCACAGGAGATGTAGCCAGAGGAGGAACTATTGCCTGAGTGAGCTCCCCGATGGGCTCCCAACCACAAGATCTCAAGGATCTCAGGGATCAGCCTCCTTCATACTTACTTGCAGCCTGAGAGTAGCTCCCTCCTTTTCAATCTGTGGGAAGAAAATATCCTGTGAGAGGCTAGAAAGGTGGCAGGGCCATGAGGTCCTAGAGGAACCTCCTAGTCTTGGACTCTCAAGAAGTTTCCAGAAAAGTGTGACTGCAGACCCAGAGCGGGATCAGGAAAAACAAGGAAAGCAGATGTGGGTCCTGGACCAACTGCCCTCCTAAGGTCTGTCCTCAGCAGGGACCTTCCCCTGACCTGTGACTGCTGGGGTCAGGTCCCCATCACTACAATCATCAAGGTGATAAATCTGTCCTTCATTGTCACAGGTGCTTTACAAAAGAGCAGGTGCTGGCACACAGGGCCCAGGCTGGGTAGGCCCATAAGTGTGGATGGTGCTTTCCAGTAACCAGGCAGGGCACACTTCTACCTGGGGCTTGAAACCCCCAGTGGGACAAGAAAACTCAGACCCGACTTGTCACCCCTTCCTTACCTGAGCTCTTCTTCCTCCACAGCACAGCAGCTGCCACAGCTCCAGTGACCACAACTGCAAGGACAACCAGGCCAGCAATGATACCCATAATGGGGATGGTGGGCTGGGGAGATGGCTCTGGGAAAGGAGGTGAAGATGAGGGTCTCTGACCCCCAGGCCCCACCACCGACCCTGTTAAAGGTCTTCAGAGAGGCTCCTGCTTTCCCTAAGAGACATGACACCTCCATCTCCCTCCTTACTCCATCTCAGCATGAGGGGCTCTGGCAGCCCCTCATGCTGCACATGGCACGTGTATCTCTGCTCCTCTCCAGGAGGCACCACCACAGCTGCCCACTTCTGGAAGGTTCCATCCCCTGCAGGCCTGGTCTCCACGAGCTCCACGTCCTGGGTCTGGTCCTCCCCATCCCGCTGCCAGGTCAGTATGATCTCCGCAGGGTAGAAGCCCAGGGCCCAGCACCTCAGGGTGGCCTCATAGTCAAAGACAGGGTGGTGGGTCACGTGTGTCTTGGGAGGGTCTGAAAGGAAGAGTCAGAAAACTCAAGCACTTTGCATCTCTCATGGGACACTCCAGCAGCACCTGGATGTGACCATCCTAAGAATGAACCAGATACCTGGGGTGGGGAAGGGAGCACAGAACCGAGACACCAGCCTGGACACGGGCACCTGGGATAATCTCCTATTCCTTGGAAAGTTCTAGTCTCTGAACTTTCCCCTCCTTGTGGGAAGCCAGCCCGGGAGATCTACAGGCGATCAGGGAGGCGCCCCACTGCCCCTGGTACCCGCGCGCTGCAGCATCTCCTTCCCGTTCTCCAGGTATCTGTGGAGCCACTCCACGCACGTGCCCTCCAGGTAGGCTCTCCTTTGTTCAGCCACATTGCCCGCCTCACACTTGCGCTTGGAGATCTGAGCCGCAGTGTCCGCTGCGGTCCAGGAGCGCAGGTCCTTGTTCAGGGCGAGGTAATCCTTGCCATCGTAGGCATACTGTTCATACCCGCGGAGGAGGCGCCCGTCGGGCCCCAGGTCGCAGCCAATCATCCACTGGAGGGTGTGAGAACCTGGCCCCGCCCCCTCGGTCAGCCCCGCCCACCGAGCTCCTCCCGGCCCGGACCAACCCGCAGGGATTTTGGTAAAGGCGCCTGGGGTTCTCCCAGGTAGAGGGTCTGGGCGGGTCCCGCGGCCTCGGGGTGGATCCCAGACCCGGAGACTCGGGAGTACCCGGGCCGTCCGTGGGGCATGGAGGTGGGGGGTAGTGATCTGCGCCCTGGGCCGGGGTCACTCACCCGCCTCGCTCTGGTTGTAGTAGCCGCGCAGGATCTGCAGGTTCAGTCTGTCAGTCTGTGCGTGGGCCTTGGTGTTCCGTGTCTCCTCTTCCCAATACTCCGGCCCCTCCTGCTCCACCCACGGCGCCCGCGGCTCCATCCTCGGACTCGCCGAGTCGCTGTCGAACCGCACGAACTGCGTGTCGTCCACGTAGCCCACGGCGATGAAGCGGGGCTCCCCGCGACCGGGCCGGGACACGGCGGCGCTGAAATACCTCATGGAGTGGGAGCCTGGGGGCGAGGAGGTGCTGAGATCCGCCCGACCCTCCTCCCGGCGCGGCTCCCCGGGTCCTGCGCCCTCGCCGGGCCGGCCCCTCGCTTCTCCCCGCAGCGGCTGTTTCCCTCCTGACCCCGCACTCACCCGCCCAGGTCTCGGTCAGGGTCAGCGCCCCCGAGAGCAGCAGGAGGAGGGTTCGGGGCGCCATGACCACCATCCTTGGCGTCTGGGGAGAATCTGAGTCCGGGTGGGTGAGCGAGTACTTTAGAACCGGGACCGCGGCGACGCTGATTGGCTTCTCTAAAAACCCGTCACCTAATGGGAGTGAGAACTGGGGCATCCCGGTGAGTATCCAGGAAGAAGGACCGGACACAGGTAGGGAGAAGGAGGAGAGAAACCCTGCGGAGATGGGGAATCCCCAACGCGGGGCCTCCCCAGTCCATAAACCGCCTGTGGGGCCTGAGACCCTGAGAGCCACGCCTGGGGCCCTGGGACTTCGCCCTGACCCCGCTACTCTTGTGCCAAGCGCTCTGTCTCAATGTTTCCCTGAGTCTTGGCCCAGGAGCTGTCTGAGAAACCAGGGAGAAACTCTCGGCAAGGGCCCTGTCCCTCTCCCTTCACTTTTCATCCCGGAATCCCTGTCCCTGAACTGGACTCCCTGCCTCCCACTCCTTGCCTGTCCCCCTGTACTCTTCTAGAAGAAAAATCACCCTACGGAGCTTGGTGCCAGAGAGTGAGCTCACCCTGGGATTGTAGGTGTAAAGACCGGTTCCCCCCCCCCCCTTAAATCTGGAAAAGTTGTGCCTGAATGCATGGATAGAATAGAGACCAGTTTGCTTTTTGTTTATTAACTATAGTGGGTAGCATAATCTTGGTAACCCCTGAATGATCAGGAATCTAACCGGTGAAAAATGTGACTTTGGCCCGTTGGTATATAAATGTATCTAAAAGCACTACAACAGGACTCACAAAGCTCCTAAGTTTCACTTTCCCAGACAATGTATCTGTGACTCCCGCTTGTTGTATTTTAAATTTACCTTCATTCCATAGCCGTGAGTTTCCGTGTGAGTCCAGGACATCACCTCAATACAAAGTACCACGCTATGTTACTGTATGTTGCAACCAGGAGCCAGCACAAACTTTATTCACCTCACAGTTGTAAGTGTTCGGTGCAGTAACAATGCCCCTCACTAGTGCTCATGCACTGCCTGTTTTTAGGAAGTATCCACATGTAAGTGGTGTGTATATTTTTTAGGAATACTTAGCATTTTTTAAACCTGATTAACATAAAAAACAATTAGTTTCTAGGCAGACCCACATAAGATATTAAAGGCCAACTGCAAAGAACACCCAGCGAGGCTCTGTAGATGGATGTATTAAAATCTATAAAATGTGTTTAAACCTAAGAGTTCTGCTGCTTTGGAATTCTTTCCTCTGCTCCTTTTCCTCACCTCCTGCTCCTCCAGCCATTCCCTCCATCCCTCTCATCCCTCAGGCCCTCTTCTCCCCTTAATCCCCACCACCCTGTCACTCCTGAATTGTGGCTCTAGCACTGCTCCATGACCTGCTACGTGACTGTTCTTTCTATAGTGGTCCTGCTACTATGAGTCAAAGTGTGTCATTTCTCCACCTAAAACACTCCAGTGGCTCCACCTCGTTCTTGTGAAGCTTCTAGAATGTCAGGCACTTGAGCACATGAGGGCATACCTGGTTCATTGTAGGGACTAAATTATTTTTTCTTGGCTGAATGAATGAAACATGAGTGTATTAAATTGTGTCACAAAAAACTATAAAATGTAAAACACTGAAAAAGTTAAAAAAGATTTTATTTTATGTAACTAGTGTGCATATCAATTCATCAATTCATTCCACGAGTCTTTTGAGTCTGTGCATGAATTTTGTAAGACTAGGTAACAAATTGTCACAAACATTGGCTTTAAACAACACCCATTTATTGTATTCACTGATTTATTTTTAGAGACAGAATCTCCCACTGTCATCCAGGGTGAAGTGCAGTCACATGATCGTGGCTCACTGCAGCCTCAAACTCCTGGGCTCAAGGGACCCTCCTACCTCAGTCTTCAGAGTAGCTAGGACTGCAGGCAAGTGCCACCATGCCCAGCTAATTAAAAAGAAATGTAGAGACGACTGACTCACTATATTATCCTGGCTTGTCTCAAAGTCCTGGCTGCAAGTGTTCCTCCTGTGTCAGCTCCTCAAATGTTAGGATACAGGTGTGCGCTACCACGCCTGGCCAAACAACACCCATTTATTTGTTTATAGTTCCTTAATCAGAAATCTGGGCATGATATGGATGGAATCTCTGTTCCGGGCTTCCCAAAGCTGTGTTTTCATTTTGAATCCTCCTTCAGGCTTATACAGAGGTGGCAGAATGCAGTTTCTGGCAGTTGTAAGACTGAGGTCCCTGTTCCTCTCTGGCTGCCACTGTAGAGAACAGGGAGGGCTGCACTCAATGCATGGTGCCCACCAGCATTCTTTCCTACACAGCCCCTTCATTTTCAAAGCCCACAGTGGAGGAAACCCCTCATGCTGTGTCCCTCTCACACTGAATCTCTATGATCAGGAAGAACCCAGTCCTTTCAAGGACTCTCCTGATTAGGACAGTCTAAGCAGGATAAACCCAGCCTGAAGTCAACTAATTGAGGCCCTTAGTTATATCTGCTAAATTCCTTCACAGCAGCACCTACATTAGAGTTGGCCGAATAACTGGGGGAAGGTGAATGACCAGGAGCTGGTTGTTGGGAGCCATGATAGAATCAGCCCAGCAAGGGCTGGATCTTCCTTTTGTGTTTAATTTGGACACAGTTGGAAATTGAAGTTCAAGTAAAGTGATCATGGTGAACCGTCATAAAATACATCCTTTTCAGCCATGGAAATTCTCCTTACCTTTTATAACTAAGTTACGTGTTTAATATCTTACAGTTAATTTAGACCAGGTGTGGTGGCTCACACCTGCAATCCTAGCACTGTGGAAGGCAGAGGAAGGCAGATTTGACTCCAGAAGTTCAAGATCAGCCTGGACAACATGGCAAACCCCCATCTCTACGAAAAAATTAGAAAATTAGCCAGGCATGTTAATTCATGCCTGTAGTCCCAGCTACTCGGGAGGCTGAGATCAGAGGATCCCTTGAGCCCAGGAGGTCGACACTGCAGTGCATGGTGATCATGCCACTGCACTCCAGCCTGGGTGACCCTGTCTCAAAAATAGTAACATGATGATGATAAATTTAGAGCAAATGCAAATTAACGTATAATAATACATCCTCTCTTGTGAAAATGTATTAGTTATTTACTGTTGCGTAACAAATTATGTAAAACTTAGCAGCTCAAAACAACAAATATTCATCATCTCCCACAGTTTCTACTGATAAGGAATCCGGGAGTGGTTTCCCTGAGTGCTTCTGGCTCAGGGCCTCTCACAAGGTTGCAGTCCAGTTGTCAGCCTAAGGCTATATCATATGAGGGCTTCGCTGGAGCTGGGGATTCACATGAAACGTGGCTCACTCACATGGCTGTTGGAAAAGGCCTAGTTCTTTGTTGTCTGGTCCCAGGGGGCCTCAGTTCTTAGTCACATGGACCTTCCTGCAGGGCTGCTTATGGCACAGCAGCTGTGTCCCCCAGAGCTCATGATTCCAGAGACAGAGAGAGAGAAGGTGGAAACCACAGTGAGTTTCACACTCTACTCCCAGAGTCACAAACTGTTATGTCAGCATTACTCTATCAGTTAGAAGTTGTATTAGTCTGTTCTCGCACTGCTATAAAGAAATACCTGAGACTGGGTAATTTATAAAGGCAAGAGGTTTAATTGACTCATAATTCTGCGTGGCTGAGGAGGCTGCCCCGGGAACCTTACAGTCATGGCAGAAGGGGAAGCAAACATGTCGTTCTTCACATGGTGGCAGGAGAGAGAAATGCAGAATGAAGTGGGGAAAATCCGCTTATATGGTACATATACACCATGGAATATTATGCAGCCATAAAAAGGAATGACAGCAAGTCCTTTGCAGGGATATGGATGAAGCTGGAAGCCATTATCCTCAGCAAGCTAACACAGGAACAGGAAACCAAACACCACATGTTCTCACTTATAATTAGGAGCTGAGCAATGAGAACACGTGGACACAGGGAGAGGAACAACACACACTGGGGCCTATTATGGGAGGGCAGTGCTGAGGGGAGCATTAGGAAAAATAGGTTCAACCACTGGCTTCCACAGCTTGGGGGAACCATCCCCATGATTCAATCACCTCCCATGAGGTCCCTCCCCCAATATGTGCGGATTACAATTCACATGATAATTCAAAATGAGATTTGGGTGGGAACACAGAGATAGGCCATATCAGAAGTGCATCATTAAGTCCAAGCCACACACAAGAGAGGGAATTAAGCTGCACCTCTGAAAGAGAGCTGCACTAAAGGACTTGCATATATGTTAAAAGCAAAATTAAAACTATTGTTTCAGGATTTTGTAAATCAAAGGCTTCTTTTATCTAATTATTTTTCTTTAATGCTTTAAGCTTATCTTTTAATTTAATTTAATTTAATTTAATTTTAAGTTCCAGGGTACATGTGCAGGATGTGCAGGTTTGTTACATAGGTAAACGTGTGCCATGGTGGTTGGCTGCACCTATCAACCCATCACCTAGGTGTTAACCCTGGCATTCATTAGTTATTTTTCCTAATGATCCCCCTATCACTGCCCTCACTGAACAGGCCCCATTGTGTGTTGTTTCTCTCCCTGGTTCCATGTGTTCTCATTGCTCAGTTCCCAACTGTAAGTGAGAACATGCGGTGTTTGGTTTTCTGTTCCTGTGTGAATTTGCTGAGGATAATGGCTTCCAGCTTCACTCATATCCCTGCAAAGGACTTGATCTCATTCCTTTTTATGGCTACATAATATTCCATGGTGTATATGTACCATATTTTCTTTATCCAGTCCATCATTGATGGGCATTTGGGTTGATTCCATGTCTTTGCTATTGTGAATAGTGCTGCAATGAACATACACATGCACATATATTTATAATAGAATGATTTATATTCCTTTGGGTATATAACCCATAATGGGATTCCTGGGTCAAATGGTATTTCTGGTTCTAAATCTTTGAGGAATCACCAAACTGTCTTCCACAATGGTTGAACCAGTTTACATTTCCACCAACAGTGTAAAAGCCTTCCTATTTCTCTGCAGCCTCGCCAGCATCTGTTGTTTCTTGACTTTTAATAATTGCCATTCTGACTGGCATGAGATACCATCTCATTGTAGTATTGATTTGCATTTTTCTAATGATCAGTGATGTTTAGCTTTTTTTCTTATGTTTATTGGCCACATGTATGTCTTCTTTTGAGAAGTGTCTGTTTAGGTCCTTTGTCCACTTTTTAATGAAGCTTTTTTTTATGTGAATTTGCTTAAGTTATTTGTAGATTCTGAATATGAGAACTTTGTCAGATGTGGACAGATTGTAAAAATGTTCTCCCATTCTGTAGGATGTCTGTTCACTCTGATAATAGTTCCTTTCACTCTACAGAAGCTCTTTTGTTTAATTAGATCCCATTTGTCAATTTTTGCTTTTGTGGCAGTTGCTTTTGGCGTTTTCATCATCAAATCTTTTCCCATCCCTACGTCCTGATTGGTATTGCCTAGATTTTCTTCCAGGGTTTTTATAGTTTTGGGATTTACATTTAAGTCTTTAATCCATTTTAAGTTAATTTTTGGGTAAGGTGTAAGGAAGGAATCCAGTTTCAATTTTCTGCATATTGCTAGCCAGTTCTCCCAGCACCATTTATTAAATAGGGAATCCTTTGCCCATTGCTTATTTTTGTCAGGCTCATTGAAGATCACAGGGTTTTAGATGTGTGATCTTATTTCTGAGTTCTCTATTCTGTTCCATTGATCTCTATGTGCCTGTTTTTGTACCAGTACCATGCTGTTTTGGTTACTGTAGCCTTGTAGTATAGTTTTAAGTCAGGTAACCTCATGCCTCCAGGTTTCTTCTTTTTGCTTAGGATTCTCCTGGCTATAAGAGCTCCTTTTTGGATCCATATGAATTTTAAAATAGTTTTTTTCTAATTCTGTGATAAGCTTCACTTTGTAAATTAATGACTAAAAGTTTGAGACATCACAGAGCCTTAGGTGTTGGGGGGAAAACAGTTTGAGGCAGAGAAAGGGGATACAACAGTATCTCTGAGTTTTTCTTGCCAATATCTTTAATAACAACAATCTTGTCTTCAATGAGTTAACACAGTTGAGAACATAGAGTAACTAGATCAGATAGTTCCAAGACTTTAGAGCCATAAAAATAGTGCCTTGAAAATAAGTCTTTGTTCTGTCTAAAATGTCTCAAATTTAGTGGAAGTATGTCCCTAGCGCCAGTTTTCTTATTGAAATATCGTCTTCAAAAAAAGTTTGCCTACACTTAAAAAAAGAAGCACTGCTCTGTCTCCGGAGTAGCCATACTTTGTTTCTTTACTTCTCTAATTAACTTGCTTTCACTTAGAAAAATATTGCCTAATCAGATTGCTTTTCATTTACAAAGATGTGAATCTCATACTTCAGTCAACACATCTAGCTTAGCATGATGCCAATAACTTTGGTTTGATGCAGTATCACAAAATTGTTAGCTCGAATTTAGAAACAAGTTTTTTCAATAACTGGCTATTTGATCGGCATTCTATAATACACTTAACATCTTTTGTTGTGATATTGAAGATATGTGATAGAAGTGATTTGGACACCACTATGATTCTAAATAGCACTGCTTTCAGGTGCTTCTGAAGTGGTTTTGTTTGTTTCTTTGTTTGTTTTTGCAGTCCTATTGTGTTTTCTATTCATATTGCTATTCTATCACTGGTTATTCTTTTCTACTCTTTTCTTGTTTCATTTATTTTGATCAATGATGTGCATTTCCAATTCTGTAAAAGTTTAATTCAGTTGTATGTGTGGTAAAATGTAACACCAAATCCTTTGCAAGATGGAATTACCTTGCACATCAGATTGAAGATTGTATACTTGAAAATCTAGAGAGATGCCAGTGAGCCAAGGATCAAATGACCTATTTGTAGCCAAGGCCATTTTCATGGCATACTGGTCCTCTCTGTCACGTGGCTCCTTACAATTCTGTGTGGTTTTCTTCCAATGTAAGTAGTTCTTGTTAAGGATGCTTGCAATGAACTTTGGTATTCTTTTCTCTTTCATTTTTATAAAAACCAGGTATATTTTAATTTGAAAAACTCTGTTTAAGGAATTAGGAATTTAAGTCAATTCTTTCAACCCAATGTTTTCAGAACACATCATCAACATCAAGTATTACACATTTATTTTAAAAGCTCCCTTTTATAAATGGAATGGATGATATGTTGTTGGACTTTAGTCAGCACTGTTGTAAAACACAGAACCTGTAAACTACCCTGGGCTGCTGCCCATTCACATCCCCCAAAAGGAGACTCCATCCTGAGTCTTGTGATTATTATTCCTTTATATTTCTTTAAAGACTTGTGTAATAAGTATAGATATATCCCCAATCCAAATATTCGTTAGTTTTGCTGGTTTTTAAGCTTCCAGTACAGCAAATTCCTACTGCATTTATTTTCCCGTGATGCACATTACGTATAGGAGTTATCTGTGGTGTGGGAGGCTGTCATTCATTCATTTTCACTGCTGAAGTTTTACATTTTATGGTTATACCATAACTGCACTAGTTTTCTATTGATGTATATGTAGCTGATTCCAGTTTTTGCCATAAACATTAGCGTGCATGTCTCCTGGGCACATAGGCAAGAAAGCCCGCAGAGTGTAGGCTTAGGAGTGGGATGGTTGGATGATATGTTGTATGGACTTTAACCATACTAGATAATAATAATATGATTTCCAAAGTGATTGTGCCAACTTAAACTTTTTTATTTATTTATTTATTTATTTTTGAGACGAAGTCTTGCTCTGTTGTCCAGGCTGAACTGCAGTGGTGCTATCTCGGCTGATTGCAACTTCTGCCTCCCAGTTCAAGCAATTCTCCTGCCTCAGCCTCCCAAGTAGTTGGGATTACAGGCATGCACCACCACGCCCAGCTAATTTTTGTATTTTTAGTAGAGACGGGGTGTTGGAGGCCAAAAAAATGAGGGTCGTGATCAACTCAGTATACCACTGGAGGCTATATGAGCAAACAGCAAACTGTTCTCATGAAAGCAGGATGTTGGCAAACTAACAAACTGCGTTTGCCGCCAGAAGGAATCACTAGAAGCAAGAAGCCCCCGACCCCTTCTTTTAGAACAGATCTTTTTGTTTTTGTCTTTGTTTCGGTGTTCATCCCCCTTCATTATATCCCATAGTAACTGATTGTGACAATGGGGTTTTACCATGTTAGTCAGACTGGTCTTGAACTCCTGACCTCAGGTGGCCCACCCACCTTCGCCTCCCAAAGTGCTGGGATTACAGGTGTGAATCACCACGCCTGGCATAAACTTTTGAAATAAATGTGTAATACTTGATGTTGATGATGTGTTCTGAAAACACTGAGTTGAAGGAATTGAGTTGAAAGCCACTGTCTTGGTTGCAGAATTATAGCAGGCATTTTTACTTAGATTCTGTTAATAACTTCCTGTTGTTTACTTGTTTCTCATATACCGTGGCATTATACTTTTGACATATAGATTCAGAAAATGCTTACTTATAGCACAATCACATAGGGTTATTTTATATGTTAGGAAAATTTCATAATAAAAAGGAAAAAATGGAGGAAGGGAGGGAAAGAAGGAGGAAGGGAAGAAGGAGTGAAAGAAGAAAAAGAAAGGGAAGGGGAAGAAAAGGTAAGGAAAGTGGAGTAAAAAGGAGGGAGGGCGAGAGGTTGAATGGAAATGGAGAAGAAAGAGAAGGAGGGAGGGATAGAAGGAAGGAGAAAGGGAAGGAACAAAAAAGAAAAGAAACTAAAATAAAGAAAAGAATAGACATTGAGAAACTAGAAACTCTATGTATGGCCAATATTATGAAAATGGGAGGAAATGAAACAGATGTATGTAACCTGTATAGAATAATGGAAATGTAAGAGGGCCTCATTAGTTATTCATTGCTGTGTAACAAACTACCCCCAAATTTAGTGATTAAAGCAACAAGCATCGACGAACGCAAAAACATAATACAAATACCAGCAAAATGGAGCCAACGCAAGTAGAAGAGGTCGAATAAACAAAAGGATTTTACAAATTGGAATAAGTAAGAGGACACTGGTGTGCAGATGAAAATGATTTTGTAGTCCAAATCCTCCAAAAAGCAAGTGCCATCACGAGATTAAAGTTACAGCATTTTATTAGGGGACACACCTGTCAGACGATATTGTGAGGGAGGCAGGTTACCTTAGGAAAGGCAACAGACGAAGATGCAAGTGTGACCCCCAGTGATGGACAGAAGGACAGAAGGTTTACTGGGTGTGTCCTAGACCACAGGCAATCTAAGGAGAGTTGAGCAAGGCCATGGAGAAGTCCTGGGGCCACTGTTGGCCATCAGAGGAGTCCCCTGTCTCCCAGGAATGTCCTGCCTTAGTGTCACTGGTGTGACCCGTCACTGGCTGGGAACAGCCCATGGGCAGCAGGCCTCAGTACCAATGTTACTGAGGATGTCAGAGCACAGGAGCAGGGCCTTGGGAGATTACCCAGGAGTGTGACTCAAACCTGCTGCCCTGATGGGTGTGGGCCCTTGGAAATCAAATCCTCTCAGGCTGAATTGCTGGATGATTCTGCTCACACTTACAATTGGGCAAGGGGAACCAGAAGGCTCCGAGGTGGATGTCTGGTTTCCACACACATTTCTGCCCTCATTGTGTGAAAGTAGCCATGCCTCCTCCTGGGGATGAGGGTCTATTACCTGGGCCTGGAGAGAAGGACACTCCTCTTCTCACGAGGTGGTCTCTGGGAACATGCTCTCCAAACTTCTCTGGTGACTAAAGTAATGTGTAGTTCAATGGGCTCTCTTCTGTCTACTTTTCAGGGTACCCTCCTTTGGAAACCAGGACCTCCTAACCCGCACAGCCCAGTGTTGGGAGATAAAACATGCAAAATACCCTAGTGGGTGAATCTAAGAGATTGGACATGGAGCCATACCTGCTTCCACCTTTTGATTTCTGGACCCACATGTTCTTCCATTGAGAACACAGCACCATAGAGACATCTCTGATTCAAACAATGTATCATGTTCTGAAAGATGGCACTCTCAGAGTGCTTCCTCCAGGCTGGCACTGAGTTGTGCCTGTAGAAGACCTGTCCAGCATTCCTTGTGTCTGGTAGCTCCTGGGTGGTGCAGATGGTGGTAGGATTAGTGGAACCGACAGCCATGGAAACACTAAAACTTTCCCTGCCAAGTGGGTCCTTCAGGCAGATAATGGGCTAGGAGCACCGCCTGGCCAGCAGACCAGGAATATCAATAACACCCAGAGAATGGTGCTGGCTGAGTGTCTGAGAGCAGGACACGAAAACACCCATGGAATAGGAGCCTATCCCTGTGAAGATGAACCTCTGGCCCTTCCAGGATAGAAGTAGCTAAATGTAGTCACTTGTTACTTAGTGGCTAGTCACCTAAAGAAATAGTGCCCCACTGGGGCACATCATGAGCTCCAAATGCTGACAAGTTGACATTCAGAGGTGGCAGTAGCTGGATCTACCTTGGTAGGGCTGGGGGAGTCAGTGCTACTGGTGCCATACGTAGCCTCATGCCTGCCACTGTGGTTGCTCCATTCATGCACTCATCCTACCAGGCCTGGGCTGACCCATGGTGAAGGCTGGCTAACTGCCATTTGTCTGTTTGGTTGTTGGGTGCCACATCATACTTGGGTGTTTTCTGTGGGTGTCAACATGGGATTCAAGCTCAACCCAGGTGGACCATTTTCACCTCATGATGGATGCTGTTGGGCCTGTGCAATCTATGACCTTGTGGGTCACACAGTCACTTGGAACCACATTGTTGTTTGGTGTCCCGTGGTCAAGCATTCTATCTAATCAGGACAAGGAACACTAAATGTTTCTTCTAACAGGGGGCATATGTCTCTGCTGTGGATGACATGATCTTATTCCAGAATCCCAGGCCCTCCATTATGACTCTCCCACTGGTGCTTGGTTCAGATCCATCCTGCATCTTTCCCCACCACTGGCACCACCAGCCCCAAGGGGTCTGAGGAATGGTGGCTGCTTGCATCATGGCCTGGATCTGCTGCAGGGTCCTTTCCTGTGTGGACCCCACATGAAGGTGGCCTCCTCCTATGTCACCTAGAGTGTGGGCCAAAGCAACATACCTAAATGTGGAATGTGGTGTCATCAGAATTCAAAGAGGCTCATCAGGCAGTGTGCTTCCTTCCTTCTGGTGAGGATGCAAGATGAAACAGTTTGTCTTTTACCTTGGAGGGGACACACCTGCATTCCCCTAAACACTTGGCACTTGTTCACCTGTAAAACTTCACTTCAGTGGCCACTCTTGAAGGTCTATAAAGTTTATCTTCACCTTCTGGAGTGTGCTTGTTTTGCCAAAGACTCCAGTGCACTTTCTACCTGCTGCTCATCCACCCCAGTCAACATGAAATTGTCAATGAAATGAGCTGATTTAATATCCTATAGGATATCCAGTATGTCTAGTGTAGTCTTAAAACTATATACTATAGCGGGCATAGGAGTTACAATAGCCCTGAGGCAAATGATAAATAAATGTGTTGTGGATCCCACATGAATGTGAATCACTCCATATCCACTTTCTAATTGGAGTGGAAAGGAATGCACTCACCAAATCCACAGCTGCACACTGTGGGCCCAAGGATTTATTGGTCTGCTCTACCAGTGATATCCAGACAACATAAAAGCTACAATTATAACTCCTACTTGGCCATACCTAGAGTAATCTCATTCATTCTTTAGGCCTCATCAGGCTCCCTCAGGGACAGTTTGCTGGATTACGTAGAGACAATAGACAGCCCCAACACCACCCCACATCCTTCAGCTCTCTAATGGTGATGTGACCCCCACAATACTTTCAGTGTCTTCCACAAGACACACAAGGTTGCCTGGTTGCTGTGGTGCCTGCTTTCCACCCCACCCCCCTGTACCCCCATGTCACTTTCATTGTGTCCTGAATAACAGTTTCAAGTTTGTCTATGGCTTCTGCGAGGAGCCAGGACATCCAGATAAAATGGGCCACATGAATCAATTGGTACGTGTTTCGCCTTTCAGGCAGAGTCTCACTCACTTCACACAAGCACAGAGATCCCCATACAGGCAACTAGATTATGAGAAACAAACACACCCATCCAAACCCAAAGAATGGACTCTGAGACCCAGAGAACAGCAAAAGTGAGACTGTTAGTGACGGTTTTGCAATATTGGGTGTCTGGAATGCAGGCACACCAGGGAGAGTTTCTACAATTTATTCCCTAGTGCTCAACTCCCTCCCCCAGTTGCTCATTAGCTGAGTACCAAGGGCTTACGATCTTCCCGGATGTCACCTATTGGTAGTTTAAGACTTCAAGTATGTTCCTTAGGGTTTGTTTTGTTGCATTTTGTTGCAGCCCATAATGCATTGTGATTGTCTCAGGACTCTTTAAACATTTGACTTATGTCCCTAATGGCTGCACTTAGTTGATAAGAAAGGGTACAATTATCTATGTTGCAAGCTAGCCTAAACTACATTTTTTGGTGAGGTGGGGAGGGGGTCGTTGAGGGGGCCCCAACCGATAGGTGCCTGGCCAGTGCATGAAAGGGAAAGCAAGAAGTAGGGGGGATGGTGGCTTAGTACATTTTGCTTCTTTATCTCTTTATGACAATGTGGCCTGCTTAAACCTATACCAAGGCACATAGAATTGAAAATGAACCATCACATGTAGGTTATTTTTTACACCCTTAAGTCCTGCCCAAGCCAGGGCTGGGCCAAGGCCCTCGAACATCCAGCTGTGGCCTCCTCCTGCTGCAGGTGAGGAGTGGGCAGCAGGGAGGGCCGTGGTGCCTGCTTTGTCCCCATCCCAGTCTCTGTCTCTCAGGCTGACCAGGTCACATCCAGGTGGGTGAGTTGGGAATTGCGTGCTGATTGCTGAGGGCCTGGATGATCACTATCTCAGAAGGAGCAAATAGTAAAGGCAGATGTGATCTAGGGAGGGCTAGAAACTGGAGAGGAATCCAAGGAGAGGTGGTGCCTCTAGTCCCTTCCTCTCTGCATCCCCCTCCCCTGTTTCTCCAGCCATTAGGAGGACATCAAGAAAAAGACCCACGAGGCCGAGACTGAGGGCCTCTGTGTGTACAGCCCCTTTGAGGTCCCCTTGTAACAGGGAGGGTCCTGAGTGCACATGGCCATCCTCTGTCCACTTTGCAGCTCCCCATATGCTTCATCTGGGAGCTGTCTCAGGGGTGTCATGTCCTCTGGGTCCCTCGAGACCGTGCTTTTTCTGGGTTCCCACCATATGGCCCCTGTCTCCCTGTGTTTCCTTGTAGATAATATGGACAAGGTGATAAGCAGATGTCCCTGGGCTATTTGGGGAGTGGAGACCAGCCCCCTGTCAGGGCAGCTGTGGTACCTGTTTTCATCCTATGTCCAGGTGTTAACTTTTTCCAGCCCCTGAGGGTCATAGTCCCCAGTGGGCTGTTTTAGGGGCTTTGTTCTGTGTTCTGTGGCCTCACCTTGCCTTTCCTGAGCCAATTTTTTTGTTCTTAGCATAGTCATTGCCTGGTAAGTTTAAAATAAGAGACAGTCAGAATCATTTCCCCCACAGTCACGTCGTTTGAAGGGAGAGGAAAAGAGGAAGCAGAAAGTTTTGAGTTTCTGCAAAGACAGAGGCAGTGCAGGGGACAATGAGAGTCTGGGATGTCCAGGAAACCCGAGTCTTTCTGCCATTTCTCCACTTCCATGTGTCTGGCCAGTGAGGTGGTGGTGACTCATCCTTGAACCTAATTGCAGTTAGTTGGCCACTCAGGCCTGGGCAGATGGGACGGTTCATCCCCTGCCCTGCAGCAAGAGGGCCCCATCCAGGAGGCACCCACAGCATGGGCAGTGCAGGTCTGTGGTGGCTCCTGCTCTCACCTGTGGTGTCTCCTGTAGAGTTATTGTCAGTTCTGGTTCCCTGTAGGCAGGAATGGTTTTCTCATAGGTCACTGGGACATTGGCCAGAAAAAGTGCATGAAAATCACATGTTAGTTTCTCAAAATTCCTGCTTGAAGTGTTGATGTCCATCAACATAATTTCAGCTGGATAATCTTAATAGGATTTCCTCCAATGCTGATGTTGTAAAGGATGTTGAATGGTACAGGAACTCAAATTCAGAGCTTCCTTTCTCAGAGGGTCCATGTGGGAGACGGTGGCTGTGGCAGTGGCAATCCCCAGGTGCAGAGGGTGGAGGCAGCCTCAGGATGAGGGGTCTGAAGAAACCCCCTACTCCACAGGAGAAGAAGAAGATCCTCTATGGGCAGCAATGGCAGTGGCCTGGGTGGAATCTCTGTTAGGAATGGGACAGAAAGAGCTTGCAGCCTCACCAAGCAGCAGCCCTGGGGTGGAGCTGCATTTCCAGGGGTGAGTGGACCAGGCAGGAGCAAGCACAGCCCAAATGCAGGTTATAGGGAGGGAAGGCTGGACCTCCTTGAGCAAGGGGGTCCCCAGCATCAGGTCAGGGGCAGACTACATGGCAGCCACATATTTCCATGCTGGGCCTGTAAGCCCCAGGTCTTCCTGATGGGATCTCTAGTTAGGAGCTGTCTGCTCAGAGCTGGGAGGGGAGGAACAGTGAGCTGCCAGTGGAGGGCAGAATCCACAGTGTGCAGGGCCTGCCTTGGTGTGCAGGTGCCTCTGCAGGTGAAGAGGGCCTGGGGTCTGAGGAAGAGAAGGACTGTGTGTGTGAATTGGCCCAGACCTGGAAGGACATGGAGACAGGGCCAGGGCCTCTCTTTGGGGAGGCCTCTCACTGTGTCAGGGCTGGTCAAGCTTGAGAGGAGGAGGAAAGGACACTGAGTTTCCTCCTAGGTCTTGTTCCTAGTCCTGGGTCCTTTCACTCACTGCACGATGGATGGTGGACACAGGGAAGGTGCTGATGTTGATGGAGTCATAGGAGGGGACTGGCAGGGGCTGAGAAAAGTGCCATGGGAGGGAGAAAAAAGTGGGGATGTCATCTTCCCTCAGAGAAAGGGTGAATCTGATTTGGGAGTGACTAAGGAGGGAGAACTCCTCAAGGAGTAAAAAGCAGCACTCTGCACCCAGGGGAGCATTTATTGGTTCCTCTCTTTTTTCCAGAGCATGTGAGCCTACAAGGCCTTGGTCAACACCTGGTTGGGACAGGAGACCACCAGGGCAGTGCACAGCTGAGATCTCAGTCTCTGGTGTCAGCTCCTGGGTCCGCTGGCTCCACTGAGGGCAACTAGACTCTGCAGCCAGGTGGTCTGGATTCAACTCCTTGCCTAGGTCTCACCAGCACGTTCTCTCTTCGTGCCTTATTTTCCTCATCTATGACATGGGGAAACTACAAGCATTTATTTCTTGTGGTTGGATGAATGAAAAGGGTTAGTATATATTGGGTATTTGCAGCTGGGCCATATTATTTTTGTTAGTTTGTTATTTGATTATATTTTGATATATTACATATGCAGTAATTGTATTATTATAGGTGAGATTTATGAGTGAGTGTCCTGCTTATGGCTCCTTGGTCCTGGCCCAGGACCAGCTTTCCTGGCACCTTGAGGTCCTGTCATCTCTGTCATGCTCTCCTGCATTACCCCATTCTACTCTGTCTTCATATTTTATACTATAGATATTTAACTCTTAAATAGACATTTCTGGTCTGCGTTTTATTTCAAGTGTCTGGGAAGGGATAGAGTGTGAGGTTCAGGAGAGAAGGAGAGGTCTGTCTCCATGCTTTGACACAGCATAAAGAAATCTCCCCTCCTTCCCCCAATCTCCCCAACAGTTCTCAGTGAGGGACAGATTCACAGCAACACTGAAAGGGCTGGGAAGGGATGGGGGGACATCTGCAGCCAATGTTCAGGGCTGACCCTGTAGGGAACATGTGCCTGCAGAGTTGGAGCCCATATGTGATTATGTAGAGCTGAAGGGTGATATCAGGGAGGTGACGGAGAGTGCTTTGTGGTTTCCTGATGTGGTCAGTCAGCTTCTGGGGTGAAGTGACTGCTGGGGAGATTGGATTGAATTAATGAAGAATAAATGAGCTGGGAATGAGGATGAGTAAAGCAAGCATCAGCATCTCCTACCATCAGTCCAGACTGATTGGGGAGGTGGGATAGTTACTGACCCTGTTGCATGGTTCCTCCTAACTTCTTGATCTTGGGGACATAGATGGGTGGTGCTGTTCTTGGTCAGGGCAGCCTCAGCTCCATCCAGATAAAGCAGTGGTGGCAGAGAGAGTTAGGGGAGCACCTGTGAAACAGACCAAGGCAGGGATGGGAGCCCCCTGTGCAGCCAGAGTGGATGCAGAACCTGCCTGAATGCAAGAGAAGAATGAGGGCACCTAGTTGGGTCCTGTTCCCTGCTGCCTGTGTTCACAGGGCAACCAGTAAGGGAGCTGGGGTAAGGAATTCATTCATAAGCTATCTATCTAGAGATGTGTTTATAGACATATTCTTTCATGTTTGTATTCAGGTTTGTTGTCACAGACACATTTATCCATGCATTGTCTTATGTTTAAGTTACTTTGGAATGGTTCAGTCACAAAATCTTAATCTCTTAATTTGTGCTGCCTCTCTACACAGACACACATACACACACACACACACACACACACACATTCACACCCATGCTATATGAACATGTCTACCTGTATCTGTAAAGAGACATGTTATGTTATTTTTTAAATTCATATATATTCATGAGGCACAAGTGCAATTTTGCTACATTGCAATATTGGTTGTGGTAAAGTCAGGGCCTTCAGAGCATCCAGCACTGGAGACAAGCACGTTGTACCCACCAAGAAACCCCTCTATTATCCACCCACTGCCAACCCCCTTACCCTTCTGGGTCTCCATGGTCCATCATTTCACACTCTGCCTTTATGATAAAGAGATATTAACCAAATATGGCAGAGTGGTAACTTGAATTTTACTGCACCATTCTTTCAGCTTCTTTGCACATTTGAAAATTTATACAATTATAAGTTGGAAGAATGAGGGAAAATAGAGAGCAAGAGAGTGCTGAATTGGAATAGGCTAGGGGTTGTGTCCCACTAGGAACCATAATTGATCTTTGCCATTTTGAAAGTGTGTCCCCTGAGCAGCCTTCAGAGAGTCTTGGAGGGAAACCTGTTTTCACAGTAATACCAAGATGCCATCTGCCTGTTTCATGATGTTGACTTTTCCATTAACGCTGCAAATGTCAAGGTCGGTAACACACCCAGCACCTTAGCAGAACCAGGCAGTGGCTCCAAACTGCATTCCCATTTAAGAATGTCTTTGATGGTGCAGTAAAAAATTTATGTTGATTAAAGTTTGATCCTTGAGTACATGTCTTTAATACTCTTTGTGAGAAAATGGGAAATATGCATAAAACACTTATTGCACAAAGAAGCAGGATGGTAGTCTTGAGAAAGGGCACTTGTGTGACTCAGTTATGAGATCAACCAGTGGATCTCACTCACCCATGGAAAGACAGTTGTATTAACTCCTGTTTGGGGGTATCATGAATAAAGCTGCAAGAGTATTTGTGCACAGGATTTTCGTGAAGATAAAGTTTTCCCTCGCTTGAAATAAGTGCCTAGGAGGGCAGTTGCTAGTCATAAGGTAAATTGCATGTTCAGTTTGAAGAAAACTGCAATATTCATTTCCAGAGTGGCTGTACCATTTTAAAATACATCCCTACCAGCAATATAAGAGTGATCCAGTTTCTCTGCATCCTTGCCAGCATCTGTTGCTACCTTTATTTTGTATTTCAGCCATTCTCATCATTGTGGTTTTAATTTGTATTTTCCTACTGGATAATGATGTTGAGCATCTTTTCATCTGCTTATTAGCCCAGTATTTATCCTCTTCGCTGAAATGTCTGTTTCATGTCTTGCTTATTGCCTGTTTTGTATTTGGATTTCATTTTTACTGTTGAGTTTTTAAATTTCTTCATATATTCTGAATACAGTCTTTACAGAATATGTTGTCTGCAAATATCTTCTCTCATTCTGTAGCTTGTCTTTTTATGCTCTTCATAGGTCTCTCACAGAGCAACAGTTTTTAGTGTTGATAAGATCCAATTTATTAACTTTTTCTTTTATGGATCATACTTTTGGTGTTATGTCTAAGAACTCTTTGTCCAGTCTTAGTTCTGATGACTTTTTCTTAAAAGGTTTGTAATTTAAAATTTAAAGTTTATTATTTATTTTAGAAAAATATTCTTGCCTAGGCTGGCCTTGAACTCCTGGGCTCAAGGGATCCTCCCACCTCAGCCTCCCGAGTAGCTGAGAGTACAGGCCTGTGATACCACACCTGGCTCAATGTTTGCCATTTTAACTCTGTGCTTTACATGAAAGTTTGTGACTCATTTTGAGTTATTTTTTGTATAAAGCATGAGGTTTTGGCTCAGGTTATTTTTTTCCACTGTGGTTGTTCAGTTGTTCCAGCACCATTTGTTGGGAAAGCTCTCCTTCCTTCACTGAATTGCTTTTGTGCTTTTGTAAAAGTCAGTTGAGCATATTTGTATGTTTTGCTCATTTTTAGTTGAGTTGCTCATCTTCTTACATCGAGTTTAAGAACTTGTCACATATTCTGGATACATGTTCTTCATCACAAATGTAATTTGTGATAAATTGTGAAATATTTTCCCTCAATTTATGGCTTGTCTTCTCATTTTCTCAATAATGTCTTTTGGAGCACTTAAGTTTTAAATTTTAACTAAGCCCAATTTCTCTCTCTCTTTTTTTTCACCTGTAGATCATGTTTTTCGTATTTTATCTAAGAATCTTTTGCCTAACTACCCAATGTCGCAAAAATTTTCTCCTATATTTTCTTTTAGAAATTTTATAGTTTAATTCATAAATTTTAGCTGTTTAGGTCTCTAATTTGTTTGAGCTTATATTTTATATGGCGATAAGTGTCACATCATATTACCTATGCAACTTCATTGAAGATCAATTGACAAAAAAAGTAAGAATGTCTTTCTAGATTCTCACTTCTGTTCATTGATCTCTGTGTCTCTCACTTTCACACTGTCTGGATTATTGTAGTTTTATATGATATTCCTTTTTTTTTTTCAAATTTGTGTTGGCTCTTCTGCATCCTCTGCATTTTCATATACATTTTTAGGATTAAATTGTCAATTTTCTATAAAATGCCTGCTGGGGTTTTGATAGAGATTGTGCTGAACCTATAGATCGATTGGGGGAGAATTGCCATCTTAACAATATTATTGAGCTTTCCAACTGCATCTCTCCATGAATTTAGACCTTTAATTTCTCTCAGTAACGTTTTGTAGTTTTCAGTGAACAAACACTGCTCTCTTCCTAAATGTATTCCTATTTCTCTCTGTTTGTAACTACTTTGATAGGAAAGTTTAGATTTTAATTACTTGTATAGAGAAATATGTTAATAATTTTTAATTTGATTTTATATCTTATGGGAGCTTCTGGATTCATTTGTTAGTGCTAGCAGGCTTTTATCTGCTTGTGAATTCTACAGACAAGGTCATGTTATCTGTGAATAGAGATATCTGTGTTTTCCTTTTCATCTGGATGCCTTTAACTTTTAATTTTTTGCCTTATTGCACCAGCTGCAATCTCCAGTACAATGTTAAATAGAAGTGTTGGGATTGGACATCCTTGCATTGATCTCCGTCTTAGGACAAAAGCATTCAGTCTTTCTTCATTAAGCATGATTTTAGCTGTGGGTTTTTTATAGATGCCCTTTATCAGGGTGAGGAAGGTCCCCTCCATTCCTATTTTGTTGAAACTTATGAACAGGAGTGGTGTTAACATTTTTGTCAACTGTTTCTTCTGCATCTTTTGAGATAATTATGTCTTTTATTCCATTAATACAGTGCATTCCATTAATTGATTTCTACTTGTTAATCCAACCTTATATTCCTGGGATGAATCCCATTGGTCATGGAGTGTAAGCCTTTTTTATGCGGCTTTCTATTGTCTGCCAATGTTTGTTACGGATGTTTTCATTTATGTTTATTGGTGACACTGGTCTATGGTATTCTTTTCTTGTCAGTCTTGCTCTGACTTTGATATTCGGGTAACGTCAGTTCTGTAAATGAGCTAGAAAGTCTTCCCTCCTCTCTTCTTGTCTGAAAGAGCTTTTGAAATATTTGATAGAATTCACCAGTGAAGATATCTGGGCTTTGGCATTTCTTTGTGAGAAGGTTTTAAAATTACTGACTTAGTGTACAGTTCTTTTCAGATTTTCTATTTATTTTTGAGTCAGTTTCAGCAATTTATATCTTTGTATAAATCTGTCCATTTTATCTAAGTGGTCTAACTGATTGGCTTCAGGTTTTTCAGAGTATTAACTTATAATGCTTTTTAACTTCTAAAGGGTCATTAGTGATACTCTCTCTTGTGTTCACAATTTTGGTAGTTTATCTCATTTCTTGTAATGTCTGTTTTGACTGTTGGTCAAGAAAACAGACAGAGGCAGCTCTGTGACAGATTCTCTAGTGGGAAGGCTTTGATCATTCATAGCTGGCAAGCCAGACTGATGCCAGCAACGCCAAAGGAGCTGCCAATGGATCTTGACAGGAAAGTCACTGACTCTGGATTGGGCTATGTTCAACCAGGGGTAGATGTCAATACTTCAAGGGCTATACAAAAACCAGAAAAATGGAGATTGCGCCAATTTGGACTGTTGAGTCACGTTTCTTTACACAAGAAAACACACTTTACAGCCTCAAACGGCCAACAATGCACAGGGAAATGTCCTATTCAGGGGAAACTTTAATAGAATATTGAAATGGCTGGCCAGGCGCGTTGGCTCATGCCTGTAATCCCAGCACTTTGGGTGGCCGAGGCGGGTGGATGACCTGAGATTAGGAGTTCGAGAGTATCCTGGCCAATGTGATAAAACCCTGTCTCTACTGAAAATACAAAAATTAGCTGTGTGTGGTGGTGGGCACCTGTATTCCCAGCTACTCAGGAGGCTGAGACAGTAGAATTGCTTGAACCTGGGAGGCAGAGGTTGCAGTGAGCCGAGATCATGCTACTGCACTCCAGCCTGGGTGACAGAGTGAGACTGTATCTCAAAAAAAAAAAAAAAAAAAAAAAAAAAAGAAATGGTCAATTGAAGGTCAATTGAAACATTGGTTGTCTAATTGTCTAAAAACTGCCAATATAATTGTTGGGCAATATAAACATGAAGGACTGGCTTTTATATCTTCATGAATGTGCTCACTGTTAACATGGGTGGGGCTGTGAGACTGACTCCACTAGGTAGCTTCCTCTGTTTCTTGATGGATCAGGGTGATGCTGTTATGACTGTACATACAATTCTTCTTAAGGGGAGGATGCTGGAATAATGACTACACTTCATTTCTTATTTCTTTTTTTACACAGGGTGCAGTGGTACCAGGAATAGGGATGCAAATCAAACTGCTAGAAACAGGAATTATCCCTAAGGAAAAAACCATAACTATATTTTTATACCTTTATGTAAGAATTCCCAAGCAAATCAAGGATTGTGCTGTGTCTTCATTTCATCTGGCAACGTTGGGATTAACTGTAAGTGGAGCTACATAGACTGGTGGTCAGATAGCATGCACTAGTTCCTAACGATGTAACCTACTGTCTATGATCAAGAGTAGATTAAGAGAAGACATGCTAGAATACTATTGCTGCATGCAGTCTAGGCCAGCACAGCAGCCAAACCTAATGTCACTTCTAGAACTGGAAAAGACTGATATAAAAGGACAGAAGGAGGAATAGTGGCTGAGGGTAAGTGAATAAATCAAAGGGTTATGTAATGAGGAAAATTCAATATTAGCCTATTTCCTGAAAAGTGGTGTGAGCAAGAGAAGATATTGTCTCTTAGGTCAACTATACTGGATGCCTAAAAGGGTGAAGCCATATGTCCCCAAGACCATTCTTGTTTTTGGAATCTGTTAAGATTGAGTGGTGTCTGCAAAGCTGTGTGATGTCATTCTGGGAGGCATATTCATACAAGAGGATGATAAACTGGCCTAATTTTGAATGACTGAATGAGACTCTGATAATATGCCAATACCTCTTTACTGTTATCATCGTTTTTCCTATAAAAGATATGTGGTCAAAGAAAAGCGGGTAATCTGAAGTATAACAAAAATATTTAGTCCCAGAGTGCAGGGCGGGCCCTCAGTCACTCTCTGGTATAGGATTTGGAAACCCAGGAGGACTCTTCTGCCTCAGGACAAGAGGGAGAGGGATATTTTAGCGTTGGTCCCATTTTCCTCCCCTTCTTTTGGAAGATGGCTCAGGGATATCTGCAAGAGATCAGGGAGGCGCCCCGTGGCCTCTGGTACCTGCGCACTGCAGCGACTCCTTCCCATTCTTAAGGTCTTTGCTGAGCCACTCCGCCCACCTTCCCTGCAGGTAGGTTTTGAGCAGCTCTGCGTGTTCCTCCTCCAAAACATCTGAGCCGCCTTGTCCGCTGCGGTCCAAGAGCACAGTTCCTGGTTTAGGACGAGCGAGGTAACTGGCGCCGTCGTAGGGTATGTTCATCCCCGCGGAAGAGGCTCCAGTCCGGGTCCAGGTCGCAGCTGTGTATCCAATGGAGGTGGGAGACCCTGTCCCCACGCCCGCGGTCAGCCTCAGCCACTTAGCTCCGCCTCTGCCCTGACCAACCCCCGGGGATTTGGGCCTGAACTGAAAATGGAATAGGGTATAGGCGCCTGAGACTCTTGTGTCGAGGGCCTCCACGAGTCCCGCAGCCTCTGGGTGGGTCTCCGGTTGTGCTACAGTGGGTAGCACAATCTTGGTAACCCCTGAATGGTCACGAATCTAATTTGTAAAAGAGGTGATTTTTGGCCCCTTTATATATAAATATGTCTAAACGCATTGCAATGAGACTCACAAAGTTAAGTTTTACTTTCCCAGACTGTGTATCTGTGACTCTGGTCTGTTGTATTTTTACATTATCTTTATTTCATAGCTCTGGGTTTGTGTGTGCGAGTCCAGGACATCTCAATACAAAGCACAATGTGTTACTGTATATTGCAACCAGGAGCCTGTACAGAATTTAATCACCTCAAAATTGCAAGTGCTCAATGCAACCAAAGTGCCCTTCCCCTGTGCTCATGCACTCCCTTTATTATTTTTTTATTTTTTATCTATTTATAGACAGGGCGTCACTCTGTTACCCTGGCTGGAGTGCAGTGGCACGCTCATGACTCACTGAAGCCTCGACCTCCTTGGCTCATGCAATCAATGCTCCTCCTTTAGCCTCCCAAGTAGCTGGCACCACAGGCTTGTGCCACTACTCCTGGCTAATTTTTCTAAAATTAGTATTTGTAGAGATGAGGTCTCCCTAAGTTCCTCTGACTGGTCTTGAACTCCTGGGCTCAAGCAATCCTCCTGCCTCAGCCTCCCAAAATGCTGATTACAGGCATGAGCCATAATGGCTGGCCCATGTACCTGCCTATTATTATGAATTATTCACATCTAAGCTATGTGTATATTTTATTGAGACATTTGGTATTCTTTTTTAACTTTTTTTTTTTTTTTTTTTTTTTGAGACAGAGTCTCGCTCTGTCATCCAGGCTGGAGTGCAGTGGTGCAATCTCGCTCACTGCAAGCTCCGCCCTCCAGGTTCATGCCATTTTCCTGCCTCAGCCTCCCAAGTAGCTGGGACTACAGGTGACCACCACCACGCCCAGCTAATTTTTTTGTATTTTTTTAGTAGAGATGGGGTTTCACCGTGTTAGCCAGGATGGTCTCGATCTCCTGATCTTGTGATCCACGCGCCTTGGCCTCCCAAAGTGCTGGGATTACAGGTGTGAGCCACCATGCCCGGCCTTTTTTAACCTTTTTATCTTAGAGAGGCAATTAGGTTTTAGACAGCCCCACAGAATGCATTAAAGACCAAGGTGCAAGTAACACTGTGCCAGGCTCTGTGGATAAATGCATTAAAAATCTGTAAAACACTGTGGTTAAGCCTGAGAATTCCATCGCTTTAGAATTCTTTCTCTCTGTTCCTTTACCTCACCTCCTGCTTCTCCAGCCCTTCTCTCTGTTCCTGTCATCCTTCAGACCCTCCTCTCTCCTTAGTCTCTATTACTCTGTCACTACTGAATTGTGGCCCTAGGTCTGTCCCCTCACCTGCTGCCCATGACTGTTCTCCCCACAAAGGTCAGCAATCCTGCTAATGTGAGTCAGATTGTGTCATTTCTTCACTTAAAACCCTCCTATGGCTCCATCTCACTCTCAAGAAGCCTCTAGAATGGAAGGCACAAGCACAGGGGCTTTGGGTTGTTTTGATCAAAGTTGTGTCTGCAGCATATAAAAGGATATCTGCCACATAGTAGGCACTAAGTTAATTTTTGTTGAATGAATGAATGAAATATAATTGTGTCCAAAACTGTATTACACAAAAATCATGAAATGGAAAATGCAAAGCTAGTTAGGAAATATTTGGTTTTATGCAGCCACTATGCATATCAGTTCATAAATTCATTCCAGTGGAGAAAATGTCATATACTTATCCATTGAATCTATTTATTAATTTCCTATTAGTACATAACCAATTACCACAAACTTAGTGGCTTAAAACAGCGCCCATTTATTTGTCTACATTTCCTTCATCAGAAATCCAGGCCTAGTGTGAAAGACTCTTTGCTCAGAGTTTTGCAAATCTGTATCCTCATCTTAAGATTGGGGTTCTCCCCCAAGCTTATGTAGAGCTCGTTGGCAGAATTCAGTTTCTGGCAATTGTAGGATTAAGATCCCTGTTTCCTTTGAGCTATCAGAGTAGACAGTGGGGAGGGCTTCTAATTCCTATTGGCCACCAATATTCTTTCCCCATGATCCCACCATTTTCAAAGCCCACAGTGGAGGAAGCCCCTCACACTGAATCCTTCTCACACTGTGAGTCTCTATTCTCAGGAAGAACCCAGTCCTTTTCAGAGCTTACCTGATTAGGACAGTCCAAGCAGGATAATCCTCATCTTAAAGTCAACTGACTGGGGACTTTAAATATATCTGCAAAACCCCTTCACAGCAGCACCTGCGTTAGTGTCAACTGAGTAACTGGGGTAACCTGAGTAACCAAGGGTGGTTATTGGGGTGTCATCATAGAATCAGCCTAGCATAGCCTGGATCTTCCTTTTGTGTTTAAATAGAACATACAAGTTGAAGATAAAAAAATAGATCATTGTTAATGATAATAAAATATATCTTATATAACCATGGAAATTTTTCTTAAATATTAAAAGGAAATGACATGTTTAATATCTTATAATGAATTTAGAGCAAATGAAAAAGTTCAATGATTCATCCTCTCTTGTGAAGCTGTATTAGTTATCTACTGCTGCATAACAGTCACCTACAACTTAGCAGCTCAAACCAACAAATATTTATCATCTCCCACAGTTTTCAATGGTCAGGAATCCAGGAGAGGTTTCTCTGAATGCTTCTGGCTCAGGGCCTCTCACAACGTTACAGTCTAGTTGTCATCCAGGGCTGAATCATCTGAGGGCTCAAATGGGGCCGGGGATTCACAAGACACAAGAATCTCTCACGTGGCTGTTGGAAGAGGCATTAGCTTCTTATTGTCTTGTCCCAGGAGGACTCACTTCCTAGTCACATGGACCTTTCCACAGGCCTCCTTATGACACAACAGCCAGCTTCCCCCAGGGCTCATGATTCCAGAGAAAGAAAGAACCAAAGTAGAAACTTCAGTGGGTCTTATGTTCTACACCCAGAATCACAAACTATTATGTCAGCATTACTCTATCAGTTAGAAGTGAGTCATTAAGTCCAGGCCACACGAACAGGGAGGGAATGAAGCTGCACTTCTGGAAAGGAGGAGTATCAAAGAATTTATAACCATGTTAAAAGCAAAATTAACATTATTGTTTCAGGATTTTGTAAATCAAATACTTCTTGTATCTGACTATTTTTTTAATACTTTAAAATTCTCTTCTGTAAAGTTGATTAAATATTTGAGACAGAGAAAGAAGATACAACAATATCTCAGTTTTTTTTTGCAAATGCCTTTAATATTAATGTTCTCTTTGATAAGTTGCAACAAAGTTGAGAAAATACAGTAGCTAAATCAAAGTGTCCCAAGACTTTGGTGCCATACAATAATGCCTTTACAATCATAACTATGTTTGTTTTTCTTCAGAGGTTTCTAATTCAGTTTAAGAATGCCCAATATGCCAATTTTCTTACTCAAGCATCTACAAAAATATTTGCCTAATCTGGGTGCTTTGCAGTTAGAAAAATGTGAATCTCACACCTCTGTCTATACACTAGCTTAGCATCATGACAATAATTTGTTTGGCTAGGGTAGGCAGAAATTGTTTACTCCAATCTGGGAACAAGATTTTTCAATAACTGGCTATTCAGTGGGCATCCTATGAAAGTTTAACATCTTTCACTGTGTTTTTTATTAGATGTGGTAAAAGTGATTTGGACTCCAGTATGATTCTGAAAAACACTGTTCTTTTGTGCTGCTAACATTGCTGTAAAAGCAGCTCTTTCATGTTTTCCATTCTTATTGCTATTTCATCACTAGTTATTCCTTTATGTCTTTTCATTTAATTTATTTTGCTCAACAATGTTTTTTTTTTACTCTGTAAAAGTTTAATCCACTTGTATGTGTGGTAAAATGTGAGCAACATATCAAATTCTCAAATTCTTTGCAAGATACAATTGCCTTGCACATCAGATTGAACATTGTATGCCAGACAATGTAGAGAGTTGCCAATTGGCCCAGGATCAAATGACCTCTTTCCAGCCAAGGCTATTTTTCATGAGATCCTGGTCCTCTCTGTCACATGACTCTTTAAAATTGGCTGTGGCTTTGTTTTAACGTGTGTAGTTATTGCTAAGGATCCTTGAGATGAACTTTGGTATTTTCTTTTCTCTTTCTTTTCCAAATAATCAGTCAGGAACGGCACACAAGGTACATTTTGAAAAATGACACTTTAAAGATTTGTGGGCCAGGAATGGTGGCTCATGTCTATAATCCCAGCACTTTGGAAGGCCGAAGTTGGCAGATCACCTGAGGTCAGGAGTTCAAGACCAACCTGGACAACATGGTGAAACCCCATCTCTACTAAAAATACAAAAACCACCTGGGTGTCATGGTGGATGCCTGTAATTCCAGCTACTCAGGAGGCTGAGGTAGGAGAATTACTTGAACCTTGGAGGCAGAGGTTGCAGTGAGCTGAGATCACGCCACTGCACTCCAGCCTGGGCAACAAGAGGGAGACTCCATCTCGAAAATAAATACATAAATAAATAAATAAATAAATAAATAAATAAATAAAGATTTATGATCAAGTAACTTAACTACCTGGACATCCGCTCCTGGCATAAAAAACAAAACCTATGAAGCCACCCTCGGCTGTTGTCCAATTCTATTCCCCAAAAGGAACTTCTATCTTGAGTCTTGTGTTTACTATTCCTTTTCATTTTCTCTAAAGATTTTTACAATAAGTATATATATATATATATATCCAAATCACAGTTTGACCCGTTTTTTTTTAACTTCCCCGCACAGAGAACTCACACAATGTGTATTCTTCTGTGATGCATGTTATGTGTAGGAGAGTTATCTCTGATGTGGGAGGTTGCTGTTCATTCACTGTTGCTGCTAAAGTTTTACTTTTTATTATTATATGACAATTTTGTTAATTCCCTTTGATGTATATGTGATTGTTTCCAGTTTTTGCCATAAACATTGGTGTACACATCTCCTGGACACATAGCCAAGAATGTCCCCAGAGTGTATGGTCAGGAGGCAGATGGTGGGATTATATGAAGTATGGACATTAATCATAGTAGATAAGGCTAATTTGGTTTCTCAAGTGCTTGTACCAAGAATGGGAAAGAGCTCATGTTGCTCATGTGTTCTGAAAACATTCAGTTGAAGGCAGAAATTAAATGTTAAAAGCCACTGTCTTGGCTACAGAATCACCCTAGGCATTTTTTCATATTCCATTAACAACTTCCTTTTCTTTACTTTTATATTATAAATTATGGCATTATACTTTCAGCATAAAGTTCAAATAATGCTTTCTTTTAGCCTAAACACTTGGAGTTTATGAAAAAAATGGAGGGAGGAAAAAAGCTCTGAGGGAAGAAAGGAGGAAAGAACGAAGGAAGGACAGAGAAAGACAAAATTTAAAAATGTTCAAAAAAGAATAGGAGGAAAGGGTTGGAAAGAGCAAGTATGGCTAATGTTATTAAAATGCAAGGGATTAAAAGATATGTAGATAATATCCATGGAATAATGGAAACTTAAGAAAGCCTTAATAGTTATCAAGTGCTGTGTCACAAACTACCTCAAAATTTAGTAGCTTAGTAGAACAAATATCTGTTAACTCAAAGGGACACTACAAACACAAGTAAAATAAATTCTGTGGGGGTGGCAGAAGTTGAATAAAGAGAAGGATTTTACAGGTTGGAATAAGTAAGAGTTATTGGTGTGCAGATGGAAATAACTTTTAGTCCAAGTCCTTCAAGGAGCAGATGCCAAGATGAGCTTAAAGTCTGTGACATCTTATGAGGGGACACACCTGTAAGGGAATATGGGAAGCGAGCCAGAAATCCCTGGAAAAGACGGCAGACCATGATGCAAGTGTGACCCCAAGTGCTGGACAGAAGGAGAGAAAGTTTGTTCGACACATCCTGGAACACAGGCAATCTAAGGAGAGTTGAACAAGGCCGTGGAGGAGTCTTCCAACTACAGTTGGCCATCAGAGGAGTCCCGTGTCTCCCAGGAATGGCTTGCCTTAATGTGCCTGCTGTGACCAGTCCCTGGCTGGGAACAGCCCCTGGGAAGCAGGGCTTTGCACCAATCCTGCAGAGGATGTCAGAGCACAGGAGCACAGCCTTGGGACATTACCTATGAGTGTCACTCAATCCTTCCTTCCTGAGGGTTCTGGGCTCTTGAATATGAAACCCTCTCAGGCTGGGTTGCTGGATGATTCTGCTCACACTTACAACAGGACAAGGGGAACCATAAGGTCTCCAAATGGATCTCTTATTTCCACACACACTTCTCCTGCCCTCCTTGTGTGATAGCAGCCCTGCCTCCTCCTCTTCTCACCTGCTTGTGTCTGGACACATACTCTTCAAACATCCCTTGGGGCAACCATAATGTGTAGTTCCATGGACTCTCATTTGTCTCCTTGCCAGGGTGCCCCCTTTGGGAAACCAGGACCTCTTCCCCTACAGAGCCCAGATATTGGAGATGAGAAGTGCAAAATCACCCTGAGGGTGAATATAAGGGATTAGATATGGAGCCACCCCTGCTTCGACTTCTTGGTTTTTGGACCCACGTATTCTTCCTTCTGTAAACACAGCACTATAGAGACATCTTTAATTCAATACATGCACCACATCCTGAAAGACGGCAGCCATTCCTCAGAGGGTTTCATACAAGCTGGCACTAAGTTGTGTCTGTAGAAACCTGTCCATGACTGTGTGGCTGGCAGCCCCTGGGAGGTGCAGGTGGTGATATAACCAGGGGATGCCATGGTCATGGCCCACGCTTCATCCCCTTCCCTCTGAGGTATGTCCCGCGGGCAGATAATGTACTGAAATTCTGAGCCAGTGGTTCAGGAATGCCCATAGTGATACTGGCTGAGGGTCTGAGAGCAGAGAGGAAAACCATACCACATCGAATAGGTGTCTAACCCTGTGAGGATGAACCTCCGCCTCGCGGGCCGCCTCCCACTTGAGCTGACTGATCTGAGCTGCTGTGTCTGCGGCTGTCAAGGAGCACAGGTCCTCGTTCAGGGCGATGTAATCCTTGCCGTCGTAGGCGAGCTGCTGATACCCGCGGACAAGGCGCCCGTCCGACCCCATTTCGCAGCCAGACATCCTCTAGATGGTGTGAGACCCTGGCCCTGCGCCCGCGGTCAGCCCCGCCCACCGAGCCCCGCCCCTGCCCGGACCAACCTGTGGGGATTTTGGTCTAAACTGAAAATGAAACCGGGTAACGGCTTCTGGGCCTCTCCCGGGTCAAGGGTCTCCGGGTCCCGCTGCCTCGGCGTGGATCTCGGACCCGGAGACTCGGGGAGACCCGGGCGTTCCGTGGGGGATGTGGAAGGGTAGTGACCTGCGCCCCAGGCCAGTGCCACCCACAGGCCTCGTTCTGGTTGTAGTAGCCGCTCAGGGTCCGCAGGTTCACTCGGTAAAGCTGTGAGTTGGCCTTGGCGGTCCCTGTCTCTTCCTCCCAATATTCCGGCCTCTCCTGCTCCATCCACGGCGCTCGCGGCTCCATCCTGGGACTCGTGGCGTCGCTGTCGAACCGCACGCACTGGGTGTCGTCCACGTAGCCCACGGAGATGAAGCGGGGATCCCCGCGGCCGGGCCGGGACATGGTGGTGTGGAAATACCTCAAGGAGTGGAAGCCTGGGGGCTAGGAGGGGGCTGAGACCCTCCGGACCCTCCTCCCGGCACCGCAACCGGGTTCCTGCGCCCCCGCCGGGCGGGCCTCTAGCTACTCCCCACAGAGGCCGTTTCCCTCCCAACCCCGCACTCACCCGCCCAGGTCTGGGTCAGGGCCAGGGCCCCCGAGAGCAGCAGAAGGAGGGTTCGGGGCGCCATGACCCCATCCTCGGCGACTGGGGAGAATCGGGGTCCCGGTGGGTGCGTGGGAACTTTAGAACCGGGACCGCGGCTACATTGATTGGCTTCTCTAGAAACCCGACTCTCAATGGGAGTGAGAACTGGGGCCGCCCGGTGAGTATCCAGGAAGAAGGACCTGACGCAGGTTGGGAGAGGGCGAAGAGAAACCCTGCGGAGATGGGGAATCTCCAACGCTGCACCTCCCCAATCCATACACCGCCTTTGGGGCCTGAGATCCTCAGAGCCATGCCTGGGGCCCTGGGACTTCGCCCTGACCCTGCTACTCCTGTGCCAAGCGCTCTGTCTCAATGTTTCCCTGAGTCTTGGCCCAGGAGCTGTCTGAGAAACCAGGGAGAAACTCTCGGCAAGGGCCCTGTCCCTCTCTCTTCACTTTGCATCACAGAATCCCCGTCCCAGAACTGGACTCCCTGCCTCCTACTCCTTACCTGTCCCCTTGGACTATTCTAGAAGAAAAATCACCCCAGGGAGCTTGGTGCCAGAGAGTGAGCTCACCCTGGGAATGGAGGTGTAGAGACAGGTTTTTTTTCTTGTTGTTGTTGTTTGTTTGTTTTTTAAATCTGGAAAAGTTGTGCCTGAGTGCATGAGATAGAATAGAGACCAATTTGCTTTTTGTTTATTACCTACAGTGGGTAGCAGAATCTTGGTAACCCCTGAATGATCAGGAATCTAATCGGCAAAAAATGTGACTTTGGTTCCTTGATATATAAATGTGTCTAAAAGCATTACAATAGGAATCACAAAGCTCCTAAGTTTCACTTTCCCAGACAATGTATCTGTGACTCCCTCTTGTAGTATTTTAAATTTACCTTCATTCCATAGCCCTGAGTTTCTGTGTGAGTCCAGGACATCTCCTAATACAAGGTAGCCACTGTGTTACTATATGTTGTAACCAGGAGCCAGTACATACTTTATTCACCTCACAGTGGCAAGCACTCAGTGCAGTTACAATGCCCATCACCAGTGCTCATGCACTGCCTGTTTTTAGGAAGTATCCACTTCTAAGTGTTGTGTATATTTTATATGAACACTTAATATTTTTTAAACCTGATTAACATTAAAAAATTAGTTTTTAGGCAGACCCACATAAGGTACTAAAGGCCAACTGCAAAGATCACCCTGCTAGGCTCTGTAGATGGATGTACTAAAATATATAAAACAATGTGTTTAAACTTGAGTTCTGCTGCTTTCGAATTCTTTCCCTCTGCTCCATTTCCTCACCTCCTGCATCTCCAGCCCTTCCCTCCGTCCCTCTCATCCCTCAGGCCCTCCTCTCCCCTTAGTCCCCACCACCCTGTCACTCCTTATTTGTGACACTAGCACTGTCCCATTACCTGCTACGTGACTGTTCTCTCCACAGTGGTCCTGCTACTGTGAGTCAAAGTGTGTCATTTCTCTACCTAAAACATTCCAGTGGCTCCACCTTGGTCTTGTGAAGTTTCTGGAATGTCAGGCACGTGAGCATATGAGGGCACACCTGGTTCATTGTAGGTATTAAATTAATTTTTGTTGACTGAATGAATGAAATATGAGTGTATTAAATTGCATCACAGAAAATTATAAAACGTAAAACACTGAAAAAGTTAAGAAAGATTTTATTTTATGTAATTAGTGTGCATATCAATTCATCAATTCATTCATGCACTACCACGCCTGGCAAAACAACACCCATTTATCTGCTTATAGTTCCTTGGTCAGAAATCTGGGCAAGATGTGGATAGAATCCCTGTTCTGGGCTTCCAAAAGCTGTGTTTTCATTTTGAATCCTCCTTCAGGCTTATACAGAGGTGGCAGAATGCAGTTTCTCACAGTTTTAAAAGACTGAGGTTCCTGTTCCTTGCTGGCTGTCAATATAGAGAAAAGGCAGGGCTGTGCTCAATTCCTGGTGCCTAACAGCATTCTTTCCTACACAGCCTCTTTATTTTCAAGCTCACAATGGAGAAAACCCCTCATGCTGAATCCCTCTCACGCTGTGAATCTCTATGCTCAGGAAGAACCCAGTCCTTTCAAGGACTCACCTAATTAGGACAGTCCAAGCAGGATAAATCCAGCCTAAAGTCAACTAATTGAGGCCCTTAGTTATATCTGCTAAATCCCTTCGCAGCAGCATCTACACTAGAGTTGCTTGAATAACTGGGGGAAAGTGAATGACCAGGAGGTGGCTGTTGGGGGCCGTCATAGAATCAGCCCAGCAAGAGTTGGATCTTCCTTTTGTGTTTAATTTGGACACAGTTGGAAATTGAAGTTAAAGTAAGGTGATCATTGTGAATGGTGATAAAATGCATCCTCTTCAGCCATGGACATTCTCCTTACCTTTTAAAACTAAGTTACGTGTTTAATGTCTTATAATTAATTTAGGCCAGGTGTGGTGGCTCACGCCTGTCATCCTAGCACTGTGGAAGGCAGAGGAAGGCAGATTTGTTGACTCCAGAAGTTGAAGATCAGCCTGGGCAACATGGAGAAACCCCCATCTCTACAAAAAAATTTAGAAAATTAGCCAGGCGTGGTGCTTCATGCCTGTAGTCCCAGTTACTCAGGATGCTGAGATAAGAGGGTCCCTTGAGCCCAGGAAGTTGACACTGCAGTGCGTGGTGATCATGCCACTGCACTCCAGCTTGGGCAATAGAGTGAGACCCTGTCTCAAAAACAATAATATTAATAATAATGATAAATTTAGAGCAAATGCAAATTAACGTGTAATAATACATCCTCTTTTGTGAAAATGTATTAGTTATTTACTATTGCATAACAAATTATATAAAACTTAGCAGCTCAAAATAGCAAATATTCATCATCTCCCGCAGTTTTCAATGGTCAGGAATCCAGGAGAGGTTTCCCTGAGTGCTTCTGGCACAGGGCCTCTCACAAGGTTGCAGTCCAGTTGTCAGCCTAGGCCTGCATCATCTGAGTGCTTCATTGGGACTGAGGATTCACATGAAACATGGCTCAGTCACATGGCTGTTGGAAAAGGCCTAGTTCCTTGTTGTCTGTTCCCAGAAGGCCCCAGTTCTCAGCCACATGGACCTTCCTTCAGGGCTGCTTATGGCACAGCAGGTAGCTTCCCCAGAGCTCATGATCCCAGAGACATTGAGAGAGAAGGGGGAGGCTGCAGTGAGTTTTATGTTCTACACCCAGAGTCACAAACTGTTATGTCAGCATTACCAGTTAGAAGTTGTATTTGTTCGTTCTCACACTGCTATAAAGAAATACCTGAAACTGGGTAATGTATAAAGGAAAGGGGTTTAATTGACTCACTGTTCTGCATGGCTGAGGAGGCTGCCCCAGGAAACTTACAATCATGGCAGAAGTGGAAGCAAACACGTACTTATTCACATGGTGGCAGGAGAGAGAATTGTAGATGGAAGTGGGGAAAAGCCCCTCATAAAACCATGAGATCTCATGAGAATTCCCTCAGCATCGTAAGAACAGCATGGGGGTACCATACCCACGATCCAATCACCTCCCAGGAGGTCCCTCCCTCTGTACGTAGGGATTACAATTTGCATGACAATTCAAGATGAGAATTGTGTGGGAACGCAGAGCCAGACCATATCAGAAGTGCATCGTTAAGTCCAAGCCACACTCAAGAGAGGAAATTAAGCAGCACCTCTGGAAGGGAACGGTATTAAAGGATTTGAATATATGTTAAAAGCAAAATTAAAACTCGTTTCAGGATTTTGAAAATCAAAGTTTTTTATCTAATTATTTTTTCGTTAATGCTTTTAGCTTGTCTTTTAATTTAATTTAATTTTAAGTTCCAGGGTACGTGTGCAGGATGCGCAGGTTTGTTACATAGGTAAATGTGTGCCATGGTGGTTTGCTACACGTATCAACCCATCACCTATGTATCAACCCTGGCACGCATTAGCTATTTTTTCCTAATACTCCTCCCACCACTGCCCTCCCCCTGCAGGCCCCCGTGTGTGATGTTCCTCTCCCTGTGTCCATGTGTTCTCATTGCTCAGCTCCCAATTATAAGTGAGAACATGTGGTGTTTGGCTTTCTGTTACTGTGTGAATTTGCTGAGGATAATGGCTTCCAGCTTCATCCATATCCCTGCAAAGGACTTCATCTCATTACTTTTTATGGCTGCATAATATTCCATGGTGTATATGTACCATATTTTCTTAATGCAGTCCATCATTGACGGGCATTTGGGCTGATTCCATGTCTTTGCTATTGTGAATAGTGCTGCAATGAACATACACATGCATGTATCTTTAAAATAGAATGATTTATATTCCTTTGGATATATACCCTGTAATGGGATTGCTGGGTCAAATGGTATTTCTGGTTCTAAATCTTTGAGGAATCACCAAACTGTTTTCCACAATGGTTGAACCAATTTACATTTCCACCTCTCTATTTCTCCACAACCTCACCAGCATCTGGTGTTTATTTACTTTTAAATAATTGCCATTCTGACTGGCATTAGATGGTATCTCATTCGTGGTTTTGATTTGCATTTCTGTAATCAGTGATGTTGAGCTTTTTTTCATATTTTTTTGGCTACATGTCATCTTATTTTGTGAAATGTCTCTTCATATCCTTTGTTCACTTTTTAATGAAGTTGTTTTTTTCATGTAAATCTGCTTAAGTTCTTTATAGATTCTGAATATTAGACCTTTGTAAGATAGATAGATTGCAAAAATTTTCTCCCATTCTGTAGGGTGTCTGTTCACTCTGATAGTTTCTTTTTCTGTGCAGATGCTCTTTTGTTTAATTAGATCCCATTTGCCAATTTTTGCTTTTGTGGCAGATGCTTTTGGTGATTTCATCATAAAATCTTTGCCCATGCCTGTGTCCTGAATTATATTGCCTAGATTTTCTTTCAGGGTTTTTATAGTTTTGTGTTTTACATATAAGTCTTTAATCTATCTTGAGTTAATTTTTGTGTAAGGTATAAGGAAGGGGTCCAGTTTCAATTTTCTGCGTATGGCTAGCCTGTTCTCCCATCACCATTTATTAAATAGGGAATCCTTTCCCCATTGCTTGTTTTTGTCAGGTTTGTTGAAGATCAAATGGTTGTAGATGTGCGGTCTTTTTTTGTGAGTTCTCTATTCTGTTCCATTGATCTACGTGCCTGTTTTTTTACCAGTATCATGCTGTTTTGTTTACTGTAGCCTTATAGTATACTTTTAAGTGGGAGTAGTGTGATGCCTCCAGCTTTGTTCTTTCTGCTGAGTATTCTCTTGGCTATATGAGCTCTTATTGGATCCATACGAATTTTAAAAGTTTTTTTTCTAATTCCACAATAAGCTTATCTTTTAAAATTGATGATTAAATGTTTCAGACATCACGGGGCCTTCGGTGCTTAGGGGAAAACAGTTTGAAACAGAGAAAGGAGATGCAACAGTATCTCTGAATTTTTCTTGTGAATACCTTTAATAACAATGTTGTTTTCAATTAGTTAACACAGTTGAGAACATACAGTAACTAGATCAAATAGTCCCAAGACTTCAGTCCCATAAAAATAATGCCTTGAAAATAAGACTTTGTTTTGTCTAAGATGTCTCAAATGTAGTGGAAGCATGTCCCAAGTGCCAAGTGGAAGCATGTCCCAAGCACCATTGAAATATCATCTTCACTAAACATTTGCCTACACTTAAAAAAAAAAAAAAAATACACTATATGGAGTAGCCATTCTTTTGTTTCTTTACTTCTCTAATAAACTTGCTTTCACTTAGAAAAAACATTGCCTAATCAAATTGCTTTTCATTTACAAAAGTGTGAATCTCATACTTCAGTCAACACATCTAGCTTAGCATGAGGCCAATAACTTTGGTTTGATGCAGTAGCCCGAAATGGTTAGCTCAAATAGAGAAAGAAGTTTTTTTCAAAAACCAGCTATTTGGTGGGCATTCCATAATAAACTTAAAATCTTTTGCTCTGGTATTGAGTGAGATGTGATAGAAGTCATTTGGACACTACTGTGATTCTAAATAACATGGCTATTATGTGCTTCTGAAGTTTTCTTTTTTTTTTTTAGCAGTCCTGTTCTGTTTTCCATTCATATTTGCTATTCCATCACTGGTTATTCCTTCCTATTCCTTTTCTTGTTTTATTTATTTTGATCAATGATGTGCATTTCCAATTCCGTAAAAGTTTAATTCAGTTGTATGTGTGGCAGAATGTAATATCAAATCTTTTGCAAGATGGAATTACCTTGCACAGCAGATTGAACATTGTATAATTGAAAATCTAGAGAGATGCCAGTGATCCAAGGGTTAAATGACCTATTTTTAGCCAAGGCCATTTTCAAGGCATCCTGGATCTCTCTGTCACATGGCTCCTTACAATTCTCTGTGGTTTGCTTCCAATGTAAGTAGTTCTTATTAAGGATCCTTGCAATGAACTTTGGTATTCTTTTCTCTTACATTTTTTTAAAATTATACTTTAAGTTCTATGGTACATGTGTACAATGTGCAGGTTTGTTACATATGTATGCATGTGCCCTGTTGGTTTGCTGCCCCCTTTAACTCGTCATTTACATTAGGTATTTCTCCTAATGCTATCCGTCCCCTATCCCACCACCCCACAACAGGCCCCAGTGTGTGATGTTCCCCATCCTGTGTCCAACTGTTCTCATTGTTCAATTCCCACCTATGAGTGAGAATACGTGCTGTTTGGTTTTCTGTCTTTGCGATAGTTTGCTCAGAATGATGGTTTCCTGCTTCATCCATGTCGCTACAAAGGACATGAACTCACCCTTTTTATGGCTGCGTAGTATTCCATGGTGTATATGTGCCATATTTTCTTAATCTAGTCTATCATTGATGGACATTTGGGTTGGTTCCAAGTCTTTGCTATTGTGAATAGTGCCGCAATAAACATATGTGTGCATGTGTCTTTATAGTAGTGTGATTTATAATTCTTTGAGCATATACCCAGTAATGGGATGGCTGGGTCAAATGGTATTTCTAGTTCTAGATCCTGGAGGAATCGCCATGCTGTCTTCCACAATGGTTGAACTAGTTTACACTCCTACCAACCATGTAAAAGCTTTCCTACTTCTCCACATCCTCTCCAGCACCTGTTGTTTCCTGATTTTTTAATGATCGCCATTCTAACTGGTGTGAAATGATATCTCATTGTGGTTTTGATTTACATTTCTCTGATGGCCAGTGATGATGAGCAATTTTTCATGTGTCTGTTGGCTGCATAAATGTCTTTTTTTGAAAAGTGTTCATATCCTTTGCCCACTTTTTATGGGGTTGTTTGATTTTTTCTTGTAAATTTGTTCAAGTTCTTTGCAGATTCTGGATATTAGCCCTTTGTCAGATGGGTAGATTGCAAAAATTTTCTCCCATTCTGTAGGTTGCCTGTTCACTCTGATGGTAGTTTCTTTTGCTGTGCAGAAACTCTTTAGTTTAATTAGATCCCATTTGTCTAATTTGGCTTTTGTTGCCATTGCTTTTGGTGTTTTAGTCATGAAGTCCTTGCCCATGCCTATTTCCTAAATGGTATTGCCTAGGTTTTCTTTTGGGTTTTATGGTTTTAGGTCTAACATTTAAGTCTTTAATCCATCTTGAATTAATTTTTATATAAGCTGTAAGGAAGGGATATAGTTTCAGCTTTCTACATGTGGCTAGCCAGTTTTCCCAGCAACATTTACTAATAGGGAATCCTTTCCCCATTGCTTGTTTTTGTCAGGTTTGTCAAAGATCAGATGATTGTAGATGTGTGGTGTTATTTCTGAGGCCTCTGTTCTGTTCCATTGGTCTATATCTCTGTTTTGGCACCAGTACCATGCTGTTTTGGTTACTGCAGTCTTGTAGTATAGTTTGAAGTCAGGTAGCATCATGCTTCCAGCTTTGTTCTTTTGGCTTAGGATTCTCTTGGCAATGTGGGCTATTTTTGGTTCCATATGAACTTTAAAATCGTTTTTTCCAATTCTGTGAAGAAAGTCATTGGTAGCTTGATGGGGATGGCATTGATCTATAAATTACCTTGGCAGTATGGCCATTTTCACAATATTGATTCTTCATATCCATGAGCATGGAATGTTCTTCCATTTGTTTGTGTCCTCTTTTATTTCACTGAGCAGGTTTGTAGTTCTCCTTGAAGAGGTCCTTCACATCCCTTGTAAGTTGGATTCCTAGGTATTTTATTCTCTTTGTAGGAATTGTGAATGGGAGTTCACTCATGATTTGGCTGTCTGTCTGTTATTGGTGTATAAGAATGCTTGTGATTTTTGCACATTGATTTTTTATCCTGAGAATTTGCTGAAGTTGCTTATCAGCTTAAGGAGATTTTGGGCTGAGACGATGTGGTTTTCTAGATATATAATCATGTCATCTGCAAACAGGGACAATTTGACTTCCTCTTTTCCTAATTGAATACCCTTGATTTCCTTCTCCTGCCTGATTGCCCTGGCCAGAACTTACCACACTATGTTGAATAGGAGTGGTGAGAGAGGGCATCCCTGTCTTATGCCAGTTTTCAAAGGGAATGCTTCCAGTTTTTGCCCATTCAGTATGATATTGGCTGTGGGTTTGTCATAGATAGCTCTTATTATTTTGAGATACGCCCCATCAATACCTAATTTATTGAGAGTTTTTAGCATGAAGGGCTGTTGAATTTTGTCAAAGGCCTTTTCTGTATCTATTGAGATAATCATGCGTTTTTTGTCATTGGTTCTGTTTATATGCTGGATTACATTTATTGATTTGTGTACGTTGAACCAGTCTTGCATCCCAGGGATGAAGCCCACTTGATCATGGTGGATAAGCTTTTTGATGTGCTGCTGGATTCGGTTTGCTAGTGTTTTATTGAGGATTTTTGCATGGATGTTCATCAGGGATATTGGTCTAAAATTCTCTTTTTTTGTTGTGTCTCTGCCAGGCTTTGTTATCAGGATGATGCTGGCCTCATAAAATGAGTTAGGGAGGATTCTCTTCTTTTCTATTGATTGGCATAGTTTCAGAAGGAATGGTACCAGCTCCTCCTTGTACCTCTGGTAGAATTTGGCTGTGAATCCATCTGGTCCTGGACTTTTTTTGGTTGGTAAGCTATTAATTATTGCCTCAATTTCAGAGCCTGTTATTGGTCTATTCAGAGATTCAACTTCTTCCTGGTTTAGTCTTGGGAGGGTGTACGTGTCGAGGAATTTATCCATTTCTTCTAGATTTTCTAGTTTATTTGCATAGAGGTGTTTATAGTATTCTCTGATGGTAGTTTGTATTTCTGTGGGACCGGTGGTGATATCCCCTTTATCATTTTTTATTGCGCCTATTTGATTCTTCTCTCTCTTCTTCTGAAATGTTAGGATTGCAGGTATGTGCTACCACACCTGCCCAAACAACACCCACTGATCTGTTTACAGTTCTTTAGGCAGAAATCCAGGCATAATGTAGACGGGGTCTCTATTCACAGCTTCCGAAAGCTGTGTTTTCATTTTGAATCCTCCTTCAAGCTTATTTAGAGGTGGCAGAATTCAGTTTCTGGCAGTTGTTAAGACTGAGTTTCCTGTTCCCTGCTAGCTGTCAAGGTAGAGAGGAGGGAGGGCTGTGCTCAATGCCTGGAGCCAAACAGTGTTCTTTCCTAGACAGCCCCTTTGATTTCAAAGCCCACAGTGGAGGAAACCCCTCACACTGAATCCCTCTCACACTGTGAATCTCTATGCTCAAGAAGAACCCAGTCCTTTCATGGGCTCACCTGATTAGGACTGTCCAAGCAGGTTAACCCAGCCTCAAGTCAACTGATCGAGGACCTTGATTATATCTGCTAAATCCTTCACAGCAGCGCCTACACTAGAGTTGGTTGAATAATTGGGGGAAGGTGAATGACTAGGAGCTGGTTGTTGGGGCTATCATAGAATCAGCCTAGCAAGGGTTGGATCTTCCTTTTGTGTTTAATTGGGACACAGTTGGAAATTGAAGTTCAAGTAAAGTGATCGTTGTGAATGGTAATAAAATACACCCTCTTCAGCCATGGAAATTCACCTTCCCTCTTAAAGTCAAGTGACATGTTTAATAGCTTATAATTAATTCATGCCAGTTGTGGTGGCTGGCACCTACAATCCTAGCACTGTGGCAGGCGGAAGAAGGCAGATCCATTGACTCCAAGAGTTTGAGATCAGCCTGGGCAACATGGTGAAACCTCCATCTCTACAAAAACATTAGAGTATTATCCAGGCATGGTGGTTCATGCATGTAGTCCCAGCTACTCAGGAGGCTGAGGTCAGAGGATATTTGAGCACAGGAAGTTGACACAGCAGTGTATGGTGAACATGCCACTGCACTCTAGCCTCTGTGACAGAGCAAGACGCTGTCTCAAAAATAGTAATAATCGTGATCATAAATTTACAGTAAATGAAAATTGAAGTGCAATAAATCATCCTCTCTTGTGAAAATGTATTAGTTATTTACTATTGCATAACAAATTACATAAAACTTAGCAGCGCAAAACAACAAACATCATCTCTCACAGTTTCCAATGGTCAGGAATCCAGGAGCAAGGTTTCCCTGAGTGCTTCTGGCTCAGGGCCTCTCACAAGGTTGCAGTCCAGTCCAGGGCTACATCGTCTGAGAGCTTCACTAGGGCTGGGGATTTACATGAAACATGGCTCACTCACATGGCTGTTGGAAAAGGCCTAGTTCCTTGTTGTCCGGTCCCAGGAGGCCTCAGTTTTTAGCCACATGGACCTTCCTGCAGGGCTGCTTATGGCACAGCAGTTGGCTTCCCCCAGAGCTCATAATCCCAGAGACAGAGAGAAAAGCTGCAGTGAGTTTTATGTTCTACACCCAGAGTCACAAACTGTTATGTCAGCACTACTCTATCAGTTAGAAGTTGTATTTGTCTGTTCTCACACTGCTATAAAGAAATACCTGAGACTGGGTAATTTATAAAGGAAAGAGATTTAATTGACTCAGAGTTCTGCATGACTGAGGAGGCTGCCCCAGGAAACTTACAATCATGGCAGAAGGGGACGGAAACATGTTGTTCTTCACATGGTGGCCGGAGAGGGAAATGCAGGGTGGGGGGTGGGGGGGCGGGGAAGACTCTTGTAAAACCATTAGATCTCAGAGAACTCGCTCACTATCAGGAGAACAGCATGAGGGAACCATCCCCATGATCTAATCACTTCCCACCATGTCCTTCACCTAGCACGTGGGGATTACAATTCAAGGTGAGTTTGGGTGGGGACACAGGGCGAGGCCATATCAGAAGTGCATCATTAAGTCCAAGCCGAACTCACAGGGAGGGAATTAAGCTGCACCATTGGAAGGGAGGAGTATCAAAGGATTTGCATACATGTTGAAAGCAAAATTAAAATTATTGTTTCAGGATTTTGTAAATCAAATGCTTCTTTCATGTGATTATTTTTCTTTAATGCTTTAAGCTTCTTTTTAATTTTTATTTTAAGTTCCAGGGTACATATGCAGGATGTGCAGGTTTGTTACATAGGTAAACGTGTGCCATGGTGTTTTGCTACACTTGTCAACCCAGCACCTAGGTATTAAGCCTAGCATGAATGAGCTATTTTTCCTAATGCGCCCCCCACCTCTGCCCTTCCCCAAAAGGACCCAGTGTGTGTTGTTCCCCCCACCCGGTGCCCATGGATTCTCATTGCTCAGCTCCCAATTATAAGTGAGAACATGCAGTGTTTGTTTTTCTGTTTCTGCATTAGTTTGCTGAGGATAATGGCTTCCAGCTTTTTCCATGTCCCTGCAAAAGATGATCTCCTTCCTTTTTAGGGCTGCATAGTATCCCGTGGTGTACATGTCCTATGTTTTCTTTATCCAGTCTATCGTTGATGGGCATTTAGGATGATTCCATGTCTTTGCTATTGTGAGTGGTGCTGCAATGAACATACACATGGATGTAACTTTATAATAGAATGATTTATATTTCTTTGGGTATATACCCAGTAATGGGATTGTGGGTCAAATGGTATTTCTAGTTCTAGATCTTTGAGGAATCGTCATATTGTCTTCCACAATGGTTGAACTAATTTATATTCCCACCAACAGTTAAAGTGTTCCTATTTCCCTGCAACCTTGTCAGTATCTGTTGTTTCTTGACTTTTTAATAATCACCATTCTGACTGGCGTGAGATGGTATCTCATTGTGGTTTTGACTTGCATTTCTCTAATGACCAGTGATGATGAGCTTTTTTTCACGTTTGTTGGCCGCATGTATGTCTTCTTTTGAGAAGTGTCTGTTCATGTTGTTTGCCCACTTTTTAATGGGATTGTTTGTTATTTTCTTGTAAATTTGCTTAATTTCCTTGTAGACTATGGATATTAGATCTTTGTCAGATGGATAGATTACAAAAATTTTCTTTCATCCTGTAGGTTGTCTGTTCACTCTGATCATAGTGCCTTTTCCTGTGCAGAAGCTCTTTAGTTTAATTAGATCCCATTTGTCAGTTTTTGCTTTTGTGGCAGATGCTTTTGCTGATTTCATCATAAAATCTTTGCCTATGCCCGGGCAAATGGTATTGCCTAGATTTTCTTCTTGGGTTTTTATAATTTTAGGTTTTACATTTAAGTCTTTAATCCATCTAGAGTTAATTTTTGTGTAAGTTGTAAGGAAGGGGTCCAGTTTCAGTTTTCTGCAAATGGCTAGCCAGTTTTCCCAACACCATTTATTAAATATGGAATCATTTCCCTGTTGCTTGTTTTCATCAGGTTTGTTGAAGATCAGATGGTTTTAGATATGTGGTTTTATTTCTGAGTTTTCTATTCTCTTCCATTTGTCTATGTGCCTGTTTTTGTACCAGTACCATGCTGTTTTGGTTACTGTAGCCTGTAGTATAGTTTGAAATCAGGCAGTCTGAGGCTGCCCGCTTTGTTCTTTTTGCATAGGATTGTCCTGGCTATATGAGCTCTTTTTTGGTTCCATATGAATTTTAAAATAGTTTCTTCTAATTCTGTGATAAGCTTCTCTTTTTAAATTAATGATTAAAAGTTTGAGACATCACAGAGCCTTGGGTGTTGTGGGGAAAACAGTTTGAGACAGAGAAAGAGGATACAATAGTATGTCAGAATTTTTCTTGCAAATACCTTTAATAACAATATTCTCTTCAATGAGTCAATAGTTGAGAACCTAGAGTAACTAGAGCAAATATTCTAAAGACTTCTGTGCCATAAAAATAATGACTTGAAAATAAGTCTTGTTTCATCTAAGATGTCTCACATTTAGTTGAAGTATGCCCCAAGTGCCAATTTTCTTATTGAAATATCATCTTCAAAAAACATTTGCCTACACTTAAAAAAAAGGGCTGTTGTGTCTATTGAGTAGCCATTCTTTTGTTCCCTTACTTCTCTCATAAACTTGATTTCACTTTAAAAAATTTGCCTAATTGGTTTTAATTTACAAAAATGTGAATCTCATACCTCAGTCAACACATCTAGCTTAGCAAGATGTCAATAACTTTGGTTTGATGCAGTATCCCAAAATGCTTAGCTCCAATAGAGGAATAAGATTTTTCAAAAACTGGCTATTTGGTGGGCATTCTATAATGAACTTAACATCTTTTGTTCTGGTATTGAATCAGATATGATAGAAGTGATTTGGACACCACTATGATTCTAAATAGCACTGCAATTTTGTGCTTTCAAGTTTTTTTAAGCAATCCTGTTGTGTTTTCCATTCATATTTGCTATTCCATCACTGGTTGTTCCTTTATACTCTTTTATTGTTTCATTTATTTTTATCAATTATATGCATTTCCAATTCTGTAAAAGTTTAATTCAGTTGTATGTGTGGAATATGTAACAAATCAAATCCTTCGCAAGATGGAATTGCCTTGCACATCAGATTGAACCTTGTATACCTGAACATCTAGAGAGATGCCAGTCAGCCAAGGATAAAATGGCCCTTTAGCCAAGGGTATTGTCATGGCATCCTGTAAGGAGCCTCTCTGTCACATGGCTCCTTACAATTCTCTGTGGTTTTCTTCCAATGTAAGTAGCTCTTGTTAAGGATCCTTGCAATGAACTTTGATATTTTTTCTTTCATTTTTTAAGAAACAGGTATATTTTAGTTTGAAAAACACTATTTAAGGAGTTATAATCAACTAATTACCTGGGTTCCCAGCACTGGCGTAAGACACAGAACCTGCAAAGCCACCCTGGGCTGCTGCTCAATCACATCCCCCAGAATGAGACTCCATCCTGAGTCTTGTTTTTATTATTACTTTGTATTTCTTTAAAGATTTGTACAATAAGTATATATAAAATCTGAAACCAAATATTAGTTTCACTGGTTTTTAAGCTTCCTGTACAGAAATTCCTACTGCATTTATTTTCCCATGATGCACATTATGTATAGGAGTTATCTGTGGTGTGGGAGGCTGTCATTCACTCATTTTTACTGCTGAAGGTTTACATTTTATGGTTATACCACAATTTCACTACTTTGCTATTGATGTATAGGAAGCTGATTCCAGTTTTTGCCGTAAACAGTGTGCATGTCTCCTGGGCACATAGGCGAGAAAGCCGCCAGAGTGTATGATTAGGAGGGGGATGGTTGGATGATATGTTGTATGGACTTTAACCATACTAAATAATGATAATATGATTTCCAAAGTAATTGTGCCAACTTAAACTTTTACAATAAATGTGTAATATGTCACGTTGATGTGTTCTGAAAACAATGAGTTGAAGGAATTAAGAGTTAATAGCTACTGCCTTGGCTGCAGAATTATAACAGGTATTTTTTTTTTTTTTTTTGATGGAGTCTCGCGCTGTCGCCCAGGCTGGAGTGCAGTGACACAATCTCAGCTCACTGCAAGCTCCACCTCCCGTGTTCACACCATTCTCCCGCCTCAGCCTCCTGAGTAGCTGGGGCTACAGGCGCCCGCCACCACGCCTGGCTAATTTTTTTTTTGTATTTTTAGTAGAGATAGGGTTTCACCGTGTTAGTCAGGATGGTCTCTATCTCCTGACCTCGTGATCTGCCCACCTAGGCCTCCCAAAGTGCTGGGATTACAGGCATGAGTCACCGTGCCCAGCCTATAGCAGGCATTCTTATTCAGACTCTGTTAATAACTTCCTGTTGTTAACTTGTATCCTATATACCATGGCTTTATACTTTTAACATATAAATTCAGAAAATGTTTCCTTATAGTACAAACACATAGGGTTATTTTATATGTCAGAATATGTCATAATAAAAAGGAAAAAAACAGAGGAAAGGAGAGAAAGAATGAGAAAGGAATGAAGGAAGCAAAGAAGGAAGGGGAAGAGAAGGAGGGAGGGAGGGCAAAATGGAAATAGAAAAGAAAGAAAGGGAGGGAGAGATAGAGGTGAGAAGAAAGGGAAGGAACAAAGGAGAAAAGAAACGAAAATAAAGAAAAAAATAGGCATAGATAAACTAGGAACCCAATATATGGCTAATATTATCAAAATGGGAGGAAATAAAACAGATGTAGTTAACCTCTATAGAATAACAGAAATGTAAGAGGGCTTCATTAGTTATCCATTGCTGTGTAACAAACTACCCCGAAATTTAGTGACTTAAAGCAACCAACATCGACTATCTCAAAAGCATAATACAAATACCAGCAAAATGGAACCAATGCAGGTAGAAGTTGAATAAACAAAAGGATTTTACAAATTGGAATAAGTAAGAGGTCACTGGTGTGCAGATGAAAATGATTTTGTATTCCAAGTGCCGTCATGGGATTAAAGTTATAGGATTTTATTAGGGGACACACCTGTCAGAGATATAGCAAGGCAGGCAGTTTACCCTGGGAAAGGCAACAGACCAAGATGCAAATGTGACCCCCAGTGATGGACAGAAGGAGAGAAGGTTTACTGGATGTGTCCTAGACCACAGGCAATCTCAGGAGAGTTGAGCAAAGCCATGGAGGAGTCTTTGAGCCACTGCTGTCCATCAGAGGCATCCCCTGTCTCCCAGGAATGTCCTGCCTCAGTGTCACTGGTGTGACCCGTCACTGGCTGGGAACAGCCCATGAGAAGCAAGGTCTCTGCACCAATGACACTGAGGATGTCAGAGCACAGGAGTGGTGCCTTTGGTGATTACCCAGGACTGTGGCTCAAACCTTCTGTCCTGAGAGGTCTGGGCCCTTGGTCAGGCTGGATTGCTGGATGATTCTGCTCACACTTACAAAGGGACAAGGAAAACCAGAAGGCACCCAAGTAGATCTCTGGTTTTCACACACACTTCTGCCCTCATTGTGTGAAAGTAGCCATGCCTCCTCCTGGAGATCAGGATCTATTACCTGTACCTGGAGAGGAAGAGACTCCTTTTCTCACCAGCTGGTCTCTGGGCACATACTGTCCAAACTTCTCTGGTGACAACCATAATGTGTAGTTCAATGGGCTGTCGTGTGTCTCCTTTTAAGGACCTCCTGCCCTGAACAGTCCAAAGTTGGGAGATAAAACGTGCAAAATACCCCCGTGGGTGAATCTAAGAGATTGGACATGGAGACAAACCTGCTTCCAACTTTTGGTTTCTACACCCACATATTCTTCCTATTGAGAACACAGCACTGTAGAGACGTCTCTGATTCAAACAATGCACCATGTTCTGAAAGATAGCCCCTACCCCTCAGAGTACTTCCTCCAGGATGACACTGAGCTGTGCCTGTAGAAGACATTTCCAGCATTCCTTGTGGCTGGCAGCCCCTGGGTGGTGCAGATGGTGATCGGATCAGTGAAACCCACAGCCATGGAAACACTGGAACTTTCCCTGCCAAGTGGGTCCTTCAGGCAGGTACTGGGTTGGGAGCACCGCCTAGCCTGTGAATCAGGAATGTCAACAGCACCCAGAGAGTGGTGCTGGCTGAGTGTCCGAGAGCAGGACAGGAAAACTCACCCATGGAATATGAGCCTATTTCTGTGAAGATGAACCTCAGGCCCTTCTAGGATGGAAGTAGCTAAATGTAGTCAACTTGTTAGTTAGTGGCTAGTTAGTCACCTAAAGCAATAGTGCCCCACTAGGGCACATCGTGGGCCTCAAATGCTGATGAGTTGGACATTCAGAGGTGGCAGCAGCTGGATCTGTCTTGATAATGGGGAGTCAGTACTTCTGGCCCCATACATAGCCTCATGCCTGCCATTGTGCTCACTCCATTCATGTGCCCATCCTACCAGGCCTGCGTTGACCCATAGTGAAGGCTGACTAACTTCCATTTGTCTGTTTGGTTGTTCAGTGATGCTTCAGATTTGGGTGTTTTCTAGGGGTGTCAACATGGGATTCAAGCACAACCCAGGTGGACCATTTTCACCTCATGATGGATGCTGTTCGGCCTGTCCAATCTATGACTTTCTGGGTCACACAGAAGCCAATTCACACAGATACTTGGAATCACATCATTGCTTGGTGTCCTGTGGTTAAGCATTCTATTGAATCAGGACCAGGAACACTTAAAGTTGCTTCTAACGGGGATCCATGTCTCTGCTGTGGATGACATGATCTTACTCCAGATCCCAGGCCCTCCACCATGATTATCCCACTGGTGCTTGGTTCAGCTCCATCCTGCATCTTTCCCCACCCCTGCCCCTTCCAGTACCAAGAGGTCTGAGGGATGGTGGCTGCACTACAGCCTGTATCTCCTGCAGGGTGCTTTCCTGTGTAGGCCCCACTTGAAGCTGGCCTCCTCCTATGTCACCTAGAGTGTGGGCCAAAGCAACATTTCTACATGTGGAATGTGGTGTCATCAGAACTCCAAGAGGCTCACAAGGGAGTGTGATTTCTTTTTTTGAAGTAAGGATGCAAAATGCAACACTTTGTAATTTACCTAGGAGGGGACACCCCTGCATTCCCCTAAACACTGGACCCATAAAACTTCATTACAGTGGCCTTTCCTGAAGCTCTGTAAGGTTTATCTTCACCTTCTGAAGTGCAAATGTTTTGCCAATGATGCCAGTGCACTTTCTACCTGCTGCTCATTCGCTCCAGTCAACATGAAGTTGTCAATGAAATGAGCTGATTTAATATCCTATAGGATATCCAGTATGTCTAGTATAGTCTTAAGACTCTACTATAGAGGACAGGGGAGTTACAAAAGTCCTGAGGCAAACTATAATTCAATGTGTTGTGGATCCCACATGAATGTGAATCACTCCATATCCCCTTTGTAATTGGAATGGAAAGAAATGCACTCACTAAATCCACAGCTGCAAGCTGTGTGCCCGAGGCTTTATTAATCTGCTTTACCAGTGATATCCAGAGAGCACAAAAGCTGTAATTCTAACTCCTACTTGGCCATATCTGGAGTAATCTCATTCATTCTTTAGGCCTCACTAGGCTTCCTCAGGGACAGATTGCTGGATTAGATGGAGACAATAGGCAGCCTCAACACCACCCCACCTCCTTCAGCTTTGTAATGGTGTTGTGACTCCCCACAATACTTGCAGTGTCCTCCACAAGACCCACCCTGAGACACACTGTGATTTTTGATTTGGCCAGGATGGGGGCAGTTTCAGAGGTTTCCCTTTGGCCTTTGGCACAAAGAGATCCCTTACACCACAGACTGGGGACGCAGTGTGGGGGTGACTCCACTTACCAGAGCATCAGTGTCAATTGTGGACTCAGGGAGTTGGAAGATAATCAGGGTTGGGTCTATGCATCCAGTGGTCCCATTGTGGGCCCTAATGTGTCCAGGTTTACTCCCTGGCATCCGTAAGCCCCACTGTGATGGAGAAGATGATTGTACTGTGGGCATCTGGGCATCAATATCAGCTTACATGCAGTGAAAATGATCCCCTCTAGTTCTGCCTATTTCCCTTTCCCAATGTACAGTCTCCTGAGTAAATGGCTATAGGTTCCCTTGCCGAAGGATTGAGGGAATTGTCCCAGCCATATACCTCCATGGTGTCCCAGGGTCCTTTCTCTAGGAATATGGACTCCTCCTCTGTCACTGAGATCTGAGTCCGAATCTTGGTTGAGGTCTAGGCATTGAGAAGGGGATCATGGCTTTGTATTTGGTCGAACACCCTCAGCCTCCTGCTCCTCAATTCTTGCTTTCTTATCGTACATATCAAGCAGTGCCCTTGTTGGCTGCCTCTTGTAACCCTGGTGTCCCCTCTACTAACTTTCCCTACACTCCCTGCAGCTTGTGTCCCCTTGGCTGCTCCTCTGAGGTTGCCATGGTAACCATGCCCTCTGGCTTTTGCAGGTCACTGCCACCACTTGTTCTCAGTCTCTTCAGGCCCATACTCTCCCCAGAGCTATGAATAAGCACAACTCTGGGACCTTTACTATCATCACCCCCAGCCTGCAGAGGATAACACCCCGCCACTTCTTAGTGATGCAGGCCCCTCTCACCAGCAGGTTCCTGAGGCTGTGGTGGAAGGTGTGCCTCTGGGTCCTCTTGTGGAGCATGGTCCCAATGGTCCTTCATCATGCCCACTTCCCGCAGCCTTGTTATTGCATCCTCTACATGTTCCAGGATAACTAGGTCATGTCTACCTTGTTGAGAGTTGGGCATCATTTTTTCCAGTCTATAGGGACTTACCCCAGTAGTGGGGTTACCCCATATCCTGGGGTCTTTGATAAACCCATGTCCTGAGAAAGTGCCTCCAAGCCAAGGGATTTTTATTCATCCAGACTGAAATTCTAGTTTCTTGATCAAATGCCCTCAAATTCCAATCCCAGAAGTGCACCCCAGGCCCCTATGGGGACATGCTGGCTAGTTCCTGCAAAGCTCCTGAGTGGGATTCCTGCTGCATCATGGAGGTGAGGCTTCTGTAGCATCTTTCAGCATAGGAAGTGGAAACGATTACTAGAGAAGGGTGAGCCTCCTCTGCATGCCCAGGGATTCCCGGAGGAGGGCACCCATCAGATGACCCTGTTCTAGTTTGCAGAATCTCAGGTTTCCCCACCAGGGCCCTGACTTTCCTATAAAAGGCCTGCGTTGGAGCACTGTGGCCATCATAATGATGTTCAGCTACCATTCCATGCTATCTGCCTTTTTGATACAGGAGATAAAGGCCTCTCCATGAGACACTGCAGAGACTCTCACACATAGCCAGCAACAGCTGTTAACAATCTGCAGATTCTCATTATCCTTTCATAGGGCATCAACACAGCTGGGAAGTAACTAGCCAACTCCACTCTCTTTGTGGGTTTACCCCCAACTCCATCATTATTGTGCAGGGCATTCTATCACTGCATCTGCCATAGCTTCCCCTAACCAGAGCATCTTCTCAGGTTAGCACTGGTGAGACCCACGGCAGCCCAGATGCACCTTCTGCCATGGACTTTCTTTGTCCCCCACTAACCTAGATGGCATCCTCTTGGCCTGACAGGCAGTGGGAAAGCTTATTTCAAATTCCCAGTTTTGCTCATTTTCATGGATTGCCCTTGATACCACTTGTGACAGCTACGGTCCTGAATGCAGACCCCAATACAGTATTAAATGTGTAAGGATTTATTAGGGGAAATACTTGTGAGAGAAATTCAGGATAGAGACAAAAATGCTGGAAAAGCCATCAGACCACAATGCAACTCTGAGCCCCAGTGAAGGAGAGAGTTCAGGAAGGTAAGCTGGAAGAATCCTAGACCCTGTGTAGGCTAAGGGAAGCTCAGTAGGGGTGGCAGGGAGTCCTGGAGCCTCAGTCAGCCTTCAGAGTAGAAATATTCTTGCCTTAGTTTCCCTGCTTTGGTCAATCATTGGTTGGAAAAAGCTGGGGCAGGTGTGGTCTCAGAGCAAAAGTGACAATAGATTTCAGGCTGTGACAGCTGGGGCATCAACAATTATTCTTCCTCTACCTGAGGGCCTGGGATGTGCATCCTCATGAGTGCCACCATGATCCACTCGAGTAAGAGGAAAAGGGATGATGATGGAGAGAAAAAAAAGGTATTAATTGATGAACTAACACTTTAAGTAGATGAGAAGGGATGATGTTCAGGGCGCCAGCAGGGGAACTGGCTCTGGCTGGGAGCAGGATGGTTAACACACAGCAATCCCCCATGTGGTAAAATACCTGACATGCAGTGCAGCTGCAAATGCATGAGCAGACAGTGGTGGAATCTGTGAAGTTGTCTTCTAATGTGTTTAGTTTTCTCAGTGAAGTAGGAAGCAAGATAATCAGCGGAAGTAAGAATGGGGAAGGAGGGTTGGATGTGTGAGCACAGAGAGAAGGTATGTAAGAGTCACCCAGGCCAGGAGGAGGCTGAGGGTGAGCCATGCAGGGAGAGGGTGATTGCTGGCCATGGTGGGAGTTCCCCATGAGGTTTGGGTCATGAATGTAGAGAGAACAGTCAGCATGCTGTGTGCTGCTCTCCAGCCTCCTTCAGCTCATGGGGGCAGGTGCAGTGTAGGCTGAGGTGAAATCCACCAGCTGTGTAGTTTTGCCAAGCAAGTGTGACAATGAAAGGGAGAGGCAAGGGAGGGATGGAAATTATTTACTACAGAATCCAAAATGGGTGAGGAGGGAGGAGAGGACAACAAGCACTGAGGGAGAGGGAGTAGATAGCAGGATCACTGGATTGGGAATTTCGAGGGGGTGGAAAAATTATTGGAATAGATGTACTACAGAACGGACTCCATGCCTGGAAAGCAGGCACATATGCAATGAGTGGTTCACTGATGTTACATTATAGCATATGATCAAATGATAGTATCAGTGTCTTCAGGACCTGTGGCTACCCTGCAAGGGGATGAGTGGAAAGATGGTCAGAAAGTGGGAAGTGTGAGATTGAGAACGTGGAAGGGCTGGGGTTCTTTGCCATGATGAGGCCTAGGGGAGGACAAGGTCCTGAGATTCTGGCAGAGAGAGGAGATGGTAATGAAGAAAAGGAGTTCCAGGATCTGAGAGGCCAGGGAGCGAGGGCATCTTCTCTGCTGTATAGGTGTCTATTGCTGCCATAAAAGTTACCACAAACCAAGCAGCTTTAAACAGCACCTAATTATCATGTCACAGTTGTGTGGGTTTCAAGTCCACCCAGTCTCATGGGGCTAAGATCAAGGTATGGGCAGGTCTGTGATCCTTCCTGGAGAATCTGGGGAAGAGTCCACATCCAAGCTTATTCAGGTTCTTGTCTGAATTCACTTCCTGCAGATAGAACTGAGCTTCCCACTTCCTTTTTGGGAGCACCCTTAGATCCTAGAGACTTCTCTCTGGTACCTAAAGCACATCCAATCCTCTTGCTTGGAACCTCTGATCTCACCTTTGCTGTGTCTCCTCTGCCTTCCATCTCTGCAGCATCTGACTCCATCCAGAGCAAATTCTCTACTTTTAATGGCTCATGTTATTTGATCGGCCCCACACAGAGAGTCCGGGATAATCTCCCTACTTTAAGGTGTTTCATCTTCTTTACATGAGTAATGTCCCTTTTGCCATGTAATGCAACCTGTCCACAGGTTCCAAGGACTAAGACTGGATCTCTCTGGGGACTAGTGCTCAGCCCACCACATCTGCATATATTGAATTCAGAAAGAATCAAGGAGACAGCACTGCTGGAGAGGGTGACGCTGATCTAGGAGCTGCAAGAGTCAGGATTGACAGGAAGGGCTTGGGGCCCACAGGGAATGGCTACAATGAGGGGAGCAGGGCTTTAATCTGATGACAGCTTAGGGGTTTTAGGGAGGAGGGAGGCAGAAAGGTCTGAAAACCACAGTGAGGAGCAAGGACCCCACCTCACCTCTGAATCCAGAGGTACAAGTTGCTGGGAAACTCCCCCATGTAGGGGAACTTCAGAGTGGGTCACATCCTCAGGAAGACCCAGCTTCCTGCTAGAGCTTCGAGGTGGGGGAACATCCTGAGAGAGAATGAGGTTTTGCTGATCGTGGACTGAGGATTCCAGGGAGTACACAGGGAAGATTTCTGGAGTTAGATAGGGGACATTGTTGGGGGGACAGAATAGGAGCATGTGGAGCCTTGTGGGGATGCAAGTGCAGGTTATGTGGGGGACCCAGTGTGACTGACACAAACAGGCAAAGGGCATGAGGAGCTCAGTCCTGGTGGACTCGAGGCTGATGACGGTGCTGAGGCTGTGGGAGATGAGGGAGGAGGAGCAGGGGTGGCTCTCACCTGGGCTCTGTCCGTGGCAGTGAGGACAGTGAGATGATTGGGTCTTAGTGCTGTGTGGGCCTTCCGATGACTGGATGGAGTGTCTGAGGGAGGAGGGGTCTTAGAGGATTCACTCATGACCCTGAGGGAGGGTGTGTTCTCACTCCAGGTCTCAGGTCTGCCCTGACACCTTTCTTTGTGGTTTAGGGCTCCCTACTATAAATTATTGGGGATTAGTACATTTTGGAGTTTACAACTTAAAGCAGAAACTCAGATGGTTGAAATGTCATTTTCATGAAGGTTTGTTATTAGTGTATCATTTAGATTGTCTTGCAAAAGTCTCATTTGTAGTTGTTGTTTTTCTAAAGGGCTGTCGATCTTGTTTTAAATTTACAAATATAGATAATTTATCTTCACTGTTAATTGGTTGTGGGTTGTCTAATTTTGTATTGTGTAGTTTTACATATCTATAATAACAGTAGTTTGAGCTTCTTATATTCTAATAATTAAGACTTTAAGCTGTGTACACATTGCAATTCAAGTATGAGTCATGCATAACCCTAGCACTAAGAGACAAGAGGGAAAGTCCTTCTCTCCTAAAATTTTGCAAAGATTCTGGGTTCTTTTTCCACTGAGTGGGAACAAGTCAGCTAGTGAGGAACATGAGGTCTTTGGCTTCATCGAAAGGTGATTCACCTCCCAACTGTGAGAAGCACAGACCACTAGGAAGACCTCCCTGCCTGGTTCCTGGACCCCTACACCATGGCAGAGGCCATCTTTCCTCCCAGTGCAGAGTGACCTCCCAGATAGCAAGCTGGTTAGCCGCTGCCAGCTCTTGGGTAGTTTTGTCTTCTAAGGCATGGGTTTTTATCTGAGAATCTTCCTCTTCCCAGATGACCCAAACTGGGGTCATCCACTCTTTTCTGAGCCACCTCTGCCCTGAGACCTGTGGCTATGCCCTCCAGTCACAACAGAACACCCTTTCAGAACACCCTGCAGGAAGCTGAGATCTCTACAGACTCACATGAATGGTGTGTGCACAGAGCTTCGGTTCTAGTTCAGGAGGTGTGGAGGGAGGCTCGCTAGTCCAACAGAGCTTGAGGCTAGTACCAGTGTCATATGCCAGGAGCCAAGGTTACAGGGGATACAAAGTGTCCAGACCTACCAGAGAAAGCAAACCCCTGCAGCATGCAGGGCTAGACAGGGACAAGAAACAAAGTCATTCTGGGCCAGCAAGAAGAGGGAAAGGGAAATTACAGACATATCTCAGAAATATTGCAAATTTGGTTTCAGACCATGCCAACAAAAGAAGTCACACAATTTTTTTGGTTTTGCAGTGTATATAAAAGTTATATTTATACTTTAGCCTATTAAGTATACAATAGCATTATGTATAAAATAGATATGTACATACATTAATTAAAAATTACCCTACTGCTAAAAAATGCTAACAGTCATCTGAGGCTTCAGCTAATACTAATGTTTTTGCTGGAGGAGGGTCTTGCCTCAATGTTGATGACTGCTGACTCATCACAAGGGGGGCTGCTGAAGGCTGCTGTGGCAACTTCTTAAGACAATAAAGTTTGTGGCATGGATTGTAAAGCGGGAATTAGTACATAAGTAAGGTCAATATGAGTTTTCAATCCAGTAAACCTGAATATGAACACTCCACGCCCTTCCACCAGCTAGCTATAAAGCCCTGGGCACATCTGTCCCACAGTTGGCCCTGACAGACACTTGCCCAGTGAGTGAGTGCTGAATGAACCCATATGAGTCAGTTTCCTCATCTGCAAACCAGTGATGTAATTCCTGCCTTGCAGATTCAGAAGAATAAGTGAGACGAAACACAGTGCCAAGAAAAACAGACACAAGACCTGTGGAAGGCTGGGCACCAGTGCTTTAACTTATGTGCTAATTCCCGCTTTACAACCCATGCCACAAAATTTATTGAGTTTTCAAGTCAAGTGGACCTGAATATGAACCCTCCAGGCTTTTCCACCAGCTAGCTATAGAACCCTGGGCACATCTGGCCCACAATTGGCCCTGACAGACACTTTCACAGTGAGTGAGTGCTGAATGAACCCATATGAGTCAGTTTCCTCATCTGCAAACCAGTGATGTAATTCCGGCCTTGCCAATTCAGAAGAATACATGAGAAGAAACACAGTGCCAAAAAAAACAGACACAAGTCCTGTGGAAGGCTGGGCACCAGTGCTCTGAAGAAAGCTCTGCCTAAACTGGCAGGAACATTTTTCACAGCAGAAACAGGAGTTGGTCTGGATTCTGTCTGGGGCCAGGCTGAGAGGGAGGTAGGGGCAGCAGAGCGGGGCAGGGGCAGGGGCCTATGCAGGACCAGGCACTGAAGCAAAGCCCAGTCCTGGAAAGGCGGGCTCCTGATGTCTGCTAGGAAACTCAGACAGCTCCCTGCCTCACTCGCCATGGTTTTTCCTCTTCCAGGATCTCTCAGAGCTGTTGCCTTCACTTTTCCTGCCTTGGAAAGTGAGGATGATAACGAAAAGCTGTTGCCAAGTTAAAGGAGGCTGTGGCCTCCTCTCCCCTCCTGGTCCCTAGCACACCAAGACTCACAAAGATGCTGCTCTGAAAACCCCAAGGCAAGCATGGAAGAGCAGAACAGCTCCAGGGGCTGTGGGAAGATGAGGTCACCTCCGCATGTTGACGGACACCAAGGGTGGGGGTGGAGGATGTGAAGGGCATGAGCACAGGACTAGGGGGAAATCCTCTAAATCCCACCCTGCACCAACCTCACCCTTGCAGCTCCTTGCCTAGTTACAGCTCTCAGCTCTCAGCTCCTTCCCACCCCTGCCCCAGCCCAGACTTTAGAGCTCCCTCTCCCCAACCCCTCCAGAGCAGCACAGTCCACAGAGCCCTTGAACACAAATTCCCCCTCATATAACAGTTAATTATTTCTTAGTAGGGACAGACAGCAGGTCCTCTCTTTCCAGTGACCCTATATCCTTGTTCAAGGCATCCAGTTATAGTCGCTGAGCCAGGGATATTTATCTGCCCCCCGGAGGCCTATGCCCAAGACAGGGAGCTCCCTGGACTAAGCAGTACAGGGGGCCTTAAGCTAATGGGCTAGAAAAAGAGAAAGGAAGGTCCAATTCCTCCCTTACAGCCAGATTCTGCAGCACAGGTTCCAAGGGCCTCAGCCCCCTGCCCTAGCTGATGCTCCCCCTATCACTCCCCCTCAACAGGACCCTGAGCCCCCCACACAGCTGAGCTGGCCCAAGCTGAGGAGTTGCTGGGGAAGCAGCTGGAGCTGGACCAGGCCCTGCTGGAAGGGCAGGAGGGGGTCAGGGCCAAAGCCCTGGTGCTCAAGATCCAGAAACTGAAGAAACATGAGGAGGTGATGAAAGAGCCTGGGAGGAGACACCCAAGCTTCCCACCAGTGCCCACGGCACCCTCCATCCCTGGAAATACTGTGCACCATCCCCAAGTTGTCCTCGGATCAGAAACATCCCAGTCTCTCTCAGGCCAGATAAAGTGAAAGAGACCCCCACAAAGGGCTGGCAATTGGCAGGTAGTGTGGGAGCCAGGGCTCTGCAGTCTTAGTCCCATCCCCCTTTGACCTCACAGCAGGGCACCCAGGCCTTACAGGAATTTACCCTGGACCATGCCCTAAAATAACCTCACCCCAAATACAATAAAGGGAGAGAGCATCCACACATGATGCAGATGCATTTGTGTTTCATGTTTAGTTATGTTAAAAATTCTGACAATCAGGAATGGGGGTTCAGGAGTGGTGCTGATGTAGAAGTAGGAAGCCAGGTTTGGGGTGGAGGCTGTCAAGGGTGAGGGCAGTAGAGTATCCTTCACCCCCACTCTGCTGTCCTCTCCTGAAGGGCAGATGGTCACTTTCCAGAAAATGGGCAAATCCTCTACTGTATCTGTCCAACTGAGGGGAAAATGTGGCATGGTGAGAATAAGGCATGAAAAGGGGAAAGTGAGGCATGAACACACAGCACACATACACTGTGTGCTGAACCCACTGCGTGGGTTCAGAGGACGGACTTGGGAGTGGGGGAAGAGATGTAATATGATGAGAGAAGACAGATACCCCACACTGAGGCCAGGAAAACATCCCAACACAGCATCAAAGACCAGGGGCATGAACCAGTCAATTGTCCATTATGCATCAGATGCCTATGACCTACATGATGAGATTGAAAACAAACATACTAAGGAACTAGGAGGACCTACATGGTTTCATGAGATCAGCACTCACTGTGGAGGAGACGTCTGTCTCATCATGCAGCTCCTAACACTGATCTCAAGGAGATGCTGCCCATCACTGAGGGTCCTGGCATCATTCTCATCTGAAACAAACATGATGGCCAAGCCCTTTGCCAAACCAACCTGGTCTAGTCACCTGGAAGGAGACAGAGGGTAGGACTAGAAGACCCCAAGATTGAAGACACCCAGAGGGAGGGATGAGGATGTAAAGTGTGAAAAGATACAGAAAGTAAGGAGGTGGGAGAGTGGGTGTCCCTCTGGGTGTGGGGCTTACCTGATGCAGGCAGATCTTAGAATCCTCAGACATGTCATAGGTAAAGGCAATGTTTACCTGCTCCGTGTCCATGGCTAAGCCAAATAGGTTGGTAGCCAGAGAGTTGGTCTTTAAAAATCTTTTGGGATCATTGTCCAGCAAGCACAGAACAGCAAAAAATTTTAGTCACATGAGGTGCATTTTTTTCTTCCTGGCCAGTTTTCCCAAGGCCTCCACTGCCACCATGCACCCTGGGTGCCCTCCACATTCTCCGAGTGTCCAGATGGGTGTGAGGAGTTAAGGGCAGGAAGAAGTAGTGGATCATGGATTAAGGTGCCATTTTCCACCTTCAGAGGTAGTGAGGTATAGATTCATAAGCTGGAATTGAAGAGATCTCTGCCTTTTGTGAACAGCTGTTTGGCCACCCACAGCCAAGGCTGAGCCCTGAGAAGGAAGAGAAACTTATCTAGAAAAAGTAATTGTCCTGAGAAGAAACCTGTGGAAGTACCCACAGGTCGATCACTAAGGTCATCTCAGAGTGTGAGACAGGGGTCTGGCCCCAGACTCACGGACCTTCTCCAATATGGAAGCAGCAACCCCATGCCAGCTGGGACCTAAGAGCCTCTCCAGTTGCTCAGGGGCCAGCAATTACACAACCTGCCATCTGTGCCTGGCACTTCCTTGTGATGTCTGGGTGTCCTCCGAGGGCTGGAGTCCAAGGAGTTGGGGCAAGTAGGTGGTGACCAGGCAAAGCTTGAGTTGCAAGAAGACAGGGATATAGGCCACCCTGGTCATTGTAGTCTTATCAGGTCCTTGTCCCTTGTGGAGGCAGAATTCACCACATGTTAGTTTCTCCTGCTGTAATGAACATGAACTTGGGGTTGGTGCACTGATACAATAAGGTTTGCTCTGCTGCAGTAGTGTTGCCTCCATGTAAGAGAAACCAAGGCTTCAATATAACATTTGTCTGTTTATCTCAGAGCCTAAGGGCTAACAGAGCATCTGTGGGAACACAGCGGCACACACCTCAGTCAGGACCCCACAAGGACTGAACAAAATGTGGGGTCATTAGCTTTTCCTGGCCTCAGATAGGAGTCTCACTCGGCCTCAGCCATGACTTCCATGCCATGTACATGTAGTAGGGACCTGTGTGCCCAGCAAGTACACAGTTGAGCTAGCTTTCTTCATTACCTCGGGTGTGTGGCTGGAAAAAAAAAGTTGCCCATGACCATGAGGCTCTGGAGGGAAGCATAGAACCTACTACTAAATTCTTCTGGGCTGAACCATTTCAGGCATGGTTTCCTCTGTATCAAAGTTGCTCTCTCACTGATCTACTGACAGTTAGCCCTTAACAAAAGAGTGTGTGGAGAAATAAAACCCATATCGGCCTGAGAGGGCCCCAGACATGTAATGATGTCTGGTGGCTTTGGCTGGGGCCGCCCCATGGCTGTTCTCCTTCCTGGGCATTCCCCACTCCCATCTCACTGGAGCTGTGGTGGGTTCACCTGTCCTCTCTTCTCACTCCCATTCTTCAGGGTGGGGTGCTGGGGGGTGCTGGGGGGTGCTGCTCGGCCCCCAACACAGCACTGGTGTCCCCTTTGAAGCCTGGTTTCTCTCTCTTTTCACCCGCACGCCTGCTGGGGAGGTCACAATTCCAGGAAGTTGGCTGCTGGGCATCCGCTATGGGCTCCAGCCCTGGACCACAGGCGCTGTCATATTTTGGGTGGAAAGGAATTTGTTTCTTTTCTGCAAAGTAAAGGAAAATGGAATGAGGGCAATTAGGTTGATCTCAGGATGTCCACGGGTCCATGGGAACTTGAAAGACTCATCCCCTCCCCCCTGCTTTAAGAAGATAAATGGAGAAAAGGAGCTCCCATTAAGGGAAAACATTGACTCTATCCCTATTGACTCTATCCTTGAAATGGAATTTGGATTCAACTTCAAAATTGAATTCATTTTTAGGGATAGAGTCAAATTCAAATATTGACTCTATCCCTGAAATTAAATCACGAGCAAATAAGAAATTTATGAGATCCAAACTAAGCCATTTATGTAAACTATTCCAGAATTTAAAGCTCAGCAATGACAAGATATCAGGAAATAGTGACAATTCTCACACTCCACAGGTGAGTCCAGTGAGGCTGCTCAGGGCTTGCTGTCTGCTCCTTGGTGCTGTCCTGATACTTTGGAAGCATCTATGATTCTGTGAACCTCACCCACAGCTGCCCAACAACTTCCTTTTGCTTATATGAGCCAGACTCTGCTTTTATGGCTTATACTCAAATAATTTATTTATTTATGAGTTATATGTCCCATGTGGAGATAGGGATGGAGAGTTAGGTACTCTTCAATGTTACTACCTGCTAAGCATATATAAATGAATTTTTTTTTTTTTTTTTTTTTTTTTTGAGATGGAGTCTCACTCTGTCACTCAGGCTGGAGTGCAGTGGCATGATTTTGGCTCACTGCAACCTCTGCCTCCTGGGTTGAAGCAATTCTCTTACCTCAGCTTCTCGAGTAGCTGAGGTTACAGGTGGCCCACCACCACACCCAGCTAATTTTTGCATTTTTAGTGGAGACAGGGTTTCACCACTTTGGCCAGGCTAGTTTCAAACTCCTGACCTCAGGTGATCCACCCGCCTCGGCCTCCCAAAGTACTGGGATTACAGGTGTGAGTCATCATGCCTGGCCGAAATGTTGCTTTTTAAAGGTATAATTTTGGATTAGAGCAAATGCTAGTATATTTAAGTAAATTCCATGAAGAATGTGAACACTGCAAGCAAGTGCATTATTCTCAGCTTCTGTCTCCTCACAGAGCCATCATCCACTCTCTTCCATCCTGCCCCCTACACTGGGAGGCAACCATGACAGACAGGTAACACGTCCTGTGCTCCTTCACCATCTGGCTTGTGCTTGGGTGTGGATGATAACAGGCACCTGCAGGAGATGGGAGTGTGGGAGGAGGAGTAACTCAGGGTTTTCATTTCCCTCGCTTACTCTGTGCAGCTCTGTGATTCTGTAATCACTTCAGGCCTCTATCTACAGCCACAGGCATGCCGGGCTGTCCCTACTGAAAGCTACAGATTTGCCTGAGTTCTAGAAACTGCTCCCTTCCTTGTTCTTTCAAGCTCAGAGATGCAAACCATTTCCTGCTACAGATCATCCCAGGGAGCTTCAGTGCCCCTTGTGACTTTCTTAGCCCTGCCAGAACCACTTTAAAATGTGTCTTCCTTCTGTGTCATCTCTTTCCTGCCAGGACCCAGACCAAAGGGTGCTCCCACAGAAGAAATGACAAGAATTTATTTATGACATGGCAATAACATATCTATTCACAATGCTAATTCGATTTGTTTTGGAAGAGACCGGGTCTTGCTATTTTGCCCAGGTTGGTCTTTAACTACTGGCCTCAAGCAATCCCTTTGCCTCAGCCTTCCAAAGTGCTAGGATTATAGGCATGAGCAAGTGTGCCCAGGCCTTAATTCAAAAATTTGACTTACTACAATAAAAGGGAACAATAGAAGTATTCTGGAAATGGAGCAGGAAAGAAGGCAGAGGTGGAAACCATCAATCTGTGTCATCTGAGAAGCCCCACATGCAGAGGCTGTCCTGGGTTTTTATGGGACAAGAACAACAAAGGACACAGGATCCTGGTGTCAGGGACAGAGCATGGCCACGGCGGAATGATAGCGGCTCTCCTATGAAATAATGCTCATATACATACCTTATGAGGAGGATCAGATCAACATAGAAAAATATGCCAAATAAAGTGGAGGTGAGGGCAGGATGGAGAGCTTCCAGTATCTGCCCTTGACCTCCATGGACTTGGAGAAGGGCTCAGCCTGGAGATGTGTGAGGCCTCCAACCTGGAGCAGCACCCGCCCGTAAAGACCCTAAAGACAATTCACAAGACAAGGAGGGATCCAGACAAATAGACAAGAAATGACCACAGCAGGACCTTTGTTGAGCACAGAGCGAGGCCACACACCACTCAGCACCTGCCCCTCCACCCGCCCTTCTCTCCCCTCCTGCCTCTGCCCCAGCACAGCAGATCCTCAGAATCCAAAAAGAGAACCTAACCTCCATGTTTTCTTAATAGCTTGTATTTTACCACATCTTCAAAGAAATGATATGAGAACAATAGTTAATAGAGTAAGAAGTCTATTCAGGGTGAGTGAGTGACAAGGGAAATCTAGGAGGGAGATATTGTAACCCTTTCATTCCCAGAAAGGAAATGATGGTCCAGGGAGATACACCAGGCCTGGATATTGAGATTATATGGAAGGGGTTCTGGGGCATCAGGGGAATGGGCCTCACTCCCACTGTCCTCTCTGTGCTATGCTTGGGAGGAGATAGAGCTCATCAGCTGCACAGCTGGGGAAAGAGAAGTCAGGGTCTTCCAAGAGACAAGGGGAGCTGCGAACAATCTGTGTCTTGCTGGTCTGCACAAGGCAGCTCTCAAACAGTGGAGAACATGCTAATTAGCAGATTCAGCTCAGCCACTCTCAGACATAATACCCTGAGCATTACAGACAGCCCGTCACCAACCCCTACCTTCAAATCCAAAGATCCCCTACAGCTCGAAGCTGCTCCCCAGCCTCAACTCCTGTTGATATTGGGCCCCAAGGGTCATATTTCAGGAGGCTGAGACAGGAGAATCACTTGAACCCTGGAGGTGGAGGTTGCAGTGAGCCAAGATCGTGCCACTGCACTCCAGCCTGGGCAACAAGAGCAAAACTCCACCTCAAAAAAAAAAAAAAAATTGGTGAGAAATCTTCCAGGTTTTTCTCTACTTAAAATATACATTATGGAGCTGGTATTACCGGCATTATAATTCAGTATATCCTTATCTTTTAAAAAATGGTTAACAGTATGAGATGCCCACATCTTCTCATAACAATACTTAAAATTGATCTTACTACTTTTATTGACCCTATACAATTGTATTGCATAGCAGTTCTTTGGAGGACGATGGAAATGTTCTACATCTTCATTGTGGTATTGCAGATGTGGGTGTGTACAACAGCCAGAACACAACGAGCTATACATTTCAAATAGATACATTTTAGATACATTTGATTGTATGCAAAGCAAGTCCCAATAAAATGGCTTTTAAAGTATTATCTTCTTTGAGATTTGTACTTTGCTTATATAAAACAAAACAAAACAAAAACCTTGTTTTTGTGCCCAAGAGACACACCCTGACACATCAGCAGGTAGAGGTATATATATATATATATATATATATATATATATATATATATATCCGTATATTTACAAATTCAGAGAGAGAGAAAGCTATGTTAAGAATGTTCATACATACCAAACTAGATAAAAAGCAAAAATAAAAATTAGAAATAATAAAACTATATTTTAAATTTTATTCTCTTCTTCACCTTTTTTCTCCTCTTTCCTTCCTCTCTCTTCCCTGTTTTCTTCAACACGCCTCCCCATCCTTCCCTCCTTTCTCCATTCTCTGCACTTGATCCCGGGTGTATTCCAGCCTCAAGGCCAACACACGTCACCGCGTCCGCCTGGGGCAGGTCAGGGAAGGGACGCGAGGCGGCGCTGTCACTGCATTCTATGAGCGTCAGCGCCCTGCGCCCCCTCTGGTCTTGCATCATTTCAGTGAACGTCGCTCCAGTCTTTGTTGGGGCCACACTCGGGATGTAAATTTAGGATTCTCACTGAAGTGGCGGGACCCTGAGAGGCTTTTTCCTGACCCCTTAGATGTGGGTTTTCCTGCAGGTGGCGGAGCCCGTTTCCATCAGAACCGCCCAGAGGCGGGCGCTGCCTTCCTAGGGTGGCGGAACAGCTGGTAGCGTTTTCGGATCCTGGAATCCGTGGGCGGCCCGTGGAAGGGGCTGAGGCGCATTTCCCTACTCACCTGGCTCCAAATCCACCGCGGTGCTGTTTCAAGCGAGTCAGATTCCAGATCGCGCTCCACCCCGGACTCGGAATTCCTGCCCCGCAGGTTTGCATTTTCACAGCGGGCAGGTGTGAGTGCCTCGCTACTGGAGACCAGAAGCCTGAAGGCAGCTCCGCCCTCCCCAGCCCACAGCGCCGTTATTCCGTTTCTATATCAGTAAACACGTTTCATTTTCCGTAGACCAGGGCGGGGTGACGGGTGATCCCAGTCGTCGCAGTGAACTCCGGGCCGCAGACTTGAAAACGCGCGCGGACGCCCAGCCCAACCCCACCCTGGTTCTGTAAGCGACCGCGCTGGGTCCTTTCTCTTTCTTTTCCAGACCTTACAGTGGTGCCTAAAGTCTGCGAGGAGGAAGTCGCCTGTGTGCTCCGGTGTCCAGAGGCCTAAGGCGAGTGCTGAGAAAGAAAACGTAGTTGATGGGGCAGAGCAGAAGGGGCTGGAGGTGGGGTGGAGGGGAAGGGCTTTGGACAGAAGACCTGGGAGACTTGATGGGGGATGGGCAGCCAGGCCTGGACCCTGGGGAGTGACTCACCCGGAGCGGCAGACCATCTGGGCTTCCCCTAGCCCAGAAAGGGTGGATTGGCTTCACCTCTGCTCGCCATCACCTCTACATGCCTTGGAACAAACCTTGTATATTCTTATTATTATCGTTATTTAAGTATTAAAAGTCTTTTTTTGGGGTGAGCTGAATGAAACCCTTTGCTAGAGCTGGCACAAGGAGGAAGGATGTCCTGGAGGGAGAGTAGACACCGTGGAGGGAAGGGGTTGGGACCTGTGTCAGGAGAGCTAGGTCCACCTCTCTGCCCCACATTACTCTTGTGACCTTTAGGAGTATAAATAATCCACCTAAGGTGGGGACAGGACCCCAGTCCCTGCTGTGTTCAACAAATTATGATGATCAAAATAAATAATCAGTGAATGTGGATGGGAAATCTAAGTAATTGTTAAAACCCTGTGATGCTTAAATTTTCACTCACAGAAATGTGTAGGCTAGGAGTTTTAAGGGAAATGGTTAGTAATTATAGGTATAGTTCAGTTTTAAAAAATGTTTGTAAGGGTGACAAAGATAGAATGAACACAGTTCCGGATCATGGATGGTTCATCGTGTACTGGGGGATGGTACAAGATGGTAGATGACAACTGGGCATGGTGGCACTCACCTACAGTCCCAGGTACTCAGGAGGCTGAAGTGGCTGGATTGCTTAGGCCCAGGCATCTGAAGCTGCAGTGAGCTATGATCACACTGATGCCCTCCAACTGGCAGCAGAGTGAGATCTCCCCTCTTAAAAATAAATAAATAAATAAATAGTATATGGAGTTCAAGAATGCAGGCAAAGTTGGTACCCATCAGGGAGGTTCAAACCATGGGCTAGAACAGTGGTTCTAAAACTTGCCTACACATTGGAACCACCTAGAGAGCTTTAAAAGATATTAAAGCTTAGGTCCAACCTAGCTTTACTGATTCAGTTGGTTTTGGCTGTGACCTGGGACTGTGGATACTAAAAACTCTCCAGGTGGTTCTGTGAAGGGGCTAGGTTTGAGGGCGACTGGCTAGATGTTCCAAAGACTGAGAGATGTGTGTATTGGGGATGAGACGATTCTTTCAGTAGAAAGAGGCTTTTGCATGGTGTTTTATTATTGAGATATAACTTATGTGCCACATAATTTACCATTTAAAAATGTACAGTCCAGGGCCCACTGAGAACCATCCCAGCAACCCATCCACAGCTGGTCTTTGCTGGACACCATGAATCACATTGCCTAAACCTTCTTCATTCCCACCAACAGCGGCTGCCCTCCCCCCACCCCAGCTATGAGATGCTCAAGGAGGAGCATGAGGTGGCTGTACTGGGGGTGCCCCACCACCCTGCTCCCCCAATGTCCACCGTGATCCACATCTGCAGCGAGACCTCCGTGCCTGACTATGTTGTCTGGTCCCTGTTCAACACCCTCTTCATGAACCCCTGCTGCCTGGGCTTCATAGCATTCGCTTACTCTGTGAAGTCTAGGGAGAAGAAGATGGTTGGCGACCTGACCAGGGCCCAGTCCTATGCCTCCACCGCCAAGTGCCTGAACATCTGAGCCCTGATTCTGTGCATCATCATGACCATTCTGCTCATTATCATCATCCTATGGTATGAGGCTACCACTTCTCCTGTTGTCCTTCTCAGTTTCTCCCCAACCTCCACTTTTCCCTAGTTTATAAGACAGGAGAAAAAGGGAGAAAGCAAAAAGTTGGAAAGAAACAGAAGTAAGATAAATAGCTAGACGACCTTGGCACCACCACCTGGCGCTGGTGGCTAAAATAATAATAATATTAACCGCTGACCAAAACTACTGGTGTTATCTGTAAATTCCAGACATTGTATGAGAAAGCACTGTAAAACTTTTTGTTCTGTTAGCTGATGTATGTAGCCCCCAGTCGCGTTCCTCACTCTTACTTGATCTATTATGACTTTTTCACGTAGACCGCTTAGAGTTGTAAGCCCTTCAAAGGGCTAGGAGTTTCTTTTCGGAGAGCTCGGCTCTTAAGACACGAGTCTGCCAACGCTTCCGGCTGAATAAGAAACCTCTTCCTTCTTTAATCCGGTGTCTGAGGAGTTTTGTCTGCGACTCTTCGTGCTACATTTCTTGGTTCCCTGACCAGGAAGAGAGGTAATTGACGGACAGTCGAGGCAGCCCCTTAGGCGGCTTAGGCCTGCCCTGTGGAGCATCCCTGTGGGGGACTCCGGCCAGCTTGAGCGACGCGGATCCTGAGAGCGCTCCCGGGTAGGCAATTGCCCCGGTGGAACGCCTTGTCAGAGCAGTGCGTGGCAGGCCCCCGTGGAGGATCAACACAGTGGCTGAACACCGGGAAGGAACAGGCACTTGGAGTCCAGACATTTGAAACTTGGTAAGACTGGTCTTTGGAACTTGCCCACTCCATTTGAGTGGAAGCGTGGCCTGATCACCCACGGCGTGCCTGTACTGGCACTCTGGTTTTTGTTTTTGACTTGACTTGAATTGCTTGATACTTTGGTTTTGGTTTGACCTGGCTTGGATTTCTGGATACTCTGATTTTGGTTTTGATTCTGGTTTGGTGAAAACTGAAAAAGCGTGTGTGTGTGCCCTTTTTACCCATTCTTTGTTTTGTGGTGTGCGTGTGGTGGGAGCTTGGTGTTTTGTCTTGAGGAAACATGGGTCAGACACAAAATAAGCCTACTCCTCTAGGAACTATGTTGAAAAATTTTAAGAAGAGATTTAATGGAGACTATGGGGTTACTATGACACCGGGGAAACTTAGAACTTTGTGTGAAATAGATTGGCCAACATTAGAAGTGGGTTGGCCATCAGAAGGAAGCCTGGACAGGTCCCTTGTTTCTAAGGTATGGCACAAGGTAACTGGTAAGTCAGGACACTCAGACCAGTTTCCATACATAGACACTTGGTTACAGCTGGTGCTAGACCCCCCACAGTGGCTAAGAGGGCAGGCAGCAGCAGTGCTAGTAGCAAAGGGACAGAGAGTCAAGGAAGGATCCCGCTCCACCCACTGAGGGAAATCAACTCCTGAAGTTCTGTTCAACCCAACATCAGAAGATCCATTGCAGGAGATGGCACCAGTGATCCCAGTGGTGCCCTCCCCTTACCAGGGAGAGAGGCTCCCCACTTTTGAGTCCACAAGACAAACGTATCCCTAGGCCACCCAGAGTAGACAAGAGAGGAGGTAAAGCCTCGGGAGAAACCCCTCCCTTGGCAGCTCGTTTAAGACCCAAAACGGATACAAATGCCCCTGAGAGAGCAGCGGTATACTGGAATAGATGAGGATGGGCACATGGTGGAGAGGCGTGTTTTTGTGTAACAGCCCTTCACCTCTGCTGACCTTCTCAACTGGCAAAACAATACCCCATCCTATACCGAAAAACCACAAGCTCTAATTGATTTACTCCAAACTATTATCCAGCCCCATAACCCCACCTGGGCTGATTGCCACCAGTTGCTCATGTTCCTCTTTAACACAGATGAAAGGCGGAGAGTGCTCCAAGCAGCAACTAAGTGGCTAGAGGAACATGCACCGGCTGATTACCGAAACCCCCAAGAGTCTGTAAGGACCCAGTTACCAGGAACCGACCCCCAGTGAGACCCAAATGAAAGAGAGGATATGCAAAGGCTAAACTGATACAGGGAAGCTCTCTTAGAAGGATTAAAGAGGGGAGCCCAGAAGGCCACAAACGTTAACAAGGTCTCTGAGGTCATTCAGGGAAAAGAAGAAAGTCCAGCACAATTCTACGAGAGACTGTGTGAGGCCTATCGTATGTATACTCCCTTTGATCCTGATAGCCCTGAAAATCAACGCATGATTAACATGGCTTTAGTTAGTCAAAGCGCAGAAGACATTAGAAGAAAACTGCAGAAACAGGCTGGGTTTGCAGGGATGAACACATCACAGTTATTAGAAATAGCTAACCAGGTGTTTGTAAACAAGGATGCAGTAAGCCGTAAGGAAAACCGCAGAGAGAATGAGCGTCAGGCCCGGCGAAACGCTGACCTGTTAGCTGCAGCAATTAGAGGGGTCCCCACAAAGAGGCAAGGGAAGGGGGGCCCTGGGAAAGAAACTCAGCCTGGCTGTCAGAGCTTGCAGTGTAATCAGTGTGCTTATTGTAAAGAAATAGAACATTGGAGGAACAAATGCCCTCAGCTAAAAGGAAAACAAGGTGACTTGGAGCAGGAGGCTCCAGACAAGGAGGAAGGGGCCCTGCTCAACCTGGCAGAAGGGTTATTGGACTGAGGGGGACCGGGCTCAAGGACGCCCAAAGAGCCTATGGTCAGGATGACAGTTGGGGGTAAAGACATTGATTTTCTTGTAGATACCGGTGCTGAACATTCGGTAGTAACCACCCCAGTCGCCCCCTTATCCAAAAAGACTATTGACATCATTGGAGCCACGGGAGTTTCAGCAAAACAAGCTTTCTGCTTGCCCTGGACTTGTACTGTAGGAGGACATAAAGTGATTCATCAGTTTTTGTACATGCCTGATTGTCCCTTGCCCTTGTTAGGAAGGGACTTGCTTAGCAAACTGAGAGCCACTATCTCTTTTACAGAGCACGGCTCTTTGCTGCTAAAGTTACCCAGAATGGGAGTCATTATGACCCTTACCTTCCCCTGAGAGGAGGAATGGAGACTTTTCTTAACTGAGCCAGGCCAAGAGATAAGACCAGCTCTGGCTAAGCGGTGGCCAAGAGTGTGGGTGGAAGACAACCCTCCAGGGTTGGCAGTCAACCAAGTCCCCGTACTTATAGAAGTTAAGCCTGGGGCCCAGCCAGTTAGGCAAAAACAGTACCCGGTCTGCAGAGAAGCTCTTGAAGGTATCCAGGTCCATCCCAAGCACCTAAGAACCTTTGGAATTATAGTCGCTTGTCAGTCTCCATGGAACACTCCCCTCCTGCCTGTTCCCAAGCCTGGGACCAAGGACTACAGGCCAGTACAGGATTTGTGCTTGGTTAATCAGGCTACAGTGACTTTACATCCAACAGTACCTAACCTGTACACATTGCTGGGGTTGCTGCCAGCTGAGGACAGCTGGTTCACCTGCTTGGACCTGAAAGATGCTTTCTTTAGCATCAGATTAGCCCCTGAGAGCCAGAAGCTATTTGCCTTTCAGTGGGAAGATCCGGAGTCAGGTGTCACTACTCAGTACACTTGGACCCGGCTTCCCCAAGGGTTCAAGAACTCCCCCACCATCTTCGGGGAGGCGTTGGCTCGAGACCTCCAGAAGTTTCCCACCAGAGACCTAGGCTGTGTGTTGCTCCAGTACGTTGATGACCTTTTGCTGGGACACCCCACGGCAGTCGGGTGCGCCAAGGGAACAGATGCTCTACTCCAGCACCTGGAGGACTGTGGGTATAAGGTGTCCAAGAAAAAAGCTCAGATCTGCCGACAGCAGGTACGTTACTTGGGATTTACTATCCGACAGGGGGAGCGCAGCCTGGGATCAGAAAGAAAGCAGGTCATTTGTAATCTACCGGAGCCTAAGACCAGAAGGCAGGTGAGAGAATTCTCAGGGGCTGTAAGGTTTTGCAGACTGTGGATCCCAAACTTTGCAGTAGTAGCAAAGCCTTTGTATGAGGTCACAAAGGAGGGGGACCGGGAACCTTTTGAATGGGGATCCCAGCAATAGCAAGCCTTTCATGAGTTAAAGGAAAGACTTATATCAGCCCCAGCCCTGGGGCTACCTGATCTGACAAAGCCTTTTACATTGTATGTGTCAGAGAGAGAAAAGATGGCAGTTGGAGTTTTAACCCAAACTGTGGGGCCCTGGCCGAGGCAGGCTGGTGACCTACCTCTCTAAACAACTAGATGGGGTTTCTAAAGGATGGCCCCCATGTTTGAGGGCCTTGGCAGCAACTGCCCTGCTAGTACAAGAAGCAGATAAGCTGACTCCTGGGCAAAACCTGAACATAAAGGCCCCCCATGCTGTGGTGACTTTAATGAATACTAAAGGACATCATTGGCTAACGAATGCTAGACTCACTAAGTACCAAAGTTTGCTTTGTGAAAATCCCCATATAACCATTGAAGTTTGTAACACCCTGAACCCCGCTACCTTGCTCCCAGTATCAGAGAGCACTGTCGAGCATGACTGTGTAGAAGTGTTGGACTCGGTTTACTCTAGCAGACCTGACCTCCAGGACCAGCCTTGGGCATCAGTAGACTGGGAACTATACATGGATGGGAGCAGCTTTATCAACCCACAAGGAGAGAGATGTGCAGGGTATGCGGTGGTAACTCTGGACACTGTTGTTGAAGCCAGATCATTGCCTCAGGGCACTTCAGCTCAGAAAGCTGAACTCATTGCTTTAATTCGGGCCTTAGAACTCAGTGAAGGTAAGACTGTAAACATTTACACTGACTCTCGATATGCCTTTTTAACCCTTCAAGTGCATGGAGCATTATATAAAGAAAAGGGCCTATTGAACTCTGGGGGAAAAGACATAAAATATCAACAAGAAATCCTGCAATTATTAGAAGCGGTATGGAAACCCCACAAGGTGGCAGTTATGCATTGCAGAGGACACCAGCAAGCTTCCACCTTGGTGGGTTTGGGGAATTCCTGTGCTGACTTAGAGGCTCGAAAAGCAGCATCTGCCCCCTTCCGGGCATCAGTGACAGCCCCCCTGCTCCCTCAAGCACCTGATCTTGTACCTACTTATTCTAAAGAAGAAAAGGACTTTCTCCAGGCAGAGGGAAAACAAGTGATGGAGGAAGGATGGATTTGGTTACCAGATGGGAGAGTAGCTGTGCCACAGCTGCTAGGAGCTGCAGTTGTACTGGCTGTGCGTGAAACCACCCATCTAGGTCAGGAATCACTTGAAAAGTTGTTAGGCCGGTATTTCTACATCTCGCATTTGTCAGCCCTTGCCAAAACGGTGACGCAGTGGTGTGTTACCTGCCGACAGCATAATGCGAGGCAAGGTCCAGCTGTTCCCGCCGGCATACAAGCTTATGGAGCAGCCCCCTTTGAAGATCTCCAGGTGGAATTCACAGAGATGCCAAAGTGTGGAGGTAACAAGTATTTACTAGTTCTTGTGTGTACCTACTCTGGGTGGGTGGAGGCTTATCCTACACGAACTGAGAAAGCTTGTGAAGTAACTCGTGTGCTTCTTCGAGATCTTATTCCTAGATTTGGACTGCCCTTACAGATCGGCTCAGATAACGGGCCGGCGTTTGTGGCTGACTTGGTACAGAAGACGGCAAAGGTATTGGGGATCACATGGAAACTGCCTGCTGCCTACCGGCCTCAGAGTTCCAGAAAAGTGGAGCGGATGAATCGGACTATCAAAAATAGTTTAGGGAAAGTATGTCAGGAAACAGGATTAAAATGGATACAGGCTCTCCCTATGGTATTATTTAAAATTAGATGTACCCCTTCTAAAAGAACAGGATATTCCCCTTATGAAATATTATATCATAGGCCCCCTCCTATATTGCGGGGACTTCCAGGCACTCCCCGAGAGTTAGGTGAAATTGAGTTACAGCGACAGCTACAGGCTTTAGGAAAAATTATGCAAACAATCTCAGCTTGGGTAAATGAGAGATGCCCTGTTAGCTTATTCTCCCCAGTTCACCCTTTCTCCCCAGGTGATCGAGTGTGGATCAAGGACTGGAACGTAGCCTCTTTGTGTCCACGGTGGAAAGGACCCCAGACTGTCATCCTGACCACTCCCACTGCTGTGAAGGTAGAGGGAATCGCATCCTGGATCCACCACAGCCATGTAAAACCTGCAACGCCTGAAACCTGGGAGGCAAGACCAAGCCCAGACAACCCTTGCAGAGTGACCCTGAAGAAGACGACAAGCCCTGCTCCAGTCACACCCAGAAGCTGACTGGTCCACGCACGGCCGAAGCATGAGGAAGCTCATCGTGGGATTCATTTTTCTTAAATTTTGGACTTATACAGTAAGGGCTTCAACTGACCTTACTCAAACTGGGGACTGTTCCTAGTGTATTCATCAGGTCACCGAGGTAGGACAGCAAATTAAAACAATGTTTCTGTTCTATAGTTATTATGAATGTATGGGAACATTAAAAGAAACTTGTTTGTATAATGCCACTCAGTACAAGGAATGTAGCCCGGGAACTGACCAACCTGATGTATGTTATAACCCATCTGAGCCCCCTGCAACCACCGTTTTTGAAATAAGAATAAGAACTGGCCTTTTCCTAGGTGATACAAGTAAAATAATAGCTAGAACAGAAGAAAAAGGAATCCCCAAACAAATAAATTTAAGATTTGATGCTTGTGCAGCCATTAAGAGTAAAAAGCTAGGAAGAGGATGTGGTTCTCTTAACTGGGAAAGGAGCTACAGAGTAGAAAATAATATATTTGTCATGAGTCAGGGGTTTGTGAAAATTGTGCCTGTTGGCCATGTGTTATTTGGGCTACTTGAAAAAAGAACAAAAAAGACCCGGTTTATCTTCAGAAGGGGGAAGCCAACCCCTCCTGTGCTGCCAGTCACTGTAACCGACTAGAACTAATAATTACCAATCCCCTAGATTCCCATTGGAAAAAGGGAAAACGTATAACCCTGGGGATCAATGGGACAGGCTTAAACCCCCAAGTTGCCATTTTAATTAGAGGGGAGGTCCACAAGCACTCTCCCAAACCAGTATTTCAAACCTTTTATGAGGAGCTGAATCTGCCAGCACCAGAACTTCCAAAAAAGACAGAAAATTTGTTTCTCCAATTAGCAGAAAATGTAGCTCATTCCCTTAATGTTACTTCTTGTTATGTATGCGGGGGAACCACTATCGGAGACCGATGGCCTAGGGAAGCCCGAGAGTTGGTGCCTACTGATCCAGCTCCTGATATAATTCCAGTTCAGAAAGCCCAAGCTAGCAACTTCTGGTCCTAAAAACCTCAATTATTGGACAATACTGTATAGCTAGAGAAGGGAAAGACTTTATCATCCCTGTAAGAAAGCTTAATTGTGTAGGACAGAAGTTGTATAACAGTACAACAAAGACAATTACTTGGTGGGGCCTAAACCACACTGAAAAGAATCCATTTAGTAAATTTCTAAATTAAAAGCTCCTTGGGCTCATCCAGAATCTCATCAGGACTGGACGGCTCCCGCTGGACTATACTGGATATGTGGGCACAGAGCCTACATTCGGTTACCTAATAAATGGGCAGGCAGTTGTGTTATTGGCACTATTAAGCCGTCCTTTTCTTATTACCCATAAAAACAGGTGAGCTCCTAGGTTTCCCTGTCTATGCCTCCCGAGAAAAGAGAGGCATAGTTATAGGAAACTGGAAAGATAATGAGTGGCCCCCTGAAAGGATCATACAGTATTATGGGCCTGCCACATGGGCACAAGACGGCTCATGGGGATACCGAATCCCCATTTACATGCTCAATTGGATCATACAATTGCAGGCCATCTTAGAAATAATTACTAATTAAACTGGCAGAGGTTTGACTGTTTTAGCTCGGCAGGAAACCCAAATGAGGAATGCTATCTATCAGAATAGACTGGCCTTGGACTACTTGCTAGCAGCTGAAGGAGGAGTTTGTGGAAAATTTAACTTAACCAATTGCTGCCTACAAATAGATGATCAAGGACAGATGGTTAAAAACATAGTCAGGGACATGACAAAGGTGGCACATGTGCCTGTACAGGTTTGGCAGAGTTTAATCCTGAGTCTTTATTTGGAAAATGGTTTCCAGCTATAGGAGGATTTAAAACCCTCATTGTAGGTGTATTGCTAGTGATAGGAACTTGCTTGCTGCTCCCCTGCATATTATCCTTGCTTTTTCAAATGATAAAAGGTTTTGTTGTTACTTTGGCTCACCAGGAAACTTCAGCACACATGTATTGTATGAATCACTATCGCTCTATCTCACAAAGAGACTCAGCAAATGAGGATGAGAGTGAGAACTCCCACTAAAAAGTGAAAATTCTCAAAGGGGGGAAATATGGTATGAGGCTACCACTTCTCCTGTTGTCCTTCTCAGTTTCTCCCCAACCTCCACTTTTCCCTAGTTTATAAGACAGGAGAAAAAGGGAGAAAGCAAAAAGTTGGAAAGAAACAAAAGTAAGATAAATAGCTAGACGACCTTGGCACCACCACCTGGCCCTGGTGGCTAAAATAATAATAATATTAACCCCTGACCAAAACTACTGGTGTTATCTGTAAATTCCAGACATTGGATGAGAAAGCACTGTAAAACTTTTTGTTCTGTTAGCTGATGTATGTAGGCCCCAGTCGCGTTCCTCACACTTACTTGATCTATTATGACTTTTTCACGTAGACCCCTTAGAGTTGTAAGCCCTTCAAAGGGCTAGGAGTTTCTTTTTCGGAGAGCTCGGCTCTTAAGACATGAGTCTGCCGACGCTCCCGGCCAAATAAAAAACCTCTTCCTACTTTAATCTGGTGTCTGAGGAGTTTTGTCTGTGACTCGTCCTGCTACAATCCCAATGTTGATCTTCCAAGTCTGTCGATAGATCAGGAGGCATCATCCAGGCCAGGAGCTCTGCCCATGACCTGTATCCCACGTACTCCAACTTCCATTCCTCATCCTGGCCCCAGAGCTGAGGCCTGTATCAGCCCTTTATCCTCACACACTTTTCTACGATGGCATTCAGTAAAGTGCATGTGTTCCTGGTTAAAAAAAAAAAAAATGTAGTGGTCAGTGGCTTTCAGCATAATCACAACATTGTGCCACAGTCGCCATTATCTAATTGGGAAGACTTCCTTTTTTCAAAGGTTAGTCAAGTGAAGCAGTGGGAGTGGAGAAGGAACAAAGAAATCTGTAATTGGTTGTGATCAATTAGTTGTAAACACCACTGCACTCTGACCAGCCTAATTGGGAAGATTTAAGGATGGGACAGGGTCTAATGGCCTCAGAGGCAGAGATGACAGTAATCTGGAAGCAGGAGACTGCTTAGGCAGTGGCATCCCGGTGGGACAGGGCAAGGAGATTGGGGAGCCCACTTTTACTGCAACACTGGAAAGAGGGATGTCACCACAGAAATGGGGGTGGTGACAGACAGGAGGTTGTGGCAGCAGTGGCTTCCATAGTAGAGACCTCATGTGTGACATTCAGCAGATGGGGTGCTGTGGGTGTCTTAGAGCACTCTGACTATAGCTGGGACAATCACAGTGTTTAGGAAGCCTGTACAGTAATCTAGGCTGAATCCTGTGCAGTGATCTAGGCTGAAAGCTGGGACTAAGGTAGTGGCTGTGGCATCAAAATAGGGTTGGAGGAGCTTTGAGTACTTGAGAAGCAAAAGGGGGAAATCAGAAGGCATCACGGAAAGAGAAAGAGGGCAGGAAGAGAGGATGATGTCGTGAGAGACTTGCAGAGTGTCCTTGTAGACCTGTCACATTGGAAGGTACTATGGTCTCAGAGGTACAGATGTCCTAAGGCAGGCTGGAAAAGGGAGTCTGGGGAGAGCTTGGTGTTGGAGTGGACCCTGGCAAGCTGCCTCCTTGGCCCTTTGATCACCCAGGGGCTGAATACAGAGGCAGCCCCGGGAGACCTCACACACTTACAGGACGTGACCATAAGAAAGGGGACCTAGCTTTGAGTAAAAGGGAGGAGAAGGAGATTGTAAAGCTGAAAAGTCTAAGAGATTTGTCCTCTGAGCGGATCAACTGGGGCAGGTGCTTCAGAAACAGAGGTAGCTGAGGTCTGGAAACAGGTCTGCAAATCTGGTCACTGGCCACATAGCCAGTAACGCTGTGCGCGGCTGAGGGGAGTGTGTTGGGAGAATAACCACGCGTTGTCTCTTCTGTAAGTGTGTCCTGGAAGGAACAAGCGAATGACAGCCAGCTTGATCAGGTGGCTGGTGAAACGGTCTTGGTGAAGCACGTGCTTCTAGGGGTGGGGGTGCGGGGATGGGGTGGTCGCAATACAGGGAGGGCGGCAGGGCCCTGGTCGTGCTCATGCGGTTGGGGCTGTACTCTCAGCTGCTCGGAGCCAGTCCCCGCATTTGGCTGCGCTTGCGTGCGCTCCCCCTTTTCTGCTCCAGGTCCAGCCAGCCGAAGTTCTCCAGGTCTCCTGACCGCTGGAACTTTCCCTTCTGAGTGTGGCCCCGCCCTCCAAGCTCGTGATTGGCCCTAAGCTGCGGGCGCCAGTTTTCATTGGGTGAGCGGTCGCTGGGGTGGGGCCAGGTGACAGGAAATTTCTGGTGGCTCTTCGCGGCTCCGCTGGGTTGGCAGCCGCTTGAGCCACTGCGAGGACAGCAAAGTCTGGACAATGGAGCTAAGCCTAGTCCTGCTGTTCCTGACCTGCACTGCCCTTTTTGCACCCCAGGGAGCTGCTGCTGGTGAGTGGGGTTCCTGGCGGTCCTCGGCGGAGCGGCAGCGGCGGGACGTTTCTGGGGGTCCGGGTGGGTAGCGGCGAGCGCTGTGCGGCCGAGTTCGGACTCAGGTGCGCTGTCGGAGGTGCGGGGAGCTGGACGCGGCCCGTTCCTGCCACACCTCAACCCTGCTTCTCCGTCTCTTTTCAGTCCTCCTCGGGATCGCTCATCACCCGCCCCCTGCATTTTCTGATCTTGTCCTGCACTTGCTTTCCTCGCCTCTCCGCCTCCTCTCACTTTTCGGACAAAACATGTTCTTCTGAGCCCCTAGGTTCTCGGGCTGCTCCTGTGAATGGCATTCGAGGGCCCTTCCAGCGCGGCCACTGAGGCAGCTACCTCCCCCGGTGCTGGGGGCGGCTCTCAGGTCCCTGAAGCCCTGTCTTCTCCCGAAGCCGACGTGTTCTTAGCTCCTGGGCCGCAGCTCCTGGAGTTGGGGCCCTCCTTTCTCGGGACCCGCAGCTGGTGCTTCCTGCTGCTGTGGGAACTGTGGGGCTTCTGACCCTCACGTTGAGAGGTTGGAGTCTGCAGGCTCCGGGCAGAGGATTCTTCCTGCAACTTCTCTCATCCCCAGCTCATTCTCCCCTGGCCTCCCGCTCCCAGGGATCCTCCCTTGTCTTGCATCCTTCCCTGTTACTGTTAACTCCAGTGATCTAAGGACACCGGATTCCCTCCCACCTCCTCCCCTGCCCACCTCAGGGCCCCTTGGGTCCTGTTGCCCTCCCAGCTCCCTGTTGCCCCTTCCTATCTGCAGTTCTCTGATACATTTCTAGGATGTCCTCTGCCCTCATCCCCTGCTCCCACCACGGCAGGTCCCTTCTGCCTCCCTTATGGGCCTTTCCTACAAGCAGCCTTCACCCAGGGCTGCCCCTATGCCTCCCACTCCCAAATGTCCCTGACCCTAACTCTCTGGTGCTGCCTTTTGCCCCGGGGTCTTCCCTGCATCCCACTCCCCTCTAGACCACCCAAGGGGAGCCCTAGTGCTAATGTTAGTTGGGCCTTAGGCAGGGGGCAGGGCAGCGCAGATGCCCCTTCCCCTCTACTGCAGGTGCCTGCTCTGGGCCCTGCCTCACGGTGGCCCCTTCCCCACTCCTTCATCCTCAGCCTCACCCTCTTGAGGACCCCACCCTCACCCTCTTGAGGACCCCACCCTCCAGCCCACAGGTGCTGGACCATCCCTCCCTGGTCTCTCCGCCCCTCTCCACCTTGGGACCTTGTGCTGCTCCTACCTCTTGCCCAGCTGCCTTGGGCCCTCAGCAAGTTCTCATCTTTCCCAAGCCCCACCCTCACTCAGAGCACCCTCCCCTCCTGTCCTCACCCTAACCAAAGTTCCCCCAGGGTCACCCCCACACCATGCTCACTCCATCCTCCAGTCCTTGCCCTGCACATCTCTCCTCCTCTACCCAGACCCAACACAGGCTGTGGGTCCAACTGCTTCTTTTTTTTTTTTTTGAGATGGAGTCTCTCTCTGTTGCCCAAGTTGGAGTGCAGTGGTGTGATCTTGGCTCACTGCAACCTCCACCTCCCAGGTTCAGGCCATTCTCCTGCCTCAGCCTCCTGAGTAGCTGTGACTAGAGGGACCCGCCACCATGTCCGGCTAATTTTTTGTATGTTTAGTAGAGATAGGGTTTCACCGTGTTAGCCAGGATGGTCTCGATCTCCTGACCTCGTGATCCGCCCGCCTCAGCCTCCCAAAGTGCTGGGAATACAGGTGTGAGCCACCGCGCCCGGCCCCAACTGCTTCTTGACCTTCAGCCCTCTCTTTTGGTTCCTTGATCCCAGTGGGCTCTCACTTCCTACACCTCACATTCAAAATCTTCACCATGTACTGGGCTGTGGTCTTCCCCTCCTCTGGGCCTTCTCCCAGCCCCACATTCCTCCTGTGAGGGTTTACTAACCTGAATCCTCTTTTACAGTGTGACTGCTCCCCCTCCAGCACTACTCCCCTCTGAAGGCCCTACCTCAGGCGTGAATCTCACTTCTGCCTTGGTTTTCTCTCTCTGGCCAGCACCCAAACCCCTTTCTAATCCTATATTATTGTTTGGTACACTGTGATGATTCCTTTCTTGTTGTTTAGTTGTGGCAACATATACATAGTACGAAATTTACTGTTTTTTGTGCATCCTGAAACTCTGTGCCCACTAAACAGTAACTCCCCATGCTCCCTCCTCCTGGCCCCAGAACCACTGTTCTACTTTCTGTCAATATGAATCTGATCACTCTAGATGCCTCATATAAATAGAATCATATAATATTTGTCTTTTTGTTTCTGGTTTATTTCACTTATAATGTTTTCAGGGATTATTGATGTAGTACATTTCAGAATTTCATTCATTTTAAAGCTGAATAATATTCATTATATGTATAAACCACATTTTGATTATCCATTCAACAGTCTGTGGACACTTGAGTTACTTCCACCTTTTGGCTTTTGGGAATTATACTGCTACAAATATAGGTATTCAAATATCTGTTCATGTTCCTGCTTTCATTTCTTTTGGGTAAATGTTCAGAACTAGACTTGCTAGATTACATAGTAATTCTTTTTTGAGATGGAGTCTTGCTCTGTCACCAGGCTGGAGTGCAGTGGCACAATCTCAGTTCACTGCAATCTCTGCCTCTGGGGTTCAAGTGATTTCCCTGCCTTAGCCTCCTAAGTAGCTGGGATTACAAGCGCCTGCCACCACTTCCCTGCCTCAGCCTCCCAAGTAGCTGTGATTACAAGTGACTGCCACCACACCCGGCTAATTTTTTGTGTTTTAGTAGAGACGGGGTTTCACCATGTTGACCAGGATGGTCTCGATCTCCTGACCTTGTGATCCGCCTGCCTCAGCCTCCCAAAGTGCCGGGATTACAGGCATGAGCCACCACACCTGGCCAGTAATTCATTTTTTAATTTTTGGAGGAATCAATACACTATTTTCCATATCAGATGCCCTATTTTGTATTTCCAAATGTACTACACAAAGGTTCCAGTTTCACAACCTCTTTGCCAAACTTGACATTTGTGTGTGTGTGTGTGTGTGTGTGTGTGTGTGTGTGTGTGCTTGATAAAGCCAAACTAACTGGTGTAAAGTAATAGTTCATTGTGGTTTTGATTTGCATTTCCCTCATGACTGCTGATGCTGAGCATCTTTTCATGTGTCTGTTGGCCATTTGTACATCTTTTTTAGGGAACTGGCTATACAAGTCCTTTGCCTATTTTTGTGTTAGTTGAATGTCTCCTGTTTGAGTTGTAGGAGTTCTTTATGTATTCTGGATATTAATCTCTTATCTGATATATATGATTTGCAAATATTTTCTTTCATTCTGGGGGTTGCTTTTTCACTGTGTTTATTGTGCTTTTTAATGCACATTTTTTTATTTTGATGAGTCCAATTTATCAATTTTTTTCTTTGTTGTTGTATCTTTGGTGTTTTATCCATGAAAGTGCTATCAAATCCTATGGCATGAAGATTATTCCCTATGTTTTATTGCAATAGTTTTTCAGTTTTAGTTCTTGAGTTTAGGTCTTTGATGTTTGTCTTAGTTAATTTTTATATGTGGTGTAAGTTAGGAATCCAACTTCATTTTCTTTTTCTTTTTTGCATGTGAACATCTAATTTTCCCAGCACCATTTGTTGAAAAGATGCACTGACTCTTTGAGACGCCTGCCACCTACCCACCCCAGGGGAGACCAACCGGTCCATCCATCTCCCTACCTGGGGCCTTGCCATGCCACTCTGAAGCCCACACCATTGCTTCCCCCTGGGATACGGACCTCGTAGAAAACGTCTCTGGCACCACAGCCTACCTGCCTCTCATGCCTCACAGCCACAGTATCCCTTGCCCCCACCTTGTCCATGTTGAGCCTTCCTCAAAGGCAGTGGCCCTTGCCTCCACCTCACCCTCACCTTTGCACCACAGCCACGCTGTTCATGGGTCCCTCTGAGCCTGGGTCCATTACAGTTTCTGCTCTCCCCTCTGGCAAGACCTTCCTTCCACCACTGCCTTCATGCTCCTCCCTTGAACCTGCAGGGCAGCCCCTTCCATTGGCCTCCTCTCTATACCCTTAGGAGGCCTGTGGCTGCCCTGCCCTGGCACCTGGCCTACAAGTTTGCCATCTCCATTCCCACTTCTTCTGTTCCTCAGTCCCCTCCTCTATCCTCCCACCTTCCCAGTTTTCCTTGTGTCTGAAATCATCATTCTTGTCCCTTTGCCCGTGTGCATTTCCTGCCTCCTCAAGAAGGCTGAGACAGCAGACCTGTGTGTTAAATATCGATGTGAAGTTACTTCCAGGAGGAAGTTTCATCTGTGATTTCCTCTTCCCCAGAGCCCCACAGTCTTCATTATAACCTCACGGTGCTGTCCTGGGATGGATCTGTGCAGTCAGGGTTTCTCGCTGAGGGACATCTGGATGGTCAGCTCTTCCTGCTCTGTGACAGGCAGAAAGGCAGGGCAGGGCCCCGGGGACAGTGGGCAGAAGCAGTCCTGGGAGCTGAGACCTGGGACACAGAGACTAAAGACTTGACAGAGAATGAGCAGGAGCTCAGGAGGACCCTGGCTCATATCAAGGGCCAGAGAGGAGGTGAGAGTGGGCAGGGGGCAAGAGTGATGGGAAAGGCCTTCTCCAGGAGAGCTGAGGGCAGAGAGCAGGACCTGTCTCTTCCCACTGGATCTGGATGTGAGTAGGGGTGAGGAATGGTGCTCGGTGGGGCTCAGCACGGAGGTCATCCAACACTCAGCCCACACAGGGAGGGATGGAGGAGGGCCAGGGAGGGGTCCTTCCTGGTCCGAGTTCCTCACTTGGGCTGGAATGGAGAAATCACTGCTGGGTAGGGGCAGGCAGCCTTGCATTCCCTCCAGGAGATTAGGGTTTGTGAGATCAGGAAGCCAGCAGCACCAGGGGCTTTAGGCATTTCTACACATATGGGAAGCTCTTCCTGTCTCCCAACCTGGAGACTCAGTAATGGACAGTACCCCGGTCCCCCAGAGCTCAGACCTTGGCTATGAACATCACAAATTTCTGGGATGAAGATGCCGTGCAGACCAAGACACACTATTGCCCTGTGCAGGCAGACTACATGCAAAAACTATGGTGATATCTGAAATCCTGGGCGGCATCAGAAAAACAGGTACAGTGAAAGCAGTGGGTCCTCCAACAGAAGCCTGAACCCTGGGGTGGGCGTTAGGCAGGAAAGGAAGCCTTCAAGGCCAGGGCTGCCTCATCTGCCTCCCAGCCTGCCCATCTTGGAGAGCTACCTCCTAGCCGCACGACCCAGGAGCCCACCCCTGACAACCCTCTCCTCAGCATCAAAGCAGAGGTCCCAGAGTGTGAGGCCACAGTCCTGAGGCCCATCTTCCTGCAAGCCTAGGGGAATTGGACCCCAGGTGAGGACAGATTTGCAGAAGGTCTGGGGTCAGTGAGGGTTTCAGCCAGAGTCAGAACAATAGAGAGGACCAGTCCTGTTCCCTGCCTCTCCCTTAGAGGGGAGAAAGGCTTGGCCACATGCCTCACTGGCTCTGTCCTTTCATCTCCAATGACCCCCACAGTGAATGAGATGCACAGTGGGGCCTTAGAAGACAATGTCACCATGATGTGCTGGGCTCCAGCTTCTATCCCCGGAATATCTCTCTGACCTGGCATCAGGATGAGGCATCTTTGAGCCAGGATGCCCAGCAGTCTAGTGGTGTCCTGCCCAGTGGGAATGGGACCTACCAGACCTGCATGGCCACCAGGATTCCCCGAGGAGAGGGGCAGAGGTTCACCTGCTACATGGGACACAGAGGGAATCACAGCACTCACTCTGTGCCTTCTGGCGAGCCTGGGGCAACTCTCGAGGGTTTCAACCTAGGGAGGTCAGGCCAGGGTGGGGATAGCAGGGACAGCTGTGGCTCTGTGTGCTCAGTGTGTCACAAGATCCCTTTTTTAGAGAAGGCTCTGGTGCTTCAGAGTCAATGGCAGCCATTCTGTATGCTGCTGTTGCTGCTGTCATTATTATTAGTATTATTATTAGTAGTATTATTCTCTGTGTCCTTTGGTGCAAGAAGAAGACAACATCAGCTGCAGAAAGTCCAGGTGAGAAAAGGAAGCAGTGGCTGGAGATGGAAGGACTCCTCTCTGGGCAGCAGGGTCCCCTCATAGCTCCTGCACAGATAGACATGTAGGTGACAAGGTCCTGGAACAGGGGATGGAAGTTGGGATATTTGAGAGGGGAACGGGAGCCACATCTCCATCTATACCCCTAAGTCCTGCCCAAGCCAGGGCTGGGCCACGGCCCTCAAATGTCCAGCTGTGGCCTCCTCCTGCTGCAGGTGAGGAGTGGGCAGCAGGGAGGGCTGTGGCACCTGCTTTGTCCCCATCCTGTTCTCTCTGTTTCTTGGGCTCACCACGGTGCATCCAGGTGGGGTGAGTTGAGAATCGTGTGCTGATTGCTGAGGTCCTGGATGATCGCGGCCTTAGAGTGAGTAAATAGTAAAGGTGGCTGTGATCTGGGCAGGGGCTAGAAACTGGAGAGGAATCTGAGGAGAGGCGGTGCCCCTAGTCCCTTCCTCTCTGCCTCCCTCTCCCCTGTTTCTCCAGCTATCATAAGGACGCCAAGAAAAAGACCCACAAAGCCCAGACTGGAAGGCCTACCTCTGCAGCCCCTTTGAGGTCCCCTTGTAACAGGGAGGGTCCTGAGTGCACACGGCCATCCCTGTCCACTTTGCAGCTCCCCATGTGCCTCCTCCAGGAGCTGCCTCGGGGGTGTCATGTCCTCTGGGTCACTCGAGGTTCCCACCATGTGGCCCTGCCTCCCTGAGTTTCTGTGCAGATGTTATGGATGAGTAGATAAGCAGACATCCCTGGGACATTTGGGAAGCAGGAACCAGCTCCTTGTCAGGGCAGCTGTGGTCCCTGTTTTCATCATATGTCCAAGTGTTACCTTGTCTAGCCCCAGGAACACAGTCCACAGGGACCATGTTTTTTGGGCTTTGTTCTGTGCTCTGTGGCCTCACCTTCCCCTCCCTGAGCCAATTCCCCTTTCTCAAGGTAGTCACTGCCTGATTAGTTTAAAATAAGAGACGGTCAGTCTGAATCATTTCCCCACAGTCAAGTTGTTTCAGGGGAGAGGAAAGGAGACAGCAGGAAGTTTTGTGTTTCTGCAAAGACAAAGGAAGTGCAAGGGACAGTGGGAGGCTGAGGTGTCCCAGAGATCTGGGTCTTTTGCCATTTCCCCACTTCTGTGTGTCTGGCGGGGGTGGTGGTGATTTCTCATCCTTGAATCTAATTGCACTGTCAGTTGGCCCCTCAGGCCTGGGCAGATGGGACAGTTCATCCCCTGCCCTGCAGCAAGAGGGTCCCATCCAGGAGGCACCCACAGCAGGGGCAGTGCAGGTCTGGTTGCTCCTGCTCTCACCTGCAGCATCTCCCATAGAGGAATTGTCAGTTCTGGTTCCCTGTGGGCGGTAATGGTTTCCTTGTAGGTCACTGGGGCGTTGGCCAGAAAAAGGTTGTGAAAATCACATGCTAATTTCTCAAAATTCCTGCTTTCAATGTTGATGTCCAATAAAGATGTTTATAATTTCAGCTGGATATTCTTAATAGGATTTCCTCCAATACCGATTCTGTAAAGCATATTGAATGGAACAGGAATTCAAATTTGAAACTCTCTCTCTAGAAGGGTCCATGTGGGAGATGGTGGCTGTGGCTGTGGCAATCCCCAGGTGCAGAGTGGGTGGAGGCAGCCTCAGGCTGAAGGGTCTCAAGAAATCCCTGATTCCATAGGGAGAAGACGAAGATCCCCTGTGGGTGTGAGGGCAGTGGCCTGGGTGGAATCCCTGCTAGGAACCAGACAGGAAGGCCTTGCAGCTTCACCAAGCAGCAGCCCTGTGGTGGAGCTGGATTTCCAGGGATGAGTGGACCAGGCAGGAGCAGGGCGTCCCAAGTGCAGGTCATGGACCTGAGCATGAAGGGAGGCAGAGCCTTCTTGAGCAAGGGGGTCTCCAGGGTCAGGTCAGGTGCAGACCCTGTGGCAGCCACGTGTTTCCATCCTGGGCCTGACAGGCCTGCTGGGCTTCCTGGTGGGCTCTCCAGGTAGGAGCTGCCTGCTCAGGACTGGAAGGGGAGGAACACTGAGCTGTAGGTGGAGGGTGGAACCCACAGTGGGCAGGGCCTGCCCTGGTGTGCAGGTGCTTCTGCAGGAAAGGAGGGCCTGGGGGGAAGAGGTAGAGAAAGGCGTTGTGTGACCCAGCCCAGGCCTGGAAGTACATGGAGCCAGGGCCTCTCTCTGGGGAGGCCTCCCACTGTGTCAGACCTGGCCAGGCTTGAGAGGAGGGGAGGGCACTGAGTTTCCTCTGGAGTCTTGTCATTTAGTCCTGGGGCCCTTTCATTCCCCACAGAGTGCATAGTGGGCACAGGGCAAGTGCTGATGTTGATGAAGTCACGGGAGGGGACTGGCAGGGGCTAGGAAAAGTGCCATAGTTGAGAGAAAAATGTGGGAGCATCATCTTCCCTCAGAGAAAGGGTGAATCTTATTTGGGAGTGACTGAGGAGGGAGAAATCCTCAGGGAGTAAAAAGCAGCACTCTGCGCCCAGGGGAGCATTTATTGGTTTCTCTCTTTTCTCTAGAGCATGTGAGCCTACAAGGCCTGGATCAACACCCGGTGGGACAGGAGACCACCAGGGCAGTGCACAGCTGGGATTTCAGTCTCTGGTGTCATCTCATCTCCTGGGTCCACTGGCTCCACTGAGGGCAGCTACACTGCAGCCAGGTGGCCTGGATTCAACTCCCTGCCCAGGTCTCACCAGCACTTTCCCTCTTGGTGCCTCAGTTTCCTCATCTATGAAATGGGGAAACTAATAGCATTTATTTCTTGTGGTTGGGTGGATGAAAAGTGTTAGTATATATGAGGTGTTTGCAGCTGTGCCATATTATTTTTGTTATTTTGTTATCATTTTATATTTTAATATATCACACGTGCAGTAATTATATTATTATTATAAATGAGCTTTATGAGTGAGTGTCCTGGTTACAGCTCCTTCTGGGGAGCCCAGGACCAGCTTTCCCCTCACTCTGTCACACTCTCATGCATTACCCCATATCTACTATGTCTTCATAATTTTATACTATAGAAATTTACCCTTTAAGTAGACATTTCTGTTCTGTGTTTTATTTCAAGTGTCTGGGAAGGGATAGAGTGTGAGGTTCAAGAGAGAAGGAGAGGTCTGTCTTGATGCCTTGACACAGCACGAAGAAATCTCCCCACCTCCCCCACATCTCCCTGCCGGTTCTCAGTGATGGACAGATTCACAGCAACACATGAAGGGCTGGGAAGGGATGGAGGGGGACATCTGCAGCCAGTGTTTAGGGGCTGACCTGCCTTGCAGGGTCACCTAAGGGAGGGTCACCAAGGGAGGACACCTGCCTTGCAGAGGACCTCTGCATCTTGCAGATGCAGAGCTGAAGTCTGATATGAGGGAGAGGACAGAGAGTGCTTTGGACTTCCCTGATTAAGAAGAATAGAGATCAGTCTGCTTCTGTGGTTAAGTGACCACTGGGGAGACTGGACTGAATTAATGAAGAATAAATGAACTGGGAATGAGGATGAGTAAAGAAAGCATCAGCATCTCCCACTATCAGTTCAGACTGATTGGGAGGTGGGGAGGTGGGATAGTTCCTGACCCTGTTGTGAGGTTCCTTTTAACTTTCTGGCCTTGGGGCACAGATGGGTGGTGCTCTTCTTGGTCAGGGCAGCCTCAGCTCCACTCAGGTAAGGCAGTGGTGGCAGGGAGAGTTAGGGGAGCACCTGTGAAATGGACCAAGGCAGGGATGGGAGCCCTCTGTGCAGCCAGAGTGGGCGCAAGGCCTGCCTGGAAGCAAGAGGATGAAGGAACCTAGTTGGGTCCTGGTCCGCTGCCTGCCTGTGTTCACAGGTCAACCAGTAAAGGAGCTGGGGTGGAGAATTCAATCGTGGGCTACCTATCCAGAGATGTGTTTACAGGTGTATTCTTTCACATTTGTATTCAGGTTTGGTGTCAAAAACACATTTATACATGCCTGTTTCATGTTTAAGTATTTTCACATTTTAGTTAACCCTTAAATATCATTGTTGAATGCAGTTGTCATTAGACATAAACTTGCATATTCATTGAAGCTTTTGTTTTTATTTTAATCAAATTTATAATTGTGTACAATTGAAAGAGTCAAATATTTGTGCAGAATCTCTTGAGAAAAATGAGAGTCCTCTCTGCCTCTTCTCAATTTCTGCCTTTCTAGGGGCCAACCACTTTCAAGCTTTTTAGCTGATTCTTTTGACTTTACTTCTGTATCTCTAACTACCATTTCTTTATTATTATTGCTTGATTTTTTAAAAATGCACCCATTGTTACACAGCACAATGGTGGATGCAACAGTTAAGAGTACTTGTTCTCTTTTACTCTTCCCAGTATGTTTATATAGTGATTATGTTTAGTTCAGTCATCTCTTGTTTCTTTTACCATGACTAATCCTCTCATATGTCAACTGGACTACTTTTCACTGCCTGCACTGATTCTTCTTGGAGTTAATACTTGCATTTGTTTTTGTTTATTTTAATAACTCTCATTAATTTAAGTTTGATATCTCTTTTGTTTGTATGACTCTCTTAAGATGTTGGAGACTTTGGACATTGTGTTAATTTTACCTTCTTGGAAATATCCCTTCTGGGCCTTTCTGGCTGCTCCCATCTGGACTGGAGGCTTCTTCCTGTGGAGCAGAGTCACCACCCTAGGATCTCCCTCCATCATTATCTGGGGCGGTGCTTTACATGCAGTGGAGCCACCTGTGTTGCAGAGAAAATGCAGACTGATTCAACATGTCAAGGCTGGGCCTGTGAGCCCTTCTGTCTAGTTTCAGGAGGTGCTGATTTTCCTGGTTCATGGGTGATAGCTGGGGTAGCAGGGATTTCTCTTTTTGTCTCATAGTTTTCTGTGTCTACGGTAAGCACATACTAATATATTTTTAATGAATTCATGTACTTTTTCCCTAAATTAGTAACAGGGCTAATTAGTCTTTTCCTTGGGCCAAAAACTACATTATGTAAAATTTCATATCTTAACTATTTTAAAGTATACAGTAGTACAGTATTAACTGTAAATACATTGTTGTGCAACAGATCTCTAGAACTTTTCATCTTGCAACACTGAAACTCCATGCCCATTGAACAAACATTCATCCATCCCCCTCACCGAGCCCCAGCAGCCATTAGTCTACTTTCAGTTTAGACACCTCATATAAATGGAAATGTGCAGTATTGGGTTTTCTTTATGATTCGCTTATTTTACTTAGCAGTGTCCTTCAGGTTCATCCCTGTTGCAGCCTGTGACCAGGTTCCCTTCTTAAGGCTGAATAATATTCCGTTGTCTGTATATACCACATTTTCTTCATTCATGTGTTGGTGTGTGTTGTCTTGGCTATCGTGAATAATGCTGCTTTGAATATGGGTATACAATGTTTTTCTTTTCAAACCTTCCCTCACTTTGGTGGAATTAATCCTTTAGTAGCTACTTCTGACAGCACATATTTAAAGTATGTCTGTATGGTTCAATTTTTCCATTGTTTTTATTCTCTCCAGGAAGAGGAGATAAATATATGAAGGTGCTGTTTGACACATAATTTAATAGGGAAGAAAGAGACAGTGTAACTGACCAGTGCTGGGTCTCATCATCCTGCAATTTCAGAACAACTATGAATACAAAAAGAATTTTAAAAACCCAGTCCTGCCTAGAAGGTGGGAGTCATCTCTAAATATGGTGGCCCTGGGGCAGCTGGCCTCCCTGCCAGGCTTCTTCCATGGGGGCCCTTTCTGCAGTAACTGTGATTTCTTCCCATTTCACTCTGCCCTGTGTCCTGACTCAAGCGACAAGGTGTGTCTGCGGCTGTGCTCACACCTGGAGGAAACCTCAATGGTGTGAGTAAATTGTAAATGTTTACTTATTATGGGTTATTTTATTATTTATGAAGTATGTATTTTGATTTCATTTTACTGACAACATAATAAACCAGGACATGGTGACCCTAGCAGCACATCCTCTTTCCTGTGTCAAGGAGCATCGTCCAGGGAGGTGAGAAGAAGGCAGTCCTCCCTAGAATTGAAGAACCAGATGGGCTGGGCAGGTGGGTTTTCACCTGGAACCTGGAGGATGAGCAATGACATCTCTCTCTCCACCCTGAGCTCAGCCCCAGCATCCACCTCCTGGGATCATGAGCAGTGCAGTGGTGCCTCCTAGTGGTCTCTGCTCTTCCTTTCCCAGATCAAGCACAGCCCTGAGATCCAACTGTCCCTCCTATGCGCCTGGGTTTCTTCACTGGACACCAGCGTGAGTCAACTTTCCTATAAAGCAGAACAAGCACAAGATTGGACCATGTTAGAGGAGGAATGGTGTCATCTCCACTTCTGGAGAGATCCCTGTCCCCATGTTTGGGGGAAGGACCAAGCCTCACTCCCATGCAGAGAGGAAGCTCTGGCTGTAACTGCACCTGTGGAGAGGTGAGGCCCTGCCCCCTCTACACTGATGACCAGAGCCTGCAGAGTGGGGCCAAGCTTTCCCTCAGCTGTGTCCTGTCAGGTTCATCCAGGCCTCAAAGAATAGACTCTGGACATTGCCTCTGGCAACGTGAGCTGGACACACACCCAGATGTAAGGTAGCCCTGCCAAGTATCTTGGGGTTGCCAGTAGTTCTGGGTGCTCAGTGTCTGGAGCGGAGGGTGGGAAGGAGGCTTGGTGCAGAACAAGAACCATATGTCACACATTATTTTATTCTTTATTAGTGTTTTTGTCATAAAATAAAACACAGGTACCATAAAAGATAAAAGATCTAAAAATGGTGCCCTTTAATCAAAAGTAAACACCCTTTAACCATCAGAGAGAGGGAGAAGTTTGGCAGCTGAACTAGAAGCCCCATCAACTGCCCCAGCTCAATGATAAACTCCTCCCTTTTTCAAATAAAAGCACATCCTGACTTATATGGTCATCACTTCTTTGTTCAATTTTATATTTTTATCATCTAAAATTATAGTTTAGCTTTACTTTTAAAAATACATTTTTTGTCCTCATTTATTCTATAGATTCCTCCTTGAAATTTGTATTGTTTGGTAGGGTTTCCTGTTCTTTGCATTTTGCAGATTGCACCCCAAGGTATGGTTTAATGTATCTCTAGGACCTGTATTTTCTATAAATTGGTAGTTTGGTATGGAGGTTTGTGCCTATTCAGGGTTTTTTTTTTTTCTCCATGAGGATTGATGGTACTATATCATGTTTTTCATCAAGAGGAAGAATTCAATACTAGTCATTTCTTTTTTGTGATGTTAACTGCCATTGCTTTCAGTGGCTAAATCTGTTAATTCATTACGAATTGCAAAAGTCTCAGTCTTTCATTTCTTCTCATATACTAGCTGAATAATTTCTAAAATAAAAGATTTGCCCTCTTCCACCAGTTGTCTATTCAGTAGAAACTTGTTTTTTGAGAGACTAAACCAAGTTTCCAATCACCTATGACCCAGCAATTACACTTTTGGTTATATACCAATAGAAATGCATGCATTTGTGTGCCAAAATATATGAAAATATTATTTATAGCAGCATGATTTTTAGAATCTGAGTACAACACAAACGTCTGTCAACAGTGGAGAGACAAGAAGTGTGAGCTATTTATAAAACTGAGCACCTGACTGCCACGGGAGTGAATAGTGACCACACACAGCAAGACCTGGGACATGGCCGTGACTGTATCCAGAACTGACAGAACTAATCTATGGTATTAGAAATCAAGAGAGTGTCTGCTGTAGGGTTGGGGAGGGTGATTTATAACCAAGTAGAACCCAATGGTGTTTCCTGGAGGCTGGCAATGCTGTTCCTTGATGTGGCCACTATTTACCTGAGTGTTCACTTTGTGAAAATCCACGGCCTACTTATGGTTTGTCCACCTTTCTCCATGCATGTCGTCCTTCATTCAAGTATACATTCCTGATGTTTTGAAACAATTCTCTCTAAGCTAATACAGAATCTCCATTACTGAAAGTCCTTAGAAATGCTGCATTGGAAAAAATTAGTCCAATTATTAAAAATCCATGAAATAAATGCTGTGACTCAGACATTAAGAGGAGAATCTACAACAAGAGCAGTAGGCTTGGGAGCTGACAGAAGAACAGCTTTGGAAATGGCTGTTGAGCCAGGAACTAGGAATCAAAACCCAAAAAGGCCCATGCAAGGTGGAGGGTGTGAAATGACGCCCCAGTAGTGCATGAATGAATGAGTCATGGGCAGTGGCTCATGGGTTGCTTGGTCAGTCAGGATCTTGGGTAAAATAAAGTTGGAAAACTGGGGAATGGAAGAGAGAGGTATGCACAGACCTCTTGACATGGGCAGAGCTTGAGAAGATAGTGGTTGCAGGTTTCCCCAAATGGAGAACATCAATAAAAAGGTAGAAATTTTACAAAGAGACCAGATAGAAAGTTTGGAGCTGAAAAGTGCAATAACTGAAATGAAAAAAGTCACTAGAGGGGCTCCAGAGCAAATTTCACCATGCAGAATGGAGAATCAGCAAGCTTGAAGATAAGACAACTGAAATTCTCTAGTTCATTAGCAGAAAGAGAAAAACTTATGAAGAAAAATGAACAGAACTTTAAAGATCTGTGAGACAACATCAAGCACATGCACTTTGGGAGTCCTCAGAGAAAGGAGAAGAATGACTATTTAAAGAATAACTCCAAACCTTCCAAATTTGATGAAAAACATTATTCATCCAACAAACTTGTTAAATTTTAAGCAGCAAAAGAATTTAAAGAGGTCCACACCGAGAGAACATTATAATCAACCCATCAAAAGCCAATGACAAACACAGCATATTGAAAGGAATAACAGAGAAGGAACTTTTCAGGTTCAATGGATCCTCAATAAGATTGCAGCCCAGTTTTCTTCAGAAACCATAGCGTTCAGAAGGCATTGGGATGTTGACAAATTTAGAGGTCAGAAAAAAAAAGACTGTCATGCAATAATCGTGTGTCTGGAAAAACTCTCCTTCAGAAATAATGCAGATATATGTGTGTGTATATATATATATGACTATACATAGTACTACATATATATAACTATATATAGTACTACTATGAAATTATATATATATAGTACTATATATAGTAGTCCTACTATAAAAGCTAGTAGTAATATGTATATTTTTGGTGTTTTTATGTGTGTGTGTGTGTGTGTGTGTGTGTGTATATATATAGTACTATATATAGTAGTCATATAAAAGCTAGTAGTAATATGTATATTTTTAGTGTTTAATTCTTCTTTTGTTTTTCCTATTTGGTTTAAAAGAAAATGCTCATTGACTGATGAATGAATAAACAACATGTAGTATATTTCTACAATGGAATATGATTTACCATAAAAGGAATGAAGTACTGATACATGCTACAACATTGCTGAATCTCGAAAACATGATAAGTGAAGGAAATCAGCCACAAAAGGATACATGTTTTATAAACCCATTTTTGTGAAATCTTCAGAAGAGACCAATCTATAGAGAAAGAAAGCAGACTTGTGGCGACAGGGTCTGGTGGCAGGAGGAAATGGAGGGTGACTGCTTAACGGTGCAGAGTTTCCCCTGAGGTGATGAAATACTCTGGAACTAGAGAGTGATGATGGCTACATAACATTGTGAACCTACTAATTGTCACTGCATTGTGCACCCATTGTACAATGGGTACAGTGGTAAATTTTGTGTTCATGTATATTTTATCACAATAAAAAAGAGGCTGAAGAATAGATTCCAAAATCTTTTATATGGTAAACTCCTGAGTTTGCTTGAGCATCTGCCCATCTGTCTTTTCCCGTCAGGACGTCATCTCCTACTTAGAGCTCACCCTTGTTCTTCTGTAAGTAGAAAGCCTTTCTTCACAACAGTCCCAGATCAGCCAGACCCAACCCCCAAAATGACTTTCTGTCTTGGATCCAAATGCTCAGGTGAAACTCTGGGGCAATTTCAGTGGGAGTGAAGAGATTATCCAACTAGGATGATTCATTTGGAGGGAAATGTTTGACCTTATGTTAGGAAAATCATTTGCTTTCCTAAAAAGGATCCTGCTTACCCGTGAGTATACAGTTTTTGTATGCACGGGGTGGAGTTCACAGCAGAGGAACTAACAATAGCTCTAGGAACACCATACACCTCATGCATAGCTGACTCACCCATCTGCTTCCCCCAGCTGAAGGAAGGAGCTGGATTATTACCTTGGCCCATCCTTCAACTGCATTTCACTGGATGTGCACCCTCTACAAGTGTGAACCTTCCAGGGTTCTCAGTTGCTCTTCCTGCTGTTGTGTGGCCTCCACTGGTGTGGCTCATGCCCAGGTGGCCTGCACGAGGCTGAGTGTCTCCTAATTCTCAAGGCCAACATTTTCAGTGAGCCCAGACCAAGCCTTTATGTTCTCAGGGACTCATATTTTCATCTGTGGAAGGGAAAAATCCATCTCACTGTCTTAGGTGTGATGGTAATTTTACATAAATATATATATATAATTATAGTATTTTTATGTCTATAAATGAGATAATCAGTATTTTATAAATTGATGGTATTGTTAGCATTGACTTCATTGCTCAGCTAAATGCTGTAACCAAAGCATGAGTCATGGAGTGGAGGAAGAATATTTTTCTACTCTCTGGAGGTGCCATAATCGGCATTTCTGCCCTATGGATTTCAAATGAGAAATTTGCTTTAGGCTGAGGTTGGAAGGAGATCTGAACTTCTTTGTATTACTATTATTTTAGATGGGGTCTCACTATGTTGTCCAAGCTGGAGAGAAGTGACTATTCACAGGTGTGATAATAGCACACGACAGCCTCAAAATCCTGGGCTCAAGCGATTCTCCCACCTCATCCTCCTGAGTAGCTGGGACTACAGGTGTGCGCTCAACCACTTTTCATTGTTATTTTACTTCAAATGCTTTATTTTGAATATTAGAAATGCGAAAATCTATTTGATCACAGAAGACTTTAAAATACACAGATCAATGCCTACTTGAATTAAAAAAAATAAAATACACAGAAGAAATACCACCTAGGTCTCCCCTCAAAAATATCACTGCTATTGTATTGTTGAACCTTCCTGGACTCAGCGTGAATGTTGGTCCCTGGAGCTATCCTTTGCAGTGGTGCTGATTTCCATTTTGTTGGTGGTGGTTTGTTTTTTTGTTTTTGTTTCTGAAACACAATTTCACTTTGTCACCCAGGCTGGAGTGCAGTGGTGCGACCTCAGCTCACTGCAAACTCCTCCTCTCGGGTTCAAGCGATTTCCATGCCTCAGCCTCCTGAGTAGCTGAGATTACATGCGTGCGCCACCAGGCCCAGCAAATTTTTTGTATTTTTAGTAGAACAGGGTTTTGCCATGTTGGCCAGTCTGGTCTCGAACTCCCGACCTCAAGTGATCCACCCGCCTCAGCTTCTCAAAGTGCTGGGATTACAGGAATGAGCCAGGGCACCTGGCCCATTTTGTTGTTCTCTATGTATATATTTTTATAGGTATCTTTATTGTACAAAGTTGCATTCATATGTTATGGGTTATCTTGAATGTTGCTTTTTGAATGTATTATTATACAAGTAGTTTTCCATGTTGTAAACTCTGTATAAAGTTTACGTGCTTTTTTGGCCTGCATGGTGGCTCACGCCTGTAATCCCAGCAGTTTGAGAGGCCGAGGTGGGTGGATCACTTGAGGTCAGGAATTCGAGACCAGACTGGCCAACATGGTGAAACCCCATCTGTACTAAAAAATACAAAAAATTAGCCAGGAATCGAGGCATGTGCCTGTAGTCCCAGCTACTCAGGATGCTGAGCCAGAAGAATCGCTTGAACCCGGGAGGCAGATGTTGCAGTAAGCCGAGATCATTGCCACTGTACTCCAGCCTGGGTGACAGAATGAGACTCCATCTAAAAAAATTTTTTAAATTTAAAAAGTTGACACACTTTTACAAGCTGCATCCCATCTCAAATAATGAGGTGATGTAACTGAGTTCTTTTAGATCCATCTGCTTTCATCTTATCTTTTTGTAGGTAATATTTTGACAAGCATGTTTGTACATAAAGATTCTCCTATGGTTGGGATTTCAAAAATTCATAGACTACTCAGGCCAGGTGCGGTGCCTCAAGCCTGTAATCTCAACACTTTGGAAGGCCAAGGCGGGTGAATTGTCCGAGCCCAGAAGTTCAAGACCAGCCTGGGCAACATGGCAAAATCCTGTCTCTACAAAAAATACAAAAAAAAATTAGCTGGGCATGGTGGCATGAACCTGTAGTCCTAGGTACCCCAATGTTTGAGGTGGGAAGATTGTTTGAGCCTGGAAGGTTGAGGCTGAAGTGAGCTGTGATCATGCCACTGCCCTCCAGACCGTGCTACAGAGTGAGAATTTGTCTCCAAAAATAAATAAATTCATAGACTACTCAAGTGATAAATATTAAACCAGAGACTGCTTTAAACATTTTAAAGCCTTATTAAACTGTCATACTGTGATTGTACTGACATATTTATTCATTTAACAAATATTTACTGAGAGCTATTTACTGATTATGATGGTGAGAAACAATGGTAAGGAAACAGAGCAGATCCCTTTATCAAAGAACATACATTTCAGTGATACTGACTGTAATGGTTAATTTTAGGTGCCATATTGACTGGGTTAAGGGATGCCTAGATAGCTGGTATAACATTATTTCTGGATGTGCCTGAGAGGGTGTTTCTGGAAGGGATTGGCATGTGAGTGACTGAGTGCGGAAAATCCTCTCTCACTGTGGGCAGCCACAATCCAATCACCTAGGGGCCCAGATAGAACAAAAAGGCAGAAAGGAGTCAAATTTTCTCTCTCTCTCTGTCAAGCTGGGACACTTTTCTTTTCCTGCCCTTGGACATCAGAACTCCAGGTTGTATGGTCTTTGGACTCTTGAGTGTTACACTAGTCAACCCTTTACCCTCCCACCTCCTCCTCTGGCCCCTCAGGCCTTTGGCCTTGGACTGAGCCAGGCTACTGGTTTCCTTGGTTCTCCAGCTTGCAGGTGGCCTCTCATAGATCTTATCAGCCTCCATAACTATGTGAGCCATTTCCACTAATAAATCCCCTCTTATCTATCTATCTATCTATCTATCTATCTACTCTATTGGGTCTTTCTGTCTTGGTAACCCTGATACACCAACAGACAATAAACAAATAGAATCTGTCATAGTATCAGTGATAATTGCCATTGATAAAAAATACACCTGGGCTAGAAGATTGGTGGGAGTGGTGGGAATGACAGGGAATACATTTCAGAAAAGGTAACCGGGTATGACATTTCTGAGAACTTGACCACAGAACATTTGAACAGAGACTTGAATGGTGTGAAGAGTGAGCCACGTGGACCCCCGGGGAGCAGGTGTATGTGGGAGTCACAGCAGGGGCAGGTGGCAGAGACAGGTCAGAGCAGTGACAAGAGGCTGGTGTGAGTGGAGATGAGTGAGCTGGGCTGAGAGTGGCGGGATGAGGCCACAGGCCTCATCCTATGATGAGGGGCTTGTAGGAAACGGTGAGAGACTGAGGTTTCATTGTGCCTAAGAAAGAAAAAGGCTGAGGTGTTCATAGGATATGTCCTAATTGCCATTTGAGAGGCTCACTCTGCCTCTGTGTGAGTAATGGACAGTGGGCATGAGAGGCAGCAGGCAGCCCAGCTGGAAAGCCCTTCTGGTTTACAATTCTTGAGAGGGTGGCTCTGGGGTGGTGCCAGGAGAGGAGTGAAAAGTGATTGGATTTAGTGTTGATATACTTGTTAATATTGTGGCAAAACATACATACTATGTAATTTACCTTCTAACCACTTTTTTCAGTGTACAATTCGGTGGCCTAAAAGCACATTTACAATGTTGTGTAACCACCACCAATATGCGTTTCCAGAACATTTTCATCATCCCAACAGAAACTGGACCCATTAAACCAAAGCTGTCCATTCTCCCTACCCTCAAACTCTGGTAAATTCTATTTTACTCTCTGTTTCTATGAATTTGCCTATTTTAGTTGCATCACATAAGTGAAATATTATATTTGTCTTTTTGTTTCTGGCTCATTTCACTTATAGTGTTCTCAAGGTTCATCCAACCTGAATTTCATTCACTTTTAAGGCTGAATAATATTCCATGCGTATGTGCACCATGGGTCATTTAGCCAATCATCCTCTAATGGACACTCAGTTGCTTCCACCTTTGGGCCATTGGGAATAGTGCTGCTATGAGCATAAATGTACACTTATCTGTGTGAGTTCCTGCTTTCAATTCTTTTGGGTATATGCCCAAAAGTGGAATTGTTGGCTCATATGGAAATTCTGTTTTTACTTTCTTGAGGAAGCGTCATACTATTTTTCATGGTTGCTGTACCATTGTACACTGTCACCAGCAGTGTACAAGTGTTATGACTTCTCCACATCTTCGCCAACACTTGGACTACTGAAGCTGGGCATATTTTCATGTGCTTATTGGCCATTTGTATATCTTCTTTGGAGAGTTGTCTATTCATGTCGTTCACTCATTTTTGAATGAGATTATTTGTTTTTCTGTTGTTGAGTCATAGTTCTTTATGTATTCTGGATATTAATTCTTTATCAGGTATATAATTGGCAAATATTTCCTCCCATTCTGTGCATTTTCTTTTAACTCTCTTAATAGTGTCCTTTATATATATAAAAAAGATTTTTAAATTTTGATAGTCTAATTTATTGTTTTTCTTTTATTGGTTGTGCTTTTGCTCACCAGCCAAGAAGCCATTGCCACATCCAATTTTCCTAAGATTTTCTTCAATGTTTTCTTCTAAAAGATTTATAGGTTTGACTCCTAAGTTGAGCTCCTTGAACCATTCTGAGTTAATTGAGTTAATTTTTGAATATGGTGTAAGGTGATGCTATGAATTTTGTCCAACATCATTATTTTGTATGTGGATATTAAGGTTTCCTGGTACTATCAGCTGAAGTGGGGCTGATACACTTGTAAGATGCAGTGAGCAATAATACATGGGAACACCATGCATTTATTTACTTGTGTTTACTCCATAGTTGATTGGAGGAGGCTTTTGGTGACAAACCCAAAAGAAATGAATACATACGAATTCTTATGAAATCAAAATCAAATAAAATTATAAATCTTAAAATGTTAAGAGTAAGGCAAGACTAGAACATCTCTAGACAAGCTGAAACATGCTGAAATGGAGGGTTTACTGCTTTCCTTGCTATAAATTTTGCTGGCTCACAATAGCTTACGTTTACTGCATAAGGGAGCCACAGGGAGGTGTGCTTGCTCACATAACAAGTCCCTGGTTTTCTTCAGAAACAAGTTCCAATTCTCCACTTAGAGCCAAAAAAAATTAATTGCAAGGTGTTCAAACTAAAGTTGGCTTCTATAAAGTCAAAGAATAAGCAGTAAGTGTAAAATAAACCTCAGGAATCCAAGGAGATTCTACCTTTTTACCTAGAAATGGCCTTACAATGCATCGCTGAAGGGAGAGGGTCCCTTCCAGGAACCCCACTATGTAGGGGTTTCTGCTGCAGTCCCAAATTGAGTTGTCCCTTCTCTCTAACTGCAGGTCCCACAAGGCCTTACTGTAGCTTCAATAATTTCACCCAGGCTAAGATTTGGGGGGTTTGATGCTTTTTATTTTGAGCTGCTGTCTGGGACTTAGAAAGGTGACTTGCATGTTTTGTCAAAATGTTATTTCTTTGGTGGAATTTGACATTCATGGACACTCTGCTTTCCTGTGTGGTTCCTACAGGGGCAGATGACCTTGCACTTCTTTTAGGCACTTCACTAACAGTGGTAGAAGGTTTGAAGTTAGGGCCTCCCTCAATCTTTACCCTCTCTCTAATGCAGAGGATTGGGGTCTTTTGGCAGAAGAGTGGTGTCTTGGGCCCCAGCAGACCTGATGAATATCAATATCCAATGCCCTGTAATGAAGTCATGTGTGCCATATCATCACTTCTGCATGCAGTCTCATGGGAAGGTGGATTCCTGGACCCCAGGTTAAGGGCCTAAGCACTACAGGCATAAAGATAGAGCTCCAGGGAAGGGAGAGATGACTGGGATGGGACCACACTTTTCCTTCAGGGTGTCCCTCAGTTCAAGGAAGTTTGTACTCAAGGGAGAGAAAGTCCTGGCAGGCCTCCTCACCCTTGGCATTCTTGGTACTGGGGCTGGATAATTGTCTGTTATGTGAGTGATTGGGCTGACTCGTGGACTGCAGGATGTTCACCATCCCTGGTCATTCCCCACAAGATGCTGGTAGCACCTCCTCCTCACTCCAGTCATGGCAACAAAAAATTTTTCCAGACATAGCTTGTGTCCTTTGGTGGGAAAATTGCTCCTGGATGAGAATACTCATTTGAGAGATAGAGACACTCAGGAGCTGGGCCTGTAGAGGGAAAGTGATCAGGAAGTAGATACAAAGCAGAGTTGGGCTGGGGAACAGAGGAAGGAAGTCTAGGCCTGGAGGGGCCTGGTCTGATGGTTGCAGGTCTGAAGCTCAGAACCTCAGAATATGGGGAACTAAAGCTCGTGAGGAATGAGGAGAGTGGCAGAACCTCCTATTGCCAGAATATCACACTCATACCCACTAGACACCCAGCCCATTGTTCTGCATCTCTGGGAAGTCAGGATAAATTTGGCCGTTATCGGGTCAGAAAGAGTCCTGGTAACCCTAGACTTTGTGTGCCTCCTGACATGATGAATGTGCAGTCACAGTTCCTCCTGTAAACATTGCTGCCAAATGTTTAACCCAGATCTACACAGGTCCTTAGGAGGCACAGCAGACAGAGGAAAAAAGTAAAAGGCATCAAGGGAAATAATATGATAAATTCAGTGTGGAGAAGATTCCACAGGTATTTGGCCTCATCTCTGAAACAGGTAGTGCCATTTTAAAAGAAAAAAGGTGGGTTGATTTTTATAGATTATAGGTAATTAAAAAAACATAACCAAAGGCAACGAGTGGACATTTTAAGAAAGCAAGCTATAGAAAATAGGTACAAAAATGTACTGAAAAAAGTGGAGATATTTGAACATAAAAGGACTTTAAATAATATTATGGAATTATTATTTCTTTTCTTTGGTGTGATAATGTTGGTTCTTATTCTTAAGAGGTGCGCGATGAAGTATTTAGTGGTCTAGAATCATGGGTCTTGCAAGTTACTTTAGAATGACTCAGCAAAAATCTTAATCTGGACCCTTTTCATAAGGAGGTGCCAAAAATGAGAAGGAAGCTTCTGCCCCTCCTAAAGCCAAAGCCAAAGTGAAGGCTTTGCAAGGCCGAGAAGGCAGTGTTGAAAGATGTCCACAGCCACAATAAAACAGAAGATCCACACATCACCCACCTTCCAGCGGCCCAAGATGATGTGACTCCGGAGGCAGCCCAAATATCATTGGAAGAGCACCCGCAGGAGAAATAAGCTTGATCACTGTGCTATCATCAAGTTTCCGCTGACCACTGAGTCCACCACGAAGAAGACAGAAGACAACAAAACACTTATATTCATGGTGGATGTTAAAGCCAACAAGCACCAGATCAAACAGGCTGTGAAGAAGCTCTGTGACATTGATGTGGCCAAGGTCAACACCCTGATTCAGTCTGATGGAGAGAAGAAGGCATATGTTCGACTGTCTCCTGACTATGATGCTTTGATTGTTGCCAACAAAATTGGGATCATTTAAACTGAGTCCAGCTGGCTAATTCTAAATATATGTATATCTTTTTACCATAAAAAAAATTAATCCTTTCACTCACTCTGTCTCTACACACACACACACTTACATACATGCTATACAAACATATCTACTTGCATCTATAAAAAGATACATTTTTATTTTTTATTTTTTTAATTTGTGTATGTTCATGAGGCACAAGTGCAATTTGGCCACATTGATATATTGTGTTGCAGTAAAGTCAGAGCCTTTGGTGCATCCATCACTGGGGCGATGTACTGGGCACATTGTACCCACCAAGCAACCCCTCCCCTCATACACTCCCTACCAACCACCCCTACCCTTCCGAGTCTCCATTGTCCACCATTCCACACCCTACTTCCGTGTATATAAAGAGATATTAAGCAAATATGCACGATGATAACTGTCAAATTTTATTGCACTATTCTTTCAGCTTTTCTATACATCTGAAAATTTATATAAGTTGGAACAATGAGGGAGAGAGAGAGAGAGAGAGAGAGATGAATCTGAATAGGTTAGGGGTTGTGTCCCACTAGAGAACATAATGGACCTTTGTGATTCTCAAAGTGTGGTCCCCTGAGCTGCCTTCAGGGATTCCAGGAGGGAAACCTGTTTTCACAGTGATGCCAATATGCCATCTGCCTATTTCATTATGTTGACTTTTTCATTAATGCTGCAAATGCCAAAATAGGTAACACACCCAGGACCTTAGCAGAATAAAGGCAGTGGCACCCAACTGCATTCTCACTTAAGGATATCTTTGATGGAGCAGGAAAAGTTCTACTTCCACTAAATTTTGATCCTTGGCTACATACCTTTTTAATATTCTTTGTGAGAAAATGGGAAGTATGCATAAAACACTTACTGCACGATGGTAATCTTGAGGAAGGACACTTGTGTGGCTGAGTTATGAGTTTGACCAGCAGATCTTCTCATTCACCCACTGAAAGACATTTGCATTATTTCCAGTTTGGAACTATAATGAATAAAGCTGCTATGAATATTTGTGTACAGGTTTTGTTGTGAACATAAAGTTTTCCCTTGTTTGGGATAAGCACCCAGAAGGGCAATTGCTGGCCTTATGGTAATTTCATGTTCATTTCCAGAGTGGCTGTACCATTTCACATTCCTTCCAGAAATATTTGAGTGGTCAAGTTCCTTTGCAACCTTGCCCTTGCCAGCATCTTATGTTAACTTTATTTTGTATTTCAGCCATTCTTACAGGTGTATAGTGATATCTCATTGTGATTTTAATCTGTATTTCCTTAATGACTAACGATGTTGAGCATCTTTTCTTGGGCTTCTTAGCCTTGTGTTTATCCTCTTCAGAGAAACGTCTGTTCATGTCTTGCTCATTGCCTATTTTGTATTTGGATTTCATTTTTACTGTTGACTTTTTAAATTTCTTTGTATATTCTGAATGCAAGTCTTTACAGAATTTGTTGTTTGCAAATATCTTCTCTCATTCTGTAGCTTGTCTTTTTATGCTCTTCATAGGTCTCTCACAGAGCAACAGTTTTTAATTTTGGTAAGAGCCTATTTATTAACTTTTTCTTTTATGGATCATACTTTTGGTGTTACAGCTAAGAACTGTTTGTCCAGTTCTCATTCTGATGATTTTTTCTTAAGAGGTTTATAATTTTAAAATTTTAATTTATTTATTATTTATTTCAGAAAAAAACATCTCGCCCGGGCTGGCCTTGAACTCCTGGGCTCAAGGGATCCTCCCACCTCAGCCTCAGAAGTAGCTGAGACTACAGGCCGGTGGCACCATGCCTGGCTTGATGTTTGTCATTCTATATATATGTTTTACATTTAAGCCTGTGATCCATTTTGAGTTATTCTTTGTATATGGTGTGAGGTTTGGGCCAGGTTGTTTTTTAATTTTTCTACTGTGGTTGTCCAGTTGCTCCAGCACCGTTTGTTGGGGAAGCTCTCCTTCCTTCATTGAATTGCTTTTGTGCTTTTGTAAGAGTCAGTTGAGCATATTTGTGTGTTTTGCTCATTTTTAGTTGAGATGTTCATTTTTTTATATCAAGTTTAAGAACTTGTCACATATTCTAGATACAAGTTCTTCATCAAAAATGTGATTTGTGATGAATTGTGAAATATTTTCTCCCAGTCTATGGCTTGTGTTCTCATTTTCTTAATGGTGTCTTTTGGAGCACCAAAGTTTCAAATTTTAACTAAGCCCAATTTATCTTTTCTTTTTTCATTTGTAGATCATGCCTGTGGTATGTTACTTAAGAATCTTTTGCCTAATCACCCAAAGTAAGAACAAGTTTCTCCTATATTTTCTTGTAGAAATTTTATATTTTAAACTCATATATTTTAGCTCTTTAATTTGAGTTGATATTTTATATGGTATGAGATGTCTAAATCCACCTCTTTTTGTTTCTTTTATCAGTTTGCCCACCTGATCAGAGCTAACTACAGCTTCAACTCTTGGGCTCAAGTGATTTTCTTGCCTCAGTCTCCTAAAGCACTGAGATTATAGGCACAAACCACTGAACACTGCCATGTATTTTTACATTTAGTTGTCCAGTTGTGTCTAAACCATTTGTTTAAAAGACTATTATTTCCCCATTGAATTACCTAGGCAATTTTGTTGGATGTCAATTGAAAAAATGTAAGAATGTCTTTCTAGATTCTCACTTCTGTTCATTTATCTCTATGTCTGTCAGTTCTACACTATCTGGATTATTATAGTTTTATATTATATTCCAATTTTTTTCAAATTTATGTTGGCTCTTCTGCATCTTTTGCATTTTCATAAGCATTTTAGAATTATTTTGTCAAGTTTTATAAAATGCCCGCTGGGATTTCGGTAGAGATTGTGTTGAATCCATAGATTGATTTGTGGAGAATTGCCATTTATTATTGAGCTTTCCAACCTGCATCTCTCCATTTGTTTAGACCATTCATTTCTCTCAGTAATGTTTTGTACTTTTCAGTGTACAAACACTGCCCTCTTCCTAAATTTATTCCTATTTCATGATTTTTGTAACTACTGTGAAAAGAAATTCTAGATTTTCATTGCTGGTATAGAGAAATAGAATTGATTTTTGTATATTGGTTTTATATCCTATGGGCTCTTCTGAACTCTTAGTGCTACAGGCTTTTATCTGCCTGTGAATTCTATAGGCAGGATCATGTGAATAGAATTTTATGTTTTCTTTTTTGATCTGAATGACTTTAATTTTTTATTTTTCATTTTTTGCCTTATACAGGCTAGAATCTCTAGTACAATGTTAAATAAAAGTGATGAAAGTGGACATCTTTGCTTCGATCCCCATCTTAGGAGGAAAGTATTCAGTCTTTCATCACTATGCATGATTTTAGCTGTGAGTTTTTCACAGATGTCCTTTATCGTGTGAGGAAGGTCCCTCCATTCCTATTTTGTTTAAAGTTGTGAACATGAATGGTGTTAAGATTTTTGTCAATTGTTTCTTCTGCATCAATTGAGATAATTATATTGCTCTGGTCCTTTATTCTATTAATATGGTGCATTACATTAATTGATTTCCAAATGTTAAGCCAACCTTGTATTCCTGGGATGAATCCCATTGGTCATGGAGTGTAATCCTTTTTATATGGTGGTGTATTCAGTTTGCCAATGTTTGTTAAGGATGTTTGCATTTATATTCATTGGTGATACTGGTCTGTAGTATTCTTTTCTTGTGAGTCTTTGTCTGACTTTGATATTAAGGTAAAGCCAGTTCCACAAATGATTTGGGGCCCCCTCTCTAGGCGGGTGTGGTGGGAGATGTTGTCTGTCTGTGGCAGTGGTGATCTCAGGGTGCAAAGGTTGGGCAGAGGCAGCCTCAGGCTGAAGGGTCTCAAGAAAACCCCTACTCCACATGGAGAATAAGATCCACTGTCGGCTGCCAGGGCAGTGGCCTGAGTGGAATCCCTGCTAGAAATGGGGTAGTAAAGCCTTGCGGTCTCACCACACAGGGGCCCTGGGGTGGAGCTGAGTTTCCAGGGGTTAATGGACCTGGCAGGAGCAGGATGGCCCAAGTGCAGGTCATGGGCCTGGGTGAGTTCAGGGGGTCAGGGGACACCAGGCCTCCTCCAGCATGGGGCTCCTGAGGGTCAGGTCAGGTGCAGACCTGTGGCAGCCACATGTTTCGATGCTGGGCCTGCAAGCCCCAGGGCTTCCTGATGGGCTCTCCAGTTAGGAGCTGCCTGCTCAGGGCTGGGAGGTGAAGAACGTTGAGCTGCAGGTGGAGGGAGTAAATGTTTTGTTTCTTGGAGGGAGCTGCTGATGTTGATGGAGTCAACAGGAGGAGATTGGTGAGGGCTGGGAAAAGCTGGGTGGGAGGGAGAATCAATGTGGACATTATTTTTTTTTCTGAGCGAAGTCATAGTTTGAAATCTGGAAAGCGTGAGGAAGGAGTATTCCTGAGAGGATACAAAGATTTCTTACCCAGACCTAATTTTTCTTCACTGCCCCTGCCTCCCGCAAGCCTCATGAATCCATAGGCCCAGTACCAAAACCAGGTGGTGCCAACAGGCCATGCAGGCACCATGCAGTTGGGCTTGTTTCTGGTCATCTCCTAGGTCCCTGACTTAACTGGGGTAGCATGGACCCTGCAGCCAGATGACCTGGATTCAACCTGCAGCTCTGGTCTCACTGGCACTTTCCCTCCTGGTGGTTCAGTTTCTTCAACTGTGAAATGGACAGTTACTGGCTTACCTCTAGGGTGGGTTTCTCAACAGCAGCTGTATTAACAATTTGGGACAGAGAATCCCTTGTGGAGTGGCCTCTCCTGTGCATTGTGGAAGGTTTGCCAGCAGCACCCCACTCACCCCCTCCCACCAATCCCGACGTGACAACCGAAAATGTCCCAGGATTTTTGGGTCTCCCTTGGGTCTGGAAGCTGCACTTAGACATTTTCGCACCTGACACTTGAGCTCATCTCTGCTTTGGTCCAAATATGGCCTCTCTTTTTTAAAAAAAGTTTTTTTCTTTAAAGATTGTATCCATCTTTTAAATAAATCAATTTTCTTCCTGTATCTCTGCATTCAGCTAATCCTTCCACACCCTTTCTTTAGTATATTTTGAAATGTATCCATTCTACTTCTAGTAATTAGCATATCTGACTTGCATGATACCTGCTATTACCCCATTAGAGCTCTGATTTCTTGAGTACAGGGAATGGAGTGTGTTCCTGATTCTGCTCTGGATGACTTAATTCAATTTATTTTACTTTACTTGTCAGGGATGTTGGTCTTCATCTGTAAAATGTAATTGTGGATGTGGCTTGAATTACTGGGTGGTTTTATTTCTTCATTCAGCTAGTATTTGTTGTGTACCTACTGCACGTCAAATACATGGCATGATATTGTTTCATGGATCACACCACAGCAAATAAGAAACTATATTAAGGACATTATAGCCAGGTGTAGTGGCGTGTGCCTGTAGTCCTAGCTACTTGGGAGGCTGAGGCAGGAGAATTGCTTGAGCCCAGGAGTTTGAGGTTACAGTCAGCTCAGCTATGATCACCATTGCTTTTCAGCCTGGGCAACTAAGCAAGACCCTGTCTCTGAAAAAAAGAAAACAGATATTGTGAGCTGTCTACATGTACTCTATGTCTCAGGAGATTCATGTCCTGTAGTTCTAACTGGCATCTCCTTGTGGTTTTTCACGAATGTTTGGTATTTCTTTTCTATCCCTTTACTTTCAACTTTTCTGTATCTTCTACCGATAGTGTGTCTTTTATAAATAGCCTATGGTTATTTATTTGTTTATTTATTTATTTTTACCCCTGCGCACTATTTATCTTGTAATTGGGGTGTTTGAGTCTGTTATCTTTAATGTCATTGTTGCCCTGGTTGGATTTAAGTCTACCTTGTCATTTGCTGTTTTCTAACATTACATCTCTTTTTGCCCCATTATTTTTCTTTTCTTGCTTTTTTTAGATGAATCAAGTATTTTCATTATTTTAATCTTCTTAGTGTTTTAGTTACCCATTGCCTTATTATTCCCTTAATTATCCAAGAAAGAACAATATTAATCTGTGACTTATTATAACCAATTGGAAACCATAACTTCCCTTTCACATACCTGTGCAGATAGCCCAGGAAAGAATTGGTGCTCTGCATATACACCATGGAATACTATGCAGCCATAAAAAAGGATGAGTTCATGTCCTTTGCAGGGACATGGATGAAGCTGGAAACCATCATTCTCCGCAAAATATCACGAGGACAGAAAACGAAACACCACATGTCCTCACTCATAAGTGTGAGTTGAACAATGAGAACACATGGACACAGGGAGGGGAACATCACACACCAGGGCCTGTTGGGGGGTGGGGATCTGGGGGAGGGATAGCATTAGGAGAAATATCTGATGTAATGACAAGTTGATGGGTGCAGCAAACCAAAATGGCACATGTATACCTATGTAACAAACATGCACATTTTGTACATGTACCCTAGAACTTAAAGCATTAAAAAAAAAATTGGTGCTCTGGCTCTGAGATACAGGGGGCCAGGGGTATGGAAGCAGGAGAGTAATTGGATGATGAAGCTGTAGCTGCAGAGCCATCTGGGCTCCTCACCTGCATTCCTTGTAGACATCTCCTCTAATGAATGCCTGTGATGCCCTCTCCTCAGTATGCTCCTGCCAGAGTCTCCCCATCTCCACTGACAGCAGCTCCACCCTTCTACTCTCATAGTCTAAAACCATGGCTGTCCTTGATTCTTCTTTCTCAGAAAACAGATACAATCCATTAGCAAATGCTATGATGCATCTAGAATCTCATCACTTCTCATTATTTTCACTGGTCACACCCAGGTCAAGGTAACCGATATCTCTATCCTGAAGTGCTACATGCCTTTCCCACTGTTTTCTCTACTGCCTCGCTTGTCCCCCACCTCTCAATTCTGTTCTCAGTAGGGCAGCCAGAGAGAAGCTTTTAAAGAATAAGTCCCACCATGTCCCACTTTTCAAAACTGTACTCTAACTCCCCTTCTCACTCAGAGCAAAAGTGAAAACCCTGCCCACACCCTCCAGGCCTACCTGCTCTGGCCACACCTCTGACCTCATCTCAGTTACTCTCTGTCCAGCCCTTCTGGACTCTTCTCACTTCCCAAAACACAGATACCTTCCTGCCCTAGTGCATTTTCATGGGAGGCTCCCCTGCCTGGAAAGAACTTTCCTAGACATCCTCGTAGATATCTCCTCATGTCCTTCAAATTGTTCTTCAAGACCTAGAAGAAGCTTCTCTGCTCCTTCTTGAATCTCTGTCTGGCTCAGCCCACTTGCCCCCACCATGTCCATTAGGGTGACACAGAAGTGCTACAAGGTATTCCACTCTGGCCCCCAGGCCTTCAGCAGCTGCTCCTACACGAGTGGGCCTGGTGCCCACATCAGCTCCTTGAGCTTCTCCTAAGTGGGCAGCAGTGGCAGCAGCTTTTGGGGTAGCTTGGGCATGGCAAGGGTCTGGGTGGAGGCTGTGGTGGGGCTTGTGGTATGGGGGGCATCACAGCCATCATGGTCAACTAGAGCCTACTGAGGCCCCTTAAGCTGGAGGTGGACCCCAACATTCAGGCCATGTGCTCCCAGGAGAAGGACCAGATCAAGACCCTCAACAACAAATTTTCCTCCTTCATCAACAAGTTACAGTTCCTGGAGCAATAGAACAAAATACTGGAGACCAAATGGAGCCTCCTGAAGCAGAAGATGGCTCAGAGGAAGATGGACTGCGTGATCGAGAGCTACATCAACCTTCAGCAGCAGCTGGACACTACGGGCCAGGAGAAGCTGAAGCTGGAGGCAGAGTTTGGCAACACACAGGGACTGGTGGGAGACTTCAAGAACTAGTACGAGGATGAGATCAATATTGATACAGAGAAGGAGAATGAATTTGTCCTCATCAAGAAGGATGTGGCTGAAGTTTACATGAATGAGGTAAAGCAGGAGTCTCGCCTGGAAGGGCTGAAATGATCAACTTCCTCAGGTGGCTGTATGAAGAGGAGATCATGGAGCTGCATTCTCAGATCTCGGACACATCTGTGGTGCTGTCCATGGACAACAGCCACTTCCTGGACATGGACAGCATCATCGCTGAGGTTAAGGCCCAGCAAGAGGAGATCACCAACTGAAGCTGGGCCAGGGCTGAGAGCCTGCACCAGGTCAAGTATGAAGAACCGCAGGCGCTGGCTGGGAAGCACTGGACAGCTTGCATCACACAAAGACGGAGATCTCAGAGATGACCTGGAACCTCAGCTAGCTCCAGGCTGAGATTGACAGCCTCAAAATCCAGTGGGCCTCCCTGCAGGCCGCCATCACAGATACAGAGCAGCATCAGGAGCTGGCCATTAAGGAAGCCAAGCTATCTGCGCTGGAGGCCACCCAGCAGTGGGTGAAACAGGACATGGTGCGGCAGCTGTGTGAGTACCAGGAGCTGACAAACATCAAGCAGGCCTGGACATTGAGATCGCCACCTACAGGAAGCTGCTGTAGAGCAGGGAGAGCTGGCTGGAATCTGGGATACGGAACATGAGTATCCACACGAAGACCACCAGTGGCTACTCAGGTAGGCTGAGCTTGGCCTACGGGGCCCTCACAAGCCCTGGCCTCAGCTACAGCCTGGGTTCCAGATTTGGCTCTGGCAGGGGCTGCAGCTCCTTCAGCCACACCAGCTCCTCCAAGGCCGTGGTTATGAGGAAAATTGAGACCTGTGATAGAAAGCTGGTGTCCAAGACCTCGAATGTCCTGCCCAAGTGAATGGCCACAGCAGCCACTCCCAGCCTGCCCCCTCCTGTGACTGCCCCAGGGCCTGTAGGGGAGGCTGCTGTGCAGGGGAGCATAGGGAACAGGAGACTCACCTGAGGCTCAGCCCTCGCCCTCAGCCCACCCATGGCAGGAGTTTACTGCCTGGGGTACCCCCACTTGCACATGCCTTCAGCTACAAAGGAAATGTTTTTTTTTTTCTTTTTTCCAAATAAAAGCCACAGTTAGCTCTGCCAACTGTGGAAAAAAAAAAATCTTTCCTTGAAGGTCACATTTGCAACAAGGCCCATGCTGACTGCGTAGTACAACAGCCACCTTCCCTGTCTCCACAGCCCACACTCTGGATCACTCACCTCACAGCACTTGCCACCTTCTAACACAAGCATTTTCCTTCCTTACTCTGCTTATAGTGTATCTTGTGTTTGCCTCTTCTCTCTAGAACATATGCGCCATAAGGCCAGAAATTTTTTTGTTTTTAGTTTAAAGATGTTTTCCAAATGCAAAAACAGTCATATACCTAGCAGACAACAAATGTCAGTTCAATGAATGATCACCGTAGAGCACCTCCCTATCTTTATTAATGTAGCCTCAGGCCAAATGCTGTTTTGTGGCTGCTACAGCTGTTTGTGTCAGCTACAGCACAACACCCTCTCACACTGACATCAGTGCTTTTGTCACCAGTGATGCTTGTGTGCCCTCTCTCCCCTCATTCCTCCTCCCACACCAACCCTCCTGCACAGTGCAGCACACAACCATATTTCTCTCTTCAGGAAAGATAATCTTAGGCTTATAAGTCCAATTTTCCAACTACATATAAATCTAAATTAGACTCCGCTTTACAAATCCATGAGTTTGGATTGGAGCTAGCACTAGGATTACTATAACTCAGGGCAGGAAGAAGAGTACGAGAGCAGAAGAGGAGTTCCAACAGAAAGTTAACTATGATGAGAAACTATGGGACCTCTCCTCTCTGCAAATGTCACAATCTGGTTCCTATAAGAAGGCTGGTGAAAAGATGGAAAATACAATCCAGGAAAGAGCCCTGGAAGGAGGGCAAGTGCTGGACAGATCTGAAAAATTAGTCTCTTGATACCACAGGGACTTCTGTGTGCAGGGACTGCCCTAAATGACATTGGAGTCTCTGTGATCACAGGTCCTGGTGGGACAAGGTTCTACTGAAGGACAAAGGCCACTGTAGCAGCAGAGATGACCTGGCTGAGCAGTGACCACATAAAGCCCACAGTGGCCTGAGCACCCACTGGGCACAGCCCCATCTACTCTCCTCCCCTGCAACAGATCAGCACAGGAAACATAGGCTCTGGAAGGTCCTCAGGTCTTCCATTTATTTTGTCTCTCAAATTTTAGTAATCTCCTCCTCTAATTAACTCATCAACCTCTCATGGCAACAATTTGAAGAAGTAAATTTATACTCAGATTCTAATTTTAATAGGAAGTCACGAAAGGGAGGCATGAACAAATCTTGCTTCTCAGTCCCACACAAGGAAGCTGTCTCACACTATAGAGAAAATATTCATGAACAAATTCATATCAGTCACAGTGAGAGGTAACACCCTAAATAGCCCATTTCATGCTCAAGACATCCAAGTCAAAGAAACCCCATAGCACAGCTGAGTCCCCTTTGTTCCCCCCAACACCCCACTCACATCAGGGCCCCTGCCCTGGAGTGTCACCTTTATTAGCTGTGAGAGACACCCCAGAGCCCTGGGCACTGTCAATGATTGGGGTAGAACAAAAATAGGACCTGGTCAGAGCCCACAGATGTGGCTAGAGGAACTGTGGGGTAGGTGAGCTCCCTCAAAGGCTCCTGACCACAATATGCAAACAATCTCAGGGATCAGCCTCCTGCATACTTACTTGCAGCCTGAGAGTAGCTCCCTCTGTTTCTATCTGTGGGAAGAAAATGTCCTGTGAGAGGCCGGAAAGGAGGCAGGGCCATAAGGTCCTAGAGCAACCCCCTAGTCTTTGATCCCAGAGAAGTTTCCAGAAAAGTGTAACTGCAGATCCAGGGCAGGATCAAGAAATATGAAGAAAGCAGGAGGTCCGCCCTCCTGAGGTCTGTCATCAGCAGGGACCTTCCCCTGTGATTTGTGACTGCTGGGATCAGGTCCCATCACCACCATAATCACTGAAGTGAAGAATCTGTCCTTCATTGTCACAGGTGCTTTACAAATGAGTAGGTGCTGGCACACAGGGCCCAGGCTGGGTAGGCCCATAAGTGTGGATGGTGCTTCCCAGTAATGAGGCAGGGCACACTTCTACCTGGGGCTTGAATCCCCCAGTGGGACAAGAAAACTCAGACTCCACTCCTCACCCCTTCCCTACCTGAGCTCTTCTTCCTCCACATTACAGCAGCGACCACAGCTCCAGTGACCACAGCTCCAAGGACAACAAGGCCAGCAACGATGCCCACGATGGGGATGGTGGGCTGGGGAGACTGCTCTGGGAAAGGAAGGGAATGTGAGTGGCCCTGATCTCCAGGCCTCAGCCCTGACCCTGCTGAAGGGCTCCAGAAGGGCTCCTGCTTTCCCTGAGAAAAGACGTGACCCCTCATTCCCCTCCTTACCCCATCTCACTCCTTACCCCATCTCAGGGTGAGGGGCTCGGGCAGCCCCTTGTGCTGCACATGGCAGGTGTATCTCTGTTCCTCTCCAGAAGGCACCACCACAGCGGCCCACTTCTGGAAGGTTCCATCCCCTGTAGGCCTGGTCTCCACAAGCTCTGTGTCCTGGGTCTGTTCCTCCCCATCCCGCTGCCAGGTGAGCGTGATCTCGGCAGGGTAGAAGCCCAGGGCCCAGCACCTCAGGGTGGCCTCATGGTCAGAGATGGGGTGGTGGGCAATGTGTGCCTTTGGGGGATCTGATAAGAGTCAGAAAATTCAGGCACTTTGCACTCCTCATGGGAAACCCCAGCAGCACCCATGTGACCAACCTGAGAATGGACAGGACACCTGGGGTGGGGAAGGGAGCACAGAACCCAGACACAAGCCTGATCATAGGCACCTGGGAAAATCTCCTATTCCTTGGAAAGTTCGAGTCTCTGACGGGGCAGCAGGGACTTCTGGCCCTGACCTAAGTGGAGGCCGAGGGACTCAGAAGAGCTGGAATCAGAGCCCCAAACACATTGAGTGTGAGGCAGAGAACAAAACTTGAGAGGAAAAGTCACGGGGCCCAAGGCTGTTGGAGGGCTCAAAGGGGACCGCGGATCGGTATTCCAGGGGCTGTCTTCCCTCCAGTCCCTCAGAGATTTCATCCCTTAATTGTCCCAGAGAGCAGGGCGGACTCTCACAGTCACTCTCTGGTACAAGATCTGGAAAGCCAGGAAGATTCTTCCTACTCAGGACCAGAGGGAGGGCGATATTCTAGCACTGGGCCCACTTTCCTCCCCACCTTGTGCGAGGCCATCCCAAGAGATCTACAGGAGATGGGGAAGGCGCCCATGGCCCCTGGTACCTGCGCGCTGTAGCGTCTCCTTCCCGTTCTCCAGGTATCTGCGGAGCAACTCTAGGCACTCGCCCTCCAGGTAGATCCTGAACTCCTCTGCATATTCCTCTGCCTCATAGAAGCGCTGGGTGATCTGAGCCACGGTGTCCGCCGCGGTCCAGGAGCGCAGGTCCTCGTTCAGGGAGATGTAATCCTTGCCGTCGTACGCGTGCTGGTGATACCCGCGGAGGAGGCGTCCGTCGGGCCCCATGTCGCAGCCATTCATTCCCTGGAGGGTGTGAGATCCTAGCCGGGTCCCCGCAGTCAGCCCCGCCCAGCTAGCCCCGCCCCCTCCCCGCCCAACCGCGGGGATTTTGGCCTAAACTGAAAATGAACCTGGGTAAAGGCGCCTGCGACTCTCCCGGGTGGAGGGTCTGGGTGGGTCCCGCGGCCTCGGGGTGGAATTCGGACCCGGGGACTCTGGGGCACCCGGGCGGTCCGTGGCGGGTGGGGAGTGGTCGTGACCTGCGTCCCCGGCCGGGGTCACTCACCGGCCTCGCTCTGGTTGTAGCGGCGGAGCAGGTTCTTCAGGGCCACTCGGTCAGTCTGTGCGTTGGCCTTGGCGTACCCTGTGGTCCACTCCCAATACTGCGGCCCCTCTTGCTCCACCCACGGCGCCCGCGGCTCCATCCTCGGAATCGCCGCGTCGCTGTCAAACCGCAGGAACTGCGTGTCGTCCACGTACTCCACGGCGATGTACCGGGGCTCCCCGCGGCCGGGCCGCGACACAGCGGTGCTGAAATACCTCAAGGAGTGGGAGCCTGGGGGCGAGGAGGGGCTGAGACTAGCCCGACCCTCCTCCGGGCGCGGCTCCCCGAGTCCTGCGCCCCCCGCCAGGCTGGTCCCTCACTCCTCCTTGTAGAGGCCGTTTCTCTCTCGACCCCGCACTCACCCGCCCAGGTCTCGGTCAGGGCCAGGGCCCCTGAGAGCAGCAGGAGGAGGGTTCGGGGCGCCATGACCCGAACCTCCGCGTCTGGGAAGAATCTGAGTACCGGGGGGTGCGTGGGGACTTTAGAACCGGGAATTGCGACGACACAGATTGGCTTCTCTAGAAACCCGACACCCAGTGGGAGTGAGAAATCGGGCCGCGTCGTGAGTATCCAGGAAGAAGGACCTGACACGGGTTGGGAGAGAAAGAGAAACTGGGGAGATGGGGAATTCTCAATACTGAGCCTCCCCACCCCAGATACCGCCTCGGGGCCTGAGCCCTTGAGAGCCACTCCTGGGGCCCTGGGACTTTGCTCTCCCCCTCCCCCTCCTGTGCAGGGTGTGTCTCGATGTCTCCCTGAGTCTTCTCCCAGGGGCTGAGAAACCAGGGAGAAACCGTCGGCATGGACCCAGTCCAACTCCCTTCAGTTTTCATTCCGAAATCCCCGTCCCTTGACTGAACTTTCTCCCTCCCACTCCATACCTGGACTCCCCGGACTCTTTTGGAAGAAAATTGACCCCAAGGAGCTTGGTGCCAGACAATGAACTTGTCCTGAGAATGAAGGTGTAGAGACAGTTTCTTCTTCTTCTCCTTCTTGTTCCTCTTCTTCCTCTTCTCCTTCTCCTCCTCCTCCTCCTTCTCCTCCTTCTTCTCCTTCTTCCCTCCTCTTCCTCCTCCCCCTTCTTCTTCTTCCCTCCTCTTCCTCCTTCCCCTCCTCCTCCTCCTTCTCCTTCTTCTCTGGAAAAGTTGTACCTGAGCATATGAAATAGGACAGAGACCAGTTTCTTTTTTATTAGCTGCAGTGAGTAGTAGAATCTTGGTAACCCCTGAATTATCAGGAATCTTTTTTTCTTTTCTTTTCTTTTCTTTTTTTTTTTTTTTTGAGACAGAGTCTCGCTCTGTCGCCCAGGCTGGAGTGCAGTGGCGCTATCTCGGCTCACTGCAAGCTTCACCTCCTGGGTTCACGCCATTCTCCTGCCTCAGCCTCCCGAGTAGCTGGGACTACAGGTGCCTGCCATGACGCCCGGCTAATTTTTTTGTATTTTTAGTAGATACGGGGTTTCACTGTGTTAGCCAAGATGGTCTCGATCTCCTGACCTCTTGATCCTCCCGCCTCGGCCTCCCAAAGTGCTGGGATTACAGGCGTGAGCCACCGCGTCCGACCAATCAGGAATCTTATGTGTAAAAAATGTTATTTTGGCCCCTTGATATATAAATGTGTCTAAATGCATTACAACTGACAACTTGCAGAGCTCCTAAGTTTTGCTTTCCCAGACTATGTATCTGTGACTCTTGTTGTATTCTAAAATGACCTTCATTCCATAGCCCTGAGTTTCTGTGTGAGTCCAGGACATCTCCTGACAATACGAAGTAGCGCAATGTGTTATTGTATATTGCAACCAGGAGCCAGTACATTCATTCACCTCAAAGTTGCAAGTGTTCAATGCAGTCACAATGTCCCTCACCACTGCTCATGCACTTCCTGTTTTTAGGACATATCTGCATGTAAGTGGTGTGCATATTTTATTGGAGCACTCAGTATTTTTTTAAACCTGAATAAAAGCAGAAAAAGCAATTAATTTTTAGGCAGTCCCACATACGGTGTTAAAGGCCAAATGCAAGGAACACCCTGCTAAGCTCTGTAGATGCATGTATTAAAAATTTATAAAACAATGTGCTTAAAGCTACGAATTCTGCTGCTTTCAAATTCTGTCCCTCTGCTCCTTCTCCACGCCTCCTGCTTCTCCAGCCCTTCCCTCCGTCCCTCTTATCCCTCAGGCCCTCCTCTTCCCTTAGTCCCCACCACCCTGTCACTCCTTAGTAGTGGCTCTAGCACTGTTCCATTACCTGCCACCTGAGTGTTCACTCCACAGTGGTCCTGCTACTGTGAGTCAGAGTGTATCATTTCTTCACCTAAAACACTCCAGTGGCTCCACTTCAGTCTTGTGAAGCCTCTAGAATGTCAGGCACTTGAGCATATGAGGGCATACCTGGTTCAGCGTAGGCACTAAATTAATTTTTGTTGACTGGTTGAATGAAATATGATTGTATAAAAATTTAATCGCTTTTGGCTCTCTGACCAGCACCATGGCGGTTGGCAAGAACAAGCGCCTTACCAAAGGCGGCAAAAAAGGAGCCAAGAAGAAAGCAGTTGATCCATTTTCTAAGAAAGATTGATGTGATGTGAAAGCACCCGCTATGTTCAATATAAGAAATATGGAAAGACGCTCGTCACCAGGACCCAAGGAACCAAAATTGCATCTGACGGTCTCAAGGGTCGTGTGTTTGAAGTGAGTCTTGCTGATTTGCAGAATGATGAAGTTGCATTTAGAAAATTCAAGTTGATTACTGAAGATGTTCATGGTAAAAACTGCCTGACTAACTTCCATGGCATGGATCTTACCCGTGATAAAATGTGTTCCATGGTCAAAAAATGGCAGACAATGATTGAAGCTCATGTTGATGTCAAGACTACCGATGGTTATTTGCTTCGTCTGTTCTGTGTTGGTTTTACTAAAAAACGCAACAATCAGATACGGAAGACCTCTTATGCTCAGCACCAACAGGTCCACCAAATCCGGAAGAAGATGATGGAAATCATGACCCGAGAGGTGCAGACCAATGACTTGAAAGAAGTGGTCAATAAATTGATTCCAGACAGCATTGGAAAAAACATAGAAAAGGCTTGCCAATCTATTTATCCTCTCCATGATGTCTTCGTTAGAAAAATAAAAATGTTGAAGAAGCCCAAGTTTGAATTGGGAAAGCTCATGGAGCTTCATGGTGAAGGCAGTAGTTCTGGAAAACCACTGGGGACGAGACAGGTGCTAAAGTTGAACGAGCTGATGGATATGGACCACCAGTCCAAGAATCTGTTTAAAGTTCAGACTTCAAATAGTAGCAAATAAAAAGTGCTATTTGTGAAAAAAAAAAAAATTAATCGCATCATGGAATATTATAAAATGAAAAATACTGGAAAAAAGGAAATATTTTATTTTAGCTCCCCGTCCCCCTCCCCCTCCCCCTCCCCCTCTCCCTTCTTTCTTCTTTCTTCTTTCTTCTTTCTTCTTTCTTCTTTCTTCTTTCTGTCTCCCTCTCCTTCTTTCTTCGGTCTCCCTCTGTTGCCGAGGCTGGACTGTACTGCCCTGATCTCAGCTTGCTGCAACCTCCCTGCCTCAGGCTCCTGTGATTCTCCTGCCTCGGCCTGCCCAGTGCCTGGGATGGCAGGCGCGCGCCACCACGCCTGACTGGTTTTTGTATTTTTGGTGGAGACGGGGCTTCGCCGTGTTGACCGGGCTGGTCTCCAGCTCCTGGCCTCAAGTGATCTGCCCGCCTCGGCCTCCCGAGGTGCTGGGATTGCAGACGGAGTCTCGGTCACTCAATGCTCAATGTTGCCGAGGCTGGAGCGCAGTGGCGTGATCTCGGCTCACTACAACCTCCACCTCCCAGCCGCCTGCCTTGGCCTCCCAAAGTGCTAAGATTACAGCCTCTGCCCGGCCGCCACCCCGTCTAGGAAGTGAGGATCGTCTCTGCCTGGCCGCCCATCGTCTGGGATGTGAGGAGCCCCTAGGCCCAGCCACCGCGTCTGGGAGGTGAGGAGCGCCTCTGCCCGGCCGCCATCCCATCTGGGAGGAAGTGAGGAGCGCCTCTGCCCGGCCGCCCCGTCTGGGAGGTGAGGAGCGCCTCTGCCCGGTCGCCCATTGTCTGGGAAGTGAGGAGGGCCTCTGCCCGGCCGCCACCCAGTCTGGGAGGAAGTGAGGAGCGCCTCTGCCCGGCCTCCCCGTCTGGGAAGTGAGGAGCGCCTCTACCCAGCCGCCCCGTCTGGGAAGTGAGGAGCGCCTCTTCCCGGCCGCCCCGTCTGGGAGGTGAAGAGCGCCTCTGCCCGGCCGCCCATCGTCTGGGAGGTGAGGAGCGCCTCTGCCCCGGCCGCTCATCGTCTGGGAGGTGAGGAGCGCGTCTGCCCGGCCACCCCGTCTGGGAGGTGAGGAGCGCCTCTGCCTGGCCGCCACCCAGTCTGGGAGGTGAGGAGCGCCTCTGCCTGGCCGCCACCCAGTCTGGGAGGTGAGGAGCGCCTCTGCCTGGCCGCTCCGTCTGGGAAGTGAGAAGCACCTCTGCCCGGCGGCCCATCGTCTGGGAAGTGAGGAGCGCCTCTGCCCGGCCGCCCCTTCTGAGAGGTGTACCCAACAGCTCCGAAGAGACAGCGACCATCGAGAACGGGCCCTGATGACGATGGTGGTTTTGTTGAAAAGAAAAGGGGGAAATGTGGGGAAAAGAAAGAGAGATCAGATTGTTACTGTGTCTGTGTAGAAAGAAGTAGGCATAGGAGACTCCGTTTTGTTCTGTACTAGGAGAAATTCTTCTGCCTTGGGATGCTGTTGATCTAAGGCCTTGCCCCCAGCCCCATGCTCTCTGAAACATGTGCTGTGCCAACTCAGGGTTAAATGGATTAAGGGCGGTGCAAGACGTGCTTTGTTAAACAGATGCTTGAAGGCAGCATGCTTCAAGCTGCCTTCACCACTCCCTAATCTCAAGGACCCAGGGACACAAACACTGCGGAAGGCCGCAGGGACCTCTGCCTAGGAAAACCAGAGACCTTTGTTCATGTGTTTATCTCCTGACCTTCTCTCCACTATTATCCTATGACCCTGCCACATCCCCCTCTCCGAGAAACACCCAAGAATGATCAATAAATACTTAAAAAAAAAAAAAAAAAAAAAAAAAAGACTCACCCTGGGACTCAATATCATTTTTTATTCAGCCAGGATGAAGTCAGTTGTAGAGGTTTCCCTTTGGCTTTCAGACAATGAGAGCCCTTATTCCAGAGACTTGGGACCCAATGTGGGGGTTACTCCAGCTGCCAGTGCATCAATGCCAATTACACACTTGGGGAATGGGGAGATAAACAGGGCTGGGTCTGTGGGCCCAGTAGTCCCCTTGTGATGTGTCCAGGTTTATTCCCGGCTTCTGTAAGCCCCACTGTGATGGGGACATGATGGTGCTGTAGGCCTATAGACATCAATATCAGCTCACACCCAATGTCAACACTCCCCCAAATTCTGCCTGTTTCCCTTTCCCAGTGTACAGTCCCCAGAGTAAATGACTGAAGGCTCCTTTGCAGAAAGACAGAGGGAATTGTTCCAGCATATACTTGCCATGAGGTTCCAGAGTCCTTCCTCCTGGGATAGGGACTCCTTCTCTGTAACTGGGATCTGAATCTGGAACTTGGTTGAAGTTTAGCAATTGAGAATGGGATCATGACTTTGTATTGAGTTAAACACCCTCAGCCTCCCGCTCATCAATTCTTGCTTTCTTATCATAGATATCAAGCAGTGCCCTTGTTGGCTGCCTGTCTGTTCTGACACCACCCTCTATTAACCTTCCCCACAATTCCCTGCAGATCAAGCTGCCTCAGCTGCTCCTCTGAGATTGTCATGGTAACCGTGCCCTCTGGCTTTTGCAGGTCACTGTCAGCATTTGGTTCTCTATCTTTTCAGGGCCACACTTTCCCCAGGAATATCAATGAGCCCAACTATAGGACCTCTTTCCTGCCATCACACCCAGCCTGCAGAGGACAGCACCCCGACGCTTCTTAGCAATGCAGGTCCCTCTCACCAGCACGTTCCTGAGGCTCTGGTGGAAGGTGTGCCCTATGGGTCCTCTGCGGAGCATGGCCCTAGTGGGCCTTCTGGTCTCACATGATGTCTCCATCCCACACACCCACTTCCCTCAGCCTCATTATCCATCCTCTACATGTTCCAGGGCAACTAAGTCATGTCTAACTTACTGAGAGTTGGACATCATTTTTTCCAGTCTACATGGGTCCACCCCAGCAGTGGGTTTGCCCCATGCCCTGAGGTCCTTGATAAACCCATACCCTGAGAAAGTGCTCCCAAGCCAAAGGTGTTTTTTATTTATCTAGCTTGATTCTGGCCCTTTGATCAAACACCCTCAAATTCCAATCCCAGAACTGCTCCTCAGGCTCCTACAGGGACATAACAGCTAGTTCCTGCAAATCTCCTGAGTGGAATTCCCACTGCATCATAGGGGTGAGGCTTCTGCAGCATCTTCCAGTGTAGGAAGTGGGGACCATTACTAGAGAAGGGCGAGCCTCCTCTGCATGCCCAGAGCGTTCTAAAGGGCACCCATAGGATAACCCTGTTCCAGTTTGCAGAATCTTAGGTTTCCCCACCAAGGCCTTGACTTTCCCACAGCAGGCCTGCCTCTGATGAGTGTCCAAACATCTCTGTAGTACTGTGACTTTCACAATGATGTCATCAGCTATCATTCCACTCTGCAAGGGGAGACGGGCAGGTGCCCCTCCTTGGTCTGTCTCCACCAGGCCCTATGAGGGTGGGTGGAGGCTCTCTCCAGGACCTCGTCTGGCCCCACCCCAGCATGTCTCCAGGTTCCTCTCAGCCCTGGTTCCTTTTGGCCCTGCAGTCACAATGGGCAACACTGTGACGCACCCTGTCCTATGTCACAGTGTCGTCCACTCAGGCTCTCATTGCCCCTAGGCCACTTGCCAGCCAAGGGACGTGGCCACATTTTGTGCCTTCTGCACCTCAGCCTTGCTTTCCAGTGCAGGTGATGATGGCACCTATGCAGAACAAATGTTATCTGCTATCTTCATCAAGTTTAGTCATCCAATTTTCCAACCCTCAATGGGCAAGGAAGAGTGTGGTTTCCACCAGAAGGCAGGATGTCAGCAGTCACAGGGGCAACCAACAGGCAAAGCCACCAGAAAATAGACCCCACAGGAAGCACAGGTGTCCAGTGGAGATGGGAACCCTGCAGATTTGACTGTCTTTAAGCACATTAGAGAGATTACCATTACTAACAACTTAGCCACAAAAGTTTATTAGCTATTTTCAAAAAGCATAAAATTATGTAATATAATTTTTTTAAAATTTCCATCAATACAAAACTAATCTGGGCACTGCAACTTCCAGCAGGCAACTGGGACAGGCGGCATCATCAGGAAGGCAAGCTCTGCCGTGCCCCATGTGTCAGTGCCCCAGATGGCGGCAGCCTCCCCAGAAGCACCTTGTATCTCACTTGCACAAGGCCAGGGTCCCAGCTCCCCATACACCTTCTCCTGCTTTTTCTTTTCTGTCCTTTCATTTTTTGATAAACCACCTGCAAAAAGGAAAAACCACTCTGAGGACAAGAAACATCTCAATAAGAAATATATGGTTGCCAGAGGGTAAAAAACCCTGTTCATTCACTTTGAAAAGCTCAGGTATTTCCGTTAAAGTCTCTCCTTTTACTTTAGGATGCTGACTCCGGCGTCCATCTCAACCTGGGCATTGTGCCACCACCTTCAAGAAGAGAAAAACTAAGTAGTGCTTTGCGAAGGGGCAGCAGCATTTCTCATTTCTGCCCATGTCAGGCACACAGCCATGCAGATGAGCAGGTGGGGGACACAGGTGAGGCCCCCGACCTGCTCTCTTCCCACAGTACATTCTTGAGTCTTTTTAAACAGTTGTGAAAATGCCACAGATGCAAGCACCTGTGGGCCACTCCCATGGGGACCGTTGCACGAGGCAGTGCCACTCATTCACAGAACCTCCTACCATGGGCTATGCTTAGTGACCCGAGGCCAAGCTGAGGAGGACGCCAGCCAGAGCGTGCCATCCTCAGGGGCATGCTGCCAGCAGGGGCAAAGTTATCCCTAGCAACAAGATACAGAAAGAAAGAAAAAAGGAAGGAAATGTAGCCGATGGGCCGGTTCAGGTTCTTGACTTTGCCATACAAAAGAATTTGAGAGCAAGTCCAAAGTAAAAGTCAGAAAGAGAATTTATTGCAAAGTGAAAGTACACTCTGACAGCTGATCAGAGCAGCTGCTCAAAAGTGAGACAGTACCCTCCCCTCACGGGAGTCTTACATGATTATTCATGAATAGGTGGGAAGAGGTATTGTTTTAAGCATGTTCTGTGGTGTTTTGGACATGCATGCACTGTGGTTGTACATACCAGCACACACATCTTATGTCTCATTAGCATCTTAACTTCCCACTCAGAGGTGTGTTTGCTACTATTATAATGAGCATAGGTCAGCCCAAGGACGCTAATCATGGGTTTCTGTGCTTCCTCAGATGTGGGGATATTTCCCTTGGCTCTTCTACCTCTTTGCTGCAGGATGTTCTAACCACAAGCCCAGGATATGGTTTGTGCACTGTCGAACAGCTTGTTCTCTCCATCAACTGGAGAAGTCTCTTGTTTTCTTTCAAGGGAGGCTGTGAACAACCTATCTCACTTACCTCAGAAGGACAGTACAGCAGTAGCCACCATGACCAAGAAAGATGATTCCAGAAGTGCAGGACAACTCCCCACTCAGATGCTGTGGCCGTTCAGTTACACACCAAGAGGGGAGTCCAGTGGGCTCTCAGGGTGCTCGCTACCCTCATCTGGGGGCCTGGAGGACATCAAGTCCTGAGAATGCCACATTCTAGTGAGTAGAATGAACTGACAGATACACAGCAAAGCTCCACATACTTTTCCTTCTCTTTGTGCCTGCAGTGTTCTTCATCAGTGTCCTCTCGCTTTTCAGCTACTACTGTTGGATGGCTGGAAAAAATAGAACAATAGTAAAAATTGGGGAAAAGTCTTTGGTGATGAAGAGAAATATTGGCTACTTCCAGTATTTTCTAGCTTTGGCTATGGTTGCAGTTTTCCAGCTCACCTTGTGGGGATGAATTCAGAAAACTCTTACGTTACAAATCGAAATGAACATGCCAGAAGTATTGGCTCAAATCAACCTTGTCCTATTAAGCCACTTAGTGAATCAAAAGACCGCTTGTTGGACTGTTAATCTCAGTGGACAGAGAAAGGAGCTGAAGAAGGTGTTGTCAGATCAGGAACAAATAAGTACAGAGGCAATAGAAAATGGAAGGCCACTTGTTCATAACCATTTGAATAAGGGCAAGGTGTATGGAAATACATTATGAACTGATATTTTCAGTTTTGTTTGCAAGAAAATGATTAATGGGGTGAAATAATTGAAGTATCACAGAAGATACATTAAAAAAAAAAGCCTTTGTACAGTTTGCTAGAGCCACAGAAGCCCTACTCCGGAGCAGAACGATGCCTGAATCTTCAGGGTCCATTTGTGCCGCATTCACTAGCAACCACAAACATGACTTAATTTTACTTTGGAAATAATGCTTACCTATTGTGGGATGCTGTAATATGAACCAGCATTACATGTTAACATGGCACATGGAATTTTGAGTGTCTAAGTTACATTTTTAGAGTTGTTTCTTAGTAGCCATGTGAGTTTCCACTCCAAAAACACAAGCTAAAAACTTGTTTTGAGTGAAGGACATTTAGGGCAAATGGTGGCTGAAAGTGAATAAGATCCCAATTACTCTTGCTAGTACTGTATAAGGAAAAGAAAATAACTGCTTTTCTTGTTGGGTGTTTGCTAATTTATAATTACTGTTTTATGCTTTTCAACATTTTTAATAAAGTTTTTTTTATTGTTGGCTATAAATGTTTTAAAAGGATTCTCTTCATCTAGAATCACTCTAGGTACCAAAATCTGTATTATTCTGGATTCATCAGAGAAACAGAACCAATAATGTGTGTGTGTGTGTGTGTGTGTGTGTGTGTGTGTTTTATTTGTGTTATGAAACTGACTCATGCAATTATTAGGGTGGCAAGTATGAAATCTGTAGGATAAGCCAGCACGCTGAAAATGCAGACAGAAGTTGATATTGTAGTCTTAAGACAGAATTTCTTCCTTTCTGGGAAACTGCAGTTTCTGCCCTTAAAGCCTTCTACTGATTGGATGAGGCCCATCTACATTATTGAGGGTAATTTCCTTTTTGTAAAGTCAACTGATTGTAAATGTTAACCACATGTACTAAATATCTTCACAGCAACATCTAGATTAGGTTTTGATTAAATGACTGGGTGCTATGTCCTAGCCAAGTTCATTGGCATTGACTCTGGGTCAAGGCACCGTGCCTCCCTCCCATTGAGTTTTCCATCATCTACATGAGACCTAGATGACTACTTTGATATCTACTGAAGGCCACAGCCTTGTCAAAGCCAGCCCCAGCTGAAATGTGCTCACCTGCATTCCCACACAATTTTACATACAATTCAGGGGTGGTTATGTGACCCATGAAGACCAAGGGTCTGTGGTCCTGTGACACTTTCTCTCAGAGGGTGAAAAAGGAGTTCCTTGGGGCAGCAACTCCCCAGGGGTCTCCTGCCTGCCTCTCCTCCCCTCTCAGCCCCAATCCTCTTTCCTGCTGTTGATCATCATGCAGTTTTAAAATCCCTACTCCCTGCACCACCAAGGTTGGGCTCCAGGACCTGCCTGTTGGGAACCTGCGGTTGGGAGAAAGTATGAAGTGACCCACCTGAATTTAGGGAAGTGAGGAATTTGGAGATATCTAAAAACATTTTGTCCCTGTGGTTTTACTTCAAATTATCTATTTTTATTGGAGATTTGTTTGAAATTATAACCAGTATCTCATGATTCTTCAGCATGTGCCATGCCCCCTGGTAACACTGGTTCTTATTTTTTTAAACTTGTACAAATATTTTAAGCAAACACAAAAGTAGAGAGAAGAGTACAGCGACCTTCACTGTACCCTTCACTCAGTCACACCCACTCTTGATTTATCTACATCCTCAACCATAACCCAACACCAGGTTATTTTCAACTAAACCCTAGACAATATATTATTTTACATGTTAGCAATTTTCTTTTGAAGATGCCAATGTTCAGCTTCTTTAAAAAGAGAAACAGAGAGGGGTGGGAGAAGGATTGAACTGACAAAATGTATTTTCAAATGCAGTTAAGGCAGAGGACAATCCAGGAACCCTCGTGTCCCATTTTAACTGAATGCTCAGCACCTCTTAGATTCTCAAGAAAAGAAAGCAGCAGCCCAGAGCCAAGGATCCCAGGGAGGCACATCATGGTTTGATTTTGTGGCTGTTTTCAGGGCAGTATCTGTCATTTCTGAATGGTTACACTGGACATTTCTATTCCCACCCTTGCAATGGGACTCCCCAGCTCAGAGAAAGGGAAATTATCACCCATGCTCATTATACCTTTAATGCCTGCATCCATTCCCTTGGTCCTGACTTTCCGGTTGGAGGAGGGGGAGGAAAAGCAGAGGCACAAAATTGAAATGTCTTCTCTGCCATCTGCTGGGGATTTGCTTGAATAACAGAAAAGGCCTACATAAAAGATATGAAGGCAGGAATAGAGGTTCCTTTTACTGTTTCCTTCAGGAAATTTCCCCTGGTGCAGACAGAGCAAGAGCGATGGACAGAGGAACGGGAGCAGGACCCAGGGGGAGGTCTGGTCATATGTGTGCATTTCTGCCTCCCCATCTGTCATTGTCCTTCCTCACCAGGCCTGCAGACCACCTGCGATGACCTGGCCTCTTGCCATCCCTAGCTGGGCCAAAATTCCATCACAGGGACACACAGGATGGCAGAAGCACAAGGCCTCATACCTGCTGGGGCAGCCTCCTAGAGATGGCCTCAGAAGGGCTTCTGGGAACTTCTTTAAAACCTGCACTGCAGGCATCAGTTTCCCCAGTTATCCCATCCTTAAGTGAAAAATCAACCACAGAGATGATTTATTGTAATAGCCTTATTTCAGTACAGGCAGATGAAAAGTGTTTCTCTTCATTGGCTCATTAGTTACAACGGGGAGATCACTGAGTGATCAGCGGGTGGTGGCAGTGACGACCACACCCTCTCACTGTGGCCCAACACTTTTGAGACAAGTTCCCACTTCTCCATTAGATGTGTCTTCTCCACATGCAGAAAATGTGGTCTCATAGCTTCCCTTCTCGGTGCTGGATTGCTGGCATTTCTTTTCTTTATCAGAGACATGAATATCTTTTTTCTTTATGGATTTCTAAGACTTCAGGGTTTCTTCAGGGAGAAGTTGCTTAAGGAGGCTCCTGCATGGACCGAGTCCTCCCTGAGGGTTTGCTGGATCTCCCCAGACACTGTGTGGCTGTGTCCTCCAGGGTCCCCAAAGCTGGCACATTCTGCTGTGTACCCAGAGGTGGGGACAGATGCTGCCGGCTCCACCTTACAGCTGCCACATGAAATTTGAGGTCAGAGAATTCTCTTGTCTTTAAGGCCCCCCATATTTGCCTTCTTTGATGTTTCAGGAAATCGTAACTGAATTTAGAAATGTTCGCTTTTCAGTTTACTCTCTGGAAGGAAATATGCTGAAAATTCAGTTTATTTTCAGGTATTGAATAGAATTGAAAAGTCAAACTGTCAGTTTGCTTGCAGTGCACACAGAGAAATTGAGTGTTCCAAGCCATTGGGACATTTCTAGAAGCTCCATCCTTTTCCAGTAGGACATGAGTAAAGTCACTGAGGAGCGAACCTGCAGTCCACGGGCACCTCCAGGATTGTGGGAGGAGATGCACACGTCTTTCTGATGTGTGGAGTCCTGAGGACAGAGGCTCAGACCCCGCATTTCCCAAAGTACTTGTTTTATAAGCAAGTGTTTCTGCTACTTGAAATAAACTCGGGGGTGTGGAAGCCACCTTGCAACCAACCAAACACAGATAAGAAAATGAATATGAAGTGTTCTGGGAGAAAGCAGAAAAGCCCATTGCCATCATGTTTCCTTATTTTTACAATTCTCTTAAACAACGTGCCTAAGGTTATAACCCCTCCCGTTTGTAACAACTTCTAAATGAGAAAATCATTGAAAGGGCATTAGTAAGTGGTGGATACAGAATAAATGCTGAAAATCAGTGCTTGATTCAAAGTAGTGACAGTCAGAGTCTCCCAGGTGTCAATAGAGAGGTGGGCCAGGGACTTTTCCCAGTGACCAGAAACAAGAGCCTCAGGGAGATGAGGATGTCTCACAGCCAGGGACAGGACAGTGAAGGGCCCCATGGGAGTGCATCCCAGGGGTCTGTTCCTGTTCAGACTCCAATGCTCAGCACCCAGTGCGGCACGTGGCAAGACCTCAGCAAATACGTCAGTTGGCTGGATGAAGGAGGGCAGGTGTGAGCCAAAGAAAGATTTTTGTTAGAGCATAAATGTGAAAGTGTTAATGAACCTACCTTGCAAGGAGATAGAAAGGTGGATGGGTGGATGGATAGATAGATGGATATTCATTTTCTCTATGTGTGTGTGTACGTGTGTATCTATCTCTATGTCTGTCTCTCTGCTCTTTCTCTGCATTTGCCATTGTTCCTTCACAATCATGGTTTCACTATCATCAGTAACATCTTTTTTTTTTTTTTTTTTTTTTTTTGAGATGGAGTCTCACTCCGTCACCCAGGCTGGAGTGCAATGGCACGATCTCTGCTCACTGCAGCCTCCACCTCCTGGGTTCAAGTGATTCTCCTGCCTCAGCCTCCTTAGTAGCTGGGATTATAGGCGCCTGCCACCACGCCCAGCTAATTTTTGTTTTTTATTGTTTTTTGTAGAGACGGGGGTCTCACCGTGTTGGCCAGGCTGGTCTCGAACTCCTGACCTCGTGATTCGCCCTCCTCAACCTGGTCTTATAGGACCTTGCCTGTCTATTTTATTCGTGGTCACAAGACAGAAAAAGGAAAGGAGTGTGTGGAAAACAAGATAAGGAAACAGATGCTTCTGACGTGGGGCAGTGGGGAGACAGGGGCTGCGCCTCACTGCAGAGTCCATCTGCTGAACACAGAGGGGCAAAAGCATCCAGACAGCCATGCCCGTGCTGATCAGAAGGGAGGGCTGCGCCTCCCGATCCTTCTACCTATGTCTTTCAGGCTTTGCTGTCTAGGTCCAAGTTACCGCTATGAAAGGGATTTGAGAATTCCCAGAGGGGCCTTTCAGCCTCTTTGCATGGCTCTTCCTGCCCTTTTGAAAGCACAGCCAGAGACATCAGAAATGAAATTGTACATAATTCTTTTGGACTTTGTTGCAATCTTCGGAAAGAATTTTTGTAAATGCCAAGCTACATTTTGGCAACCCCATCAGAGTCAGGTGTGCCCAGGGCAGTCAACACAGGCCCTGGACTCTCATTCTGGTTGGATTCTATGACAGTTATTTTGCCATAAGAATTCTAGAGCCAGATCTTGCTACACCACAATTGCCTCACGTTGCAAGACAAACAAATCTAACCTGAGTCCTGTGGATTCCAGTGCTGCTCAGGAGGAATCTCCATCCCAGCGTGGATGACCTCAGGACCAGCCCCGTCTGCCCACTCAGCCCGCAGCCCGGTCCCGGAGGGCGCTCAATCAGAATTCGCGAGCAGCGCAGCGGCGCCCCCGTGTGGCCACAAGGCCGAGGACAGAGGATCCCACTCCCCTTTCTCCCCAGCCAGGACCTCCCAGGCTCTCCTTCTGCTTCCAGCACCTGGACAGGGCTCCGCACACAAGGGGCCTCCGGGTCTCAAGTCAGGCTCTGAGTCCATCCAGCTTCCCAAAATCCATGTTGACACTGACGTTTCCTCCCACCACTGAGTGACTCTGGAATTTGGCTTCAGGCAAGAGATACCTCCAGGCCAAAACAGTGGGGCTGACCCACCCCCAAACCATTGCTACCACATGACCCAGTCCCTCAGCCTCCAAAACGGGGCCTTGCCCTCCTGTCCCCTCCCTTGTACCTGCTGCTCCTCCTGCAGGTGGAGGCTGGTCATCCCAGGAATCAGCCTGTGAGCTCCAACCCTGGAGTCCGGCTCTGGGGCCTTGGTCCAGAGAGCAGAAGGGAGAAGAAATGCATCATAAGAGAAGCAGGAGAGTGGAAGGAATCAGGGGGAGAGAAAAATGGGAAGCGTCCTGTTAGAAGTTGTGTGTGCGTGTGTGTGTGTGTGTGTAGATCAGGAGGGGGTTTCTAGGGACCTGGGGAAAGGAGAGCTAAGGGCAGGTGCTAAGGGGCCCAGCCCTATTAATTCCAGGGTCTCACTTCCTGCAGTATCACTTCATGGCCATATCCAAGTCCAGCCCTGAGCAGCCTGTGGTCACAGAAAATCGTGAGAATAACCAGAGAAAAATGACATGTTACATACATGAAGACAATTATGAGAATGACCAGTCCATGTGTTTATAATTTGTCATCAGAAACAATGGTGGTCAGAAGACAATGAAATGGCATTTTTTTGAGTGCTGAAAGAAAACAACCTAACTCAGAATTACACATCCAGTAAAAATATTTCAGGGAAGAAAAATGAAAAGGTGTCTCCAGATAAAATAAAACTAGGATAATTTGTTGCAAACATAACTCTACTACAAGAAAAATACTGAAGGAATTTCCCAGATTGGAAGAAATCATACTAGATGGTAACTTGAGTCTTCAGATAGGAGTGACCAACACTGGAAATGCCAAATATTTAGTGGGAAGTTAAAGATGATCTATTTTTTCTTAGTTTATTTTTTTATTAATTTTTTTTTGAGATGGCCAGGCTGGAGTGCAGTGGCACAATCTCGGCTCACTGCAACCTCCACCTACCACGTTCATGCAATTCTCCTGCCTCAGCCTCCCAAGTAGCTGGGATTACAGGCATGCGCCACCACGCTTGGCTAATTTTGTATTTTTAGTAGAGACGTGGTTTCTCCATGTTGGTCAGGCTGGTCTCAAACTCCCAACCTCAGGTGATCCACGTGTCTCGACCTCCCAAAGTGCTGGGATTACAGGCATGAGTCACCGCGCCCAGCTTTTTCTTAGTTTTTTAAAAATACAAATGAACAACACTATCAACCGTCTTGATCTGACATTTACAGTCACTGTATTCAACAACTCCAGAATATATATTTTGTAAAGTGAATATGGTACATTCACTAACACAGGCCATATGTTGAGACATAAAACAAATAACAACATATTTCAAAGGACTGAAATCATACAGAATATGTTCTCGGACCAAAATAGATTTTATTAGAAATCAGTAATAAGTTGTCTAGGGGAAAAAAAGTATTGAAAATTTTAAATCGTCCTTCTAAATAACCTATGGATCAAAGAAGAAAACATAAGGGAAGTTAGACAATATTTCCAACTGAATGATGATGAAAACATACCTTTCAAAATTATGAGATACTATTTCCAGTCTTTCTGCAAAGGACAGTGATCAGGAGAGTGTGGTACTGGCAAAAGGACAGACATATAGATCAACAGAACAGAATGGAGAGGCCAGAAATGGAAGGACAAAAATAGTGTCACCTGATTTTGAATACAAGTACAAAGGTCATCCAGTGAAGAAGGGAATCTCCTTTCAACAATGATGCTGAAACAATTGGCATCCATCTACTTAGGGAGGCTGAGGCAGGTGGATCACTTGAGGTCAGGAGTTTGAGACCAGCTTGGCCAACATGGTGAAACCCTGCCTCTACTAAAGGTACAAAAATTAGCTGGTGTGTGGCTCATGCCTGTAATCCCAGCTACTCGGGAGGCTGAGGTAGAAGAATCACTTGAACCTGGGAGGCAGAGGTTGCAGTGAGCCGAGATCATGCCATTGCACTCCAGCCTGGGCAACAGAGCAAGACTCAATCTCAAAAAAAAAAAAAAATTGACAATACCTCACACCTATAAAAAGTAACTCAAAATGTATCATAGACCTAAAAATAATATGCACAGCCATAAAACTTCTAGAAGAATATAAAGGAGAAAATCTTAACCTTGAGTTTGAGTTTTTAGATAAAACACCAAAAGTACAATCCATGAAAGAGAAAACAAATCAATTAGACTTTATCATAATTAATAGTTTTTGCTTTACAAAAACACTGGTAAGTGAATGAAAAGACAAGGCACAGACTGGAAGAAAATGCTTGTCAAAAAACTGGAAGTTATAGATGTGACAAAGGACTCGTAAAGATAATATGTGAACAAAATGAAAACACAATAATTGGGAAAAAAAAATCTCGATTTTAGAAGTGGGTGAAAGGTCTCAGCAGACACCACCAAAGAAGATATATGGGTAGTAAATAATACATGAAAATATGCTTAAGATCATCTGTCATTAGGGAAACGCCAATAGGGTGCAGAGGCTCATGCCTGCAATGCCAACACTTTGGTAGGCTGAGGCGGAAGGATCACTTGAGCCCAGCACCTCGAGACCAGCCTGGGTAACATGGCGAGACAATGTATCTACAAACAAACAAACAAACAAACATTAACCAGGTGTGGTGGCATGCGCCTGTGATTCCAGCTACTTGGGAGGGTGAGACGGGAGGATTGCTTGAACCTAGGAGGTGGAGGCTGAAGTGAGCTGTGATCACACCACTTTACTCCAGCCTGGGCAACAGAGCGAGACTCTGTCTCAAAAAACAAGACAAAACAAAACACCACAACAAAGTACTACTACACTATTAGAGTAGCTAAAATTTTTTAAACTTACAATAAAAAACGCTGAAAATATACAGAGCAACAAGAATTCCCACTCACTGCTAATGGGAATGGAAAATGGTAAAGCCACTTTGAAAGACAGTTTAGAAGTTCTTATAAAGTTAAGGAGAGACTTACCATCAATCGTGCTCTTAGATATTTACCCAAGTTAATTCAAGGTTGATATCCACACAAAAACCTGTTCACGAATATTTATAGCAGCTTTGCATATGTTCACTAAAAACTGTAAACAACCAAGATATCTTTCAACCATGCAAGACTCAGCAAACTGTGGTATAAACATATGGATCATAAGAAATGAGCTATTGTCAGGCTGGACATGGTGGCTCACACCTGTAATCCCAGCACTTTGGGAGGCTGAGGCAGGTGGATCACCTGAGGTCAGGAGTTTGAGACCAGCCTGGGCAACATGGCAAAACTCTGTCTCTAGTAAAAATACAAAAATAAAAAATTAGCCAGGCATGGTGGTGAGCAACTGTAATCTCAGCTCTTCAGGAGGCTGACACAGGAGAATCACTTGAACCTGGTAGGTAGAGGTCGCAGTGAGTCGAGACTGCATCATTGCACTCCAGCCTAGGCAACAGAGCGAGACTCTGTCTCAAAAAAATAAAATAAAATAAAAAATAAATAAATAAAAAAGCTATTGCCCTGGTGCAGTGGCTCATTTTGGAAGGCCAAGGTGGAAGGATCACTTGTGGCCAGGGTTCAAGACCAGTCTGGGCAACATTCTGAGACACTGTCTATGTTTATTTAAAAAAAAAAAAAATAGGCCGGGCACAGTGGCTCACGACTCTAATCCCAGCACTCTGGGAGGCCGAGGCATGTGGCTGAGGTCAGGAGTTCGAGACCAGCCTGGCCAATGTGAAGAAACCCCATCTCTACTAAAAATACAAAATTAGCCGGGAGTGGTGATGCATGCCTGTAATCCCAGCTACTCAGGAAGCTGAGGCAGGAGAATCACTTGAACCCAGGAGGCGGAGGTTGCGGTGAGCTGAGATGGCGCCATTGTACTCCAGCCTGGGCAACAAGAGCAAAACTCTGTCTCAAAAAAAAAAAAAATATATATATATGTATGTAAATGAGCTATTAATCCATACATCAATTAATCTTAAATGCATTTTACTAGGCGAAAAAAATGTCAGACACAAAAGGCTTCATTTTATCTGACTCAATTCATATACCATTCTGGAAAAAGCAGGTCTATGGGGACAGAAAACAGGTTAATGGTTATCAAAGGTTGGAGGGAGAAGGGATAAAGAACATTCAAAGGGAAATTTTTAGGATGAAGGAACTGTTGTATATGGTACTAGGGTAGTGGATATATGATTCTATACATTTGTCAAAATCCAGGCTGGGTGTGGTGGCTCATGCCTGTAATCCCAGCACTTTGGGAGGCCGAGGCAGGTGGATCACCTGAAGTCACGAATTCAAGACCAGCATGGCCAACATGGTGAAACCCCACCTCTACTAAAAATACAAAAATTAGCCAGGCGTGTTGGTAGGCGCCTGTAATCCCAGCTACTCAGGAGGTTGAGGCAGGGGAATTGCTTGAACCTGGAGGCGGAGGTTGCAGTGAGCCCAGATGGCGCCATTGCACTCCAGCCTGGGCGACAAGAACAAGACTTCATCTCAAAAAAAAAAAAAAAAAAAAAAAAAAAGAAGTCATTGTTGTAAAAAGGGCACAGGCTTTTCTACAGATTTTTCTACCAGTGAAAAGATGTATACACTTGCCTGGCCTCATCATTCAAACCAATTCATAAAATAACAAATGCATGGAAAAAAACTTGACAACACAATCATCATGTGACTGACTTCCAAATTAGATTCTCCTTCAAATCAGAGTATTGCTTGTTAATAGTGTTTATAAATTTTAATTCCTGATTGCTGAGACAATAGATACCTAAAATATTTAACCAAAGAGTTCAAAATAAAATTACCCAAATTACCTATTTATTTTTTATACATAGTAATTTTTTTTTTTAATCTTTTGGCTGGGTGCTGTGGCTCATGCCTGTAATCCCAGCACTTTGGGAGGCCGAGGCGGGCAGATCATGAGGTCAGGAGTTCAAGACCAGCCTGACCAACATAGTGAAACCTCGTCTCTACTAAAACTACAAAAATTAGCCAGGCATGGTGTCACGGGCCTGTAATCCCAGCTACTCGGGAGGCTGAGGCAGGAGAATCGCTGGAACCCGGGAGGCTCCATCTCAAAAAAAAAAAAAAATCTTTTAACTTTTGTTTAGGCTCACGCCTGTAATCCTAGCACTTTGGGAGGCCAAGGCGGGCGGATTATTTGAGGTAAAGAGTTTGAGACTGGCCTGGCCAATGTGGTAAAACCCTGTCTCTACTAAAAACATAACGATTAGCCAGGCATGGTGGTGTGTGCCTGTAGTCCCAGTTACTCAGGAGGCTGAGGCAGGAGAATCACCACTCGAACCTGGGAGGCAGAGGTTGCAGTGAGCCAAGATCGTGCCACTGTACTCCAGCCTGTGACAGAGTGAGAGTCTGTCAAAAAAAAAAGAAAGAAAGAAAGAAATTGTTCAGGGGATAATCGCTCTCACATCACGGCTAAGTCACAAGGAACTTCAAAACTTTGGGGGAAAAAAACTCATCCCTGATAAGTGAGAAATTTTTTTAAAAAGTATAAAAAAACAGAAGTGACAGTCCTGTACTCTTAACAATCTTTACCACAGTATGAACTATTATTAACAGCAATCAAAGGTATTCCAGCCCTGGAAAGTGGCTGCCTCTGAAGATCTGGTCTTTTTGTAATGAAATAACAAGCGCAACATGTTAAAACTCAGATAAGTAGGAACTCTGATTTTATTATCAGCTGTACATTTTTGTCAAGTGCAAGATCAGCCTGCTAAGATGTGAATCTTCCAATAATGACTGAAGTAATAGCTTCTGCTGGCATTTCTTCTTCTGAGTCTCCATTTCCTCTACTGATGGTCACACAAACAAAAGTAATACAATTGCAATTGAGTTTGCTGTTATCAATAGCACTGTCGTCCTGTTTCTTACAGATTGAGTAAGTTTTATCAGCTGAGATCTAATTCCTGGCTCCTCTCAGAATCCACCGATTCTCTGGTCTGTTCCCCAGTTGATGTTCTTGAGGAAGTGCTCCTCTGGCAGTATGGCAAGGGCACTGATGCAGAGCAGAGGTGTCTACAGCAGTGAATACAGGGTAAAGGCCATGGCCGTCTGGATCTGCCCCGAGGCCCAACTGACTCCCCTCCTGCAGCTGTAGGCACATCTCCTTTCTTACTGGATTCAGTGTATGGGTTGATTTATGCAGGTTTCCTCTGCTCCTCTCAGATATTGGTCCAGGCAGCTAGAATGTGAAGATTCAGAAACTCTAACTCTATCTTCAAATAAACCAGACAGGGCTCCACTTCTAATGATGGCATACCAGCATATTTCAGACTAATTCTCCCTCCAAGAACAATTACCAGGGCTCTTCAGCAGGTAAGAACATCCACAGAAAGTCTGGAGAGCTGCCCAGGCAGTGAGGATTTGATGGGGCCAGAGTTTAGAAAGAGGAAATACCCAGATATGTGAGCCCCATATTTGGTACACTCTGGTTCAAAGTATTTGTCAAGTTCAGAGTGGAGGCTCAGAGCCCCAGAAGCTGAGTAGGGCTTTTGGCAGCCTCTACTGGTAGAGAGACTTGAAAATGGAGAATAGAATATTCTACAGAAATGAAAATGACTGAACTATTGCTATGCACAAAACATGGATGATCTCACAATAAATAAATAAATAAATAAAGTTGAGCAACACAAGCCAGGCACAGAAAAAGTAGATGCTCTATGATTCCAGATATATAAATTCAAAATCAGAACAAACTGCTTCATGGCATTACCAGCTGGGAGAGTGTTTACTTCAGAGGGCAGCAGTCCCTGTCTGGAGGAAGCATGGGAGAGATGCTGGCAACCTTCCCTGTCTTGGCCTGTGGAGTGGTTATCACTGTGGAGAATTTTGAGTAGACTCTGAGCTGTACAGTTATGAGCTGAGAAATTTCGTTTGCATGTGTTACTCTCATTTTCAATGTTTATATATATATATTTATATATGTATATATACACACACATATATATATGTATATGCATATTTTTATTTTTTGTAGAGACAGGGTTTTGCCATTGTGGCCCATGGCTAGCCTAGAACTCCTGGACTCAAGTGATCCACTTGCCTCAGCCTCCCAAATTGCTGGGATTACAGGTGTGAGCCACCAAGCCTGGCCAAAGTTCATTTTTAAAACTTTTAGGATGTTAGCCGGGCATGGTGGCTCACGCCTGTAATCCCAGCATTTTGGGAGGCCAAGGAGGGTGGATCACCAGAAGTCAGGAGTTCGAGATCAGCCTGACCAACATGGAGAAACCCCGTCTCTACTAAAAATACAAAATTAGCCAGGCGTGGTGGCGCGTGCCTGTAATCCCAGCTACTCGGGAGGCTGAGGCAAGAGAATCGCTTGAACCCAGGAAGCGGAGGTTGTGGTGAGCCAAGATCGCACCATTTTACTCCAACCTGGGCAACAAGAGTGAAACTCTGTCTCAAAAAAAATTAAAAAAAAACAACATCAATTTTAAAAAAATAAAACTTTTAGGACATTAAGCCCCTGAAGCTCCGACTACAAAGTAGGGTAAAAGGCTGCCTAAAGCAGTGAAGATCAAGGAGTGACCTTGGAGGCAGCAGAGGGAGACTGTATTAGTCCATTTGTGTTGTTATAAAGGAATACCTGAGGTCAGGTAATATATAAACAAAAGAGATTTATCTGGCTCACAGTTCTGCAGGCTGCACAATCATGGTGCCAGCTCCACTAGGCTTCTGGTGAAGTCTCAGGAAGCTTTTACTCGTGGCAGAAGGCAAAGGAGGAGCAGGTGTGTCACATGGAGAGAGAAGGAGCAAGAGAGCTGCTAGGCTCTTTTAAATAATCAGCTCTTGTGTGAACGAGTAGAGTGAAAACTCACTCATTACCATGGGCAGGGTACTAAGCCATTCGTGAGAGAACCGCTCCCATGACCCAAATGCCTCCCACTAGGCCCCAGCTCCAACACTGGGGATCACATTTCAACATGAGATTTGGAGGGGACAAACACCCAAACCTTATCAGAGATGATCCCAGCCACAGGTCTCAGAGAACCAGCAGAGGGCACTCCTCCGGGGCCCAGCCTGAGCGTGGAAATAGCTGTCAGAATCATGTCAGAATGTTTCAGAACCCATGGGGAAAAGCTGAGACAGAAAAAAAGAAGAAAGTAAGAGCCTGGCAGAAATCAGCTAGGAACCTTGAGAGACTTGGTATTTCACTGAAAGGTAAGATAGGAGTGTTTTGACTCCCGTCATCCCTAAGGAAGACCAGCAGTATCTGAACTGTCAGAGAGCTCCTCTGCCCTCACAAAGCCAAACACTGATGTGCATGGCTATTTGGGAACTTCTGGAGGGCATCACACCAGACAACCAACTTGCGCTGGGTCACGTGTCCCTCCCCCAGACTCGGGCAGTGTTGGCAGGGTGCCATATTGGGAGTGTAGCCATCAGGGGACTGTATCCTTCCCAGGGAACCCCAACCTTTGTATATTCACATCACAGAAGCTCCTGCAGCCATGCCTCCAGTGCCCACTTGGATTGTGACAGCCACACAAGGCTGGCTGGACCCAGTGGAGCTACAGGGTTCCCAGTGGTCTAGCCATCAGGGATTGCTGCTCCTAAGGAAAGGGAGACTGCAGTACCCAAAAAAAGCACCACTTGGGACAAAGGAGGCCAGACCATGTGCTCTTCTGTGTCCAAGAGCTCCTTGTTCATGGGTTGAGTGACTGCACCACTTCCAGCAGAGTTGTGGATACTGTGTTCAGCTCTGCATGGAAGGAGTGTAGTTCCATCCCAGCAGCCAAGCAGCCCCAGTGCTTAGGATCAGGCATGGAAAGGGGAACTTCTCCTGCCCTTCCCCCATCCACCACTGCTTCAAACACAGCATGGCCACTCCCATGGGAAATTGGCACATGTGTGCCAGAGAAGAGACTTTCTAGGGTTATCAGGGATGACTGTGTTTCCACTGGCAGTGTGGCCATTTGGGCCAGGCTTGTGTGAAAGACATGGCCCTTTCCCCTCTCTACAGGGAGTGCCAGCATTCCTGCAGTGGAGAGCAGGAGACCTGAAAAGCTGTGTGCAGGCCGGGCGCGGTGGTTCATGCCTGTAATCCCTGTAATCCCAGCACTTTGGGAGGCCGAGGTGGGCGGATCATCTGAGGTCGGGAGTTCAAGACTAGCCTTACCAACATGGAGAAACCCCATATCTACTAAAACTACAAAAAAAATTAGCCAGGTGTGGTGGCGCATGCCTGTAATCCCAGCTACTCGAGAGGCTGAGGCAGGAGAATTGCTTGAACCTGGGAGGTGGAGGTTGCGGTGAGCTGAGATCTTGCCATTGCACTCCAGCCTGGGCAACAAGAGCAAAACTCCGTCTCAAAAAAAAAAAAAAGAAAACCTATGTGTTTGGGGCTGAGGGAGGATGCTCTGCACCAAAGACATTTAAATGGTGAGCTGAGGAGAAGACATCTTTAATGAGTCTCAACTACATTGCAGCTTGGAGATAGAGAGTAGTGTCTGGTCAATTTGAGTGTCCCCGATGCCAGGACTGGGGAATGACAGGGAAATGGTGGCATTCCTGCCTGGCCAGGTCATGAAGCTGGGGCAGCCCTCTTCTCATCTGTGGAGACCTAGGCACGTTTCACCAGAAGCTTCCCATGCCACCGTTCCTGCCTGAAAGCTGCTGCCTGTACTCACCAACGTGGGGCAGGCTTGGGGATCCAGCTCTACTCAGCTATGTCCCCTTCTCTGGTGCTGAGCAGGGAGCCCAGACTGCTGTACATTCCACTTACCAGCACATTTCCTCAGGCAACAGAGAACTTTTCTAGGTATACAGTGATGAAGCATATACTCACTTGCTTCTGCCACATAGGCTTTTAGGCATAAGCCCACCTACTGTTCTGGAGGCTGAACCACGCAACTCAATACAAATCAGTTGACAAAAGGGCACATGAGTGGAAATAAACTTCTCATCTCTTCCAAAAGAGAAAATGAGATAAACTTCTTAAACCTCTGCCATCCTGGCCCTGCAGGAGGCTGTGAGCCTGTTCACACTCCCAGTACATCACCAACACAACCGGCATTTGAGAAAGCCACCATACAAAGGCTATCTATAACCAGGGGACAACTACAGAGTCTTTGCCACTGAAAGCATCCACAACCAAATGCAAAGGACCTTAAACAACATACATTATAGTCTTAAAGGGAAGACTATAAAGGGAAAAAAATTCCTGCCCAAATGAAATAAATTCAAAAATAAGAAGAGAAAGTTTCTACAGATGAGAAGGAACCAAAGAAATGATTCTGGAAGTACCTATGTTTTCTATTTTTAAAGTCCTTTGTTTCTCTGTTGAAAACAATAGAATGTTTTGAAAAAATACTCTGAAAAAATAGAATGTTATGACACCCCCAAAAAATTACACTAACTTTCTAGCAATAGATCCTAACAAAAATAAAATCTTTGAAATACCAAATAAATAATTCAAAATAATGATTATAAAGAAGCTCAATGAAATCCAAGAGAAAGTTGAAAACAACACAAAGAAATTTAAAAAATCAATTCAGCATGTGAATAAAAAATTTACCAAGAAATAAATATTTTTAAAAAATTAAACCACCTGGGCTGGGCGTGGTGGCTCACGCCTGTAATCCCAGCACTTTGGGAGGCTGAAGCGAGCGGATCACGAGGTCAGGAGATCGAGACCATCCTGGCTAATACAGTGAAACCCCGTCTCTACTAAAAATACAAAAAATTAGCCGGGCCTGGTTGCAGGCGCCTGTAGTCCCAGCTACTTGGGAGGCTGAGGCAGGAGAATGACCTGAACCCAGGAGGCAGAGCTTGCATCGCACCACTGCACTCCAGCCTGGGCGACACAGCAAGACTCCATCTCAAAAAAGAAAAAAAAAAAAAATTAAACCACCTGGAAATAAAAAATTCATCAAAGTAGTTCCAAATGCAGCTGAAAGCTTTAACAATAGACTAGACCAAGCAGAAGAAAGAATTTCAGAGCTTGAAGACAGGTCTTTCAAATTAACCCAGTCAGACAAAAAGAAAGAAAAGAGAATTAAAATATGAACAAAGCCTTCAGGAAGTATGGGGTTATGTAAAACATCTGAACCCATGAATCATAGGTATTCCTAAGGGAGAATGAAGGGTAAAAAGTGTGGAAAATCTACTTGAGGAAATAATTGAGGAAAACCTCCCTAACCTTGGCTAGAGATTTAAAATCCAGATAGAAGATACTTAGAGAACTCCTGGAAAATACATTGCAAGATGGATTTCACCAAGACAAATAGTCATCAGACAATCTAAACTCAATGTGAAGGAAAAAAAATCCTAAAATGAGCAAGAGAAGAGAAAAGTGTCCTAAAAACCTATACAGGAAATTCCATCAGACTAACGTGGATTTTTCAGGCCGGGTGTGGTGGCTCACGCCTGTAATCCCAGTACTTTGGGAGGCGGAGGTGGGCAGATCACGAGGTCAGGAGATCCATACCGTCCTGGCTAACACAGTGAAACCCCGTCTCTACTAAAAATAAAAACCATTAGCCGGGCATGGTTGCAGGCGCCTGTAGTCCCAGCTACTCAGGAGGCTGAGGCGGGAGAATGGCCTGAACACGGGAGGCGGAGCTTGCAGTGAGCCGAGATCGCACCACTGCACTCCAGCCTGGGCGACAGAGCAAGACTCCGTCTCAAAAAAAAAAAAAGAAAAGCACTGTGAAAATCCCTATCCTGTTTGTTCCGATCTAATTACTGGGGCATGCAGCCCCTAGTCACATACCCCCTGCTTGCTCAATTGATCACGACCCTCTCAAGCTCACCCCCTTAGAGTTGTGAGCCCTTAAAAGGGACAGAAATTGCTCACTGGGGGAGCTCAGCTCTTGAGACAGGAGTCTTGCCGATGCTCCCAGCCGAATAAACCCATTCCTTCTTTGACTTGGTGTCTGAGGAGTTTTGTCTGCGGCTCGTCCTGCTACAATATGGCGCCATTGCACTCTAGCCTGGGCAACAAGAGCCAGACTCCTTCTCAAAAAAAAAAAAAAAAAAACAACGGCCGGGCGCGGTGACTCACGCCTGTAATCCTAGCTCTTTGGGAGGCGGAGGTGGGCAGATCACGAGGTCAGGAGTTAGAGACCAGCCTGGCCAGTATGGAGAAACTCCAGCTCTATTAAAAATACAAAAATTAGCTGGGCATGGTGGCACACACCTGTAGTCCCAGCTGCTCAGGAGGCTGAAGCAGGAGAATCGCTTCAACCTGGGAGGCGGAGCTTGCAGTGAGCCGAGATCATGCCACTGCACTCCAGCCTGGGTGACAGAGCGAGATTCTGTCTCAAAAGAACAAAAAAGAAAAACAAGCAAAGAGTGATGATGAAATTTGAAAGAAGGGACCAGGCTGGGCGAGGTGGCTCACGACTAATCCCAGCGCTTTGGGAGGCTGAGGCAGGCAGATCACCTGAGATCAGGAGTTCAAGACCAGCCTGGCCAACGTGGTGAAACCTGCCTCTACTAAAAATACAAAATCAGCTGGGCATGGTGGTGCGTGCCTATAAGTCCCAGCTACTTGGGAGGCTGAGGCAGGAGAATCGCTTGAACCCAGGAGGCAGAGGTTGCAGTGAGCCCAGATCGCTCCATTGCACTCCAGCCTGGGCGACAAGAGTGAAATTCTCTCTCAAAAAAAACAAAAAAGTAAAGAAAAAGAAAAGAAATAGCATATAGTAACATATAAATTCCCAAACATTAAACAATTGCCTTTGTTCATATAAACAATAAAAAGTTAAAATTTTTGTGAGGCGATAACCTCATATATAGTAGAAACAAAAAGGTTTTTAATGAAAAAAATTACTAAGAAGTGTGCAAACTTTAAATGAAAACATTAAAACACATCTGAAATTTAAAAATTAGATATGAACAATTCGGGCCGGGTGTGGTGGCTCACGCCTGTAATCGCAGCACTTTGGGAGGCTGAGGTGGGAGGATCACCTGAGATCAGGAGTTTGAGACCAGCCTGGCCAACGTGGTGAAACCCCGCTTCTAATAAAAGTACAAAAATTAGCCGGGTGTGGTGGTGTGAGCCTGTAATCCCAACTACCTGGGAGGCCGAGGCAGGAGAATGGCTTGAACCTGGGAGGCGGAGGTTGTGGTGAGCTGAGGTCACACCACTGCACTCCAGCCTGGGTGACAGAATGAGATTCCATCTCAAAAAAAAAAAAAAAAAAGGAAGAACTTTTTTTTCCCCATAAGTTCTTGGGGTACAGGTGGTATTTGGTTACATGAGTAAGTTCTTTAGTGGTGATTTGTGAGATTTCAGTGCACTTATCACCCGAGCAGTATACACTGCACCTTGTAGTCTTCTGCCCCTTGCCGCCTCCTACTCTTCCTCCCAACTCCCCAAAGTCCATTGCATCATTCATATGCCTTTGTGTCTTCATAACTCAGCTTCTACATATCAGTGAGAACATACGATGTTTGGTTTTCCATTCCTGAGTTATTTCACTTAGAATAACAGTCTCCAATCTCATCCAGGTCACTGCAAATGCTGTTAATTCATTCCTTTTTATGGCTGTGTAGTACAGAAGAACATTCTCAAATAGGAAGATTATACAGCACATTTTCAGAGTAAATTTTAAAATGTAATACCTCCTAATCAAAATGCCAACAACTACTTTTTTTCTTAAGCTAGACAAGTAGATTATAAAGTTCATATGAGAAAATAAATAAGAATAATTAGAAAATCCCTTGGGGGAAAAAACAAATTGAGAATTGGGTGTCTAGGTATGCCTAATAGTTAAATATTTTACAAATTCCCTGTCACTAGAACGGTGTGGCGCTGGTGAATGAATAGACAAACCAATGGAACAGCACAGGAAATCCAGAAAGAGCCAAGTGCATAGCAACCTAGTCCTCATTTAATGACTTTAATTCATTCCTGGACATCGTGCCACTAAATAAAAAGTATTAAACCAGGCTGGGTGCAGTGGCTCACGCCTGTAATCCCAGAAAATTGGGAGGCCAAGGTCGGCGGATCACCTGAGGTCGGGAGTTTGAGACCAGCCTGACCAACATGGAGAAACCCCGTCTCTACTGAAAATACAAATTAGGCAGGCGTGGTGATGCATGCCTGTAATCCCAGCTACTCGGAAGGCTGAGGCAGGAGAATCGCTTGACTTGAACCCAGGAGGCAGAGGTTGCTGTGAGCCAAGATCGGGCCATTGCGCTCCAGCCTGGGCAACAAGAGCAAAACTCCGTCTTAAAAAGGCCGGGCGCGGTGGCTCACGCCTATAATCCCAGCACTTTGGGAGGCCGAGGCGGTCGGATCACTAGGTCAGGAGATCCAGACCATCCCGGCTAACACGGTGAAACCTCGTCTCTACTAAAAATACAAAAAAATCAGCCGGGCATGGTGGCGGGCACCTGTAGTCCCAGCTACTCTGGAGGCTGAGGCAGACGAATGGCGTGAACCCGGGAGGCGGAGCTTGCAGTGAGCCGAGATCACGCCACTGCACTCCAGCCTGGGCGAGAGAGAGAGACTCTGCCTCAAAGTGGAGAAAATAGTACAGAGGCCGGGCGTGGTGTCTCACGCCTGTAATCCTAGCACTTTGGGAAGCCGAGGCGGACGGATCACGAGGTCAGGAGATCGAGATCATCCTAGCTAACACGGTGAAACCCCGTCTCTACTAAAAACACAAAGAATTAGCCGGGCACGGTGGCGGGCGTCTGTAGTCCCAGCTACTCGGGAGGCTGAGGCAGGAGAATGGCGTGAACCCGGGAGGCGGAGCTTGCAGTGAGCCGAGACAGCGCCCCTGCACTTAAAGAGCGAGACTCCGTCTCAAAAAAAAAAAAAAAAAAAAAAAAAAAAAAGTGGTACAGAAGTGAAAGAGATGTTTACTTATTGATCAAAAGATGTGAGGGTGTGTGTGTGTGATAAACGATACTAGAAAAAAAGAGAGCAAATGAATGATATTGTATTCTCTTCATTGTTAAGGTGTTCTGCTGTTTATTTTTTTTTTGAGGGGAGGGGGACGCGGGACGGACAGAGTCTCACTCTGTCGCCCAGGCTGGAGTGCAATGGCGCGATCTCGGCTCACTGCAAACTTCTGCCTCCCTAGTTCAAGGGATTCTCCTGCCTCAGCCTCCTGAGTAGCTGGGATTACAGGCACGTGCCACCGGCTAATTTTTGTATTTTTAGTAGAGATGGGTTTTCACCATTTTGGTCAGGCTGGTGTTTATATGATATTAATAAATAATGAAAGATGAAGAAAAGATCTGAATCATTTGCATTTTCAGGAAAATTGTTACACATCAGAAAATCTGTCAGGAAATATTTGATACTCCAACACAATCGTTGCCCCTTAAACATACCCATCAACACGACTATTCTTCCTCCTTTAGAGAGTAAAATAAACCTTCAGTACACTGAGTTTTGTGGAATTCTTACCTATTTACTCTGAAGTTTCTATTTACTACTTACCTACCTTTGTTTTCATTGCTCTATTATCTACCTGCAAACGTTTTCTGTGAGTCCTCTATTGTTATAGGATGCACCATAATTTTTTCCATTAGGAAAATTAAATTTTGTTTACTCCTTTTTTTTTTTCTTTGAGACAGAGTTTCACTCTTATTGCCCAGGCTGGAATGCAATGGCATGATCTTGGCTCACTGCAACTTCCACCTCCTGGGTTCAAGCAATTCTCCTGCCTCAGCCTCCTGAATAGCTGGGATTACAGGCATGTGCCATCACGCCTGGCTAATTTTCTATTTTTAGTAGAGACAGGGTTTATTCATGTTAGTGAGACTGGTCTCAAACTCCCAACCTCAGGCAAAAAAAAAAAAAAAAAGTTCTCCATGTGGTGGTGGTGTTGGAGGTGGGGCTTAGTGGGAGGTGTTTGGGTCATCGGGAGCAGATCCTTCATGAATAGATTAATGCCCTCCCACATGAGTGAGTAATTTATTACTCTGTTGGGGCTAGGTTAGTTACCAAAGAGCAGATTGTTACAAAAGCAAGTTTGGTTTCCTAGACTCTCTCTTGCTTCCCTGTCTCCCCATGTGATCTTTTTGCACATGCCACTCACTTTTCCCCTTCTCCACTATGTTTTGACCTAACATTTGGCCTTCACCAGAAGCTGGCCAGATCCAGCACTATCCTGTTGAACTTCCCAGCCTGCAAAATCATGAGCTAAATAAACATCTTCTCTTTATAAACTACCCAGTTTCAAGTTATTCTGTTATAGTAATACTCAGCAGACTAAGACAGTCATTGAAAACAAAGTCAACCTGGAGGAGCCTTAAGGAGACATGATTAGGACTAAATACAATGTGATATCCTCGATGAAATCCTGTGACAGAAAAAGGAAGTTAAAAGAACTAATGAAACCTGGCTGGGCATGGTGGCTCACACCTGTAATCCTAGCACTTTGGGAGGCCAAGGCGAGTGGGTCACTTTAGGTCAGGAGTAAGAGACAAGCCTGGCCAACATGGTGAAATCCTGTCCCTACTAAAAACAGAGAAATCAGCCAGGCACAGTGGCCTATGTCTGTAGTCACAGCTATTTGGGAGGCTGAGGCACGAGAATCGTTTGAACTCGGGAGGTGGAGGTTGCAGTGAGTGGACATCATGCCATTGCACTCCAGCCTGGGTGACAGATAAAGACTTTGTTTCAAAACAGAAAGAGCTAATGAAATTGAAATAAAGTTTAGTGATATTGTATTAATACTGTTTCATTGGTTGTGAAAAATGTATGATAGTCATATAAGATGTTAACAATGGGGCTGGGGGCAGTGGCACACACCTGTAATCCCAGCACTTTGGGAAGCTGAGGTGGGTAGATAACCTGAGGTCAGGAGTTCGAGACCAGCCTGGCCAACGTGGTGAAACCCTGTCTTTACTAAAAATACAAAAACTAGCTGGGCATGGTGGCACGCACCTGTAATCCTAGCTACTCGGGAGGCTGAGGCAGGAGAATGGCTTGAACCCCGGAGGCAGAGGTTGCAGTGAGCCGAAATCGTGCCACTGCACTTCAGCCTGGGTGACAGAGTAAGACTCCCTCAAAAAAAAAAAAAAAAAAAAAAAAGATGTTAACAATGGGGAACTGAGTGTGACATATGTGAGAACTATGTATTATCTTTGCAACTTTTGTGTAATCTAAAAGTATTCTAAAATAAATAAGTTTATTAAAAAAAACAACAACAACAACCCTCAGAAGAGGAAAGGAATAGGGAGTTAAAGAAAAAACAGTATACTTTTTAGTTTTCTCAGGGTTTTCTATCAAGGGGCTGGGAAGAGGGAGAAAAGATTGGAACCTCAGAGACAGTGCAGGGCTCCAGAGTTCTCTTGTCCTCTGACTACTGGGGCTGCTCTGAAATTGTCTTCATCCCCCTATTGATGTCAGGTTCCAGGGTCAGCCACCTCTGCCCAACTCAGACCACAGACATCCCAGCCTTTTCTGATTGCTCAATTTGTGTCTGAGACACCAGAGAGGTGGCACTCCCAAGTGGCCATAGGCCTGAGGACAGACGACCTGAGCCCCCTTTTCTTCTCGCTGTGGACTTCCCCTGTGTCTCCTTGGGCTCCCAGAAGTCAAATAGGGTTCTTCATGCAAGGGCAAGTGTTTTAGTCTCTTTGGGCTGCTATTAAAAATTATATATCATAGACTGAGAAACACTGCCCTAGCCAAGTGATGGAGGTTAACATAATCATTTGATAAATCAACTGGGTAATATACACTCTTGGTATGTTGTATTGAAAGTATTGCATTTCATCTCTGTGCTCTTCTTCCCCCAAACCTATAGCCCTGTCAACCACACTCAAATTAAGGGACATTTTACAATATGCCTCACCAGTACTCCTCCAAAAATACCAAATTATCAAAAACGAGGTCTGAGAAATTGTCACAGACCAGAGGAGGCTAAGGAGATATGAAGGGGACTAAATATAATGTATCCTGGATGGGATCCTGGAACATAAAAGTGATGTTAGGGAAAAGAATAAAATCCAAATAAAATAGGAGTTAGTAACAATGTATCAATATTGTTTCATAACCTGTCACAAATGTATAATAAAATAAGACATTAATAATAGGGGAAACTGAATGTGGAACATACGAGAACTATGTACTATCTTTGCAACTTTTCTGTAAATCCAAAAATATTGTAGATTTGATTTGATTTGATTTAATTTTTGAGATAGTTTTGCTCTTGTTGCCCAGGCTGGAGTGCAATGGCACGATCTTGGCTCACCACAACCTCCACCTCCTGGGCTCAAGCGATTCACCTGCTTCAGCCTCCTAAGCAGCTGGGATTACAGGAATGCACCACCACGCCCGGCTAATTTTGTATTTTTAGTAGAGACGGGATTTCTCCATGTTGGTCAGGCTGGTCTCAAACCCCCAACCTCAGATGATCCGCCCGCCTTGGCCTCCCAATGTGCTGGGATTACAGGTGTGAACCGTGCCCAGCCAATATTTTAGATTTTAAAAGGATATTTTTATAACTAGTGCTCAGGAAAGAAAAAGAAAATGGAAGTAAAAATTATCTACTTTTCGGGCGGCTCACCTTCACTCCCTCATTGACACCCAGCCTCCATGCCAGCCATATCTGTCCAGTTTAGACTGCAGCCCAGTCCTCTCCCAGGCCGCTCAATCAGAATCCAGGAGAGCAGAACATCAGCACTTGTATGTGGTCACCGGGCTGAGAACAGAAGACCGGACCCCTTTGGCCTTCTCAGGTTGAGACCTCCCATTGTCACCCCTGGCTTTCAGCAACTGGACAGGACAATGTACCCAAGGGGGTGCCCCAGTCCCGTGTTAGGTTCAGAATCTGAAGTGTTTCCCAAATCCACGCTGACAGATGTTTCCTCTCCACCTAGTTACCGTGGATTCTGACCTCAAGACAGAGCGAGGTTTCCAGGCCATAACAGGTGGTTCTCAGGTTACAAGTGGACAACATAAACATACTGTCACTTCTGCTGCTGCTTCCAGGGACAAATGTGGCTTATCCTGAAGACCAACCCCTACTCTCCATCCCTAGGATTGGCAAAAGGAAAGGAAATTCTCAGGGCATTGGCCTAGGGAGTTGGAGAGGCTGCTGGTGAAGTGAAAACAGGAACAGAATAGGGACATTAGAGATAAAGGGGCATAGAAAGGAATCAGCTCTGATGACACCTGTGTAGGATCAATGGGTTCTGCTTGGGGAGAGGCTCACAGGTTTCTAACTGGGGTGGTGTTTTTCGCATGGATGATAATTACAGCTGTGTCAGTTTTATAAGCGATCAGAAAACTACACTTAAATTTTAAGCAATTTTCTGTGCTTACAGAGATAGTATAATGTGCTTACACACGAAGAAAGGGAAGAAGACAAGGGGAGAAGAAGTGATTGTAGGAATTAGGTTCCTGTTTCCTTGCTAGCTGTCAACAAAGGGTTGCTCTCAGCTTCTGGAAGGTACCTGCATTCTTTTGCTCATGGCCACATCCATCTTGAAAGACAGCCATGGTACACTAAATACTTCTTTTGCTTTGAATCTTCCCAACTTCTCTTTGATCTTTGTTTTTTCTGCCTCTTAAGGAGTTCATGTGGTTAGATCAGGCCCAACCTGATAACCTGTTTTATGGTCAATTGTCTTGGGACTTCAATTACAACAGCATAATCCCTACATAGTGGTACAGATGGTCCCTGATTTACGATGGCTCAACTTATGGTTTTTCAACTTTATGATGATGTGAAAGCAACACACATTCAGTATAAACTGTACTTTGAATTTTGATATTTTCCTGGGTTAGAGAGTATGATACTCTCTGGTGGTGCTGGACAGCAGTAGTGAGCTGCAGCTCCCATCAGCCACATAATTATGATGGTAACAACTGATACTGTACTCTACAGTATACTGTATGCAACCAGTTACATGAGATAGTCAACACTTTATCATACAATGGGATTTGTGTTAAGTGATTTTGCCCAGCTGTAGGCTAATGTGTTCTGAGCACATTTAAGGTAGGCTAGGCTGAGCTAATATATTCAGTAGGTTAGGTGTATTAAATACATTTTCCACTTGAAAATATTTTTAACTTAAAATGGTTTTATCGAAACATGACCCCATTTTAAATTGAAGAGCATCTGTACTTAGATTAGTGTTTGACTGAATAACCAATACTTTATATTGGGCAGAAACATCCTGATGGCTGATGCCATCGATTTTGGCCTTGGATCTAGCACCCACAGCCGTAGGCTCTGGCTGAGGCCATGGGGTTTGCATCTTCAGGCTGACTTGAGCTTGACTTGCACAGGGATAACCTTGAATGAGGATTCCATCCATTACCAAGGTAACATTTTTTTAAGTTCTCATCAGGTTTCAACATAAGGGCTAGGGGACTTTTTCAGAGGAACAGGGCTGACTGCAAGCATTTATTTACATTTCTTTTTTCTTTTCTTTCTTTTTTTTTTTTTTTCTTTGAGACGGAGTCTCTCTCTTTCGCCCAGGCTGGACTGCAGTGGCTCTATCTCGGCTCACTGCAAGCTCCGCCTCCCGGGTTCACGCCATTCTCCTGCCTCAGCCTCCGAGTAGCTGGGACTATAGTCGCCTGCCACCACGCCCGGCTAATTTTTTCTACTTTTAGTAGAGACGGAGTTTCACCGTGTTAGCCAGGATGGTCTCGATCTCCTGACCTCGTGATCCGCCCGCCTCAGCCTCCCAAAGTGCTGGGATTACAGGCGTGAGCCACTGCGCCCAGCCGTATTTACATTTCTTTAGGTCAGTTTGTTGTTCATCGATGGATCGCCTTCCTCAGTACGGTAACACCAACCCAGAGCACTAAGAGGCCGAATATGTACTTGATTTCCCATAGTACTTTGTCTCAGGGAAATCTTACCTAGAGGGCCAAATCTTCCTGATGGCAGCCAGGGCTCATTGCAATGAAAATAAGAGACCTTTTACTGTTGCCTACAAATGGATCTAAGGTTGGGCCCACAGACTGCAGGAGGCGCTGATCTGTAAGGCAGCACAGTTGTTGCCATTCTTTCTTAACAAGCATTGACACTCTACCTCCTTATACCCCTCTCCCCCCACCATCTCAACTCCCAGGTGATCCAGCTAAAGTGTAATGATTTGGTTGGCTCTGCCAATAGCTATTGTTAATTTCCCTCCTTTCACATTCACTGTGCGTCTCTGTAATTTTCTGTGGAAAAATTGCAGATACTAGGATGAAATAACTTTTGTCAGACCCAGATAAAATAGGGCCAGGCTAGGCGCGGTGGCTCACGCCTGTAATCCCAGCACTTTGGGAGGCTGAGGCGGGTGGATCACCTGAGGTCAGGAGTTCAAGACCAGCCTGGCCAACATGGTGAAACCCCATCTCTACTAAAAGTACAAAAATTAGCCGGGCGTGCTGGCATGTGGCTGTAATCCCAGCTACTGGAGAGGCTGAGGCAGGAGAATTGCTTGAACCTGGGAGGTGGAGGTTGCAGTGAGCCGAGATCACACCATTGCACTCCAGCCTAGGTGAAGAAGCGAGACTCTGTCTCAAAGAAAAAAAAAAAAAGGCCAGGAAGGCATGAAGGAGAGGAAGGTCATGTTTACATGTCTGAAGTAAGAATTGTTTTGTTGGGCGTGGTGGCTCACGCCTGTAATCCTAGCACTTTGGGAGGCTGAGGCAGGTGGATCACCTGAGGTCGGGAGTTCAAGACCAGCCTGACCAACATGGAGAAACCCTGTCTCTACTAACAATAAAAAAATTAGCTGGGCGTGGTGGCGCATGCCTGTAATCCCAGCTACTCAGGAAACTGAGGCAGGAGAATGGCTTGAACCTGGGAGGCGGAGGTTGCTGTGAGCTGAGATAGCGCCATTGCACTCCAGCCTGGGCAACAAGAGTGAAACTCTGTATCAAAAAAAAAAAAAAAAAAAAGAATTGTTTCAAAGGACTTTTTAAAAACTCCACAAGAAATCTTTTCTAGCTGGGCTCACGCCGGTAATCCCAGCACTTTGGGAGGCCAAGGCAGGCAGATCACGAGGTCAGAAGTTTGAGACCAGCCTGACCAACATGGTGAAACCCTATGTCTATTTAAAAAAAAAAAAAAAAATTAGCCTGGTATGGTGGTGCGTAACTGTAATCCCAGCTACTCGGGAGGCCAAGGCAGGAGAATCACTTGAACCAGGAGTTGGAGGTTGCAGTGAGCCGAGATGGCGCCACTGCACTCCAGCTGGGGCAACAGAGCAAGACTCTGTCTCAAAATAAATAAATAAATAAATAAAAGAAATCTTTTCTTCATCCTTCTTGAATGTCCTGTCACAAGGTTTATCAGCAGACATTCTTTTTTTGTTTTGTTTTGTTTAGAGATAGGGCCTCCCTCCATTGCCTAGGCTGGAATGCAGTGGTGCAATCATAGCTCACTGTAACCTCAAACTCCTGGGCTCAAGCAATTCTCCCACCTCAACCTCCTAAGTAGCTAGGACTAAAGGCATGTACCACCACACCTGGCCAAACTGTTTTCATTTTTTCTAGAGAAAGCGTCTTGCTATGTTGCCCAGGCTGGTCTTGAACTCCTGGACTCCAGCAATCCTCCCTCCTCAGCTTCCCAAAATGTTAGCATTCCAGGCGTGAGCCATGGGGCCCAGCCTAGACATTCTTTAGTACTACAGTAATTCAGATAAGATGCTCTTGAAAGAACCCTTGCCCAGTAATGGCAATGCCTCCCGAGTAGCTGGGATTACAGGCGTGCGTCACCACGACCGGCTAACTTTTGTATTTTTAATAGAGACAAGGTTTCGCCATATTGGCCACACTGAGGTCGAACTTCCGACCTCAGGTGATCCGCCCCACTCGGCCTCCCAAAGTGCCCGGATTACAGGTGTGAGCCACCGCTCTCGGCCGCGTGTTTTAATCATAATACTTTGGTCTTTTTTTTTTTCCGTAAATACTTTCCTTTTTTTTTTTTTTTTTTTTTTTTTTGAGATGGAGTTTCGCTCTTGTTGCCCAGGCTGGAGTGCGGTGGCGTGATCTCGGCTCACTGCAACCTCTGCCTCCTGGGTTCAAGAGATTCTCCTGCCTCAGCCTCCTGAGTAGCTGGGGTTACAGGCGCCCGCCACCACGCCTGGCTAACTTTTGTACTTTTAGTAGAGACAGGGTTTCGCCATGTTGGCCAGGCTGGTCTTGAACTCCTGACTTCAGGTAATTCATCCTCCTCGACCTCCCAAAGTGCCGGAATTACAGGCGTGAGCAACCGCGCCCGGCCTTTTTTTTTTTTTTTTTGTCTTCTTCTTCTAGAGTCAATTAAGACTGGGAAAAGGAAAATCCTAGCGCTAGTTGGGACCAGCAGTTATCAGTTGGTCGGAGTCTCGAAGTGGTGGTGCATGGCCGGGCTGTCTATGATTCTTAGGATGGGAAGCTTGACCTTGGCGGGCCCACCCTCTTAGCTGGGTCAAGGGGCAGGTTCTCGGTGGCCTGAGGACTGGGAGGGAGCGGAAGCGGGCGGGGCCGGGGCGGGGCCGCGGCGGGGCCGCGGGGCCGGGACTGCGGGTGCTGGGCTGGAGCGCTCCAGCCGCTGGTCCCCGGGAGACCCTGCGCCCCTAAATCGCAGTCCACTGCGCGCGTCAGGTGAGTAGCGCGGCGGCGGGGAGTCGCGCTAGCGGTGGTAGAGGCTGATGTTGGATGTTGTCCCCACTCCTCTGACTCTTCGGCAGGCCAGGGGAGCACCGCGCCCCAAATCTTGGAGGGGGTTCCAACCTCTGGGGTCCTCCGGGGAAAAGTGGGTTAGTCTGGGGTGTAGCCAAGTGCCCTGTCCACTGTGGGCACGCTGGGGATTCCGGGCCGAGGAAGGGCTCCTGGCATGTGTTGAAACAGTCTGCATCCCAGAAGGAAGATTCTGGGCAGATGGGCATCGGGAAAGGCAGTCCCAACCAATAGGACCGTTTCTGAGCACATAAGCGTATTCAGTGGGTGCTAACAAGCGCCTGCTTTGCCAAGCAACAGTGAGCAAAACAGGCTTTGTTCCTGGCTGCCGGAAGCTTCAAGGCTGGGGTTCCGGAGCTGGGCGCGCAATGACAAACTAAGCGCCGAGGACAGGGCCAGGAGCGCCCACCAGGGCCGCGATCTGGTGGGTAGGGGCAGGGCAATGGCTGGAAAGGGTCCCTGAAGCCCTAAGCAGAGACCCAAGGGCCGCATGACTCCAGGAAGGCCATTTTGCTTGGCTGACAGGCGGAAAACTCACGTGGCTGGAGTAGCAGGATTGGTGACGACAAGGGCGAATCCCACTAAGCCTTGCAACTGTCTGGGGTGTGACAGGTGAAGGGGATTCTCATCATTCTCGGAATTGCTGTGGATAAAGGGTTTTGGGTTGGAGAGAGATTGGGTGCACTCAAAGGACTGAAAGATGGCGACGACAGATTCCCTCAGAGGATTTACATTCTGGAAGGGTGGGGACAAGTCCGGGTACAGATAAGCCCGCAGGCGGCCTCCAGCTCTTACAGTCGAAAGTCTAATGAGTTATGCCCAGTCTCCTTCCTTCTCCCGCCGGCATGAGGTCTGGGGCCCTGTGGATGAAGGAAGTTCATGGGAGGCAAACGTGCCTGGGCAAGCAACAGCTGCAGAGATTCAGTCCCCAAGGGGGTTAGGATCCACACTTAGGGCCTCTGCCTACCGCCTCCAGCAAATGCCATCTTGAGGACTAGCGGCAGCATTAGGTCTTCTCTGCCAGAAAACTGGAAGGCTAGTTCTTGAGGGCACTGTTACTAAGGCTGTTTTTTGTTGTTGTTGTTGTTGAGACGGAGTTTCGCTCTCGTTGCCGTGGCTGGAGTGCAATGGCGCGATCTCGGCTCACCGCAACCTCCGCCTCCCGGATTCAAGCGATTCTCCTGCCTCAGCCTCCCTAGTAGCTGGGATTACAGGCATGCGCCACCACGCCCAGATAATTTTGTATTTTTAGTGGAGACGGGGTTTCTCCATGTTGGTCAAGCTGGTCTCAAACTCCTGACCTCAGGTGATCCGCCCGCCTTGGCCTCCCAAAGTGCTGGGATTACAGGCTGAGCCGCCGTGCCCGGCCTCATTAAGGCTGTTTTGAAGTGCAGTTGGCTGGAAAGTGGAAGAATAATCCAAGATCTGCATGCCTCATAAAAGGAGTGTGAGTGGTTTTGAAAGATAGGAAAGGAAAGGGAGAGAGAAGAGAGAGGAAGAAAGGAAGGAAATAAAATTCATATCCCAGGAATGCAGCTTTCATGACAACATTTTGGAGGTCAAATTAACTCTATTCCTCGAGGGCGTTTTCCCTTGCTGGTATTTTCAGTTCTATTAACACTTCTCGAAAAGTGAAAGGAAAAAATAGTCAACAGAGTTTTTTGGTCTTTATCCTTTTCTTTCTATCTCTAGTGAGGGAGATGGGCGTGAGTGGCTGTCAGCAGGAAAAGGTGAGAGTTCAGCTATGTTTGCATCTGAGCAGGAAATTTCCAAGGATGAGCAGGGAACTCCAGTGCTGGGCTCATTGTGAGCCCAGAATAAGTGATTGCTCTTGGGTTGTTAGCAGTATTCTTTACAAAGATCTGTGTATACAGTGGTTCCCCTTATCCACAGGTGATATGTTCCAAGACCTCTAGTGGATACTTTGTTTTTGTTGTTGTTGTTGTTTGAGGCAGAATATCGCTCTGTCACCCAGGCTGGAGTGCAGTGGTACAGTCTTGGCTCACTGCAACCTCCACCTCGCGGGTTCAAGTAATTCTCCTGCCTCAGCATCCTGAGCAGCTGGGACTACAGCGTGCCACCACGCCCAGCTAATTTTTGTATTTTCAGTAGAGACAGGATTTCACCATGTTGGCCAGGCTGCTCTCAAATTCCTGCCCTCAAGTGATCCACCGTGCCCCACCCCAGTGGATACTTTGAAACCATGGATAGTGCCAAACCCTGTATACACTATGTTTTTTTTTTTCTATACATACATACTAATGATAAAGTTTGATTTATAAATTAGGCATGGTAAGAGATTGACAACAATAACTAGTAATAAGATAGAACAATTACAGCAATATATTGTAATAAAAGTTGTGTGAATACAGTATCTCTTTCAAAATAACTTATATTGTAAATCTTAGCAACCTCAGCATATGATTATTTTTTCTTTCCTTAAGACAAGAATTTTTACTTTTTATGGCTTCTGTTTGCATATCTGAATTTCCAGCGTCTCTACTCTTGTGCTTTAGGGTCATTATTAAGTAAAATAAGGGGTTCTTGAGCACAGGCAACGGCTATACTGCAATAGTCAACCTGATAACTGAGATGGCTAGCTACTAAGGAACTAATGGGCAGGTATTGTCTGCAGTGTGGATATGCTAGTCAAAGGGATGATTTACATCCTGGGCAGGCCAGAGAGAAAAGGTACAAGATTTCATCATGCTACTCAGAATGTCAAACAATTTAAAACTTAGGAATTGTTTATCTCTGGATTTTTTTTTTTTTTTTTTTTTTTTTTTTGAGACGGAGTCTCACTCTATCTCCCAGGCTGGAGTGCAGTGGCGCAATCTTGGTTCACGGCAACCTCCACCATGATTCTCCTGCCTCAAGGGTTCAAGTGATTCTCCTGCCTCAGCCTCCCGAGTTGCTGGGATTACAGATGTGTGCCACTATGCCCAGCTATTTTCTTTTTGTATTTTTAGTAAAGACAGGGTTTCACCAGGTTGACCAGGCTGGTCTTGAACTCCTGACCTCAGATGATCTGCCTACCTCAGCCTCCCAAAATGCTGGGATTATAGGCGTGAGCCACTGTGCCTGTCATCTGGATTTTTTCATTCAATATTTTTAAACCATGGTTGACCATGGGTAACCTGAAGCATTGGAAAGCAAAACCATGATAAAGGGGAACTACTACATGTATTGAAAATCCAGATCACACAATTGTGTGTGTGTGTGTGTGTGTATAATTTTGGTAATGGAAGAGATCTTAGAGAGTGTCTCCTTTATTCTCACATTTCTGATGAAACCAAGTCAGAAAGAATAGAGACTCACTCAAGGTGATCTGTAACAGATCCTAGCCTGGTTACCCCAGCTACATGATTTCCAATGGTACTGAGTCTAACATTAGCATTAGGTTTAAACATTAACTTTTGTAGATCAAGAATGTCCATTTGTCCTTGGAAAATTATTTAGCATCTCTGCATTAGGTCCTTAAGACAGGGCCAGTAATTGTTACCTCATTGCTGAGAGTATCCAATGGCACACAGCAGGGGTTTAGTAACTGCTGGCATTCCCTGACCAAATAAGGAAGCTGTTTCTTACCCTCCCTCTTGCTGATATGTTTTGTTTTTCTCTGACCTCAGGTTTCTAGAAGCAGGGTAGAACAGAGGGCAGACACCTAGCCCAGCCTGGTGTTACTAAACAATGGCAGCTGGTGAGCCAAGGGTGACCAGGGCCCTGAACTCTGTGGCCCCGGCTTTGAGGGAAGCAAAGTTGTTCTCAATTGTGGAAGAGGAGAATTTGGACAGCAGAACAAAAGAGGAAGACAGCCTCTTGGAGCAGATACATTTGTCACAGGAAGCCACATCAAACCCTGGGGCCTTTGCTGGGCCTCCCCATCTGCCCAGTTACTGGGAGGTAGATAGCCCCAGGAAGGAATCCAGTCAGCCCTGGGCACCAGGCCAGGAGTGGATAAAGCTAGAAAGAGACACCACAGAAGAGAAGATGTTTGAACAGCTGAAGCCAATTGAACCTGTACAGAAGACGCTCCCATGGGTGGGCGAGGTAGCTGCCACCCTGCAGGAAGCCATGAAGAGAGATTGCTGGAGGGAGGCATGGGTGAAGAAGGTGAGGAGACTAAGCTAGAGAGAGGTGGGTTCCAGGTCCTGGACTCCAGGAGCTCTTTCATGCATGCTCCTGCCTGCAGGTCAAATGAAATCTCAGATTGTTCCAGACTGAACGACATCCAGAAAAAGGAGCTGCAAGACCTTTCTCCATCTGCCGCACCATCCTGGCATCCTTCATGGAGTACTTCCTGAAATTTGTTAGAGTGGCAGCATTTTTTCCTTTGCTTTGCTTTCCTATTTATATTCTGCATATCCTCTTTCCTCTCCCCCACTTCTTATCTTTCTCCCTTTCTCTTTCTCTTCATCTTTCCTTTCCTTTTTTTTTGAGACGGAGTCTCGCTCTGTCACCCAGGCTGGAGTGCAGTGGCGCGATCTTGGCTCACTGCAACCCTGCCTCCCAGGCTCAAGCAATTCTCCTGCCTCAGCCTCCTGAGTAGCTGGGATTACAGGCATGCGCCACCATGCCCGGCTAATTTTTGTGTTTTTAGTAGAGACCAGGTTTCACCATGTTGGTCAGGCTGGCCTCGAAATCCTGACCTTGTGATCTGCCTGCCTCAGCCTCCCAAAGTGCTGGGATTACAGGCGTGAGCCACCGCGCCCGGCCTCCTTTCTATACTTCACAGTTGCTGGCCTTGTGTCTGTCTTTTAATATTTCTCTCTTCCTTCCATGGTTTTATCTTTCTCTTAAGTTTTAATTCTCTGAATCTTGAGACTGGATGTTAATCTTGTACACACACACACACACACACACACACACATACATATATTTATATAAACTTCTTGAGTCTCTCCTGTTCTTCCAGAAGCCAGTCACCTTTGAGGATGTGGCAGTGAATTTCACCCAGGAAGAGTGGGACTGTCTAGATGCCAGCCAGAGGGTCCTTTACCAGGATGTTATGTCGGAAACCTTTAAGAATCTAACATCTGTGGGTAAGAGGCTGGGCTTCCCTCAGCAAGCCCCCTGTCCTAAGGGCCCTGGAACATCTGGTTTCACTGGACAGGTAGATCAGCTTATAATTAGTTTCACTGACCCCTGGTTCTATGCTTTCCAGGTGTGAAAGATCTGAGTCACTAAGCTCAGTGGTAAAGAGAAGAAATGATAGCCTACATGAAGGCAAAGATAACACTTGTAACATGATGACAGTGTTCTCAAAATATACAATTTTTTCCATTCATCAAACACATATTTACTAAGTCACTCCTGAGAACCAGGTACTTTGCTAGCAGCTGGCCTTTTGAATGTCTCCTTTCTGCATCTACATGTCCCAGGTTATGGTTCTTAAACAAAGGCTACAGGAGGTAGCCTGTTGTCCCCATCAGATGTGAAGGGGCCACACCTGGGACCAACTCAACTCTTTCTCATTCCCACACATCAGCCAGAATCTTTCTGCATAAGCCAGAGCTAATCACCAAGCTTGAGCAAGAAGAGGAACAGTGGAGAGAGTTTGTCCATCTCCCAAACACAGAAGGCCTTTCAGGTAAGAATTGCCAAGCAGGGAGGAAGGAAAAAAGGGTCCAGGATAACCCCTGAAAGGATGGAGAGCTGATGGAGAGGATGAATGCTCTATAGATGCTCTCCTAGTGTACCTCTGTCCGGCCTGGTCAGACTTGGAGTTGAAAGAGAGCTTAATATCATAGGCTCAAGTCCCTTGACTTCAAGTTGAAGATCTAAGTCTCTCTCTCTCTTTTTTTTTTTTTGAGACACAGTCTCGCTCTGTTGCCAGGCTGGAGTGCAGTGGCACAATCTTGGCTTACTGCAACCTCCACCTCCCGGGTTCAAGCGATTCTCCTGCCTCAGCCTCTCGAGTAGCTGGGACTACAGGCACATGCTACCATGTCCAGATAATTTTTGTATTTTTAGTAGAGACAGGGTTTCACCATGTTGGCCAGGATGGTCTTGATCTCTTGACCTCAGGTGATCCACCCACCTCGGCCTCCCAAATTGCTGGGATTACAGGCGTGAGCCACTGTGCCTGGCTGGCTGAAGATCTAAGTCTTTCAGGAGAAGTAAATGTCTTCAGTTTCTAGAGATTGAGAGATGACATGAAGGTTGCTTATGTCCATGATACTGCTCTGATTAAAATGTTCTTTCCAAGAGAAAAGAGAAGCAAAGGAGATAGGCTTCATGCTGGGTTGGAGTAAGGGAGGCTTTTCCCTGGTAGTAAATAGTTGAGAGAGATATCAAGCCAGGCTGACTATACTTTTTGGTTTTCCAGGACAGTCCTGGTTTATACTTCTCATCCCAGCTTGATTATTAATAACACCTCTTTTCACCCTCAAGTGGCCCAATGTTCATGATGCATTATTATATGGGTGTCTGTGGAGTGTCTGTGGAAGTTTGAGCAATATTGAGAATGAGATAAGATAGATTTCAAGAAGTGTTGTTGTAAGTTAAAATTCACATTTCTGACAGTGTTGAAAGATTCCAGTTAAATTTTTATTTGCTTTTAATTTGAAACGCCAAATTTTTCTTTTTTTTCTTATTTCTAGCCTATGAGGCCCAAAGGTGAGGGTGAATGTGTTGGGTGGGAGAGCAAGGGCAGAGACAAGAAGTGTCTTGGGCTTAATGAAGAGCTGTGTTGGAGTTCTTCTTCTTCTTCTTCTTTTTGAGATGGAGTTTCACTCTAGTTGCCCAGGCAGGAGTGCAGTGGCAACATCTCAGCTCACTGCAACGTCTGCCTCCCGGGTTCAAGCGATTGTCCAGCCTCAGTCTCCCTAGTAGCTGAGATTACAGGCAGATAACATGATGCCTAGCTAATTTTTGTATTTGTAGTAGAGACAGGGTTTCACCATGTTGGTCAGGCTGGTTTCGAACTCCTGACCTCAGGTGATCCACTGGCCTCGGCCTCCCAAAGTGCTGGGATTACAGGCATAAGCCACTGTGCCCAGCCTCTATTGGAGTTCTTATAGTGAATTTTGTGTTATTCTTCCTCATTCACTATAGAAGGCAAGAAGAAAGAGCTTCGAGAACAACATGCCAGTCTGAGAGATGAGGTGACTAGTGATGACAAGGTCTTCCTTGCATGCAGAGGTGCCGGCCAGTGCCCCCTATCTGCCTCAGCTGGGTCTATGGACAGGACCCGGGTGCTTCAAGCATCCCAGGCTGGGCCACCCTTTTTTTGCCACACCTGTGGCAAATGTTTCAGCAGGCGCTCCTACCTCTATAGCCACCAGTTTGTTCACAATCCCAAGCTGACTAACAGCTGCAGTCAGTGTGGGAAGTTGTTTCGGAGCCCCAAGTCCCTCAGCTATCACAGACGCATGCATCTTGGGGAGAGGCCCTTCTGTTGCACGCTCTGTGACAAGACCTACTGTGATGCTTCTGGACTAAGTCGTCACCGCCGCGTCCATCTGGGTTACCGGCCCCATTCATGCTCTGTGTGTGGGAAGAGCTTCCGGGACCAGTCTGAACTCAAACGCCACCAGAAGATACACCAAAACCAGGAGCCAGTGGATGGAAACCAGGAGTGTACTTTGAGGATTCCAGGCACCCCTGCTGAATTCCAGACACCCATCGCCAGAAGCCAGAGGTCCATCCAGGGGCTTTTGGATGTGAACCATGCACCAGTGGCCAGGTCCCAGGAACCTATATTTAGAACTGAGGGTCCTATGGCCCAGAACCAGCCATCTGTACTTAAGAACCAAGCACCTGTGACCAGGACCCAGGCACCCATCACTGGAACCCCCTGTCAGGATGCCAGATCCAACTCTCATCCAGTGAAGCCCTCAAGACTCAATGTCTTCTGTTGCCCCCATTGTCCTGTGACTTTTAGCAAGAAATCCTATCTCTCCAGACACCAGAAGGCCCACCTCACAGAGCCGCCCAACTACTGCTTCCATTGCAGCAAGTCTTTCAGCTCATTTTCCAGGCTGGTCAGACACCAGCAGACCCACTGGAAGCAGAAGAGCTACCGTTGCCCTATCTGTGACCTCTCCTTTGGGGAGAAAGAGCACCTTATGGATCACTGGAGGGGCTATAAAGGCAAGGAATTGTGCCAGAGCAGCCACCATAAATGCCGAGTGATCCTGGGCCAGTGGCTTGGCTTCTCTCATGATGCCCCCACTATGGCTGGGGAGGAATGGAAGCATGGAGGTGATCAATCTCCCCCCAGGGTCCATACCCCCAGGAGAAGAGGCCTAAGAGAGAAGGCCTGCAAAGAAGACAAAACAAAGGAGGCAGTGAGCATCTTGAAACATAAATAAATGGCCTTTCTGACTGAGCTCTTTCTTTGTGTTTGGTTTTCCTGAGGACTGACCTCTGGGGTAATGAGGCTGGAGTAGAGGGAGATGGGTGCTTGGATAAAGAAGGAAATACATAAAAGACAAGGGGTTAGAAGTGTGCTTATGAAAACTCATTATTATTTATTTATTTATTTATTTTTGAGACAGAGTCTTGCTCTGTCACTCTGGCTAGAGTGCAGTGGTGCGATCTCAGCTCACTGCAGCCTCCGCCTCCTGGGTTCAAGCGATTCTCCTGCCTCAGCCTCCCGAGTAGCTGGTATTACAGGCGCCCACCACTATGCCCAGCTAATTGTTTGTATTTTTAGTAGAGATGGGGTTTCACCATGTTGGCCAGGCTGGTCTCGAACTCCTGACCTCGTGATCCGCCCACCTGGGCTTCCCAAAGTGCTGGGATTACAGGCGTGAGCCACCGTGCCTGGCCAAAACTCGTATCGTTATTAATTAGCACCTAGCTTGTTTGTTTGTGTCTGACCATCAAGTAGTAGTTGTTGAATAAACAGTGGATACTCTGATAGATATAAAGACAGGAGAAAAAGGATGAGAGGAAGGAAAGATTCTGAGACCTGTGGAAGATGTGTAAGTAGAAGGAAAACATTCTAAAGCAGGCATGTTGCCCAGCTTTCATTTTTGCTTCCCCAGGTTCCTACTAGGCTGCCAAGACAAGGTGGAGCTCTGGCTAGTATTCTGTAGGTTTCTCCCCATCTCCAGATTTGGGTTGGGGCTACCTATATCCTCACTCTTCAGCTCACTCAGCTATCTCTTCAATGTTTTGCATTCTTCCTCTTCCTTCCCTTCACATGCCTCTCAGTTTTGCGCAATCAGGGCTGGAGTCTTGGAAGAAACAACCACCATTTGCAAAGTTATCATACTGTAATTTTCAGTGAGGAGATTCCTGGCCTCCAGTTCATGGCAGAGACCATCCTGTGTTGCTCTCCAGTACAGGTGTCCTCTGATGGAGAGAGGGGCACCTGCCTGTCCTTAGCCAGAGAGGACTTCCAGGTGGAAGACTGGAGAGAGAAATGGAAAGAAGGGTAATAAAAATGGGAAAATGAAGGAAGAGAAAAGGTAGATGACAGAAGAAGGGAAATCAATTCTACTTGGAATTCAGAGTGTTCCTGAAAGTGCAAATTGGAATGTCCCCACAGCAAAGATGCCTGTGAGTGTGCAACTTGATGGATGAGATGTCCCCAAGGACCAATCCCTGGGCAACCAGGCTCTCCTCCACCCCTGCCAAGATGTGACATCACTCAGAAGGGATTTCCTAGAAGAAGGAGAAAATAACTTGAAAAACCTATGTCAGTAGTTTGTATCATAAAACCATTGAACTAGGGAGAAGAAAAGCCCTTGGGGTCATCTTGTCTCCATTACTGCCTCAATGGTTGATCTGAGAGGTGAGGCACTGGACAGTTGCTGTGGAATGGGCAATGAGACCAGCTAAGGTGGGATTCCTGCTTAGGGGCAGTGAAGGAGGAATGGATCAGGCGGCAGATGGGAGTGCCTCCCGCTTCTCTGCCACCTGTAAATGTGTCTCTAACAGCTGGCCTCTTTCCCCTCCACCTCCCAGGAGGAGTCTTCCCCAACTCTCCAGCTCCTCCTTTCCTCTGGGAATGTGATCCCTCAATAGCCCCCCTCTTCCTCTTGTTGCTTCTGTCTCCCTTTCCTGGCTTTTTATTCTCTGCTTATAAGAGAGAGAAGAGAACTTACTTAGCTCTTCAAGGAATTGCCCTGAAAACAAAAAGAAACAAATACGTGATCAGTAGAAGATGAATAGCTCCTTCCCCACATCCTCCCTATGGACACCTGGAGTGACCCACACTGCCCTTTCCACTGGGGGACCCCAAAGATCCAGTAAGTGGTTCTCTTCAATTTCTCAGAAGAGCCTGGGGTTGGGCATGGGGACAGAGGAATAAGGAAATCCCAGCTCCCCTAATCTTGAGTCCTGTTTCTATTCTCTTTCTGCTTCCCATTCAGAGCTGACTTGGTCCCCCTCTATTTGATAGTCTTGCCTGCTGCCCAGCCACTGCACCTGCTAGTCTTCGATGTAGCCAGTTGTAGCAGATGATCAAGGCAACCAGGGGTCCAAGAACCGGCACAATTACAAACAGGGTTATCTTCCAGCAGGGCACCCTCAGAAAGTGGGGATCTGAATTGTTCACCAGAACAAACAGGGTTAACATGTTCCCCCTCATGCCCCACCCACCTGTCTTTTTTGGTTCCTTAACCTGGGGTCCTAGAACACCAAAGGACTCTGGGGACAGAATTCAGAGAGTCCATGAACTTGGATGAGAAAAGTACTGCCTCCTTATTTTCAATAACATTTAACATTTTCTTTCATTAAAAATGTAACAACTGCCAGGCGTGGTGGCTCATGCCTGTAATCCCAACACTTTGGGAGTCCAAGGCAGGCGGATCACGAGGCCAAGAGTTCAAGACCAGCCAGGCCAACATGGTGAAACCCCATCTCAACTAAGAACGTAAAAATTAGCTGGGCATGGTGGTGCGTGCCTGTAATGCCAGCTACTCGGGAGGCTGAGGCAGGAGAATCACTTGAACCTGGGAGGCGGAGGTTGCAGTGAGCCGAGATCCTGCCCCTGCACTCCAGCCTGGGCCACACAGCAAGACTCTTGTTGATCCCACCAACACCCATTCCCCCAAGTCTTGGAAAAAACAAAACAAAACAAAACATGTTACAACTAGCCACAATATGAGCAGTACCTGTGACTTAATTACCAATGGAAGCCATAGATATTTTCATTCCCATTAGAGTTATTGCAGAAATCTTGAAATACTGTTTATGTTTATTAGTATTTTGAAATTAAAGGTTATTGGGCCAGGCCTGGTGGCTCATGCCTGTAATCCCAGTACTTTGGAAGGCCGAGGCAGGCAGATCACCTGAGGTCAGGGGTTCAAGACCAGCCTGGCCAACATGGTGAAATCCCGTCTCTACTAAAAATACAAAAATTAGCTGGGCGTGGTGGCATGCACCTGTAGTTCCAGCAACTTGGGAGGTTGAGGCAGGAGAATCGCTTGAACCCAGGAGGCAGAGGTTGCAGTGAGCTGAGATCGTGCCATTGCACTCCAGCCTGGGCTACAAGAGCAAAACTCCATCTCAAAAAAAACAAAAAGAAAAAGAAAAAAAGAAAGAAATTACAGGTTATTAGACTTGCTGCTAATTACTTAATGTGTTACTTTTGCTAAAGAAACATTTATGGCTGGGCACGGTGTCTCATGCCTGTAATCCCAGCACTTTGGGAGGCCAAGGCGGGTGGATCACCTGAGGTCAGGAGTTCGAGGCCAGCCTGGCCAACCTGGTGAAACCTAGTCTCTACTAAAAATAGAAAAATTAGCTGGGTGTGGTGGCGGGCACCTGTAATCCCAGCTACTCAGGAGGCTGAGAATCGCTTGAACCTGGGAGGCAGAGGTTTCAGTGAGCCTAGATCGTGCCATTGCACTCCAGCCTGGGCGACAAGAGCAAAACTCTGCCTCAAAAAAAAAAAAAAAAAAAAGAAAGAAATATTTATGTTACTATATCACAAATGTGATTATTGGTTGATAACTATATTTCAATACAATGATTGTTTTTGCAATCATAAGTGTTCTATTTTATGTGTATATTTAAAAACATTCTGCAAAGGGGTCCTTTAGACTTCACTGGAGTGCCAGAGAGATTCATGGTACAAAGAGGAGTTAAGACCTTTCATAGTCAAGTCCTCCAAAACAAAGATACTATTCCTCCTCTTTGGGTGTGTAAAGATGTGTGTGTGTGTGGTCCACACACTGGTCTAATTTCATAAATCGTAGGATAGAACTCTGTGTGCCAGGTGACAAGAGTAGAGTCCCCCACAGGCTCGGGAGGGGGGGCTGTGAAGGAAGTTTGCTCAGAGAAGGTACCATCTGTGCCCTAATGACACCTTCTAGTTTCCGCAACATTTATCTAACAAATATTTGGGTGCTCTTCTGTTGCCATTGTCTTTAGGCATTGGGCAATCTGCAGTGAACAAAAAGGCTAGAAACCATGTCCTCGAGGGGTCAATTCCTAGTGGGGCTTGGTGGCTTTTCTATTCCTCCATGAGGTCTTCTCTGATTAGTCATGTTCTGTACTCATGGAAACATCCTGAGTTTGTAAAGCAGAAATATAAATACAGGTGATACAGCTGTGTCTTGTTTTTCTGTTTGTTTCACCTCCCCAACCAGACATCAGGTTTACGTGTAAACGATCTATTTACCTCTGTTTTGCCATTCCTGAAAAGAGAGATCATGTGCATAAGGAGTTAAACAGAATAAGATAACATTTTTGTAAAGCAGTTAGAATAGTGCCTGGCACATAAAAACAGTACATGAGTATTTTTGTTATGATTTTACCAATCCTAAATGCAAATGACTTCTTATTTAAAGAAAGAAAAAAGAAGAGAGGAAGGGACCCAACCAGGAGCCAGGGGTCCTTGTTCCCCCAGGTGACCGGAACTAGAGTGAAATACCAAGTTGACCTGGGAGGGCCTAGACATGCCGGAACTTACCAAAAGTCCGGTGGAGATTCTCTGAAAGAGAAACAAATGGAAATGGATTTAGTAGGGCACTCAAAAAGGATCTTTTATCCTGAGTCTTTGTTATTTAATTACTTAAAACTTGTTCTAGGCAAGACACACCCACCGTAGAGAAAGGGAAACTGAGGGAAAAACAGGGTATTGAGAGGGAGAGACGGTCCAAGAATGGGACAATTTCCATTATGACAAAAAACCAAAAGGCAAGAATTGGGAGAAACGATGACTAGAACTCACCTATCTCTGCTCGAAGTTTTCCTAAAATAGAAAAAGGCAACATGTTAGTTCCTGCATGTTCTGGCTATCGGTAGGGACCCTCCCACACCCAGCGCCTGGGCCCCTTGTTCAAGCTATTTCTCTGCAGCCCGGAAACAACCTTAGGAGAGTAGGAAGAGCACTGGATTTAAAGCCAAGGGTTGCGGCTCTTTCTCTAGCTATAGTCTAGACACAATAGTGAATAAAGAATGTGAGCAATGCCCCAAGCCAGCACAAGGATCTACTACCTCCCAGCTGCTCTTCGCCCCTTTTCTTGGATTCTCAGTTCACAGTGCTGCTCCAGCCCACTGTGTTGCCACTTTGTAGATCTAAAGCCACTTCCCATCTGAATGAGGAAGGAGGAGCTGAACATTTAGTGAGTAGCTAGCTACTTTGTGACTGGATTTATAGTCGGCACTTTGCATGACTTTAATCCTCCCTACAATTTAGGAGGGAGGATGTTTTCTCTACTTGACAGACAAGGCAACTGAGGCTTGGAGAATCTAAGAATTTTGCTATATAGTGCAGTACCTGAGATGGAATTTTGCTATATAGTGCAGTACCTGAGATGGAATTTTGCTATATAGTGCAGTACCTGAGATGGAATTTGCTATATAGTGCAGTACCTGAGATGGAACCCAGGCTGCCTGACTCTAACATTCAGATTCTTTCTGCTCAGCCATGTGGGCTGAAGGCCTTTTTCCTGTGGAAGAAGTAAATAAAAAAGCAGGCATCCGGGATGAATTCAAGGTGAGAGAAAGGACTTTGTTGTTGATCCCACCAACCCCCATTCCCCAAAAACATTCCCCATACCCTCCTTGCTACTTTCTCCTCTCCTCTTAGTAACAAATGGGAGGTGGGACATGGGGAGGAGTGAAGACTCTTTCTTGCTCTGGCATTGGGGAGACACTTGGTAGGAGGAGAAGGCTCAGAATGAAAGCTCCAGGCAAAAAAGAGGAGCTTCATCAGCAGCTAAACCTAATGGAGAAGGAGGAAACAATTTTTGAACGCCTACTGTGTGGTAGAGACTTTCACTTCAGTATCTTTATTCAAAACTCCTAATAGCCTAGACCTGTCTGACTTTGAAGCTCACACTCTCCCAAGTTGCATGGAGCTGCTAGGTATGATACAGAGGCCTCAGCTCTACCACTTATAAGTTACATCGGTTTGAGTAAGTCACTGAACTACGCCTGGCCTCAGTTGTATCCTCTGTAAAATGGGGTTACTATATGCCATAGTTAGCTCATAGGGAAATGCTAGGTCTGATTATTCATATGAAAGCATTCCATAAGATGTAAAACTCATCATGGAGTTTTTTTTTTTTCTTTATCACTCAATAGTGTGAAGAAGTTCCGAACCCAGAAGTCACTCACAAATACATGTTAAGTGGTGTAGCTCCAAGAAGCCAGCTCATTTAAAGGAAGGATCCTGATCCACCCACCCTCTGCCCTGTACCTCTCAGTCTATACTGCAGGCAGAGGAAGACGAGGCCAACAGTGATCTGCAGGAGGAGCACAGGTAGCACCGCGAGGAGAACCAGCACTCCAGGGCTGACCCAGTAGAAAGGATCTGAAAGGCAGAATCGACATTGCCCAGAGCTGAATCCTCAACACTCAGCATGGTGCCTGGGGCCCAATAAATCAGGCCAAATAAAGAAATGAATATCATCAGGATTCAAAGAAGGTGACACAGAATTGGTCCCTGAGCTTAGCCTTGAAGAAAAAATGGTTTTTTTCCAGGAAATGCTAGTGATTTAGAAAGACAAGTGGTTTAAAGTCAAGATTGTGTATTGGGTCAGGCTGGGGGAGTTTTAAGGAGCAGCTATGGGACTTAGATCTGATCCTCAAGGTCATGGGGGTGCACTGAAGGATTCCAAGCTGAGAAGTGACTATATTAGATTTAGCACCTACAGGACTGGAGAAGATAGGGAGAAATGTTAAGAGACTGTGATAACAATTAAAGTAAAAAACAACATGAACCTGAACTAGGACAGTGGTAATGGTATGGGAAGTCAGGGGATTCAAAGCTTAAATAGGAAATAAAAAATACATATTTATTTTCAGTAAACTTTAAACTGAAATTTAGTGTTTATTTTAATTATGCCTGTAGGCAATACACCACAATAATATGAACAGAACCTTTGACTTTGTCGTCAATAAAAATCACAAATATTGGCCAGGCGCAGTGGCTCACACCTGTAATCCCAGCACTTTGGGAGGCCGAGGTGGGCGGATCGCCTGAGGTCGGGAGTTTGAGACCAGCCTGACCCACATGGAGAAACCCCATCTCTACTAAAAATACAAAATAAGCCGGACGTGGTGGCACATGCCCGTAATCCCAGCTACTCTAGTGGCTGAGGCAGGAGAATCGCTTGAACCCGGGAGACGGAGGTTGTGGTGACCCGAGATCATGCCATTGCACTCCAGCCTGGGCAACAAGAGTGAAACTCCGTCTCAAAAAACAACAACAACAAAAATCACAAATATTTTCATGTCACATTAGAAAAGTCACAGAAATCTCAAACTATCACTTATGTTCATTACTATTTTGAAATTACATTAATTACTAGGGCCACCCTAACTCTTGTTAATTTAATATTTTGATAACTGTATTTTGGTATAAATGTTTTATTTGATATAGTTAAAACATTCTTCTGGCTAGGCGTGGTGGCTTTCCCCTGTAATTCCACCACTTTGGGAGGCTAAGGCAGGAAGACTGCTTGAGCCCAGGAGTTCTCGAGGTCAGACTGGGCAACAGTGTGAGACCCTGCCTCTACAAAAAAAAAAATTAAAAATTAGCCGGGCATGGTGGCACAAGCTTGTGGTCTCAGCTATTCAAGAGGCTGAGTCAGGAGGATCACTCGAGCCTGGGAGGTGGAGGCTGCAATGAGCCATGATCGTGCCACTGCAACCCATCCTGGGTGACAGACTGAGACACTGTCTCAAAAAAAAAAAAATATTCTGAGATGCGGTCTATCAACTTCATCAGCTTGCCAAAGGTGCACGACACACAACAAAAGGTTAAGAGCCCTCTTCTAGAGCTTTTAAGAAGGTAGTTTACAGAGGGCGCGGTGGCTCACACCTATAATCCCAGCATTTTGGGAGGCCAAGGTGGGTGGAGAGGTCAGGAGTTGGAGACCAGCCTGGCCAACATGGTGAAACCCTGTCTCTACCGATAATACAAAAATTAGCAAGACGTGGTGGTGCACTCCTGTAATCCCAGCTATTCGGAAGGCTGAGGAAGGAGAATTGCATGAACCTGGGAGTTGGAGGGTGCAGTAAGCCAAGATCACACCATTGCACTCCAGCCTGGGCAACAAGAGCAAAACTCCGTCCCAAAAAAAAGAGAAAAAAAAAAGAAAAGAAAAGAAAAAAGAAAAAGAAGGTAGCTTACACAGGATTCAGTAACTGAACAGATGTGCAGACGTGGAGTAGGGAGGGGGACCTTCACTTCTGTGGCTCCCATCCATTTCCCTTTCTAGGTCTGCTCCTCAGCATCCAAAAGCCCCACTCTAATCTCCACGTGCCATGCTGCAGCTGAAGCCCTTTTCATCTTGATCTCTGCTTTAAGGGAGCTAAGTAAGGATATTGACATCAAAGGTAGGGATACATCACAGCTAATAAGGTTAAACTGGTCCAGGAGGGTTGCTTAGGTATAATTACAATCCTTCAAGCTGTAGACTAAGGCTCCTGTCTATTATTGTGTTCCCTAGAGGAAAATGCAGCACGCTTTACTTTCAAGTTCTTAATGGAAGTTACCTGTAGCAACGTGATTTAGTGAGTATGTACTTAAGGGTTTTTTTCTCGCAACCCCCCACATTTTTCCTTTCACAAATAATTAGAAAAGAGAGCAAAGCAGACATTATTAGCCTCCGGATGTAAAGCAACAAGAAGTATAGAGTATCACTGATGAACTATATTTGCCAAAGTAAATCAAACACAAATGTCGTTGCATCTCCACATCTATCAGTTTACAGAAAAACACAGGGCATGGAGGACCATATTACATAGCAACATGGGAATGTTGTCAACAAAATTCAGACCGTGGAAAACCCTAAGGGCAAAGGTCAACAGGTGGGTCTTGTTTGAATCTCGCTAAAAGAAACCAACTGTAAGAGTATATTTATGAAACAATCAGGAAAATTTGAACACAAACTGGGTATTTGATGATATTAAGAAATTTTTGTTGAGTTTTTAATATGTGGTAATAGTATTGTGGTTATTTATTTATTTATATTATTGTGTGCGTGTGGCTTTTTTTTTTTTTTTTTTTTTTTGAGACAGAGTCTCACTCTGTTGCCCAGGCTGGAGTGCAGTGGCACGATCTCAGCTCACTGCAAGCTCCGCCTCCCGGGTCACTCCATTCTCTTGCCTCAGCTCCCAAGTAGCTGGGACTACAGGTGCCTGCCACCACGCCCCGCTAATTTTGTTTTTGTATTTTTAGTAGAAATGGGGTTTCACCATGTTAGCTAGGATGGTCTCGAACTCTTGACCTCATGATTCGCCCTCCTCGGCCTCCCAAAGTACTGGGATTACAGGCGTGAGCCACCGCACCCGGCCTATTTATTTTTTAAAAAGTGTTCTTCGCTGGGTGCAGTGGCTCACGCCTGTAATTCTAGCACTTTGGGAGGCCGAGGTGGGACGATTGCTTGAGCCTAAGAGTTTGAGACCAGCCTGAGCAACAACATGGCAAAACCCAGTCTCTACAAAAAATACAAAACATTAGCAGCGTATGGTGGTGTGTGCCTGTGGTCCCAGCTACTACGTAGGCTGAGGTGGGAGGATGGCTTCTGCCCGGGAGGCAGAGGCTGCAGTGAGCAGAGATCATGCCACTACACTCCAGCCCGGGTGACAGAGACAGATCCTGTCTCAAAATAAATAAAAAGAAAAAAAAGAAATGATCATGCTGCCTAGGATTTACCTCAATAATTGAGTAGGGGAGGGTGGTAATGAGTGGGGAGCCGGTGAAGTGGGTGGTCCCTGGATTGACAAGTGCTGCAGCAAGGTGGTAGGCACTTGGAGGCTCATTATAATATTATCTCTGGTTTGTGTGTGTGTTTTTTTTGAGACAGAGTTTTGCTCTTGTTGCCTAGACTGGAGTGCAATGGCATGCTCTTGGCTCACTGCAACCTCTGCCTCCCAAGTTCAAGCGATTCTCCTGCCTCAGTCTCTCGAGTAGCTGGGATTACCGGCATGCGCCACCACAACTGGCTAATTTTGTATGTTTTAGTAGAGAAGGGGTTTCTCCATGTTGATCAGGCTGGTCTCGAACTCCTGACCTCAGGTGATCCGCCCGCCTTGGCCTCCCAAAGTGCTGGGATTACAGGCGTGAGCCGCGGTGCCTGGCATTTGTTTTTATGTTTCATAATGAAGAATTTAAAGAAAGGATTAGAGACAACTAGTAATAAAATCACAAAAATGACAAGAAAAAATAAGTAAAAAAGAGAAATTAGAAACTCTTCAGAGAAAGAGCAGAGGTAATTACACCTGAGACTTGCAATAATACCATTACTTCATCTCATTCCTAAATTTTTCTCAACTTCCTGGCTCCAAAGCCTAGGCAAAGGGTCCCTTGTTTACTTGTAAAACAGTTTCTTTTTAGGTTCTTAGGCATGCAGACTAAGAGGTGGGAACAGGAGGTTGGAATGTGGATAGCAACCCCAAAGAGAACTTTCTCCCCTGAGGCAAAGTCTTTAGCTGCTTTTCTTTTTGTCTTCCTTGTTTTTTTTGTTTTTTTTGTTTTGAGATGGAGTTCCACTTTTCTTGCCCAGGCTGGAATGCAATGGCATGATCTTGGCTCACTGCAGCCTCCGCCTCCCGGGTTCAAGGGTTCAGGCAATTCTCCTGCCTCAGCCTCCCAGCTGGGATTACAGGAATGCGCCACCATGCCAGGCTAATTTTGTATTTTTAGTAGAGACAGGGTTTCTCCATGTTGGTCAGGCTGGTCTTGAACTCCCGACCTCAGGTGATCCACCCGCCTCGGCCTCCCAAAGTTTTGGGATTACAAGTGTGAGCCACTGCAACCGGCTTGTCTTCCTTTTTTGGTGTGGTGAAACTGGGGGAGTTTGTTGGGAGAGGCAGTTACTGAGCTAGGAAGTTGTTGAGCAGGAAGGAGAAAAATCTGCAAACTGGAGGGGGTCTCACTATCAAACTTTTCGACAAGTAGAATTTCCCCAATAAAAACAGCTGTATGAAGAACATTCTGAGACACACAAAGCTATTTCCATATCCCTGCAGGCAGTCCCTAGAAATAGTGCTTTGTTGTTCCACATACAATGCCATCTTCTGGTCCCAGCACTGCAATGGTCACTCCCACCTCTAAGATACAATAGTTATCAATTGTCTGATGTTTGAACTGCAGGTGGGGAGGAGGAAAAGGCAAAGGATCTGATCCCCAGGCTCTCAAAGCAGTTTAGTTCTTCAATTAAATAGCAATTAACTTTCAAAGCTCCCCCTCCATCCACTTCTCCTTGTCCACATCTTAATCATCCTGCGATAGAGCAAAAAATATTCTCCAAAATCACCCATCACGCAAAACATGTTGAAAATGAAATTCTGAGGCTGGGCACCATGGCTCATGCCTGTAATCCCAGCACTTTGGGAGGCTGAGGCGAGTGGATCACCTGAGGTCAGGAGTTTGAGACCAGCCTTGCCAACCTGGTGAAACCCTGTCTCTACTAAAAATACAAAAATTAGCTAGGTGTGGTGGTGGGCACCTGTAATCCCAGCTACTCAGGAGGCTGAGGCAGGAGAATCACTTGAACCCAGGAGGCAGAGGGCGCCACTGCACTCCAGCCTGGGCGACAGAGCGAGACTGTCTCAAAAAAAAAAAAAAAAGAAAAGAAAAGAAAGAAAAAAAAAAGAAATTCTGCAATTCTGGAGAATGAAATAGTGGAGGTACAGCCAAAAGGTGACATCTCCTTTCTATAACTATATTTAGACATTTGATTTACTTGCTTATTCACTAGGACCAAGCACAGGTGTGTGTGTGTGTGTGTGTGTGTGCTCACAAATACAGAGTTTTTTTTTTTTGAGATGGAGTCTCGCTGTGTCCCCCAGGCTGGAGTGCAGTGGCGGGATTTCGGCTCACTGCAACCTCCGTTTCCGGGTTCACACCATTCTCCTGCCTCACGCCTGGCTAATTTTTTTTTTTTTTTTTTTGTATTTTTAGTAGAAACGGGGTTTCACCGTTTTAGCCAGGATGGTCTCGATCTCCTGACCTTGTGATCCACCCGCCTCGGCCTCCCAATGTGCTGGGATTACAGGTGTGAGCCACCGCGCCAGGCCCAAGGGTTTTGTTTTCTGTTTTTGTTTTTTTTAGAGACGGGGTAGGGAGTGGGGGTGAAGGTCTTTGCTCTGTCACCCAGGCTGGAGTGCAGTGGTGCAATCATAGCTCACTGTAACTGCAAACCCCTGGGCTCAAGCCAGCCTCCCACCTCAGCCTCCTGAGTAGCCACGAGCCAAACCACCATGCCCTAGGGTTTTGTTTTTGTTTTTGTATCCTAGAGCATCTTGCTCTTATCACTCAATAATACCTTATAGAAGGCCTCCAAACCACTGGCCTAGTGCTAAAATAATCTTTTTAATGCCTGCATAATATTCACAGTATGGCTACCATGTTTATTCAGTCACTTACCTACTCAAAGGCATTGATTTTGATCCCAATTTCCTTGCTACTCTGAATAATGATGCAACAGACATCCCTAAGCATGAGTTTCTGTTTATTTACGTGTACATTTGTATGGAATTCATTCCCAGGAGTGAGATGTTTGGGTTGAGGGATCTCATCTCAGTTGAGAGAATAATTGTTCTTGGCCACCCAACAGTTAATACCTAATATTATATAGCACTACTCACCTTCTACTTTCAATTCCATTGCTGCCTCCTCTTGGTAAGAATGATCTCGGAAAAAGCAGGTGAAACCTCCTTCATCTGAGAACCTTACATTCCGGATCCTGAGAGTCACCTTTCCCTCACCAATAGCATCTTTCAGCAGCTCTGTCCGGCCCCGATATTCAGGTGCCTGCTCTCCGTCTTGGTCCTTGCCATTTCTGTAGAGATGAACCACCCTAGAGAAGGGGGGGCGGTACCACCCCACCTCCATGCCTGTAGCGTTCTTCCCAGGAGATATGCGACACGGCAATTCCACTTCATCCCCGACCAGAGCCCGGATAGGGTGTCTTGGTCCTATCACTCTGAACTGCCCTGTCCAAGACACCAAAAGGAAGAGATTTAAGGTCAGAGGGAACCTTGGCAAGCAAGCCTGTCATGAGAAGGGCTGCTTCAAAACAGGGAAGGAAGAAGACACTCGACTTTTAAATGAAATTCTAGAGCCAGGGAGGATTGCAATTCTTCTTCTTCTTCCCTTTTTTTTTTTTTTTTTTTTTTTGAGACAGTCTTACTCTCTGTCGCCCAGGCTGGAGTGCAGTGGTGCAATCTTGGCTCACTGCAACCTCCGCCTCCCTGCAACCTCCACCTCCCAGGTTCAAGTGATTCTCCTGCCTCAGCCTCCTGAGTACCTGGGATTACAGGTGCCTACCACCACGCCCAGCTAATTTTTGTATTTTTAGTAAAGATGAGGTTTCACACTGTTGGCCAGGCTGGTCTCGAACTCCTGACCTCAGGTGATCCGCCTGCCTTGGCCCCAAGGTGCTGGGATTATGGGCATAAACCACCACACCCGGCCCCAAGTTTCCTTCTTGAGAACAACAACAACAACAACAACAAAAAAGACTCTGGTTATAGAGATACTGTGAATGTCCTCGACAGAACATTCTACAAATCATCTCCTCTCAGCATCTGCCCATCTTTTTGCCAGCTGTAGCCATCTCTGACTCTTCAGCCCAGGCTTTAGGTTCCCTCTTGGAATGTGGTGCAGCATCCTGAGGTTGAATCCTCCCATGGGCCTCCCTGTTAGGACTTGGCCAAATTGCTGCCTATTCTACCCTTAGAGGTTTTGCTTTTGTCACTCCATCCACTTTAACTGTCTCTCCATCACTTCTCACTATTCAGTCCTTGTTCATACCTTGTTTCCCAAATTCTCCTCTGAGATCTTCCACCCTGGGGATGGCTCTATTTCACTCTTCCTTCCCCTGTATCTTCCACCTCACTGTGGCTCCTGGACCCTGACCCGAACAAGTTCCATGTTTTTTTCTATGTGGATGTGTTTCTCAAGTCAGATTCTGAGCTACTAAGAAATAAGGCTGCTTCCTCCCCTAGACCTGGAGAGTGGATGCACTGTGCCTCTGTCAGTCAGGTGGCTCCCTGAGGATGGGAATCTTTGTTTATTTCTCCTCTGCACGTGACAGCCGGGTTCCTTTATAAAAACCTACCGGTGCCTGATTATGCAGAGCAAAGTCTCAAACATGACAAGATATTATAATTCCACAACATTTATTGAGATTTACTATGGACAGGCACTGCTAAGCATGTTACATATCTCATTTCATGTAATCCTGATGAGAACTCCAAGAGGTTGTTATTATTTTATCTCACTTTGAGAGGTGAAAAGACAAAGCTGGAAAGACAAGTAAGAACTAGTTCAAGGAAAGCCTTGAGTTAGTCACATTAAGGAGTCTGGGTCGGGCACAATGGCTCATGCCTGTAATCCCAGCACTTTGGGAGGCTGAGGAGGGCAGACCACTTGAGGTCAGGGGTTCCAGACCAGCCTGGCCAACATGGTAAAACCCCGTCTCTACTAAAAATTAAAAAATTAGGCCTGGCGCAGTGGCTCACGCCTGTAATCCCAGTACTTTGGGAAGCCGAGGCGGGCGGATCAGCAGGTCAGGAGATCGAGACCATCCTGGCCAACATGTGAAACCCTGTCTCTACTAAAATACAAAAAAAAAAAAAAGAGAGAAAAAATTTAGCTGGGCGTGGTGGCAGGCGCCTGTAGTCTCCGCTACTTGGGAGGCCAAGGCAGGAGAATCGCTTGAACCAGGGAGGCCGAGGTTGCAGTGAGCTGAGATCATGCCACTGCACTCCAGCCTAAGCAACAGAGGGAGACTCTGTCTCAAAAAAAAAAAGAGTCTGGACTCCATCTTGAAGGCTGTAAGAACCACCCACGGAAGGTTTCTGAGGAAGGGAGGCATGTCAGCAGGTCTATGTTTTAGAAAGATAATATAGCAACTTAAGGATGATTGAAAGAGCTAAGCCCCAGGAAACTAGCCTTTCTGTTTTCAGGGTCTCCCCAGGGCAGAAAAAAAAACATGTCTTACCTGCGTAGCTGGAAGACACTTGGAGGAGGAGGAGGAGGAAGGAGCAGAGGCAGCTGGGCAGAGAGGGTCTCGATAAGCTTGCCATCTCCACTGTTCCTGGGGACAGAGAGCCCCCGCAGCAAGGTCAGGCCAAGTGGAGGCCCTTGGGGTGCATGTCCCCTTACTGCTGAAAAGCCCGAGGGAAGATCTTGGACAGCAGTGCTGCCTGGGCCCTGCCTCCACTCCGGTAAGTGCTGCAGCTGTGCCCGCAGAAACAGCCCCACGTCACCCTTGCCAGGCACTCACACAAAAGGGCTACAGACTGAGGGGATGACCAGGGTTTGCCTTCCCCACCCCCCCGGAGCAATGGAGCAGAGCCTGCCTGGTACTGGGCTTTCCTCCCCCACTCTCTCCTGGAGATCCAACCTTTGAAGGGTCTTCTAGGGGCTAATCAGTGGGGAAGGATCACTTACAGGACCTCAGGAAGAGGCTTGTTTGTGGAATATGTAAGGTTCCTCCAATCCACCCCAGCCCTACCGACTAGTCAAAAGAGATAAATTGTTATTTGTTCTTAAAAAAAGAAAGAAAACTTAGATTTTTTTTTCCTATTTCTATTATCTCACAACTGTCATCACCAGACCATTCTTCTTGATGTCTAACCTCCCTTTCTTCTACCGCGAATCCAAACTCTGTTCTGTATGTTTGTATATGTGATAGGTCACTTGGGATTTGTTAGTTTCTTGTTCCCAAAGAATGTTTTTAGGGAAGTCATGAGATGAATTTCAGGTGTGCTGAGACAGGCAAGGTTGGAGGAAGGGAGACCAGCAAGGGCAGCAACTAACTATGTCAGTCAACACAGGCAGCAGGGACAGAGCCAGCATACAGGACACGCTCTCCAGCCTTCAGGTCACTTGCCAGTTTCCTCAGTGTCACAGGGGAGAGTGAGATCTGGAATGGAAAATGACCTTTCTCTCACCTCTGGGCTTAGCTGAGAATTGCAAGCGTGATACCAGCATTGGTAGCAGGTTCCAAAAATAGACTTCCCAATCTTAGGGCAAGTATGCCTCATCAAATAAGGAAAAAAGGCTCAATTTAGAGCCGTGCTGTCCAATGCAGCAGTCACTCCCAGCAAGTGGCCACTTAAAATTAATTACAATAAAATAAAATTAAAAATTTGGTTCATTGATTACACTAGCCATGTTTCAAATGCTCACTAGCACTACAGCTAGTGGTTATCCCATCAGACAACACAAATACAGAACATTTCCATCGTCACAAAAAATTATATTGGGCAACACAAAAATTTATATTGGGCAGCAAGGGGTAGGAACACAACTGAGTCATATATTTCTGCTTTTGTCCGAGATGGGCGTATGGAGCTAGAAGGACATTATGGTCAGCTGAGTTTGGGAACTGCTTATTCTTTCACCCTGCAAGGCAGCCAGCGTTTGGACACAAGCAATGTTTGGCTACTCTGGTGCTGTGTGGTTGAAAGTCAAGATTGCAGGGGTGAATCCCATGGAAAAAGTGGCCGCTGTGGATCCCTGGCTTTTTACCAAGTGGGGATTTTCTCCTTCAAAAACCTAAAATGTCCTGGGACGCTTTTTCTCCCTGATGCATATTCAGGTAGGAGAGTTATGCACAAGATGCTTCTGGGCAGGGTTTGGGGGCGGTAGGATGTGTGCAATTGTCCAGCACCGAGCAAGCTGTCAAAAGCTGGATGGGAGAGCAGGATGAGGGTGGAGGCATGTGGGAGCAGAGAGGGTCAGGAGCCTGCCGAGCCATCACAGCCACTTTGGAGAAATCACAGCATCTCTGAAAACAACAACAACAACAACAACAACAACAAACTAACCACCTTACTGAGATCTTCTATGTGCCATGGTTCTAAGTGGTTTACTTGTATTAACACCTTTAATCCTCACAACAACAAAGCAAATATTAAACTATTATCACCCATATCTTACAGGTGAGAAAAGGGAGGTACAAAAGAGGTAAAGGAACTTGCTAAAGTCACACCACTAGGGAGTGGCAGAGCTGGGATTTCAAGCCAGGCTTTCTAGTCCTAGAATTGGCTCTTTTAACCACCACGATACAAGGCCTCTGATGAGCTCAGCTTACTTACTTTCATGCCCTCAACTGCCTCAAATCTCCTGAAAGGGGAGGATTCCTGGAGCTGTGAGAGCAGTCCCTTGGCTGACATGGTCTTTGGGCAAAGGTGATATATATAAGGGAAGGCCAGAGGGGCCACCAGCAAAATGAAGCCAGCGGTGTTGCCACTTGCAGAAATCTGGGGCATAGGGGCCGGGCGCGGTGACTCACACCTGTAATCCCAGCACTTTGGGAGGCCGAGGTGGGCAGATTACCTGAGGTTGGGAGTTCGAGACCAGCCTGACCAACATGGAGAAACCCTGTCTCTACTAAAAATACAAAAATTAGCCGGGCCTGGTGGCGTGCACCTGTAATCCCAGCTACTCGGGAGGCTGAGGCAGGAGAATCCCTTGAACCCGGGAGGCAGAGGTTTCGGTGAACCGAGATCATGCCATTGCACTCCAGCCTGGGCAACAAGAGTGAAACTCCATCTCAAAATAAAATAAAATAAAATAGAAAAAGAAATCTGGGGTACAGGAACATCAGGTATTGCCAGGAATAGAGCTTGCTGTAGATGTGTCCAAGAAGTGAAACCACCCTGTATCACCCTGGGAGCTGCTCATTTCTTTCAGCATTTAAATGTTATTTTTTATTTATTTATTTATTTATTTTTTGGAGACAGTGTCTCACTCTGTCACCCATGCTGGAGTGCAGTGGCATGACCCCAGCTCACTGCAACCTCCGCCTCCTGGGTTCAAGCGATTCTCCTGCCTCAGCCGCCTGAGTAGCTGGGACTACAGGCATGCGCCACCATGCCCAGTTAATTTTGTATATTTAGTAGAGACAGGGTTTCACCATGTTAGCCAGGCTGATCTCGAACTCCCGACCTCAGGTGATCCACCCACCTCGGCCTCCCAAAGTGCTGGGATTACAGGCGTGAGCCACGGCTCCCGGCCTTAAACGTTATTTTAATTGATTTTGTATAGCATATGTTATGAGATCCTGCAAGTATTCTTGAGTTCTTGAGTCGCCTCTTTTTCTTTCTTTTTTTTTTTTTTGAGACAGGGTCTCTCTCTGTCATACAGGCTGGAGAGCAGTGACGTGATCAGGGCTTACTGCAGCCTTGACCTCTCAAGTTTAAGCCATCCTTATGCCTCAGCCTCCCGAGTAGCTGAAACTACAGGTATGTGCCACCATGCCTGGCTAAATGGAAACTTAACTTCTCTTCTCTTCTCTTCTCTTCTCTTCTCTTCTCTTCTCTTCTCTTCTCTTCTCTTCTCTTCTCTTCTCTTCTCCTTCCTTCCTTCCTTCCTTCCTTCCTTCCTTCCTTCCTTCCTTCCCTCTTTCTTTCTTTCTTTCTTTCTTTCTTTCTTTCTTTCTTTCTTTCTTTCTTTCTTTCATGGGGTCTTGCTATGTTGCACAGGCTGGTCTCAAACGGGGTCTTGCTATGTTGCACAGGCTCTTTCTTTCTTTCTTTCATGGGGTCTTGCTATGTTGCACAGGCTGGTCTCAAACTCCTGGACTCAAGTGATCCTCCTGCCTCAGCCTTCTGAAGTGTTGAGATTACAGGCTGAGCCACCATACCCAGCTCAATTTTCTTTCAGTGTTGCTGTCCTCAGTAATTTCAGCTTAATCTGCATCTCTCACCATGTCCAATGACAGACCATGTACACAGTAATATATTCAGAGTGACACATTGAATACAATAAATGTGTGTGGTAATTTTTTAACATGCTGCATGCTGTCCATATGTGAAATAGTAAGCACTCAATAAATGGTAGCTTTCCTACATAAATACCCAGCAACAGTGCTGTATAAGATTTTCCAGATAATCTGTAAAGTATATATCTTTACATTATTTATCTGTTATCAGAAGTGATAATAGACACACTGTTTTGATTCTTGTTGTCCACTTAATTCATAATTCCACATTAATAGATAATATAGCTTTTTGTACTTCTGAAAATTGATTCTTAGCTGGGTGTGGTGACATGAATCTGTTGAGCCCAGGAGAGAGAGGCTGCAGTGAGCAGTGATCATGCTGCTGCACTCCAGCCTGTGCGACAGAGTGAGACCCTATCTCAAAAAAATAAAATAAATAAAAATTGATTCTTATAAAGTAACATACTTTGAAAATCTCAGCCATCCAAAGCCAATCTGTATTTTCTCTAAATCCTTCCATATTTGTATGTATGCCACTAGAGGGCGCTCCATGAAAGTCACTGCCTGTGAGGACTGAAAGTAGCGCTCACACATCCCTCCCTCTCCCTCCTCCCACCTGTTTTACATAAATGGTAACAATTTATCTTGAAGCTCTTTCCTTATCAGTACCTAAAGAACATCCTTGTTATTTTTATACAGCTTACAATATTTTATTGGATGAATATAATATAGTTATTTAAGTAGCTTCCCAAGACATTTAGGCTGTTTCAGTTTTTTAAATATCTATTTTTACTAGGTTGAAGCAAAAATGTACTCAATTAATTTAAATCAATACATATTTAAAAGCAAGTGCTATGTGTCATACTTTATATTAGGCCCTGATTATAAAAGTTTCAGCAAGACAGACAAGATTCTTGCCTTCATGAGTTATATTCTAGTTGTATTGCAGTTATATTCCAGTTGTATGTTACCTAAAGGAACAAATTGATCAATGTCAGGCCATCATTTTCAACCTTTTTGCCCTTACATATAATTTGGCAATGAATATCAGTCTACTAAGGCCAGCTACATATTTTGAGGGGCAAAATGAAACTATGGAGCTCCTTGTTTAATAGCAAGAAAAGGCCAGGTGTAGTGGCTCACGCCTGTAATCCCATCACTTTGGGAGGACCAGGTTGGAGGATCGCTTGAGCCCAGGGGCTCGAGTCCAGCCTGGGCAACATAGTAAGACCCCGTCTCTAGTTAAATAAATCTATTAAAAGATTATAAAATAGAAAATAAAAAGCAGGGAAAAAAACAACCTTTTCCTTTTTTTCTGTGGTTCCACTGTCAACCTATTATGTGGGTTTTCTTTCTTTTTTCTTTTCTTTTTTTTTTTTTTGAGACAGAGTCTTGCTCTGTCACCCAGGCTGGAGTGCAGTGGTGCAATCTCAGCTCACTGCAAGCTCCGCCTCCTGGGTTCAAGCCATTCTCCTGCCTCAGCCTCCGGAGTAGCTGGGACTACAGGTGCTTGCCACCACGCCCGGCTAATTTTTTTTGTATTTTTAGTAGAGGCGGGGTTTCACCGTGTTAGCCAGGATGGTCTTGATCTCCTGACCTCATGATCCGCCTGCCTCAGCCTCCCAAAGTGCTGGGATTACAGGCATTAGCCAGCAACCCTGGACTTTTTTTTTTTTTTTTTTTTTTTAATTTAATGTCACACTCCTTCAGGCACAGGAGTACCTAGAAGAAGTGCAGCTCTTCACAAGTGCCTAGGGCCATGCCTTCCATTTGGCAAGGGAGGTGTTTATGCCTGACCGCTCCCCTCCTTTCCGCTGTGCCCAGGCCCCTGCTGGGAGCAAGCCTGCATACAAGGTGGTGGAGCGGGCAGCTGAAAACCAGTCCTGGGGAGGCTGGGAGGACTGGGGAGCAGGACCTCACTTGGGTGGAGGCTCCAAAAGTCTGTAGCCCACGTTCTGCTTTCTCATCAGACTTCATTATAAGATACAAATTGAAAGAGAAAATTACTAAGAATTTCAAGACAGGAACCACAGAGCTTTAGAACCCAAACACAGTATCCCCTTCTAAGCATGGGGCCCTTGTGTGACTGCCCTGGTCACTCACCCACGAAGTTTACTCTGCTTTATACACAGGTAGGATAGTTTGTTCAGAGAGCATGTTTTTTTGGTAATTTCAATAAATATTGATAAATTGCCCTACACAAAGTTGTATACTTCACTGTACCCTGGCTTTCTCCTTAGTGAGTGAGGGAATAATATTATCCACCTCATCAGGGTTATCATGAGAATGACATGAATGAGTCCCTGTGAACTGTGAATGGTACACAGTAACCACACAGTAAATGCAGTCATTAGCCCTTACATGCAGTGATTTTCTTCTGGAACTCCCTCTAGTGGCATAAATATAAAGAGGAATTCACGTTTTCTTTTCTACTTTTGTGGCCCTATTTCCCATAATATTTGTGTGTTTAAATTGGTCTAGATATTTCACCGAGGCTCAATGACTGATGGACTATAAAATGTCTAATTTACATCCATTTAGCCAGATGCTTCCTAGGTAGGTCGGAGAAATGAGAACACTGATCCGAATCAATGTGAGGCAGCTCCCAGCAAGTGAGCGCTTGTAGCATTTGTGAGCATGGGTGCTGTGGTGAATGCAGCCAGGGGCTGCTCTTTCATACTGGTTTATTTCTTTTTCGTTTCTTTTCTTTCTTTTTTTTTTTTGAGACGGAGTTTCGCTCTTGTTGCCCAGGCTGGAGTGCAATGGCACGATCTTGGCTCACTGCAACCTCCACCTCCCGGGTTCAAGCGATTCTCCTGCCTCACCCTCCTTAGTAGCTGGGACTACAGGCACCCGCCACCACGCCCGGCTAATTTTTTGTATTTTAGTAGAGACGGGGTTTCACCATATTGGTCAGGATGGGCTCGATCTCCTGACCTCGTGATCCACCCGCCTCGTCATCCCAAAGTGCTGGGATTGCAGGCGTGAGCCACCGCGCCCAGCCATACTGGTTTCTTTCTTTCTTTCTTTCTTTTTTTTTTGAGGCAGAGTCTTGCTCTTTTGCCCAGGCTGGAGTGCAGTGGCACGATCTCGGCTCACTGCAAGCTCCGCCTCCCGGGTTCACGCCATTCTCCTGCCTCAGCCTCCTGAGTAGCTGGGACTACAGGCGCCCGCCACCACGCCCGGCTAATTTTTTGTATTTTTTTTAGTAGAGACGGGTTTCACCGTGTTAGCCAGGATGGTCTCGATCTCCTGACCTCGTGATCCGCCCGCCTCGGCCTCCCAAAGTGCTGGGATTACAGGCGTGAGCCACCGCACCCGGCCTACTGGTTTATTTCTCTAAGTAACACATACAGTGTAGAAAAATTAGAAACGATATGGAAAAATGTAGAGAACAAAAAACTAATTATGTTCTACCAAAGGTTTAAATTTTATCTATCAACATTTTTTCCATTTTTGTGTATTCCCTATTGTTAGTCTGAGATTCACCAATATTTTTATCTTTCAAAAGGAAAAACACTCAGCTTCTTATGAGTCAAGTGAATCAGGCACTGAGGCTTGCCCCTCCCCTTACCCCCTCACCAAATGGGAATGGGTTTGCGCTGATTTTAACCAAAATGCAATGGGTTGTCCTGCGTAAGAGGCTTTGGACTGTTTTGTAGGTCCCCGTGGGGTAGAACAGCTGGGTGCGAGACTCTGAAGGCAGATTTCAGCTCAAAAGAAAGAATTTTCCCTCTTTCAGAGCCGTCCAACCGTGGTGGGAATGAGTGGGAACTGCGGGAGTGAGCTTCCCATTCCTGGATTTTCCAGCCAACATAGAACTGGAGGTTAGGCCACATTATCCTAATATTTTTGCCTAGCTGTAGGATGATACAAGAATATACATTTTCCTTCCCCATCTTCTCCCGCTTTCTCTTGCCTCTTTTCCATTTCTTTGGCCCCTTCGCTTTTCGCCACCTAGCGGCAGGATCTTGCTAGGTAAGGACCAGGAAGCTCTCCCAATCTGACCCGCAACAGCTGACGTCACGGCTTCACCATCGATAATTGGTTACCAGCAGCCTTTGGGGGCGGAGAATAAGTCGCAGATTACAAATAGGTCAAAGAGAGGTGCCTGCGAGCGGCGCAGTGACACCCCGTTCCTAAGGGCAGAGCCTTTCTTGCCTTTCGCTTCAGACCCACTGCCCTTGGTTACGTGCTTTTCCTCCGCTGTCCGCTTCGTTTATCTGCTTTAACCCAGCCTGGGCTAGGTAGGCCTGAAGTCTATAATGCTGCTTGGCTGTTGCTCAGGAGAAGAAAGGCCCAGGTGGCCAGTCTGGCAACTGGCACAGTCCCTGTGAGCACCTACCTGCTGATGGTCCTTCTGTCACTACGTAGTCGCTCCGACGCCAGGAAAGTGCGGTGGTGGCCATTTTGGAACTGGGCAATTTTCACTTCGCCAATCATCTTGGGGTCTGGCCACCACGGTACTTTTTTTTCATTATTATTCTGGCAGAGAACACTTTATGGAGGGATAATTATGTAGCCTAGAATTTCTAGAGTTGTCTCAGGACTCATAATATCCTCATTCCAGAATATGAGAATATAGAAGCTTGGAATACTCAGATGCAAATTCCAGCACCGCCCTTTCCTAATTGATTGAGGAACACATCTGACGCTAGTCTACGGTCCTGTGGAAAGACCTGTGACCCTAGGCAAAGAGCTTAAAGAAATCTTTTTTTTTTTTTGAAACGGAGTTTTGCTCTTGTTGCCTAGGCTGGAGTGCAGTGGCGCGATCTCAGCTCACCGCAACCTCCACCTCCTGGATTCAAGTGATTCTCCTGCCTCAGCCTTCCGAGTAGCTGGGATTACAGGCATGCGCCACCATGCCCTGCTAATTTTGTATTTTTAGTAGAGATGGGGTTTCTCCATGTTGGTCAGGCTGGTCTCGAACTCCGACTTCAGGTGATCCACCCGCCTCGGCCTTCCAAAGTGCTGGGATTACAGGCGTGAGCCACTGCGCCCGGCCATGAAGAAATAGCAATTTATTTAACTGTAAAATGATAATTCTGTCACTCACCTCGTGGTGCTGATGTGAGGATTAAATGAGACAAGGTATATAAAGTGCTTAGGCCTGTTTCTGGCTCCCCCAAAAAACATAACACCGCTTGTGCAGCACCTGTGCTTAGAATGTTAGCCAGTGAGGGCAGGACTTCGTCTTATTTTCCCTGTGCCCTCCTGGGCATTGAATAGTGAGGGATACATAATAGAATAAGTTTGCTGAAAGAGTGAATGACAAAGAATCCCCGCCTGTAGGTCTTCAGCCTTTGTATTCTAGTATCTTTTAGGCTGTAGGCTCGCCCTCAGGCATCTTCTTGCCACTCTAACCCCTATAGGCTGATAATTACACTTTTACTTGCTCTAGGTCACAGCAATCTGTTAACTATGAGATTAGTATTTTTATTAGTATTTTTGACTTTTTTTTTTTTTTTTTTTTTGAGACATGGTTTCACTCTTAGAGTGCAGTGGCGTGATCTCAGCTCACTGCAACCTCCGCCTCCCAGGTTCAAGCGATTCTCCTTCCTCAGCCTCCTGAGTAGCTGGGATTACAGGTGCCCGCCACCACGCCTGGCTAATTTTTGTATTTTTTTTTAGTAGAGACGGGGTTTCATCGTGTTAGCCAGGATGGTCTCGATCTCCTGACCTCGTGATCCGCCTGCCTCAGCCTCCCAAAGTGCGAGGATTACAGGCGTGAACCACCGCGCCCGGCCTAATTTTTGTATTTTTAGTAGAGACAGGGTTTCACTGTGTTGGCCAGGCTTGTCTCCAACTCCTGACCTCGTGATCTGCCTGCCTGCCTCGGCCTCCCAAAGTGCTGGGATTACAAGCGTGAGCCACCGCGCCCGGCAGATAATTTACTTATTATTTCATACACCACCTGATATATTTTCACAGTGAGCATATGGCCTTTATAATAATGATTTTTTTTGTTGTTTAAGTTACAAACAAACCTGAAAAAATATTTGCTTTTTAGAAATGCTCAGTTTCTGAAGGGACCTAAGTTTGCCTTGTAACTAGTACCATCTAATGGTCAAACTGAGCTATTGCGCTGAGGTTGGACACAGGAAGCTAAGGGAAGACAGGGATGTGGGAAGTTCAATAGGGGTATGCTATGGAATAGGGTGATAGAACTTTGTGGATGACATACCAACATCACTTGCTGAAGTTGTGTAGAGTTTATTCTTACTGAAACAGTAATCCAGAAATTAACTCATATCTAATGACTTGGTGGTATAGCATACCAACACTTTTATGCCAGCCACTGGAGAAAAAGTGTGTTCCTATAGCATTTTCACTTTCTGAAAACATTTGTCTATGATTCTATTTATTTCTCACAATAGTATGTGAGTTAAAGAGATCAAATAGTTTTATTCCTATTTTACAGATGATGAAATTGAGGCCAGACGGGTTGTGACAGGCTCAAGGTCAGTCAGAAAACCATTGTCAGAGCAAGACCGGACTGGCATTCTTTTTCAGGTGTTTCTGCTGCAGTTGGGGGCAGAGATATGCAGGCTTAACTTTTATAAATATAAAAGAGATGCTTTATTGGGAAACGTGAAGTAGTGGTTCTCTGAGTTTTTTGTACCATTTCTTAGCCTTTTTGTTTTATGCAATTTTTTATTTGCCCCAACCTGAACTCTATGTTTGGAGAGGTGATTTTCAGCAACACAGCTAAATTTATGTATAATTTATTTCTTTTTCTTTTATTAATCAAACATGTTTTAACTTGTAACTTTTCTTCTAAAGTCAGCATCATGTGTATACATATGTGAATAATTCCACTCCAAGGTAAAGAAACTTTAAGGATATTTTAATTAGTGCTTACAACAAATATGTGTATCTGTTCTGATTTTTAAATAATAAAGATGGAGCATGACTTTCTTCTTCTCTTTCTGTATTCCAGTTTTAAAATCATTGGCTGGGCACAGTGGCTCATGCCTGTAATCCCAGCACTCTTGGAGGCCGAGGCAGGCGGATCACTTGAGGAAAGGAATTTGAGACCGGCCTGGTCAACATGGCAAAACCCTGTTTCTATCAAAAATACAAAAAAGTAGCTGGGCATGGTGGCATGCACCTGTAGTCCCAGCTACTTGGGAGGCTGAGATGGAAGGATTGTTTGAGGCTGGTTGACAGAGTGAGACTCCCATCTCAAAAAGAAAAAAAAATCACCATACCACATTGTAGGAGCTATGAAGGCTGACATCATGCTTAGCTCATGTGTGTGATCCCAAAGTGCCCTATTCCATAAATATTTATTGACTAAATGAGAAAAAAATCTTACAGCAAGGTAGGTTTTTTTTCTTTTCTTTTTTTTTTTTTTTTTGAGACGGAGTCTTGCTCTGTTGCTCAGGCTGGAGTGCAGTGGCGCGATCTCTGCTCACTGCAAGCTCCGCCTCCCAGGTTCACACCATTCTCCTGCCTCAGCCTCCTGAGTAGCTGGCACCCGCCACCATGCCCGGCTAATTTTTTCTTGTATATTTAGTAGAGACAGGGTTTCACCGTGTTAGCCAGGATGGTCTCGATCTCCTGACCTCATGATCAGTCCGCCTCAGCCTCCCAAAGTGCTGGGATTACAGGAGTGAGCACCGCACCCAGCCATAGCCAGATAAGTTTCTTTTGCACACCTGTAATACTTTTAATGGTAGTTATGGAAGGTGGTATTAAATAACAATAATATTTTCTAGGCCAGGCATGGTGGCTCACCCCTGTAATCCCAGTACTTTAGGCGGGAGGGTCACTTGAGGTCCAGAGTTCAAAACCAGCCTGGCCAACATGGCGAAACCCCGTCTCTACTTCAAATACAAAAATTAGCCAGGTATGGTGGTGCATGCCTGTAATCCTAGCTACTGGGGAGGCTGAGGCAAAAGAATTGCTTGAACCCTGGAGGCAGATATTGCAGTGAGCTGAGATTGCACCGCTGCACTCCAACCTGGGTGATTTTTTATATATATATATATATATATGTAAATATATATATTTAGTTTTCTTATGAGCCCCTTAAGAATAATATCAATACACAGGCAGAAAAAAAGCATTCCAAGATCTTTTTTTTTCTTTTCTTTTTTTTTGAGATGGTGTCTCACTCTGTTACCCAGGCTGGAGAGCAATGGCGCAAACTCGGCTTACTGCAACCTCTGCCTCTCTGGTTCAAGTGATTGTCCTGCCTCAGCCTCCTGAGTTAGCTGGGATTACAGGTGTCCACCACCACACCTGGCTAATTTTAGTATTTTTAATAGAGACAGCGTTTCACTATGTTGGTCAGGCTGGTCTTGAACTCCTGACATCGTGATCTGCCCACCTTAGCCTCCCAAAGTGCTGGGATTACAGGTGTGAGCCACTGCGCCTAGCCTTTTTTCTTTTCTTCTTCTTCTTCTTCTTGTTTTTTTAATAGAGATGGGGTTTTGCCATGTTGGCCTCAAACTCCTGGGCTCAAGCAATCTGCCTGCCTCAGCCTCCCAAAGTATTGGGATTACAGGTGTCAGCCACCGAGCTAGGCCTAAAACTTTTTATTTTCTAAAGTTGAAGTAACTTCAGGATATAATTTAGAGATATCATGACTCCTTGGTGTCCAGAGAAGAAAATCACTCAGGAGTTAAAATTAAGAGAAGGGTCAGGCACAGTTGTGAGTGCTATAGTCCCAACTACTCAGGAGGCTGAGCAGGAAGAATTGGTTGAGGCCAGGAGTTCAAGAGCAGCCTGGGCAATAGAGTGAGACCTGTCTTTTAAAAAAGTAAAAATAGGCCAGGCTCAGTGGCTCACACCTGTAATCCCAGCACTTTGGGAGGCCGAGGTGGGCGGATCATCTGAGGTCAGGAGCTGAAGACCAGCCTGAGCAACATGACAAAACCCCATCTCTATTAAAAATACAAAAAATTAGCCGTGTGTGGTGGTGCACGCCTGCATTCCCAGCTACTCAGAAGGCTGAGGCAGGAGAGTCACTTGAACCCAGGAGGTGGAAGTTGCAGTGAGCCGAGATCGCACCTGCATTCCCAGCTACTTAGAAGGCTGAGGCAGGAGAATCACTTGAACCCAGGAGGTGGAAGTTGCAGTGAGCTGAGATCGCACCATTGTACTCCAGCCTGGGCAACAAGAGTGAAACTCCACCACAAAAAAAAAAAAAAAAGTAAGAATAAAATCACAAGGAATGGTTGGAGGAGCCCAGGCCATTCTATTTGTACCTCTATTTTGAGCCATTTCATCCTCTTCCCTGACCAGTTCATTCATCATCCCTCCTCCCCATTAACCACCAGCTTACCTTGTACTCTTCAGTCTTAGAACCCACATTACCTTCAATCTTCTTTGTAAAATGTTGGTAAGAAGTTAACAAATTCAGGCCGGGGGTGGTGGCTTATGCTTGTAATCCCAGCACTTTGGGAGGCCGAGGTGGGAGGATCACTTGAGGTCAGGAGTTCAAGACCAGCCTGGCCAACATGGTGAAACCCCATCTCTACTAAAATTACAAAAATTAGCTGGGCATGGTGGTGCATGCCTATAATCCCAACTACTCAGGTGGCTGAGGCACAAGAATTGCTTAAACCCAGGAGGTGGAGATTGCAGTGAGCCAAGCTTGCACCACTGCACACCAGCCTGGGTGACAGAGCAAGACTCTGTTAAAAAAAAAAAAAAAAGTTAACAAACTCAAATTCAAGAATGCTTTCTTAATACATTTCTCCTGCTATTTTCCATTTTTTCCCATGGTGGAAAATAGAAAATAGGATGGCATCACTTGAGTTGGGCATAGGGAAAGAAATTTCAAATAGGGCATGAGTTCTAGGATTTAGAACAGCTAATGCAGGAGTAGAATTAAAGAAGATACCCCACCTAGCCTAGCCTGCTAGCTGCTTGACAGTAACCAGGGATAACAAGGGAACAGTTAAGGTTCTTCAGATCATGGTCTCTTTCTTTTTCTTCTCCCCTCCCCCATCCTACTTATAATTATTCAGACAGAATGAAAGTTTGCTGCAGGCACAGGTGAAAATTTTCCACCTGTGTCCCTATTTCATAGCAGGATCTTGAGATAAGACCAAGGAGAATGATCCTTGGAAAAGTGCTTTCTTAAGAGCAGTGAATGGCTGAACGTAGTGGCTCATGCCTATAATCCCAGCACTTTGAGAGGTCAAGGCGTGTGAATCACCTGAGGTCAGGAGTTTGAGCTTAGCCCGACCCGGATCATGAGGTCAGGAGATCGAGACCATCCTGGCTAACACGGTGAAACCCTGTCTCTACTAACAATACAAAAAATTAGCCGGGCGTGGTGGCATCTGCCTGTAGTCCCAGCTACTCGGGAGGCTGAGGCAGGAGAATGGCGTGAACCCGGGAGGTGGAGGTTGCAGTGAGCTGAGACCGCGCCACTGCACTCTAGCCTGGGTGACAGAGCGAGACTCTGTCTCAAAAAAAAAGAGATTAGCCCAACCAACAAGGTGAATCCCCATCTCTACTAAAAACACAAAAATTAGCCAGGTGTGGTGGCAGGCGTCTGTAGTCCCAGCTACTCGGGAGGCTGAGACCGGCCTGGGAGGCAGAGGTTGCAGTGAACTGAGATTGCCTCACTACACTCACCTGGGCAATGGAGCAAGACTCCATCTAAAAAAAAAAAAAAAAAAAAAAAAAGCAGCGAGAAGAGAGAGAAGAGAAGTAAGGCCCTCTTCCTGGTAACATCTTGCTCTACTCCTATTCCCGATGTGGGCCACCATTAGCGCTGCTATGTGGAGCAGAATTTGTGCATGCACCAGAGATTATACTTGCAATGCTATCAAAATACTCATGGGTGGTGGGGGATGCACAGAGGTCTTGCCAGGTCTAATGCTGGTGAGGAAGCTTTAGTTTGCTAATGGTAAGGGCTACTGGGCAGTACAGTAAGGGTACTGAGCATAGTAGCATCATGGACAGTAAAATGGCAGCACCTACAAATAAGGCAAGTAAGTAAAGCTATGGCTAAAAGAAAATATTCAGATAAACACTGGTAAGTCTTTTTGGAGAGGGATTCTGCCTATGGCTCAGCCAAGGCCCCGTGCTCTATGGCAGGGGGAATCTTCTGGATCTTCTGCTAACAGAAATCTTACCCACATAGTGATAACCCCAGTGATTTAATCCTTAGCAGCATTGCTGATATGCAGAGGACTCTCAGGGAGAGAGGCCCCTGGGTGCCTTGAGGATGCTTTCCACATCTTGTCACTGGGCTGGGCAGGGTTTTTGGAATCACTAATCTCACGTTGGCTTGTTACATGTGAGACACTGTGCAGATTATTAAACATGTTTGAGTTTCAGTTTTCCCATTTTGCAAATGGAAAGAATAATATCTATATCAGAGAATGCTATAAGGAGCAAGTGAGACAATCCAAGTAAAACACACAGCCCAAAACTGGTTATAGTAAAATAAATGCTATTATTATTATTATTATCCTGTAACTTATAGGGTGGAATGACTTAAATGTGTTTAGAATGTGTCACTATTATGGCCCATGGAACAAAGCATCCCATTTTACCAATACCTAGTAGGTCTTCAACAAACAACAGAGACCGCTAGGTTAATAGACTTGGAAACTGGTGTGATCATTCTGTACAATGGAATGAAACTCATCTCTGAGTCAGAAAATATGTAGCTCTTTTAGTGGGATAAAATGAGCCACATAGTCAAAATCCCTGCCCTCCTGGAGTTTATGGTCTGGTCAGGAAGGCAAATGTAAATACACTATTCCACAGTTACCTTAATTAACACTGAGATAAATTTTGTGGTTTTATTTTTATTTTGAGACAGGGTCTGTCTGTCACCCAGGCTGGAGTGCATTGGCATGATCGCGGCTTACTGACATTGACTTCCTAGGCTAAAGCGATCCTCCTGCCTCAGCCTCCCAAGTAGCTGGGACTACAGGCTCATGCCACCACACTCGGCTAATATCTTTAATTTTTGGTAGAGACAGGGTCTCCCCATGTTACCCAGACTGAGATAAGTTCCTTCCTTCCTCCCTCCCTCCCTCCCTTCCTTCCTCTCTCCCTTCTCCTTCCCCTTCCGCTTCCCTTTCCCCTTCCCCTTCCTTTCCCTTCAGCATGCACCACCACCCCCGGCTAATTTTTGTATTTTTAGTAGAGACGGGGTTTCACCTTATTGGTCAGGCTGGTCTGGAACTCCTGACCTCAGCTATCTGCCTGCCTCAGCCTCCCAAAGTGCTGGGATTACAGGCATGAGCCACCACACCCACATGGATTTTGATTTTCTTCTCTTTTCTTTTTTTCTTTTCTTTCTCTCTCTCTCTCTTTCTAAAAAACAAACAAAACAATGACTACAGTATGCCATATATGAGAGTGGCTAGTGGGATTGGGGAAACAGGGTTCTAAGTCTGGGGAATTCAGGGGAGGCTTTACTGAGGAGGCGCCATTTAAGCTGTTAGTAACATGAAAATGGTGTGGGGTGAGGAGGCTGAAGAGAGCACCACGCCCAGGCAGAGGGAGCTGGGTGTGTTTGGTTTCTGAGTTGAAAGTTAAGGAAGTTTAAAGAACAGCAATCAGATGACCATGGCTGGAGCACTGTGAGTGAGGGGCAGAAGGACCTGAGACTTGACTTTGAGGCCAAGCTCTGGTATTTATTGGCTGTGTGATCTTATGAAGTTCATTCAGACTTCCTGAGCTTCAGTTTTCCTATCTGACAAATGGAGATATTATCATATAGAAACAACAGAAAGAATTAGGAGAGCTAATGTGAGAATTCTTTGTAAATTATGCACCAATAAGGTATTCAGTTTCTGTGCAGATCTAAGTGTAACAAATACTGAAAGCATCTGAAGGTGTGTATGAGTCATGTCTGCTTTTTAGGTCTTCAGAGTGATGGCTTACAAAGACAGGCAAGGAAGAGTAAACTCAGCAGGTGTTTGTTTACTCTCAATTGCTAAAAGCCAAGCTTGCTTCACATCTGTTCCAGGCTTTCCCTCCACTAGGACTCAGTGGTTCCTGTGGTTCTCTGGACTAGGGTAAGATTAATCTGACCCACTGTAATAGGGTCATGGATGTGACATGGTCAGGTTTTCATACATGGCCTTTATGGAGATCCTTACTGGCATTTTAAAATTTATTTTATTTTCTTTTATTTTGAGACGGAGTCTTGCTCTGTCGCCCAGGCTGGAACGCAGTGGTGTGATCTCGGCTCACTGCAACCTCTGCCTCCCAGGTTCAAGCAATTCTCCTTCCTTAGCCTCCCCCGTAGCTGGGATTACAGGCATCTGCCACCACGCCCAACTAATTTTTTGTATTTTTGGTAGAGACGGGGTTTCGCCATGTTGCCCAGGCTGGTCTCGGACTCCAGTTCAAGCAATCCACCCGCCTCGGCCTCCCAAAGTGCTAGGATTATAGGCATAAGCCACCACGCCCAGCCCTCTTACTGGCAGTTTTATCATATTTCCATGAATAGAATTTCTAGTCTGTTGCCTCAGATTTGTTCATTTGACTCCTAAAACATCTATCTGTAAACATTTTCTCATGTTTATAAACAGTTTCACATATCTTTTTCTGCAATTCCAAAATTCACAGTACTCTGAAAACCAAAATTTTGTAACTCATTTGGTGGCAAAGCCTGGCCTGACTTGCATTCATTCTGTGACAAAACGAGATGTGAAGCTATTTATAGTCTTTCTTTACCTCATCTAGTGTAAATAGCCATACATTTAACATTAAAATATATTTTTGCTTATTATGGGCTTTAGACCTGCATACCCATATTAAATGATAGATTTTTGAGTATTGTGTAGCTTCTAATAGAAAAATCTGGGTGCTATATCCTTTTACTCTGAGTATTATTTGATTAGTGTGCTTTGAATAAGTGAACAATCATTTTAGGTACTTGAACGGAATATGACGAGAGACAGAAATCTATTGCAGCAAAATGAACAAACAAAAACCCTAGCAACCAATTACATACACACATTATGATGCATATGTTTTTCAGATTCGTATGAATAATTATTTGTAGATATTCACACCAGTATATACTTAATTACATGTTTAATTACATATAATACTTATTTTGAGATCTTTAAAATGCTCATTAAATTTGTGTTTATGAGAACTGAAACTTTTTTTTTTTTTTTTGAGACAGTTTTGCTTGTTGCCCAGGCTGGAGTGCAATGGCACAATCTCGGCTCAATGCAACCTCCAACTCCTGGGTTCAAGTGATTCTCCTGCCTCAGCCTCCCGAGTAGGTGGAATTACACACATGCACCACCACGGCCAACTAATTTTGTATCTTTAGTAGAGATGTGGTTTCTCCATGTTGGTTAGGCTGGTCTCGAACTCCTGATGTCAGGTGATCCGCCCGCCTAGGCCTCCCAAAATGCTGGGATTAAAGGCGTGAGCCATGGCACCCAGCCGGAGAACTGAACCTTTTCTAAGTCTGTTAACATGACCTCATTATCCTGTAGATGAACGGACAAAGAAGCTTTCTATTTTCCTTTTTGTTTCTTAGGTTAATCTAGCATTTAATTACATTGTGTTCATTCACTTATTATATAAAGGTGTACTTATTGAGAAATGATTTCTAGAGGCAACTTCACAGTGTCAACGTTGTAATCTGGTTATTGGCTCTGTGCACTCCTGAGACAGGGGTAGGATCCCCACTACCTCAGGGATTCTTGTGGGTGAGGATGGTAAGTGCTAGCGCAGGTATTCATAGTGTGGCTTTTTAATTTCGCTGAAGTTTTGTGACTCCCAAACTGGGCTCACCTGTACATGCCTGTAAAGACATGATAGAAATAGCTTCATGAGCTTCCTATTTCCTTTTATTGGCACAATGAACCAAGGCCAGAACTGCCAAGAATGTACAACTGCTATGGTCTGAATGTTTGTGTTCCCCCAAAATTCATGTTCTGAAACCTAATCCCCAATGCAATGTGGTATTAAGTGGTGGGGACTTTTGCAAATGAGATTAGTGCCCTTCTAAAAGAGGCCCCAGGGAGCTTGTTTGCCCTTCCACCATGTGAAGACACAGCTAGATGGCAGATGGCAGATGGCAGTCTATGAGGAAGCCAGCCCTCACCAGACACTGAATCTGCCAGTGCCTTAATCTTGGATTTCCCAGCCTCCAGAACTGTCAGAAATACATTTCTGTTGTTCATAAGTTACCTGGTGCAAGAGATTTTGTTATAGCAGCCCAAACAGACGAAGACAGCAACCAAACTAGGATTGTGTGTGGGGAGAAATAGAGAGGGTTTATTAAAGAAAGATGTTCCCTTACTCTTTTTTTTTTTTTTTTTTTTTTTTTTTTGAGACGGAGTCTCACTCTATTGCCCAGGCTGGAGTGCAGTGGCTCGATCTCTGCTCACTGCAAGCTCCACCTCCCAGGTCACACCATTCTCCTGCCTCATCCTCCCAAGTAGCTGGGATTACAGGTGCCCACCATCACGCCCGGCTAATTTTTTTTTTTTTGTATTTTTAGTAGAGACGGGGTTTCACCGTGTTAGCCAGGATGGTCTTGATCTCATAACCTCGTGATCTGCCCACCTCGGCTTCCCAAAGTGCTGGGATTACAGGCGTGAGCCACCACGCCCAGCCTACTCTCTTACTTCTTTCTGGCCCAGTGATTCTGAGTGCCTGTGCCTATCAAGACGGGAAGAAAGAGAACACACAAATGGAAACTGAGGGGAAGGATCAAACAGTTTCACAAAAATATCCTATTTTAGTGATATTAAATATGACGGAAAAGATTCAAAACCTCACTAAAAAGCCAGAGTGAATCCCAGAGTGTAAATAACTTCACGTTTGAATAATAAACCTTTGCCGTATACATTTTTCTAAACAGCAAGAGCTGTTACAGGACAGAAAACCCTCCTAGAAGACAGGTCTTTCATCCTAACCCAAGAGGACATGAACATCTTCCATTCACCCAGTGATCACCACTACTTTAGATGAAAGAATAGAACTGCAGTTTGACCCTTGATAGAAAATGCCTTGGAGCCAGGCGTGGTGGCTCACACGTGTCATCCCAGCACTTTGGGAGGCCGAGGCGGGCGGATTATGAGGTCAGGAGATCGAGACCATCCTGGCTAACACAGTGAAATCCCGCCTCTAATAAAAATACAAAAAATTTAGCTGGGCATGGTGGCGGGCACCTGTAGTCCCAGCTACTCGGGAGGCTGAGGCAGGAGAATGGTGTGAACCCGGGAGGCGGAGGTTGCAGTGAGCCGAGATCGTGCCACTGCACTCCAGCCTGGGCAAAAGAGCAAGACTCTGTCTCAATAAAAAAAAAAAAAAGAAAAAAGAAAATGCCTTGGAGTGGGAGTTGGGTGAGAGAAGTGCCTCAAAACTAAGCCTCTCAATGCAATAGAAAGAATTTGAAAATAGGGCAGTGAACTTAAGTTCAAATGTTGGCTCTGTCAGCTTTACAGGCTGTGTGACCTCTGATTTGCTTCTTACTTTCTTTAAATGGTAGTTTACTAGGCTCAGTATAGAACATGAATATCCACTCTGTGTTGTTAGGTGAGAATTTAATGAGATACTTCCAAAATGCACCTAGCATCTACCTGATCATCAATAAAGTGAACTATGTTGGTTAATATGTTTTCAGGGCTCCCAGAGTGTTAAATTCTGGGCTATATGCTCTCAGGGATGGATGGAAGATGAGGCAGAAGAGAGAAAAGGAAGTACAAAGAAAGTATGGGAGGCCAGGCCCGGTGGCTCATGCCTGTAATCCCAGTACTTTGGGAGGCCGAGGCGGGCAGATCATGAGGTCAGGAGTTTGAGACCAGCCTGGCCAACATGGTGAAACCCCGTCTCTACTAAAAATACAAAAAATTAGCTGGGCGTGGTGGTGGGCGCCTGTAATTCCCAGCTACTCAGGAGGCTGAGGCAAGAGAATTGCTTGAACCCAGGAGGCAGAGGTTGCAGTGAGCGAGATCGCGCCACTGCACTCCAGCCCAGGCGACAGTGTGAGACTCTGTCTCAAAAAAAAAAAATAAATAAATAAAATAAATAAAATAAAAATAAATAAATAAGAATAAAAAATAAAAATTATTAAAAAAAAGAAAGTATGGGAACTAAAATGAATAAGGTTTGTCATTTTTCAGTAATCTGAGTAGGAACTCCACTATCTCCATGAAAAACAGTCAAAAACTACAAAAGGAGATGGCATTGCCAAAGGCACAAATTGTACAGAAGTGAGAGAAGGATGGGATCAAGCCCAGGGATCCTTCCAGAGAAAAGAAGTTTTGTGCTTGATGTAAAAGGAAAAGAAGGAAGTAGACTGATTGTGGGGAGGATGAAATTAGGATACTCAAGTAGTGGTTCTGGAAGGACCTCTACAAATACCCTGAAAAATATGGCCAGGAATCCTGGCAGTGACATTGGAATATGAAAAGATGTGAAAGGGGGAAGTTGCAGCTACTGGTGGAAAAAGGTGAGTGGTTTGTATAATGAATATAATTGGAGCTCCTGTCTGTACCCTCAAATGCCTCTGCCTCCCAAACAAGTAACAGATTTTAGCTATACTGATTCAACCTGCTTAGGAAGGTTTTCTTTTAAACCTTTATAAATCAATTAAAAATGATTTATAGAGGAGACACTTGTAAAACATTTGAATAAAAGTTGAACAACAAATAAGATGAAAGAAAAGTATGCAGGCCCTGCACAGTGGCTCATGCCTGTAATCCCAGCACTTTGGGAGGCTGAGGCAGGTGGATCACCTGAGGTCAGGAGTTCGAGAATAGCCTGACCAATATTGTGAAACCTGTCTCTACTAAAAATACAAAATTTAGCCAGGCATGGTGGTGTGCACCTGTAGTCTCAGCTACTCGGCAGGCTGAGGCAGGAGAATCGCTTGAATCCGGGAGGTGGAAGTCGCAGTGAGCCGAGATCACGCCATTGCACTCCAGCCTGGGTGACAAGAGTGAAACTCCGTCTCAAAAAAAAAAAGAAAGAAAAAAAGAAAAGTATGCAATAATTAATGGCCCAGAGGCAATACTTGTTAACATTTTGAGGCATCTTTTAGCTGTTTTTTTTTTTTTTTTTTTTTTTTGACTGAGTTTCACTCTTGTCACCCAGGCTGAAGTGCAATGGCACGATCTTGGCTCACTGCAACCTCTGCCTCCCGGGTTCAAGTGATTCTCCTGCCTCAGCCTCCCGAGTAGCTGAGATTACAGGCATGCACCACCATGCCTGGCTAATTTTGTATTTTTAGTAGAGATGGGGCTTCTCCATGTTGGTCAGGCTGGTCTCGAACTCCTGACCTCAGGTGATAAGGGAAGGGGCACTATTGACATTTATGGGTGGGGCAGAGGTGTAAGATATTCTTCAAAGCACTACCTACATGTTGAAGAATTGTTCCTCACCCAGATTCTCAAAAGTCCCCTAGGACATTCATGTAGTGAAAACCTGTGTTTAATTATCTGAGCCTAGAACTTAATACAGTTTTTAAAATTTTTTAAAAATATACAATGAACTTTCTAGGAATGCAATTATAGTTCTGTGTAAATTTAGGGAAAATTAAGTTTGCTACCAAGAGTTGTTCAACATTTTGTTAAATAACTTCATTGATGGCAACATGCTGGAGGTAGTTGAGTCACCAACTCAGCACCTGGATCAGCCTGTGTTGGTAGCAGTTCCATCCCTGTGGTTCTGTGAATAGGTGGAAGCATCTGCTTACTCCATCAGGACTTCTAGGGTAGTCGGGCCTCGGCACTCACACATTAAAATACTGTTTATGTTATTTTATTGCAAGTTACTTTTCTTTCATTTCCCCTTTACGTTACAGAAAGGGAAGCATTTTGCTTTTTTTTTAACTTGTGTATGTAGGTAGGTTATATCATCTATGACTTTCTCTCCCTCCTTCCCTTTCTTTTTTTTTTTGAGATGGAGTCTTGCTCTGTCACCCAGGTTGGAGTGCAGTGGTGCCATCTTGGCTCACTGCAACCTCTGCCTCGTGGGTTCAAGCGATTCTGGTGTCTCAGCTGGGATTACAGGCGCACACCACCACGCCACGCTAATTTTTCTATTTTTAGTAGAGATGGGGTTTCGCCATGCTGGCCAGGCCAGGCTGGTCTCAAACTCCTGAGCTCAAGTGATCGGTCCGCCTCGGCCTCCCAAAGTTCTGGGGTTACAGGCATGAGCCTCATCTATGAATCTCAATTTAGGACAGTAAAAGTGTCATTACAAAATATTTATTGTAAAAAAGGGTTGGAGGTTGAGAATCTCAATTCTAGTCAGTCTCTCAGTGTTTGGTTTCTTCCTACCATTTTTTCCCCCTAGGACCAGCCAGAAAGCAGCTTTTTTTTTCGTCCCCCCCAACAAGGAGCCCACTGTTTCCTCTCCCAGCCCAAACTCAGGCCTACGAACAACAGCAGCAACACACACACACACACACACACACACACACACCCACCCTCCACTTCAAGGTATAGCCAAGAGCTTCTGGAGCCGTCAAAAAGGTCTGTACCTGCTGTCTTTAGAGCTTCCAGTTTGCCCTTGGTCAAGAAACACTGTTTGCCAGGCCCTGCTGGAGTACATTAGGTAATATTGGCTTCTAAACCACCCGGAGGTTCTTTTTTCTCTTGTCCTTTTACTCCCTTCGTACTTCAATTTCTCTCCTTGATGTCCCCCTCCCTGTTTTGTTTTTTGCCTCCAATCCGTTCTGCGCGTTCCCTGCAGAGCAGGCGAGTAGCAATGCTGCTGGACCATGGAGCTGCTCTAGTCTCCCAGAAATCTCTTCTACACCCAACCCTTCTTGCGCTTAGGTGGTCCTCAAGTCCCCCTCCCCCACCTCCTTCTGACCCAGGCTTCTTTCTCGCCCTCCGGTCGCAGTTCTCCTGGGCATCTGCCTCTGCCTCTCTCCTCTCACCCGGATCCAGGGCTGCCTTCTCTTTGTGCAGCCGTCCTTCTCCACCTTCATCCCAGACTCCCTGTCTCAGCGCCAGCTCCTCTGCCTTTGGCTCGGGTTCCCTCACCCCCACCCCAGCTTCCAGTTGTTTGGTCCGCAGGTCCCTCGGCAGTGACCGGTGCCCGCCGACGAGTGCGTGTACACCAGTGCACCTCCCTCTCCCCCACCCCTCATCCCCGCGCCTCTCCGCCGCCCGCCCCACCGCGCTGTGGGCGGTCCAGGGCGGGGCTGGGATCCGGGGCGGCTCCCGGGGCTCGGGTTGTGGGAGGCGCCCTCTCCCCGGTCTTCCCCTCTCTTCCCCCCGCCCTGCCTTCCCCTTCACCCTCCTTCTTCCCTCCGCCCGGGAGCTCTCCCCGGTCCCCGGCGCCGCCTCCTTCCCTCCCGGCTCCCCGCTCCCGTGGCTGCCGCCGCCCCGGGGAAGAAGAGACAGGGGTGGGGTTTGGGGGAAGCGAGAGAGGAGGGGAGAGACCCTGGCCAGGCTGGAGCCTGGATTCGAGGGGAGGAGGGACGGGAGGAGGAGAAAGGTGGAGGAGAAGGGAGGGGGGGAGCGGGGAGGAGCGGCCGGGCCTGGGGCCTTGAGGCCCGGGGAGAGCCGGGGAGCCGGGCCGGCGCGCCGAGGTAAGAGCCAGGGTCCCGGGTTAGCAGGGCTCGGAGAGGGGGCGCGCGGCGTCGTGGGGGAGGGGGCAGTGGGCGCAGGGCCCAGCTAGGGGAAGCGGGGCTGGGGGAGAGGAGGAACCGCGGGGATGGAATCGGGGAGCGCTGAGGCGGCCGATGCCGGGAGCGTGGGCAAGCCAGGTTCCTGCGAGCCGCGGGGGCCGGGGGAGAGGAGGTGGTGAGAGGTGGAGTCCCGGGAGGGTTGGGGGCCGAGGGAGGCAGGAGGAGGGTGGGGACAGGCTTTCTCTCCTCCTCTCCCCCCACCCCGCGCGGGGCTCCGCCCCCGCCTCCTCCGCGGGGCGCTCTCTTGGTCCCCAGGCTGAGCCCGGTCGGAGCCTGCGAGGCAACCGGCAAGAGGTCGAGTAGTCTCCGGGTGCGGGCCGCGCCGGCGGGGCTCGGTCCTCTTCATGGCCGCCTCTCACTTAGATGCTGCTGCTGCTGCTACTGGCGCCACTCTTCCTCCGCCCCCCGGGCGCGGGCGGGGCGCAGACCCCCAACGCCACCTCAGAAGGTGCATCCTTCTTCGACGACCTCGGGCCCTCCTTCGCCCCACTTCCTTTTCCCTGCATCTCCTCATTTCTGGTCCTCATCACGATCCCATCAGTCCCACATATCATCCCGGTCTGGCAACCCCTTCTGCTCGGCCCCACTTTACTACTGCTGACCTCCTTCTGTCACCCCACGTTACTATCCAGCACCTCTTTTCTCTGTCCACATTGCTACACTATACCATCTTTCTGTGCATTATTTTCTCCGCCTCAATCCCCTTTCCCAGCCCCACATTACTACCTCAATTATTCCCTTTTCTTGGTCCCACTTTGCTGTCCAGATGATCTTATAAGCCTCCCTTTATCCTCCTATCCTAATTCAACTCTAATATCCTCATTTAGCCTTTTTTTTTTTTTAAAGAAAAGCTCCACCCACATATCATACCCTTCATGATTTCTTAATTACTTTTCTTTCTTACCTCCACCCAGCACCCTTCCCTCTCCACTTGTGGGTTCTCTCATCAGCTTTAACCCTGGCCCTTTACTCTCTGTCCTTTAGCCAGGGGATCTGTACCTGTCCCCACTCCCACCCTCTAGTGCCCCATCCCTCTTCCTCTGTCCCCAGCCTGCCCACAGACCACGCCCTACTCTCCCCTTCCTCCCACTGGGGAGCCTGCCTTTTCCTCTTTCCCACCATTCCTCTTTGTATGCCTCCCCGACTCACCCCTTAGGTTGCCAGATCATACACCCGCCCTGGGAAGGGGGCATCAGGTACCGGGGCCTGACTCGGGACCAGGTGAAGGCTATCAACTTCCTGCCGGTGGACTATGAGATTGAGTATGTGTGCCGGGGGGAGCGCGAGGTGGTGGGGCCCAAGGTCCGCAAGTGCCTGGCCAACGGCTCCTGGACAGATATGGACACACCCAGCCGCTGTGGTGAGTAGCCTCGGAAGCCCCTCCCCTCTTCAAGACTATTCCTTTTCCTGCCGCAAACTTAGCATTACTGCTTGCAAGTCAGCACTTTAAATCCAGTGTACCAAAATTCACAAATACATTTATTGAATGACTACTACATAAGAGCAATTTTGCTCTGTGTGGTTGGAGGTAGTAGAGCTAGCAGCCTGCACAGTTCATTTCATCCTCCCTTCATTAGGCCACTGATCATTGGCCTATAACATTGATAATTCATCTTGTGAGTTATTCTCTTTGAGGATCATTAGTGGCAGATGATGACAAAAAAATTCTAAAATGATTTCAACACATTTTTGAATACCTCTGTCACCAACCCAGAGACCATATGCCCAAGAAACAAAAGCCAGTTTAATATTAATAGAAGCCAACTATAATAAGAAAAGCAAATCTGATTGTGCATCCAAAGTTATATACATCTACATATTTCAAAGCCAGAGAACCGCCCACTGTAGCTGACTTTGAAGAGATCCCATTTTGTGTGCTTATAGCCCCATCTTGGGTTCCTACAATGGTAATGTTTTTTTTTCTTTTGGGAATGTGTGGATGCTTGCAGAGGTAAGGGAGGATTGGAAGATAGGTAGGCAAATCCTTTTCACATGTGATTTTCTTTAGAGCAGGATGCTTGTGGACCCAAACCTGCACCTGAGTCCCCTGCTCTTTAAAGAGAAAGAGCCTTCTTCAACTCGCCTCTCTTCTTATTTTCCTATCTCTCCACAGTCCGAATCTGCTCCAAGTCTTATTTGACCCTGGAAAATGGGAAGGTTTTCCTGACGGGTGGGGACCTCCCAGCTCTGGACGGAGCCCGGGTGGATTTCCGGTGTGACCCCGACTTCCATCTGGTGGGCAGCTCCCGGAGCATCTGTAGTCAGGGCCAGTGGAGCACCCCCAAGCCCCACTGCCAGGGTGAGGGGAACAGCTGCCTGCATGCAGCTGATGAGGACGCTTGTGTGAGGATGGGAGTAGGGTGGGATTGGATAATGGGAAAGAATGGGGAGCTATAAAAATGTGGGGGAGGACATTGGAAAGGGGGAGATGAAAGTCCCTTTTTCCTCCATCACCTGCCTCAAACTTCCTCTTGCAGTCCCCGGTATCCTTTGTAGGTTGGGGGCTTCCTTCCTTTACCTTTTAAAAAAATCTTCCTGCTCCCAATTCTTAGGCCTCACGTTTTCTCTTTTCCTTTATGAATCTCACCTCTCTCACCTTCTTCAGGTTTAAATACTCCAATTTTCCCTTTCTCTAAACTTAGAAATTTCCATGCATCACCCTCTTCTAGAATTCATCCCTCACCATTCCTTATATACTTGATTTATTGTAAAGACTCAGAAATAAATCAAACATTCTACTAAGAAAAATTGAGAAGGGGAGCTCTGGGGGTGGAAACATTAGGGTAAAAAGACTTAAAATTGGAGGCAGCATTATCAGAAGATGAAGAACAACTCAGGGATGGGGTGGGAAGAAGACAGTCCTTTTCTATACCTCCCAGATAACCTCCATTATTCCCTAAGGGAATCAGTGTTGTGTCTACTTTTTTTTTTTTGCCACGTAATTTTACAAACTCTCCCTTTTCTAGACACCCGAACTCTCTGCCATCTTCTCTCCTGGGATGCAGCCATCCCATTCCTATGCCTCATACTTCCTCTACCCTGGTAGATTCTTACAAGATCCTTGGGCTTTACTTTCCTCATATAACTTAGTTATTCTGCTTCTAGTTTACCATTTTATTCTGGAAATTGAGAGTCCCATCCAGGGGTGGACTTATGACACTACTGAAACTTAGGCTTCAAGGTTCCTCACCTACAGGGCCCTCTTCCTGTGCTCTAATAATATAGAGGGCTCGATGGATATGTGTTCATATGGTAACAGGCTTTTGTAAAAATTGCAGAAATAAGATTTTAACAGCAATTGCTTAAAGCCAATTGTATGTGTAATTTTTTTCTTAAAGACTCCCAATTTTGTAATATTCAGGCACCGCAGAACCAAGATCTGCCCCAAACTTAGCTATTGGCATTCCCGTCTCAAATTCTGTTGTCCTGTGAAAAATCGAAGAAGAAAATAAGTCCTGACCCCCAGACCCACCTTGCTCTTATCCCCAGGCACCCTCCCCTCAGAAACGCAGGCTTCTGCTCTCCCCGGTCTTCAGCATGGACAGGTGTGGGAGGGGGCTGGGGATCAGGCCAGGGAAGCTGGGCGCCGGTGGTAACTCTTCTCTGATCCCCGTCTTTCCTGCTGCCAGTGACTCGAACGCCACACTCAGGTGAGATGAGAAACCCTTACCGCGCGCACTGCAATGCCCTCCCCTTCACTCTGCACCCTCCACCCCCTGAAATTCTGCCTTTAGGCTACGGGGCGTCGTCCTTTGTCACCTTCCCCAACCCACCCCAGTTTGCGGCCACCCCCTTCCCACCCTACCTGTTTCCTGCCTCCAGTCCCGGTTTTCCACGAGGCTGCGGTCCCTCCTTGTCCCTGCTTGGCTACACTTCCCTGGGCTCCACCTCCTCCCAGACTGTGCCTCGCCGGCGTCAGGCAGAGCCCAGCAGAGGGCGGCAGGGTGCTGGGAGACTCTGAGCTCCCACCACGTTTTCCCCTGTGGGGTTCCTTGCAACCTTCTCTGGAACCTTTTCCAGCCTACTGCCTCCTAGGATTTCACCTAATGGACTTCCTCAGCCTGTCCCACCCATCCCAACCCTGGCCAGGCCTCTCGCGCTCTTCCCCACATCATTTCCTTCCGTGTACCCCTCCCTCGTCTTTTCTCAATTCCATGTCCCGTCTCCCTTTCTGAGGCTTCTGTCTACCCCGCCCCAGGCTCTCTTCCACGACCCCACCACTCCCTGAAACCAGCCTCCCTTCCGTACCCAACTCGTTCCCTCCAAAACCGTTTCCTCTCCCCCACACCCTCAGTGCTTCACTGTATCGACTAATACTCCCACTTCAGACCTCAGGCGCCAGCCCCGTTTCTCTCCCGTCCCACTCGCATCCTTCCCTTCCTACCCTGCTTCCTCCGTGCTTCAGCCTCCCGCGGCTCCCTCCGCCCACCCCGCCCTCTTGGCACGCCCCGTCCCCATTTCTCCTCCCCTCGGGTCCCCTTAAGTGAGATCCCTCCCTTCCTCTTTCGTTCCTTTCCTCTTCGAGGTTGCATCCCCCCTCCCCTCCCCTCCCCGCCCCTCCGACTGTCGCTCCCACCTCGGTGCTCGCTTACCTCCCCGCCCCCTTCCTGCCTCCCAAGCTGCCGCCCGCCCGCCCCCCCCCACCCGGCTGCCGCGCGCCGCCCGTGACGTCAGAGCCCCCTCCCAGCCCCACATCTCCCTCCTGCTCCTCCTCCTCCCCTCCGTCGGTCAGTCAGTCCGCGAGGAGAGTCCGCGGTGGCGGCGACGGTGGCGAGAGCCGCGGGGGCCGTAGGAAGCCAACCTTCACTGCTTCTCCGGGGCCCTCGCCCCCTCCTCCCCACAAAACCAGGGATGGAGGCGCCTCCCCAGCACCCTCTCAGCAGCCCTCCCCAGGAAAAGTGTCCCTCCTGAGCTCCTTCCGCTCCCCAACAGCTACCCCTGCCCCCCACGCCATGGGGCCCGGGGCCCCTTTTGCCCGGGTGGGGTGGCCACTGCCTCTTCTGGTTGTGATGGCGGCAGGGGTGGCTCCGGTGTGGGCCCCCCACTCCCCTCATCTCCCGCGGCCTCACCCGCGGGTCCCCCCGCACCCCTCCTCAGAACGGCGCGCAGTGTACATCGGGGCACTGTTTCCCATGAGCGGGGGCTGGCCAGGGGGCCAGGCCTGCCAGCCCGCGGTGGAGATGGCGCTGGAGGACGTGAATAGCCGCAGGGACATCCTGCCGGACTATGAGCTCAAGCTCATCCACCACGACAGCAAGGTAGCCCTGGACATGGGGGTGGGTGGGAGGTGGGGGCTTGCGGGGCAGGGGGCCAGCCAGCTGCACGCGCCCCCATGTGTCTGAGTCGTCTCTGGGATTGCGAGGCAGACCCCTCCCTTGTGTGACTGGCAGGAGATGGGCTGGGGGTGCAGGAGCTTGGGGAGAGTCGCAGGGGCTGGAGGTCCAAGATGAGGGTCTAGGGGTTCAAGATGGTTAAGCATGCTGCAAGGCAGACCCTTCTGCCCCGCTGCGGGAGTCTCGCAGAAGTGTCAGGGTTTGGAGAAACTGGTGGTGGATTTAAGGTATTAGGAGACACTGATCCTCTGAGGGAGTAAACTAACCCTGGAATGGGTTGGGGGTGGAGGCAATGTCAGAGGTGGGGAGCTGGATTGGGGGTTTACATTTACCATGGTAACAAGGTAAAATCTTGGCGTAGGTTGGAGCTGGAAGGAATAGGGACAGAATGAGGAAAATTTTGAGAGACTTGAGAGCTCTAGTTTATCATAACAAAACAGCAAGGTAGTGGTGAGCCCTACCTGACTCCTTCTCATCCCTCTATTCCCAACCCTGTTGAGCATTACCAGACTGTGGGATAGATGGCATATGGTGATTGGGGAAGGCTAATGATCAAGAGGTGGGCAGAGGCACTTGGAAAATGAATTGGATTGGGGATCCACATGGGAACCCCCACAATAGCATGGGGATGAAGAAGAGTCAGCATACAGGGAGAAGAGAACAGAAAAGAACGGCAGTGGGGGAGAGGGGCAAGGAGGTAGCGTGGGGATAATGAGAGATCTTGGGGCACCCTCTGGAACTTGGGTCCTGACCTTCCCTTCCCTTATAGCATTGTGGCCTTTAGGATGTGAGAAGGGAAATGGGATATAGGGATTAGGGAGGTGAGTTGAGGGAGAGAGAGAAGGTAAGCAAATTTGGGTCCAGGGGTATTAGGGGATTGCTTATAATGAGGTTCTTTTCCCACCCCTCTCCCCTACATGAATAATTGGGGGTGTGGGGAAGGATGTGACACAGGGAAGAAGATTTAAGACCTCAAATTTATCTTCACTGGCATGTGGCCCCAGAGACTTAAGGAATTGGGTTAGGGTGAAATAGAGTACAGAAGGTGAGAATTTGGTGATCTTACTAAAGATCAACCTTGGGGTGGTCCAAGGATTTATATTCATTTTCAGAACATCACTATACACCTAGAAATAGGTGTGTGTCTGGGATAGGTGTGTGAGGGGACAGAAGTGAGGTTGAAGGTAGGGTGCTTGAGAAGTGAGCACAAGGATTATCAGGAGCTTGGCGAGAGAACTTAAAATCCTTTTTGACTGTTACTTTCTCGTGGTTCTCAGCCTTCAGTGTACATGAGAATCACCAGAGGAGTTTGTTAAAAATACAGATTCTAGCTTCTTGGTCAGGGATGAATCCCAAGTATTTATCTGTATTTTTACTAATAGACATCCTGTCTTGGTGGATTCCTGAGCTGTAAGCTAACCCCAGAATGCCTATGGGAAGAGCAGCAGGGTACAGGAAAATAATTAGGTATTAGGGTACGGGAGGCAGGAAGAGAAGTAGAGGATCAGATCTGGTAGAGGGTCAGACTTGGGACAGTCAGAGAGATCATTGGTTTTGGGGAGTGGAGTGTGAAGAAAATGACAGGGAGAGATGGGTGCAGGCTTTATGATAGGGAATCACAGGAGATAGGGGAGGCCTGGCTGTGAGCTCAAACTCATCCACCATGACAGGTGATTCCCTGGAGGTGGTGGGGAGCAGACGCGGGACCTGGGAGAAGGGAACTGGAGAACATATCAGAGGCATCAAGCGGGGTGGGATGGGAAGGCAGAAGAACCGGAATGTGTCAACTGGAATGAGTCGGTTTCCTGCCTGCAAATCCAGATCCTTGCAAGAGCAGAGAGAGGGAGGAGAACTAAGGAAGTCTATTGGGGAGGGGGAGAGAATCACGTGGTGGAGAGAATCTGCAGTGATGAATAGTGTGTGGAAGAGGGAAAGGGTTGCAAGAAAAAGTAGATAAGAAATCAGGAAACAAAATGGGGGGCATGCCTTGCCCTGTTGATATATATCTTATATGTTCTTGTATGTCCTCATTGTTCCTATTAACCCTTTCTTTAGATGAGAAGTGGAGGGGCACTGAGGGGCTGTGGGAGAAGCTGGGAGCAGGATCTGGAGTAATAGATGTGGGGAGAGTGCAGGAAGGTGGGTCCTGAGAATGGTAAAGATTTACAAAGTTGCCCTAGTGGGAGGCATAAAGAGAAAAGCTTCCAATGTGTTGAGCACTGCCCTTGGCCAGGGTGAGGGTAGGGTGGGCAACAGAGAATTCTCAGTGAGTGCTGGTTCTTCAGATTCCAACAGCTTCCCCTGGCTCCCCCTTCTCCAACTTCCCACCGTGTCCCAAATGTCAGGCCTCAGTGGGAGGTAAGCAGGCTCCGGAGTGCTTTCTTTATTTCCTTTCTACTTATCCTCCCCTCCCGGCAACATTTCACCCTCCATAGTCCCCTGAGCCCCCTGTCTGTGTCCCCTCTGCCCTGGCTCCCCACTGGCTGCCATTTCGTCTTCACATGCATTGGGGTTCCAGCAGCTTCTGAAATGTCATATATCAGTGGGAGGGGAACAGGCAGTGGGAGACCCAAGGCTGGCCCTTCCTCCCCCATTTCCCCTCCTCCCAAGCTTCCTTTCTTCTCCAGCTTTCTGCTTGTTTACTTTCCCTAGCTCCAAGCCTCTCTTTAAGGCACCTCTCAAATTGTCTGGTTTCTTGAGTTCCATTCTATTCATTCTCTCTGTTCTTTCCTCATCCTACATTCTTCCCGGCTTCCACCCCCCAGTGTCTTTTCTTCTAATGGACCTGTCAAATGTCAGCGCCCAGTAGGAGGGATGGATCACTGAGCGGGACCCCCTACTGGTCTTGTTCCTGTTCTCTCTTTACTTATCACTAGCTCTGAAAAGAGAAGAGGGAGGAAACAAATGGAAGGTGGGGAGAAGGGGTTTGCAGAGGTGAGGAAGGAATTTTCATAATATGGCTTTGAGCAAGCTATCTGGGGACATTGAAAGAGTTTACCATACTCCTACTGACTCTTCTTCCACCCACTGGCATTTGAAGCATAGAAACATGGGGTAAAGGGCCTGGTGACAGAGGGAAGGGGGATGTCTGAGGGTGAGCTGAAAGGAGGTAAGGTGGTATGTTCATTAATACCAAAGGAGGGGTGTTCAGGAGAGGTGATGGGTAAGGCTCCAGATGGAAGACAGAGAAGGAAGTTTAATGAAAGAGGAGAAAAAAGGCACTTGACAGGAAGAGATGGCAGAAAGGAGAAGAAAATGGTAATTAATGATGAAAGTGAGTAATTGAGAAAGGAACTAATTTGTTCAAGAAAGATAAGAATAGGAATTGCAGACAGGGGAGGGGCCCCAGGAGAGCTTGCCCTCCTCTCCTCTCTTGTCTTTCAGTGTGATCCAGGCCAAGCCACCAAGTACCTGTATGAGCTGCTCTACAATGACCCTATCAAGATCATCCTTATGCCTGGTTGCAGCTCTGTCTCCACGCTGGTGGCTGAGGCTGCTAGGATGTGGAACCTCATTGTGGTAAGCAGGGCTATGGGGGTCAGAAGATGGGGTCATTCCCTTTTGATTTCTACTGAAGGGACGATGGTGATTGCGGGTTTGTATTGAAAAGGAGTGCGGAGGACCTGCTACTAAGATTCAGAGTCCTCTGCAGACCTGAGCTAGGCAGCCTCCTAGCAACAGTGGCCTGACAGTGCTGCAGCTGACCTCTTTCTTCAGAAGGAATTGAAATTAGATCAGTGAAAGAGCATCCCGGTTGTGAGGGGTGTGTGGGCCTTTGAGAATCTCTTTTCCTTAGGCAGACCAGAGGTGGGGAGGTTTGGAGAGAGTAAGGAAGAGAAACCCAAAGGCAGGAAGAGGGTTAAAGGAACTCTTGGCCACTCTTGGTGTCCTTAGTGAACAGACCCTGTTGCACTCACTCTCCCTGCCCCACAGCTTTCCTATGGCTCCAGCTCACCAGCCCTGTCAAACCGGCAGCGTTTCCCCACTTTCTTCCGAACGCACCCATCAGCCACACTCCACAACCCTACCCGTGTGAAACTCTTTGAAAAGTGGGGCTGGAAGAAGATTGCTACCATCCAGCAGACCACTGAGGTCTTCACTTCGGTGAGGAGGGGTTGGGCAAGGGGTAAAGGGACATAAGCTCAAATTCCAACGCCAGGAGATGTGACGTGAGATTCACTTTTAGGGGCAAGAGCTTGATTCTTCATTAAAAGAGAACGCATTCCATGTGGGTTAAGTGCAGTTCTTTCTGTAGCCAGGGGAAAGAATGAGTTGAGTTTTTGGGATCCTCTCTATCTTTATGATTTTATGATTTTTTTCCCCCTGTTTGATGCCCTGTTCCCCAGACATATAGACCCAGAATGACTCAGTTCTGTTAAAGTAGGTTCAATCCAAAGTGGGGGCAAGAGATGGGAGGGAAGATGAGATAGGAATCCAGGAAGGCAGCAGATTCCAGAGGCTCTCAAGGTGGGTGGTGGGTGGGTGCGAATGGGAACAGAGGGGATGGAGCCAGCGGATTACAGAGGAGAGAGGGAGAGGAGAGAGAGAAAAAGACAGAGAGAGGAATGGGGGAGAGGAGAGAGAGGGGCAGAAAGACAGCTGCATGGATTTGGTAGTTGGTACTAAGAGAGAGAAGCCGACAGACAAGGAGAGGTTGAGGGGGAAGAGGGAGATTTGGCGGGGGGGTGGGGGGTAGAGAGGAAATACAGGCTCTACATCTGAAGAAGGCAGTCTGCTCCCTCCCTTTTATTCTATTCTTTGGGTCTTCTATCCACTGTGTTCAGTGGCCCTTTAATCCTCCCCCACTTTCACTCTGATTCAGACCATTCTTCTCTGATCCTTTGTCTGTCTGCCCATTTGCCTCTTGAGGTTGACATCATGCTGTCTGTCCCAGTCCTTGCCTTGTCTTTTCCTGGTTCCTCTATGTTTCTTTCCCCCATCTTTGCCTTCAGTGGTAGGAGTGGGTGAATGGAGTGGCTTCCCCCACACAGAGCCTCAGCAGGGGCTCACCATTCATCTTCCCACTTGGAAGCCACATCCTAAGACCAGATGCCTTCCCGAACTCCTGACTTCAGGGACAGAAGCTGTTGAAGGAAGGTTCAGAATGGCTGCTTCTTTGCTCTATCTGAGTATTGCTCTGAAATCCCCAGTTAACCTCTCTGGTCTTTAGTACCTCATACACCCTGCGTTTTTCCAACTTGTTTTTCATTTCCACCCAAGACTCTGGACGACCTGGAGGAACGAGTGAAGGAGGCTGGAATTGAGATTACTTTCCGCCAGAGTTTCTTCTCAGATCCAGCTGTGCCCGTCAAAAACCTGAAGGTCAGATGGCTGGGAGTGGTGGGCTCTGTTTACAGAGGGACCAAGCTGGGGGACAGTGACTGGTTGGAGAGGAAAGCCAGGCGGGGGCAGGTTTTGATTCTCTGAGGCAATAGCATCTCCTGGGGAAGTTTAGCTCCATCTTCCAATTGACGTTTATTCACTATACGTTGAGCGTTACCCTGCACTAAGCACTTTGGGATGGGAAATCAAAGCTGTGAAGACGTCTGGCTTAGCCCCTCAGGCATTCCCGGGCATCCCTCAGGAGCTGTTTCTTTCTCTGTTCTGTAGCGCCAGGATGCTCGAATCATCGTGGGACTTTTCTATGAGACTGAAGCCCGGAAAGTTTTTTGTGAGGTGGAGTTGGATCTGAAGCGGGGGGGGCACTGGGTGGGAATTTCCCTTGGTTTTCTTGTGGGGCCTCCTCTCGGCATCTGTGCCTGAGTTGATAGCATATGATCTGAGGTGGCGATTCATAGGATGTCTCTGTCTGTTGGCTCTGACTGCATCCCTTGTCTGCACACACATGATAACTTTCTTCAGATCTCATTTTTCTACTGCTTTGTGTTTCCTGAGAAGCCCATGAATTCCATCTGTCCTGACTGGCTGGAAAAGTCCACTCAGAAATACAGGGGCTGGGGAGAAACTTAGAAGGCAGAATTGTCAGCCTTTCCTACTATCCCCAAGACTTGTAGATTTCTCTTTTTAGTTCTACTGCTCTTCCTTGATTCCCAAGAGGCTAAATAGTGTCAAGTGAGATAAGACAAAATCAAACAAATGAGCAAACAAAAACTCAGCCATCCTCCTCTGTATTCAGGTGTACAAGGAGCGTCTCTTTGGGAAGAAGTACGTCTGGTTCCTCATTGGGTGGTATGCTGACAATTGGTTCAAGATCTACGACCCTTCTATCAACTGCACAGTGGATGAGATGACTGAGGCGGTGGAGGGCCACATCACAACTGAGATTGTCATGCTGAATCCTGCCAACACCCGCAGCATTTCCAACATGGTGAGAGTGTGGGGACTTGCAGGCTGGCACCTGGGAGGGTGGAGAGGACTGAGGGGGCCTTGCAGGGGAAAGGGTGGCAGGGAGAGGGTGTGGAATTTGGATATAAAGGAGAAGAGGGGGCTGTGCCCACCCTGAACTTGACTGCATTATGTTTCCTGTGGATCCTACCTTTGCTCTGACTTCCTTGGGTAGGAGAGAGAAAAAAAAAACGATAGAGTTGTATGTTCAGTAGGTTCCTGATGAGTGGAAGGGCTGTTACCATGGAGACGAGGAGCAGTTGGTGAGAAGTCAGGAGGAACCGGCGTTAATGATAATATGGATGCTTGTATACACAAGCACACCTTTACAGGAGCACTGTGTCTGGGCAGAATTGCATTTTATTTTCTTGGTGACTTATGTTAGTATTTTAGAGTTGCTTAATATTCACTCATGATTGATATGCAATTAGCTTGGATCCTGTTGCTTTTTTTAATGATTCTTTTTTTAGAATTGTATGTGGAGAAGGGGCTTTTGAAATCATTTAGCCCCAGACAGCTGGTTAATGACAGACTTGGAGCGAGGGGGGGCATTCTCTGATTTGGGAGGGCTGGGGCAGCCCTGCAGCTGAGGGGCAGAAGTGAGTGTGGGTGTGGGCGTAGGGGAAGAGGCTTCTTTGTTGCTCAGCACTACATTGTAAAGAGTACAGGAATTTTGGGTAAGCTCGATACGGCCAACTATGTGTCTGCTTATTATACCAAGTGTGTACCTGCTTTGGAGAGCATGTTAGGGGTGAGTTCGTGGTTGTAAAGCCCCAAAATAGCTTGATTAAAAAAGTTTTACTAACAGTGGCATTTATGTGGCACTTAGATTCATGATTTCAGGGATCCTAACAGCAAAACTCTGATGTGGACTTATCTACATTTTGTAGACCAGGAAAATGAGACTCAGAGTGGTTTAATGACTTGTCCCAGGTCATGCAGCTACTCAGCAGTCCAGCTGGAATTGAGTCCTAGTTAAATCTGACTCCAAACTGCTCTGCCTCATCACTTCCTATGGAAAACCATGAAGCCTGACTAAAAAGTTTGTAACTTTTTATCTGCTAACACTATTTAGCTACTGGCAGTTGCTGAGCAAAGGAGAAATAAGATTTAGGAAGTTGACTCTGGTGATGCGTTGTGATGAAAGATCTGCTGCCACATGGACTCTGATGATACACACTGTTTTGGGACATTCTAAATGGACTCTATGTTTTAAGGTATGTTAGTTGAAAAATACAATGAAAAAATTTTGGAAGATCACTTTCCTGTAGAGTACCCAAGAGGTGAGTCATCCGTAAAACCTGGGAAAGTATTGGAACTGGCTATCAAAGCCAGAAAGACTTGTTGGTGCCCTGAGTCCAGGACTTGCCAATCGTTGCTTCTGTCTTATAGCAGGATGCTAGAGGAGGCTGACAGAAAACAGGGATTTGGCTGGGTCCAGTGGCTCACACCTGTAATCCCCAGTACCTTGGGAGGCCAAGGCAGAGGATCACTGGAGCCCAGGAGTTCAAGACCAGCCTGGGCAATATAGTGAGACCCCCAGCTCTAAACAAAAAGAGAGAGAGAGAGAACAGAGAGTTGGTTAGGGACATAGAGGGACACCTGAGCATTGGGGCGGGAAGACTTGGAAGATCCCTTTCTGACTTTGTCTCTAGAGAAAGATGGTTCCTGCTTTTGAGGCTATAGGGCTTCCAGTGGGACCAGCCTAAAATGCTAGTGGGGAAGCCAATATTTTCTGAAGAGGATAGAGCAGTCTTAACAACAGGTTGGGGCGAAAGAGATATAGATGAATCAAACAGCACGAATAGAAGTGGATCAAAGCAAGGGTTGGACCTAGGGGGCCGGAGCCATGGAGACTTAGAAAGGAAGCAGAGTTGCTTTTATTCCCTAAGGATGGCCTTATGTTTAGATCAATAGTTCTCAAACTTTAACGTCCGTCCGAACCACCTGGAAAGGTAGTTAGTTCACAGGTTATCAGGCCCTTCCCCTGGAAATTCTGATTCAGTAGATCTGGGCTAGGGCCTGAGAATTGACATTTCTAGCAAGTTCCTGGGGATGCAGATGCTACTGGTCTGGGGATCACACCTCGAGAACTATGAGTTAGGGTAGTGGTTTTCAACTACTATCCTACACTTTCAGACGCTACACTATCTGGAGGCATTTTTGGTTGTTACAGTTGGGGGTAGGGGATAGGGAAGGATACATGCTCCTGATATCTAATGTATAGAAGCCAAAGATGATTCTAAATATCCTACAAAGCACAGCCCCCGACAACAAAGAATTATCTTGCTCAAAATGTTAATAGTGCAGAGACTGAGAAACCCTAGTTTAGAGAAAACATCTTTAGGGGCCATATGTGGAAATGGAGAGTGGGTTAGAGTGGTTTTAGAGAAATGTAGCTGTGGGCTAGAGGGGAATGTGGGAGGTGGCATTCTGGAGATAAGATTGTGAGGAAATCCTGATTGGGGTAGAGAGCCCATCAGACCTAGGACCAATACAAACTAAAAAGCTACCTCAAGATATACATTTTAACCCACTGTCAAGCATCCATTCTTGAGAGCCAGACAAGGCTGTTAAAAAAATTAGGTATAAATTTGCACTTGGTTGATTAACTAATTGCTATGGGTTGAGGGGTCTTTATTGTTCAGATTTCCTTAAGCTGCAGAGTAGAGTTTCTGTTTGACAATCTATAACTCTATCTTTACTGACTCAAGGGGGAAGCATTCTACTCTTCTTTACTCTTGGTGTGGCAGGAGCAGTGGTGCCCCCAGTGGTTAGGCATGTCAGTGGTAGTGACCTGGCGTGAGCACAGGGTCTGATGACCTGAGCAGGGGACCGCATCATGCTGAGCAGATTAATCCCTTTCCATCTGGGTGGTTTTTTTGATGCCATATTTACCTTGAACTGAAGATTGGATAGACCAATCTTTCAATCTGAAGCCAAAGAACTACTCAGAGTATTAGCCTAGCTGCTATTTGTGCAGGTGCTCTTAGAGAGAGGCAGTCTCATGTACAGAGACTGTGTAGGGTGGCTGGTAAGAGTATGGATTAGCTCTGCTACTCACTAATAGTATAACTTTTTTTAGGCAAGTTATATAACTTTTCTGTGCCTCAGTTTTCTTATCTCTAAAATGGGGATAATAACACCTTATTGGATTGTTTGAGGATTAAATAAGGTGATATAGTTTCCTCAGGAAAATGCTCGATATGTACTAAGGACTGTATACATGTTAGCCATCATCATCATTATCATCATCATCATCATCATCCTGTGTAAGGAGGGATTGATATCAATGAAACATTTCAACAAAAGAGTTAAGAGGGCTCAGTGATTTGAAACGGTCTAATGTGATTCCAAGGCTTCAGTCTCATTTACTGGGAACTGTTTGGGAGTAAGGAAAAATTGAGCTTCATCTTGGATATTTTGATTTTGAGATTATTCATCATACATTTATAAATGCCTCAGAGTCAGTTAGAAATATGGACTTAAGGCTGGGCGTGGTGGCTCATGCCTATAATCCCAGCACTTTGGGAGGCTGAGGCAGGTGGATCACAAGGTCAGGAGTTCAAGACCAGCCTGGCTAACATGGTGAAACCCCGTCTCTGCTAAAAATACACAAATCAGCTGGGTGTGGTGTCGTGTGCCTGTAATCCCAGCTACTCGGGAGGCTAAGACACAAGAATCGCTTGAACCCAGGAGGCAGAGGTTGCAGTGAGCCAGGATCGCACTACTGCACTCCAGCCTGGCAACAGAGCAAGACTCCATCTCAAAAAAAAAAAAAAAAAGAAAGAAAGAAAAGAAATATGGACTTGAAATATTGGGCTGAAATTATAGATCTGAGTATCAATAACAAAGATGAGGTTGAGGGTCAAGGAAATTCACGTAGAGAAAATGTAACTTACTTCATACCCAGCACTTTTATACATGTTCTAATTTTATTTCATACTATTTTAGATAGTATTATTCTCATTTTAAAGCTGAATAACCAACTAGTGAGGTTTAATAACTTGTTTGAGATTTCATAGCAGGTAAAATGATTAGAATATGAATTCATCCATTTATCTATCCAACAGACTTTTTTTTTTTTTTTTTTTTTTTAGTAGAGATGGGGTTTCACCGTGTTAGCCAGGATGGTCTCGATTGCCTGACCTCGTGATCCGCCCGCCTCGGCCTCCCAAAGTGCTGGGATTACAGGCGTGAGCCACCGCACCCGGCATTTTTTTTTTTTTTTTTTTTGAGATAGAGTATCCCTCTGTTGCCCAGGCAGGAGTGCAGTGGTGCAATCGCTGCAGCCTTGACCTCCTGGGCTCAACTCGGCCCCTCCCAAGTAAGCTGGGATCACAGACATATGCCACCAAGTCTGGCTAATTTTTTTTTTTTTTTCTTGAGATAGAGTCTTGCCTGTTGCCTAGGCTGGAGCACAATGGTGTGATCTTGGCTCACTGCAACCTCTGCCTCCTGGGTTCAAGTGATTCTCCTGCTTCAGCCTTCTGAATAGCTGGGATTACAGGTGCGTGCCACCATGCCCAGATAAGTTTTTGTATTTTTAGTGGACATGGGGTTTCACCATGTTGGTCAGGTTGGTCTCGAACACCTAACCTCGTGAATCACCCTCTTCGGCCTCCCGAAGTCCTGGGATTACAGGCGTGAGCCACTGCACCCAGCCAAGTCCGGCTAATTTTTTTTTTTTTCTCTGAGATGGAGTCTCGCTCTGTTGCCCAGGCTGGAGTGCAATGGCATGATCTTGGCCCACTGCAACCTCCGCCTCCCGGGTTCAAGTGATTCTCCTGCCTCAGCTTCCTGAGTAGCTGGGATTACGGGAGCCCACTATCACACCCAGCTAATTTTTGTATTTTTCTTTTTTGAGACGGAGTTTCACTCTTGTTGCCCAGGCTTGAGTGCAATGGCGCGATCTTGGCTCACAGCAACCTCCGCCTCCCAGGTTCAAGCCATTCTCCTGCCTCAGCCTCTGGAGTAGCTGGGATTACAGGCATGCGCCACCACGCCCAGCTAATTTTGTATTTTTAGTAGAGACAGGGTTTCTCCATGTTGGTCAGGCTGGTCTCGAACTCCGGACCTCAGGTGATCCACCCGCCTCAGCCTCCCAAAGTGCTGGGATTACAGGCCTGAGCCACCGTGCCCAGCTAATTTTTGTATTTTTCATAGAGACAGGGTTTCGCCATGTTGGCCAGGCTGGTCTTGACCTCCTGACCTCATGATCTGCCCGCCTGGACCTCCCAAAGTCCTGAGATTACAGATGTGAGCCTCTGTGCCCGGGCCAAGTCTGGCTAATTTTTAAAAAAATTTTGTAGAGTTGGGTCCTCTCTGTTTTGCCCAGTCTTGTCTCAACCTCCTGGGCTCAAGGAATCCTCCTGCCTTGGCTCTGAAAATGAAAATGTTGGGATTACAGGCATGAGCCCCCTGTGCCTGGCTGCCTTTTTTTTTTTTTTTTTTTTTTTAAGGCAGAGTCTCACTCCATCGCCCAGGCTGAAGTGCAGTGGCGTGATCTCTGCTCACTGCAACCTCTGCCTCTTGCATTCAAGCGATTCTCCTACCTCAGCTTCCCAAGTAGCTGAGATTACGGAAGCCTACCAACACACCCAGCTAATTTTTGTATTTTTAGTAGAGATGGGATTTCACCAGGTTGGCCAGGCTGTCTGGAATTCCTGACCTCAGGTGATCCACCCTCTTTGGCCTCCCAAAGAGCTGGGATTACAAGCATGAGCCACCGTGCCCAGCCTGACTTGTTTTTTATAAAGCCTTTTTTTTTTTTTTTTTTTTTTTTTTGAGATGGAGTCTTGCTCTGTCACCCAGGCTGGAGTGTAGTGGAGTCATCTCAGCTCACTGTAACCTCCACCTCCTGGGTTGAAGTGGTTCTCTCGCCTCAGCCCTCAGCCTCCCGAGTAGTTGGGACTGCAAGTGCACACCACTTTGCCCAGCTAATTTTTTGTATTTTAGTAGAGATGGGGTTTCACCACGTTGCCCAGCTGGTCTTTAACTCCTGAGCTCAGGCAGTCTGCCTACCTCGGCCTCCCAAAGTGCTAGGATTAAAGGTGTGAGCTACTGTGCCTGGCCTTTTTTTTTTTTTTTTTTTTTTGAGCAGTTTTAGTTTCCCAGCGGAATTGAGATGAAGGTACAGAAACTTCCCATATCTCACCACATGCATAGGCTTCTACATTATCGACATCCTCCGTCAGAGTGGTACATTTGTTACCACTGATGAACCTACATTGATACATCATAATCACCCAAAGTCCGTAGTTTGCATTAGAGTTCACCCTTGGTGTTATATATTCTATGGGTTTGGACAAACGTATAATGACACATATCTACTATTAAATACTTTACAGAGTATTTTCACTGGCCTAATCCAATGGACATTTATTGTTACTTCATTATGGTTGGGCACAGTGCTAGATCCTGATGATTAAGAGAGGGCATGGGATTTGGTCTTGTCCTCAAGGGTAGAACCCAGGCCCATTGCATCTTCAAAGCCCAGGCTCCTTCAAAGCCCAGGCTCCTTCAAAGCCCAATGTAGTAGCGACTGCTGTACATTGCCTGTGCCTCTTGCATATCTCACTTCTCTATCTCTCTAGAAAGCTGGAGAGAAAAGTGAGCAAGGCATGAGGAACAAAGTTATTTATTTATTCTTCATTCATCTATTTATTCTTTCATTACAGTGTGTGTTAAAACATTCCAAACCCAAACAATTATTTGTATGGTTCCCTGTGTATTACTTGTGGTTTCCCAAGAAGTAGTTGCTAAGCTTTTCCTTGTATGGTTTCTGTGAGGTAAGGAAGGAATGATGTGATTTTCTCCAGTATGTAGAATGCAGTTCCAAGAGGTTAAGTAATTTACCTACAGTTATTTAGCCAAACAAGGTTACTGCAAGGTATATGAAGTCAGGTCTCTTGACCCAGTTCATGAGAGAGTTAAAGGAACTATCATTCTTTTTAGCTTTCATGGAAAAAGAAGGTTGAGTGTTGGGAGGGGTGTGGGTAGGATTGAGTAATGGACTTCAAAAATGTGAAGGATATTTCTGTAGTTTTCAGTCTTCTGAAAGCCCTCTAAGAGGCAGTGAACCGAAAGCACACAAGAATGGCAAGAAGTTAGCATGCTGAAGAAAAATCCTCCTGGCTGGCAAGCAGAGTGAGAAGACTGCTATCACCTTTTCTAGAATCTTTTGGAATTGTAGGAGCTGTTAGATCCTGGGTTAACTCTATGAAGAAAGTCAGAAGGATCAGAGAACATCAATGTCACAGCTCTTCATTGGAATATCCATGTCTCCTCCTTTACTGTGCTCTACCTTCCATCCTTTGCCACTCATTATCCAGAGTGTTTATTTGTCAAACTTCTCTGTTTGCAGTTCTGAGCTAGCAACTGTACACACTAAGACCATCGGACACAGCTAATACCTACTCTAGTCTAGCAGCTTCCGATCTAAGGCAGACACATGGGTATAGTTAAAGATTTTGAATGTACATGTGTCCAATCTGACAACAGTAACACAAACCATCCATTCAAGTAGAAGTGTTTGAGTCAGAATTGGATTGCACCCCTTCCCCCGCACCCACACACATTTCGGTTCTTTCCTCATGATTTTTTCCTCCCAAGACATCCCAGGAATTTGTGGAGAAACTAACCAAGCGACTGAAAAGACACCCTGAGGAGACAGGAGGCTTCCAGGAGGCACCGCTGGCCTATGATGCCATCTGGGCCTTGGCACTGGCCCTGAACAAGACATCTGGAGGAGGCGGCCGTTCCGGCGTGCGCCTGGAGGACTTCAACTACAACAACCAGACCATTACCGACCAAATCTACCGGGCAATGAACTCCTCGTCCTTTGAGGGTGTCTCTGTGAGTTACAACTTCCTTCATACTCCCCTGTCTTACCAATCTCGAGAGAGACTCCCAAGAGGCACCTTCTACAAACATGCATTCTCTGTTTTTCTCAGTTACTTCTTTGCAATAATCAGTCTCCGACCAGAGAAGTAGGGATCTTCAAATTAGAAGAACCCATCAAAGCCTAGAGGAAAAAAAATGATGTATTCCATTTTTTTAAACTCCTCCCCTCGTTTCTTTTCAAACTAGTCCAAATATTCATGAGTCAGATGAGAACTGTAGGATTTTGAAAGACAAAACAGTCTGAAAGGTCATCTTCTTATTCCTTTTAAAATGAAAAGATTAGTTTCCAGAGAGATTTGCTGACTTGCTTAGGCCACACAACCAGAAGCCTGCTGGTGTTCTGTCTGGGGATTTTTTCCCATTCAAATCTCATGAGTGAAGCTCCTTCTCCAAAGAATAATGTTTCTAAAATCTAGGGTATGGGCATCTGGGGTATGTCCTATATGCAGGCAAATGCCATAAATAGCATTCATTCAGAGGCTCAATTACATCAAAAACAGAAGGATTTAAAGAGTCCCTGATGTTCTCTTTCACTCCTGCTTTTGTCTCCTTTGCCTTCCTCCACATGTTCCTTCCCTCAGGGCCATGTGGTGTTTGATGCCAGCGGCTCTCGGATGGCATGGACGCTTATCGAGCAGCTTCAGGGTGAGTACAGGGGCAGGAGGGGACTGGACATGGGGGCTAGGCTGGGGCTGGGCTGGGATGCCACCTGGGAAAGAATGCCAGAGACATCACAAGATTGCCCTGGCACCTCCCCAGTTCTGCCCTTCTCTTTTAACTCTGTTCATCAAGCTTGTAAATAATAATAATAATAAGCTTAGCTACAAGAAGATTGATGTCTTTGAGTTGCACTGGTTTTGCCCTTGAAAAGAGGTGTGCAGGCTGGGTGTGGTGGCTCACCCCTGTAATCCCAGCACTTTTGGGGGGCCAAGGCAGGCAGATCATGAGGTCAGGAGTTTGAGACCAGCCTGACCAACATGGTGAAACGCTGTCTCTACCAAAAATACAAAAAAAAAAAAAAAAAAAAAAATTAGCTGGGTGTGGTGGCAGGCGCCTGTAGTCCCAGCTACTAGGGAGGCTGAGGCAGGAGAATCACTTGAACCCAGGAGGCAGAGGTTGCAGTGAGCCGAGATCACGCCACTGCACTCCAGCCTGGGTGATAGAGTGAGACTCTGTCTCAAAGAAAAAAGAAAAGAAAAGAAAAGAAAAGAGGCATGCAAATTAAAAACAGCTACTCTCTTTCCCAGTGGCTTCCATTAATTTCAGGAATTTCCCTTTGAGTGGCTTGGATTGAGAGGTTGATGACCTGTCAGTTAGACTCAAGAAAGCTGAATCTAGGAGAACCGCTATTTTTTTTTAAGGGAATCTGCCAAATTTCCTTGCTGTGTAAAGCTTCAATGTGTATAGCTTGGCTTCTGTAGATTGTATTTTCTTGAAACTTAGCACACAGGTATTTGCAGAACTTCCAGGAGTTAATTTTTCTGCTCCACTCGGCTCTCAGTCTTTTACGGCATGGCCAAGAGAGCTATTTCTTGGCCTCCTGTGAAAAGTTTCTTTCTTCCTTTCTCCCCACCTCCACATCCTCTCAGCTCCTCTTTGTATCCAGGACAAGAGGAAATGGACTTCAGCCATGGTGAAAGGAGTGTGAGTTGGCTTTTGAAGGAAAAGTTATGGTAACGGAAACAGTTCTAGAACAGAAATCTTAGAAATGACCAAATTTTACTCAATGGCGCTTTAAGAGGCAGATAAAACTTATCCAAGGAATTAAAACTCAAGCCAACGGAAGAGAATGTTCTAAAATTAAAATGAAAGCCACTGGGAAAATAGAGCCTGCCCATCATGAGAGGAAGAATAAGCAGAAATATGTGTAAAGCTTTAGAAGCCAAAATCAAAGTGAGAGACATCTCGCCGAGAGAGGTGTGAGGAATGGAATAGGTGGCAGACATGTTGTGGAGCCTCCTCACTGAAGACTTTTAAACATAGATATTCTTATTTATTTGAGTTGCCTTGGGAACCACCTTATATTGCTTTTAAGTCATGTTGCTGATTCAAGCGACTCGTAGGTCCTTCCAAGCATCCTTTAGGGCCTCAGGTGAAAATAAAATCAGATACAACCATGCAAAGCTCTAGGGAAGTGGGAAGTTGAAAATGCCTAGGATCAGCTCTTTGGCTCCCTGTGGTCACTCCTTTTATTGTCGTCTGCCCAGGTGGCAGCTACAAGAAGATTGGCTACTATGACAGCACCAAGGATGATCTTTCCTGGTCCAAAACAGATAAGTGGATTGGTGAGTGGATCTTGTTTGTATTTTCCTTCAGCCCCTCTGGACAATCAAGGCAAAAAGTCATGCCTTTGAGTGAGGATGGAATGGTGGAGACTGTTAGGTTGGAATGTGGCTGGCAGCTGGGCCAGGAGAAAGGGTTAAGTGAGAGTGAATACAACCCCTAAGGCGTGGGTAGGGGAGACTGGTGTATTTGGAGAGGGAATAGGCGGTGGTTAGTACTATTTTTAATAGTACATTGCTTGGGTAACTGGGGATTAGAGGCAGGGGGTGGGCAGAGGGCGGGAAATGGAAACTCCATTTGGGTTTCCCAGATGTCCTGGTGTCTTGATATATTTGAACCAGCTACTTCAAGCCCAGAGCTGTCTCTTTATCTGTCTCTGTCAGGAAAACGGTTGCTTAAACTATGGAGGAGGAGGGAAAACCTCATGTAATTGTCATCTGCCAAAATGTGCTATTTGTTTTTATATGTATTTTTAAAATTTTTCCTATTTTTATGTAATTTAGAGGTAGACGTGCAGTTGTGTTACATGAATATATTGCATAGTGGTGAAGTCCAGGCATTTAGTGCGCCTGTCACCCGAATAGTGTACCTTGTACCTAATAGGTAGTATTACATCCCTCAAAATATACTTTTTAAAGAGAGAAAGTAAGCAGTTATTCTTTGTGTACTTGGCCTAAATGATAGGACATAGGAGAGAAACTGAAGATGGACAAAAGGAAGGACCTACTGATAAAAGAAAGGCTCCTTGAGAATGAAGGGGAGGCCCAGCCATTGAAGATGGCTGCCATCTGCCCTGCCCAGCAGAAATCTAGTCATTCCCAGCACTGCTGGAGTTTTGCCCTTTTTTTTTTTTTTTACCATTTGAATTTAGGACAGTGTTCTGGATTGCTATAAATGCTGCATGGCCTAAATTATTCTTTTAAAAAAAAACTAAGCAAATTGAAATTAGTTTTTTTTTGGTGAACTCTGACAAATTTGAACTTCCCCCTAATAATAACTGGAAAACATATTTGGGACTATCACCCTGCCAGGATTAAAATTTCAGATTTGCTTTCCTTCTTTTTTTGTTTGTCTTAAGATTAGGTGTCCACACTAGATACTTCAAGGCCTTTTTAGCTTTATGATTCCATAATTGTCATTTGAAACTTTGATTTGGGTTATGAGAGACCTTATAACATTTTTTAATTATCCCCTTCTTTCTCCTCCCATTTTCCTTTGCTGTAAGAAAGACAGAAAAACTTAAAGAACAAACAAAAACAAAGACTACAACTTTGGTGACATGCCTCAGCATTTCCCAACCTATGGATAGACCGTTCACTCCATCTTCTCATCTCATTTCTGGTTGCTTCCTAATGGCCCCAGTGGCACTGAGCATTCTGCCTGCAATAACCTCTGTTCAGTGCAATTAGGGCCTCGTGTCCCCAGCCGATGACTGAACGTCCATCAGCAATCTAGTTCTTTGCCCTTTTCTCTTATCCCGTCTTCATTCCTTTGTCCTCCTTCCCTTCTCTTTTCCCTTCCCCTCTTCCTCCCCTGTGCCATGCAGGAGGGTCTCCTCCAGCTGACCAGACCCTGGTCATCAAGACATTCCGCTTCCTGTCACAGAAACTCTTTATCTCCGTCTCGGTTCTCTCCAGCCTGGGCATTGTCCTAGCTGTTGTCTGTCTGTCCTTTAACATCTACAACTCACATGTCCGGTAAGTTTCTCTTCTGACATTTTCCTTGTCTGCCTCTCTGAGATACTGATCATGTTCCTGGAACGGATGAGAATGAAACCTGTGTAACTCCCATGGCCATGTATCATGGAGTTTTTCATTCTGACTTGTTGAGAATGAAAACAGGGAAACCAGATATAACCCCCACTCCTACTCCAAAGTAGCTAACTGGAAGAAGAAAGAAAAGAAGAGAAAAAAACAACCTTTGGGGCCAGGTCTCACAGTCTTGGACTCTACATAAATAGCCCGTATTCTAGTGGGGGCCTGTGCTTGGGAAGCCCTCTGCAACTCCATCTTCAGCCCCATGACTGCATTGCTTTGCCTCTCAAGGCTCCACTGTCTTCTCCAATCCTGTCTTCCTTTAGCCCCTGGCCCTGAAATTAGAGTCATGCCATTGCATGGTATTTGGAGAGCTCAGCCTCCCTGGAGAAGAGGGGTAATTCTCTCTCACTCTCACGCTCTCCACCTCTGCCCTAGTTATATCCAGAACTCACAGCCCAACCTGAACAACCTGACTGCTGTGGGCTGCTCACTGGCTTTAGCTGCTGTCTTCCCCCTGGGGCTGGATGGTTACCACATTGGGAGGAACCAGTTCCCTTTCGTCTGCCAGGTGAGGAGGTGGTGGGCAAATTCCTTACAGGATGTGGTTCTCCCACCTGTCTCTGGAGTGCCTTCCATGATTTATGGTTCTCTGCCCTTCCTCCTCAGCTTTCCCTGACTCTTGTCCCTGTTCTTTCCTTCTAGCATCACCCCTCTGGTCTCTGTTTGGCTCTGTCCCTTCTTTCTGTGCCTGCAGGCCATTTTCATTCTGTAGTTTACTTGTCAGTTCCAAGGTTGCCATGGCAGGCCTTGCAGAGAAGAGGAGGGAGCCACTGAAGGCAAAGGAAAGGGATCTGCTCAAAGGTCTCCTGAACAATGGTGGCTTGTCTGTGGTATGGGGGTTGAGAATCAGAACTGTGGACTTTTCTTGGAAGCCTTTGTTGGGTTTGGAAGGATAGAAACAGAGATCGAAACACAGCAGAGAGTTGGGGGGAAGGGACCACTGCCACACAGGGAGGAGGGGCTCTGGGACTGTTGGTACATGGAAGGTTCTAGCGCTGTGGGGAGAGGCCAGCTTCAACAGTGATAGTTGAGTGGTTCTCTGTTCCGCTGGTGGAAACACCCACTCTTTCTCCTGATCTGCCTGCCTGTCCTTGCTCTCTCTTTTTCCTCTGCTCTGTGCTGTCCTGATCATACATCTGTGCACATGGCATTTCCATGCACATGCACATGCAGTTCATCAGGAATCCTCTGTTCCCAGTGAGGCCAGAGTGCAGCTGGAGAAGCAGACAATTAGCTGTAGTGCAGTAGGAGAGGTTCCAGAGTAGGGATCTGCACAAAGTGCTTTGGGGGCAAAGAAGGGAACACAGCTCACTGCTGACGTGATTGGGTGGACCTCACTGAAGAGGTGGCATTTGAATACTGAAGGACAAATAGGATTTTATCAGCTAGAGAAATAGAGGAAGGCTACTTCAGGGGCATAGGGAGCATCGTATGGCTAGAAAATACATGAAAGAGAGTAGATGAAGAGAAAGTGAGTAGTTCAGCATGGCTGGAGCGTGGGGTAGGTGTGGGGCTGGGAGATGAGCCTAGCTGGACAGGTGGATGGGAGCATGTTGTGAAGGGTCTGTGTCACATCCAGAAGTGTTCAGGCTATAACTTATAGATACTGGGGAGTGGTTGGAGGTTTTTGGCCACCAAAGCCAGGAGGTTTTAGCAAGATCACCCTGGTGGTGTGGAAGTAGAGGGTGGATGGGAGGAATTGTTCAAGGTGGGGAGACTGCCCTCCCCCTGCCGTTCCCCGTCCTGTTCACATTTTCCCATCCTCCCTGTGTCACCATGTGCTCCCTGCCCACACTCCCTTAGGGTTCTGCCCATCCTTACTGCAGTCCCGGCTACTACCCTACCCTGTTCTGCCTGTGCCCTCTCTTCTTTTCTAGGCCCGCCTCTGGCTCCTGGGCCTGGGCTTTAGTCTGGGCTATGGTTCCATGTTCACCAAGATTTGGTGGGTCCACACGGTCTTCACAAAGAAGGAAGAAAAGAAGGAGTGGAGGAAGGTGAGCTGCTGCCCAATCCTCAGCCCACAGATCCTTGGCTCCTGGGGCACAGAGCATTTTCCCTGACGTGCCTATTCTCCTCACATATTTATCCAGACTCTGGAACCCTGGAAGCTGTATGCCACAGTGGGCCTGCTGGTGGGCATGGATGTCCTCACTCTCGCCATCTGGCAGATCGTGGACCCTTTGCACCGGACCATTGAGGTACCGCTGGAGAGGAGGTGCTATGGTCAGGAGAATGAGCAGGGCTCAGTGGGTACTTGGAGAGAGTGCCTTCGTCATATTGGAAGCTCTTCCTTTCCTTCCTAGAAGAAGCCCCTCATAGGCCTCCAGATTCAGCTGAAGAAAGGAAGGGGTGGGGATCTGGGAAGGGTGTGTAGAACTTCCAGGCATCAGGGAAAGTGGGGAACAAGCACCTCCAAGGGTTCAGGAAAACATTCTTAGGCCTAGAATGAGATTTGGCATCAGCATTCAGGGTCTCATAGGAAAACGGTTGGAAGCCATAGACTGAGAAGCGTTGAGGAGAGGAGGGGAGGCTGGCAACCATCTTTCTTGTGACCTTGTTTCTCCCCTAGACATTTGCCAAGGAGGAACCAAAGGAAGATATTGACGTCTCTATTCTGCCCCAGCTGGAGCATTGCAGCTCCAGGAAGATGAATACGTGGCTTGGTGTGTGGGATGTGGGCAAAGGAGGGCAGGGATGCACAAAGGCAGGAGGGAAGGCAGGGGCAGAGGGCTTGGAGGGAGAGGGGTCTTTGGAAGAGGAGGTAGAGAGTTTGTCAACCCAGTTTGAACACCCTACTCTTTGTTATTGCGCTAATCTTTTCTGAGAATAGGGGAGAGTTGCTCTTTTGCTATGAGGAGCTTAGGGCCCAAAGCACAGATGAAGAACTTGTGTTCAGCAGAGGAACAAGTGGGGGTAACCCCACCTCCAGACTCGACATTATCTGTTAGATCCCCCTTGGCCTTATTAACATTGTTTGATTCATGGTCACAAATTGCAAACCTACCCTCTGCCTGGAAAGCCACCTTCCCACCTGTAGGGTAAGGGTGAGGCATGTGTGGCCCAGACTGGCCTATTTCTAGATATTCAACAAGCCCTTGCCTGACTGACAGCAGCTTGCCACCATTGCTTTCCTGTGTGAATCCCAGGAAAAAGTGATGTGGTCTGGGCAAGTTGGGTGGACATAGGGGATAGGGGACACAGGGTGAGGTTTGCTAGGTCAGAGGGGTTGGATTGGAGAGGAGAGCCCCCTTTCCATTGCAGAGTAGGTGAAGGACAGAGAGGGGATGGGGATTGAGTGAGGAGCATTGTGGTCCTTGTTGCTCAAGTGACTCTCTCCTGCCATCCTAGGCATTTTCTATGGTTACAAGGGGCTGCTGCTGCTGCTGGGAATCTTCCTTGCTTATGAGACCAAGAGTGTGTCCACTGAGAAGATCAATGATCACCGGGCTGTGGGCATGGCTATCTACAATGTGGCAGTGAGCACTGACCCCATGGCATTGACCCTGTAGGCTGACCGCTGCAGCCCAGATATGGCGGACTAGGAAGAATCAATGCTAGATCTGGGATCCGTTCCTTAGAAGTCTTAAAAAGTTTGTTAATTCTTCAGGTTTATAAAGCACTTTACAGTTTACAAAGCTCACTACAGACATTGTATCATTAATCTTGCAACTACCCAATGAAGTAGATATTAGTATCCCTACTTTATAGGTGAGGAAACAGAAACACAGAGAAGTTAAATTGCTTGTCTGTGGTTAATGGGCTGGACTCTATTGATATTTCCTGCCAGGGACTGACTCTGGAGGACCCGGAATGTGTGCATAGAGATCCTGGGAGTTCCTGCCTTGAGGGGAGGGGTTAACCAAGAGTGAAAACTGGTTTGGGACAGTTTGAGATTTTTCTCAATCTGTATTTGAGGATGATCCTGAATTTGGATCCTTTTCAAAGGGAAAGTTCACCAGGAAACCGTCTGCATAGACTCCCTCCCATGGGAAGTAAACTCTGGATCTTGTCTGCGCCTGCAGACCTGAGACTCCCTCAATGTGTCTTTCCCTCTAGGTCCTGTGTCTCATCACTGCTCCTGTCACCATGATTCTGTCCAGCCAGCAGGATGCAGCCTTTGCCTTTGCCTCTCTTGCCATAGTTTTCTCCTCCTATATCACTCTTGTTGTGCTCTTTGTGCCCAAGGTGAGGATCTGGCTTTTCTCCCACCCTCTTTGTTCCCATGTTCCCTCCATCCCTCCTTCCTATATTACTGAGTTCCTCTGCCCTTCCGTTCACCCTCCTCTCACTCCTCCCCTTGTTTTGGGCCCAACTCTCTTATCAGCATTCCTTCCACCTCCAACCTTCCATCAGCCAATCACTAGTGCAGTCCTTGCTGGGCCACCCCACGCCCAAACATTTGCCCCCAGATGCGCAGGCTGATCACCCGAGGGGAATGGCAGTCGGAGGCGCAGGACACCATGAAGACAGGGTCATCGACCAACAACAACGAGGAGGAGAAGTCCCGGCTGTTGGAGAAGGAGAACCGCGAACTGGAAAAGATCATTGCTGAGGTGCGGGGGTGGGTGTCAGGGTAGGGTGTTGGAGTGGCGGGGTCCTGGAGGCTTGCGTCTTAGCTTGGGTTGTCTGAAGCCAAGCCTGAGATACAGGTCAAATGTTCTTAGTTCATGGAGGGAGGGTCCTAGGAGACAACCTGTAAGGAGTGAATGGAGCAGCATAGGGGAGGGGAAAGGGCTGAGCAAGATTCTATCTCAGGCAAAATCCAGTGTTGGCCTGGCAGGTGGAGGGGCTCTGGAGTGGGAGCTATGTGGTTGACTCAGCCTCCTCAAGGCAAGGGGATGGCTGTTCACTGTAGGTGACAACTGGAGAGAGGCAGCTGTGAGCCTCTAGTAGTCAACACTCACAGCAGCTGGGTGTCGCATGCAGCCCCAGCATAAAGGACCTGGGCAGGCGTTCACTGTGCCCCAGGCTGTCATTAGGGGCTGGTGCAATGCCAAAGAGAGGGATGTTCCAAGTGGGTTGACACATCTCTGATTTGTTGGAAGCTCTGTGCACTGACTTTTCTCTCCTTCCCCACTTTTTCCATTTGTTTTTAAATTCTCTCTTATTTCCCTGATCACATTTTTTTCTATTGGTATCCCCGTTATGTTCTCTGGCTTTTCTTGTTCTGTTTTGATTTCTCCTTTTAATTTATTCTGTCCACTTACCCTATGTCCTCCCCCTACGTTTTTCTGTGCCCTTCCTCTCTTTCCCTGTGCCCTTCCTCTCTTTCCCTCCTCCCCACCCCTTCATCACCTCCTTTTCTCCTACTATCCCAATTGTGCTTCTTCCTCCAGAAAGAGGAGCGTGTCTCTGAACTGCGCCATCAACTCCAGTCTCGGCAGCAGCTCCGCTCCCGGCGCCACCCACCAACACCCCCAGACCCCTCTGGGGGCCTGCCCAGGGGACCTCCTGAGCCCCCCGACCGGCTTAGCTGTGATGGGAGTCGAGTGCATTTGCTTTATAAGTGAGGGTAGGGTGAGGGAGGACAGGCCAGTAGGGGGAGGGAAAGGGAGAGGGGAAGGGCAGGGGACTCAGGAAGCAGGGGGTCCCCATCCCCAGCTGGGAAGAACATGCTATCCGATCTCATCTCTTGTAAATACATGTTCCCCTGTGAGTTCTGGGCTGATTTGGGTCTCTCATACCTCTGGGAAACGGACCTTTTTCTCTCTTACTGCTTCATGTAATTTTGTATCACCTCTTCACAATTTAGTTCGTACCTGGCTTGAAGCTGCTCACTGCTCACACGCTGCCTCCTCAGCAGCCTCACTGCATCTTTCTCTTCCCATGCAACACCCTCTTCTAGTTACCACGGCAACCCCTGCAGCTCCTCTGCCTTTGTGCTCTGTTCCTGTCCAGCAGGGGTCTCCCCACAAGTGCTCTTTCCACCCCAAAGGGGCCTCTCCTTTTCTCCACTGTCATAATCTCTTTCCATCTTACTTGCCCTTCCATACTTTCTCACATTTGGCTCCCCCTGAATTTTGCTTCCTTTGGGGGCTCATTCTTTTCGCCAAGGCTCACAGCTCCTTGCCTCTGCTCTGTGCACTCACGCTCAGCACACATGCATCCTCCCCTCTCCTGCGTGTGCCCACTGAACATGCTCATGTGTACACGCGCTTTTCCCGTGTGCTTTCTTCATGTTCAGTCACATGTGCTCTCGGGCGCCCTGCGTTCACAGCTACGTGTGCCCCTCTCATGGTCATGGGTCTGCCCTTGAGCGTGTTTGGGTAGGCATGTGCAATTTGTCTAGCATGCTGAGTCATGTCTTTCCTATTTGCACACGTCCATGTTTATCCATGTACTTTCCCTGTGTACCCTCCATGTACCTTGTGTACCTTCTTCCCTTAAATCATGATATTCTTCTGACAGAGCCATATGTACCCTACCCTGCACATTGTTATGCACTTTTCCCCAATTCATGTTTGGTGGGGCCATCCACACCCTCTCCTCGTCACAGAATCTCCATTTCTGCTCAGACTCCCCCCATCTCCATTGCATTCATGTACCACCCTCAGTCTACACTCACAATCATCTTCTCCCAAGACTGCTCCCTTTTGTTTTGTGTTTTTTTGAGGGGAATTAAGGAAAAATAAGTGGAGGCAGGTTTGGAGAGCTGCTTCCAGTGGATAGTTGATGAGAATCCTGACCAAAGGAAGGCACCCTTGACTGTTGGGATAGACAGATGGACCTATGGGGCGGGAGGTGGTATCCCTTTCACACTGTGGTGTCTCTTGGGGAAGGATCTCCCCGAATCTCAATAAACCAGTGAACAGTGTGACTCGGCACCCTGCAGTCTTCCTGTGAACAGAATGGGCTTCAATCTAAGAAGGGAGGCTCAGAGGACTCCAAGTTCATGAAAAGGCATTGAAGCGGAGGGTGAAAAGAGGTGTTTTATTGATCCATTGAGGGCTTAGCAGAAAGAAGCAGGACATGATTAAGTCTGAGATTAGTGAGTGAGGACACTACTGGTTAAAAGTGTGGGCGGAATCAGACTGCCAGGGTATCAGATCCAACCACATGCAAACATTTTCTTAGTCTCTCATTTATGAAAATGAGAGTAACAGTAATACATTCCTCCATAGGTTGGGTACAAAGACTATATAAATTGTGCATTCAGGTGCCTAGGATGGCCCTTGGGCCATGATATATGTTGCGTGAATGTTAGCCTCTGTCCCTGCTGTTGACTGAGTTCCTTGACAGTAGTGGGCATGTATTGGGAACCTGGAGCAAGTGCCTAAGCATCCCCTCTAGGGACGCTCCTTCCCAGGAACTAAGAAGAGTAAAAGAATGATGACTGCTAGAAGGTAATGGATGAGATGGCTGCTGAGTGCTTCCAACCTTAAACATCTTTGTTTAGGAACTCTGAGCATCTTGGAAATAATTTGCTATCAAAATGAAAAAAAATCTTGAACGGACAAGGGCAAAAACACTTGCCTGAGACTTTAAACATTTTTTGTGTCATCTTGGAGAGTGCTTTTTTGAAGCTCAACTTTTCTTTTACTTTGGCACTGATTTTTAAAGTGATTCTCAGATTTTTCTAAGAGAGCTGCAAGGGTTGGATGGGCCCTGTCATTCATTGACCTGTTAAGAGCCAGTTTCTGAACTTCCACTAAAGCATGGGCTGGTTGAATCTTAGACCAGTACTTGAAAAACTTTCCACTGTGATTATCCACCTTGGACCAGTTGGACTTAATTTGAGTCTCTCTTCTTCCCACAGTGAAATATCCTCTAGGAAAAGAGAAGTCTATGGAGTAGATAAGCCTGCAGTGTGGAAAATGAATAGTTGGCATCAGAACAGCAGCAGGAGGCTGGGCGTGGTGGCTCACGCCTGTAATCCCAGCACTTTGGGAGGCTGAGGTGGGTGGATCACGGGTCAGGAGTTCAAGACCAGCCTGGCCAAGATGGCGAAACCCTGTCTATACTAAAAATACAAAAATTAGCTGGGCGTGGTGGTGGGTACCTGTAATCTCAGCTACTCGGGAGGCTGAGGCAGATAATTGCTTGAACCCAGGAGACGGAGGTTGCAGTGAGTTTGTACCACTGCACTCCAGCCTGGGCGACAGAGTGAGACTGTCTCAAAAAAAAAAAAAAGGAAAGAAAAAAAAAAAAAGGGAACAACAGCAGCAGGAGCTATAGAACAGCCCTGGGTAGAACCTAAAAGACCCAAATTATCATCTCAAACTTGCATTGCACTTAAGTGGGCTGTAAATTAGAAACAAAGGGTGAAAAGTTCCACTGTGGCCAAAGGTGAGCCAGACACTCTGCTAGCAGGAGTCCGGGAGTCGAGAGCCAAACAGTGGGACTAGCAGAGTGCCCAGTGCAAAGGGGTGGGAAGGAGTGAGATTGAGGATATTAAAAAGGTACTTAGAAGAGAACTTGTGAGATTTTTACTGGCCAAATTTAAAACATGACTGAGCACTATTTTTCATACAGGCCTCTTACTAATAAGAAAAACAATTTTGAGATAACTACTTGTTTGAGTTCACAGTTAATGTTCCTGATGATTAAGATCAGTTGCAAATGTTCATCTGTCAATGCTTATCTACAATGAGACTTCATGTATTCATTTCTGAAAGTGTCTTTTCAAGGTGAAAGGTGCTATTGATTAGCACTAATACTAATTATTAGTACATTAATTACGTATAATTATAATGAGATATATGTATATACACACACACACATATACATATACACACACACACAATGATATATAATTAATATATAATTGTACCCCAAGGGGCGCAAAGGAGATGTGTTGCCAGGTGGAGAGGTCACCACTTGGCAGTTCTGGGAGGACTTGCTCCCTGGGCACTGTGAGGCAGGCTTTGCCTTTCAGCCCTGCCTTTGGGTAGGGTTCAAATCACTTTGTAACTTTGGAATGTCCTAGAATGTAGACTGCCTGCAGGCTTCCATGTCCCCTGCTTTTCCCTGACTTAGCTTGTTTCCTCCCTGCCCTCCTGTTCGTTGTCTACCAGTAGAGAGCACTTTGTGCGCACTTGGCTGCTACATTAGTTAGGTGATCTTCAACAAGTGTTGATGGTGAGTTGCTGTGACAGGTGCTTTTTTCGGCACTGAGGCAAAATGGTGAGTAAGATGGCTTTCAAGGGTTGTACCTTCTCGATGTGGGAAGATGACCAGTGAGCAGAAAAATAAACGAGATCACTTAAGAGAGCAACCAGGAGTGTTGGGCATCTCACAGCCATTAGCTCTGTTGTGAAGGACAAATCTAAAAGCAAGGGGACTGTGTGTTCATTTTCTGGGGTCACAAAACTACTAAGGAGCAAAGCCAGCATTCAAACTGCATATATTATTATCTATTGCCACAAAACCTGTTACCCTAAATGGCTTCAGACAACAATAATCATTTGTTATCTATCATGGTTTTTGTGGGCTAGAAATTCAGATAGGGTACAGTGGGGAAGGTTCACCCTGCTCCACAGCATCTGGAAGATCTGAAGTCTGAGGGTTGTTGTTGTCCAAAAGGTCCTTCACTCAGCGTCTAAAGGGGGTGTTGGCTGTCAGCTGAGACCCCTACACATGACCTTTCCATGTGGCCTGCTATTCCTCATGACCTAATGACAGTTCCGAAGGCAAGTGGAGGCAGTTGTAGAGAGCCAGCCAGGTTTAAGCTGTATTTTTTTTTTTTTTCCTGACAAAGCCTTGAAAGTCCCGTAGCATCACTTCTGAGATATCCCACTGGTCCAAGCAGTCACAAGGCCATGCCTGGGTTCAGGAGAGGAAACACTTCACCTGTTGGTGGGATGAGCGTAAGTCACACTGTAAAGAGAACATGTGGAATGGGACAAATGTGTGTTGCAGGCTTCTTTGGTAAAAGCAGTCTGCTGCATCTGGTCTGCCTGCTGCAAAGCCAGTGTTCACTTCACCTTACCACGTTCTTTGTCCGCCCTCTGAGCTGAGCACCCTAGCCTTGTATATTTGCTGTCATACAGCCTCTTACCAGGCCCTGGATTCCTCTGGATGCTTTGGGGCCAGCTGTGATCTCACCCCAGCAGAAAATGGGAAGTGTTGAAGATGGTCCTGCCAATGGCTCCTCCCACAGTCCTTGGTAGTTTTAGGACACTCTGGATAGGCAATATTTTGTTTATCCACTCAGGCTTTTGAAGCAGATAATTCTGTGACTTTGCCCTTGAGGGAAGCTATCACTTGACATGAAGCTTACCATAAATAAGGTAGGCTTCATGTTAAGGGAGGCTGTCACTTGAAGGCAGGCGGAAAGGTGCTATTCATTAGCCACCTTATGGTGGGTTCATGTCAAGTGACAGCTTCCCTCAAATGGGATGCTACTCAAAATACTTAACCAGTATGGCATCCACTTACATGGCTCCCTGGAGTGTGGAAGGACATGCTGGAGACTCTCCTGGAAGGTGAGTTCAGCACCAGCAGCAGCTGTGGTAGGGACACGTACTGAGGCCTGTGTGGGCTGGACACTGGGACTGATGCAGCAAAGCTAGGGAGACAGATGCAGAAGCAACATCATGTGGCCTGCAGAGTGCATTCCCCAGGTGTGTGTAGGGAGTGTAGGAAAGAAAATCCTTTTCCTCTGCCTGTCTTAGGTTCTCCAGCTGCAGCTGTGTAAATTAGAGTGGCATAAAACAGATTAATGAGAGAAAAACAAATAGAAGTTTATTAACATTTGCTTAATGCATGTACATATGGGAGTACCCAGTGGTGAACAATGCAAAGGGGTGGTTAGAATTTGGGCTCATGGCTGGGCGTGGTGGCTCACGCCTGTAATGCCAGCACTTTGGGAGGCTGAAGCTGGGGGATCACTTGAGGTCAAGAGTTTGATACCAGCCTGGGCAACATGGTGAAACCCTGTCTCCACTAAAAATACAAAAATTAGCTGGGTGTGGTGGCAGGCACCTGTAATTCCAGCTACTCGGTAGGGTGAGGCAGGAGAATTGCTTGAACCTGGGAGGTGGAGGTTGTAGTGAGCAGAGATTGTGCCATTGCACTCCATCCTGGGTGACAGAGCGAGACTCTGACTCAAAAAAAAAAAAAAAAGAATTTGGAGTTCATACAGTTGCCCCTTGAACAACTTGGGGCTTAGGGTTGCTGACCCCACACACAAACGAAAATCTGCACATAACTGTTGACTCTCTCCAGACTTAGCTACTAATAGCTTACTGTTGACTGAAAGCCTTACTAGTAGTGTAAACTGTTGATCAACACATATTTTGTATGCTATACATCTTATATATGTATTCTTACAATAAAGTAAGCTAGAGAAAAGGAAATGTTATCAAGAAAATCATAAGGAAAATACATGTAGGGTACTATACTGTATTTATTGATACCTTAAGTTTACATCATTTACATGATGAATCGTCGGAAATGGCAGCAACCCCAGCAACAGACCTTGATCTATGGTGTATATGAAGCAATTCAACTTTTTATAGAGTCATGACTTTGCTTCTTGGGAGAACTTCCAGCATCACTATTGGCACTTCATATGGGTCCTATGGTGTTATTTAAGGTTCACAGTTTTGCTCTAGACATGATGAAATATATGCAAGAATCTTGAGGGATCACTCTTTACTGCTATACACAATTTACTGGATAGATGAACTGCTCATGCAGAAATGATTAGTGTCACTTGGCATTTTAGGCAGATACTTGCAACAATTGAGCTCGTCACAATAGTAAGAGGAGGTGGCTATCAAATTACAGTAGAACAGTATACACTACAGTTAATTTTATGTCATTATGATTTAATTCTGCATCTTTTGTTAAGCTTTCTCTTGACTTTGAGTGGCTTATGTGTGGTCTGTAAGTGTGTGCATAAGTTTTGATAAATTTTATTTATTTTTTGAGACATGGTCTCACTCTGTTGCCCAGGCTGGAGTGCAGTGGTGTGATCTTGGCTCACTTCAGCCTCAACCTCCTAGGCTCAGGTGATCCTCCTACCTCAGCCTCCTGGGTAGCTGGGACTGCAGGTACATGCCACCATGCCGGACAAATTTTTTGTATTTTTAGTGGAGATGGGGTTTTACCATGTTGCTCGGATCGGTCATGAACTCCTGGATTCAAGCAATCTGCCCACCTCAGCCTCCCTAAGTGCCTGGCCAAATTTTTGTTTTTTATAGTAGATTTGTGTATATTTTTTGGTAGTATCTACATATATTTTATACATTTATTTGTTGATGAAAAGAGTAAAATTTGTAAAATGTTTGAAGAGGTTTATTCTGAGCCATTTATGAGTGACCATGGCCTGTGACACAGCCTGAGGAGTTCCTGAGAACATGTGCCCAAGGTGGTTGGGTTACAGCTTGGTTTCATACATTTTAGGGAGCCAGAAGTTGTTGACAAAGACATAAATCAATACATGTAAGGTATACATTGGTTCAGCTCAGAAAGGCGGGACATCTCGAAGCAAGGGAGCTCACAGGTCATAGGGGGATTCAGATTTTCTGATTGCCAATTGGTTGAAAAAGTTAAGCTCTGCCTAAAGAGTTGAAGTCAGCAGAAAGAAATGCTTGAGTTAAGATAAGGGGGCGTGGAGGTGGCGTTGGGAGAGATGTTTGTGGAAGCAAAGATTCTTGTTATGTAGATGAAGCTTCCAGGCCTCAGAAAGAATAGATGGTAAATGTTTCTTATCGCACCTTAAAAGATGTCAGTAAAATCCCTCCTGGATCAGAAAAAGACCTGGAAGGGGAAGGGGATTCTCTACAAAATGCAAATCCCCATGACAAGAAATGGCTTTGCAGAGTCATTTCAAAATGTCAAATAAATATATTTTGGGGTAAAATACTTTGATTTCCTTCAGGGCCTGCTATCTGTGATGTGATGCTATACCAGAGTCAGGTTGGAGTTGACTATTTTATTGCTACAGAGAATCTTTTGTCAGTCTTATGATCTCTATTTTAATGTTAATGCTGGTCAGTTGTCCCTAAACTCCAGAGGAAGGAGGGTATCACTGGCATGTCTTACCTCTCTTCCTGTCAGTTAGGGGGCTTAGAATTTTATTTTTGGTTTACACATGACACACTTTTCTCTTATTTATTTATTTGAGATGGAGTCTTTGTCCCCCAGGCTGGAGTGCAGTGGCGCCATCTCGGCTCACTGCAACCTCCACCTCCCGGGTTTAAGCGATTCTCCTGCCTCAGCCTCCCAAGTAGCTGAGATTACAGGTGTGTGCCACCACGCCTGGCTAATTTTTTGTACTTTTTAAGTAGAGACGGGGTTTCACCGTGTTAGCCAGGATGGTCTCGATCTCCTGACCTCGTGATCCACCTGCCTCGGCCTCCCAAAGTGCTGGGATTACAGGCGTGAGCCACTGTGCCCAGCCCTATTTATTTTTTTAATTGAGGCTGGAGTGAGGTGGTGCAATCACAGCTCACTGCAGCCTCAACCACCTGGGCTCAAGAGATCCTCCCACCTCAGCCTCCCTAGTAACTGGGACTATAGGTGCGTGCCACCATGCCCAGTTAATTTTTTTTTTTTTTTCTTTTTGCAGAGATGGGGTTTCCCCATGTTACCCAGGCTGGTCTCCAACTCCTGAGCTCAAGCAGTGCATCCATCTTGGCCTCCCAAAGTTCTGGGATTACAGGCATGTGCCACAGCACCTGGCCTGTTAATTTTTCCAGTGCTTCTAAGCTATGTGGTTTGTCTGTGAGTTTTTTCAAATTGTCACAAATCTCCAAAAATTTTCAATATACTTACTGGAAAAAATCATGTGTGAGTGAATCCATGGAGTTCAAATCGTGTTGTTCTTAGCAACTGTATACCATCTTGGCTAGGTAAAGGAAAAGGAGTTTGGGACTTCTGGGTGAGTGGTAGATGGGCAGGCAAGTTATGGGAAAGTGACCAGGAAAATATGGAACGAAGTGGTTTAGTAAGGTTTGTTATGTGGATTTAAACTCTCTTCTCCATTAGTAGAGTCGTACCTTTACAGATAGAAAAGGTTTGTTATGTAGATTTAAACTGATGTCTTCTCCATTAGTAAGAGTTGTACCTTTACAGATATAAATTTATTTACAAAAGGAAAACTTGTACCCTGTTTTACAGCATTCCCTCGTCTGATGATTTTCAATTGTTAGCTCAAAATAATCCATATGCTAAAGATAGTTTGAGGTGGCATATACTGGTACCCTTCAAGGGTGAGCGATTAATTCTGCATAGGAGGAGCCAGAAGGTTTCCCCTTCCCTGGGAGATAGAAGGATAAGACAGGGCTGGGCCCTACACATAAGTATCTATTCATGATTCAGTGAGCCCTTCAGACGTTTGAGGTTTATTTTATTTTATTTTTGAGATGGAGTCTCACTCTAACTCCCAGGCTGGAATGCAGTGGCGTGATCTCGGTTCACCGAAGCCTCCACCTCCTGGGTTCAAGTGGTTCTCCTACCTCAGCCTCCCAAGCAAGGGGTTTACAGGCACCTGCCACCAGCCCTGACTATTATTATTATTATTTGTATTTTTAGTAGAGGCTTTTTTATTTTTATTAGAGACTTCATATTTTTAGTAGAGACGAGGTTCTTGAATAATGTTCCTTTAAGGCTTCCAACTCACATGTCACGTTAGAATGAATAGTTAAGTGCCTTCCCTCAGGAGACCTAAATCATGTAGGTTTGAAACATCTGTAAGGGATCCTTTTTTTTTTTTTTTTTTTTTTCTGGTTGTATTCAATTCAGTAGCTTCTGTATCTTTCGAAATAATCTCTACCTTCCTCCTTAATCATTTTGCTCCCCGGTGTAACTCCTTCCCCCACATCTCCCTATCTTAATGCACAACATGCTTATTTCTGTCTTTAGCCTTTTCTGTTATAGAACCAAACTGGGGTCTGCTTGCCTGGTGCAATAAAACCAGATACCTACACCAAGGATTGCACCAATAGAAAGAAAGGCATTGATTGCAGGACACTACACAGGGAGGACCAGGCAGCTAAACACTCAAGTCCTGGCCTCCCTGATGTCTTGCAGGCAAGGGTGTTAGCGGCACAATGTATCAGAGTTACATGGCATAAAAATATGTTAGCAGCTGCGAATCTGTACAGGTCTGCAGCAACCTCAATTTTTGCCTCCTCAGAAGAAAGAATCTGACTGAGGGGCATAAGGCAGAGTAAGAGACCGAGGCAAATTTTAGAACAGGAGTAAAAGTTTATTAAAAAGCTTTACAGCAGGAACAAAATAATGTAAAGCCCACTTGGAAGGGGGCCAAGCAGGCAACTTGAGAGATCAAGTGCATGGTTTTGACCTTGACTTAGGGTTTTATATGTTGGCATGCTTCCAGGGTCCCTTCTCCCCTGAATCTTCCCTTGGGCTGGGCTGTCTGCATGTACAGTGGCCTGCTAGTGCTTGGGAGGGGCCGCATGCATGGTATGTTTACTGGAGTAGTACACATGCTCCCTTGAGACATTCTTCCCTTACCAGGGAGTGTTCCTATAAGGTTATAAACCAGTTAAATGCTGCCATTTCTCCTCTTAGTGCCCATGCATGAGCCCACTTGCCCAGCTCCTGAGATCTTACCAGTTTCAGGTTTTTCTATTTATTGGGAGACTGTTTTTCCCTGGCACAGGCTGTGACCAATGATTATTTTAGAGAGACAGCTTAACAACCGCCTATCACCTGATGGTTGCCTGACATTCCTGGTGGGGAAGGAGGCCGTTTCCTACCTTACTTGTGTCTGACTAACTATTGTTAACATGAGTTTTTAAAGGCAGGGGTAAGGTAGTGTGCAGTGGCTCACACCTGTAATCCCAGCACTTTGAGAGGCTGAGGCAGGAAGATCACTTGAACCTAGGAGTTCAAGAACAGCCTGGGCAGCAAAGTGAGACCCCAACTCTACAAGAAATAAAAAAGTTAGCCAAATATGGTGGCATATGCCTGTACTCCCAGCCACTCAGAAGGCTGAGGTGAGAGGATCCCTTGAGCCCAGGAGGTCGAGGCTGCACTGAGCCATGATTATGCCACTGCACTCCAGCCTGGACAACACGGCAAGACCCTGTCTCAAAAAACAGGAAACAAAAAAAGGCAGGGGTAAATTTCAGAAAAGCAGAAGCTACAGGAACATTGGAAATCAGTGCATGGAGGTTCTACATTCTTTTTTTTTTTTTTTTTTTTGAGATGGAGTCTTGCTCGGTTGCCCTGGCTGGAGTGCAGTGGTGCGATCTTGGCTCACTGCAAGCTCTGCCTCCCAGGATCATGCCATTCTCCTGCCTCAGCCTCCCGAGTAGCTGGGACTACAGGCACCCACCACCACGCCTGGCTAATTTTTTTTTTTTTTTTTTTGTATTTTTTGTAGAGACGGGGTTTCACCGTGTTAGCCAGGATGGTCTTGATCTCCTGACCTCGTGATCCGCCCACATTGCCTCCCAAAGGGCTGGGATTACGGCCGTGAGCCACCGTGCCCGGCCTCCATATTGGTTTTGATCTAAAAGGGTGGGATATCTTGAATCAGGGGCTGACAGGTTATAGGTAGATTCAAAGATTTTTCTGGCCAGGTGTAGTGGGTCATGCTTGTAATCCCAGTGCTTTGGGAGGCCAAGGAGAGAGGATCCCTTAAGGGCAAGAGTTTGAGACATGGCATAAAAATATGTTAGCAGCTGCGAATCTGTACAGGTCTGCAGCAACCTCAATTTTTGCCTCCTCAGAAGAAAGGAGAAACATAACAAGACTCTGTATCTACACACACAAACTTTTTTTTTAATTAGAGGCTGAGGCAGGAGAATTGCTTGAGCCTGGGTGGTTGAGCTGCAGTGAGCTACGATTGCAACTGCATTCCGGCCTAGATAACAGAACAAAAGCCTGCCTCAAACAAAAACAAAAAAACCCCAAAATTTGCAGTTAGTTAAGGAAGAGAACATTTATTTAAAAATTTGGGGTCCAGTAGAAAAATGTTAACTGCCTAGGAGGTGTTACTTTCTCCAAGCTCCTCAGGAAGAAACTTAGAACAAAGAATGATGGTTAAAGTTCAGTCATTTTCCTGTCCTCTGAGGTCTATGCCAGCAGATTCATTTGGTGGGGTTCCGAGTTTCTGAGAGACAACTCAGAGACATATGTTAAGAGGTTATCTTTAGTTTCTATGAGGAAAGCAAACCTATTCAGAATGCTTAACTTCCTTGGCTATTGTCTTAGGCTGCTATTACCTTCTTGCTTTTCAAGTTGCTACTTATTTCTCAGAGCCAGCTAGGTGCCTGGAATTTTCCTTGAAGAAACTCAGGATTTTGCTTTATTTCCATGCTTGGGAGTCCACAAGCCCCTAAAGAGGGGGTCTTTGCAGCATCTCATTTCTACACAGTCAGCAAATACTTCTTCTTTTGTTTACTCTTCTGCGGTTCAAACCTCTCAGAAGCTTCCATGCTCACTGCTGCTCCAAGCACTCACACCCTTCATTCTTTAATTCTGTATTCCTGTAGACTCTTATTTGCTCCAATTCAGTTGTGTAACTGTCATGTATGCTGGAACTATGTGCCTGACCATCCCTATTTTCATTGGACATTGTGGGGGTTGTGATTGAGTAACTTTATATTGGATTTTCTCACAGAGTATCCAACAGATGACTGTCACATGGAAACTGAATGAATTTGGGATAAGAGATGTTAGTCCTAAGTCCTATGTTAAACCATTTATTCAACAAAGCAGATTCTTTTAGACTGCTTTATTTAATTCTCTGTTGCATTTCCCCTAGAGTCTGTCTAGAAACGATTTTACTATACACAAACATTACAGCCTCTGGCTGTAGGGAGCTGATAAACAGGAGAAAAATGTAGACATTTCTAGGTTCCAGTAAGAGAAAGCGGATAGAGGGGGTCATGAAATAAGGTCTTACTACAGTGATTTGAAAAGTGGAATTAAGCTTAGCCTTACCTATAGGGCTGAGATTATGATTATGATTATTTGAGATAGAGTCTCACTGTGTCACCCTGGCTGGAGTGCAGTGGCAAGATCTTGGCTCACTGCAACCTCCCCCTCCCAGGTTCTCCTGCCTTAGCCTCCTAAGTAGCTGGGATTACAGGCACACGCCACCACGCCCGGCTAGTTTTTTTTTGTATTTTTAGTAGAGACAGGGTTTCACCATGTTGGTCAGGCTGGTCTCGAACTCCTGACCTCGTGATCCGCCTGCCTTGGCCTCCCAAAGTGCTGGGATTATAGGCGTGAGCCACTGCACCTGACTGATTAGGATTATTAAATATAAAATGGGGGCTCTACATTAAGATTAGGATATGCTCTAATAATGAGGTCAAGGAGACAATAAGATTAACACAAGGATGGCTAGGATAAAGATTAGGATTATAATAGAATTAATGTTGCTGTTCTGTGCTGATGCCAGGATAAATGTTGAATCAAAATCATTTTATGTTGGAACTAGAAATAAAACTAAGATTTTCCTTTTTCTTATTTTATCAGCGTGTACTCAAAAGGGAATTTGGTATTGCTGCCCTTTCCAGGAAAAAGCTGGGAGACAGCATATGTGGGATTGGAAACCCAGAACCTTTTATATATTCTCTTTGGAGAGTAAGATTCATTCATTCATTCATTCATTCATTATTCATTCATTTATACATTTATAAAACTGGATGCCAATTTTATGCAAAATTCTGGTCCTTGCCTTCTGAGAGCCTGAAATCTAGTGGGTGAATAAGCCAGAAACACACACACAATCAACTGTAACACAACTTTTTCCAAAAGTTTTATTGTTCTATTGTTTCTTATGCTTTGAAGTATTTGAAAAACTCTTATTTTAAGGAAGCGAAACCCCTTCGGCTGGGGGATCATTTAGATATAGTTTTAGATTGAAATGATTTCCTCAAAGCTTGTTGAGAAGTTGAAGCTTTTCACCTGGGCTCGGGAGGCATTATTTTTACCAAAACGCAAGGTTAAGAGCATGGAGTCTGGAGCCAGTTTTCCTGGGTTCAAATCCTGTCTTGCACATTTTCAAGTGGTAACATAAATTCTGTGTTTTAGTTTTTACCTCTGAAAAAGGATAATAATATTATCTGCTTCATAGTGTTGTATAAGGATTAAATGGGTCAATATGTGTAAATTGCAGGGGGTTCCTGACTTTGACCATTTTTTGACTTTATGATAATGCAAAAGAGATACATTCAGTAGAAACTGTACTTTGAGTACCAATATAACCATTCTGTTTTTCACTTTCAGTACAGTATTCAGTAAATTACATGAGATATTCAAAACTTTATTATAAAATAGACTTTGTATTGAGGATTTTGCTGAACTGTAGGCTAATGTAAGTGTTCTGAGTATGTTTAAGGTAGGCTAGGCTAAGCTATGATGTTTGGTAGGTTAGGTGTATGAAATGCATATTCAACTTACAATATTTTCAGTATATGATAGGTTTTCTGGGAGGTAACATCATCATAAGTCAAGGAGCATCTGTACTTTAAGTGTTACTTGGGTTAACATAACAATTACATATCATAACAATATCTATGTCTTTGAGCAAAGTACAGTTCGGATGACCCTGGAGCAGAAGTCTGGGGTGTCACATGCAATACCATATTTGGCCGGTAGATGACACCAAGGTCCACAATGTGCCAGCCTAAACATGAAGATATTTTTGTGTCTTTTTGGCTGCTCCTTTACCTGTGATTTGTGGGCATTGTAAGAGAAGAAATAGAACTGAAGAAGCTAAGTTTCCTTTGTAAGGCTCAAGTCTGAAATACTGGGATATGTGATTATGGTGTGAAAGCAGCAGTATGTATTTGAGAGTTGCCTGACTGAAAATTATGGGGCCTGGATTTTAGTTCTGATGCTGTGGACACTGTGTGTTCCTGGGTGAGTTTCTGAACTTATCTGGGCTTCAGCTTCCCCTTCTCTTTTGCTGTTATTTGAGAAATAAAATAGAATGAGAATACAAAACAGACGTATAGCAAAGTGGGAAAAACATGAGGGAGAAGCAAAGAAGATATGGTAGGAATTAGAATTGGAGGTGACGGAATAGTGGGGATATGGCAAGGGAGGGGAATTAAAAATGGAAGTGATAAAAGTAGGAACATGACTATGGAGGCGAAGACTTAAAATAGAAAAAAATATAAAATATTATACTTGATGCCTATAATTTTTCGCGTAAAGATACCTCCCTTTACTACATTTCAGACGCTGTCTCTTGCACAAATACATGCACACACACAGACATGTGGCTTTCATCCATTCCCACAGTGTAATGGGTGTGAGGAAGGCAGAGGGGCAGGGAACTCAAACTTTCTGATAAAAGCACATAGAATCTCCTCTCTTTTAAAGCACATTAAGCAGCTCTCCCTCAGCTTTGTGTGAGCCCCATTTCCTTCCCCAGCAATCTCCTGAATGCCCTGGTTACCTCCTTGTTCCTCAGGGTGTATATGAGAGGGTTAAGTGAAGGAGTGCTCACTGCATAGAAGAGACCAAAGAACTTGCCCCTTTCTTGGGCATAGGGATTTTTGGGCTGGAGGTAGACAGCGATGACTGAGCTGTAGAACAGGGTGACCACAGTGAGATGGGAGGAGCAGGTCCCAAAAGCTTTCCTCTGCCCTTTTGCAGAGTTAATCCTCAGCACTGCCCGGGTAATGGCTCCGTAAGAGACAAGGATGAGGCTGAGAGGCACAACCAAGATGAAGACACTGGCAACAGCCATCTGGATCTCATTGTAGGAGGTGTCCCCACAGGAGAGTCGAATTAGAGCTGGGACCTCACAGACAAAATCATCCACCTGCCGATGGGGGCAGAAGGGCAGGCTCAGGGTGGATGGTGTCTGGACCACTGACTCCACTAGCCCAATGACCCAGGCCACAGATGCCAGCTGCCAGCACAGGCGGGGGTGGATGATGGTGGCGTAGTGGAGGGGCTGGCAGACAGCCATGTAGCGATCAAAAGCCATCACTGTCAAGAGGATGCACTCAGTGGTCCCCAGGGACAGGAAGATGAAGAGCTGGACAGAGCAGCCCAGGAAGCTGATGGTCTTCTTTGGGCCCCAGAGGTTGACCAGCATCTGGGGGACACAACTCGTGGTGAAACAGAGGTCCAAGAAGGAGAGGTTGGAGAGGAAAAAGTACATTGGAGAGTGGAGCCTGGGGTCCAGCACAGACAGCAGGATGATGAGTGTGTTGCCCACTAGGGTTAGGAGGTAGGAAGTAAAGACAACCACAAAGAGAGTCCTTTCCAGTGCTGGGTGTTCAGAGAAGCCCAGAAGGAGGAAGCCCGGTGTGGAGCTTTGGTTAACTATGGCCTGTTCTTGTTTGTACCTGGAGGGATGAGGCTGTCACCCCAGTGTGATTCAACCTGTCTTATCAAAACTCAGCCTGGGTGTTTGTGAGGTGACAGCAGGTAGGTGTTTCTCTTCTGTCTCTGCTCGCCCAGCCTCCCTTTCCAAGGCTTGTCACCATCCAGCAGCTCCTTCTCGTTCCCTGTTCTTCCTGGTCAAACATTGTCTAGTGAGAGTGAGGAATCCATGAATGTACTGGACAGCGGATGGATACTTCCTGGGTGAGGGCAAAGGAGGCTGATTAAAATATGCATTAATTAATTAATTCATTCATTCAGGGGAAATTTATTGAGTGCCACTATGTTCTGAATGCTGTTCTAGAGTTGTCTCTTATTTATTGGATGATCTCGTAAGGTATATTGAATGAATTTTCTGATAAGTTGTCTCTGTAGGCTCAATTATTGCTCTATTGGTTGAATGAATTATATAGAACTCTGTACATTCCATTTATTTTGTATTTTTTCATTTGCAGGTAAGCTTATCAGAGACAGTATTTTATCTATGAGAGAGATTTTGTTTTGTTTTAAGATATCCCTACTTATAGAGAGACCAGGTTTGTTGCCCTTGCCTTTTTAGCAACCTAAGTTTCTGAACCAACTGACTTGCAGGGAGGGGTGGAAATTGGTCCACATGCTTCATCCTTGCCATGAGTAGTTTACAAGTAGGAGGCAAGAGTGGCCACAAGCATGTTAAAATCACCAGGAGTTCACAGGAACATTATCGAAAGACTCCAAGAGTCACTCTCCCTAAATCCTGTAGTCTTTCAGACACCACCAAAAAAAGAGTCCAAAGTTTAAAGGCCAGTAACACCAATGTACTGGGTGAATGAAAGTAAAGGTTCTGTAGGATGACTGACCAATTTGGTTGGATATATCAGGGAAAGCTTCCTAGAGGAGGTGACTGGACTTTTTCCTTAAAATAGAGATGTATTGGGGCATAGAAGGTCAGCTGAGAGCTGGGGGTGGGAGACTGAAGCCACTCTGGCAGGTCAGAGACAAGGACTCAGGGTCTTACAGGACCTTAGGAAGGCCATGAGGGGAGCAGATGAGACGGTGGGCCACCCCACAAATGTGCCATGGAGCTCAGAGGATGGCAGGAGTGTCTTCCTCTTACAGGGTCCCCATCTTGTATTAAGCTCTATCACATCTCCCTTTTTGCCAGGACTCTCTGCCATTGTCTCTGTCTTCTTCCTCTTTCTCCCATTATTCTTTTCTCGCTTAAAATGTATTTTTAATTTTCAAAATATTGTTACGTATTTAAACAACCAGGTTAAGGAACTGAGCAAATGTTTCAAGTATCTTAGAAGCTTCTGTGTGCCCCTCCCTGCTCTCTCAATTTTCTCAATTTGTCACCCCTCAAGATGTCACCACCATTCTATTTTTTTTTTTTTTTTTTTAGACAGAGTCACGTTTTATAGCCCAGGCTGGAGTGCAATGGCATGATCTCTGCTCACTGCAATCTCCACCTCTTGGGCTCAAGCTATTCTCCTGCCTCAGCCTCCCAAGTAGCGGGGATTACAGGCACTCAAGACCATGCCTAGGTAATTTTTGTATTTTTAGTAGAGACGGGGTTTCACCATGTTGGCCAGGCTGGTCTCAGACTCCTGACCTCAGGTGACCTGCCCGCCTCGGCCTCTCAAAGTGCTGGGATTACAGGCATGAGCCACCGTGTCTGGCCTCTAAATTTTTAATTATGCCTTCACTTTCATTTTTTGAGATGTATTTCACATACCATAAAATTCGTCCTTTTGAAGTGTGTAATTTAGTGGTTTAAAGTATATTCACAAGTTGTGCAACCAACACCATTTACTTCCAGAATATTTCATTACCCCCAAAAGAAACCTCATGCTCATTGGCTGCCGCCCCCTGCTTTGTTTTCTTTGTAATATAAAATTCTTTGCATGTAACCTTAAACAATAGCCAACTGTTTCTTATTCATCCGTCATGTGTCATCCTAATTCATTTTCTACATTTCTAACTTTGTCATTATCTTGGCATTTCATTCCTTTCCTTTCTCTGCTATATTGCTGAATCTCTTTAGATTACAACCTTTCTTAGTGACTCTTTGTTTCCATTTCCCTCTTTGATCTCTGTCTTTTCCACTCTCATTATTTTTCTCCTACTCCTTTTCCTTCTGACATATTCATGCATTGGTCTATGCATTTATTCATTTCTTGAGCCCCAAAGTGCCAGCATTGTGTTAGGAGCTGGGGAAGGATTTGGGAGGTCCCTTGAAAGGGGTTTATGATAGTCTAGTGACCATGAGCTACCCTTGCTGTTAGTAGCTACCATCAAAGCATGGTGATAAACAACTCCCTGAACATCTGGTTCTCACAGTGACCCTACAAAGAGATATAATTATCCCAATTTTACCAAAAAGTGAACAGTCACAGATGGGACAAGAGACTTGTAGAAGGTTACCTAGTCAATAAGTGCTAGGACTAGGATTTTAGAGTACGTTTAACTCCAAATCTGGTGCTCCAGTGTTGACGATAGGTGGAAACTGATATCTCACAGCCAAAGAGCAAAGGTTCTACTTACCTTCAATCAAATAAAAATCTCTTCTGCTACCAGCAATTCCCCATGACAGAGCTCTTAATTGGTGCCCAGCCTCCACTTGTACATCAGGAAGAAACAAAAAAATAAAAAGGAATGGGCATCCTTGAATGGGCAACTGCATCTCTGGTCACAATAGGGATTGCTAATGCTGACCATCTGGCACTTTTCTAAGCACACATGTGTGTGATGAGCTGGAGCTGGCTCAGATTATCTCTTGATTAGTAAATTTTTAGGAATTTTGTGAGACAGTTATTAAACCGTCAGTGGCTTGAGACAGCCATGGCAGGAATATTTACACTATGAAAATTGGCAAACACTACAAATTAGGGCTCTCCCCATTTGCCACCAACCAAGATGTTTATTAAACATTTACTCTATGCTGCTGATTGTCCTTCACAACTCTACATATTATTCTCTTCCTTCCAATATGAAGAAGTTGAAACAAAGAAATATAAATAACTTTCCCAAGGCAGTATAGTTAGTAAGAACCAGAGCTGATGTTTGAACCCAAATCTGCTAACTGTAGAGGGTGTGCACCAACCAAAGCCCACCAAATTTCTGCAGGGAGGATGAAGCCAAGGTCAGAACTTTGCCATCGAGTTCTTTGCCAACAATTTTCCCCCTCAGTCTAGGGAGAGGTGTGCCTCTGTTTTAGTGGCATTGGAGGTAGAAATGTTGACATGGTATGGTGGTAGAGAGAGGGATCCCACGGAGGGAAACAGCTGATTAATTCTGCTGAGACCCTAGGGTCCATAGCCCACAGACAATTCATTAGCCACTAATTATGGTCAAGGGGGCAGGGGAATATCTATAGGAAATATGCCAACAATAGTCATCACTTTGGTAGGTAAAAGAGGTCACTCACTGCTTCTTTCTGTCAACAGGAAGAAAAAGGACAGTGTCTCTCCTCCCCACCACCTCCAGTGAGTCCCGGGCATCCTGGTAGTCCTCTCAGGCTTATGATTCATCCATTCAGGACCTCAGTTTTTAAAGTTCTCAGCTTCCTCCTTTTCTATTTAGTTATTCTGAGATGGACCACACTGTAGTAACAGAATTATAAAGCTCTGGGTTTGGAGAGTACTTAGAACATTTAGCCAATCTTCATATTACTGAATCGTTATGCTTCTCTTCCATTAGAAAGGGAGCCTATGAGATCAGCTAATAAATGGCGTGTACTAGGTCCATGGATCTACCCAGTAGTCATTTCTGCAGTCTCTAAATCTGTAACTGGAATGCACATGCTTGTCAGTTGGCAGAATCCCCACATAGTTATTTAGTCTGTGGAGTACGAGCTACAGATTGAAGTGGAAGCCCTGAATCTACACCTCTTACCACAAAGACAGTGAATCAAGACAATATCACAATTCAAGGGAAATGGCTGATTGAGGCCACCTTTAAAGGATGCAGGGGTTTGTTCCTATCATATTTCACATTTAATTCACCAGTCTGGTCGCTACAAAAATCAGATGCATCTCGAAAGATGACCAGACTAGCACAAACTCAACCAAGAAATAGCTGTAATTGCAGCTGTTGTGCCTGATTAGCATGGTTTCAGGTCCATGTTATATAGCTATTAATCTGGCGAATAATGTGTTCTTTTCTTTTCTTTTTGAGATGGAATCTCACTGTTGCCCAGGCTGCAGGGCAATGGCACGATCTTGGCTCACTGCAACCTCCCCATCCCAGGTTCGAGCGATTCTCCTGCCTCAGCCTCCTGAGTAGCTGGGACTACAGGCGAACGCCAGCACGCCTGGCTAATTTTTGTATTTTTAGTAGAGACAGGGTTTCACCATATTGATCAGGCTGGTCTTTAACTCCTGACCTCATGATCTGCCTGCCTCAGCCTCCCAAAATGCTGGGATTACAGACGTGAGCCACTGTGCCTGGCTGAATGTGTTCTTTTCAAATACTATCAGGAAGGAAGACCAAAGGCAGTTTGAATTTACAGGGTATGGATATAAGTGTACATTTACGTTTACATTTCTGCTTCAGTACCATGTTAAAACTCTCCCGTCATAATAGGGTCCAATGGGACATGGATGTGCTGCAAGTCCAGGCAAAAAAGCCTTGATTTACATCATTTGCTGATTTCTGCAGTGTAAATATTCTCACCATGGCCAATTTAAAACTGTCAATGTGATATTACTGAAAATGCAGAGTTGTAGAGAAATGTACAGTAACACACCATTACACAGAAGAATGTATAATACAGAGGGTTTTTTGTTTTTTGTTTTTTGTTTTTGAGGAATAAACAAACGGTCTTTATTAGGCTCAGACCAGAAGTCCACTGGGTCTTGAAGAGACCTGTGTGTATTTGTCAATTTTCTTTTTCATGTTCTTTTCCACCTATTTCTGTAGCCTCATAAGCTGTTTCTTCTTCTGGTAGTGGATCTTGGCCTTCTCCTTCCTCTTCTCCAGGGTGGCTGTCACTGCCTGGCACTTCCAGCTAACTTCATGAGCTCGGTGTCCAGGCGGACAAATTTTCTTGTAGGCTTCAGACACACAAGTTTGAGGGCAGCAGGAACCACCAAAGCTTTTTCTTGTCATGGGGTGGTGGAATGCCATCAGACACCTTGAGGTGGTTCAGGGCAGCCTGGCCTTGGTGAGTCTTGTGGGGCAGTGGGCCTTGCACCATCCACCAGAAGATGCGGCTAGGGCCGAGAAATGGCAGGGCCTCGAGAAGGGTTAGTGTTCATCCGCTTGCGGAGAAAGCCCAGGTACTTCAACTTGTTTCTGTAGAACTTGCCAGAAATGTTGATGCTCTCACAGTGCACGACCTCTACCTTCTGGCCTAGAGGGAGGGAAAGGGTTGGGAAGTGCTGAGGGTGCCACCTGAAGGCTCTCCCTCTACCTGTGACTGCACACAGGCAGTGATGGCCACAGCAGAGTTCATGTTTAAATTAAAAGATAGCCTAATGGAAAATCACTTCCGAACCAGGAGGACCGCACCCCAGGAACAGGAGTGGCTGGCAGGTCTCAGAGCAGTGCATGGGGTTGGTCTCATGGCCATGAGACTCAAACGAAAGATGGTGATTGTTGCTCATCACCAATCCAGAATATTTTTATTATACAGACAACGTTATTTAGTATTTTTATTATATAGACATAACAGATATAAATAACCAGAAGAGTATAGAAAATATGGTAAGATAGTTAAATACCTAGAAAATGAAGAGCTTAGGGATTTGTTACCTATATCTTAAAATAACTTATTTTAAAATAATAGTCATGTTTAACAACTGGTTTGCACAATTTCTGAAAATTTAACAGTTGGCTCCATGAGGCAGTATGAGCTAGCTGCAGCACACCACTGAACGTGGACCTTCTGGACATTCTGCAAAACATGACATTGTTCCACTGTATCAACAATATCTTATTAATCAAACAGAATAAGCCATGAGGGCAAGCATATTGGTGGCACTGGTAAGACAAACGCACTCCAGAGAGTGGGAAATATACCCTTTGAAGATTCAGCATCCTCCACATCTTTGAAGTTTTTAGACTTTGTGCCAGGACATCCCTCTAAAGTAAGAACACATTATTGCTTTTCACACTTCACACTAGTAATGCAGAATTGGAAAGAGATGCACAGTAACACACTATTATACAGAAGAATTTATAATACGGAGGTGTTTTTTGTTTGTGTGTTTTTTGGAATAAACACTCTTTATTAGGCTCAGACCAGGAGTCCATAGGTCTTGAGGAGAACTGTGTGTATTTGTCAGTTTTCTTCTCCACGTTCTTTTCTGCCTGTTTCTGTAGCCTCATAAGCTGTTTCTTCTTCCAGCAGTGAATCTTGGTCTTCTCCAGGGTAGAGAATGCTTGGTTGTCCTATTTAGGATCTAGAGGAAGCATATTCCACACTCATGAGAATACCACATGGAACAGTTTACTAGCGACTACTGAAGCCCAGAGCAGACCTGGGGTCCGCTGCTGTTCTAAGCTGTCATATCAGCCGTGTAGTACTGCTTTGGCCATGTGACTCAATACACTCTGGGGCACTAAAAGTATCAGTGGTGGGAAAAGATACAGTGTGGCATTTTGGGCAAGCCTTGAAAGGAAAATCACAACATAGATCCCTGGGGTTCTTGATCAAATCTATGCTGTCTGCTGCAGGAAAGTAAACCCCATTAGGAAACAAGTCCTAGCCTGCTCTTGGGCCTTACTAGAGACAGAGCTCCTGATCATGAGACATCAAATGGCTATTAGGCTAGAACTGTCCATCATGAGCTGGGTCCTGTCAAATCAATCAAGTGATAAGGTCTGGTGGTTGCAACATCATCAGTTATAAGAGAGAAGTAGTATATCCTGGATCAGTCGTGGGTGGAAATGGAGGGCAAATGCAAGGTGCTGAAGTGGGGGGCCCAGATTCCCATGTGCTCCACACTGTGGCCTTGGTACTTCCCAACTTGCTCATACCAGTGGCTCATGGGAGTGTTCTAGTTATTTATTGCTGCATAACAAAGTCTCCCCAAATTTAATGGCTTAAATGAACACAAACCTTATTGTATCTCACATGTTGTGGGCCAAGAATTTGGGAGGAAATTGGCTGGGTTTCTTTATATTTCATGTTGCATCAGCTGGGATCCCTTGGAAGTATTCAGCTGGCAGGTGGACTTCTCTAGAGGGTCCGAGACAGCTTCACTCACTTGCCTGGCACCCTGGTGGGTTCACTGTAAGTTTGGGCTCATCTTCTCTGTCTTCGTGCTATCTCAGGGCCTTTCTACATGGTCTGCCCATGTAGACTTTTTACTTGGAAACTCAGGACTCCAAGATAGCAAGGAGGAACAGCCAGTTCTCTTACAGGCTGGCCCCAGAGCTGGCATGGTGTCACTTCTGCCACGCTGTTTTTGTCAAAACAGACATAGACTAGCACAGATTCAAGGGGAGGGGAAATAGATAGCCCTCCTGATGGGATGATTGTCCGATAGTTTGTAGCCATCTTTAATCTGTCATGGGGGGAGGGGTACTTTATAATTGGCTAATGGAGGAAAAATGAGATGACCTTGGTTCATGGATGTATCTGCTGAACACATTGGTGTGAGCTGAAAATGGACTGCTGCTGCATTATAGCCGCACTCAAGAGTAGTTCTGGAAGACAGTAGAAATTGTAAATCCTCCCAATGGGCAAAGCTTTGAGTAGTGCACCTGATTATCTATTTTGTGTGGAAAGAATAATGGCCTAATGGAAGAATATTTGTGAATACATGGGCAGTGGCAAATGGCTTGGTTGGTTGGTCAAGTGCTTGGAAGGAGGAGGTTTAGAAGATGAAGAACAATGAAATTTGAGGAAGAGGTGCTTGGATGGATTTATGAAAATGGGAAATCTTTTTATTTATGAAATTGGGAAAATTGTGAATATCTTTGTGTTACATGCTAATGCCCACTAGAAAGCATCCACAATAGAAAAGGCTCTAAACAACCAAGTAAACAGTGACTATAGGCCAGTTCACACTAAGCAGCCTTCTCCACAGGCCACCCTAGTGCTGGTAAAAATGGACTTATGAAGGCAGTAACTATGGTGGCAGGATGCAGGTCTGTATGTATTCAACAGCATGGCTTTCACTCACCAACACTGATCTAACTCCTGCAGCTACTGAATGTGCACCCTGTCAGAAACAAGCAAATGCTGCCCTTAATATGGCACTATATTCTGGGCATGAGTTTGCAGATCCAGGATTCAAATTGGATTTGAATCCAGACCATCTGATGCTGCACAATGCGAAAGGGCTCCGTGTATTTGTAGAAAACCCCCAAACTGACCATTTTCTCCTACTATATTCTCAACATTCAACACTTCTAGTCACCAAAACATGTTGGTTTTTATTTTATTTTATTTTATTATTTTTTGAGATGGGAGTCTTGCTCTGTTGCCCAGGTTGGAGTGCAGTGGCGCGATCTCGGCTCACTGCAAGCTCTGCCTCCCGGGTTTATGCCATTCTCCTGCCTCAGCCTCCCGAGTAGCTGGGACTACAGGCGTCTGCCACCACGCCCGGCTAATTTTTTGTATTTTTAGTAGAGATGGGGTTTCACCTTGTTAGCCAGGATGGTCTTGATCTCCTGACCTTGTGATCCGCCTGCCTCAGCCTCCCAAAGTGCTGAGATTACAGGGCTGAGCCACCGTGCCCGGCCAACATGTTGGTTTTTCTCCCAGACTGACCAATAAATTCTTCAGTGGACACCAACTTGGTGTCCTATAATTCAATTCAATTCACTTCTGACATTATTCACCTGGAGATAGAGTGAGATCCCACAGGTTAAAGGATCCCATAAGACTACTCCCCACTTTAGGTGCCAATCACAAGTCCAAGCTTCTGGAACTTCTGACCTACTGGGAACCCTATTGGGGGTTCCCACATTCCCCTCCTTGGGTTTGATCATTTATTAGAGCAGTTCACAGAATACATGAAAGCTCTTTAGTTCAATTTACCAGTTTATTATAAAGGATATTCCACAGGATACAAATGAACAATGAAATAGAAGAGATGTACCGGAAAAGGTGTGTGGGAAGGGTTACAGAGCTTCTGGGGCATGCCGCCCTCTCAGCATTTCTGTGTGTGCACCAGCCTGGAAGTTCTCTGAGCTCCGTAGTTCAGGGATTTTTGTGGAGGCTTTGTCAAATAGGTATAGTTGATTATTATTATTATTTTTTATTATTATTATACTTTAAGTTTTAGGGTACATGTGCACAATGTGCAGGTTAGTTACATATGTATACATGTGCCATGCTGCTGTGCTGCACCCATTAACTCGTCATTTAGCATTAGGTATATCTCCTAATGCTGTCCCTCCCAACTCCCCCCACCCCACAACAGTACCCAGAGTGTGAGGTTCCCCTTCCTGTGTCCATGTGTTCTCATTGTTCAATTCCCACCTATGAGTGAGAATATGCGGTGTTTGGTTTTTTGTTCTTGTGATAATTTACTGAGAATGATGATTTCCAATTTCATCCATGTCCCTACAAAGGACGTGAACTCATCATTTTTTATGGCTGCATAGTATTCCATGGTGTATATGTGCCACATTTTCTTAATCCAATCTATCGTTGGACATTTGGGTTGGTTCCAAGTCTTTGCTATTGTGAATAGTGCTGCAATAAACACACGTGTGTATGTGTCTTTATAGCAGCATGATTTATAGTCCTTTCGGTATATACCCAGTAATGGGATGGCTGGGTCAAATGGTATTTCTAGTTCTAGACCCCTGAGGAATCGCCACACTGACTTCCATAATGGTTGAACTAGTTTACAGTCCCACCAACTGTGTAAAAGTGTTCCTATTTCTCCACATCCTCTCCAGCACCTGTTGTTTCCTGACTTTCTAATGATTGCCATTCTAACTGGTGTGAGATGGTATCTCATTGTGGTTTTGATTTGCATTTCTCTGATGGCCAGTGATGATGAGCATTTTTTCATGTGTCTTTTGGCTGCATAAATGTCTTCTTTTGAGAAGTGTCTGTTCATATCCTTTGCCCACTTTTTGATGGGGTTGTTTGTTTTTTTCTTGTAAATTTGTTTGAGTTCATTGTAGATTCTGGATAGGTATAGTTGATTATTAACTCAATGTCTAGCCCCTCTCAATTTTCTGGAAAATTAGGGTAGAGCTGAAAGTTTCAAACTTCTAATCATGGCTTGGTCCCTCCAGTCAGAGTCCCCATTCAGGGGTCCACCAAGGGGTCACCTCATTAGAACAAAAGATGCTCCCATTACCCAGGAAATTCCAAGGGATTAGAGCTCAATATTAGGAACTGATATATTTGATCAAAGACCGAATATTAGAACAAAAGACTCTCCTAGCACCCCTGTTGCTCAGGGAATCACAAGGGCCTTAGGAACTCTGTGCCAGGAACTGGGATCAAAGGCCAAATATGTATATCTTATTATATGACAATATCACAGCCTCTTGGCCACCGCATTATTCTGCAGCCCATGACTGCAATAGCTTTTTGGATTATATTCAGATGCTTTTCACATGTGGCTATAGACTCATGTACCATACTCAGTGATGATCTCAGAATTACATGTCATTTTGCTATGAGTCTCTCCCAAGTTTAGATTTTTGAAAAATCTTTTGGTTTCATATTATATTATGGGATATATTAGCAATCTCTGATAGTTTTGTGGCATATTAAATATTTATGGATGAAGCAGCTTTGGGAGCAGATAATGGATAGGGTGTTTATAACTAACCTAATTTAAATTTTATTATAGTTACTACATTACTATGGCTATTTTGCATGGCAATTAATGAAGAGCACTGGAACTGATTCCTACTGGGGCATAAACTTGTAGCCACTTCTGCCTTGAGCTTATTAGCTGCTTAAAATTTACACACATGCACACACATACACACAATTTATTTTGAATATGTAAAGCACACACAGCTGTAACATTTAAAAGACAGGCAAAAATATAAAGTGAAAAGCAGATTTATCTTCCATGTCTGTTCTTCAAGTTACTGCTGTCGATGATGTCATAGGGCTCACCAGCTCCAGAAACAGCTTCTTCTGCAGGAACCTAGGAGGCTTCCAAGACACAAAGGGATTTTACTTCCTGCTGAACGAAGTTGGTAATGGCTTTCTTGACTCCTCTAGACCTTGCGACCGCTGGATCCCAGTTGGTGTAATCTGCCACACTCTTTGGAAGGAGCAGGCGTCATGGGCCCAGAGCTTGAGCCGATTTCTTCTCCTTGACACGGCGATCTTGTCTAGGGGAGGCTGGCACAGAGGTCTGCAACCATGGGCCAGCTCCGCCCTGCTCTGCTGTCAGCCCGCGCTGGAGGCCAATGCTTTCGTGAGGATGCAGGCCCTAGGATTTCTTTCCATAAATATAGTCTATCCTCCATTCCCATGGGTTCTGCATCCACAAGCAAACATGAATTGAAAATACAATATTCTCAGGATGCTAAACTCATGGATGTGAGAACCGACTTTTTGTATTTGTGAGTTCTGCAAGGTCAACTTTGGGACTTCAGCATCTGCAGATTTCGACATCCAAGGGGTGTCCTGGAACTAATTCCTTGGGGATACTGAGGGGTGACTGTAATAAATATTCGTTAAATACCTACTATGCCAGATACTATGCCAGGCACTAAGAGTATAAGGATAAGTGGGCCAAAACCCTGACCCTCACTTTCCTTACTGTGTACTTTGAGAGGTAGACAATTAAAAAGATCCTGTTACTTCATGGGAAGTGCTTTTTGTTGGTGGTAGAGAGGAGCTGGAGGGGAGAGTCTTCCAAAAAGAGGGAGGAGCACGTTCAAAGGCTAAAGGTGGCAGAGAGCCTGGTGTGGTTCATAAACTTGCACTTGCAGGTAGGTCTGTGAACTTGCAGGATTCTAGGTGGTTGAGCCTTAGGAGGTGGGGATCGTAAGGTCTGGAAAACAGGCACCCGATCTAGGAGTTTGGGCTCCACATTTTATTACAGGGGGAATCTATATATTATTTTTGGCTAAGGGAGTAACATATTCAAAATTGTACTTTGGAATGATTACTCTGGTTCAACATGGATAATCAATTTGAATCGGTCAAGACTGGAGGCAAAGAGGCAGTTAGTAGTCATTCATATCATCCACCAAATATTTCTGGTTCCCTTTCCTGCCACATGATTGGTTTATTTCCCCTCACCTTGAAGTTATATGTAGCCATGAGATTTGCTTTGGTAAATGACCAATGAGTCAAAGTGTTATGCCCTTCTGATTGGAAACTAAGTGCTAGTTTGCCATTTGTCATGCTTATTATTTCCTTCTTTCCCAGCACCTAGGAGTGTTTGAGATGTTGGGTGTTCTGTCAGTCCACATCTTGGGGTGAGGATGACAAGGCAGAACCTCTGGTTGGATGACAATGGGCATGCAGCAGCAGCAAGAAATAAACCTATGCTGTTTCAAGTCACTAAGGATTGGTATTGTTATCACAGCATAACCTCTTTCCTGAGAGGAAAGAGGAGAGAATGGTTCAGTTCTAAACAGATTTTCCATCACACTCTCCATTCCATTCATGTGAGGCTTTGAGAAGGTAATGAATGTAGATCAACTTGAAAAAGGAAATAAGATTTCATAGAAGTTGGGGCTTACACTGCTGCTCCCTTTCTTCTGAGGCCCTTGCTCCATCCAGGCTCCATTGCAGCACTTTATTACTTACAATTGGATTTCATTTTTGTGCCTGGCTAGTAGAGGTTGGTCAGAATTTCAGAACTGCACTAGAAAATGGATGCAGGACAGCTGTTGCCACTGTGTAGCCACTGAAGAGCAGACTCACACCTCCTCATGGTCACTGTCATGCAGAGGTTGAGAGGAGGTAAAGGAAAATCATCTCCAGGAATGGGAGCACATTTTCAGGATTTGGCAGGAGATTAGTGTTGTGATCCCTGGAAAGTTGGATGATCAGGAAACCTACTAGGACTGGAAAAATAGAGTTTTCTGCCTGATAACCCATTTGGGTATAAATCCTAATGATGTTGGTATATTTATAATGGTGTAAAACCAACAGCATGCACTTGGTAAGTTAACAGATATGCATCTCAATTTAGGTCTAACAAATTGCTGTGTGTTCTTGGGTGAAATTACTAAATTCTCTGAGCGTCAGCTTCCTGTCAGTCCACCTCAAGCAAGTGGAGATGAACCATCCTGATGACAAAGGAAAGAAGACATTGTAAGAATCAGAAGTGGCTGGGCGCCGTGGCTCACTCCTATAATCCCAGCACTTTGGGAGGCTGAGGCGGGTGGATCACCTGAGGTCAGGAGTTTGAGACCAGCCTGGCCAACATGGTGAAACCCCGTCTCTACTAAAAATAAAAAATCAGCTGGGCGTGGTGGCATGTGCCTGTAGTCCCAGCTACTCGGGAAGCTGGGGCAGAAGAATCGCTTGAACCCGGGAGGCGGAGGTTGCAGTGAGCCGAGATCGCACCACTGCACACTCCAGCCTGGGAGACAGAGTGAGACTCCATCTCAAAAAAAAAAAAAAAAAAAAAAAAAGAAAAAAGAAAAAAGAAAAAAGAATCAAAAGTGATGGTAAAATGATGATGATAATGTGACAATTGGAGAGGGGTTACATAACCAGAAATAGGCATGGTGCAGTTGGAGAACCTGTAATGGAGGAGAAGAGAGTTAAAAACCAAATTGAAAAGAAAATAAAAATATAGAAATTAAATATTAAAAATGGGCAGGTATGATAATCTTTTTGAGCGTTAGATGTTAATTAAAGATACCTACCTCCTCTTACCTGACTCTTAGTCTTTCTCTGTCTCTTTCTCTCTCTCACACACACTAATATACTGTGACCCACTGTAAACGCTTTGATGGGTGTATGAAAGGTAGTATACTTGGGAGCTCAAACTTGTTCACAAAAGGATAAATAATTTCTTCTTAATTTAGAAAGCACATTAAGCAGCTCTCCCTCAGCTTTGTGTGAGCCCCATTTCCTTCCCCAGCAATCTCCTGAATGCCCTGGTTACCTCCTTGTTCCTCAGGGTATATATGAGAGGGTTAAGTGAAGGAGTGCCAACTGCATAGAAAAGACCAAAGAACTTGCCCCTTTCTTGGGCATAGGGATTTTTGGGCTGGAGGTAGACAGCAATGACTGAGCTGTAGAACAGGGTGACCACAGTGAGATGGGAGGAGCAGGTCCCAAAAGCTTTCCTCTGCCCTTTTGCAGTTAGTCCTTAGCACTGCCCAGGCAATGGCTCCATAAGAGACAAGGATGAGGCTGAGGCACAGCCAAGATGAAGACACTGACAACAGCCATCTGGATCTTATTGTAGGAGGTGTCTTCACAGGAGAGTCGAATTAGAGCTGGGACCTCACAGACAAAATCATCCACCTGCCGATGGGGGCAGAAAGGCAGGCACAGGGTGGATGGTATCTGGACCACTGACTCCACCAGCCCAATGACCCAGGCCACAGATGCCAGCTGCCAGCACAGGCAGAGGTGGACGATGGTGGCATGGTGGAGGGGCTTGAAGATAGCCATGTAGCGGTCAAAGGCTATCACCGTCAGGAGGATGCACTCAGTGGTCCCCAGGGACTGGAAGATGAAGAACCGGACAGAGCAGCCCAGTAAGATGATGGTCTTCTTTGGGCCCCAGAGGTTGACCAGCATCTGGGGGACACAACTCATGATGAACAGAGGTCCAAGAAGGAGAGGTTGGAGAGGAAAAAGTACATTGGAGAGTGGAGCCTGGGGTCCAACACAGACAGCAGGATGATGAGTCCACCGGGGTTAGGAGGTAGGAAGTGAAGACAACCACGAGGAGAGTCCTTTCCAGTGCTGGGTGTTCAGAGAAGCCCAGAAGGAGAAAGCCTGGTGTGGAGCTTTGGTTAACCATGGCCTGTTCCTGTCTGTATCTGGAAGGATGAGGCTGTCACCCTAGTGTAATTCAACCTGTCTTATTAAAACTCAGCCTGGGTATTTGTGAGGTCCCAGTAGGTGGGTGTTTCTCTTCTGTCTCTGCTCGCCCAGCCTTCCTTTCCCAGTCTCATCACCATCCAGCAGTTCCTTCTCATCCCCTGTTCCTTCTGATCAAACATTGTCTAGTGGGAGTGAGGAAACCATTAATGTGCTCAACAATGGATTGAGCCTCACACTGGTGCCTCTGACTTCCTGACTGAATGCAAAATGGCTGATATGAAGCGTAGATCAGCTAACTAGTTAGTTTTTATTAATTTTGCAAAAATTTATTAAGCACCTATTATGTTTGATTGCTATGCTACTACTGAATTTTCCCTTTGTTATGTGTGGAAGGAAATACAAAGAAATGTGTGTTCAGTGAGTTTCCTGATTGTAAACATTATTAGAGAATTCATCATGTTTTCTAGTGGTGGGCATAAATTTTCTCAAATCATTCACATTCTATCCACTTTACACTTTTGCAAGAGATTCGACCAGTGATAGAAATGTGGACTGTGGAGATTTCTTCTGTATGTGAAATGACTCAACCGCTAGAAAGATCACTCAGGTGATTTAGGTCTTTCAAAAAAAATTATGACTTATTAAACTAAGAACAAACATTTCTCCTGCAAATGAAATGTCCTGCCTAAATTTTCCATTAAGTGTAATATGTAAAAATAAGAAAAAATATAATGTCAGTCAGTTCTGGTTCTATAACTGCAAAAAAATCCTGAAGAATTGATGTTTGGTGATAGAAAGCTGAAATAGATTTCAATATCCTCTCCTTTTCATGTAAGATAAAATATAGTAGTAAAAACATACCATGTTGAATTTGGGACATGTAAGTAGAATTTTGCTTTTGAAAATGCTCTGTTAATTTTATTCACATGCAATTAAAAACCTTTGATTTTGAAATAAGTTGAAACTTACAGAAAAGTTGCAAGTGTAGTTCCAAGAACTTCTATATAACCTTTATCAAATTCATCAATTTTTAGTATTTTTACTCATTTTCACTATCATTATGCTCAATATGTTTATGTATTATCATTTTTACTCTGAGTCACTTGGGAATAACTTGTGGACATCATGCCTCTTTCTCCTTATTGTCTTAGTATGCATTTTCTACAACAAGATGGTCTTAATTAACACTGTACAGCAATTAAATTCAATAAACTTAAAATTGATACAGTATTGTTATGTAACATACAGTCCATATTCCTATTTTCTCTATGTCCCAATAATGTTCTTTGTAGGATTTTTTTTTTTTTTCTTGTAGGATCCAGTTGAGAGTCACATATTGTACTTAGATGTCAGGTCTGACTTTGTCCTCTTTAGTAGCCTATCCTAAGTCACTGAAGTAAGGAGTCTACTTCAAATTATTGAACAATGTGGTCATTCAAGGTGGAGGAGCTTATGGGCTGGAAGAAAGAGTAGTTCATGGCTTTGAAAAACCCTGGGTAGTTCATTCAACATCAGCAGAAAACTTGAAACATTGCAGGCAAAGAAGGCAAAAATACTGGGGTAGGGGGCTAGAGGTGAGAGATAGATCTGTAAAGAAAATTAGTAGGGTGGTTGAGTGTGTCAGGGAATGCTTCCTGGAGGAGGGGACTGTCTTTTTGAGAAGGTGAAGAGAGTTTCAGCACACAGGGCCAACTCAGATGTGGGTGGACGGTGGCAGCCACTCTGGCAGTTGAGAGGCAGGAACTGAGCAAGTTGATGCGGAGGTGGCTGGAGAGGCTATAGGTTGGCAACATCTCCCCATTACAGTGTCTCTTTTTGTGTGTTTAAAAGCCCCATCTCATCTTCTTATTTGTTCAATCTGTTTATATTTGCCTCTTTTTTCTTTTCCTTCCTCCTATATTCTTTTTACTCTGAGAAAAATTTTTCCTTTAAAATATTGTTAAATATTTTAACAAAAGATTGTTTAAATCTTAAAAGCCTTCTGCGTGCCCTTCCCTAATCATACCCACTACCTACTCCTGAAGAGGCAATGACTAGTTCGATTATTACTTTTATGAAATCATTCCTATATTGTCTTATAACATTACACCCTTTGTGTTGGTAAAAAATAGCCAACTGCTCCTTATTTATCTGTCAACCATCATTCTAATACACTTTCTGCATCCCTGTCTTACACTGTTATACTCTTGGTAATTCATTGCTTAACTCTATGTCATTTTTCAGTCTCTTCAATTTACATAATTCTTTGACTCTCGTTCTGTTCTCTCTTGTTCTGTGTTTCACAACATATCTTTATTCTCACTCTCTTTCTTCTGGTCTTTTTAGTTTTTCTTGGACACCAACAAAAGTCCAGTACAACTTTACTCTCTTCCTATTAATTTCATGTTCACGGATGTATTTATTTCTTTATTAATCACCAAAGACCTAGTTGTGTACTAGGTGCTACAAGGGAATGAAATATCAATTCTTTTCTCCAATTCATTAGTGAAAACCACGTTAATACTTTGGCAGCTACCATCTATTGTGTGCTTCCATACACCAGGCACTGTGCTAAACATTTCCTGAATACCTGGTTCTCATAACTCTTTGAGGTAGTTAGTATCATCTTCCTTTTACAGAAGAAGAAATGGTCGCAGAGAGGTTAAGTAGCTTGCCCAAGGTTACATAGCTGATAAAGACCAGGCCTGGAGTCTGAGTCCTGTTTGATTCCAAATCTGGTGCTCCTGGGGTAGCTCTACCATTGACGACATGTGGACATTAATGGGCAGTAGGAGAAGAATAAACTTATAACTTTTCCTCAGTCATGTCAGAATCTCCCCATTGCCTGCTGCTGGAGCTTCTCCCTGACAACGAGCTTCTAGACTGAGTGAGCCTCTACTTAATCCTCACAATGAAATCTATAAGCAAAGTCAGGAGTGTTGGGCACCTTTGAAAGGGTGGTGGATTAGGACTCAGGTAGTACTGTTGACTTCTAATGCTGCTGCCCCACCTTTCAAAGCACTTCACAACCTATGTATGACCCGGATAATATTTCTATATTCTATATTTTCAGATGAAGAAAATAAAACATAGACAGGTTAAATAATTTGCTCAGAATTATATAGCCAGAGCTGAGACTTGAACCCACGTGGGCTGGCTCTAGAGTCAGGCACAAACTATACCCCACCACTGTCCTTCTTCTGGAACTGTAAGGCTGAAGGTTGCTGTTTGCCCACAACCTCTCCTCTTCAGCCTAGTAAGTTAACCTCTCTTTTAGTGGTAGTGGAGATAGAAAAGGAAACGTGGTGAAGTGATGGAGGGAGGGATCCCAGGACTCCCATCCCATGGAGAGAAATGGCTTGTTAATTCTCCCAAGACTCCAGAGCCTCACAGCCCACAGACAATTAATTAGCCACGGGTGCTAATGATGATTAAGAAAGAAGGAGATGATTCAGAGGAAATGTGCCAGCATTGGTGCTCCCTGTGGTAAGTAAAAAGGTCACTGCTGCTCCTCTGTGTCATTGAGGAGCACAAGGTCATGTTTTCTCATTGCCACCTCTCCTGAGTGTGCCCCATTCTTTTCTCTCAAGTCTCATTTGAGCCCATGTAAGACTTCATTATTTCTTGTTTCTTCTCTACTTGTTGACATTTGGATATAATTTACATGCAATAAAATGCACAGATTTGAAATATATGCTTTGATGAATTTTGATGACTTCAATGAAGAAACAGAAGATTTCCATCATCCTACAAACCTTCCACTTGCCTCTTTCCTTGATACTTAGTTTTGCCTCTTCTAGGACTTCATACAAATGGAATAATATATACTCCTTTGAGTAAGAATTCTTTCACTAGGAGTAATTATTTTGCAATTTATTCATGTTGTTTCATGTATCAGTAGCTCATTTCTGCTTTTAAAATCAACTTCAGTCTGGGCATGGTGGCTCACATCTGTAATCCCAGCAATTTGAGAGGCCAAGAGGAATGGATCACTTGAGCCCAGGAATTCGAGACCAGTCTGGGCAACATAGCCAGACCTTGTCTCTACAAAAAGTACAAAAACTTAGCCAGGTGTGGTGGCCTTCACCTGTAGTCCCAGCTCCTTGCGGGGCTGAGCTGGGAAGATAACCTGAGCCTAGGAGGTTGAGGCTGCAGTGAGCTGTGATCATGCCACTTCACTCTAGCCTGGGTGACAGAGTCAGACCTTGTCTCAAAAAAACATAAAATAAAATAAACTTCTTTAAGGTAGAATTTACATGTAATAAAATGCACACATTTTAAGTATATTGTTCAATATACTTAGGAGGTCAAGGCTGTAGGGAGCCGTGATTGCACCACTGCACTACTGCACTCCAGCCTGGGTGACAGAGTGAGACCCTGCCTCAAAAAAAAAAAAAAAAAAAAAAAAGCAAGCAAGCAAGCATTCATACATTCATACCAGCTGATTTCATTGACATAACTTTCCTACAACAGGAAAAACAAATCTAGCAAGATAGAAATCAGATGATTGGTTGTCTGGGACAGGGCATAGGATAACTTTCTAGAATAATGAAAATGCATGCTCTATATCTTGAATGCGGTATTGGTTATCCAGGTGTGTACACTCGTCAAAACTTATTGAACAATATACTGAAAATGTGTGAATTTTATTACCTGTAATTTGTACTTCAATGAAATTTACTTTTTTTATGTTTTTTGAGACAAGGTGTTACTCTGTCACCCAGGCTAGAGTGCAGTGGTATGATCACAATTCACTGCAGCCTCAGCCTCCTGGGCTCAACCCCCCAAGTAGCTGGGACTACAAGTGCAGGCCACCACACATGGCTAAGCTTTGTACTTTTTGTAGAGACAGGGTCTCGCTGTGTTGCCCAGACTGGTCTCGAATTCTTGGGCTCAAGTGATTCACTCACCTTGGACTCCCAAAATGCTAGAATTACAGGCATGAGCCACCATGCCTGGCTTCATGCCTTATTTCTGGCTTCCGTTATCCAGCTTGTTATGGAAATTCATTCGTAGTGTTTCATATATTAGTAATTTGCTCCTTTTTATTGCTAATAGTATTTCACTGTATAAATATATCACAGTTTATCCATTCATGCATTGATGGGCATTTGGGTTGTTTCTAGTTTTGGGCTGCTATGAAAGAAGCCACAATTGTTGGGTGTGGTGGCTCACACCTGTAATCCCAGAACTTTGGGAGGCCAAGGTGGGAGGATACTTGAGCCCAGGAGTTTGAGACCAGCCTGGGAAACATGATATAACCCTGTCTCTACAAAATAATACAAAATATTGGCCGGACATGGTGGTGCATCCTGTAGTCTCAGCTACTTGGGGGGCTGAGGTGGGAGGACCACTTGAGCCCAGGAAGTTGAGGCTGCAGTGAGCCATGATCATGCCACTGCACAACAGCCTGGGTCAAAAAAAAAGAAGAAGAAGAAGAAGAAGTGAACAGTTAGTTGTGTTGCATATAGTTCTTTGTTCTTTGTGTGAACACATGTGTTCTTTATTTTGGGTAAATACCTAGAATTGGAATTTCTGAGTCATTTGATGTCTGTTTATCTTTATAAGAAACTGCTAAACTGCTTTCCAGAGTGATTGTGCCATTTACACTCCCTACAGCAATGAGAGTTCCAGATGTTCCACATCCTTGATAATACTTGGAATTGTCAATCTCTTGGTTTTAGGCATTCTATCGGCTGTGAAGTGCTCCCTCAAGTCGTTTCAATTTGCTCTGTGATGGTTAATGGTGTTAAACATCTTATCATGTGCTTTATTGGTCCTTACATGTCTTTTATTCAAATTATTTTTCATTTTTTTAACTGTGTTATTTGTCTTATTAAAACTGTAGTCATATCTTATAATAATATAATAAAGTAATATAATAAGTATTTATGGTAATACTTTGAGATTATGCAAGTATCTTTTTCTCATTATAGTTTTGCCTACTAATTTTAGCATCCACAAATGAGTTTTGACTGTAACAATTACTATTGGGCTGTTTGCCTAATGATAACTTTCATCATTTCTCCTGTTTGTTATTTTGAATTCTGTAAGAGCTGTTCCTCTCTTCCTATTCGTTTACTGTTTATTTTCTTTATTCATATCCAGTAATGACTCCTGGATGTTTATTTTATTCTTTCTTCATTATTCTCATTATTTACTTTGCTGCTTACGTTTTCCCAGATTTGGCTGTGGGGAAATCCTTTAGCTTGATTACTGTGAGTTTTTTGATGTGTCCTCATTTTTTTTTAAATCACTTCTTTTGTTTCTGGCACCATACAGTATTCCAGGGTTATGTTGTATGTTCTCTTTCCTCTCTCTGGGATCAGCCATCTCTCCAAGGACTCCTGGTTCTTTTTACCAGAAAATCGTATACAGTTGACCCTTGAACAATGTGTGGGTTAGAGGTGCTGACCCCCTCATACATTTGGAAATCCATGAATAACTTTTGACTCCCCTAAACCTTAACTACTAATGAACTACTGTTAACCAGAAGCCTTACTGATCATATATACAGTTGACTGACACATATTTTGTATGTTGTATATATTATGTACTGTATTCTTACAATAACGTGAGCCAGAGAAAAGAAAATGTTGTTAAGAAAATTATAAGGAAGAGAAAATACACTGACAGTACAATACTGTATTTATCAATTATGTAAGTTTGTGTCATCTGTTAAGAAGATGAATCATCAGTCAGAAATGGCAGGAAACTGCAGCAGCAGACCTCAATCTACAGCACATATCAAGCAATTCAACTTTTTCCTGTAATGTTATGGCTTTTCTCTGTCTCCTGGGAAAACTTCCAGCATCACTATATGGGTCTCCCGGTGTTATTCAAGCTTTATGGAATTGCACTAAACACAATTAAAAATACACAAGATCCTGGGCGCAATGACTCACACCTGTAATCCCAGCACTTTGGGAGGCCGAGGGGGGTGGATCACTTGAGGTCAGGCGTTCAAGACCAGCCTGGCCGTCTTGAACCAAAGACCGTCTCTACTAAAAATACAACAATTAGCCAGGCGTGGTAGTGCATGCCTCTAATCCCAGCTACTTGGGAGGCTGAGGCAGGATAATCACTTGAACCCGGGAGGCAGAGGTTGCAGTGAGCTGAGATCATGCCACTGCACTCCAGCCTGGATGACAGAGCAAAACTCTGTAATAAACAAACAAACAAAAGAAAAACAGAACAACCGCAAGAACCGTGAGACATCACTTTTTCCTAAAGAGAAGATGAACTGCTTACATGGGAATGATTAGTATTACATGGCATTTTAATCCCATACTCCCAACACTTGAGCTCACCCAATAGTAACAGGAGGTGGCTACACAATTATTATAGTAGGACAGTATGTACTATGACTAATTTTATGCAGTTATGATTTAATACTGTATTTTATGATTGTTTATAAGTATTTGTGTGTGAGTTTTAATAAATTTTAACTTTTTATAATAGATTTGTATATATTTTATAGTAAATGATAAAGTATGCTAGTATCTACGTATGTTTTATATGCATTTATGATATACCTAATTGTTTCTTAATTATTTTGATGTTTCTAAGCTATGAAGTTTGCGAGTTTTTTCAAATTGTCACAAAGGTACAAAAAATTTCCAGCATATTTACTGAAAAAAATCTACATTTAATGGACCCATGCAGTTCAAACCCTTGTTGTTCAAGGGTCAACTATATTGTATTTTTCAGTTCCAGCATTTCCGTTTGGCTTTTTAAAATGGCAGTTTCTACATCTCTCTCCTAAAATTCATCATTTCTTTACCCATTGTATAAATCTTTCCCTGTGGATTCTTTAAAATACTATAGTGATTTTAAAGTTTCCATCTGATAATTCTAACATTTGGGTGGCGTTTGGGTTTGTTTTTATTGAGGATTTAAAACTGTTTGTCTAATATTTCTGTTTCTTCACATGATTGGTGATTTCCTGTTTTACACTTGATGATGTGAGTAATGTGTTACAGAGATTTCGTATTCTATTATCTTTATCTATTTCGTATTCTGTTATCTTTCTCTGAAGCGTATTGAATCTTGTTCAATAAGCAGATATATTACCCACTTATCACTTTGAACTTCTGAAAAACTGGCTTTACATTTTGCTGGAATGGATCATTGCAGTTTTTTCTTGGTTCTAGGGTGAACTCCTTAAGCCTTGGTTGTCATTTTGACTTCTAGGATCTGGTCCTTTTGGGGTTTCAGTTAAAGCCACATTATTTTCAGGTGTCTGTTAATGGTAGCAGAGCCTAATCCTAAGTGAAATCTGAAATCCCCAGCTGACAGAAGAAAGTACCAAATAACTTGCATGAGAAGTAGGCGGCAGAGCCTGGATTCACTCCAAGATGGCCTGACTGCTACAAAGTGGAAATGGGCCATTGGTCAACACATCATCCTGCACTTATGACTGCATTAGTTATTCCAGTTGCTTTGTCAGGTTGGACAATTTTTGCACATTGACATCAGTCCCAAGTACCAGGCTCAGCAATTGTCTCAGAATTACTTTTTTTTTTTTGTTAGGTTTGTTCTCTGATTTTAGCTAATTATAAATTTCTTTGCTTTCAGATATATTATGGGCTATATTATCAATGTTTCTAAGTTTTGCAGTATGTAAAAGATTAGTGGAAAATAAATTTTGGGGAGTAGGGAAGGCACAGAATCACAATAGTTAACCTACTATAGCCACCAACTTTTCATGGCCCTTTGCCTGTCAACTAGTGATGAGCACTGAAACTGGTTCCCATTGGTGCATAGCTTATAGCCAGCTCCATTCTGAGCTGATGACTATATAAAAAATATACTATCCCTTCCCACACTATCTGCCTATCTGAATATGTAAAACACGCACAGTTGCAAAACTAAAAAATAACAACAATAATAAGATAAGACATATAATGAATAGTCCACCTCTCATTCCTGTTCCTCAGGCAACTCACAGAGTCAGTGTCTCCTCACAGAGGTGTTGTATGCACATTTTAGCATATGTGTATATTTTCTTCCTTTCTAAATAACAAAATATTATACATATATTTTGCAACTTGGCTTTTAAATTTAATTCAACTGTATACACCAGCATTTATTTAGTTGTCTATTGATAAGTGTTGTTCCCATTTATTTCGGTTGCAAATAATTATTTCAAATGAATATTCTTGTACATGGCTTATTTCACACATATATAAGTGTACTAATAGGGCCAGGCATGGTGGCTCATACCTGTAATGCCAGCACTTTGGGAGGAGGAGGCAGGCAGATCACCTGAGGTCAGGAGTTCGAGACCAGTCTGGCCAGCATGCTGAAACCCCATCTCTACTAAAAATAAAAATAATAAATAAATAAATAATAGCTAGGCATGGTGGCGCATGACTGCAATCCCAGCTGCTCAGAAGGCTGAGGTAGGAGAATCGCTTGAACCCAGGAGTCGGAGGTTGCAGTGAGCCGAGATCGCGCCATTGCACTCCAGGCTGGGAGGCAAGAGTGATACTCCTTAAAAAAAAAAAAAAAAGTGTACTAATAGGATAAGTTCCTAGAAGCAGAATTGCTGAGCTAGAGGATATGAACACGAAAATTTTTAAATTATATTTTTATTATAATCTTTGATACTACAGATAAATAAATGTAACCCATATAGAATAATATAATGTAACACTATAAAGCATAATAGTAGCATAATGAACACTCATGGTTTTTACATTTTTATAACAGCCTTATTGCTTACATATGTAGTTCTAGATACTATATTCACTTTTGCTTATGTTTAGTTTTCTTTGGAACATTTGTTTTAGATAATATTACTTTACCTTTAATAAAGTGAATATACAGTATGTCTCTCAAGTAATAAATTGCTTTAACAAACATTAAGTTCTCTTGGTTAAACTTCAGATTCTGAATATGGCAAGATGAAATAATATCAGGGCTTCTAATGCCCTCTTACTTCCTGTAGAAAATCTTCTAGTAGCTTATATCAGCATTTAGATTGGGCTTCATTTTTGTTAAAAAGCAGACATATCCTGAATTTCAAGTAGTTCCTCTTTTTCTCTGTCTCACTATGTAGTTTTGCTTGCTTTTGAGATTTATGGAGAGTATCATACTTTATGTAGTCTTACTCATCTTGCTTTTGTTAGATATAGTGAACTCCAAGTTTCTCTTCAAAGAATCAGTATGTCAGCATATTCATCTCTCTTATTCTTTGATTCTCCATTTGAAAGTTGAGCTTCCGGGTTCTCTTCACCCTCTTGCCTCTAGTTTCAGTAAACAACTTTCCTGTCAGTTCTAATCAGTAGTTCATATCTGTTCCCCTGGTCACCTGCTCCATCCGGAGTCACCCCTGGCCACCTGCTTTGACTTGAATCATCCTGAGTCACCTGTTCTGTAACCACCCTTCCCACCAAACTACCCACCCTGCCACTCTGGCTCATACCCCTGCTCTCTTTAAAATAGCCAATCGGAATTAGCTTAGATTGTGCGGTCCAAACCTAGCCAATAGGGGAACGACACAGCAGTAGGGTCTACCTGCCTCAGGAATAAGAACTCCTTCCCCTCCCTTGTCCAGGTGTGCTCTTGCCGTTACTCCATCCATGAGTCGCACCCTCCTATAGAAGTAAAAATTCCTTGCTGAGAAAATTAAATTTATGTCTGAGTGCTATTTCTTTGTGGCACAGTGGAATAAGCATTTGTTTCTAACACTTTTTTCACTCAATAGGTTCTAGCACATTCATCCGTATTGTTGTTTGCAGGTATGATCCTTCTATTTATGCTGCTTATGATATTCTACAATTTGGTTACCTATCTCCCTAATACTGATAGGCATTTGGTTGTCTTGGTTTGGTATGTCCATTTTAAATTTTGGTAGGTATTTTCAAACTGTTCTTCTTTGAGTGTAGACTTTTTTCCCAATCACCAATAAATGAGAATACACAGTAACTTTCTGACTGAGTTTGGTTGGCATTTTTGAAGCAATATTCTAGATCTCAAAGCAGTTTAGAAACTCTTTCATGGACGTTATTAAAGAGACTAGAAAGAGACATCTGTTCCAAGTAGGCCTCCATGGGGGCAGTGACAGGCCCAAGAGCATCCCGTCAGCCAGGGCCACATTGGGACACTCGTAGATAACCGCAACAATTGTTTTATAACTTGGCAAGATCTCCATACCATCATCTTTTACTTTTGTTACTGGAAAGGGATCCTGATCCAGCCCCCAAGAGAGCGTTATTGGATCTTGCACAAGAAAGAATTCAGGGTGAATCCATAGAGTAAACTGAAAGCAAGCGTATTAAGAAAGTAAAGGAAAAAAAGAATGGCTACTTTATAGGCAGAGCAGCCCTGAGGGCTGCTGGTTGACTATTTTTATGGTTATTTTTTGATTATATACTAAACAAGGGGCGGCTTATTCACGAGTTTCCCAGGAAAGAAGTGGGAAATTCCTGGAACTGAGGGTTCCTCCTCTTTTTAGACCATATAGAGTAACTTCAGGACATTGCCATGGCATCTGTAAACTGCCATGGCCCTGGTGGGAATATTTTGTGGCATGCAAATGTTTTATTTAGCATATAATGAGCAGTGGGAGTGACCAGAGGTCACTTTCGTTGCCATCTTGGTTTTGGTGGGTTTTGGCTGGCTTCTTTACTGCTTCCTTTTATTTGCAAGGTCTTTATAACCTGTACTTTGTGCTGATCTCCTCTCTCATCCTGTGACTTAGAATGCCTAACTTCCTGGGAATGCAGCCTAGTAGGTGTCAGCCTTATTTTACCCAGCCCCTATTCAAGATGGAGTTGCTCTGGTTCAAACACCTCTGACACTTTAGCTGGTTTTCTGAATTTGTCAGAGGGGTAAATGATGTAGTTTGGATGTTTGTACTCTCCAGATCTCATGTTGAAATGTGACCCCCAGTGTTGGAAATGGGCCTACTGGGAGGTGTTTGGGTTGTGGTGGTAGATCCCTCATGAATGGCTTGGGGCTGTCATCATCGTAATGAATGAGTTCTCACTCCATTAGCTCCCATGAGAGCTGGTTGTTTAAAAGAGCCTGGCATTTTTCCCACTGTCTCTTACCTCCCTCTCTTGCCATGTGACACGCCTGCTCTCCTTCACCTTCCGCCATGAGTAAAAGCTTCTTGAGGCCTCACCAGAAGCAGATGCTGGTGCCATACTTCTTGTATAGTTGGCAGAACTATGAATCAATTAAACTTTTTTTCCTTATAAATACCCAGCCTCAAGTATTCCTTTATAGTATGCAAAAGAGACTAATACAGCAAATGAAAAGAGATCTGTCTCTGAAAGAACTTATTTTGACATAGAGAGAGACAGAAAAAGTCAGATTGACACTGGGTAAGAAGCAAGGAGGTCAGGTCCCAAGATGAAATCCTGCCTGTGGTCAGCAAAGGGGCACCAAGGTGTCTGGGACAGTCCCGGCCCTGGCTTTGGGCAGGGAGGGAATTTCCCATAGGAAAGGAAAAGTAAAGAGAGAGAGAGAGGTCAGAGTCCAGGTTTGTTGTTCATATGGTTTCTTGAAAGGGCACTATTTCCCAGAATCCAGGTCCTCTCTGGGTAGGGAATCCCCTGAATTAGTTTTTTCTGAGAGTATATTAGATTTGCCCTCACAGTAACCCCATGCTGGAAATACCCAACTGCAGTAGCACTTTTCTCCCTGCCTTTTCCCACTGAAATAACAACAATATAGGAAGAACACAAGGACTATAGAAATACAGATTAGCGTTTGAACCCTTGCTTACCAGCTACTACTAATATGATTGTGGATGAGGTAGCTTCTTACTTATTAACAGGGGTACTAATACAGGTGGTTCCTTACAATGATTCCACTTATGATTTTTTATTTAATAGTGATGCCAAAGCAATACATACTCAGTAGAAACCTACTTCAAGTTCCCATAAAATCGTTCTGCTTTTCACTTTCAGTACAGTATTTAATAACTTAAATGAGATATTTCACACTTCCGTAGTAAATATGCTTTTTGTTAGATAATTTTGTCCAACTGTATGCTAATGTAAGTGTTCTGAGTATGTTTAAGGCAGGTTAGGTTAAGCTATGATGTTTGGTGGGTTAGGTGTATTAAATGCATTTCTAATTTTGGATATTTTCAGTGTACAATGGGTTTACTGGGATGTAACCCTGTCATAAGTGAAGGAGCACCTGTACTTACTTCATTAAAATGCTGAAACAGTAAATTAGGTAACATTTAATAATAAGTTGTGCAGTTCTTGAAATTTAAGTACTCACTAAATATTACTTTTCCTTTTTTGTTATTTACTTACTTTTCATTCATTTATTAATTCATTTGTGCATTTAGTAAACATTTATAAATTATTTCCTGTGCCAGACAGCATGCTGGAGCAGTGCTAAAGATACAAGTTAATTAAGACACAATCACGACCTTCAAGATTCCTACTGTTTTCTAAAGATTACAGACAAGCAGACGATGCTATTGTTGAAGAAACATGCTCTGAGAGCCATTTGAAGGAAGCGTAGAGGATAGAAGATGGACACATAACCCAGGATGGGGAGGAAAAGAGTTAGGGAAGGCTTTTTGACGAAGATGCTGTTTACACCATGTGTTCTTATAAATTCATAGTGGTGGGGATAGAGTTGGAGGAAAAGGCATGCTCAGTGGCATGGAGATGGCAGAGAGATTGGGGTGTTCAAGGATATGCTGGGAATTCAAGGAATGAGAATTCCCATAGACACAGACACCGCTAGACATAGAGATCTGCAGCTTAGGTTGGGGCTGTGGGTATAGATCCAGGTGGCTTCAACAGACAAAGATCTTTCCTGAGAAAAGGGAAAAGTTTTCAACACAGAAAGACCATCCCATGTTTGGAATGAGGTTTGCAAATAGATTGCTTGAGGGGAGAAGTACGTGATCAGAAAGCATTCTTTGTCTATTAACTCCTGCCCAGCAAAAGTGAAAGAAAATTCACGGGAGCATGCAAGAACAAAGGGCACAGCAAAGCTGGACAAACTCAGCAATCCAGGCAGGGGATTTCCAGCTCAGCGCTGGTATATAAGCTGCATGCAAAGTCCTTTTTCTGTCTCTGGTTTCTGGCCCCTTGACTGCAGAGATGGCTCCCAATGCTTCATGCCTCTGTGTAAGTTGGGATTTGATAAAGGGGATGGGGAAAGGAAAAGCACTTTCAAGAGTTGGGGAGAGATCTTAGAAACGGGGGATGGGCAGTAGTCAGGGCTCTGGGTGGCTGGGCAGGCATCCTTAAGGAGAAGAGGCTGGCATCGACATTTGCAGAATGGGAAGAGGGATTGTCTGAAGAGAAGCTGGTTATCTGGCTTCTGTGTTCTTTTTTAAATAAAACATTGGACTAGCTACTCTTAGGGATAAATGGTAGAAGAAAAAGTGGGGGTGAGCTTTGTGTTCCACAGGGCTGGTGAGATTTGAAATTATGGTAACATTTTTTAGGGTTCTTAAACTTAATCTTCCCTCTCCTTTCAAAGGAGAGCTTCACAAAACTCATTTATCGGAAGTTGTTAATGATCTAACACATTACATTGCATAAGAAAATATGCACCATGGAGAGAACCTGGAATTAATGCAATGCTTAACACAGAGCCTCCAGTGAAGAAATGTCTGCAATATCTAGATTGGGAAAATACTTCTGAATGGAGTATGAGGGAGGTCTTCTCAGGCTTTCAAGTGGCCATTAGGGGTGAGTTTTCTCATCTTTCAGGATTTCCCAGCTATTGAAGTAAGACTTAGATATAGTCCCTACCTTCTGTGAGTGAGGCCCTAGTCTTATCAAAGGAGATCACATTCTATATTAGTGTTACCAGGGGGTCTTTGCTCCCAGAGCTCCCAAGATGGTGGCAGGCTGCTTCCAAAATGGCGGTGGGCTGCTTCCAAGATGGTGGCAAGCCTCCTGTTCTCTGACCTGGGGTTCTTGGCCTCATGGATTCCAAGGAATGGAATCTTGGGCCATGTGGTGGTTGTTACAGCTCTATTAGAAGCTGTGGGTCACAGAAGAGAACCATGGACCCAGTGACTAGTGTTCAGCTCGATTAGGATGAACCCGGGCACTTAGCTGTGCAGAACAATGGTAAGCCTTTAGCCCGATCAGGAGCGGCAATGGGCGCCTCACTGGTTCAGAAGCACAGTGGACACCCTGCCGGATCTGGAGGGATGGAAGTCAGCCGCGGGTCTGCGACGGTGGCAAACAGCAGTGGTGAATGGCGAGCAAAAGCTCAGCTCGAGCCGTAAGAAACACGGACCAGAAGACTGCAGTTGCAAGATTTAATAGAGTGAAGACAGAGCTCCCATATAAAGGGAGGGGACCCAAAGAGGGTAGCCTTTGTTGGCTCGAATGCCTGTGTTTATATCTCGATCGTTGTCCCTCCCACTGTGATCTCAGGCAATAGATGATTGGCTATATCTTTACCTCCTGTTTTTGCCTAATTAGCATTTTAGTGAGCTCTCTTTACTACTTGATTGGTCGGGTGTGAGCTAAGTTGCAAGCCCCGTGTTTAAAGGTGGTTGCAGTCACCTCCCCAGCTAGGTTTAGGGATTCTTAGTCGGCCTAGGAAATCCAGCTAGTCTTGTCTCTCATTAGATAGAAATAAAAACACAAGAAATATAAATTAACAAGAAACACTGAACATAGTGTCTCGGTAATTTGTAAGTTATTATTATAAAGCAGTGGGATATTTGAAAAGAAACTAACAGTTCAGTGATTATGTGTCCTACCCAGGATTTCCTTCTGAAGTATTGACAGAGGGTATCCTATAGCTATGAGTATCTTCATGAGGCTGTCATATTTTGGAAATTCTCTTTGATAGTTGTTTTTAGAGTCTGATGTACATCTTTTGAAGCCTCATATTTACTTTTCGACATTTGACAAAATTTATCTGGATAGGAGAGGCAGGTAAATAAGGTGGAAAATCACTAATTACATTTTGAGATGGATAAAGGTATGTTTTTTACATCCATTGAAATGCACAGAAAAACGAAATGTAAAGATTGTCAACTAAAAAAAATCACACAATTCATAAATTTAGAAGGGGAGTTTATTTCTTATGAAAGGTTATAGTCTGCAAGGTAGCCATTCTGACAGGCTGGGAGGCTTTGCTTCTGATTGAAAACCAAAAGCAAGCACTTTGCAGGAGGAAAGGTGACACAGGAATTTATGCTGCAGGGGTTTGCTAAGTATACATATCCAATAGGTTATAGCAGAGGCAATGAATATTCAGGAAGAGGGTCCTAATGCATGCATATTGAATAAGCTTGCATGTTACATACCACCCATGGTCACTCTGAAGTGGAGACTTAACATTTAATTGCATTACAGTTAGGCCTTATACATGAAAATGTGAAGCAGGGACACAAAGGCATTCAAATGCGCAGCTTCTGTAAACTAGCCAGAACCAGTCCATGGTCAGTGGTCTCTTATCAGGAGAAAATTACTGAAATCAGTCTTTTGTCCAATTAAAACTGTAGTTATGGCTTGTGGAACAGAGGGTCAGTTAGCCTGTGTTCCACAACACGGGGTGAGCTGTAATTGTTTTAATATTGTTCCTCTCAAGGCCCATGCTTGTTTAGCTGCTAGAGAAAAAAGAAAAAACTTTGTGGCAGAACATAGTTTATTCTTTAAGTGTAGGGATGCATGACTTAACTCTTGCCTGTTATAACCCTCGGTCTTGTTTATAATTTGCTATCTTATTGCCACAAAGAATCCACTCTCTCAGTCCTATAATCTCTAACATTGCTGGTCAGTTGTGTCTAAACTGCAAAAGGGAGAAGATATAATGAGGCATGTCCAACCTCCTGTTCCATCATGACTGAAATGTTTTATTTATTTATATTTTTGAGACAGAGTCTGACTCTGTTGCCCTAGCTGGAGTGCAGTAGTGCCATCTCCACTCACTGCAACCTCTGCCTCCTGGATTCAAATGATTCTCATGCCTCAGCCTCCTGAGTAGCTGGGATTACAGGGACTCACCACCATGCCTGGCTAATTTTTGTATTTTTAGTAGAGACGGAGTTTCACCAAGTTGACCAGGCTGGTCTCAAACTCCCAGCCTCAATTGATCAGCCTGCCTCAGCTTCCCAAAGTTCTGGGATTACAGGTGTAAGCCACCACCCTTGGCCCAATGACTAAGTTTTTAAAGTTTCTCTAGGGTCCCCCTGAGCAAAAGAGCGTCCGTTCAGTTGGTTGGGGGCTCAGGATTTTATTTTCCATTCTCAAGATTGAAAAAAAAGGTGTGATTATAAAGGAATGGGACAAATTATCTTATTTGTGTTGTAACTTGGTAATTCCAAAAAAGAAGTTCCAAGAAAGAGAGGGTCACTGGCTACTGAACAGGAGCTAGAGGACCAGATAGATAGTGGAAGCGGGGGAGCCATTGTGGTGGGGAGTAGAAGTGTAAGGGAGGCAGGCATCCTAGGTAACTGTCTTGTGGCTTTCACTTCCCAGGTGCATGTCCGTTCCGAGGAAGGGGATTTAATGACCTTTGATGCCAACCCAGATGACAGCGTGAAAAAAATCAAAGAACATGTCCGGTCTAAGACCAAGGTTCCTGTGCAGGACCAGGTTCTTTTGCTGGGCTCCAAGATCCTAAAGCCACGGAGAAGCCTCTCATCTTATGGCACTGACAAAGAGAAGACCATCCACCTTACCCTGAAAGTGGTGAAGCCCAGTGATGAGGAGCTGCCCTTGTTTCTTGTGGAGTCAGGTGATGAGGGACAGAGGCACCTCCTCCAGGTGCGAAGGTCCAGCTCAGTGGCACAAGTAAAAGCAATGATTGAGACTAAGACGGGTGTAACCCCTGAGACCCAGATTGTGACTTGCAATGGAAAGAGACTGGAAGATGGGAAGATGATGGCAGATTATGGCATCAGAAAGGGCAACTTACTCTTCCTGGCATCTTATGGTATTGGAGGGTGACCACCCTGGGGATGGGGTGTTGGCAGGGGTCAAAAAGCTTATTTCTTTTAATCTCTTACTCAACGACCACATCCTTTGATGATTTCCCAAAATTAATGAGAATGAGATGAGTAGAGTAAGATTTGGGTGAGATGGGTAGGATGAAGAATATTGCCCAACTCTCTGTTTCTTTGATTCTAACACAATTAATTAAGTGGCATGATTTTTAATAATGTATTACTGAGACTAGTAAATAAATTTTTAAGGCAAAATAGAGCATTCAAAGCCAGCTTGGAATTTAATTCTTTCTTGATACCTTGTTATTTATGGAAAAACTCTTGTCTCCTTTCCTTTATGACAAGAGAGTAAGTTTTAGGTTGGGATCCATGTTCTACTGATTTCTGTATTTCTGTCTTTGTTAAGTCCAGTGCTTTATTTATATCACTCAATAATGGTTGAACCAAATTGAATTTCTACGTATAGAGCACAGTGAAATGATTTTTTATAAAATGTATTAGTTGCTCTGACATGATCACAATCAAATTACTAAACATTTTAGAAACTAAATTAAACTCCTTCCCCCCCTTCTTCTTTAAAGCTATTTGTATGAAATTAAGTCTGGCACCATGCCCCCTTTTATTCTCTATGTCCCACACCCGACTAAAATAGTTATTATTTCTGGGGATGATGGTGGGCAAGGAAAGGTATTTTCCACAGGAATCTAGCGATTCTGTTTAACTAGTGGGGATTCCTAGGGGTAGATGGACATTGGGAGTGAACAAATTTTCTAAAGCTGGGGGACTGTGGACCACCCTCTCTCCTACCTGCCTTAGGGTCTAGCAGGTCTTCTCCAGGATGAGGGCGCCAGTCTGGGTGAGGGTGGGTGAGGAGCTGGCTTCTGGGTTGACCTCAATATTCTGCTCAGGTTCTGCTGATTGAGCATTTTCTTCTCTTCCTTTTTCATGAGGAGATCCCTGTTCCTGTCTTGAGAACTTGAGTCCCTTCCTCCGTCTTCCTCCCTCCATTTACTCCTCTTTCTGACTCTCTCTCTTGCTCTCTCTCTCATGACTCACTACTAATCACCTGTGAGTTTTTTTCACGGCCTGAGACATGCCCGCCTTCTTCCACACTCATCCTAGTTCCTTGTTTCTTTAAAACTTGCTCAAGAACCAACTCCTGCAGGGGGGTTTCCAGTCTTAACCCCACTCAGCAAAATTCACCACCATTTATGGGCTTTCCTCATCACATTTATGGGTGAAATGCCCCGGGGAGGGCACTGGTCATCTGGCAAGGTCTGCACTAAGTTGGACTGATTTCTGAGAAGAGAGTCCATGGCCGCTTTTTCTGGATGTACCCTCTCCTGCAGGGTAGGGACCATGATTTTCTTGTCAACTTGAGACTTCTGATTGTAGAGACCAAGAGGTCTTCCATGGTCTTCCATCAGATAGGGAGGAAGCTAAAGGCGAGCATCACGTCCATCATCTTCCCTGCGCGTGGAGTTGTGAGGGGTAGGTTTTCCTTCCCTAAACCTGAGTATATAGAGGATTTAGGGATTTTCCCTCAAGAACTAAACATTTCCTCACGGGAGGAAAACATTTCCCCCATTGGACTCCTTAGGGCAAATCTGGCAGATTATCATACAAAAATGAACAGCCTGAAGTCTAAACTGACTCACTAATGGGTATTTCCATCCTTGGGTTGTGGCTTAATACTATCTCCCCTCCCCAACTACTCACTGCCCAGCCTGGCCTCTCCCCAGACTCCGCAGCAGCCTCTTCGCTGCCCCCTTCACTTCCTTATTCCTGAGGGTGTAGATGAGCGGGTTGAGAGCAGGTGTGACTACGGTGTAGAAGAGCGATACGAACTTGCCCCGTGCCTGGTTGTAGCGCTGCGCGGGCTGCAGGTAGGTGTAGATGGCCGAGCCGTAGAACAGGCAGACGGCTGTCAGGTGGGACCCACACGTACCCACCGCCCTCCTCTGGCCTCCGCTGAACCGCATGCAACAGACAGCTCGGGCCACGGCACCGTAGGAGGCCAGGATGACGGCAAACGGCAGCAGCAGGATGACCACGCGGGCGGCGAACATCTGGTTCTCGGTAGTGTCTCCGTCGCCTCCGCAGGCCAGCTTGAGCAACGCCGGCAGCTCACAGATGAAGTGGTCCAGCAGGCAGGGCGCGCACAGCGGCCGCTCAGCCAGGAGCGCGGTTTGCGCAACGGAGTTGGTGAGGCCGCTTAGCCAGGAGGCGCTGGCCAGAGTGCGACATAGGCGCGGGGAGGCGAGCCCCGCGTAGCGCAGCGGGCGGCACACTGCGGCCGCGCTGTCCAGAGCCATCACCGCCAGGAGGACGCACTCGGCCGAACCCAGAGCCAGCGATGCGCACAGCTGGGCCGTGCAGTGGCTGCGCGGCAGCCAGAGCGCTGGTCCGCGCAGGTTGGCCAGCAGCGGCGGCACCACGCTAGTGGTGAAGCCCGCGTCTACCAAGGCCAGGTGGCAGAGGAAGTAGTACATGGGCGTGTGCAGGCGCGGGTCGCGCACCGCCAGCAGCACCAGCGCCGAGTTGCCAGTCAAGGTCAGGAGGTAGCACAGGAGGACAAGGGCGAAGAGGACCGGCTGCAGGGAAGGCCAGTCGGAGAAACCCAGCAGGAGAAAGCGCTCCTCTGCGCTGTAGTTGGCCTAAAGGAGGAAAACTCCCAGAATGTTTGGAAGGTCGAAATAAAAAAGGGTGACTACCCCTTATAAGCAAAGGGAAAACCTTGGAGTGTGGGGTTGGGCTGGGAGAAGGAATGGAAGCATATACAAGGTCAGTTTGTGGATTGTAATCCCATTTACAGATGAGATTACTTAAAAATAAACTCCCTAAGAATAAGGGCAACACTCCAAGCTTGGCCTGGCCAACACTCAGTAGGCAGAATGATCACCTCCGTTGTTTCAGGTACTCTGTGTTTATTTATGCAACAGTTCATGTAAAATGGAGACGAGGCCAGAAGAATCCTTGAGCAGACAGAGCCAGTTGGGCCTCCTAAGTGACCTTAACCTTGCTTGATTTGCAAGCATGTCTGAAACTTTATTTGTGGTGTTTCTTGTAAATGCCTATGTTAAAGAAACACAGAACTTAAGCTCAACCAATCAGAAGCAGCCAACAAAAACGTAATTAGTAACTAGGACTTCCTCATGGGATAGACCAAATAAGGCAACTGTATAACTGTATAACTGTAACCAATGAAATATTATCTTTGCTTTTATCTATTTGTCCTAAAAAGCCTCCTCCTCATGTTCTCTCTGGGGAGCTCCCTAGCCACTTCTGGCTTGGAGCTGCCCAATTCATGGATCACTGCTCAAATAAACTCTTAAATATTTTATTGGGCCTTAGTTTACTTTCTAACACAACCCATTATGCTGCTGATTACTGATTTTTAATTTGTTGTGAATAGAGACTACTCCCAACGTCCATGCCCCTCCCACTGAGGGGAGATCAGCACACGCATACTAGCCTTTAAATCAGAAATCAGTTGGGTAGAAAAAAAGAACACTTTCTGGTAGACTAGAACATCAGGACATCTTGGTTTTACCTACATAGCTCCCTTTAGCCAGTTATATGATATGGGGAAATCTTCATTTCCCTCTGTCTCAATTTTTTCATGTGTAAATCAAGGACTTTGAACTAGATGACATCTAAGTTTCCTGTCCCAACTCCTTGGCTTTACTATCAAATATTAATCAAAAAATAAAATAAAAAGAGAACCCCAGGGAACAAAAGGAACCTCATTCTCCAAAGGGTCTTGTTGAACCAAGTGTCTTAATGGTACAGAAACATATGGTTTATGTGATGGATGAAAGTTTATGTGATGGATAGAAATCTTTCTGCTGCATGACTCCTGACATAAATTATTGTATAGATAACTTATTTTTCACATCATATTCACTGCTGTAAATTACAAAATCACAATAACCTAATTTTTCATTTTTCAGGGGAAAAAACACTGTTCCCTACCAAAACATCCTCTTTGATTTTATGTTTCACTCATTTTATCCTCACTGGGCAGAACAAGCATTAATGTTGTGATTAAGAACCAGGGCTCAGCAGCCAGGGCTCAAACTGCCTGGGTTTGAGTCCTGGCTCTGCCATTTTCTAGCTGAAAAACCTTGGGTATGTTACTTAGCATCTCTCTGCCTCAGTTTCCTCATATGAAAATAGAAATATGTTAAGTGGGCTAAATATGAAAAGCTGTTAGAACAAGGCCTGGCACACAGCAGTTGTTAACTATTGTCATCCTTTAATAAACGCTAACTGTTGTCATATCTGTTTCCCAAATTAAGAAACAGGTTTTTAAGGGGTTCTTATGCTAGGCAGTGCTATAACTGCTATGAACATTTACATCTCTTTTCATTTATTAACTCTAATCTTCACTCACTTGAAAATTAGGCAATAGCCTTATTTTATAGAGTATGTTAGGAGAGTAATTGAAGTGAAATTACTTGCCCAAGGCCACATCATTTGTAAATGCTTAATAGGTTTTCCACTTATATTTGACTAACTTCGAGGTCCTTCCTGTTTGATCAACCAGGATCCACTGTGCTAGAGACTGTGGAGTATAAAAGGACATGCAAAGTCTGACCTATATTTATAGATCATTTTATAATTTGGGGTCATATCAGAGATGAATAAAGTAGGAGAGGTGCCATTCAGGCTTACAGACCAATGGTAGCTAGAGATGTTGAGTTACAAAAGGTCAAATTCTTTAATGTGGTGATTACACAGACACACAACAGTTTAGCCAGGCAAGCTCTAAACCATTCCTCTTCAAATATGCCACACCATGAAAACAGGCACACAATAATAAAACTGCACAGATAACATTCTTGTTACATGTATGCACAAATTCCCCAAAACATAGGCATGTGTGCACCTGTACATATAAACCCATCACCTTCACACATCTAGAAGACAAATCTGTTGTGAAATATATAATATATATATAAATTATATTAAATAATATATTATATAAATATATAATATATATAATATAATATAATGTGTCATCAAACTTCACTTGGTATTTCAGAATGTGCCTCTCGGCACAAGACCATTTTGTTGTAGGGCACTGTAATACCCAACTTACCTTCATGTCTAATCTTTGGCACTAATGTTTACACCTTGAATTTCCAGATAGGTTGGTCTCTTGCTCCTGCTCTGGATTCTCTGGATTTGAAATGGAGTTGGGAGTATTTAATAAAAGATGCAATTGCATAGCTGTGTTGATTTCTGGAATGGGTGCCTGAGATCAGAGCCAGGTATTTCAGGAAGAAGACAAGGGGTAGGTGTCATTGTGCTTGTAAATAGAGGAATAAAAAGAACAGGTAAGAAAGAACCTACATTTGTGAAATTTCAGGATCTAGGCAGAGGTGATGATGTCTGTTCCTGGAGAACCTTGTAATGGGGTACAGACCAGACAAGGACCTGGGCCTTGTGCTGGTAGCAAATCAGCATTAGCTGGTGCGGGCAGCAAATATCCCTCCTGGATCTAAAGGACACAGTTAGAGAGAAGGAGGAAGCATGCTGATGAGTGCTCTCACTAGAGAAAAAACAGGGGACTCAACGTTCCCTGTTATTTAGAAGAGAGGATGGAGCTCTGGGGAATAGATGTCCCACTCCTATTACTAGTACTTTGCATGAAGGTGTCTGGAGAGGAGTCCCCAAGAGTGGGGAAGAGGAAATTCTGGAGGGAAAGTCCCTTTAGGGTAGTGTGCCTCTGGCAGTGTATGAAAGCCAAAGGCAGCATAATTCCCTCTCATTAACATTTCTACTATTCAATTGGAACTGGTTTAGAATTTCATTCTCTGATGGAGTGACCTTAAAGCTAATTGTTTAACTTCAGTGACTCTCAATGTCATCATCTGTAAAAAAAGGAAAATAACCCTTTCTGTCAGGAATTTTGTAGATTTGTTGAAGTCATTCTCAGTTTTGAATGTAGCTTTGACTGTTATGTTATCAGCTTTGCTCCAAAGCCCACCTCCCGACTTGTGGCTGTCATCATTCTCTTTCCCTTTGCTCCTCCTTCCTCCTTGAAGATTTTTGTCCCTGATTCCCTCTCACTCTCTCCAGTACTGTGATGATTCTTGGTGAATTCAGTATCCTCATAGATTACCTTTCTATACTTTCCTCTCAGTTTCTTCCTCAGTGAGAGGTCTGCAAATTCATTGTGGCCCCTCACGCCCCTTGTATCTTCACTTCTCTATCAAGCTTAGACTGTCTCATCAATCACTATTACTCCTTTGCATACCTCAGTGTTCCTGCCCTTTTCACTTGTTACACTCTTTCAGCTAAATTGCTTTCCTATTTAAATCCAACTATAATCCTACTCTCTCCCTATATTTGTTCAGCTGACTGTGGCTGAAGAAAAGCCCATAGCCACACTGAGAGGTTTCACTTTACATTCATGACCACTACTTTAAGAGGAAGAGGCTAATGTCATGGATAATCATATTTCCCTAGTCCACTCACTTTCCCCTCTCCTACGTAACTCATGCATACTTTCTGGTCTCTCCTCAAATCCCCAATACTTCTCTCTCTCAAATAATGTCATCTTTCTCAGATAAAAATTTTACTTCATTTTTTACTGAAAAAATATAAAGCAATAAAAAGAGAAGTTCTTACTAACCCATATGTTCACCTACTTGCATCTGTGCTCACATATAGGACTCCACCTTTTCTTCTGATACTGCTAGGAATATACTATTTTGCATCTGTCTGATGCCAGTACCCCCACTTGCCCACTATATTCCATCCCTATCCACTTATTCAGGGATATTACTCTAGTCTTTCCCCTCTTTCCTGTAATATAATTTGTCCTTCCAGTGGACCATCCCCATCAATACATAAACATACTTTGATTTCACTCATTAAAAAATAATCTTCTCTTGACTTCACTTCCCCCTAGCTACCACCCAAGTCCTTGAATTCTCTTTTGGGTTGGCTCCAACAAGGCTTCTGCACTGGAAACCTTTCATCGAAGGTCACAAACTGACCTCCACATTGATATAGTAGTTTTCAGTCCTCATGTTACTTGACCTGTTAGAAGCTTTTCAATAGAGTGGACTTAGCTTTCCTTTTTGGAACATGCCTTTCACTTCTGCTATGGACTGAATTGTGTCCCCCCCAAAATTCATATGTTGAAGATCTAATCCTCAATGTGATGGTATTTGAAATGGGCATTTTAGGAGGTAATTATAGTTAAAGCGGTCACAAAGGTGAGGGCCAAATAGGATTAGTTTCCTTATAAAAGAGGAAAGGCCATGTGAGGAGGCAGCAAGTAGGGAGTTGTCTGCAAGCCAGGAGGAGAGCCATCACCAGGAACAAAATCAGCCAGCATCTTGATCTTGAACTTCCCAGCCTCCAGAACTGTGAGAAATAAACTTCTGTTGTTGAAGCCACCCAGTTTATGGTATTTTGTTATGGCAGTCTGAGCTGACTGACAGCTTCAAATCACCAAAGTCTCCCAGCTGCTCCTTCTGAATCTCCTTTATTGGTTTCTCCTCCTCTCCCTGCTGTGCCCAGGGTTCAGTCCTCTTTCCTTTTTTACATGCACTTCCCTCATCCAGTCTTATGACATTGTACACCATCTATATGCTGATGACTCCTAAATTTATATTTCCAGCCTGGATTTTTCTCCTAACCTCCAGATTCCTATGTCCAATTGTCTACCCACCAGCAGCTTTTGGTATCTAATACACATCTCAGGTTTAACATGCCATAAACTGATCTCCTTACTACCCACCCTCTCCCCCACGATATGCTTCTTCTGTAGGCTTTCTCATCTCCCGTAATGAAAATCCATTCTTCTAGTTTCTCAGACAAAAATCTTGTGATACTGACTTTTCTTCATCTCACTCACATATAATCTAACCACAAATTCTATTGGCTCTACCTGCAAAAATATGTTGTGAAACTGACAAGTCGTTATCACTGTTAGGACCACCACTCTGGTCTGTCCTTGTCAACATCTCTTGCTTGGACGATTGAAATAATCCTCTGGTTCTTCCCTTAACATTTAGTATATTCTCAATATGGAAGCCAGAGTAACCCATTTATAACAACTCAGATCATACCACTTCTTATCTCAAGATCTTTCAGCAGTTTCCATGTTACTCAGAAAGAAAAAGCCTAGTCACAAGATCTAAAGATCAGTGCCCTCCACCTCAGTACTACTGACGATATTGACTGGATCATCCTTTGTTGGGGGTGCTGTCCTGTGCATTGTAGGATGTTTAGCACCATCTCGGGGCTCTACCCACTAGGTGACAGTAGTGCCTCCTCTCTAATTGTGACAATCAAAACCAGCTCCAGACATTGCCAAATGTCCCAGTGGGAGGCATAATTATCCATGGTGAGAACTGCTGCTTGACTTAATCAGAAAAAATAAACCTCCTGCAGCTAGCTTGGTGTCTGCCTAAACAGCCTCCTAGTTTTGTGCTTGAAACCCAGGGCCCTGGTGGCATAGGCACCAGAGGGAATCTCCTGGTCTATAGGTTTCGAAGATGTGGGGAAAGTGCAGTATCTGTGCCAGAGTGCACCGTTCCTCCCCACACAGTCCCTCAAGGCTTCGGCTTCCCTTGGCTAGGAGAGGGAGTTCCCCGACCTCTTGTGCTCCCCAGGTAAGGCAATGCCCCACCCTGCTTTGGCACACCCTCCATGAGCTGCACCCGCTGTCCAACCAGTCCCAATAAGATGAACTGGGTACCTCAGTTGGAAATGCAGAAATCATCCACCTTCTGGGTCAATCTTGCTGGGAGGTGCAGACCAGAGCTATTCCTATTCGACCATCTTGCCAGCCTCCTCCCCTCATATCTAGCTGTAATTTTGTATCCATGAACCAATCTCTTCCTATCCTTCCCTCTCCCCTCCCTTTGATCCTTCCCATGCTCTAATAATCAAAATTCCACTCTCTATTTCTAATGAGCTCAACATTTTTTAGCTTCCATATGTGAGTGAGAACACATAGTCTTTATCTTTCTGTGCCTGCTTATTTCAGTTAACATGGTGTCTTCCAGGTTCATCCATGTTGCCATGAATGACAGGATTTCATTTTTTTTTCATATCTCTGCCATTTAAAGGGGGTGTTTAATATATTTACATTTAATGTAATTACTGATAGTATAGGATTTTGATCTGCCATTTTGCTACTTATTTTCTTTATATCATGTGTTTTTTATTGCTGTATTCCATTATTACTGCCTTTGTATGTTAAATAAATTTTGTTAGTGTTTTACTTAATTCTCCTTGTTGTTTCTTTTACTATACTTTTTGAGATATTTTTTAAATATTGCCCTGGATCTTGCAATTAATAATTTATAACAATCTAGTCAGATTAATAGCAATTTAATTTCGATAGCACACAAAACCTTTGCTTCCACACAGCTCCATTCTCTTCTGCTTCTTTGTGTTTTTATTGCCACACAAATTACATCTTTATACATTGTAGGCTTATCAGTACAGATTTATAATTATTTAATTATGTATTTGTCTTTTGAATAATATGAGAGAGGAAATTGCAAACAAATTGCATTTATACTGTCTTTTATATTTACCCATGTAGTTACCTTTACTGGAGTTCTTCATTTCTTCATGGGGATTCGAGTTGCTATCTAGTGTCCTTTCATGTCAACCTGCAAGACTGCTTTTATAATTTCCCATAAGATAGGTCTGGTAATTACAACTTCTCTCAGTTTTCAAAATCTGAGAATGTTTAATTTCTAGTTCATTTATGAAGAATAGTTTTGCTGGCTTTAGAATTGTTCATTGACAGTATTTTACTTTTGCTACTTTAAATATGTCATCTCATTGCCTCCTGACTCTGTAATTTTTCATGAGAAATTAGTTCTTATTCTTACTGAGAATCTCTTGTACATGATAAGTCACTTCCCTCTTTTTGTCCTCAAAATTCTTTCTTTGTTTTTTTGGCAGTTTGATTATAATGTTTCTGTGTGTGAATATTTTTGAATTTATTTATTTATTTTTATTTTTATTTTTTGACAGTTTGAGTACCAATAAGTCTTTATTTATTCATTGTATTTTCCCAGGGAAAGGAGAAGGGAAGGCAAGAATCAGCATGTGTTAAAAAGTGATTAGAAAATGGGAAAGGAAGTACCCAGTACAGCAAAATCAACCATCAAATAAACGCACCCCAGTGATGGGGTCACCAAAGCCCAAAGGGGCTCAGTCTCCTGCAGTTCAGGAATGAGGGAAAGGGATCAGGAAAAAAACAAACAGGTACAGGCTTTCCTATCCTACCTCCCCATAAATTCAAGATTTTACACAAAGCTTTGGTTTCTAGTAGTAAACATGGAGTTACATTCGTTCGTCTCCTATTAAACAATCTTGTGGCCACTTTGACATAAGTTTCTAGCACCTGCATAAAAGTTCCTGAGTGACTTGGATATACATTCATATTCCCTTTCTTGGCCTCCTGACCCCACTTTCTACATGGAAGGCCCCCAATTGCATCTCTCTACTTTAGGATTAGAAATTAAAATTAAGTAGGTTTGATCCATCCAAAATACAGCAGTGTCTTTTTTTTTTTTTTTTTTTTTGAGACGGAGTCCCGCTCTGTAGCCAGGCTGGCGTGCAGTGGTGCGATCTCAGCTCACTGCAACCTCCACCTCCTGGGCCCAAGTGATTCCCCAGCCTCCTGAATAGCTGGGACCACAGGTATGAGCCACCACACCCGGCCAATCTTTCTGTATTTCAGCAGAGACGGGGTTTCACCGTGCTGGCCAGGATGGTTTTGAACTCCTGACCCTGTGATCCGCCCGCCTCAGCCTCCCGATGTGCCGGGATCACAGGTGTGAGCCACCGCGCCCGGGCTACAGCAGTGTCTTAAGTGTTTGGCATGAATACATCAAGAAATGGTCGGCCCAGCGTGGTGGCTCATGCCTGCAATCCCAGCACCCTGGGAGGCCAAGGCAGGCAGATCACCTGAGGTCAGGGGTTCCAGAGCAGCCTGGACAACACGGTGAAACCCCGTCTCCACTAAAAACACAAAAATTAGCTGGGCGTGGCAGGCCCTTGTAATCCCAGCTACTCAGGACGCTGAGGCAGGAGAACCACCCGAACCCAAGAGGCAGAGGCTGCAGTGAGCCAATCATGCCACTGCACTCCAGCATGGGTGACAGAGTGAGACTCCATCTCAAAAAAAAAAAAAAAAAAGAAGAAAGAAAGAAAGAAATGGTAATGGTCTTGACTTAGGAGGTTGGGAACAAGGGATGGAGGGTTTTCCTAGCTTCAGCATTTTTGCATACATCGTTTAAGAGTTGTGGAGACACTCCAAGCATTAAATGTGTATGTGTGTGGGTGTGGTTGTGGAGACACTCCAAGCATTAAATGTGTATGTGTGTGGGTGTGGTTGTGGAGACACTGCAAGCATTAAATGTGTATGTGTGTGGGTGTGTAAGTTTTCTTTTGGAGGTGAACAGAAAAGAGGGCAGAGTAGAAGACAAGTTTTTAGGACAGAAGATCTGGTCTAATAGGTAATAGGGGAAGGGGAATACAAAAGAAAGGATGGTTCAAGATCCCCACTTTAAGAAGAGGGCCCCCCAAACTAATGTTTCAGACCTTTTTGCCTGGTGCAGAACCTTCTGTCAAAGATGCTTTGGCTATTTTTCTCTCAATACAAAAAGAAGTTTGTAAACAAAACCCCCAAAGAACACGGAGAAAGACCAATACATTATATTTACACAAACTAGGCCACCTAGCAATCAACTTAGTGAAGTCCTACAAAGCCCAGACAAATACAATAACTGGGGTGGGGGCAGCATTTAGATGAGACAAGAACCCAGGATCAGACACACACCACCCAATGCGTTCAACATTGCATTTGTCCCGTTTCAACACAGTGAGGTAAGTTTGCGGTGATCTCACAGCATGTAAACGAAAACCCCTTTTTCTCCTTTAGCTACCATGACACTATTAATCACTACTGCAGCAGGGCAGGACACAGGCCCCAGGCACCACAAAGCCCTTGCTTATGTGTCTCCCTGGAACCCGAGAATTTTGAAAGGTTAAGGATCTTACCTTACTTCATATATCCATCCCTCGACAGCACAGGATTAAGTACAGGAGTATTGGTCGTTAAACTTATCCTTAGCAACTGTAGTTTTACAAACACACACACACCCTGTGGTACATGGTAGGCCTAATCTAATGTGCCCTAGGGTTAGACAATCTTCACCTAATCTTGGCTTGCTCTCTGGGCTTTTCACCTGGACCAGCCTCTCCTAGCCTCTGTGTACCACCATTTCCTGTTTAGACTAATTCCCAGTCTTCCAGTAGAAGGCAATCAAGTCATGGGGCAACCCAGTTAAAACCTAGTCTCCCATAAAACATTTTCAAGGCAGAGGGGTTTCAAGAGGACACTATGGCAGAAAAGCCAGCTCTTATTGGCAAAAATGAGGTAGTTCAATGGGCTGTGCACTCCAAATAGTTGCTCTCCACGGTGGCAAAAACAACAAAAAGTATTCCTGCTGCGCAGACCTGGAGCTGCTGCCGGCTTCTCCCTGAGATTGCTCATGTACCTGAGAACACAGTGCAGGAAATGAGGGCCTTAGATTAAAATATACAGAAATACAAAACCAGAATATTTATATTAAGGAAAAAAAAGTTAAAATGCACAAGATACGTCATTCGCACACAGCTAGTGCAGTTGGCATCCTGGAGAAAGTGGGACCCAAGGTGCAGTATCAAGGGAGCAAATAAATAAAATCACATTGGCCCAGAATGGGGTGGGGGTGAGCATAGAGCAGCAGGTCTGCAGCTGTTCCCCCAACACCCTTTTTGCCATCAGCATTACCCATTGCTTGGCACAGTTGCCAGCACCCTATCCCAAAAGTGGGTATGAGGATACAAGTTGTGAAAAAAAAACACTGCTTACTCCTGAGAGATTCCCTTCCACAGAATGTAGTGGCTTGGCTCCATGAATCTGGTCTTATATTTAGTCATTTCACTGTGGCATGAGAATTATTATATATCCTTCTTTAAAAGGAAAACAACTTCCCTATCCAGGCCACTTTCAAAAGCTGGAAATTCTGGGGATGGAGACTCAAAGTATGCAGGTTGTAGGGTGATTCCCCCCTCCTGGTTGCCCCCAGAACCCTCACTTGCATTTGGACACAGCATGGTTGGAGTTCCTTTGACTCACCCTTTCCCCCCACCTAGAGGGAAGAAAGGGTAATGGTGTGAACCCAAGCCTAAGACACATGGCAGTGCCAACTAGCCCCAATGCACCCTATTCCCACTTTCTCCACTCTGCCTGCTCCTCGAAACTTCCTGATAGCAAAAGAATAGCCCCCACCCATTGTGGCTCAATTCTGCGCCTCCGGGAGCAGGGCACGGCTGTGGATTTCTTCTTCTTCCTCCCGAAAGTAGGTTGGCTTTCCCTGTGCACTAGGACCCTGCTGGGCCTTCAGCGGACGTGAGGCTACCATATGGCTGATGCTCTGGCAGAAGTGGCACTTCTTGGCCTGGGGTGGCAGCTTGCATTCGTCGACATGATGGTCTAGACCTCCACAGTTGTAGCACCTGTCTCCTTTTGATCTGCGCTTTTGCATGTTCTTCCCTTTTGGCCGTCTCTCACTCCCAATACAGAACACTCCACCAGGTCCGGTGACACGGATGGATTCCAGACCCTTGGCTGACTTCTTAAAGGTGAACTCCACTGCCTCACCCTCCTTCAAGCTCCGGAACCTCTCCATGTGCAGCTTACTCTGGTGCACAAAGACGTCCACTGGGGAGTCGAGCGTGACCCCGGCGCGGGCGGTTATGGACAGGAAGCCGAATCCCATGCGCACGTTGAACCACTTACAGATGCCCGCACCGTGCAGCAGCTGAGGCTCGTCCGCCGCCCGGGCCGCGTCCTCTGGCGCCGCCTCGGACGTCTTTTCTGCCGCCTTGGCGCAGCCACCTGCAAACTGCTGGTTGGACACGGAGCCCAGGGCCGTTGGCTGAGCCCGTGGCACCGGGCCCCTGGTCTGGCGGCTGCTGGCCCCGGAGAAGTCCGAAGGCTTTGAATTTATTTTACTTTCAGTTTGTCGAGCTTTGCGAAAGTGTAGATTAACATGTTTTCATTGAATTTGGAGGTTTTCGGCTAGTATTTCTTTAAGTATTCCTTCTGTTCCTTTTATTCTATCCTCTCCTGAAAATTCCCTTATATGTGTTTTGGTACACTGGATTGTGTCCCACAGGTTTCTGAAACTGTTCATTTTTCTTCTTTTTAATTCATGTTCCTCATACTGGATAATTTCACCACCTATCTTTAAATTTACTGATTTTTTCTTCTGCCTTCTCAAATCTGTTATTGAGGCCATCTAGTGAAGTTTTTATTTCTATGATTTTATTTATCAATTACCGAATTTTATTTGTTTCTTTTTTAGCATTCCATCTCATTATTGATGTTCTGTATTTGGTGAGATATCATTCTCATGCATTCCTTTAGTTCTTTTGACATGGTTTCCTTTAGTTCTTTGAACTTGTTTAAAATTGTTAGCCTAATATGTTCACCTAGTATGTCCAATGTCTGGTATATGCAGTCTACAAAAGGCACTTTAGATTTTAAAAATGAATAGGTTAAAAAAAGAGGGTGGAAAAAAGTATACCATGTAGAAAACTATGATAAAAGAGCTGAGACACCTCTACTAATATTGGACAAAGTACCTTGAGAAAAATAGCATTACTAGAAATAAAGAGGCATATTCTATAATGATAAAATTTCAATTTATCAGGAGGATATAAGGATTATAAACATATACACAATTAGCAACACATCCCCCAAATACATAAAACATGAAAATGACAGAATTGAAGGGATAAACAAAACATTAATAATAGTTGAAGATTTCAGCACTCCATTATCAATCATTGATAGAACAACTAGATAGAAAATCAGCAAGGATACAGAGGCTGAAACATTATCAACCAACTTGACCTACTTGACAACAACAAATGAATTATACACGCTTTTGAAACACACATGGAACATTCTCCAGGATAGACTAGATGGGAGGGCACAAATTATCTATAAATTTTTTAAAAAATTGAACTAATACAATATATGTATTCCAACCACAATGGAATTGAATTAGTAATCACCAACAGTTGGAAACTTCAGGAATCCACAAATGACAGGTGAAAGAAAAAAAAACACAGGGGAAATATTAAAAAGAATTATGCATGAAATGAAATGAAACCATAACATGTCAACATTTATGAGATGGAGATAAAGCAGTCTTAGAGGAAAAACTGTAGCTGTAAATGCCTACATCGGAAAAGAAAAATACTTCTGATCAATAATTCAACTTTCTATGGTAAGAAGCAAGGAAAAGAAGAGAAAACTAACCCCAAAGCAAGCAGAAGAAAGGAAATAATAAAGATGAGAGCAAGAGTAGATGGAATAGAAAATAAAACGCTATAGAGAAAAGTAATGAAATCAAAAGTTGAATCATGGAAAATAACAACACAATTGACAAACCTTTAGCTAGGCTTGCCAAGAAAAACAAATGGCCTAAAATTCCTAAAACCAGAAATGAAATTGGGCACATCACTACCAACTTTATAGAAATTTAAAGGATTATAAAGAAATCCTATGAACAACTTTATGCTAACATATTAGACACCTTCGATGAAATGGATAAATTTCTAGAAAAACTAATTACCAAAATTGACTCAAGAGGAAATAGAAAATCTGTATAAGCCTACAAGAAGTAAAGACATTAAAATTGTCATTGCATATCTTCCCACAAAAAAGGCCCAGGCCCAGATGTCTCCACTGGTGAATTCTACCAAATATTTAAAGAAAAAAATAATACAAATCTATACAAACTCTTCCAAAATATAGATCAGAAAGGATCACTTCCCAACACATTGCATAGGAATGATAGAAGTGTTGTAAAATCATATTCTAGTGAGTATGTACTTTTATACATAAGGAAGTTAAGAGACACAGGGCCTCATTTGTGATCCTTTGGGAGTGTGAGAAGCACATATTTCCTACACCCATGTTCCCATTTGGAAGGGCTTCTCTGACCAGCATCAGCCACAAGTGACTTTGCTGAGTAGGGCATCCAGAAGAAGGGGCTGAACGTGGCATTTGAAGGCCCTTTCCTCCTTTCTTCTTGGAATCTGACTGCATGGAGGAATCATACTCCTGGGTTCTCTCCATTAAGTGATAAGCTTCAGGAGACAGGTGTTGACTATGGGTGCCTGTGCCTATTATTTTGAGGAGTAAATTCAATTCCTGGAGAGAATAACATATAAGCAAGTGCTTTGGGGTCACAAACTGCTTCCCAGGTCATTAGGGGAGGGAGGAATAAAGATGCTATGTTGTTGAGCATTGTTTTGACTTCTCAATTTATCTCTCAGTTGATTCAGAGAGATGTAATGAAAATGAATTAATTGACTTATTGATTGATTGAAATTAGTGGAACAAGGAGGCATGTCTTTTCTTACCTCATAAAAGCAAGTCAAAGCCGGGTACAGTGGCTCACCCCTGTAATCCCAGCACTTTGGGAGGCCAAGGTGGGCGGATCACCTAAGGTTGGGAGTTCGAGACCAGCCTGACCAACATGGAGAAACCCTGTCTCTATTAAAAATACAAAATTAGCCAGGTGTGGTTGTGCATGCCTGTAATCCCAGCTACTCAGGAGGCTGAGGCAGGAGAATCGCTTGAACCCAGGAGGCTGAGGTTGCGATGAGCTGAGATTGCGCCATTGCACTGCAGCCTGGGCAACAAGAGTGAAACTCTGTCTCAAAAAAAAAAAAAAAAAGCAAGTCAGTGGTGGGGTGAACCAGGGCGAAAAATGTTGGCTCCAACCAAGCACAGCCAAATCTCCCTAGGCCCTAGGCTTGGTGAATCCAGTGTAAGTTTCTGAGACAGATTTACAAGAACTTCCACGTCTTTTGCAAAAAAAATGCAATTCAATTTACAGCAAAATGAAAGGAGCACATTCGAGTTCCTGGCACGCTCTAGCTTATTGACAAAATGCCCACCAGAGTTCCCTCTCCTGCCTGTCTCAGATGGGCTGGGCTGGGCTGGATGTCATTCTAGCAGATTCACACAGGGAGGCAGGCAACAGCTTGTCTTAAAGATCCTTCTTTTTTGAGGGAAGCTATTGTTCAGGATGGAGTAATTAGAAGTGTCAATGGGATGGGGGATATCAGGAGATGCTGAGATACAATGTTTCAGATAAAAGCCTGGGCCCTGATATGCAATTTGCCCCAGTACAGGAAGACCCAACAGACACAGAGAAATTGACAACCTCCTGTCAGGACCCAGTTCAAATCAGACATGGTTAGAGAGCTTCCTGACCTGTGGGCAGAACTTTCATCTCTTGGGACATTGGCCTCCGTGGTACCAATTCTATCCAAGACTTCCCAGGTACGAGAAAAGATCTCTCTTCTTTCCTTCATTTTCAAACCATTTTAACTCAGAGACACATTTTCCTGGAATTTGAAACCTCATGATTTTTTTTACTGGGGAAAGTGCATTTCTCAGGAAAATGGGGACAGGACAGAAATCAGGTTCCTGGAGAAAGCAGGGTTCGGGGTTCCAGTGTAGTCCCAGCAGGTGAGCCACAACTGCGCTCTGGCCCCTGGTTCACAAATGCCCCAGCTGTGTAGATGGGCAGAGGGTGTGTTATTCTGTTAAAGGTAGGATTTGAGCCACTGTATTACTGAGGTGTGGTCTATGACTTCTAGGAAAATCCTTTTGGATCTTCTGATTTTACAGCTTCTATATTCATATTTAGTTCGTATCTAACACAAGGAATGAAGTTCTGATGCATGCTACCCCATGAATAAGCCATGAAAACAAGAGGCTGAGTGAAAGAAACAGACAAAAAGATCACAGAGGGTCTGATTCCACTAATAGGACATGTCCAGAATAGGTGAATGTGCAGAAATGGAAGGTAGATGAGGTTGCCAAGAACTGGGAGGAGGAAGACAAGGGGAGTAACTGCTAACAGATAAAAGGCTTTCTTATGGGGGTATGTAAATATTTTGGAACTAGATAGAGGTGGTGGTTGCACAACATTGTGAAGGTGCTAAGTGAGGCAGAACTTTCCCCTTTAATTAGTTAATTTGTGTTATGTAAATTTCACCTCAAATAAAGATTAAGTGAGGAGGGTGGGCTCTCAACTCAGAACCAGAGCAAATACTTCATCCCAATGCAAATGTTACTTGGCTATTTTGGCTGCACCGACCTGAGCACTTCCATCAGAGCTGGCTCCGTGAATCCCAGGATCCAACCTGTTTGTTGTATATGCTCCTTGGGGAGCTTGGCTCATGACCCGACTTGGAAATGACATTTCCGGGTGCTAGGATCTCTCTGTGCCCAGTGCTGGGGCTGCACCAGGCACTGAAGCCTTCCCACCTCAGGAGGGCTGTGTCCTCCTCCTGTGTGATGAGGAAGAATGTGCTGCTTAGTCACTGGCCTCAGTAGCGGTCTCTGGGCATGAGCTAGGTCTCAGTGAGCCCAGGGATGGGAAGCCTGGCTCTGCCCCTGAAGCCACATGCTGCCTCCAAAGTGGGCATTTTCTCTTTGTTGAAGGGTAAGTCACCTCTCCCCCTGAAACTCTTTTATCTATAAATCTCCTTTCATTGTTGGGGACCAGAGCCCAACTGCTCCTGCTTGGTGCCTTGGTGGCCTGGGGTGGGCCACGGAGGTCTGTTTGCAGCTTCTCTTCTGTCACCATCATGAGTTCTGACACCCTGGCCCAGGCACAGAACTTCAGGTCACCCTGATGTTTCCATAGGCACCAATGTTACCAAGCCCCAAGACTCATCCTATGACCAGATTAGATCTGAGCCAGATCTGTGGTCCTCCCTGGCCTCAGATAAGAGTCTAGGCAACAAGCGCAGGGAGGGGAGGGGCTGGGGCTGAACCCTTCCATTTCAAGAGAGCTGCCGACTGAAGGGGACTCCATCATCCCAGCAAGGAGGGAAGATAGGTGGGCTCACTTGGAGCTGGTCCCTAGCGTTCTCCTAAACCCTACTGATGCACCAATATGTGACTGCCGGCCACAAGGTCACCTGTGGAATATTTCCAGGCATATCGCAGGCATTTATCAGTTTGTGGAACAAACTCTGTTCTAGAAGCTTCTGTGATTCAGAAGCGAAGTTTCAGCAGCTCAGGGTTGTAGGACCAGGTAGATCTCACTGTTCTGAGACTTTCCATAATTCCGTCTGTAAACTTTTCATCATAAATGTGATCATCAGTTCAGGCTCCCATGACAGAGATCACAGACTGAGTGGCTTAAACAACAGAAGTTCATTCTCTCAGTTTTAGGAGGCTGAAAGTCTGAGATCCAAAGATCGCCAGGATCATTTCTTTCCAAAGCCTCTCTCCTTAGCTTGTAGATGGCTGCCTTCTCCCTGTGTCTTCTCATGGTCATCCTTCTGTGGGTGTCTGTGTCCTAATCTCCTTTACTTATGAAGACACTACTCCTACTGGATTAGGGCCTACCCTAATGACCCATTTAAACATAATTACCCATCTAAACAAACATAATTACCCCTTTAATGTCCCTGTCTCCAAATTCAGTCACATTCTGAGGTACTGGCATAATTCAACATATGAATTTAGAAGAATACAATTCATCTCATAGCAACAGCCCTTAGTTGGGGATGCTGAGGCAAAAAAGAGTCAGCTACTATGAAAAAGAGCTGGGATTTGCCCCCAAGAGGTCAGCTCTCACAGTCTCAGCATGAACTCCTCAATCACTGGGTTTGACCAAGCTGTGGGATTCCAGAAGGGGTAATGACCTTCTGTTTAACTTTCAAGTTAGGCAACAAACCACCTTGGTTTTCCTAGGGCTATGAGGATTCTCAGGACAAGAGATGTTCAGAGCTTAAACTGGGAAAGTCCTAGGCAAAGCAGGATAAGTTGGTCACCCTCCCCGCATGATTCTACAAAGAAAGACCTGTGATTGGCAATATGGAGCAGAGTGCCTGCTCCTGTTGTGGACGGACGTAGTCCAGGGTTCAGGTGCGAGTCTCCCTTGGGACCCCAAGAAGCCTTTTTTTTTTTTAACCATTTTGTGGAACAAGCTTTGTTCCAGAAGCTTCTATGATTCAGAAGCAACGTTGGCTTTCATGAAGAGGTCACCAGCACTTCCCCAAGTGTAACTGAGCTGCATAAAGCTCTCCATAGGCACCCTACCCAAGTGTCTCCTCTATGTCAAACCCTGTTCCAGAAGCTGGAGAAGTTAGTGAAAAACATTGTGAAGAGAATAAAAACCCCGATAAATCTTCCATTCCCACAGAGGGATTCCTGCAAAAGTAAGTAAGTAAGTTGCGTAGACACTCAGCATGTGATGAATGCAATGTTAATAGGATGATCAGCAGAAGCTTCTCTGGAAGTTGATCCTGGGGCAAAGATTGGAAAGAGGAGAGAAAGCTTACAGATGTGCAGAGGCCCTTCCAGGCAGCAGAACAGCATAAAGGTCCTACCAGGAGGCCCTCATGCTGAAAGTGAGGAATTGAGGGGAGGTGAGTAGGAGAGAGGTTGGGTAGACCTTCCCTAGAGCACTGAAAAGCAACTGCCCCATCTAGGACTCAGAATATCTTACAGCCTTAAGGTAGATGAATTGCCTGATGCCTCCACCAAAACCATGCCATGAAAACTGTCTGTGTCAGTGAGAGAGTTGGAGAACAAAGGTAACGAAATGCACCTTTTTCCCTTATGGGCACCTAGGTGCATGGATACACACCTGGCGTTGGGCATAGCATCAAGAATACCTGCACGAGGTGGAGAGAGGGCAAGCAGGAGAGGGTACCCTGCAGTGGAGGATATGGGACGGATGGATCTCCTGCAGGAGACTCATTCCTCTCCTTGACTTTGCTCTGTGAGATTCCTACCAACCTTGGAAGGCCCAGCAGGACCCTCTTGGGAAACCTAGCAGGTCAGAAGGCAACCCTGACTGTCTTTCCTAGACCTGGTAAGTTACCAACCTTTGTCTTTGCAGGGTGTGCCCAGGCAGCAAAGGTAGCCCACCATGGCCCAGCTTCTCTCAATGTTCTCTGGTAAGCTGGATTGGGACAACGGGACAGAGACTCCAGGACACGTGAACATGAGTCATACGGGAGGCGAGTGGTTGGTGGGCAAACAGGTGGTTTTCATCCAGACAGTGCTGGTGGCCTTCTGTGGGCTGGTGGGCAATGGTGTGGTCTGCTGGCTCCTCTGCTCGCAGGTCAGGAGCAGCCCCTACATGACCTACATCCTTAACCTGGACGCTGTTGATATGGTCAACCAGTCCTGTGTAACAGTGATCCTGTTGGAGAAAATCCACGTGCTGTATCACCAGGTGACATTGCAGTTGGCCGTGTTTCTGGAGCCTGTCTCCTATTTCTCCGACACAGTGGGTCTCTGTCTCCTGGTGGCCATAAGTATTGAGAGATTTCTGTGTGTCCTCTGTCCCACCTGGTACTGGTGCTGCCACCGCCCAAAGCACACCTCTGCCATGATGAGCATCCTGAGCTGGGCCCTGGACCTTTCTTTGCATGTGGTTAGCCAGGTTTGTGAGTACTGGGAGAAGGGCCTGGCATGTGACCAATTTCAGGCAGGCTTTATAATATTTCACATGCTTATTTGTCTTGTGATGGGCATTTCCAGCCTGACTTTGACCATCAGGAGCCTGTCCTACCTGAAGAAGTGTTCACCCATCCGGATCTACCACATTGTCCGCTTTGTGGCTATCAGCTTCCTTGTTTGGGGCCTGCCCTTAGTTGTCCTTGTGCACCTGCCAGGAGAAGAATACCTGGCCTTTGCCTTTGACCTCCTGTTGCTGCTGTCCATGGTGGTCAGTATGGCTCAAACAGCCATGTACTTCTTGGCTGGCTGCCTTCGAAGGAAGAGGCATAGGGAGTCCTTAAAGGTTGTTCTCCCAAGGGCTTTGTTGAATGAGATGGAAGGTGGAGGAAACAAGGGGTCTCAGGCAAGGGAACAGCAGGTTACCAGGACTGAGCTCCTCCCACTCCAGGAAGCTGTTCCCTAGGACTGACCATGATGCCCTGTATTGGTCCATTCTCATACTGCTATAAAGAAATATCTGAGACTGAGTTTTCTAAAGAAAAGAGGACTAATTGGCTCACAGTTTGACAGGTTGTACAGCAAGCACTCCTGAGCACAGGAGGCCTCAGGAAACTTACAATCATGGCAGAAGGTGAAGGGGAAGCAGGCACGTCTTCACATGGCAGGAGCAGGAGGAAGAGAGCAATGGGAGAGGTGCTATACACTTTGAAACAATCAGATCTGGTGAGCACTCACTCGCTATCATGAGAGCAGCACTGAGGGGGAAATCTGCCTCCATGATTCAATCACCTCCCACCAGGCCCAACCGCCAATACTGGAAATTACAAATGGACATGAGATTTGGGTGGGGAACACAGATCCAAACCATATCATGCCCTGTGGAGTCTGCCCCATAAGGAGGTGCTTGAGTCCTGGCAAACATAAGACTCTGAATAGGGCAGGAAGTCAAGTGGTGGAAACAACTGTGACTAGAGGAAATGTTCACTGAAGACTCCCTTTACCTCAAGACTGCTCTAATTACTTTGCAAATATAAAAGCAGGTAATTTTAACAATGCTATGATAGATAACTTTATTATTATCCTGCTTCAGCCTAAGCCAAAAGGCCACTTGGCCCACTTAGCCAGTGGTTATCCAAAGGCCCCAGCACATTATAACAAGCACAGTCCTTCACCATCACGCTCCCTCTTGGTGATCAATCACAGTTGGACTCTTGTGGGTCTGTCTCTGGGCCCTCTGCTCTATTCCATCAGTCTATTTATCCATCCATGGACAACACCACACTTGATGTAGTTACTGCATCTTTATCATACATGTCTATCTGCTAGAAGCTGAGTCCTCCTACAAGCAGCTAGAGAAGAAAAAGACATATATGTACAGAGAATCAAAGCTACAAAGCAGATTTCTTATTGGAAAATTGCAAGTTGTATGGAAGTATTTTTTTTAAAGAAAAAATTGCCAACCTAGAATTCTTTACACAGTCAAAATATTTTCCAATAAAAAGGCAGAATAAAGAGGTTTTCAGATAGACAAAAGAGGAAAGAAATCATCACCAGGAGATGTACAGATTGAGAAATGGTAAAGGACATCCATATAGCAAGAGAATAATGACTCCAGATGGAAATCTGAGTCTACTAAAGGAAGGAGCCCTTTGCACTGCTGGACTCTCCATAGGATGCTGAATACAAGTAGTGAGAGCTGAGATCCTCACCTAGTTCTTCCTCTGGGGTGAAAGCATCCAGTCTTTCATCATTAAGAATAACGTCCAGTAAACATCAGCTATAGGGTTTTTGTAGGTGCCTTTTATCAGTTTAAGAAAATTCACTTCTATTCCTAGTTTTTAGGAATATAAATAGACTGGAAGTTTTTATAAGGTTGTTGGATTTTGTCTAATGCTTTTTCCAAATATACTGAAATAATGATGTGCTGTTGTCTTTTCATCTGTTAATATGGTGGGTTATACTGGCCCATTTTTAATGTTGAAGCAGCCTTGCATTCCTGGGATAAATTTCACTTTGTTGTTCTGTGCATATGTTTATATTTGTGTTGCATATGTATGTATGCTGAAGGGCACGTGTTTCTGTGTGTGGCAATGCAGTAGACCTAGGTTAGAAAAAAAAAAACCCTCTAAAAAAGAAGAATTAAGTAAGATGGCTAACAGTACCTGACTTCAAGACTTATTGTAAAGGTTCAGAAATTCAGATGGTATGGTATTGGTAAGAGGCTAGACAAATGGATCAATAGAACAGAATACAGAGTCCAGAATAGACCATCACATATATGTTCAATTGTTTTTCAAAAGTTGTACAGCAAATTCAGTGGAGAAAAGACAATCTTAGCAACAAATACTATTAGAACAATTAGATATGCATATTAAAAACTTCAATCCATACATGGCACCATTATTCAAAATGTATCATAAACCAAAATGTAAGGCCTAAAACTTTAAAATTTGCATGAGGAAAAAGGTAGATATTAGTGTGACTTTGAATTAGAGAAATATTTGTTAGATAAGCACCAAAAACATGATGCATAAAAGGAAAAAAAATGATCAATTGGACTTCATCAAAATGATATGTGCACTCTGAAAGACCCTGTGGGGAGAATGAAAAGACAAGCCCCACGCTGGAGGAAGTATTTGCAAATCTCACCTCTGATGGACTCATATGTAGGATCTACAAAAAGCTTTGACTCCTCATGGCCCTCAGGAGTCAAAGGGGTGCTGTGCTCAGGGCAGAAATGGGAAATGCCTCCCACCCTGTCATTCATGTCCCCTGAGCAGTGGTGCTCAAAGTCCCCTACTAATGTCCCTTCCTGGGTACTTCTTGGCTGGCTGAAGTACCCTTCTCTCCCCACATCTACACCGACAGGCCAGGCCCCTCCTCCAGGGCACAGGGAGGGACAGTTGGTCTCAGGCTCTGGGTGCCCAGCTTCATGCTCACCCCTTCCTTCAAGGCCCACTGGGCCTGTCTCACAGGATATAGTGAGGTTTTCTGGTATCTCCTGGACATGCTGTCTGGGCCTATTCCCAAGCTGCAGCCAGAAAAATGGAGGGATGTATGTCAGACCAGGTACCCTTCCCACAGAGCATGGGTCTAGATACACAGTACAGAGGCCACAGGATGGCCAGCCTAGAACCTGTGAAGTGTGCCGGGGACCACACAAGGGCTGTCTCCAGACAGCCAGGCGAAGCTTTGCTGGTTTCTTGGTATCTCATTTCTTTCCTTTTCTTTTTTTCTTTTTTTGAGACAGGGTCTTGCTCTGCTGCCCAGGCTGTAGTGCAATGGCATGATCTCAGCTCACTGCAATCTCCACTCTCTGACTTCCAGGCTTAAGCCACTCTCCCACCTCAGCCCCACCAGTAGCTGGAACTACAGGCGCGTGCCACCACACCTGGCTAATTTTTTTGTTTTGGTAGAAATGGGCTTTCACCATGTTGTCTAGGCTGGTCTTGAACTTCTGGACTCAGGCAACCCACCCTCCTTCGCCTTCCAAAATCTTGGGATTACAGGCGTGAGCCACTGCATCTGGCTGTTACTTCATTTCTTGCCAGTTGCCTTACCCTCATGAAAAACCCCCTTCATTCAAAATCAGTAAGAGGAGAAAGGTGGTAAAAGAATCAATGGAAAGAAAGCAGGATAGAACATCTGTCCATATAACTTCTTTATGTCCCATTGGAAAGAAAAGCCTAAAGGGGTCCATTGGTTTCTATTGCTCTGCGGTCCCGAAGATGGCATTACACAGTGCAATAACTACCAGCAGGGGCCATACTTGATTTCAGCAGACGTCAGTGAGGACATACCTGGGATCTTCTGGGGTCATGGACATGGACTTAGAGCAGAACTGAGTAAACAGATGTGCACAGGCACGCACACACATACACATACACGTGCACATGTGCACACACAGGGACACACACTTCTGCACTGTTCTAGACTGCTCCCGGGGTAGCAGTCCTGGGCTGCACAGATGAGCCCCTCCCCATCCACTCTGACTCCACAAGGCTCCCCTGACCCCGCTAGTCACCTGGCCTGTTGTCAGTGGTGTCCTTTGTGTCCCGCCTTGGCACAGGCTCAGGACCTGGGATTGCCAGATGCTGAGAGATGAGATGAGATGGAAAAGATGAGGGAAGCAAGGGAAGAGGGAAGAGAGGGAGGGAGGGATGTGGGGAGGGAGGGAGGGAAGAAAGGAAGGGAGGGCTGCCGGAGACCAGCCACCCACGGACAGTAGACACAGGTGACAGCAGACCCTCTCAGGGATGCTTTGTACAGCCTGTCATGAATGAGCAATGTCACTGGAACTCCAACTTTTGCTCCCTTCCCAGCCCTCTGGGGGTCCCTATCAGGTGCAGTTTGAATTACAGGAAATTACTGGATGGTCTTAACCCTGGCATCTGCCTGAGAGTGGGAGGCTGCAGTGCAGTGTGGCTCACAGTTGTGTGGGAACCTTGGCCTTTCTGGTCCTCGGCCCTACTGCGGCCTTTGGGATGGGGAGACTGTGAGAGGCTGGTCAGGATCTGGGCTGTGCCACCCTCATTTCCCATCCACCCCAGTATATCCAGGGCTTCCTGCAGAGAGCTCTGGGCAACTCAAAAACAGGCAGGACATAACAACAAAGACTTTATTGTGCTTTAATCAAAATAAGTAGGGGCTTTGAGGCCAAGGAAGGGGTCCTTTTCCCCCAGAAGAGGCTTTCTTAGGCATTGTTGAATCTATGCTGGAAGCTCTGGTCCCACCTTGGAGCCTCCTGCAGTGAGTAGCGCCAAGTTTCCTGACTTTTTCTGACCACAAAATACAACTGCCAAGAATGGCAGATGAGGGTTCCAGCCTCCTGGACTCTCATTTGCTTAGTTTTCTTCAGTCTTGTGTCCTGGAGCAGATTGTGGACCCTGGAAGCAGGGCCCCAGTGCCATCTGCTTGGGCCTCAGAACTCCGCCCCACTGGTGGTCTGGTGGTGGCCACTTATCCTGCAGGATCCTGGCCATTTCTGCTTCCTTGAATGGATGAGGTTGGTGGCTGGTCCACGTGTTTCTGCCCCACCCTCACCAAGGTGGCCAGTGGTAGTTTGAGCTTGGTAACATCATCAGCTTGGCCTTGCCAGGCACACATAGGGCCTGGGTATGTACGCAGTGCTTCAAGGGGGCTTGCTCCGCCTTAAGCCAAATACTAGTTCTGGCCACGGCCACAGGGGGCTCCATCTCCTGTGTATCTTGGCTGCTGCTGGGGGCCCCAAGGCACCCCTGGTCCCCCTTCCCTTTCAGGGCTCAGGTTGAGTCTGGGCTAGGGCCCTCTGGGTCTGGGAATTGTGTGTTGAGAGGGGGGTTCTGCCCTACAGGTTGGGACCATGGATGCAGTGCATGCTGCTGGCTGGCCTGGGCTGTGGGGACGCCATGCTCACCCTTCCCTCCAGTGGCCTCCAAGTGTCCAGCTTCCCCATCAATATTGCTTTTCCATGTCTAAGGAGCTCTCTGGAGCTTTGGGGCAGCTTGCTAAGTGCTGCCCTGGCTCCTTCTGGGCCATGATGGTCACCGTCTGCCAAGGGTGATCAGATGTAGCCACCACATGCAGGAGAGTTGTCTCTGGCCCTACCTCTGGGCTATCAGGGGGCTGGGCAGTGTCTGGTATTGGGGGCTAGGCCAGTCCTATGGTCTTAGAGGTGTCCAGGGCAGATATGGAAGTGACAGGGGCCTAGCATCTCTGCTCCAAGCTCTACTGTGAAAACCACAGGCCTCTGAGGTCCAGGTCCATGTGGAGCTTAGAGAGGGCGTTCCAATGCAGGAATCACCAAGCACCCTGTGGTCTATCCTGAGCTGGGGATGGGCTGGCCACACTCTGAGTTCCCAGGGCCCCCAGAGAGCAGCCTGCTGTCCTGGGCTCTGCAGAAGCTCCCTTATGCCTCTGGGCTTTAGCCTTGGGTACAGCATAGCCAGGTGAGGGTAAGGGAGGACGAGGCTCCTGTTTCAGGAGGGCTACACCCATGGGCTGCTGGAGCTGGGCTGTGGGCCAGGGAGAACCAGCCCATCCCCTTGGGGAGGGTCTCAATGCTGGGGGATATCTGCAGAGGCCTGGGTGCTGGGGGTCTTGCTCAGGTTTGGCTGAAAGGAAAGCAGATTTGGTCAGCTTTTCCATTGAGAACATCTTGCTTTTGCCAGGCTGGATCCCACAGACCTGGGTCCCTGCAGTCCTCAGGGTCCCCGTGTGGTCCCCCTGGTCTAATGCTGAGGACACTCCTGCAGGCTGCTACTCCCAGAGGGAGGTGTGTGTGCAGCCTAGAGTGGGGAAGCTGTCAGGGAAGCTCAAGTCACTCCAGGGACAGCTCCCAGGGTTCAGGCTGACTCAGTCTTCCTGCCTCACACTCTTGCCCCAGGGCTGCTTAGCCTGGGTTTTAGCCTTGACTCAGAGCTCAGATGGATGGGGCCTTAACTGTTACCTAGCCCCTTTGCCGCCCAATATGCGGGCTTATCTCCACAGTGGGTGAGACACCCTCCACTCCTCTGGGGGATCTCCATGCCAGGGCTGGACTGTTCCCACACTCAGCTGAGCAATCAATTCTGGCTCTGGGCCAGGGTTTCACCTATGCCCTCTCCCTAGATCCTCTTAGGGTCTCTGACACTGATTTTAGGCCCTTGGAGGGGTGCTCAGGAGTGAAGGGCCCCTGCTGCTCTCCAGGGCTGCTGGTACTCACAGGTGTGGTTGTGGGCTTGCGCAGATGGATATGACCCCTCCAGTGTCCTTCTGGGACTTTCAGGAGTGAGAGCAGGAGGGTACAGGGGAGGGGCTTGGAAGAGTCTTGCTCACATCTCACTGTCTTTGAGGCATGTCCAGTAAACCCAAGGTCAGCTTTTGCCCTAGGCCCAGGCAGCCTGTTTTCAGAAGCTTCTTAGAGGAGGAGGGAGAGGAGGGGCTGGAGGAAGGCCCAGGGAGCAGGGCTGGTGAGGTCTGGGCACTTCCCACTATTTACTGCCTCACAGGGTGACACAGGAGAAGACTTGGTGCTGAAGCCCACCTGGGTGTGCAGGTCACAGTGCATGCTTCTCAGCTCCCCCATGGAGGCCTCAGGGCGCCTCATCACCACATCCTCCTCCAGGGCCCAGGCCTAGGACAGTGTGTCCTGAAGGAACTCCTGCAGGCCAAACAGGAACAGCTTCAGGGGGTGCTCTAGGGACGGGGTGACTATCAGGCTGGGAGGTGTATGTGGGAGAGTCAGTGTCTGCACCTTGTTCCCGCCCCAGGCACCTTCCACTGGGCAGTGCTGGATCCTACTGTGGCTGCCCCAGGGGTCCAGATGTTCACAGAAAACCACAGCTGCAGGAAGGCCTGGGCAGGGAAGTGCTCAACACACTCTTGCCTTTCATCTGGGTTGTGTCAGGAGTGGGTTTGGTACCTGGGTCCACTCCCTGCCCAGCGCACAAGGCCTGGTCTGGCCCTACCTCCAGGCTGGAGCAGAGAGCCGTGTGGACAGTGTGGATGCTGCTGTCAGGTCATCACACACCAGAAGCCAGGAATCTGTCCTGGCTATAGGTCCCAGGGTCTGTCCTGCATGCTCCTTCTGGGCACCATTGGCCACCCAGGGACTTAATTCCGTGGCTGTGAAGGCCATGTATACTGTAGTTGTCACCACGCACTCACCTTCCAGGAGGTAGACATCCCAGAGCCTCAGGATGAGCATGAAGGAAGTCTGTGGGAACAGCAGGTTTGGGAGGACCTGGCCTTTCCAGCCTGGGGGCTGGTGGCTTGAGCAGGGCCCACTGTAGCCTCAGTCTGGACTTCCTGAGGCTCCTTCTGCTTGGGAAGAGACCCACCCCATCTTCCATAAGGCTGGGTCAGACGAGGTCCGGCAGCTCTTCATGGGGATGGACTCATCTCAGCAGAAATGTGGCTCCCAGAATAAGGGGCTTCCTGAGGGCTTGTGGCTTCCCTGGCTCCTCTGGCTCTTCCAAGATGGGTCCTGGCCCAGTCTGCCCAGAATTCCCTGGTGTCTGGTGTGTGATGCTCCTATCAGACAGGTCCTGGTTTGTGTGCCCTGCAGAGACCTGCCTGTGCCTCCTGTGGGGTGGGGGTGAGCTGGGTCCTCCTGGGGAAGCCAGACCCCTGGGCTGGGGGAGCTGAGCACTGTGGGGAAAGAAGGTACCTGGCCGGGGGTCTCTCTATGCATCCTTATCCCATCGATGAAGCACCATAGAAACCAGTTTAAGGTGGAAAGCCGGATGCACAACCCTTCCTTGTCCTGATAGAAGGAATAGAAGTGTTCAGGGCCCCTTGGGCTTCTGTGAAAACCTCCGTATTCCAGGCCCCACTGCAGACCCTTCCCCAAGAGGTAGAACAGTGGTGGCTGTGCCCCAATACCTCCCCATGGCATGGGCCCCCAGTGGATGTACTTCCCCTAGCCTTGGCTCAGCCAGAGCTTGGCCTGGTCCCAGTGCCTCTGTACCCTCCAGGTAAGGAAAAGGAGGCCAAACTTTGAATCCGTTGAAAACCAGATCAAGCCCTGGCTGGAAGCTGGCCTCTTACCAGCCCCAGGCTTCCCCTGTCCCCACTAACCCCATGGGACCCAGGGCCTCTGGGGAAGAGCTGAGGGACTGTCCACTCACCATGTGCTTCATAAGCTCTCAGAACACTTTTAGCAAAACTTGCTCTTGATGGGCTTGGAGACTCTGGAAGTTAGAACATCTTGGGATGTAGACTCCTGAGAGGCTCCTGGGGCCCCAAGGAATCAGACTACTCCTGAGATGTGGAGCCATCAGGCTGAGTAGTGGCAGTTGGGCAGTGGCAGTTGGGCAGCAGCGGTTGGGCAGCAGTGGTTGGGCAGTGGCAGTTGGGCAGTGGCAGTTGGGCAGCAGCGGTTGGGCAGCAGCGGTTGGGCAGTGGCAGTTGGGCAGTGGTGGTTGCTTCCAGACCCCAAGGCCTTTCACTCTCCCATCCAGTGACCCCATCATGTGGTCTCGGCCAGGAGAGGAGGGGTGGGAACGCCCCTGGGGCCTGGCTGGAGGCACCGCTTAGTGGCTTCCTGGGCCATGGTTCCAGAAGGGCAGGCCTGCCTTTGAAGCAGTGAGGACAGGTGGGAGCTGGTGGGGTGATCAGGGGTGCTGGAGGGTGTGTGGCCTTCTCCTGGATGTGGGGTCAGGGCAGGGGACACAGGACAGAGAGAAGCTGTCATCTGGGCTTGGTCTAGCCATGGGCAGGGAGGGTGGTTGGGAGGGTGGCCAGCTGGGAGGTGGAAGGACCAGCAGGGTTGTAAGAGTCCCCTGTATAAGGTCAGGGCCAGAAGGTTGTGGCACCAGGATGCAGAAGGTGGTCACAGGGCAGCTGTGATCCCGTTTGCTGATGGGGATGACAGGCATCTGACTTGGGGTGTCGGGTCCCTGGCCAGTCACAGGCTCCTGTGGGACTCTCAGCAGGGGATATCCTGGAGGCTCAAAACGAGCAGGGGACAGAAGGTGCCTTGTCTGTAAGTCACAATTACCCAGCCAGTGTGGCCATCCCCTGTCCTGGCTGTGCGATGCCTCGTGGGTAGCTGTCCACTGTGAGCTAATGTCACATGGGAGGACTGTGTCACCTGAGAGGGCAGAGGTCACCTGGGAGAGTACCATGCTTGGCAAGCCTCTCATTGGCCAGCAGCTGGGCCAGCACCCAGATGTCTCCTCATTCTGGAACATGAGCAGGATAGTGGCTCATGGCGTGATGTGGCTTATGCCCCTGCAGTGATATGGCTTATGCTACCTCTGACAAAAGCCAAAGTCATCATGGAAAGACTTCACCAAGGCTGACGTCACCTTGGAGGGTTGAGGGTCACCTGAGAGGGCTAATGTCACCTGAGCACACTATGTCACCAAGAGGGCAGAAGTTACCTGGAAAGGCAGAAGTCCCCTGGCAGAGCTGAGGTCACCTGAGGAAACAGGTCACTTGGAAGGGAAGAGGTCACTTGGGAGAGGTAATAGGAGGAGAATATGCCCTCTGAGAGGGCAGAGATCATCTGGGAAAGCAGAGGTCCCCTGGAAGACCTGAGTTCACCAGGGAGGGCAGAGATAACCAGGGAGGACTAATGTCACTTAGGAGGGCTGAGGTCACCTGAAAAGACTGAAGTCATCTGGAAAGGCAGAGGTCACCTGGGAGAGCTGAGGTAACCTAGGAGGGCACAGGTCACTTGAGAGGGGAGAACTAATGTCACCCAGGAGGGCAGAAGTCACCTGAGAAGGCAGAGGTCACCGGGGAGGCCTGCCACAGGTCCCAGGGAATTTAGGGTGCAGCTTCCGTGCCCCTCTCCTGACACTGTGGGTCACTTGAGCCAGTCATGGACATCTCAGTTGACAAGGAGCTACGGAAGAGACTCCTGCTTCATCCAAACTCATGTGTGGCCAGAAAGGGCATAGGTGAGGGCTGTTAAGAACACCTTGACCCGAACTGCAGATGCTAAGCTGGGGAGGCCACTGTGCCGGGCTCAGGGCAACACCCATGAACTGAATCCCTATGAAGCCTGGCTTGTGGATGCTGACCACTGCACATAGGGGCCTGGGATGGCTCACAGGCTGCTGGGCACAGGAAGACAGCTAGGTCCAGACCCTGTGTGGGCAGCCCATGGAGTCTGCTCAGCAGCTCTTCCTGCCAGGAATGGTCTGGAAAGTGGGGGCTGGAGAGTGGGAGCAGCCATCTCAGTAAGTCCTTCCCTGTCTGCTGTGCTGTTCAGGGTTCGGGTGAAGGGGAATTTTGATCCCAAAGCCTGATTAAGATGATGGCTTCTTCAGGATCCAAACTCACTTTATGACAAAAGAAATGTTCATTAGGCACTTCACCAACTTGTAAAATATTCTGAGAGGGACAATCTGCAACAATGCAAAGCTTGTGGGGTTTGAGGTGGGAAAGGAAAATAAAACTCAGGACTCCAATTCACTATGCCAAAAGGAAAAAATTAACCTGAAAGCTGAGTCATGCAAAAAACTGTCTTTCCTTTTGTTCCTCAGCAGATAGCTACAGATAGAAGGTTAAATAGCTCCTCAGGTAGCTAGTCTTATGTTCATCTTATGTAAAGGGCCTATTACTGAGTATGAGATGAATCCATAATTGACTGTTTTCCTGCCTGCTCCTTTTCTCTTGCAACATGTGGATAACCACACCCTCTTTCCCCTCCAGCCCACTTCTCACCTTTAAATATTGAAGCCCTCACAATCATCTTTGAGAAAGGCACATATACCTGTTTCCTGGGTGCGTCCTTAACCTTGGCAAAATGAAAATTCTAAACTGACTGAGACCTATCTTACATACTTTTTCGTTTACAAGTTGGCAACCAATGGAAGAGACTCTGAGTGAAGGTGGCCCTGACCTTTGACAAATCTATTGGTGCATGGTACCAGTATGAGCTATATTTTTAATTTATCTGTTTTAATTTTGAGACAGTGTCTCACTCTGTCACCCAGGTTGAAGTGCAGTGGCACGATCACTGCTCACTGTAGCCTCCACCTCCTGGGCTCAGGTGATCCTTCCACCTCAGCCTCCTGAGTAGCTGGGACTACAGGCTTGTGCCACCACACCTGGCTAATTTTTGTAATTTTCATAGAGACAGGGTTTTGCCTTGTTGCCCAGGCTGGTCTTGAACTCCTGGGCTCAAGCAATCCTCTGGCCTTGCAAGGCCTCCCAAAGTGCGGGGATTACAGGCATGAACCACCATGTCTGGCCTTGAGCTATCTTTATTGTTCAAACTGTTACAATAGGTAATTAGTCAGACATTAATAGGGCAGGAGAAGGACCGTAGCCCAGGAATGTCAGGCAACCATCAGATGATGGTCAGGAGGTTGTTAAACTGCCTCTTGAAAATAATAATTGGTTGCAGCTGGTGCCAGGGAAAGGCAGCCTCCCAATAAAAACACCTCAAGTTGGTAATCAGCAGCTTCCCAATAAGATCTCAGGAGTTGGGCTAGTGGACTTAAGCATGTGCACTAACAGGCAAAATGGGAGAGTTGAACCAGTATATAACCTTTCTCCAGGAACACTTGGCTGGTAAGGGACGAATGCCTTAAGTGAGCATGTGTACAATTTTGGTAAACACAATGTGTACGTTGCCCCTTCCAAGTGCTGGCAGGCCACTGTGCATGTGGACAGCCCACCGCAACGGAAAAATCAAGGGAGAAGGGATGCAAACCACACCCCCGCCCCGAGAGGCATGCCAATGTATGAAACCCCAAGTCAAAGATCAAACCATGAACTTGATCTCTCAAGTCACTCACTTGGCCCTCTTTCAAGTGGACTTTACTTTCTTCAGTTCCAGCTCTAAAGCTTTCTAATAAACTTTTACTCTTGGCTCTAAAACTTGCCTCAATCTTTCACTCTGCCATATGCCCCTCAGTCGAATTCTTTCTTCTGAGAAGGCAAGAATTGAGATTGCTGCAGACCCGTATGGATTTGCTGCCAGTAACAAAACCAACAGGACAATTTGCTGAGGCCTGGGAGGTACCATCTCCAGAGAATCCCTGATTTCTCAAAATGTTGTTGAGATCTAAGGTTTCTTTTGCTGTTCAACTCCTTTTCTGGAGTTTTACTTGCATCCAACAAAGATGAGTTTTTCTGAATCCATGATAATGGAAAGCAGGCAACTCCTTTCTGGAGTTTCAGCTTGCTTCCAACAGGGAAGATGAGTTTTGAGTTTTTTTCCTGCTTCTAGGATGATAGAGAGCAGTCTTCAACCTGGGCCTTATTCCTACATAAGTAGCTGAAATGGAGTTTGTCTTGGAAATTCTCCTTAATGACTGAAAGTTAAGATTAAACTACCAGCTGGTCTTGATTTCTCCTTACCATTAGAGTGCTCAGTAATCTTATAAATTGTGCAATCATTTGTTTTGCTTTACTTTTTTGTTGTTGTTTATTTGTTTGGTTCTGTTTTTGTTGTTTTAGTCTTTTTTCCATTGGGTTTGACCACTCTAGTTGATTTGGTCAAACCTGAAGGAAAGTTCTAAATTATGGGGAACAAGACCTCTGAACTGGCTAAATTCCTGAAGCTGGGAAAAAAAAGACAAAAAAAGACAAATCAGCCATCAAAACAAGAAAGATTTCAGTTACCTGAAGGGCTTTATTTACATAACAAAACAACCCTTTGCTAGCCAAGCCGAACTGAAAGAGCAATAGTGATTGCCCCATGCTGTAGTTCAGTAGCTAAGGTTCTGCCCTTTTGCCACTATGGCAGACTGGGTTTGGTTCCTAAATAAAGTCCTTTCTGGTTTGATATTTGTGTTACATTTGAAATATTAGAAGTTTGTCCCACCTAAAACATGGTAATGTAACCAAAATGCAGGTTAGTTGCTTGTTGCTTGCAGAATCCAATTAACAAAAGTGAAGTCTGGTATGAAGAAAGTAATTTATTTCCAAAACTAGCTTAGGGGAAGAAATGCAGGTGTCCTCCATATGGCTTCACTTTTAGAAGGCAGGGGAGGAAGTGAGCAAGGGTGGTCGGGGGGTCCATGCTAGCTCTTGTGCCTTATCTACTGGGCAATCAGCTTGTGACTGCTGGCACCTTCATGGGCAGGCTGTTATCTCTTGAGACAACCCCCTAAAGAGTGAGAGTTCCACAGTGGGCATGCTTGGTTTATAAATCAACTGTTAATTCTCAAGTTGACTTTCCAGTTTGAGCATGTAGTTAGATGAACTTGCACCGTAGGAAGAGTCCGGTAATAGGGAGGTAAAAGGCTATATTTGCATTCCTAAAAGCCTAAGTAGGAAGTGGGGAACTGAAGGAACAAGAAAAGGAGAGAAAAAAAAAAAAACTGATGTCTCAGGAAAATGGGTGTACTCGGTTACAGCAATGAGATTTTAAAGGATTTTTAAAGCTCAGTGGTTAAAAGTCAGCTTGATTAAATGCTAATATCATATATAAGGTGTCAAAATCTGGCATGAGGGTTATAAAGTTATAAATGTAACTCAAAAGATAATTATCCTTGTGTAATTTTTTTTGATAAATAAGTCATTTATCCTGAGTTATTGGCAAAAAACTCATTTATTTAACCTTAAGCTTCTTACTTAGGTAAACACCTAAAATTCACAGACTATATAAATGATTAACAGGAAAATACCTTTAAATGATGATTATCACAGTTTTCATAAGTAATCTAGGTAAACTACTAAAAATAAGTTAATTAGGTAAATGTAATGGAAGAAATGCTTGCAAATAAACAATATAATTTAGAATCTAAAGTTATATTACGTAACAGGCATTTATTAAATGACTGGGTCATTCACAATTAAAAAATTATAGAAAAACATTTTGCTAAGAATATGTTCTTATTTAAAGGAAAATAATTTTTGTTGAATTCAAAGGTTATTTAAGGGTTATGAAACAAGATAAAAGGAATCACTAAATAAGAGAGATATAAAGAAAGTTAAAAATATAAAGAGATATTTTTGGTAAGAAAGGTTAAAAGGAAAATTTTATATGAGAAAAAAATCTTGCATGGTAAATGTTTGTTCTAAAATAAAATGGCTGGGTGCAAATGGCTCTTGCATGTAATCCTAGCACTTTGTAAGGCTGAGGTGAGCAGATTGCTTGAGCCTGGGAGTTCCAGACCAGCCTGGGCAACATGGTGAAACCCTGTCTATACAAAAAACACAGAAAATTAACTGAGCATGCTGGTGCACATCTATAGTCCCAGCTACCTGGGAGGCTGAAATGGGAGGATTGCTTGAGCCTGGGTGGGTCAAGGCTGCAGTGAGCTGTGATCATGCCACTACACCCTAGCCTGGGTGACAGAGAGAGAGAGACCTTGTCTCAAGGAAACAACAGCAGCAACAACAACAGCAACAACAAAGAAATCTTAAAAAAAAGAAAAAGAAGATAAAATGATTGGTTATTTAGGAAAGAAGGATGTTTAGGATAAAACAGGAAGTCTAGACATGTCGTAAGTGGCTTGTGTAAGTCATAGTAAGGTTTGTAAAAAGAGACTTTATGAGAAAAGAATTTATTTGATCAAGTTGGCTATAATTAAAAGGAAATTAGTCTTTCTAGAGATTGTGCTTTTGCACTTCGTGTATATTAAAAATACACTAATCCACTCAAGAATGGGCTAGAAGAACAAAATTTTCTTAAGATATTAATTTACTCTTAACAAATTACAAGACATTTTAATTTTTTTACCCCAGATTTCAACTTTCATTGAATCTCACTGTTTTCGCCTTTCTCTCCCCTTCATAAGTCTTGAGATAATAGCTCTCTCCAACTTTCTTGTCAGCTTCTATATTTTTTTCCCTCAGGTTCTAACTGCTACTGTGACGTGATGCTAAAAGTGTTTTATCTTAAAGGTCTAAAGGAAATAATTTCTTCCAGTATAATATTCTGTGCTCTTGGTTTGAAGTTGTTCTATGAAACTGAAAATTTTCACTTATGACGCAAGACACACCCTTCCTATATCTAACTAATTCAAGTATCATTTTCATTTGTTTTGACTTGAAGTCTAGGGAAAAGCAATTGTTGCAGAAGGTCTTTTATTTATTTTTTGCCTTTTGGTAACTGGCCTAACAAACAGATTTTATATTTTATTGAAACAATTCCTATGTCATTGTTATTAAGTTTTTTATTTGCCTAGGAAAACTGAGATTTAAAAAATTAAAGTTATTAACATTCATATAATGTTCTGTATTGCTTTTAAAGTCCTTGTTCTGTTGAGTTACAGGGCTTTGACTCCTGCATCTAAAAAGGATACCAAGTCCTGCTAAATCTTAAACATTGAAAACTTCTAAAACCTTATCTTCAGAACCAGGAGAAGATGATAATCAAAAGAAACTGCACTCATGAGACACAGGGCCAGAAATGGAAACTATCTTACCCCTCAAAGTCCAGGGGCTATTGTGGAAGATGTGGGTACATGAGATTGTAAGGGCCTATTTTGAAAGATAAAATTGGTTCAGAGTTTCTCTGTAAACACTAGTATCAAAGGCTCACTGATGCAAGACTAGCCTCTGAGCCCCTGTGTCAGATTAACAAGGTTATCTTGGAGTATTAACCCACTTTTTATTTAAAAAATTATAAAATGTTACAAAAAGGTTTTTGGAAATTATATAGTATGGTGAAGATGATTAAAATTTAATAGATTTGTTTGTAAGATTTGAGAGACAGACTTCATTGGCCTCATGCTATCTTTATTAGGGCTTATTGTTTGGAAAATTAAGTCTCCTCTCTCAAAGAGTAATGGTTTTGCCTCTTGATTTTTTTTTTTTTTTTTTGGAAATCTTTGAGTTATCACTTTGGCTAACTGAATGACTTATTTTAAAATGACCAATGACCTATGATCCTATTTTGTGAAATCAGGTGTTTTAAAGTTTTGATATTTGATTTTTTCAAAATTAAATTCTAAATTCAGTCCTTTTGACTCATTAATTTTTTTGATATTAGGTCCCCTTAAGTCCAAAAGACACATATTTGGCTTATTTGGTATAATACAATCATTAGATATTAATTTCATATTTGACAATACCCACTGTATAATTTTATTATACCAAATAAGTATAACCTAATAATCTATAATTATAATTTATATTTATAGATTTAACCTGTAATTTTATTATACCAAACAAGTATAACCTCATTTCATGGGATGCACCCATTCCCCTGAATTCCTCCATCTCCCCTGGGACCTGTTTTGAAGGTCATCTCAGTAGCTTCTAGGTTTTAGTGATAATGAATAATGCAGTGAATGTGACATGTAGGTTTTAGGTGGACATAAATTTTCAAGTCAGCTAGGTCAATGTCTATGACACTTGTGGTCATGTGGTACAAGTACATGTAGCTTTGTGAGCAATTTTCCAACTGTCTTCCAAGGTGGCTGTACCATTTTGCATTCAGCAGCAGCAGCATTTTGCGGCAGCAATGGACAGAGTTCTTGTGGCTCCACATCCTCTACGGTGTTTGGTGTTGTCAGTGTTGCCTGTGAAGTCTGAGCCCCTCTTGTGTGTCTCTACCCCAGGTACTTGTGGGTCATGGAGAGAACTTTTCACCATGCAGCATGATTTTGTTTGCTACTGCTTGTTTCCTGAGTAGCCACTTGGGTTCTGGACCTACATGCCCCAGCTTGGCCCACGGTTTGGAGCTCAGTAGATGCTCTGTGATGCTGGCTGCTCCCTGGCCAGGAGAGCCCTTGGGGGGCTCTGTCACTGCCTATCTTGGACTCCTGCATGGGATGCCCCTATTCCTCTTGAATTCCTCCGTCTCCCCTGGGACCCTCCATCCCCCATAGGCCTTACCTGACTCTGTAGTGCTCCCAAAACATGACATGGTGTCTGAAGGTGCAGTTCATGTCCAGGTCAATCTGGCTTATTTTCACTGAGGACATCTTGCCCTGCTCCTTTATTTTCTGCTGCCTCTGCTCCCAAGTCCTAGGCCCTCCTGAGTGAGAGCCCATAGAAAGACCCTCTTCCCTTCCCTAAGTGGCCACCTGGACTGATACCTGTGGTGGATGAGGATGGGGCTGGTCCTTCCCTGGGGCTCACTCTCCTGCAGTTGCTTTACAGTGACAGCCCTGTATAGGAGCCCTGCTCCTTTATTTTCTTTAGGGCAGGGCTAAAGGGCTGGTTCCTTCCTGAGGAAGGAGCCAGCCTCATAACAGACAAAAGGCTCACTACCACAAACAGTAATCATTCAGCACTTCTGGAAGGAAAGGAGATTTTTTTTTTCTTTTTTTTTGCAGAAATATCCTTCTCTATCTTATTTCCAAAGCCACGGAGGGTCACCAGAGCCCAGTTCACTTGTGGTTCCCATGCCATCGTCTGTGCCTAGGATATCGGACTGACCATCACTCAGGCTTGACTTTTCCTCTAGCTAGAGACCTGGGCTCCTGACATGGCCTGGCCTGTTTGTTCCGCTGTGGCTGAGTGTGGAAGGACCATACCTGGTACTTACTTGGGTTTTCAGCCTTCACCTTCTTGACGTCCAGCAGGAGTGACCGTGCCTGACTCCACATCTGCAGGGGGATTCCTTAACAACATGCTTTTTGTGCCTTAACAATATGCTTTTGCTGCAGATATCAGCCAGGGCCTGTTTCTCTGCTCCTCGCTAAGAATGCTTTGTTTCCCATAAGGAATGCTTTTAGCTAATCTATAATCTATAGAAGCAATGCTTATCACTGGCTTACTGTCAATAAATATGTGGGTCAAACTCCGTTCATGGTTCTCAGCTCTGAAGGCTGTCAGCCCCTGATTCCCACTCTACACTCTATTTCTGTGTCTGTGTCTTTAATTCCTCTAGCGCCACTGGGTTAGGGTCTCCACGACCGAGCTGGTCTTGGCAATTGGTTGGGAGGACAGAAGACTGACTCACTGTGGAATCTCGAGCTGACTGATGACCTTGTAGATGTAAACATCTTCATCTCCTGTGTCCACTGGTGCCCTGGATCAGCAACCTGCAAGGCAGAGGGAGAGAGGGTGAGGGAGGCCAAAATAAAAGTTGTCGGGTATGGGGGTGTGGGCGGCTCCTCCTTGCCCTGCATCCCGAAGGAGTCCAGGAACATTGGACCAGGGAACAGAGGGAGAGGTGAGACCCGCCTCCCTGGAGGGAGCAGCCTGACCTGTGTCTGCTTATACTTGGCAATGATGTCCCTTTTCTCCTGGGCGAGCAGGATATCCATGTCTTTGTCCATATCCACCCTATAAGACAAAACACTCCCAAAATTACATGGCACCTGAGAGCTTCAGAGAACACCCCATACATCTGCTCCCAGATGCCAGCCGGGTGAACTTCATTTCACCAACACCCCCAGGACAATGGGACCAAGCCAAATGGCCCCACCTCTGCCAGGATTTCTGGAGTCCCTGGGCCTGACAAGAGGTGGGCCCTTTCCTGAGGACTTTAAAACAAGGGGACCTAGACAACAAGGCTTGTTGTCCCTAAATGTCCTGAAATGGGCACACATCCCACAGCAGGATGAACCGCATCTACCTGCTCAGGGTGAAGGGCCATGATGACTATAATGGACACCTGGAGGCAGACTAGGGCCAGGAACCAGAAAACTCTATATGATCAGCCTCCTGCAATTGTTCAGAGACCATGAAGATGCCCAGTTTTCTATAGGAAAGAAGAAATCTCATAAATGTTCTGTTCCACTCAAATCTTTGCTCACTGTGGCCAGTGAATCCATTTGAAGAATAACACCAGTCAAGCAGGAGGATGTTTGGTTCAGAGAAGGCTTGATCTATTGTCTCCAAAGCAGCCTCCTTTTGGTGGAGGGAGGACAGATTCCACAGTCCTGAGCTGTCGGTACAGGAAGAGGCTTTGTTTTCCCAGGTCACCAAAGAATAAGTGAACTCCTGGGGACAGGTTCTGGAGAACACCCAGAGTGGCCATCTCTCCTGGGAATACCTGAGACAAAGGGAAGGTGATACGTCTGGAGGACAGGTCAGAGAGAGGGCCTTGCAGGTTAAACCCCTGTCCCCAGGCCTCAGACAACAGGAGGAATGACTGTCACCATTGGGCCAGACCTCCAGGGTTTCTTCATTTTCCACAACTATTCGAGGGCAGAGGGCTCCCAGCTCTGCTGCCAAACTGGAAAACTCCAGTTTCTGGTGGGTCCCACAGTAACCATCGGAGCCCACACCTAAAGTCTGAATGGATAAGATCCCTGCCTCTGGGGACCTTTGTCTTGCACAGACTTGGACTGAGGGATGCCCCTGAGCCCACCCACAGGGCCCCCCATTCCTGTGGCTCTTCCAGGGCCAGGTTCTGCTCCCACTGGGGTCCAGAATCCTCGGCAGATTTTGTATCTAAGGCAGGAAGGCTGCAGAGGCCAGGAGTTGAGTGCAGGACAGCACAAGGCAGGGCTGAGATCACAGTCCAGAGTCACATCTGGGTCCCTGGGTCAGTTACCTCCCCTCTGACCTCAGGCATCTCATCTGTCAAATGGGTACATTAGCACCCATTCCACGAAGTCAGTGTGAGGGTGAATGAGATGGCTGCAATACATGGTCAGTGAAGAAAAGGCACCTGGTGGGAGCTCAGCGACATTACCCTCCACAGCGCCCCAGAGGCCAGTGCTGCCATCTGGTAGCATCTGCCCCCAAGTCAGCAGGAAGGGGAGAGAGCAGGTCACACTTACCTGAGAATGATTAGTCAGCTGTGCTGAGATGTGCCTCTCACTTAGAAAAGGGTCCTGCACACAGAGACACTCACAGACTGTGTGTCTCCAGCTGCTCCACAACTCAGAGGCAGGCAGATGTTCAGCAACAGTGACGTCTGGGGCTACAGCACCCATCAGAAGGGGCCCTGCCTGGGTCAGCAGGGCCCACCCAGGTCCAGTGTCCTCTATCCCTTGAACTGTCAACATGTGTGCATTCAATGTGTTTGTGTGTGAGTGTGAATGTGTATGTTGTGAACATATGTGTGCATGATTGTGTCTCTTCTCTGGCTGGTCTTGGCTGCTCCACCACATGTGCACCCAGGTCCTCATCACTGTCACCCCCAAGGGCTGTGGCCAGCATCAGAGCATCTATGGGTGCTCCCCAGTCTCTGCCCTCTCCACCTGAGGCAGTTCTGGATATGCAGACATAGGAAGGGCAGAGGGCAGAGGGCTTGCCCTTTCCTCATAGGGACTCAGTTTGTGTGTAAAATTTAGGCCTGCCTGCTCAGCAGGGCAGGATTCAGCACACCTTCTCATGTCCTCCTCCCTGAAGCCTTCTGGGCTGCTGTGTCCATTCCCCTTTTATAGATGGAGGGAAGGAGGCTCCAAGGACAAATCTCCTGCCTGAGGTCACACAGTGGCAGGTGACTAGGCACCACTGACAAGGTCCCCTGCCTAACTGGACCTGAGGAAGGAGGAAGCTCAGGAGGGAGGTGGATGGAATCACCTCCTGGATGTCAGCTTCTGTCCACTAGGTGTCAGGTGACCCCCTCTTGTCTGTTTTCTTTACCTCTGCTATCTCCCTTGGTCATTGAAATTGAACTGGGGTGGGGACATATTGGGAACCTATACCTGCAGCCCTTCCATCTCCTCAGAAACCTTCCCATGGGCCCAAAAATGCCCCCTCACTGGCCTCCTGTTTTCTACCCTTTAACTCTTAACTTCACCCAGGCATGGGGCCATAGTGGTCTGGAGACCCCATCAGATGCAAGTCCATTAGGGCACATCCCTGCTTAGGGGTCACCACCAGTGCCCCATCCTAATGGGGCACTCCAATGGCTAAGAAACCCCATTGCTCCCACACAGCCATGTGGAAACAGCCTCATGTCCATTGAGAGATGAAAGGAAATGAGGTCTATCCTCACAATGGAATATTATCCAGCCATGCAAAAGAAGGAAATCCTGCCACTTGCAACATGGATGAACCTGGAGGACACTGTGCTAAGTGAGACAAGCCAGTCACAAAAAGACATATACTGTATAATTCCACTGAGATAAAGTACCTAAAATAGTTAAACCCACAGAAGCAGAATGTAGAATGGGGGTTACCGGGAGGTGAGAAGAGGGACATGAGGAGTTGCTTTTCAGTTTGTGTAAAATTTCGGGTATGGAAGATGATTAAATTCTAGAGATTCGATGCATAACATCCTACCTATAGTAAACAATGCTGTATTATACATTAAAAACATTCTGCTAACATTAGGTGATATATGTGTGTGTACCTGTATGCGTATACAGTGTAGTATTTTTTTATTTTTATTTTTTTTTTGCTGAACAGTACTCCATTGTATGGATGTACCATAGTTTGTTTACACATTCACCTGTTAAAGGACATTTAGTTTGCTTCTAGGTTTTGCCTATTATGACTGGAGCTTTTATAACAGTTTGTGTATGGGTGTCTGTGTGGACATAAGCTTTTATGTCTTTAGGAGAAATACCAGGGCTGAGATTGCTGGTTCCCGTGGTAAGTATATGTGTAACCTTACAAGAAACAAATTGCTTTCCAGTGCAGCTGTGCCATTTTGCTTTCCTGGCAGCGATGTGTTAGAGTCCTGTTGCTCCACATCCTTGCCGGCACTACTAGTGTCTGTGGTTTTTATTTTAGACATTCTAATGGGTGTGTAATAGGATCTTACTGTGGTTTTGATTTGTAGTCCCCTAGTGAGTCACAGTATTGGGTACCTTCTCTGGGCTGCTCTGCCTGCTGCGTGTCCTCGTTGCTGAAGTTTGTGTCTGAGTCTTTGTCTCATTTCTGAAACTGGTTTTGTTTTCTTGTTTTTGAATTGGATTGATTGTTTTAATTGGGTTGGCTTGAGCGTTCTTAAGTGTTCTGAATATGAGTCCTTGTCAGACGTGTGATTTTAAAAAATATTTTCTCCAAATCTACAGCTCATCTTTTCATTCACTTAACAATGTATTTTACAGAACAAAAGTTATAATTTTGATGAAGTACAACTTATTGATTTTTTTTTTGCCTTTTGATGTACTTTGCTTTCAGTGTCACATCTATGAACTCTTTGCCTAACTAGACTGGTAAATTTTTTTCTCCTATGTTTTAATCTAAGCATTATATATTTTTACATTTTATGCTTAGATCTATGATCCATTTTGAGTTAATATTGTAACTAATGCAATTTGTTACATGTAAATTAGGAGGTTTAGATCAAGATTCATTATTCTGGATAAGACTGTCCAATTGTTGACTGGGTGCGGTGGCTCACGCCTGTAATCCCAGCACTTTGGGAGGCCAAGGCTGGTGGATCACGAGGTCAGGAGTTCAAGACCAGCCTGGCCAAGATGGTGAAACCCCGTCTCTACTAAAAATCCAAAAAATTAGCTGGGCATGGTGGCAGGCGCCTGTAATCCCAGCCACTTGGGAGGCTGAGGCAGAGAATTGCTTGAACCCAGGAGGCAGAGGTTGCAGTGAACTGAGATCGCCACTGCACTCCAGCCTGGATGACAGAGCAAGACTCCATCTTAAGAACAAAAACAAACCCCTCCCCCCCAAAAAAAGACTGTCCAATTGTTTTAACACTGTTGAAAAGACCTTCCTTTCTCTGTTGAATTGCTGCTGTTCCTTTGTCAATAATTAGCCATAATTGTGTGGGTTTATTCTCAAGCTTCCCAATGTCTTCCATAGATCTATGTGTCTATCACTTCTCCAATATCACCTTGTCTCGGTGAGCTTTTTTGGAACAGCACTTTGGAAGGGTAACCTGCAAGTGGGGTGAGGGGCTCTATAATGGGATATACCTGGCCAAGTGGGCAGGGAAGGGCTTTATAGTCAAACATACCTGGGATGCAATAATGGCTTTCCCCTGTATTGCGGGACATCAAATATTCTCTTCATTTCTTTCAACTTGAATGTTCTCACCTGTAAAATGAAAAATAACTATTCTACCTTATTTGGAAGAGAAGATCAAAACCTGTATGACATTGAGCAGGTGTCTATGGAGTACCTAGCATCATGTGATACACTTGGAAGTTACCCCGGTGAACATGCTGGACACAGCTCCTGCTTCTGTAGGGCTTGCATGTTAGCAAGGGAGACAGAGACATAAGCAGAAAACTGTAATTATGGGCAAACATTTCTGCCCTCAGAAACATATGATGTGCAAGTGGGTCAACACAACCCAATCATGGAGTGAAAGAGAAGGTTCTGGGGCAGTGACTTCAAAGTGAAAGAGTACAGGGTAAGAAAGGGACAGCACAGGAACAAAACAGGGTGTGGGGAAAGAGGGACTATAGGTAGGCAGACAGCGTGGGAGAGGGCAGAGGATGAAGAGAGTAGGACAGCATAGAAGAGCACTGAACAATGGCGAGAAATGGGATCCACCAGAGAATAAGGAAAGGGTTTTGCATGTTCCAGTGAGGTGTTGGGCTTCATGTCATTCTTTTTGTTTTATTCTATTTAATTTTATTGCTATTATTCCACATAAAATTCACCATTTTAAGTTATACAATTAAATTTAAATATATTCACAAGATTTGGAACTATCATTGCTATCTAATTCCAGCAATGATAGGTCTCTTATATCACCCTTAAGAGAAAGCTTATACTCATTAGCCGTCAGTTCCTATTCTCCCCTCCTGCAGCCCCTGGCAACCATTAGTCTGTGTTTAGTCTCTATGGATTCACCTATTCTGGACACTTTACACAAATGGAATTATATAATATGAGGTCTTCTGTGCCTGGCTTCTTTCACTGAACATGCTGTTTTCACATTTCATCCACATGATAGCCAATATCGGTGTTTCATTCCTTTTTATGGCTGAAGGACATTGCATTGTGTGGATTTATCGGTTTCCTAGGGCTGCTGCAACAAAGTACCACAAACTGGGTGGCTTCAAACAACAGGAACGTATTGTCTCATAACTCTGGAGGTTAGCAGTCTAAAGTGTCAGCTGGCCACCCTCCTTCTGAAACCTGTGGGGGAATCCTACCTTGCCTCTTCCTAACTTCTGGTGGTTTACCAGCAATCGTTGGCTTGCAGGAGCATCACTCCAATCTCTCCTCTTGTCACCACATGGTTGCCTTCTCTTTGTATGTTTGTGTCTTCACATGCTATCTTTTCATAAAGACATCCGCCGTATTGGATTAGGGTCTGCTCTACTGTAGTATAACTTTGTCTTAACTAATGACATCTGCAATGCTGCTATTTCCAAATAAGGGCACATTCTGAGGTTTGGGGAGTAGAGCTTCAATTTATCTTTCTTGGGAGGACACAATTCAACCTGTAACAGTGGACACACGTTTTCTTTATGCTAGGCTTTCTTATAAAAGTAATGAGATGCCAGTTAAATTAACAGTCCTTAGTGCTTCCTGTTTTTTGAGTCAAGTGCTTTGCATGTGTTATGAAGTTTACAATTTCTCTACAAGGTGGAAGGTGGAAGCTATTAAGGAAAGAATGCTCAGAGGGTGAACCAAGGTCACACTCTTGATCCATAATGGAGATAGGAAGACTTTCCAAGGTTTTCCAAAAGTTCTACACCTGGTAAGTGGCAGAGTCCAAATAGAAACTCAGGTTTTCTGCTTCCAAATATCATGATCTTTGCAATATTGCAAGTGTGGCTTCTGCTGTGAAAGGCTGCTGTTATAGAATGTGTCTTCCAGATCACAGAAGCTTTCATGACCCTTTGACTGTCTCATGCAAGCAATGGTGAAATGGTGGAGATGCTAATTGAGTGGGGACATCAAGGGCACACTCAGGGCTGAGTCAGCTGCAGTCCACAAGACAGAACTAAAAGGAAAGAATCCATGAGGAAACACCTTCATTAGGCCTTTTCACTATGGGAAAAGAACTTTCAGAGTTTGAGTGATGGGAAGAGTGAGGACCTTAAATAAAATGGTGAAGGCAAAAGAAATTTTTAGAGGAGAATGGTAGGTTCCATTTGGCCCTGGTGAGTTTGAAGGGTGTATCAGTTTGCTAGAGCTGCGATAGCAAAGTATCACAGACTGGGAAGCTTCAACAAGAAATATTTATTTTCTCATAGTCCTGGAGGTCAAAATTCTGAGATTAAGGTGTCTGCAGTGTTGATTTCTTCTGAGGCCTCTCTCGTTGGCTTGTAGATAACTGTCTTCTCCCTGTGTCTTCACACGGTTGTCCCTCTGTGAGTGTCTGTGTCCTAATATCCTCTTAGGGCCCACCCTAATGATCTCGTTTTAATTCTATAAAGACACTATTTCCAAAGAAAGTCACATTCTTTTTGATGGGTTTTTTTTTTTCTTGTAAATTTGTTTGAGTTCATTGTAGATTCTGGATATTAGCCCTTTGTCAGATGAGTAGATTGCAAAAATTTTCTCCCATTCTGTAAGTTGCCTGTTCACTCTGACAGTAGTTTCTTCTGCTGTGCAGAAGCTCTTTAGTTTAATTAGATCCCATTTGTCAATTTTGGCTTTTGTTGCCATTGCTTTTGGTGTTTTAGACATGAAGTCCTTGCCCATGCCTATGTCCTGAATGGCATTGCCTAGGTTTTCTTCTAGGGTTTTTATGGTTTTAGGTTTAACATGTAAGTCTTTAATCCATCTTAAATTAATTTTTGTATAAGGTGTAAGGAAGGGATCCAGTTTCAGCTTTCTGCATATGGCTAGCCAGTTTTCCCAGCACCATTTATTAAATAGGGAATCCTAAAAACCAAACACCGCATGTTCTCACTCATAGGTGGTAATTGAACAATGAGAACACATGGACACAGGAAGGGGAACATCACACACTGGGGACTGTTGTGGGATGGGGGAAGGGGGGAGGGATAGCATTAGGAGATATACCTAATGCTAAATCACGAGTTAATGGGTGCAGCACACCAACATGGCACATGTATATGTATGTAATAAACCTGCATATTGTTCACATGTACCCTAAAACTTAAAGTATAATAATAGTAAAATAAAAAAAAAAGAAAGTCACATTCTGAGATACTAGGGGTTAGAACTTCAATATACAAATTTTGAGAGGACACAGCCCAACTCACAACAAAGACCTTGCTGTGCAGTAAAGCGGAGATATCTTTTAGGTTCTTAGCAGTCAGAGTTGACAGTTGGGGAAAGACCAAGGTTGAGCATGTCATTTTTTTGTTTTGTTTTGTTTTTTTGAGATGGAGTCTCACTGTGTCACCCAGGCTGGAGTGCAGTGATAAGATCTCGGCTCACTGCAACCTCTACCTCCTGGGTTCAGGCAATTCTCCTGCCTCAGCCTCCTGAGTAGCTGGGACTACAGGTGTGCACCACCACACAGGCTAAGTTTTTTGTATTTTTAGTAGAGATGGGGTTTCACCATGTTGGTCAGGCTGGTCTCAAACTCCTGACCTCAAGTGATTCACCTGCCTCAGCCTTCTAAAGTGCTGGGATTGCAGGTGTGAGCCACCACACCTGGCAAAGATGTCATTTTTAGGAGGCAGAAATTGAAGACATGTGATATGGTTTGGCTGTGTCCCACCCAAATCTCATCTTGAATTGTAATTCCCATAATCCCCACGTGTCGTGGGAGGGACCTGGTGGAAAGTAATTGAATCATCGGGGAGGTTACATCCATGCTGTTCTTGTGATAGTGAATTGTTATCAGATCTGATGGTTTTTTAAGGGGCTTCCCCCACCCCCCTTCACTCTGCACATCTCCTTGCTGATACCATGTAAAGAAGGAGGTGTTTGCTTCCCCTTTTGCTGGCATTGTAAGTTTTCTGAGGCCACTCCAGCCCTGCAGACCTGGGAGTCAATTAAACCTCTTTCCTTTATAAATTACCCAGTCTCAGGCTGTCTTATAGCAGCGTGAGAACGGACTAATACAACATGTGATAGCTGGTTGATCCCAGAAACAAAGTCTAGAGAAATTGGGTGAGGACGCCAGTCTTGTGTGTTTTCGGTCATTGACAAGGTAAAATAAAATTTCTTAAAACATTTTCCTACTTTTGCTGTAAAAGCTTGATTTGTGAAATAGTGTTTGGAGAGTTGTAGTATAAATAAATATCAATGCAGAGTGAATTAAAAAACAGAAGAAATGGATAAACCAGATTTACAATCATTAAGCAAATCAAAATTGGTAGTTAAAAAAATTTAGCATGACCAGGCCCAGATGATTGAACAGGCAAATTGAACAATTGAAAAATAGGCAGCAGGTGGATTTTTCTGGATTTACAGAGTGTATCCACCCCAGCATATCCACTTCTCTGAGCCTTCTCACCTCTGTCTTTCATGGGGAGTTGTCACTTTTTCCATACCTACAGGAGCTTACCTCGAATCTGATTTGAACTATCTTCTGGAATCCCTATTAGGCTGTTAAATCCTGTATCCTGTGAGGATCCTCCTGCATTGATGATAAACCTCTCTCATCTAACCTTAAGTTCTACTTGGAAATGGAGACCCTTTAGTATCCAGCCCCATGGATATCTCAGGACTTCTGCCCATATATGTGGCTATATTCTGTGGCTCTTCCCCTATTAAGTCATAAGGTCCCTGGCTGAGGTGGGCTGTGGCGAACCTCATCATTGGCCTGGCCACCAGGAAACAAGCTATGAGCTGATCCGGGGGTTTGAGGGCACTACAGTCTTGTGGGAGAGCAGTCTCTGCCTTCTCTCCAAGCAAGGGGACGGTGCTTTCCCTTCCTAGGGAGGGCTGGGACACTCTGCACACTCACATTGTGCAGGGGCATCTGGGGATTCAGATAAAGAGAGAAATGGGCAGAGGGGAACAAGAAAGGGGCACAGACAGAGAAGCTGGGATGAGTCACGAGAGCACAGAAAGAGGGGCAGAGACACGGGCTGGTTGCCAGCAAGGTCTCAGGATCAATAGGAAGACTGTTGTTGGAAGGAGGAAGATTTCCCCAGTATTTTGTGTGGGAGCTCCAGTTGGAAGCTGGAAGCTCTGCTCTTTTGCATCTTAGCGTGAAGACAGGGACCATGGGTTCATCTCTCCCAGGCAGCTCTTCATTTTGTTGTTTTATTTTCTTTTTTGATTCTTACTTAGAAATTTTCTACATATCCTAAAATCTTGATTTTTATCTCATTGTTGGTGTCCAGTAAATTAAGAGAAATGTGGCAAAATGACATGGAATCCAAATACGTCATCAAAGAGATATTTTATTTGTAAACAAGTTACTCTCTAAGGTCTTAAAATCTGCCCCAAGAGTTCTCTCTGCATGTGAACAGGCGGAGCAATTGTGATAAAATGGAAGAGCCCAGCAGGTGGGGTCTGTGAGATCATTCAGCTGACTCCTGCAGACAATGTGCTCTCTCTCTCTGCCCCCACGCTAAGGGTGCACTCCTTGTTCATCTCCAGGACAGTGTCAGCAAATGCTGCCTGGGGCATGCTGGTGATCACTGTGTCACTTTGGGTCAGGAAACACACATTCCGGAGAGGACAAAGCAAGTGAACAGGCCTTGTACGCTGAGTGGAAGGCCTTTTATCTCCAAAAAATCAAACCAAAGAAATTAAAAAATATCTTGAAACAAAAGACAAGGGATACACAAATATAAAAACTTAAGGGTTCCAGGGACCAAAGGGCTTCTGCACCTTAGCCTGTTTCCTGCTCTGCTAAATGAGCAGATGTGTGATGTGCTCTCTTTGGCCCCATTGCTTCCTATTGTGATTCCTCCACCCTGGGCACTTGCTCTCATCCTGTTCTGTCGGCTGCTGCCTCACTCAACAAAACCTGTCAACTTCGACTAAGGTCAAGATTCATGGGTCGACCTTAGTACCACCTGCCATTGGCCCCAGGACCATGCCCTGTGCCACCACCTAGGCCACAGAGCCCAGGGCACAGCAGATTCACCCTGAGGACATCTGAACAGGTCTTTTTTCACAAGAGGACAGAAGAAGGGATAACGACGCTGAGCTCCAATGCCGTGAAGGGGAGCATCACAGACAGGATCCTCTGAAATGCAGGATGCACAGGGTCTGTGCTGGACTGGCCAACCCTTCTGCCTTTCTGGGATGACCAGATGGGTTTAGACAGTGTCATCTGCTGGCTCCTCTTCCCTCGTACCTGACTCAACCTGCTCACGATCTGGGAGACAGTGTCATATCCTAGTATCCTGGGCCACTCCAGGGACAGCAGTGCAGGTGGCAGGTGACACCCAAGGTTGAGCTGAGCCTCCTGACTCTTCACTCATCCGGTCTCCAGGGAGAGTCTCCGCCTGTCTGGGTTTCAATTTCGTCTTCTGTAAGATGGGGACTTCACACTCACCCCTTATGGCAGTTTGCAGGTCCACAGAGGTGGTGAGGCAAAAGGCCTTCCTTTGTAAACTGATTGCCAGCACCTGCTACCCACCTATGCTCCCTGGGATGGGCCTGCTTGGCTTGGCCGGGAGGCAGCAAGGGGCACCTTGACCAATCAAAGTGATGTGCTGGCACAGTTGCTAATGCTCACGCCAGTCCCCAGGAGGTACCCACCTGAGGAGGAGAACAATTCTGCTTCCCTGGGTCACCTTCCATGGAATGATGGCTTCCAAGTAGAACAGGTAAGGCCACAGGTGTGCAGAACCTTGAATTTATTTGTACAGACTGTGACTGTAGTGGGTTAGTGTCCCCCCTCAAATTCATGTCTACATAGAACCTGAGAATATGACCTTATCTGGAAATATGGTCTGTGTAGGTGCAATTAGTTAAGGATCTCAAGGTGAGATCATCCTGGATTTAGGGTGGACTCTAAATGCAATAACTGGTACTCTTATAAGAAGAGACCAGGACACAGAGACAAACAGAGGGGAAGGCCCCATGAGGATGGAGACAGAGGTTAGAGTGACGTGTCCAGAAGCCAAAGAATGCCTGGAGTTCCCCAAAGCTGGAAGAGACAAGAAAGAGTCTTTTCCTAGAGCCTTCAGAGAAAGCGCGGCCCTGCCAACTCCTCGATCTTGGACTTTGCTTTCAAAACTGTGAAGGAATTCACTTCTGTTGTTTTCAGTCACCAGTTTGTGGTCCTCTGTTATTGTGGCCATGGGAAATGAACACAAGGACCCCTCAGGCAGGGGTTGCCGCTTCTCAGCTCTTCCTGAGAAGCTCCTGAGCCAGAGAGCTCAGGCTGGTTTCTGAGGAGCTCATCCTAATCCACTACACAAACCCCATCCAGCCACTCAGCAGATGCCTCCCCTGCCCTGCAACCCTCCACTCCCATTATAGCTGCTCCATCTATGGGAGGATGGCCTGAAGCCAGCGATGAGGGGATGGGACAACGGCCAGGCCGTGCACACATTCCCCCTGCCTGCTGCCTCTCCACCCCTAGAATATCCCCCTCTATGGCTGCAGGAACGCAAACTTCCTCTGCCTTCTTTTCTCAATGTTCCACACACATGTTCTCTTGACTTTATTGACTAAACACATTTTAGAGCAAATACTGATGCTCAGACTGGCTCTAATGCAACAGAGAATGCGAAACCACATTCCATCATTTTCATAAAGTTCTGATTGCGAACAACAATTAAAAAGCCCATTCTGTATTTGTTTCCTGATTTTTGGGGGTCATTTTTGGCCATCCCATCCATTTTTGTGCATGTGGTGGAATTAGGATTTAGCCTCTTGCAGCCTCCCTTGACCTGTGGCTTTTGCCTGGCTGGACCTGGGGACTGCCAGCCTGTGGCCACCCTGTTTATGAGGTTCCTATGTCTCCCTGAGCTCTTGGCCTTTCTTGAACAATTCACAACCCTGACCCTAGAGTTCTTGCTTGGACAAACCCATCCCTTGAGACTATAACAGTTAAATCAGTTTGTTCATTAAGGTGCTCAAATTGAAACCAAGTTGTTGGTTATGTCTTTTTGCAACTACAGTCTTGCTTGATATTGTACTTGAACAACTCTTTTGGCACAGTCCAGCCAAATGCCTGCTATTCTCCCATGTGTGGGTTCCTGTGTTCTGCCTCTTTCCCCATGGTCCACACCAGAAGGAAGCAGTGAACAAGAAGTAGAAAATCTCAAAGACTTCACTAGTCTGGAACATTCTACCTAAAAATACTCACCAGTAAGCTGGAGCTGGCCACAAAGCAGCTGGTGGTCTCATTCTTCGGAAAGTAGTGGCTGTCTTGGGACACTGATGGGGAGGCACCACCAGTTGGCACTGTCTGGCAGCCGAGAACACCCCGGCCAGGTGATAGGGAAGGACAATGAGGCCCACTGTGGCGGCCACAGGGCTTAGGAGGCTGCTGATCAGGCTGTTCCAGGCCTGCGGGGGATCTGGTCAGGGTCTGCTCCTGAGCAGTTCATGCTCCTGGGGCACCACGATCCCACCAGGTCGGCAGCAGGTTCTCACATCTAGGACCCTTGGCAGGATGGGACTTCCTCTTCTGTCATACGATTTGATTAATTTTGTTCACTCCCGACTCCTCTCAGAGCTCCGCAAGCCTACAGGCAAATGCTTGCTGAATGCATGGTACATGAATGCGTGAATGAAGCAGAGACTTATGGTGGGAGAGACAGGAGATGTGGTTCTGGTAGTTTCTCCACCCAGGACTGGGCAGGGCTAGAGGAAGAGGAAGATATGTACAGAACTGATGTCCCATTGGACTGAACTGAACAGAGAAAATATTGCAGTGCCCACAGTGCTTGATAAATCACAGCTTCCCTGACCTCCAAGCCCCCTGCTGGCTTTACCCAGTCCACTGGCACCCTGAGGAGGTTCCTCCTGCCATCTCCCCTAAGCCTAGCAAGAGGCCTCCTGTCTCATCCTGAGCTGAGGCTGGCATCAGGTGGGTTCCCAGACATGCTCTTTCCTGTCACCTGGCTCTGTCTGCAGCAACCCTGCATGGCAGAGCTCGAGGCCAAGGGGCCTTCTCACCCAAGTACAACAGATGCCCCCACAGCAGCCTCTGTCATATGGGGACAGCAGCAGGATTGGTGCTCTTTCCTGTTCTTTTCATCCACTTCACTTTGTGAGAAGGGTGCCCTGGCAGGAAGGCCAGGAAGCATGGGGTGCGAGGGCTCAGTGTGGGGGCAACAGCACCTGGGGCCGAGGGTGGATGCTCAGATCCTGGCTGGGGCACGGCCCAGAGGTGGGCTGAGAATCACAGCTGCGCCATGGGGGGCCACCTCTCCTTGCAAGCAGGAAACCTGGATTCCAGTTTTAGGGTGTCCAGACTCACTTTTCAAAGACCAACACCAGGGAAGGAATAGGCTGATGTCTGTGGTGGCTTCCGGGACACCTGGGCTAGGTGTTCCAGCCCGTCACAAACAGCCCATGGCACGTGTGCTCAGGTTGGCCCAGCAGCCTCTGGCAAAGATCCGGGCCCTCTTCCCAGGGGCTCAATCTCAGAGCTGGGCAGTGATGGGGGAAGAGATGGGAAAATGTGGTGGGCCATTTCTCCATACAGCACCAGGGATTCACAACTCGTGTTGTCAGCATGTTCTGAGAAAGTCCCTTTTTTTTCAGAGAAGAGGGCCCTGAGGATGGTGGCGGGTGAATTTCAAAGGAGCCTAAGTGGCCCTGGAACACCATGGTCCCCACCCTGTGCCACCATCTGCCTCACCAGCTGCTGCTTGCTCTGTAGGGCTGGTGCTCCTGCCCCTGTTTAGGGGACCCACACAGGCTGCTTTCCTGGAGGGCTCAGGGGAGGCTGAGAGTAGGGATGAAGAAGGGCATCTGATCCTTTGAGGGAGGTCTGAGAGAATGACAGCTTCCAAACCTGGCACTGCCACCTTGAGGCTTGGCTGCCAGTTTCTTGGCAGCTTCTGTGTCAGGACAGGGAGACCCCCAAATCCCAGGTCACCAGACCCTCCACCATACCCATCTCTGTCCCCCAACCCATGCTTCTTAGCCTCCTAAGAAAGGCCTGGAAATGATTCTGCAAAAGTTTATCAATCAGATGTGCTCCCATCACTGAACACCCGCTTTTCACTCTGCACCCTATTCTTTTCTGTCCCTGGCAACACAAGGATTCAGGTAACCCTTCCTGGCCCCCACCAGCAAGGCTTATCTCTTTTGATTGATGCTTTTCTCACCCAGGCTGTGGTGCACAACAAACAACCCATGTTCTCACAGTCCTCTTTCCCCTGTGCTCACCAAGGACCTGGACCCAGGTGGTCAGTGAACACCAAAAGGTATCATGATGAGGCAGAATTTCCCATAAAGCCACCCAGAGCCTGGAGAGGGTACAGGACTCTCTGCAAAATGAGGATCATGAAAGGTGTCCCTCAGATCAGTGGGCCCTGTGTACTTCCACAGGGCCACTGACCAAAGGACACTTGTCAGCAACCTGGGGTTCAGTTCCTTTGTCTGAACCTAGGAAAGATCCAACTGGATGAGGTTCCACCAAAGTTTCTTTTTAGTAAGTGAGGCACTGTTGTTCTTATACTCACCAGATGCTTGTTTGATTTTCTTCCCAAAATGACAGACAGCAATCCAGAAATGATAAACTACTCAGAAAAGAGGAAAATGGTAAAGTCAGTTTCCACATGAACAAGCACCCCAATGTCCCTGCCACTGAATTGTCACGTCCTTGTACACCTCCAGGAACTTCCCCACAGGGCTGACATTATTGGACATGTTGGAAGCTGGGCCAAAGTCCAGGCCATATGTGGCTACAGGCCAGTGTTGGGGAGAGTGGATATAGGAGGCCAAGCAACTCCTAGAATCTCATGAGGACCTGACTCAGCTGGAGAGGAAGTTCCTCTAGAGCAAAGACAAAGGGGCTTAAGGCCCAGGCTCCCCCACAGGGACCAGGGAACAGTGATTTTCAAGGAGAGAGGGCAGGTAAATGTTACAAGACTCTGTTTAGATGAAGATGTTGTGGTGGGGAAAGAAAAGTCATGTGGGTTTTGAACTGTGAGTTCCATGGGCTCTTCCAGAGTCAGAGTTAAGGAGAGAAGAAAAAGGGGGCGCAAGTAAAGGGAAGACTTTGAGGCCAGGTTAACAGCTAGAAAAAAGCAGTTGATTCTGGGTTATTACAGAAAAAGTGTTCTGTGGAAATGCAGTAATTTGAAATAGCTGCAATGTACGAAAACTACATGGCATGGTGGCAAGACTATAAAAAAATGTTGTTCTGGTCCTAGCAAGAAAATAGCCAGATAGAGAGGGAACAGGGAGGTTTGTGACTCAGTGGTCAGGGGATGCTCAAAAGCCACCGTGAATGCAAGAGGCTGGGGCTGGGGCGTGAAGACAGGTCTAGGCTGTGGGAAAGCCTCATTCACATTTCACAAGACTAAAAGCTTTCTCCTGAAGCTTCTTGCTGTGGCCTGAATGTCTGTTGCCCCCCAAATTTCATGTGCTAAATGCCTAACCTCCAATGCGATGGTATCTGGAGGTGGGGTCTTTGGGAGGTGAGTAGGTCATAAGGGTGAAGCCCTCATCAATGGGATTACTTCCATTTTAAAAGGAACCCAGAGAGCTTCCTCTGCCCTTCCACCATGTGAGGACACAGCGAGAACGCTCTATCTATGAACAGGCAACAGCCCTCACCAGACACCAAATCTGCTGGTGTCTCAATCTTGAACTTCCAGCCTCCAGAACTGTAATAGATGCTTGCTGTTTATAAGCCACCCAGCTTATGGTATTTTTGTTAAAGCAGCTCAAGCTTTCTAAGACATTCCTTGATTCCAGGAGCATGGGAGATATTCAGGACTCTGAGGCTATGTCTGGAGTGGAACTCTGCAGAAGGCCTTCTACATGCCAAGAGATGACAAGCAGCAGACAGAGCTTCTAAATGCTCCATGCCACCTCTTCAAGCTCAGTACATGCTCTACTGACCCCACTGGGCCTGCTGGCCCCATAGACAGGGCCACAGATGCACCAGCCTGGCCACCCCACTGTGTGCCCTGTCCACCCCATTTCTCACTTGCTGTCTGCCCACCTCACTCCTACTCCTTGTGTCACCTGAACTTAGGGAGAAGTAGGGTGACCCTATGTCCAGTGTGTCAGGGACAGTCCTAGGTATTCCTGTTGCCATGGCATAAATATTAATAGCACAACCTTTTATTCTTATGGTGTCCCTGTTGGGGCTACGCATGGTATGGTCACCCCAGAGAGATGCTGCAGGGCTCCCAGGGCCCTCGAGGATGGCACTATGAGGATTTTGGAAGAACTGATATTTGAGCCAGATGATCAATTCTGTTCCCATTGGCAAAACCCCTTCTCCTGCCAGGCCTCCTCTCACTCCTGGCTGATTGCCCTCAAAACAAGTTCCATTCCTGCATCTTTGCTCTCCACAGAGACACTGCTAGGTAGCATATCAGTTGTCTGTGCCCTGCTCCATCCCAGAGACCACCCTCCATGAGCACCCATCCTACTCACACACTTGGCTCCTACGAATGGGAATCCAGACATCACCAAGGTGAGAACCACTGGGCCAAAGTGACAGGGAAAGGAAGTACATGCCAAAAGGATCCCCATGCTCATAACTGCAAAGCCACAGAGGATCCGGATGGTCTGTTAGGGAAGAAGGGTCACCTGGTGTGGCCTCAGAAAGATATGTTTAAGTCCTAACCCCTGATACCTGGGAATGTGATCTTCTTTGGAAATAGGGTATTTGTAGATGTCATTGGGATGTCAGTTAAGATGAGGTCAGAGTGGAGCAGGGAGGGCCTTTAATCCAGTAAGACTGGTGTAGGTACAAGACAAGAGAAACAGGCAGATGCTGGCAGAGAGAATGTCACACAAAAACGGAGGCAGAGGTGGGAGGGATGCAGCTGCAACCAAGGAGGGCCAAGGACTGCCAGGATCCACCAGAGCTGGGAGAGAAAGCCTGGCCCTGTCCAGACCTGGATTTCAGACTCTGGCCTCTGGCCTCCAGAATTGGGAAAGCATGAGTTTCTGCTTTTTTTTTTCTCTCTCTCTTTTTTTTTTTTTTTTTTAAGCCATCTGGTTTGTGGTAGTTTTTTACCATGGCCCCAGGAAACCAACTCACTGGGTGAGTCAATCAAGGGCCAGTCCTTGTCAGTTTCCCCAGGGAAGCGGAGTGCTGGAACTCTGTGCAACCCAAGGAGATAGTGCAGAAGCAGGAAAAGTCTCTCAGGGGCATGGGAAACCCAGCACGCAGGACATGCTCCCAGCCCTTCCCAGTGCTTGCTGAGATCAGCGTGCAGTAAATGCTGGGTGTTTCTGTCTTTAGCTCTGAACTGTGGCGCTGGGATCCCAGGTGATGACTGGTCCCAGCCCAGGAGGTGCCCATGCCCTGTGCTCCGTCTCCCTCCTGGGCACAAAGAAGCACTTAGGAGACAGCAGGTAGGGCAGGAACTGGCTCCCACTCTCTGCAGGATGGGTGGACACAGGTACCTCTGTTTGGGGCATGGCTCCTTGGGGGAGAAGGACCTCAGAGCTGTGACGGGGTCCCAGGCGGCCTCTGAATCAGCCTCAGAATATTTCTACCACAAGATTTCACATTCATGCAACATTTACCAAGCAATGTCTTACCTGTTCTAACAGCGGAGTCAGCCCAGAAAGCACTTTTCAACCCAAGGTTAGGCGTGGCCTGGGGATTGAAAGAACAGCTGAGGCTCCTACAAGTAGGGAGCTCCTGGCCCTGGGCCCCAGGCCCTTCCTCCTGGTGCCTGTGTTGCCCAGCTCCTTCTTTCCATTCCCCCCTGCTCCCTTTGGTCATGCAATGGAGTTGTATTTCTCTAAAAATCATGGATCATATGAGAGATGTTAGAAGGCAGACTAAGGGCAAGTATCTGTTTTCAAATGGTTAATTTCTCAAGAAGGGAGAATAGGAGATGAAGTTTCTATAATTTTCAGAAAGAAAAAATCCCTGGGAAGTAAAATCTAGAATAATTTATTCAACAGACTGTTTTTTTGCTTTTGCCTCCAAATAAAGTGTATGCAAATATGTTATTATTCCCTTAAAATAAGTTAAGCAGCCAAAGTTTTATATCTCAGGTGAATGCTCCCCACGAGCACAAAACTGGGAAATCTCTTGCTTTCTTGTGGAAAACGACTAGGTGGTTCCAGAGGGCTCGCCCGATACCTCCAGAGCAGCCTGGAACTCCTTAAGCCAAACAAAAGGCTCTGTCCCCAAAGTGAAAAGTCCTCCCAGCACCCACTCAGCCTCTGCCCTTTGCATGGCTGTTCTTACCCCAAGCACCCGGGCCTTTTTCTTTGGATCTTTTCTCATGTCCTCCTGGTTAGGAGGCTCCAGATTCCCTGTGAGGGGCTCAAAGATGCAACTTTGTGGAAGGACCACACGGTATCCACTGGGCAGGGCTCTGGAAATGGATAGGGACTGCTGCTGCTGCTGCCAGAAGAGGCACGGAGCCAGGTCTGGCTCTGGCTCTGGACCGAGACTTAACATTGCAAACTTCCCAAGCTTCAGATTTCCCTGGGTAGTCAACCAGAATCCCCTAGTCATCCCAAGGCGACCTGGGTTCTAGGAAGGAACCTGGGAACAGGGGTGCCTCAAATCCCTGGGTAGTGGGAATTCTCATGGGTGCTTGGCATTGCACAACACCTGTTGACAACACAGCCTGCCCTGAGGAGGGTCACAGGCAGAGAGAGTAGATCAGCCTGTCTGCAGGTGCCCAGCCCCACCTTCATACTGGTCATGAATTTTCTGCAGTCCCTAACAGGCTTGGGACATGCTCCCTCCAGCCCAGTTTCAGGATTGGATGCTTTTCAAATTCTGTTCTCCATCCCTTCTTATGCCAGGTCCATCCCTTTCAGGACATCCAGTCAGCACTGCCCTGCTTCTATAACCCAAATATTACGTGATTCTTTGTAGGAAAACCAACTGTTGGTGTCAGAGCTCTCTGACCACTGACAGTAGGCTAGTCTTCATGCTAAGGCAGTGGTGTTCCTTACACACAGCAAGGCCTGTAATCAGAGTCCGAGGTACTAGTTCTAAATGAATAAGACATTCTTAGCCCAGAAACGCCTAGCTACAGCATGGCCTCTGTGTGAATGTGTAGTAAATGTTAGCAATTACTAGTAATGCCAGGTTTAACTGTCACAGCCGATGTGACAAAGCCCGCTGGCTCTGGGTCTTTTCTCGTTTTACCTCTTCAGCTCCCTTCTTCCCCCTCTTGTAGTGTAAGGCAGCTGCATATGGCAGAAAGAGAATGTGGTCCAGCCCTTCCCCTGGTCTCTGCAGCTGAGCCCAGGCCCCACCTGCCCCAAGGGCTCTGTTCACTGCGTCAGCCCCTTCTAGGACAGCACAGTCAGGAAACAGTCTGAAGTTGCCCAGAGAGATGAGGCTCCTGCTCCTGTGGCCCTTTATCCAACTGCCTCTGAGCTTGCAGGATGTTCTGGGATCTCTGGGCTGGAGTGGGCAACATCTGCAGCTCAGAAACTGTGTCCCAAATTAGGCACGTGAAGGAGTCTAGTGGAAAAAGTATTGGGCCACAGAAACAAGGCTGCTGGGTGCCTTTCACAATCTCACAGACAGCATCCTTCAGAAGAGACCCCAACACTGACATTGGCAGATATCTCTGAGGGGGCCTGTGTGACTTGCATCTCCTCCAGGACCTCTGGCCCATGTCAACCTGCTCTGCCCTGATTGGCAGGGAACACCCTGCATCTGTGGCTCAGGCAGTTATGATAACAAAATTTATAGGGCCCTTCCTGCAGCAGTTCTCTAATTTTTAGAACAAGGCCAGTGGCATTGTGATTGAGTTTAACTGCTGGGGAATCAATGGCATTGAATTTGTGTTGGGTGGTATTGTGTGCACTGAAGACACAGTGCACACATTAAGATCTCAGAACTTCAGAGCTGCAAGGGAGCCCCATTTAGCAGATGAGAAGTTTCTCCTCCTAGGGCTTCAGGAGCTGTAAACATCCACCCCTAGATGCCACCGTGGGGTCGGAGCCCCACAATCTGCCCATCTGTATGCTCTCCTAGAGGTTTGAGCAGTGGGGCACTGAAGAAGCGAGCCACACCCCCATCACGTGCCACGCGAGGGGAACAAGGGAACTTTTCTCATTTCAAAAGTATAAAACTCACTGTAAAAATAAGAATATAGTACAATTCAGACTTCTCTCATACTCTGATGGCATAAGTCACTTTTAATTCTAGTATAAAATTAAAAGATAAAATAAAACAATTATAGCCATAATAATTTGTTGGTGGATACACAGTATGAAAAGATGTAAATTGTGACATGAATAACATAAAAATGTGTAGAGGGAAGAAGTTAAAGTGTGGGGTTTTTGTATGCAGTTGAAGTTAAGTTGTTAGCAGCTTCACATAGACTAAAAACTGTAAGATGTTTTATGTAAGTCTTATGGCAACAACAAACAAAAACCTGTGGTAGATACACACAAGACAAAAAGAGTAAAATTAAAGCATATTACCACAAAAAAATCATTAAATTACAAAGGAATACAGCAAGAAGAATAAAGAACAAAATATCTACAAAATAGTCAGAAACCCCTGAACAAATGGCAGTAGTAGGTCCTCATCTATCAATAATCACTTTAAATATAAATGAATTGATTTCTCCAATCAAAAGACATAGAGTGGCTGATGAATAGAAAAAGAAAACCAAGATCCAACTATGTGTTGCATCTAAGGGATTCAATATATCTTTAAAGACACACATAGGCTAAAAGTGAAGGGATGGAAAAAGATGTTCCATGCAGATGGTAGCTAGTAGAGAAAAGGGGTGGCTATACTCACATCAGATAAGATAGACTTTCAGTTAAAAACTGCCACAAGATTCAAAGAAGATAATTTTGTAATGATCGAAGGAGTCAATTTATCAAGAAAATATAACAATTGTAAGTGTATGTGCACCCAAGTTCAGAGCACCTAAATATGTAACGAAAATATGAACACAATGAAGGGAGAAACAGACAGCAACACAACATTAGCAGGAAACTTTTATACCCCACTTTCAACAACGGATAGATTGTCCAGACAGAAAATCAAAAAGGAAACTTTGGATTTGAACAACACAATAGACCAAAAGGGCCTAAGAGACATTTATGGGACATTTCATTCAACAGCAGCAGAATGACCATTCTTCTCAAGCATACACAGAACATTCTCTAAGATAGATCATATATTAAGCCACAAAACAATTCTTAACAAATTTAAGAAGATTAAAATCATATCAAGTCTGTTTTCTGACCACCATGGTAATAAATTAAAAGTTAGTAACATGAAGAAAATTGGAAAATTTACAAATTTTTGAAAATTAGATAATATCATGTTGAACAATCAGTAGGTCAAAGAAGAAACCAAAAGGCAAATTTAAAAACTATCTTGAGACAAACACAAATGGAAATACAACATCCCTAAACTTATGGGATGCAGCAAAATAGTTCTAAGAGAGAAGTTTACAGTAATAAACACCCACATTAAAAATATTATAATATAATTTTGCATGATGTTACCACTGGAAAACTGGGTATGGGATCTGTTTGCATTATTTCTTGCATCTATATGTGAATCTATAATTATTTAAAAATTAAAAGTTGAATTTAAAAAGCCACAAGAATGATAATGTACAGAAGAGCAAGAGGAACAGAGAGATGTAAAACATTTCATTTAATCAAATATTAAAAAAAACAAAAGAAGTTGCTACCCAGTAATTTCACTCCTTTTCGTTGGATATATGCTCCAAAGGAACACCTGCATTCATTCTAAGACATGATACAAAACATTAACATACAATGGTCAAAATATGAAAAGACAAGGGATTTCATACAATATAATCCACCCAAAACAAAATCCAAATTACTTTTTAGAAGTTATTAAAATAGAAACCATATGTTTTTGAAAATGTGATTAAAGCATACTTAATACAAAGAGAAAGCTTTGCTAACTGGAAATTAACTATTTGCTTTTGTCTTAAACAACTTTTGCTACTGGAGGATTTTAAAATGAAAATTATTTAGAAAATAGAAATGTTGAGAAAATTGCCAGTGGTAATATGTTAATATCAGGAGGGACTTGCAGACACTGGAACAGGACCTCAGTGGGGACATGCAGAGCCATGGGGGCTGGCAGTGCTGGCTGCTGCATGTCACAGGAATAAACACAGAAAGCACATCATTGTTAGAGAAGACAGCATGAGCAGACACTGAGAATGCTTTAATAAAGATACCAGACAACAAGATAGTGTTAGTCCATTATGTCCATTATCACACTGCTATAAAGAACTACCTGAAACTGGCTAATTTATGAAGAAAAGAGGTTTAACTGACTCATAGTTCCACAGGTTTAACAGGAAGAAAAACTGGGAGGCCTCAGGAAACTTACAATTATGGCAGAACACCAAGGGGAAGCAAGCACCTTCTTCACATGGTGGCAGGAGAAAGAGAGTGAAGGGGGAAGGTCACACACTTTTCAACCATCAGATCTCATGAGAACTCACTCACTGTCACGAGAATAGCAAGGAGGAAATCTGCCTCCATGATCCAGTTACCTCCCACCAGGCTTCTCCTCCAATTCGATATGAGATTTGGGCGGGGACACAAATCCAAACCGTATCATATGTCTATAAGAAACACAGAGATTTACACTATTGGTATGTAAATGGTGCTACTGAGACCAGATTGGGTACAATGGCAAACACTTCCTGTGGATGGTGACGTCTTTTCCAGACTAGGAAGACTGGAAAAGAGAAATCTCCATGTGGACGGCCAGGTGTCAGAAAATGCTTCAATCAATGGATTTAGTTAAACAGCTTAAAACAGCTTGCCATGTAGTTATTTTGAAATAAATTACTCAGTCAGGCAGCAAATTCAGGGAAAGTCAGCCAAATAAATATACAAATGTAGACAGAGAAGTCTTCCCAAGAAAAGAAGAGAGAGCAAAGGGAAATGGCATCACCAATGAAAGCACACACAGAGATGTAACTTCAGAAATGGTGTCCAAGGAAAATGTCCTTTCCCATCTTCACATCATCCTCTGGACATTGACCAGCAAGCAGATATTTTCTGATGCAGAAGAAAAAAAGGAAGCTCTTCTGATCTGCACAGGGGGCAGATCACATCTCCGTGGGGTGTTCTAAAAATGTTTTATTGATCTTTGGTGATTTTTTTTTTTGTCATCCAGTAATTTTTTTCATGCCTCTTATCAAGATAATTCTCCGTCCTTATCTGGTGTGCTTCCCTCCTGGCAGGGTCTAATCTTTGTTGCCTGCTCTGGAGGTAGCAGGAGCCTCAACGTTTCAGAGAAGTCCTATCTCCTTCCTGTAGGCAGCAGAAATTCATTTCTCACGAACATCGAAGTCTTCTTAGTGAGATGGGTGCCTGGTGGGTGAAGTTAAACATGTCCAGGATGGGCCATGGCTACGCCACAGGACCTGAAGGGTTTTATCACAATAGGTGAGGACGGCCCTCAGAGTGTGGCATCAGAGTCAAACTCCTGTATTGTAGCCGCAAGCCAGCACTGATCCTTGGGGGCAATCCCTAGGCATCCTGGAAACTCTGGCTACTGACTGAGTTCATGAATGAGATGAATACCTAGAATTCAAGCATACACCTGAATGTGAACCTTACTTATGCTGAATTTCCTTTTTTAAATTTAAATGTTGAGCTGACACTGATAAAATTAGGCTTCTCCACACAGCAAGCCAAACTTTGCTTATTTGCTGACAAGTCAGCAGACCCTTCTATTTCAGAAGAAGTGATGTAGAACCAAGTTCTTAGCAAGCAATGAACTCAGGTGTCTGCCAGGGAATGGCATGCTCATTCACAGATGCATCAGTCCTCATCCCTGTAGGTTGGAAACCCCAGCAATGAAGAATCAGTAGAAAGGTCTTCATCATGACTCATCACTCCAAGCTGTCTGTTCTAGAGCAGGGAAATCTCCAGCATGGATCTTTAGTTCCATTTGGGAAGATGGACCAAACTCTCCCCATCTTGGAGAAGAGGTGGCCTGACACTCGAGGTCCCACACACAAGGCTCTTTCCCTCTGTGTGACCATTAGAATCTTCAAGGGATACCTGACCATTTCATTTCTTTCTTTTCTTCCTTCTCTTGACAAGTTAATTGCAGAAGCTGTTGGAATCGCTTCAGTGGAACAGATGGCCTGCGCTGGAGAATGTGCGGTGTTACATTAAGGGAGGGGTCTTGTGCTTAAGGGAAAAAAATGAGACCTGAACTAAAACTTCCACAGAGGACAAAGGACAAATTCCTGGAATCAAGCAAAGCAGTGCAGCAGCAGTGACAAAACCTCCAGAGTTCATCAGAAACAGAGAAACTGATTTCAGGGGTCACAAAAGAGTCTGGTGTCGGCATACCAGAGAGAACAAACATAGGCCTTTTTTTTTTTTCATTCAAAAGATACAGATTACACTTTAAGAGACAGATAATTCCACTAAGTAAAACTCCTCTGAGAAGCACACTTCGTATGTCCAGGAGAAAGGCCATGAAAGGGCACTGTGGGAACTGGGAGGCAGATACAGGTGAGGAGCTTGCAGAGCACCTTGAAGTCCAGGAGCCTCTTGTGCTTCAGAGCTGATGGGTGAGACAAGCCGGTCAGTGTGGGAGGAACAGAGTGGGGCATAACACCCTTCAGCACGCATCAACATGACTGTGGGATTGTGGGGAAAAGCCTAGGAGGGGTGGCAAGAAACAACAGAAAATGTTATTCTACACTTAAGCAAGACATTTTCTCTCAGGGTAACAATACGTCATTGGTGTTGATTTTCAGTGCCTGTTCTAACTAGGATCAGGGGGCAAAACAGGACACAAGATATTGAGAGTCCAGAGGACTCCATGCCCAGAGACTGCATATTCACATGGTAAGTGACCACGAAACTGTTACATGAGGATGGTGGGTACAAACCATCTTTGAACAGAGGAAATGAAATAACTGTTTACAGAACATCAGCCCTCGGGACAACTCAGTTGGAAAATCAATAATCTAGAAATGTGCACTTTTAAAGTGAATGTGGCAGATGAGATCAGAGCAAGGGAAAAGTACTCAGAAGGTAAAATGACAGTGAGCTCACAGCAACCCCGAATCTGAGTCCTAAGACATCAGTCAGTGCACAGGGTTGACCCGATGTGCGTCAGAAAGACAGGCAGAATCTCTCAGACCTGCTGTGGTCCCTGAGAGGTGAGAATGCAGGTGAAATGTGGACAAAGAAGTCCCAATACATACCCATGCCTGTAACAGGGGGACACTCTTTTCATACTGTGAGGGCCAGGGCCAAGCTTTTCTTACTGAGGTGAAGAAAGGGCCACATTACTGGGTTCTCTCTGCACACATTGTATTGGAACACCCCTCAAGGGGTGCTTTCTTTGGGAGTGAAGCACGGTGAAAGCTTTTGCCTGAGGGGTTCTCTGAATTTGATCTTGATCTTGTGTTTATCAATAGCAATGCCATGAATTTCAGCTCGCTAGAAACTGACTCAACATATCCAACTTGGAATTGGGTCTACTCCTTGCAAGGCCCTGTTCCCTGTCCCTAGGATGAGGGAGCCAGGGGCTGCCAGGGCAATGCGGAGCTCTGACCAGAGTAAGAGAAAGGAGCCCGATGGAGAGAGGAAGGACCTGCCTGGGCACATAAAGCCACAGTGGAGCAGCTGACCATGTGATAAACCATGGGATGCTCAGCTATCTGTCCCCACAGATAGAAGCCACTCATTGGCCAGAAGAAAAACAAGGAGCACATGGAAATCTTGATCAAACTTGCTCAAGGTCCAGTAACTTCTGGAAGCCCAACAGAGAGCTCATAGTCAGAGGACAGGGAAGACAATTCCAGATCATTGGTCCACAGAGGTGTCACCTGTCCTTCTGTGTCTGTGTCAGCCTCACTGCCCCCTGACTTACCCCTGCTCCCAGGAAGAATGTCACAGATAAGAGAACTGTGTTCTCTCTTCACCTGGCTCTCTCTCTCATCTCTCTAATTCGGAGGAGTTTTTGCAAGGATTTTAGATGTGTTTTCCCCAAGGGAAAGAACATTATCAGGACAGCGCAACCCTTCATTTGAGGACTGGGGGCTGGAATCCATCCTTGCTTATTCTTTTTTTGTGTGTAAATTTTGCTTTATTGTGGTAAGAATTCTTGACACAAGATCCATTATCCTAATAATTTTAAGTGCACAGTAGTGATCTTTTAAAATGCAAATCCTTGGCTGGGCACGGCGGCTCATCCTTGTAATCCCAGCACTTTGGGAGGTAGAGGTGGAGGGGATCTCTTGAGCTCAGGGATTTGAGACCAGCACAGGGCAACATAGGGAGACTCCCATCTCTACAAAAAGAAAAAAATTAGAAAATTAGAAAAGAAACCTAGCCAGATGTGGCGGCACACGCCTGTGGTCCCAGCTACTCAGGAGGCTGAGGTGGGGGCATCGATTGGGCTGGAGAGGTAGAAGCTGCAGTCAGCGGTGATTGCATCACTGCACTCCAGCCTGGGGGTGACAGAGTGAGACCTTGTCTCTAAATAAATAAGTAAATCCTGATACTATCATTATCTGGATTAATAATTAAAAACTAAAACTTTCCAACAGCTGGCCATTGCACCTAAAATTCAAACTTCTTATCTTGGCCTATATGATTCCACACCTGCCTACCTCTCTAAAAATTTACTTCTGTCACTCTCTCTTTCCCTCCCTAAACTTCAGCCACACTGGCCTTCTTTCTTTTCAACCATATGACTGTTCTTCCTATGGGCCTTTGTACTTCCTGTTCCCACTATCTGGGGCACTGTTCCTCTAGATATTCCCAGGATTGGCTTCCTGAAAAAGCCAGGAAATATCGTCAACTCAGAAAGGACCTAAGTGGCTCAGTATCTTTCTTGTTTTCCTTAAGATAGTCCATCCCACTGCCACTTTTTTTTTCCTTCAGAGTAGTAAGCACTGTCTGAAATGATCCAATTTACTACATTTGCATATTGATATTCATCTGTCCCAAAAGAATGATATTTATTCATCCATCTCTCACTATATAGCTCAGCACTGTTCTATGCACTTACATGCTATCCACCCATTTAATTTTCAAACCCACAAGTAGGTGTTATCAGTATTCTAATTTTGCAGAGGAAGTACCTGAGGCTCAAAAAGTTGAAGCAGCTTCAGTTGCAAAAACATTCCAGTACACTATTGTTAACTATAGGCAACTACTACTTTTGTACAGTAGATCTCTAGTGCTTATCTATTTTGTTAAACTGAAACTTTATGCCCACTGACTACTAGCTCCCTACTTCCTATCCTACAGCCCAGGGAACAACCATCCCACTCTTTGTTTCTATGAATTTGACTATTTTAGACACCCAATTTAAGTGCATGCAGTATTTATTCTTCTATGACTGGCTAATCTCACTTACCATAATGATCTCCAGGTTCAACTGTGTTGTCATGTATGGCAGAATTTCTTCCTTTTTTTTTTTTGTTTTTTTTTTTTTGAGATGGAGTCTCACTCTGCCACCCAGGCTGGAGTGCAGTGGCGTAATCTCAGCTCACTACAACCTCCACCTCCCAGGTGCATGCAATTCTCTGCTTCAGCCTCCCAAGTAGCTGGGATTACAGGCATCCACCACCATACCCAGCTAATTTTTGTATTTTTGGTAGAGACAGGGTTTCTCCATGTTGGTCAAATTGGTCTTGAACTCCTGACCTCGTGATCCATCCACCTCGGCCTCCCAAAGTGCTGGGATTACAGGTGTGAGCCACCACACCTGGCCAAATTTCTTCCTTTTTAAAGACTGGATACTGTTCTATCTTATGTTTATATCACATTTTCTTTATCCATTCATTTTTTGATGGATTTTTAGGTTGTTTCCACATTTTGGCTATTGTGAATAGTATTGCAGTGAACATAAGAGTGCTAATATTTCTTTGAAAACCTGATTTCAATTCTTTTGGATAAATACTCAGAAGTGGGATTTCTAGACCATATGGTGCAGTTCTACTACTAATTTTTTGAGGAATTTCCATACTGCTTTTCACAGCAGCTGCACCATTTTACATTTTCACCAACAGTGTGTGAGGGTTCCCTTTCTCCACATCCTCATTAGCACTTGTTATCTTTTGTTTTTCCAGAATGGCCATCCTAACAGGTGTAAGGTGCTATCTAGTTGTGGTTTTGATGTGCATTTCTTTGATGAGTCATCTTGGCCTGTCCTTGACTGGAGACACATTTTGGAAGCTGTTGGCACTCTCTGTTAATGGACATTTGGGTTATTTTCTCCTGTTCTCTCCTGAACTGGCTCCTCCCAGGTCAGTAGGAGGAAGAGTGTGTCCTTGGTGCTGCAGGACTAAGATTAAGCCCTAGTGAAATCTGTAACATCTTTTTGGACATTCCCATGGATCAGCTATAGTAATTCATTTAATGATTTTTTCCTTGTTACAGAAACATCCTGCTTTAGTGAGCTCAGCTTCTCTGACAACTTCGTCTATGAAGCTGTCTTAAAGTATGAGAAGTAATTATCAGTGTTCAGGATCTCAGCAAAGGATGGTTTGATCTCTTTGGGCCCAGAGCGTTTCACCTCTCAAGCATCCAAAGTTCTTCAGTGTTCTGGACTCCATAGTGGGGCATCAAGGGTCATCAGGGCTGATTCTCAGAGGCCTAGCCAGCTCAGCAGAAATGTCCAAGGCTCAGGCAGTGGGCCCTGGACAGGGGATGTTGGCATCCTCCAGTGAAATGATTCCATCCATCTTCCTGAGACAGGAAGGTGGCCAGGAATCTCCCCAAGGAAGACACATGAGATCTCCTCTAGTCTGTGGTCAGCCTTGAGGTACCACACCTGCCCAAGGTGAGCTGGTTTTTGGCTGAGGGTGAATGGTTCATATCAGTTCTCCCCTACCCTGGATGCACTGTCTGAGGTGTTTTGCATGCTAGGCTCTTGGCCTCTGTCTCAGAGTCTTGAAAAGAGACAGAGCAGAGCTCTCCTGCTCACAGTCTGTATCTGCACTCATCCAGGATCTTCCATTTAAATCGGCTCTCAACATCATGGACAAACTTCCAGCATGTAAGTAGATTCACATCTGAGGCTACATCTTTGGTGTTCTGCAAAATAGTGATAAAGATTCCATGGGTGAAAGAGGAAGCTGTGGTCAGGCCCTACCACTCCAGGGACAGCAGCTCAGTGCTGCTCTGAAGGGGCCTGGCTGCCCCTTTCTGTCCACTGATGGCTGAGATCAGAATATTCTCCAATCTTGAATATGGCTTATAAGTCTTTAACTCCTTGGGGAGTTAAAGGGACCTCTTTGGGGTTTACTAACTCAATAATTGAAAAATAGTTATTGCACTCAAGTTGCTTAAGAGGCCCTCTCTGGACAGGAGCATCAAAGATTAACAAAGCGGATGAAGCCACTTGCCCCAGGGTGGTGAGCTTGCTGAGCCTGCCTGTGGCTCTTTCCTTCCGGCTGTCACCCTGCTGCTCCAGTAGGTCATTCAGATCTCCATGTCCTACTAAGAAGCTCCCCTCATTTATCCCACTAGGAAACATCCATTACCCTTATCATTTTCTATCCACTCAGCCCAATTTATTTTTCTCATTGCAATTATCACAATGTAAACCCAAAGAAGGTACAGACAGTTCTACCTTACCACTGTCTTATCCTCATACCAAAGATAAGTTTGTGGCAAGTGACATTTGCATACCAAAGAGGCATTTTCCTGAGGAGACTGTTGAGTGCAGATGATGAAATGGTCTTTGGAGGAGCCTCAAAAAGGGAGGTCTAGTAGAAGACCCCAGTGCGTTTCACAGATCGCAGAGCTGGAGGCAGAAGTCAAAGAAGCCTTGCGAAGTCTGCTCCACAATTCCAGGTTCTATAAAAATACTAATTATTATTAGTTTTTTGAATATTAATAATAATTATTCATTATAAACAAGATGTAATAGTACTAATTGTTAATGATAATATAATCATAAATAATATAATTAATAATCACATACAACTATTAATCATATTATATTATTAATATATTGTTATTAACATGCCACTAATAGCATATTCATATCATATAAATATTAATATAGTATACCAAATATATTAATATATACTGTTAATATACTAATATATTCACATGTAATCAATAATACATTACTATCTTAATATTGAAAGCATATTAACATTAAAATGTACTGATAAACTATTTTACTAATATTGTATAAATATTATTAGTGATACATTATTAATAAACTGAATAATGTTAATATCAATTAATATTCATGACCAAAGACCCACCAACATGGGTCTTGTTGGCATCAAGACTGTGACGAAGGTGGCCTAGGTCATCGTAGAAAAGTACTACATGTGCCTGGGCAATGACTTCCACACAAACAAGTGTGTGTGTGAGGAGATCCCCATTATCCTCAGCAAGAAGCCCCACAACAGGAGAGCAGGCTATGTCACACATCTGACGAAGCAGATTCAGAGAGGTCCAGTGAGAGGTATCTCCATCAAGCTACGGGAGGAGGAGAAAGAAAGGAGGGACAATTATGTCCCCAAGGTCTCAGCCCTGGATCAGGAGATCATCGAAGTAGATCCTGACACTAAGGAAATGCTGAAGCTTTTGGACTTTGGCAGCCTGTCCAACCTGCAGGTCACACAGCCTACAGTTGGGATGAATTTCAAAATGCCTCGTGGAGCTGTTTGAATCTTTCTCCAATGCTGTAATATACAGCACTCACTGGATTTTATTTTCAATAAACCTGGGACAACAGCAATAAATAAATACATAAATATTAATAAACTAAATAATGTCAATATTAATTATCAATATCCTTGATAGTATAATTGAGAATATGTTATATTAATATAATTAATATATTAACAAATATATAATGTGAATATATTAACATCAATATTAATAACATGTTAATATAGCAATATTATAGTAATATAATTTATTAATATGTAAATATATTTACATAGTATTAATATGCTAGTCTCTCTATTAATATATTTACATAGTATTAAAATGCTATGCTCTATATTAATATTTATATTAATATTCTTAGGCCTCTTTTGTATTTGCTGCACCCTAAGTCTGTTCATTTCCTTCTCCTCAGCTGACATTTGGAGCACAGCAGTCAATGATGCCCACACAGACACTGCCTGAGCCTCATGCCCCTGGAGAAAGGCAGATTTCCTTATTTTCCAGGTCAAGTCCTGCCAGCCATAGAAAGGACTTCTTTGGTGCCAACTGCTGTGAAATGCCTGCCTTGGAAATCTCAGTGCTCCCTTGTACCTGTCTGAGCCCAGGGAAGCGCCATACTGTGGCACTGCTGCATCCTGTATGGCTATCCAAGGATGCCCCAGGACTGGGTTTGAAAGAGATGAGACATGGCCGGGTGCCGTGGCTCACGCTTGTAATCCCAGCGCTTTGGGAGGTCAAGGCGAGTGGATCACAAGTTCAGGAGTTTGAGACCAGCCTGGCCAATATGGTGAAACCCCATCTCACTAAAAATACAAAAAAATTAGCCGGGCAAGGTGGTGGGTGCCTGTAGTTCCAGCTAGTCAGGAGGCTGAGGCAGGAGAATCGCTTGAACCTGGAAGGTGGAGGTTCCAGTGAGCTGAGATCGCGCCACTGCACTCCAGCCTGGGTGACAGAATGAGACTCTGTCTCAAAAAAAAAAAAAAAAAAAAAAAAAAAAGAGATGAGACACTAGTGTCTCATGAGTCGAACCTGGACCAGACACAAATCTCCATTCCCAATGCTTAGTGCCTCATTAGTGCCCAACAACAAGATATTGGGTCTATGTGGATAGGCCTGGGGCATCCTGTACAATAGGAGATGTGTTGGGGGAGGGAGAACATATCACAAATTCATGGGGAGCTATTTGCAGAGCAGATACTCCCGTCCACTCTGATATGTAGTTAATGTTCAGCTGTTCCTAAAAAGGACACCCAACAATGGGTGTTCTATTCCAGCCTAGGAAAATGTAGAGGCAAGGGGTCTGAGTCCAGAGGACACCACTAGATGGACCACTGCTCCTGACTGTGATGTTGTGGCCCACTCAGGTCCCAGCACCCCATGGTCTGGGGGAAAAGTTTGCTGGTTCAGCCAGAGGGCTGGATGGACAGTGTTTGCTGAGTCACAGATATCTCTCTCATGTAGCCTTTGTCTCCACAGTGGTGATCAGGAGGCACAGAACCCAAACCTGCTATCTCAGCTCCGTGGCGTCTTTCTTCAAAATGAGACAAATGAAACCATACATATGCAAATGAGCATGGCAGTGGGACAGCAGGCCCTGCCCTTGAAGATCATTGCCCCCACAGCTGTGCTGGTCTCCCTCTGTGGGGTCTTATTGAATGGCACTGTCTTCTGGCTGCTTTGCTGTGGGGCCACGAATCCCTACATGGTGTACATCCTCCACCTGGTTGCTGCTGACGTGATCTATCTTTGCTGCTCGGCAGTGGGGTTCTTACAGGTGACTCTGCTAACTTATCATGGAGTCGTGTTTTTGTTTTGTTTTGTTTTGTTTTTTAAAGTATTTATTGATCATTCTTGGGTGTTTCTCAGAGAGGGGGATATGGCAGGGTCATAGGATAATAGTGGAGAGAAGGTCAGCAGATAAACACATAAACAAAGGTCTCTGGTTTTCCTAGGCAGAGGTCCCGGCAGCTTTCCGCAGTGTTTGTGTCCCTGGGTACTTGAGATTAGGGAGTGGTGATGACTCTTAACGAGCATGCTGCCCTCAAGCATCTGTTTAACAAAGCACATCTTGCATGGCCCTTAATCCATTTAACCCTGAGTTGACATAGCACATGTTTCAGAGAGCAGGGGGCTGGGTGCAAGGCCATAGATCAACAGCATCCCAAGGCAGAAAAATTTCTCCTCCCAGACGGGGCGGCCGGGCAGAGGCGCTCATCACTTCCCAGACGGGGCGGCCGGGCAGAGGCGCTCCTCACCTCCCAGACGGGGTGGCCGGGCAGAGGCGCTCCTCACTTTCTCCCAGACAGGGTGGTGGTCAGGCAGAGGCGCTCCTCACCTCCCAGACAGGGCGGCCGGGCAGAGGCGCTCCTCACTTCCCAGACGATGGGCGGCCAGGCAGAGGCGCTCCTCACCTCCCAGACAGGGCGGCTGGGCAGAGGTGCTCCTCACTTCCCAGACGGGGCGGCCGGGCAGAGACGCTCCTCACCTCCCAGACGGGGCGGCCGGGCAGAGGCGCTCCTCACATCCCAGATGATGGGCGGCCGGGCAGAGACGCTCCTCACTTCCTATAGGGGATGGCGGCCAGGCAGAGGCGCTCCTCACTTCCCAGAGGGGGCGGCCGGGCAGAGGGGCTCCTCACATCCCAGACGATGGGCGGCCAGGCAGAGACGCTCCTCACTTCCTAGACGGGGTGGCGGCAGGGCAGAGGCTGTAATCTTAGCACTTTGGGAGGCCAAGGCAGGCGGCTGGGACTTGGAGGTTGTAGCGAGCCGAGATCACGCCACTGCACTCCAGCCTTGGCAACATTGAGCATTGAGTGAGCGAGACTCCGTCTGCAATCCCAGCACCTCGGGAGGCCGAGGCAGGCAGATCACTCGAGGCCAGGAGCTGGAGACCAGCCGGGTCAACACGGCGAAACCCCGTCTCCACCAAAAATACAAAAACCAGTCAGGTGTGGCAGTGCGCGCCTGCAATCCCAGGCACTCTGCAGGCCGAGGCAGGAGAATCACAGGAGCCTGAGGCAGGGAGGTTGCAGCGAGCTGAGATCATGGCAGTACAGTCCAGCTTCGGTAACAGAGGGAGATCGAAGAAAGAAGGAGAGGGAGACCAAAGAAGGAGAGGGAGACCGAAGAAAGGGAGGGGGAGGGGGAGGGGGAGAGCGGAGTCGTGTTTTTTATCCCTGATTTCCTGGCCATATTGTCTCCCTTCTCCTTTGAGGTGTGTCTCTGTCTCCTGGTGGCCATCAGCACAGAGCGGGGTGTGTGTGTCCTCTTCTCCATCTGGTACAGATGCCACCGCCCAAAATACACATCTAATGTTGTCTGCACCCTCATCTGGGGCCTGCCTTTTTGCATCAACATAGTAAAATCACTTTTCCTAACTTACTGGAAACATGTAAAGGCATGTGTCATATTTCTAAAGCTTTCTGGGCTCTTCCGTGGTATCCTTTTACTTGTGATGTGTGTGTCAAGTCTGACTCTACTCATTAGACTCCTGTGCTGCTCCCAGCAGCGAAAGGCCACCAGGGTCTATGCGGTGGTGCAGATCTCAGCCACCATGTTCCTGCTCTGGGCCCTACCCTTGAGCATGGCACCCCTCATAACAGATTTCAAAATGTTGGTCACCACCTTCTATTTAATTTCCTTGTTCCTCATTATAAACAGCAGTACCAACCCTATCATTTATTTCTTTGTGGGGAGCCTCAGAAAGAAAAGGCTGAAGGAACCTCTCAGAGTGATTCTCCAATGGGTGTTAGCAGATAAGCCAGAGGTGGGGAGGAACAAAAAGGCAGCTGGCATTGACCCGAAGGAGCAACCAGACTCTACTCAGCATGTGGAGAACCTTCTTCCCACGGAGCACAGGGTTGATGTGGAAACATAATTTCCCACATCTGAGCTGGGGACTTGTACACATAGTAACCCAGCCTGTTCTGCCTCATAAGGCTGCTGCATCAAATCAATGCTTTATTCTAATCAAGTTCAGCTTTCAAGGACTTTCAAAACAACCCCTTACTGTTTGTTGTTGGAAGAGACATTAACTTCCTCCCTAGGCAGTAAGCCCAGTTTGAATGCGCTCCATTTCCAACGATGAGGGGAATGGGACCCAGTGAGACTTTCCTGGTACCTGTGGAATCCCAAATAAAGACCATACAAAAGGCCATGCATTATTCTCAATCATTATCCTGGAGCATCCTCCAAATCCAGCCACAGATTTTCCTCCCTTTGTCTATCTCCTCCTTAGATAGAGCTTGAGCTTATCTGAACTACCAAGAGGCATCATCACATAAGAGTTAAGAGTCAGGGTTTTGGACCCAGATTGCCTTTGTCTAAACTTTGGCTCTCCCATTCAAAGCATGTTATTGTGGGCAAATAACTCTCTGTAACTCTGTTTCATCTTATGCAAGAGGAGGATAAAGTTGGTATTTAATATGCATGGTTGGTGTGAGGATTAATTAACCTTATGAATATACAGGACTCCTTGGATTTTATTTACAACGTGTGTAATAATTATTTAGTAAGGATGATGAATATGTTGCAGTGTGTTGAATAAATGTACAAAAACATTACGTTGGACAATATAATCCCTCCTAACTAGGTTAGAATTTACACCCAAACCTCTGACTTTGAAGAACACAAATTTACCTCATCCTCTCTCCAACTTAATACCATTTAATTCTTCATCTTGCTTACATTGCTTACAAAACCCTCATATTGGCTTTCTTTTGTTAAATGGAACACATCCTTTTTGCAAATTTTCTTTCCTCTGTGAGGAATTATGTCATTCACAATTTTCCTTGTCTTTGCCTTTTCCATGTTTTATCTCTAGTTAAAAAGGTCAACTTTAAGAGCATTTCTATGACCACATTCTCTGGGTGGTCTTATTGATCTTTTATTTCTTACAACATTATTGTAATTTGTAATGATTCCACCATTTTGGTCTTATCTTAAGCTTCCCCTAGAAGACGAGAAGTTTTGTGAGGTTGAAGTCATTACTTCATGATTCAGTTTAATGTCCCAGTGCTTTGTACATAATAAGTTGTTTTAATAATACCTCTTTGTAATTTGAATAAAAATTGTATTCCCTTTAAGTACATACTCTTTATTTAAGCCTTATTAATTTTATATCTATGATTTTAGACAATCCTTCAAGGACTAGAATTGCCATTCTATAATATTGCTTTATATATATGCTTTAAATTCTAGTTATTGTATATATTATTTTATTGTGGTCAAATAATATAACCAACAAAATGTTATTATTAATATTATTATTTGTATTTCTTTGAGATTTACTCTGTGGCTGAAGACATGGTCAGATTTGTCCACCATGGTGTTTAAAATAATGTATAATCTCCTTTTAAGGTGTAATTTACCAAATAACTTTTTAAAATGATTTCTATATGTGCTTATTCAATTATGTGTACATGTTACTCAAAACAAAGAAGATTCATTCAAGTCTGACATTAAAATATATGATTACCTCTTAATTCCCATATTGCATCATTGTGTAGCTCATGTCTCATGATGCTGACATTTCGGGAGCATGTTGAGGAGGTGTCAGAGTGAAGGAAGGGGCATGAGACTTCTCGTGGACAGGTCTTTGTCTCTCCACTTCTGTTAGCTCTCCACCTATAAGCAGATTAGTCTTTTTTCAGTTGTCTGAGCTGCAAATACAATTTCCAACATTTTCATTGGTCACTTCACTTCGGTTATGATTTTTAAAAAAATGTTATTGTCATGCACACCATTTTTATAAATTTGAATTTGTCAGTCTTTTATGGCTTATGTATTGAGTTATGACTAAAGAAGTCTTACCTACATGAGATAATATAAAATGAATCTATGCTGTCTTATAATACTATTAAATTATTTCATTTGTAAACATGTAAATATTTGATCAATTTGATTTTTTTTTACTGGAGGATAGTGTGCAGTATGAGCCCACTTTAATCTTTTTTGTTAAATGGTTAAATTATTCAAATTTGTTAGTCATCAGGAGCACTGCATAATGAGATATGATTTTCTACCCCTGTTATTAATAAGCTTTAATGGCTGGACACACAGAAGAATATAGAGGATTTAATGTCTTCTGCAACCAAAGTGGTGAGTTTAAGTTATCACTTTTGTTGGGGAAAAATTGAGTACTGTACCTTAAAATTATAAACACACATACACTTACAATCAACGTTTAAAGTTTTATTGCTCAATTTTACAGAGACAAAATAGTGTTACCAAGTGATGTCCGTGACAAGGTGTTTATTGCAACAATACTGGTTTTACCTGCTCCCAAGGCAGAAAATCCTACTATCCCTACGCAGAGATGCATCTGGGAGGGATTGGGTGACTGGGCACTTTCACACCTGTAGCTGTTATGTACTTCTCCGAGGCAAAGCCATTAAGTAGGACTTAGCAGGAGCTGGTGCCCATAGCTGGGAACAGGAATCTTCTCACACATATACACACACAAAAATTACATTGATAAATATTTTCATGAGATTGTTTCCAGGGAATTTGTAAGACAAAAGTTTGTAATGAAATTACTACTCCCCACCTCTTAAAATAAAAGGAAAAAATGAAACAAATAAAATCAAACTAATAAGTGAAAATAACATGGCCAATAACATCATATGTTCAGACCCAAAGGCCCAAACCTGAACCCTGACCTTTTGCCAAAAGAAATGGGATTGTGAAATGTGAACAAACATTAGAAGGGTGTTTCACCTCAAACATCCAGGTGTGGCCGCGGAATAAACCAAATAAGGAAAATCTCCCAGAGGGAAGTTCCGGTGTCCATGGACAATTCACTAAATAGATTAGGTGAATCCTTCCAATGAGAAGAACAGAGAACTGTGAGCTTGAGGGTGATGGAGCTTACTTTCCTGACAACAAGTGTGATTCTGTCTGTTCTTTTACCCAAGAATGTCAAGCTGGAAAGGACACTCACTGAATGAATGGAATTAAATGCCTATCACGTGGGTACCACAATGGAGCTAGAGGCAGTAACAAGATGATACTAGGTACAGTTCTTGACAAAATAATGAGTGCATTTCACATAGATGCAAATATTTTAATTTTAACTTGGACAAGGGAGGGAGGTGTATATAATTTGGGGGTAGGTAAAAAAGGCCTAAGTGTTGGTTATGGTGAGAGCATTCCAATGAGATATAGCAGGACATTCTATGTGGTATGACTCTAAGAAGAGTTTTCACAGATATAAAAAGAGATGGAAGGAAAGGAAGTTCTTTTTTCTTGCATTTTTTATATCATATTCTGAGTATGAAGTCATATCCTAAGCATTTGGAAAATATGCCCAGTGAGGAATGAGGACAATATTCTGAAGATGCCAGAAGTAGAAGTGGATAATTCTAATTTTTTCAAGACATTGTGCCACTGACTTGAACATCTTGCAGCAGCCCTATCTACAGGTTTCTTGTGCTTCAATATTATACATCACTGACTGCTAAAATTAGTTTAATTGAGTTTCTCTTTATTTGGCAGCCAAAAACATTTCTAACTGGAAATATTTTCTTATCGTTGAATGAAAAGGCAAAGACAGCCTTCTATGGGAATGCTACACAGCAAACTGGAATCCTAGTACTAGATAAGCTTGCCTCATACATTGATGCCCATTGTTGTTAAACCAGGGCCTAGATTTATGTTTATAAAATTAGCTGGGTGTGGCTTTTACTGCGATAGAAGCAAATAGTGCTGGTTCTCAAAGGTAGGAAGGCATAAGAGATACACTATATGGGGGAGGCCAATCTTTTTAGGAGTGTCCTGTGGACAAGAGTCCCTGGATAGAATCCCAATTGTGTTTCAGATACATGACTATAGGCAGGACTTGAGCCTGATAATCACCAGTATTATGTATCATTAGAGAGTGGGAACAGAGGATGCTCTTGAGCCCAAGAATTTGAGACAGTGAGTCGAGATCATTTCACTCCATGCCAGTCTGGGCAACAAAGTGAGATTCTGTTTCTTAAAAAAAACATACAAGGGATGTGAAGGACCTCTTCAAGGAGAACAACAAACTGCTTCTCAAGGAAACAAAAGAGGACACAAACAAATGGGAAAACATTCCATGCTTGTGGATGGGAAGAATCAATATCATGAAAAAAGCCATACTGCCCAAAGTAATTTATAGATTTAATGCTATCCCCATCAAGCTACCACTGACTGTCTTCACAGAATTAGCAAAAACTACTTTAAATTTCATATGGAGCCAAGAAAGAGCCCGTGTAGCCAAGACAATTCTAAGCAAAAAGAACAAAGCTAGAGGCATCACGATACCTGACTTCAAAATATACTACAAGGCTACAGTAACCAAAACAGTATGGTACTGGTACCAAAACAGATATATAGACTAATGAAACAGAACAGAGACCTCAGAAATAGCACCACACATCTACAATCATCTGATCTTTGAAAAACCTGACAGAAAAAAGCAATGGGGATATCACGAGGTGTTGAGACAATGATGTTTCGGTTAAAGGCCTGGGCTCTGATATGCAAGTGGCCCTGGTACAGGAAGACCTAAAGGACACAGGGAACTTGATGACTGCTTGTCAAGACCCAGTTCAAAGCAGATATGCTTAGAAAGCTTCCTGACATGAGGGCAGAACTTTGATCTCTCAGGAGGTTGGCCTCTGTGATACCAAGTCCATCCAAGTCCTCCCAGGTATGAGAAAAAAGTTCCCTCTACCTTTTATTTCATTTTCAAAGCATTTTAACTCGAAGACTCATTTTTTTTAAATTTAAAACCTTGTGATTTTTTTTTTTTTTACCGAGGAAGGTGCATTTGAAGATTGACAAGATAGAAACCAGTTTCCTGGAAAAAGGAGGCCTTGCGGTTCCCAGGGTAGCCCCAGTGGGTGAGCTACTTCTGTGTTCTGGTCCCTGGTTCACAGGTGCCCTGGCTGTGTAGATGGGCAGAGGGTGTGTTATTCTGTTAGAGGTAGGATTTGAGCCACTGTGTTACTGAGGGGTGGTCTATGACTTCTGGGTGTAACCTTTCAGATTTTCTGATTTCCCAGCTTCTATATTTGTATTTAGTTCTCATCTAACATAGAAAATGAAGTTCTGGCACATGCTGCACCATGAACAAGCCATGAAAACATGAGGCTGAGTGAAAGAAACAGACACAAGATGTCACAGAGGGTTTGATTCCACTAATAGGACATGTCCAGAATGGGTGAATGCACAGAGACAGAAAGCAGATGGTGGTTGCCAAGAGCTGGGAGGGAGAAAGGGATGTGACTGCTAAGGGCATCCTTATGGGGCATGAAAATGTTTTGGAACTAGATAGAGTTGGTGGTTGCCCAATATTGTGAAGGGGCAAAGTGAGGCAGAACTGTGCACTTTAAATTGGTTAATTTATGTTATGTGAATTTCACCTCAGATAAAAATTAGGTGGGGAGGGTGGGCTCTCACCTCAGAACCAGAGCAAATACTTCATCCCAGTGCAAAGGCTACTTGGCTATTTTGGCTGCACCAAACTGAGCACTTCCATCAGCGCTGGCTCCCTGAATCCCAGAATCCAACCTGTTGTATCTACTCCTTGGGGAGCCTGGCTCATGACCCAACTTGGAAATGACATTCCCAAGAACACAAATGACATTTCCAAGTACCAGGATCTCTCTGTGCCCAGTGCTGGGGCCACATCAGATGCTGAGGCCTCTCCACCCCAGGAGGGCTGCCTCCTCCTCCTGGGTGACAACGAAGAATGTACTGCTCAGTCACTGGGCTCAGTGGTCATCTCTGGGCATGAGCTGAGTTTCAATGAGCACAGGAATGGGAAGCGTGGCTCTGCCCCTGAGGCCACATGCCACCTCCATAGCAGATCTTTTCTTTTGGCTGGAGGGGAAGTCACTTCTTCCCATGAAACTATTTTATCTATAAATCTCCTCTCCTTGTTGGAGACCAAAGCCCAACTGCTCCTGCTTGGTGCCCTGGTGGCCTGGGGTGGCCCATGGAGTCCTGTTTGCAGTTTCTCTTCTGTCACCATCACGAGTTCTGACACCCTGGCCTGGGCACAGAACCACACATCAGCCTGATGTTTCCGTGGACACCAATGTTACTAAGCCCCAAGCCTCGTTTTATGACCAGATTAGATACGAGCTGGATCTGCTTTCCTCTCCTGGCCTCAGATAAGAAAGTCTAGGCAACAGGCACAGGGAGGGGCGAGACTGGGGCCAGACCCTTCCATTTCAACAGAGCTGCTGACTGAAGGGGAACTCCATCATCCCGGCAAGGAGGGAAGATTCAAGCACTGGGCTCACTTGGAGCTGGTCCCTAGCACTCTCCCGAAACCCCACTGATGCACCAATATGTGACTGCAGATCACAGGATCACGTGTGAGATATTTCCTGGCATATCTTAGGCTTTTATCAATTTGTGGAACAATCTTTGTTTCAGAAGCCTCTGTGATCCATAAACAAAGCTTCAGTAGCTCAGGGTTGTAGGACCAGGTACGTCTCATCATTCTGAGACTTCCCATGATTCTGTGTAAAAAGTTCTCTTCACTACTGGGATCATCAGCTTGGACTTCCATGACTGAGACCACAGACTGAGTGACTTAAATGATAGAAGTCTATTCTGTCACAGTCCTGGGGGGTTGGAAGTCTGAGATTAAGGGGTCGGCACTGTCGGTTCTTTCTGAGACCTCTCTCCTTGGCTTGTAGATGGCTGTCTTTTCCCTGCATGCTTACATGGTTGTCCCTGTGTGCTTAACTAATCCTAATCTCCTCATCTCATGAGGACACCAATCCTGTTGGATTAGGGCCCAACCTAAAGAACCATTTTTAACATAATTACCTCTTTAAAGATTCTGTCTGCAGATACAGTCACATTCTGAAGTATTAGGGGTTAGGACCTTAACATATGAATTTAGAAGGTCACAATTTAGCTCATAACAGCAACCCTTAGATAGCTAGGAATACTGAGGCAGAAAAGGATCCACTTCTTATCAAAGATAGCTGTGATTTGCCCACATAAGGTCAGCTCTCATACCCTTGGCCTGAACTCCCATGTTACTAGGTTTGACTCAGCTGTGGGTTTCCAGAAGAGGTATTGATCCTCTCCCGTTTCATTTTTAGTTAGGTGACCAACCAGCTTGGTTTCCCCAGGGCTATGGGGATATTCAGGACAAGGAATTTTCAGGGCTAAAAACTAGGAAATTCTAAGGCAAAGTGGTACCTTTGCCTTCCCTGCACAATTCTACACACAAAGACCTGTGATTGGCAGCCTGAAGCAGAGTGCCTGCTCCTGAAGTGGACAGAGCCCATGGCTCAAGAGCATGTCTCCCTCGGGACCCCGTGAAGCAGCTTCTGGTGTGCAGGGTCCCCTGCTCTCACCCACATGTAACAGAGCGACTGCAGGCACCCTCCCCAAGTAGCTCCTCAGTGTCAGACCCTGTTCCAGGGACTGGAGAAAAGGCAGTGAACAGAATTTTAACGACAAAATAAATTCTCATGGAACTTCCATTCCAGGAGATGATTCCCACAAAAGCAAGTAAGTGAATATCATAGACTGCCAGCAGGTCAAGAGTGCAATGTTTAAAGATAATCAGCAGAAGCTCACCTGGAAGATGACCCTGAGGCAGAGACTAGAAGGAGGAAACCGAGCTCACTGAGGCACAGAGGCTCTTCCAAGCAGCAGAACAGCATGTGCAAAGGTCCAGGGAGGAGGCCTGAGTGCTAATAGAGAAGAGGTGAGCAGGAGCAAGGTCAGGAGCCCTTCCCTTGAGTACTGACTAGCAACCTCCCCATCCAGGACTCAAGGAGTCTCAGAACCTCAGGGTAAAGTAGTCACCCAGTGCCCCCACCAAAACTATGTCACAAAAAGAGTCTGCACCAGTGGGAAAGTTGGAGAACCATCCTTATGGGGTAATGTAAACAAATGTATTTTTTGATGCAGCCTTATAGATAACCTGGGTGCACGGATACCCACTGGGCCTTGGGCACAGCATGAAGCATCAGGGATAACTGAATGTGGTGGAGAGATGGGTAAGGGTATGCATGAGAGGGCATCTTGCAATGGAGAATCTGGGAGGGAAGGGATGGGTCTCCCACAGGAAGCTTGCTCCTCTCCTCCACTCTGCTGTGCAGAATACCTGCCAATCTCATGAGGCTCAGTAGGAACTTCTGAGGACAGAGGGCAACCCTGACTCTCCTCTCCAGACCTGGTAGGTTACCAGCCTTTGTTTTTGCAGGATGTGCCCAGGCAGCAAAGGCAGCCCACCATAGCCTAGCTTCTCGCAACCCTCTCTGGAAAGCTGGATTGGGACAATGAGACTGAGACCTCAGGACATGTGAACATGGGCCATACGGGAGGCGAGTAGTTGGTGGACAGGCAGGTGGTCTTCCCCTTGACAGTGCTGGTGGCCCTCTGTGGGCTGGTAGGCAATGATGTGATCTGCTGGCTTCTCTACTCACAGGTCTGGAGCAGTCCCTATGTGACCTACATCCTTAACCTGGCCACTGTTGATATGGTCAACCTTTCCTGTGTAACTGTGATCCTGCTGGAGAAAATCCTTGTGCTGTATCACCAGGTGGCATTGCAGGTGGCCGTGTTTCTGGATCTTGTCTCCTATTTCTCTGACACAGTGGGTCTCTGTCTCCTGGTGGCCATGATTATTGAGAGCTTTCTGTGTGTCCTCTGTCCCACCTGGTGCTGCCACTTCCCAGAGCACACCTCTGCCATGGTGAGGTGGGCCCCGGCCCTTTCTTTGTATGCAGTTAGCCAGGTCTGTGAGTAATGGGAGAAGTGCTTGGCATGTGATCAATTTCATGAGGCTTTGTGACATTTCATGTACTTATTTGCTTTGTAATGGGCATGTCCGAGCTGATCCTGATCATCTGGGGCCTGTGCTGTCCCCAGTGGCGTTCCCCCATCAGGACCTACCACGTTGTCCGCTTTGTGATCATCAGCTTCTTCCTTTGGGTCCTGCCCTTAGTTGTCCTTGTGTACCTGCCAGAAAAGTTTCTGACCCTTGCCTTTGACCTCCTGTTGCTGCTGTCCATTGTGGTCAGCATGCCTCACCTAGTCATCTAATTCTTGGCTGAGTACCGCTACAGGAAGAGGCACAGGGAGTCCCTAAAGGCTGTTTTTCAGCGGGCTTTGTTGAGTGAAATGGAGGCATGGATAAAATTAGGTGTTTCAGGCCCCCGATCCCAGGGCAGATTTCAGCCTCACAGCTGGAAACAAACTGCTCTTCTAGGGGGCTCAGCTCCTCGACAAAGGCAGGGACTGCCTATGCACAAGGCTGTAAAAGAGATCATGTCTGGAAAACATGCTGGATCCTCCAACGTGCAGGGCGAACGCTCTTGAGATTATTTATTACCTTTGTGTATTTTCAGAGTAACCGGATTTCTGACTGAGTTCAAGACAAAATTACTTTGCTTCTGTTGATAGCCCATTATTCTCAGTTCCCATGGAAACCCCCTAGAAAGGCAGGTCAGAAGCAAAGCAGACCTTCCTGGCTTTTGCAAGCTCCATATTTCTGAGAGTGACAAGCGTCCTTCATCCTTATTCAGTCACCTTGCTCAGAGTTCTGGCTTCTACCACCCCAGTGCATCCTTCCTGGGGACCTCTGGGCAGAGACTGATTCATGATCCTGATGTTCCTCCACCATTTATAGCCTCAAGTTTCCATCCATCCCTTCCTACGAAAGCCAGGAAAGTGATTCAGTAAGAGTGCCATAACAAGTTGTTTCTGGCATTGCTTACCATGGAGAGACCTAATGCTGGCAGTCCAGCCTACAGCTTGGTTTCTCCAAGCTGTTCCACCCTGCTCACTCCAGGTTCCATGCACAGGCTACTCTCTGTGTTTTTCCCAGACTCATCACACAATCTAGTGTCTCAGCTTCTTCACAGGAAGCCTACCACATCAGCTGTTCCTCCAATCCTACCCTGCAGAATGTCATGCATTCTTCCCCACCCTGACCAGGGTGTTGCCTGGCACCCACCACGGTCAGAACCTTAACGAGAGCCCCTGACCAGCCCCAGGTCCCTCCCGTCAATGCTCTATAGCCATAACAGCAGCACATCACCCTGCTTCATTTGTTCAATTGCCCCCCCAGCCAGCGTAACTCTCAGATTTCAGGATGGTGTCCACCACCTGAGCTGTCCTCAGGTGCACCATTTGACCTTGTCGCATGACATCTTCACGCAGGATTCACTCTCTCCCTTGTTTGCACCAAACTCACCCCCAACCTTGCAAGGTCCCTTTCTCCCTTCCCTGCTTAGAGCATTCCCTCAACACTATCTGTACATTTTACTCTTTTTCACCCTTCACTCCTTAAAGACGTTTGCTCAGACCACCCCACTTAAATATCCACCCCTTTTTGACTCTTCTCTAAAAGGTTTGTTTCTTTTAATGTGAGGATAATTGTCTATAATTATTTTCTATGTATTCCGTGTTGTGTGTTATTATCAGTTTATTGTACTCCTGCCTCATTTGCACTTGAAGCCCCAGTAGGGCAGAGGCCACACCTTCCTTGTACCCTAGCATATTCCCAGCGAGTAGCAAAATGCCCTGCAAGTCTGACATTACCCCCCCATCAGCTGGTGTTATCAATCGCTCACTAGTCCACCTTTCCACCTTGCATGTTTCCACATGTTTTCATTGTCTCTGCCTTCTTGAGGCTTCCCAACCATATTCTTTTTTTTTTTTTTTTTTTTTATTTATTTTTTTAGCTTTTTTTTTCTTTTATTATTATTATTATTATTATTATACTTTAGGTTTTATGGTACATGTGCACAATGTGCAGGTAAGTTACATATGTATACATGTGCCATGCTGGTGTGCTGCACCCAGCAACTCGTCATCTAGCATTAGGTATATCTCCCAATGCTATCCCTCCCCCCTCCCCCCACCCCACAACAGTCCCCGAAGTGTGATGTTCCCCTTCCTGTGTCCATGTGTTCTCATTGTTCAATTCCCACCTATGAGTGAGAATATGCGGTGTTTGGTTTTTTGTTCTTGCGATAGTTTACTGAGAATGATGATTTCCAGTTTCATCCATGTCCCTACAAAGGACATGAACTCATCATTTTTTATGGCTGATATGGTTCCCAACCATATTCTAACTAGAATTCGTTGAGCGTGTCTTTGGAGATTGTTCTCGGTGTTCTTGTAATTGATTTGTCACTTTTTTACTCACTTGCAAAATGTCACTTGTATAATATTATGACTGTTACGTGAAATTCACACTGTTTTCTCTGTTGCCTAAAACTTGCTCAGGTTTGTAAATGTGCCAATGATACTGGTAAACAATGTGCATTCTCTTATTTTAGATATGCAACGTGATACATTCTAAAGTAATTCTGAGATGTTTAGATTACAGTAATTCTTTAAATGTTGTTACTTGGATCATATTGATTTCTGCCTAGTGTAAATGACAAAATTGATAGGGACATGTTCATATCTCCTATTAGTTTATTTCATGTCACACTAGAATTTGAAACAGAGTTTGATTTACATAATTTGATGTTGTCCTTTGATAAGTGAATGGCAGAAACCCTGGCCCTAGAGCACAGGAGGGCTGATCCGGGCTGCCTGTCTTTAGTCAGCGTGGTTTGTTCTAACAAAATGCCATAGATTAGGCTACAGACAGCAGTTATTTATCTTCTCAGAGTCCTGGAGCTTGGAAGTTCAAGATCAATGTGTCAGCAGGGTGGGCTTCCCCTGAGGCTTCCCTCTTTGACTTGAGATGGCCGCCTTCTCCCTGTGTCATGACATGGCCTTTTTCTGTGTACCCACATCATTGGGGACACTTTCTATTCTTATGAGGATTTTAATTCTTTAGGATTAGGACCTCAGTCTTATGAGCTCCTTAACCTTAATTATCTCTTTAAAGGCCCTATCTCCAAATATTGTCACATTCAGGGTTAGGACTTTAGCCTGTGAAGTTTGGATGCCTGGAAGTAAGAGGCAGGTTGATCTCACAGAGTTGGGCTGCTGCTATGTTCAGGGAGGGGATACAATTTGGGCATTTTATGTGCCTGCCTTTACCCTGGGCCAACATTTCCCTTGGAGGTGAGCATCTGGCTTATGGTTCTTTAGTTTTTTATGGAAACGTCTCTATTATCCTTGCAGCTGATGAGCTCCTGGCAACACAGACAGTCCTCAGTTTCCTGAATTCTCTCACTCACTCAGAAAAACAAAAATATCAAGGCTAGGTATGGACTACTACAGTTTAGTAAGTAATCCCCTTCCTTCCCTCTGGAATTCAGAACTACTGATGAAAATGAATGAAGGAATGAGGGCAGTGTCAGATGGAGAACAATGCATTACTTCTATTGCTCCTAAAAGTGAACTGGAGAAAGTGGCTTGGATGTCTAAAAAATTGACTTTCAAAAGTGCCCCTTAAATGGTACCTACTCCAGAGGATCCCATCCCTCCTCCCTCTTCCTGCCTATCTCTCTTTGGAGGAAAGCAGTCCTTCTGGGGAACTCACCACCCACTGGTGAAGGGAGCACTCACTCCAGGTTATTCTTCCAAACTCACTCATCAGATTCCTTCCTTCTCCCCTGGGAGGGAAAAAGTGGGGGGAAAGAGAGAGAGCCCAGAGCTTAAAATAGACCTGAGATTCTCAGTCTTAAATAGTATTGAGGAACTCAAAGAACTTTTGTTGATCAGGGTTGTATCTTTCAATATTTATAGTATTAGTAATTATAACTCAGAACTTTACAAATGTTTACTTATTAACTCCTTTAGAACATCAATTATATGCCTATTCCATGTAAACATGAATAAATTTTAGAAAAAATAACTATATTTTCTTTAAAAAGGTATGTTACTGAGAAGAGCAAGATGGTTTTGCATTTTGCAGACCTCTTAGAGGCCTGTTGTCCAGCAGCAAGCTGGACATTCACAGCTGCTTCTGCATTGGTGGAGTTTTCCATTTGGTGGCTTCATCTCACCTCATACGGTCTCTGGAAAACTCCACTTTCACTCAGGAGGGCATGAGTGTGAGAAACACAGACTCACTTCAATACTTCAAGTATTACCTGAAGATTATGTTGGCCTCCCTTCCCCTAAAAAGGTGTTGGGGACCACATCTCAAGAATTACTTCTCTGGGGTGATCCCCACCTGGAAATAAGGGCTGAGGGAGTGGAGGCACCCACCCTCTCACACCAGTTCCCTTGTTTGGAATTTTAAAAGAGAGAGGCATCCCAGCATTCACCCTGCAGTAGGGCAGAACTGTGTGGCACATCCTGAGAAGGGATCAGCGGGTGACCAGGACTGAGCCTCTGCCACCTGGAAGAAACTGTACCCCAGGACTGACCAGAGTGTCTTGTGGAGTTTCGGCCTTACAAGGAGGCACTTGAATCATGGTAACCATAAGATGCTGCACGGGACAGGAAGGTGAATAGTAGCAATAGCAACTAGAGCAAATATGTTCACTGATGATTTCCTATATCTCAATATTGCTCTAATCACTGTGAAAGCATGAAGCCAGGTAATTTTAACAACTCTATTAATAGGTAACATTATTATCCTGCTTCAGCCTAAGCCAAAAGGCTGCTTGGCCCACTTAGCTGGTTGTAATCCAATGGTCCCAGCACATTTATAACAAATATAGTCCTTCACTATTGCTCTGATTTTTGGTTATCAATCATGTTTAGACTTATGTGGGTCTGTCTCTGGGCTTTCTGCTCTGTTCTGTTGGCCTATTTATCCACCCTTGGACAACACCACACTGCATGTAGTTACTGCATCTTTCCTATGCATATCTATGCCCAGGAAACTGAGTCCTCCTACATCCTACAAACAGCCAGAGAAGAACAAGACATATACACACAGAAAATCAAAGATAAGAATGAAGCAGATTTCTTGTTGGAAAGTTGCAAGTTGTACGACAGTGGAGAAAATTCTTTACAATATTAAAAGAAATAAATTTGTCAGCCTAAAATTTTTTACACAGTCAAAATATTTCCCAAAGAGATGGCAAAATAAAGAGGTTTTTGGAGACACAAAAAAGATGAAAGAAATCATCACCAGGATATATGCAGACTGAGAAGTGGTAAAAGACATACATCCAGCAAGAGAATAATGACTCCACATGGAAATCTGTGTCTATTTAAGGAAGGAGTCCTTTGCCCTGATGGTATCTTCTTAAGATGCTGAAATAAGTGGTGAGAGCCAATATTCTTGGCTTGTTCCTCATCTGGGGTGAAAGCATCCAGTCTTTCGTTATTAAGGGTAATACCCACTAAATATCAACCATAGGATTTTTTTTTGGTAGATGCCTTTTATCATTTTGAGAAACTTCGTTTCTATTCCTAGTTGACTGAAATTTTTTATGAGCCTATTGGATTTTGTCTAATGCTTTTTCTGAATCTGCTGAATTTTTTTCCTTTTAATGTTTTTGCCTTTTAATCTGTTAATGTGGTAAATTATATTGGCTCATTTTTCATGTTAAACCTGCCTTGTATCCCTGGGATAAATTTCACTTGGTCTTGATGTGCATATATTTATATTTCTGGTGCACATGTATGTATGTTCATGAGAAAGTGATTCTGTGTGTGGCGATGCAGTAGACCTAGATTAGTAAAACAAAAAACAAACAAACAAAAAAAAACAAAAAAAAAAACTTTGAAAAAAGAAGAAACAAGTGAGACAGTTTATAATACTCAACTTCAAGGCTTATTATATAGGTTCAGAAATCCAGATGGTGTGATATTGGTAACAGGATGGACAAATAGGTCAACAGAACAGAGGAGGGTCCAGAATAGACCCTAACATATATCTTCAATTGATTTTGAAAAAGGTGTAAAGTAAATTCAGTGGAGAAAGGACAATCTTAGCAACAAACGGTCCTTAGAATTATTGGATATACATATGCACATACGAACAGAACTTCAATCCATACGTGGCATCATACATAAAAATTAATTCAGAATTTATCATAAACCATAATGTAAGACCTAAAACTGTAAGCTGTATGTAAGAAAAGAAAAGAGAATATCAGTGTAACTTATGGTTAGGAAAATATTTCTTGGATGAATACGAAAAGTATGATGCATAAAAGAAAAAATTGATCAATTGGATTTCATCAAAATAAAAGATGTGTGCACTTTCAAAGACCCTGTGGGGAGAATGAAAAGGCAAGTCCCAGGCTGGAGGAAGTGGTTGCAAATCTCACATCTGATGAAGGACTCATATGTAGGATCTATAAAGAGCTCTGATGAATGGGCCCCTGGCAGCCCTCGGGAATCACAGGGGTGCTGTGCCATGGACAGACCCGGAAGACTCCTCCCACCCTGTCATTCATGTCTTCTGAGCAGCAGTGCTCAATGTCCCCTACAAATGCCCCCTCCTGGGCCCACAGACCCTCCTCTCCCCACATCCACACCCTCAGGCCAGGCCCTGGGGCTCTTGTTGGGACAGGGCCCCTCCTGCAGGACACAGGGAGGGAGGAACAGTCAGTCTCAGGCTCTGGGTGCCCAGCTTCAAGCTTACCCACCTCAAGGCCCTCTGGGCCCAACTCACAGGATATAATGAGGTGGTCTGGCACCTACTGGACATGCTGTCTAGATCTAATCCTGAGCTGCGGAGCCAGAAGAACGGAGGGATGTTTGTTGGACCAGTCACCCTGTTCTGCCGGGTCTCACAGGGCCCTTCGCTTAGAGCCCAGCTCTAGACACACAGCACAGAGGCCATGAGGTGGCCAGCCCAGAACCTGCAGGCTGAGCTGGGGACCACAAGAGGACTGTCTGGGGACAGCCGGAAGACCCCTCCCTAGTTTTTTCAGTACCTCATTTCTTATCAGCTACCTTACCTCCATCAAAACCCCCCTTCATGCAAAATCAGTAAGAGGAGGAAGATGGTAAAAGAATCGATGAGAAGAAAACAAAAAAAGGACAACCATTAGCAGTCCAGAACCCTAGGTGGGAAGAGTGGAACTGGGAACAGACCCTTTCATTTCAACAGATCCTTGACGGAAGGTGACTCCATCATCCCAGCAAGGAGGGAAGATTGAAATACTAGATTCATTTGGAGCCGATCCCTAAACTTCTCCTGAAACCCCACTGATTTACTGACATGTGACTGCAGATGCCAGGGTTGCCTGTGGCATATTTCTAGAAAAATCACAGGCATTTATCAGTTTGTGGGACAAGTTTATTTCCGGAAGCTTCTGTGACCCAGAAGCAAAGCCTTAGCAGCTCAGAGTTGTAGAATCAGCATCTCAGATTATAGGATTATAGGATCTACCAGGTCGTAGATCTCACTGTTGCAAGACTTCCCATGATTCAATTTGTAAAGTTCTCATCACAACTGTGATCATCAGCTTGGACTCCCGTGACTGAGACCACAAACTGAGTGGCTTAAACTACAGAAGTTCTAGGAGGCTGGAAGTCTGAGATCAAGGAGTGGGCAGGATAGGTTTCTTCTGAGGACTCTTTCCCTGGCTCCTAGATGGATATCGTCTCCCTGTGTCCTCACATGGTTGTCCCTTGTGGTGTTTGTATCCTAATCTCGTCTTCTTATAAGGACACTAGTCCTACTGGATTAGGGCCCATTCTAATAATCCGTTGAATTTCACCTCAAGTAAAGATTAAATTAAGGGCTAGTGTGAGCTCTCATCTCAGAATCAGAGCCATTACTTCAGTCCCAAAGCAAAGGTTACCTGGCTGTTTTGGCTGCACTGAGGCAGATACCTCCTTCAGAGCCTGGTCCCAGAGACAGTTTCTACTAACTGCTTATTTTCCTGTGTATGGGCCTTACTTCATTGTTTCTTTGCATGTTGTATTATTTAGTTCTTTTTTTTTAACTTAGCATTTTAAACAGTATAATGTGGCAACTCTGGAAGTCATATTTTTTCTGTTCCCAGATTTTATTATTGCTAGTGGTTGTTTTTTGATCAGGTTTTAAAAAACTATCTGTCAAGTCTGTTTTTTTTTGTTTTTTTGTTTTGTTTTGTTTTTTTTTGTTGTTGTTGTTCAACGTGGCCACTGAAGTCTCTGCTTGGTTAGCTTAGTGGCCAGGTAAAGACTGGACAAAGATTTCCTTAGGTTCCTGGAAGTAATGTCTCCCAGTGTATGTAGAGAGGCTCTGTGTGCAGGTAGATACAGGTCTTCAAAGCCCAACCAAGCAGTTTACACTGTGTCCTAGCCTTCATTTCCTGTCTGTGCAGTGCTTCAAACTTATTCAGGGTTAGAGCTTAGAGCCTGCTCAGGTCTGTTCAAAGCATATATGCAGCACTTGTCATGCCCACATCTATGCATGCATATGGCCCTCTGGACTTTCTGGAGTATATTAAGGCTTTTCAATCCCCTTTATGGACATCTCATTCGCTGACATTTCCTTTTTAAGTTCTTGGTTAGGCTATTGTTTGTTCCAACTGTTATTTATGACCATAGGCAACCATGATATTCAACAACTGCCTATGATTCTTTTTACTCATTTCCCCAGGAAATACATTGTTCTCTCTGGGATAGCTCTGAGTCAAGTCAAATAAGGATAGCATTGTGGGTTCTAGGGAACAACCAGACAGGTAAAATAATAACAATCCTCTGGAAATAAGGGATTAAAGGACCTGTAACCCTATTGTGTCCCTTCCAGTGACTTCATGTCTGCTGGTTTTCACCATGATTGTGGACTGTTGGTTTTTAAGAGCTGAGGAGGAACGAACAGGAGTGGAACCAGTTAAAACATCACAGAGCTCACTGTTCTTATCAAGATTCAGCTATTATTCTTGAACAAACACTCCCCAGATTGCAGCAAGCCTTTGGTTAATTTCTAGAGTTCTAAACAATATTAATTCTGACAATTCTTCCATAGTTCATTTTACTCTTAGGGAGTAGGTCATTTTTGGAAGTCATTACTCTATTATTTTTGTTGATGTCACTGTGTTACTGGAAAGGGGCCCCAATCCAGACCCCAAGAGAGGATTCTTGGATCTCACGTAAGAAAGAATTTGGGGCAAGTCCATAAAATGAAAGCAAGTTTATTAGGAAAGTAAAGGAATAAAGTATGGCTACTCCATAGACAGAGCAGTGGCATGGGCTGCTCAACTGAGTATACTTACAGTTACTTCTTGATTATATACTAAACACGGAGTGGATTATTCATAAGTTTTCCGGGAAAATGGTGGGCAATTCTCAGAACTGAAAGTTCCTCCCCTCTTTAGATTATATAGGGTTACTTCTGGACATTACCATGGCATTTGTAAACTGTCACGGCATCGATGGGAGTGTCATTCAGCATGCTAATGCATTATAATTAGAGTATAATGAACAGTGAGGACGACCAGAGGTCACTTTCATTGCCATCTTGGTTTTGGCCGGCTTCCTTACAGCATCCTGTTTTATCAGCAGGATCTTTGTGACCTGTATCTTATGCCAACCTCCTATCTCATCCTCTGACTGAGAATGCCTAACCTTTTGGGAATGCAGCCCAGGAGGTTTCAGCCTTACTTTACCCAGCTGCTACTCAAGATGGAGTCACTCTGGTTAAAACGCCTATAACAACAGTATGGTTTTTTGTTTTATTGGAATTGTTGCTTTAGGAATTATGGTATAAATATTTAACCTTTCATGGCCTACTTAGAATGAATAGATCCATTTATTATTATTAGTTTATTCAGTAATTGTCATATGTATTACATCTGTATGAATCCCCATCAGTGTTGTACTTTTTAGTTCCAACAGAGATACATATTTTAAAGAATTCAAAAAGAGAATAATATACGATTGCATTTACCCAGATAATTACCCTTTCTGTTGTTCCTTTTTCATTCATGATATTCTGATTTTCCCTCTGGTTTTATTTCCTCTCTGCCTGAAGCAGTGCAATCCATGCTTAAAAGCATTTCTTTTAAATCAGATGAGTTGGTGATACCTACTTTCACTGAGAATGTCTTTACTTCATCTTCATTTCTGAAGAATATTTCAACTTTATGTAGAATTGCCCAAATGAGTGTCAATTGTGAGGAATGGGAATTCATGACATTGGCTGCTAAAATGGAGTGAAGAAGATAGATGAACAGCTCTGGTCTAAAACCAAGGTTCCCATGCAAGACTTGGTTTTTCTGCTGGGCTTTAAGACCCCAAAGCCCAAGAAAACACTATCGTCTTATGAAATTTCCAAGAAGACCATCCACCTCACCCTAAAGGTGGTGAAGCCCAAGATGCGGAGCTGCCCATGTTTCTGGTGGAAACATGTGATAAGGAGCTGAGAAACCTCCTCCCGACATGACTTAATTTTAAAAAATATGGTAGATTATGGCATCGGAAAGGACAAATTACATTTCTTGACATACCACTCCACTGGAGGTGACCCAGGGGTAGAGCGATGCTTAAGGAAAGGCAGTTCATTTTCTTCCAGCTCATGTTCAGTAACCAGGGTGCCTAAATACTTTGAAGACAGGGAGTCTTAATTCGGAAGACAGGAGTTCTGTATAACCTATACTATATGGTTACTTGATAGCAACAAAGTCCTTGTTGAAATATTCTGTTATAACTCAAAGGTTATATTATGTTTGCTTTTTTTTTTCTGGACTTTTTAGTGGAAAAAGGAAAAAAAAATACTACAAATAAAACATTAAACTTTTCCTTCCAATATTTCACCTTTATTTCAGTCTTAAATAAATTGTTATTTGCAACTTTAATGTGGCAAGAACCATACACATTTGAAAGGCTGCTAAACTGAAAATAATAGAGCCTGCATTTTGGTTGTAACAATCCATTGTGTGTATTTGCATGTGATCATAGACTTGCTAAGTTTTAGTTCCTCCTTTCCTCTGGCTGTAACTTGAGGGAGTGAAGGAGAAAGAGAAGGCAAAAAAGGGTCAATAGAAGAAGGAGCAACTGGACATAAAGGAACTTGAGGAAGAAGGAAAGAAGACATGTGCAGGGGGTTGAATGCTTATGTCCTTCCAAAATTCATGTGTTGAAATCCTAAACCACCAAAATGATGGCATTAGAACATGGGGCCTTTGGGCAGTGATTAGGTCATGAGGGAAGAGCCTTCATGATTGGAATTAGTGCCCTCATAAAAGAGACTCCAGAGAGTTGGTAGCCCCTTTCGCCATGTGTGGGCACAGCAAGACATCACCTTCTATAATCAGAAAGCAGGCCCTCAATAGGCATGAAATCTGCCTTAATCTTGGAGTTTGCAGCCTCTAGAACTGTAAGAAAGAAATGTTTGTTATTTATAAACCACCCAATTTAAGTGTAGCTTGTGATAGCAGCCTGAATGAACTAAGCTAAAATGCTAAGAACCAGAAAAGGAGACAGAGTGAAGGTGATGACTGTCAAGCACACTCATGAGAAGCAAGGCAAGGCCAAGGCCCAGCTGATTTGGCTGGAATAGATATGAGCCACTTTTACACTTAGATGGCTTATTATTTACATATAAAAAAGAAGTAAAAGCCAAACGTGCCAATTCCCTGGCTCCTTGTCCTACACACCAAAAAGGATGACACGGAAACAAAAGGGGCCAGATGACTGTGACACTATTGTGGACTATACCACTGGTGAGGAGTCAGTTCTAGAATCCAGCTATTCCTCATTATATTCTTCAGCTGTATCCTAAAGGGTGTGGGGCAGAAAACCCCATGGTCCATCAAAACCTCGGATACAGTAAAGACTTATCACGTGGCATCCTCCCAGGGATATAAGAAGGAGAGTGAGAGATGGCATTGAGGCAAGTCCTAAAGAGCCTCCCATCCTCTCATATTCCAGGAGGATCAAAAAGCATCCTTCTAAATCTCAGATTAGCTGTTCTTCAAGCCTTTCCTTACATGACTTATATAGATACATGCAAGGTGTCCAGAATGCCATGATGGAGTAGTTCCCCTACACTGACATGACACTTGGAGAGCAATTATATAACCAGAAATAGGCATGGTGGAGTTAGGAAATCTATAGAAGTGATGATAGTAAAAAGAACAGAATGGAGGATAGAAATATTAAGAATGGACAGTGATAGGAATGATAATATTTGAATTTATGGTGCCTTATGGAGCTACCTATCTCCTCTCACCCAATTTTTTTTATCTCTCGCTCCCTCTCTTTCTCATTCTCCCTCTCATAGATAACAAAGCCACACCATGACCCACCATAGTGGCTCAGGTGTGTGTGGGAAGGGTAGTCTGGAAAACTTAGCATGTTCATAAATCATGAAGAAACTCTTCTTACTTTCAAAAGTACATTAAGCAGCTCTCCAGTTTTCCCTGGAGTCTCTTTCTTTCCCCAGTAACCTCCTGAGTGCCTGCTTTATCTCCTTGTTCCTCAGGGTGTATATGAGAGGGTTAAGTGAAGGAGTGCCTACTGCATAGAAGAGACCAAATAACTTACCCCTCCCTTGAGCATAGGGATTTTTGGGCTGGAGGTAGACAGCAATGACTGAGCTGTAGAAGAGGGTGACCACAGTGAGATGGGAGGAGCAGGTCCCAAAGGCCTTTCTCCATGCTGTGGCAGAGTTAATCCTCAGCACTGCATGGGCAATGGCTCCATAAGAGGCAAGGATGAGGCTGAGGGGCACAACCACGAAGATGACACTGGACACAGCCAACTGGATTTCATTGTAGGAGGTGTCTCCACAGGAGAGTCAAATCAGAGATGGGACCTCACATAAAAAGTCATCTATCTGCCGGTGGGGACAGAAAGGCAAGTGGAGGGTGGGTGGTGTCTGGACTATTGATTGGACCAGACCCATAACCCAGGCCACAGATGCCAGCTGCCAGCACAGGCGGGGGTGGATGATGGTAGCATAGTGGAGGGGCTGGCAGATAGCCACGTAGTGGTCAAAGGCCATGACTGTCAGGAGGATGCACTCAGTGGTCCCCAGGGACAAGAAGATGAAGAGCTGGACAGAGCAGCCCAGGAAGCTGATGGTCTTCTTTGGGCCCCAGAGGTTGACCAGCATCTGGGGGACACAACTTGTGGTAAAGCAAAGGTCCAAGAAGGAGAGGTTGGAGAGGAAAAAGTACATTGGAGAGTGGAGCCTGGTGTCCAGCACAGACAGCAGGATGATGAGTGTGTTGCCCACCAGGGTCAAGAGGTAGGAAGTGAAGACAACCATGAAGAGAGTCCTTTCCAGTGCTGGGTGTTCAGAGAAGCCCAGAAGGAGGAAGCCCATGGGGGAGCTTTGGTTAACCATGGCCTTTTCTTGTTTGTACCTGGAGGGATGAGGCTGTCACCCCAGTGTGATTCAACCTGTCTTATCAAAACTCAGCCTGGGTGTTTGTGATGTCACAGTAGGTGGGTGTTTCTTTTCTGTCTTTGCTCGTCCAGCCTCTCTTTCTCAGGCTTATCACCATCCAGCAGCTCCTTCTCGTTCCCTGTTCCTTCTGATCAAACGTTGTCTAGCAGAAGTGAGGAAACCACGAATGTGCTGGAAAGCAGATGGAACCTCACATTGGTGCCTCTGACTTCCTGGGTGAGGGCAAAGAAAGCTGATGTAAAACATGGATTAATTAACCAATCTTCATTAATTCAACAATAAATTGTTAGGCTCTATCTTATTCTAAATGTTGTGGTAGTTCTGAATATTTCATTATGTACATCCATAAAGAATTAGAAAAGAATCATTTGATAGAATTTCCCTACTATTCATATTTATGCAAAATTATTCTGTATTCTGGGGTATAAATTTCCTGGAATTATTCATGTTTTGTCTACTTTATCTTTGTTTGCAGAGGTGTCAATCAGAGGCAGAGTGTAGAATTAACAAAAAGATTTCTCCTCTGTGTGTACTGACTCCATCCATAGAAAAATCAATGAGGTATTTTGTTCCTTCTCCATTAAAAAAATTATGATGCAAACTAAATGTAAGAGCTTTCTCTACAAATGAAAATCCCTAACCTCAACTTAACGTTATATAGAATGTAGCAAAATAACATGAAAGAAAATGCTGCCAATTGTCTTGTTCTGGGGCTTAGAAATTAAAAAGATGATATAATTTTAAAAATTTTTTGCCTTTCAAATAAAATTATGTCAATAGCAAAATAGAGAGTTGATATTGGGATGTTTAAGTAGAAATCATTCAGGATCTGGAAGAATTTAAAGAAAAAAAGGAAGGAATCAGAATTTGTTACTTTCTTAATTCTATTCACTATTTAAGATTTAAAACATTATTTTTATAAGACTTCAAACCCCCCAAATTTTAAGAGTAATTTAAAGAATTTCTGAATGTTCTTTATCTATATTGGTAAAGTGCTAATATTTGACATTTTTATCATCACAGCTTTATCTTTACATATGCAATTATATTTACCCTGAGCTATTGGAGAGTGCGTTGCATATATAATGCCTCTTTACTTCTTCATGTTTCTAAGATAGAAATATTTTTTAATGTAAAAACAGCTCAGTTACTAAATACAGGAAAGCCAACATTGATAAAGTATTATTGGCTGGGTGCAGTGGCTCATGCCTATAATCCCAGCACTTTGGGAGGCCGAGGCGGGCAGATCACCTGAGGTCAGATGTTCGAGACCAGCCTGGCCAAAATGGTGAAACCCTGTCTCTACAAAAAATACAAAAAAAAAAAACAATTAGTGGGGTGTGGTGGCAGGTGTCTGTAATCCCAGCTACTCAGGAGGCTGAAGCAGGAGAATCATTTATTTGAACCTGAGAGGTGGAGGTTGCAGTGAGCTGAGATCGTGCCATTACACTCCAGCCTGGGTGACAAGAGTGAAACTCTGTCTCAAAACTAACTAAATAAATAATAAAATATTATTACTCACTCCGTAGACCATACTTACAATTTTGCCAATAATTTCTGTTATATACGTGTTTTCCCATGGAAGATCCACTCCAGATCATGTATGTCTGAGCTTGCCCTCTTAAGTAGCCTTTCCTTAGTCAGTGAAATAACAAGCTTTAAAGTATAGGCTGGTGGGTTCAGTTCCTATCATGAGAAGCAAAGAGACTAGAAGAGTATGGCCTCATGTACTCAATAAACACTGGGAAATACATGGGAAAATTGAGACCACCCTCCCGCCCAACACCGCCACCCAGAATTGAAGGCAAATAAATTAAGATGAGGTGTGGGTTAGCAAAGAGTCTGCACAATAAAGGAGGAATCTGGGTGGGTGGGCCAAGGAAAGCCTTTAGGAGGAGGTGACATGCATTTTTGCTGTAAAAGACTGCGCTGAGACACATGAGGCAAGCTCAATGATGGGGGTGGGATGCGGCACCACCCTGGCAGGTAAGAGGCAGAAACTGAGGGTTTTCTGAGCACAGACAATGGCAGGAGGGCCATTTAGGGTATGTGGCCATTTAGGGCAAGCAAGTTGGTGGTCTCATTGGCAGACAGTGCCCTGGGACTTTATGGGATGGCACAATCACCTCTGCATCAGAAGACCCTGTCTGGTGTTAAAAGCTGCCTCCCATCTCCCTTTTCATCAAGACTCCCTCCTTTTTGTCTCCTTCTATATTCCTTCCTCCATCATTATGTCTCTCCTTGAAGATAAGATTTGTTCCCTTAATTTTAAAAAAATTATATAAACAAAAAGTATATAAAACACATCTGTGGATTTTATGGAATAATAAACACATGGTGTACCTGAATCTCCTCCTGATTTAAGAACAGATCAAATATTACTGGTATCTTAGAAGTCTTCTGTGTTCTCCTCCCTGATCACATCTCCTTCTCTCCCACTGAAGAAGTAAACACTATTCTGATTATTTTAAATTTATCATTTCTTTTTAAACTTTGTAGCCCCATATCTTTTGTGTCTCAGCAATTGTCCAGAGTTTTATTCATCCATAAACTGCAGCATTTCTTACATTCTTACTCTCTTGGCAACTTGTCTCACTGTATGTTTTTTCTGAATCTCTTCAGTTTATATCTTCCTTTGACTCTCTGCACTCTCCCGTTTTCTATCTTTAATAACGTGCCTTTTACTTACCCTGTTTCTTCTGGTCCTTTTCTCTGACACCAATAATAGGCAAGCACTACTTTCCCTACGTCCCATTAACTCCACACAGAAGCACATTAATTTATTCTTTTCTGGTCCTCAAAGAGCCAGTCAGGTACTAACTGCTACAAAGTTATGAGACAAATTCTTTTCTACAGTTCAATAATAATAACCACTTATAGTTTTGACAGTTACTATCTGTTATGTCCTATATACTAACACTGTGCTAAATAATTTCCTGGAATATCTGCTTCCTAAAGGAACCCTGCTAGACAGTTAATATCTCTGCAGAAGAACAGTCTCAAAGAGGTTAAGTAACTTGCCCAGGGTTCCCCTGCCAATGAGTATCAGTACCAGGATTGTAGACCCTGTTTGATTCAGAACTGTCTTAAGAACATGTGGAAATTGATGGGCTGTAGGGGAATAAACTTGTGACTTACTTGCAATTAAGTCAGACTCTGTTTGTGGCCTTGCTGCCACAGCTTCCCCATAGAAAGGAACTTCTGGACGGGTTGGAGCCTCCACTTGTGATCTCACAATGAGAACTAAAAGCAAACTACAGAGGAATGTTACACTCGATATTTATTGGAACTTGGATTTCAGTTAAGAGTATTGATTGCTAGTGCTTACTTCCGTGGGCACTCAAAAAAGTGCTTCATATTTACGGCTCCTTATAACTTCAAAAGGTGGATACTATTATTACCTTCCCTTACAGATCAATAATTGAAGACATGTAGAGTTTGAATATCTTGTTCTAGAAAGTATAGCTAGTAAGCGCCAAAGACCAAATTTTAACCCAGGTGGTCTGGCTGAAGAAGCTATGCACTAACCACGTTCCACCATCACTCTGCCAGACACATGAGCTAGAGTTAGCTCTTTACTATGGAACTCTTGCTAACGACTTCTTTTCCTCAATCCAGTAAGTTAACCTCTCTTTTAGTGACGTTAGAGGCAGAAAAAAAGGCATAGTGAGATGATGTGGGGAGGAATCCCAGGACTCCCATCCCATAGAGAGAAGTAGCTCATTAATTCTGCCAAGACTAGGGGCCCCATAACCTATAGACAGCTAATTGACCACAGCTACTAATGGCTAAGAAGGGATGTGAAGATTCAAAGGAAGCATGCCAGAAACTGGGTTCTCTTTGGTATATAAAAATGTCACCTCTGCTTCTGTGTGTCACTGGGGAGTAGAAAGGCACTATTCTCTCTCGATCCACACCTTCTGAGTGGCCCATATTTCCAGTCTTCCCCTCAAGCCTCAAATGTGCTCATTCAGTCCCCCCTTATTTGGTTTATTTCCCTTCTCTTTTTAAAATTGAGGTATGATTTATATAATAAAGTGCACATATTTTAATGGACAATTCATTGAATGTGAACAAATGTATACATGCAGACAACCATTACTCTACTGAAGATGTAGAGCATTTCCATCACTCCAGAAATTTCATCATGCCCACTTACAATAATTCTTTCCATGCTCTAGGCAACCACTGCTCTGATTTCTATCATTTTGTTTTGCTTGTTCCAGAACTTCACATAAAAGATTCATTCAGTACATACTCTTTTGTGTTTGGTGTCTTATACTCTGTACAACAGTTTTGAGGATCATCCATGTTGTTTTGTGTATCAATAGTCCATTTCTTTTTTAAAAACATCAGTGAGTAGTATTCTCTTGCCTAAATATATCACAATTTATTCATCCATTCACTTGTTGATGAACATTCAGGTTTGTGGTTGTTTTAAAATATGGCCCCCAATTTTCTTATATCCTCTTCACAAAGTAGAGCCTACTTCCCTTACCTTTGCATGCGAGCTGTACTGAGTGACTCAGTTTTAACAAATAGAATCTGGTAGAAATGATGGGGTGTGACATCAAAGACTATGTCACAGTAACATTGTGACTTCTTCTTTGTGGATTGTTTACTTTGGAGGAAGCCATCCTAGCAGTGAATGGAAACACACATATGGGGAGAAACTAAGGCTCCCTACTAAAAACATGCAACATGTGACCGGGACATCTTGTAAGTGAATCCTTCAGCTTCATCCAAATCTTCTTAGAAATACAATCAGAGGACATCTTGACTACAATGTCAAGAAAGATCCTAAAATAGATACATCTACTATGTATTCACAAAAAGTTTTAAAAAAGTTAAAAGAGAGATCCAAAGCTAGAATCACCAGCTACTATTTAGCTGCTTCTGAATTGCTGGCCCATAGAAACTGTGAGATAGTAAATATTTGCTGTTTGAAGCCATTAAGTTTTGGGATAACTTTTTATGCTGTAATAGAGAACCAATGTGGGGTGGTTTCCAGTTTTTGCTGTTGTGAATCAATCTGCTATAAACTTTTCGTGTACAAGTCTTTTGTGGATGTATATTTTCATTTCTCTTTGGTCAAAACCTATTAGTGGAATTTCAGGGTCGTGTGATAGACATTCTAGTGGATATCAGGTGATATCTCATTATAGCTTTTTAATTTAATTTTTTTCTTTCTTTCTTTTTTTTTTTTTTTGAGACGGAGTCTCGCTCTGTCTCCCAGGCTGGAGTGCAGTGGCGCGATCTTGGCTCACTGCAAACTCCGCCTTCCGGGTTCACGCCATTCTCCTGCCTCAACCTCCCGAGTAGCTGGGACTACAGGCGCCCGCCACCACGCCCAGCTAATTTTTTGTATTTTTAGTAGAGATGGGGTTTCACCGTGGTCTCGATCTCCTGACCTCGTGATCCGCCCGCCTCGGCCTCCCAAAGTACTGGGATTACAGGCGTGAGCCACCGTGCCCGGCTTTTTTTTTTTAGACTGAGTTTCACTCTGTCGCCCAGGCTGGAGTGCAGTGGTGTGATCTCGGCTCACTGGAACCTCCGCCTCCCGGGTTCAAGTGACTCTCCTGCCTCAGCCTCCTGAGTAGCTGGGATTATAGACATGTACCACCATGCCCAACTAATTATTGTATATTTAGTAGAGACGGTGTTTCACCACATTGACCAGGCCGATCTCGAACTCCTGATCTCGGGTGATCCACCCGCTTAGGCCTCCCAAAGTGCTGAGTTACATGTGTAAGCCACCGCGGCAGGCTAATTTTTAAAATTTTTTTTGTTGTATATGTATATGCTTAGGACATACAGGATTTTTTTTTTTTTTTTTTTTTTTTTTTTTGAGGCAAGTCTCATTCTGTCTCCCAGGCTGGAGTGCAATGGCACGATCTCGGCTCACTGAAACCTCCGCCTCCTGGGTTCAAGCCATTCTCCCGCCCCAGCCTCCCAAGTAGCTGGGATTACAGGTTCATTCTGCCTCGTCCAGCTACTTTTTTGTGTTTTAGTAGAGAGGGGGTTTCACCATGTTGCCCAGGCTGGTCTCGAACTCCTGAGCTCAGACAATCCACCCGCCTCGGCCTCCCAAATGATGTTTTGATATACATAGTTAAATGATTACTATGGTCAACCCAATTAACATATTTATCAACTCACAGTTACTTTTCTTGTGGTAAGAGTACTTAAAATCTATTAGAAATTTCCAGTATATAATACAATGGTATCAACTGTAGTCCTCAGGCTATACATTAGATCTCTAGACTTATTAATCTCACAGTAGTTTTTAATTTACAATTATCCAACAACTAAGTCATTGAGCATCTTTTCATTGGTCATTTACATATTCTTTTGTGAGGTGTCTGTTCAAGTCATTTGTCCATATTTTATAGTGTTTCCTTTTATGATAAAAGTATATGACTTCTTTATATATTCTGCTTAAAAGTCCTTTGTCAAATAAATGCATTGTGCTATTTTTTTCAGTCGATGTTTCATTTTGAATGGTGTCTTCAAAGGAGAAGAAGCTTTTAAGTTTGATTAACTCAAAATTCATCAATTATCTTTTTGCAGTTAAGTGCTTTTTGAATCCTAAGAAATCTTTACCTATTCTAAGGTCATAAATATTTTCTTTTATGTTCTTCTTCAGAAGCTTTTAATTTCTAGCTTATATGTTTATTTATATGACCCATGTTAATTTTTTTGTATGTTGTGATATAGAAGTCATAGTTCATTTTCACACATATAATAAAATATTATGAAAATGGCTGCTTTTTTAAACAAATCATAATGGTACAGTTTTTATACCTACATCTAGTTCCTCTAGTACCATTTGTTGCAAAGAATATCATTTTCTGTATTGAATTATCTCTGTGTCTTTGTGTAAAATCAATAGATCTTATGTGTTTGGCTCTATTTCTGCACTTTCTATTCATTTCCACTGATCTCACCAGTTGATGACATTTGGATTGTTTCTACGTTTTGGCTGTTACTAATAATGTTCTTATGAAGAGTCATTGAAGGCATATGATTTAAATTGTCTTGGATATTACCTAACAATGGAATTATTGGGTTGTATAGTAAATTTTTTTTAATAAAAAACCTGCCAAATTGTTTTCCAAAGTGGCTCTATCAATTTTGACATATTCTTGCCAACACTTAATCAGTATTTCACATCTTTGTCAACATCTTATACCATCAGTTTCTTATTATAGTCATTCTAGTAGACTTGTAAGTATTGTGTTTAATTTCATGTTCTTAATAACCAATGATAAAGAGCATCTTTTCATGCCTTTTTTTTCCATCTGGGCCCCAGCTGATCGGATGATACCCATCTTTATTGACAGTGGATCTTCCCTACCCAGTGAAAGACTATATTGTCCATTAATTCTTTAAAAATGGTTTTAATTTAACCATTTATATTAGATGTTTTGAATCTCTGTTTGCTAAATTCAACAACAGTCCCACTTACAGTCAGTTTCCATTAACTGCATTCTTTTCTCTAAGACTTGATTATACTTTCCTATTTCTTTGCATGTCTCATTTTAGATACTATATTGACAAGTTTACACTCTTATTTTTTTCTAATAATTATTTTATTAACTTTATTGGACATAATCTGTGGACTGTGTATCTTCCACCATTTATGGCTTCCATGGTCTCAACTTAGATTTTAAAAGTTCATATTTTAAAATCTTGGATCCCAGAAGTTTCCCTTGTTCTTGAACAGCTTAGTGTTCAGCCAATGATTGGGTGAAGGTTTTTGGTCAAATATTTTGAGTTCAAAAGGCTTCCATCCTCTGCTAATGCATCGGTGTTTGTGTTGGGACCACATTCAAATTCAGACAGCTTTTAAGTTTGTCTTGGATTTTACTTTGTGCTGGTTTCTCTCATGTTTATTCTGCACATACCTGTAGTTTCCCAGTCAGCCAGGAATGTGTAGAGATCTTATTGAATCCTTCTATAGCTATCTAATTCCCAGCATCTTCCCATTACATTTCTGATAGGTTCACTGTTCACCTCATTAAAACTGTAACCTCTGGGTACCTGAGCCTTAAACACGATTGAGTCTGTTACTTTTACTGACATAAACCCTGGGCATGAATTTTTATCTTTGTTCCAAATCATCTCAACCCTCTTTAATAGTGTAATTGTTGGTTTTTATGGCCATTCCTGCCTTGCAAAACTACCCTCAACTGAGTTGGAGTAGTATTGGTGCACTTCTCATAAGGCAGGCACAGTTACCTATGATTCTTACCTAAGCTTCTAGCAATGCTTTATGAAAAAGTGGTTCTCAATTTATTATTTGCCTTGGTTTATTTCCAGACATCTGAAATGATTGTTTTTGACAATTTTTCTGGTTTTATAATTTGTGAGGTGGAGGAAGGAAGGATTTTCTGTCCTCTTTAATTCACCATATCTGGTGAATTTTATTTTTAATTTATATTTATATATTAATTTATATTTATTATTTATTTTATAATTTATGTTATAATTTTAATTTTAATCTATAAATGTATTTATGGTTAAGCTGTCTTTATATTTAAAGTGCAAGTTTTGTTCTTGGGGATACCATATGGATCCTGAACTTATAACAGTCTACTCTGACTTAATATGATACCCTTTAACATAGAATATAAAAAGCTTATAATAATAAAATTAGTTATAATTCCTCCATTCTTTGTGCAGCTATTGCCATGTTTTACTTTACATATGTTACAAACCTTGTAATATATTTTCATTATTTTTAGACTTTTAATGAATTTAAGAAAAGTAGGAAGATAACTATTATATACACTCTTATGTTTCCAATCTTCAAAGTTTTTCATTCCTTCCCATAGATTTGAAACTTTATTATAATTTATCTGTAGCTTGAAAAACTTCGTTTATCCTTTTTTATTCTTTCAGTGAGTATCTTCTGGCAACAAATTTTCTCAGCTTCTTTTTAATTTCAGATGGCTTTATTTTGCCTTCATTTAAGAAAGATTATTTTCCCCCACTGGGTAATTCTAGGTTGGCAGATTTTTTTTCTCTTAACATTTTAAAGATAATTCATAGCCTTCTGACTCCTTTTGTTTCTGTTGAGATGTTGGCAGTCATTTTTATTGTTATTCCTTATTTTGCAATATGTCTCTACCGCTTCTGCAAGTTTTCAGAGTTTTTCTTTTTAAATTTTTGTTTTTCACAGTTTAACTATGATGTATGTAGTTGCGGTATTGATAATGTGGATGGCTATTTTTATCTAATTTGAAAAAGTTTTGCCGACATTTTTTGAACAATTTTTTGTTTGCCCTTTTATCTCTCTTCTTTTTTCGCCCCTAATTTTTATTTTAGTTTCAAGGGGCACAGGTGCAGGTTTGTTGCACAGGTGAATTGTGTGTCATTGGGGTATGGTGTACAAATGATTTTGTCACCTAGGTAGTGAGCGCAGTAACCAATAGGTAGTTTTTTGACCCTCACCATCCTGCCATTCTTCCGACTCAGGTAGGCTCTGGTGTCTATTGTTACTTTCTTTGTGGTCATGTGTATTCAATGTTTTGCTCCCACTTATAAGTGAAAACATGCAGTATTTGGTCTTCCATTCCTGCTTTAATTTGTTTAGGATAATGGTCTCCATCAGAATCCATGTTGCTGCAAAGGCCATGATTTCATTTTTAATGGGTGTATAGTATTCCATGGTATATAATTGTCATGCTTTTTTTTTCTCCAGTCCACTGTTGATAGGTATTTAGGTTGATTCCATGTCTTTGCTATTGTGAACACATACACACACATGACTCTTTATGGTAGAATAATTTATATTCCTTCATGTATGTTTCCAGTAATGAGATTGCTGGGTCAAATGGAAGTTCAGTTTTAAGTTCTTTGAGAAATCTCCAAACCACTTTCAACAGTGGCTGAGCTAATATACATTCTCAGCAGCAGTGTATAAGCATTCCTTTTTTCTCCACGATGCTTCCAGCATCTGTTTTTTTTTGTCATTCTGACTGATGTGAGATGGTATCTCACTGTGGTTTTCACTTGCATTTCTCTAATGAATAGTGTTATTGGGCATTTTTTTCATGTGCTTCTTGGCTACACATATGTCTTCTTTTGGAAGTGTCTGTTTGTGTCCTTTGCCCATTTAAAAAAATTTTTTTTTTCTCTTTAAGTTCCTTATAAGTTCTGGATATTAGACCTTTTTCAGATGCATAGTTTGCAGATATTTTCTCCCATACTGTAGGCTGTCTATTTACTGTCTTGATGGTTTCTTTGGCTGTGCAGAAGCTCTTTCGTTAAATTAAGTTCTACTTGTCTATTTTTGTTTTTGTTTCCATTACTTTTGGCGACTTCATCATGAAATCTTCACCCATTCATATGTACAGAATGGTATTTCCTAGGTTTTCTCTCAAGGTTTTTATAGTTTTAGGTTTTACATTTAAATCTTTAATTTACTTAGAGTTGACTTTTGCATACAGTGAAAGGAAAAGGTCCAGTTTCAATCTTCCTAATATGGCTAGCCAGTTAGCCCAGCACCATTTATTGAATAGTGAGTGCTTATTTTTGTTGACTTTGTTGAAGATAAGATGGTTGTAGGTGTGTGGCATTATTTCTGGGTTCTCTGTTCTGTTCCATTGGTCTATGTATCTGTGTTTGCAAGAGTACCATGCTATTTTGGTTACCGTAACCTTGTAGTATAGCTTGAAGTTGGGTAATGTGATGCCTTCAGCTTTGTTCTTTTTGCTTAGGATTGCTTTAGTTATTTGTGCTTTTGTTTGGTTACATATGACTTTTAGAATAGTTATTTCTAGTTCTGTGAAGAATGTCACTGGTAGTTTAATAGGAATAGCATTGAATCTGTAAGTTACTTTGGGCCATATAACCATTTGGATAATACAGATTCTTCTTATTCATGAAAACGGAAGGTTTTTTTCCATTTTTTTTGTGTTGTCTCTGATTTCCTTCAGCAGTGTTTTGTAATGCTTGCTTGTTGTAGAGGTCTTTCATCTCTCTGTTTAGCTGCTTTGCTACGTATTATGTGTGTGTGTGTGTGTAGCTACTGTGAACAGAATTGCATTGTTGATTTGTCTCTCAGCTTGGACATTGTTGCCATATTCTGTGGTATGCCAGATGGAGTACCTAATAGAGCAGTGGATGTTGTCATGAACATACGTCTGCTTTTAAGATTCCAACAAAATATTTTAGGATTATAGCTATGGACAGCTTTCTGTTTTTCAAGGATGAAGTCAGATTCTATACCCAGGACGTAATTAGGCTGAGCATTCCCAGGAGAGTTATGATCACTACAAGCCCTCCCACTCTGCCCAAACACTGTGTTTCTGTCGTGAGGGATGACCCAGCAGGTCTGGGATAGCTGTTGAGGGTTTTGATACTATGGCTGGGCCAAAGAGGGAGGCTGCATGGGAGAAGCCAAGCTACCAGCTGGGGCTGTGGCACAGTGGTGGAACTGAGGACAAATGTAGTTCCCTGGTTTTAACAATGACCATTGTTGTGTTTTGTTACTCTTCAAGGGTCTTTCAACATCCCATATCTTAGTTACTCATAAAACTGTGCTGCCACAGGCCCATTTTTGGGTGAGAAAGCTAGAAAGTTGGAGGACTTATTCTAAGTCACACTGTTACCAGCCCAGAGGGGCATCTCAGGTTTTGAGCAGCTGCTTGTTTTGTGCGCTTTGTGGATGAGTGGTAAGAAAGGTGGTCATTTGGGCTGGTCACGGTGGCTCACGTTTGTAATACTAGCACTTTGGGAGGCTGAGGCAGGCGGATCACCTGAGGTCAGGAGTTCAAGACCAGCCTGGCCAACATGGAAGAACCCTATCTCTACTAAAGATACAAAAATTGGCTGGATGTGGTGGTGCACACCTGTAGTCCCAGCTACTCAGGAGGCTGAGGCAGGAGAATCTCTTAAACCTGGGAGGTGGAGGTTGCATTGAGCCAAGATCATGCCACTGCACTGCAGCCTGGGAGACAGAGTAAGACTTCATCTCCAAAACAACAACAAAAAAAGAGAAAGCTTGGTCATTTATGGCCGGGTGGGTGTATTCGAAGGTAATGTTCAGTTGTGAGGATATCAGAAGAAGGAAGAAAAATCGTAAATGGGAAAGAAAGATACTTTTTTTGTGAGAGGTGGCTTGGGTAATTTATTTTTGGTATTTGATTTTTTGAAATATTTTTTGAGTACTTAACATAAGTGGAGATTAGAGACTTCTGGTAATTAAGAGAGGGCAAGATTGCAAGAGTATCATTTAGTATAGGATTACGGGGAGGTATTTGAAGTTTTCTTCTTCTTTCCTTTTCTTTAAACAGCAAAATTGAACAGAAAGTAGAGAGGTTTTCTATATACCTCCTGCACCTCCTCCCCATGTGGACTCTCCTACTAACAACATCCCATATTAGAGTGGTAATTTGTTATAACTGATAAACTTACACTGACATATCATTATCACCCAATGTCCATTGTTTACTTGAGGGCTGACTCTTGGTAGTATACATTCTATGTGTTTGGACAAGTGAGTCATAATACATACAGAATAGTGTGACAGCCCTAAAAGTTCTCTGTGCTTTCTATTCATCACTCCTTCTCTGACCCCATACTCCTGCTGTAACTTCTGGAAACCACTGATATTTCTACTTTCTTCATCGTTTTGCCTTCACTGAAAGAGTTTTAAGGCATATTGATTAGGAGAAGTTAGAGGTTAAGGTAAAAGAAGGAGAGATAAGAGGTTATCAGTAATTAAAGATACAGAAATAGGTCACTGAAGGCAAGAAAAGTGTTGGGAGAAGGGGTCATAAAAAAACATAAGTACCTCAAAGGGAAATAGGGATGAGAGTTACTGGGTAATATCAGGAAAATTTTAAAATGAAGGTGTTTATTGGAATTTGAGATGGAAGTCATGGAAAGTAGGAGTTCTAGGACACCAGATGTCAAAGTGTCCAGTATCATAAGAAGGAATACAGAAGGCTTGAAAGGGAATAAGAATTCATTAGAGGAGTTGAGTGGCATGCAGAATGGACACAGAAAATTGCCAGAACTGGCCAACTCGAAAATGGGGCTTCTGCCAACAGTTTGGTGCCTACTTAAACAGAATGTATCACTTGGTTGTCAGACATTATTCTATAGTGGCAGGATTCTACAACTTGTCTTTCCTTTCCCAGATTTCATGATTTTCTCAAGTGACCATTATGGGGCATCCAAATGTGGCAACATAATAACTCACGGACACCAGAATTATCCAAGAGGAACTGGAGAGACAACAGCATTGGAGGGCCATCCACGACTCCCAGTAGTCCTTTCTGTACTTTGTCTCCATGTGCCATCCTCACTTCCTTAGAAAGGGTCGTGTGGCTGGGTGTGGTGGCTCATGCCTGTAATCTCGGCACATTGGGAGGCCGAGGCGGGCAGATCACGAGGTCAAGAGATCGAGACCATCCTGGCCAACATGGTGAAACCCCACCTCTACTACAAATACAAAAATTAGCTGGGCATGGTGGTGCACATCTGTAGTTCCAACTACTCAGGAGGCTGAGGCAGGAGAATCACTTGAACCTGGGAGGTGGAGGTTGTAGTGAGCCGAGATTGCGCCACTGCACTCCAGCCTGGTGAAAGAGCGAGACTCCGTCTCAAAAAAAAAAAAAAAAAAAAAAGAAAGAAAGAAAAGAAAGGGTCATGTTGATCACTTTTGGATCCTGTTTGATGACCAGTAGAGTGCTATAGACTGGCTAAAAGAAAGAACTAAAGGAATTGTGACTCATTTACTTTCTACAGAACACCAGAGAGAAAGCCAAGGAATGCAAAGAATGCATATCCAATGTCAGGAGGAGTGGGGAATGAGCTGGGTTCCTAAGGAGGCCCAGCCAGGCCATCCCAGAAATGGGAAGAATTAAAAGCCTTGTCATCTAGCAGAAAACCTACAGTATTTATTTCACTAATTGTTTTAGGTTCTCTCTTCGGATAATACAGAAGAATAACTCTACAATGGCCTCATTTACACTGCCAGAGTGCCCATAATGGTGATTCTCCAAAGAGTATATGGCCTGTGTTCTCACTCACACTTGGGATGCACCCCTGTACTTATCTCTAGGCCTCCTTCAGTTCATTTCCAGACTCATGCTAGTGCAAGACTTACAAGTGCTCCAGCCAGAAGAGTCTTCTACCATTCGTTCAAATTCGTTCAACAAACAAATATTATCAAGTACAAAATTCCAAATTGGCATCAATAATATAAAACTGTCAATGCAAACCCCATTTTTCAAACTGACTGTTTTTAGGAGCTGAATAAAGATCAAAATGATAAGTCCAATGTGTATAGGTATCTGTGCTTCACTGCAAAAATGAACTATTTCCCAATGACTGCTTTAGAAAGTTTCCTAACTATTGAAAGGCAGTAAATAAGAGGCATCATGATTGCCTAGGGCAATATTTTTACCCTTGGAGTCAAGGATGGTTAGGGTTTTCTATGTTTATCATTTGTATTCCTTTATGCAAATGGGCAATAAGGCCCAGATACCAAGAATTAGACCAGGATCTTATTGCGGTGGGAAATTAGGAGTTAAGATATTCCACAAGAACATCATGAACTGAAAAATGAAGCGGTAGAAAACATTGTTCTGGAAGATAAGTTCCAGTTATTAGGTAAAATATTCTTATGAAAAGTTGAGCAATTTGTTTAGGTCCATCAAGGTGCCTATGGTAGACAGAGTCCTCAATTGTGTTCTTTTCTCTGCTTGGGTTCTAAACCACCTTTTGACCTATTATTTGGCTTCCTGAAGAGGGTAGTTGCAAAATGGATCTTACTATGCAGACCAGGTGTGCTGTCTATTCAGAAGAACTCAACAGTCACTTTGGCTCTAAATCAGCCTCTTGAGAAGTCAGTATTGGTAAGTCAGTCATTTCATTAGGGCTTGGTCACTGACTGGTATATTATCAACCATGTTTTTACAGGCATGATGAGGTTGAAGCAAATGGGAGAGAGATGACTTTTAACTCCTGTGCTTCCACCTCCTCATTCTCTCAAGTGGCCGAATGTCTAACCTCAGTCAAGTGCTGTGCCTTGAGGCTTGTTTCTCTAACTATATCCATACATATATGGTGAATAAATATATCCATCATTCTTGGATGCAAGTGCCCTGACCCCTGCTGCTTCTCTGCAGTGCCTCTAATTGGCTAAGAACGTTGTGGCTTGGCTTTCCAGGCCCCCAGCAGGTGACATTGTCAGCCCTGGCTGACAGGAGGGGAAACATCCAGAAAATGCTATTGCACAAACCAGGTGGTGGTTATGGTAGATGAGACAGATTAATAATATTGCCTCTTCTTGCAAGAAATGGGATTGGGTGGTGAGGAAGGAGACAGGCAAGGGAAGCTCAGGGAAGGGAGGAAGTGGGTCTGGGCTGCAGTGAGAGTGAAGGAGAATGAAGAGGATCCACCGAAAAGCTGAGCAGAGGAGAAATACAAAGGAAGTTGACCAGATTGTGAGGACTATGTAGAATAAGGCACACTGTGGGAACTTGATAATTATTCGCAGACTTGAAAGAAGTGTACAGGGTTAGCCAAAAGAAAAAAAAAAAGGTTGAATTGACGATGGGTGGCATCTTTGAAGCTTGAAGTTTGCACTGAGGTCCCACCTTCTGTTCTTCTCAGCTCTCAGAGGATCAACCCTGGAATCTTTTGTGTAGCAAGCCTGGTCAGCTCCTAATCCTTCTCCTTATGTCCCTGCGAGACCCAGAGCCCCTGTTTCTTGGTGGCCCTGATGTACCTGAGTTCTCTTCCTTCTTCTACAACATTTCCTCTTCCAACTCTTTTCTAGTCTTCCCTGACTGGGGAAAGACTGTTCTGCAAAGCTAAAGAATGAGGATACTGGCCAGGCACAGTGGCTCACGCCTGTAATCCCAGCTCTTTGGGAGGCCAAGGCGGGTGGATCACGAGGTCAGAAGTTCGAGACCAGCCTGGCCAACACGGTGAAACCCCATCTCTACTAAAAATACAAAAATTAGCTGGGCATGGTAGTAGGCTCCTGTAATCTCAGCTACTCAGGAGGCTGAGGCAGGAGAATCGCTTGAAGCCGGAAGGCAGAGGTTGCAGTGAGCCGAGATTGTGTCACTGTACTCTAGCCTGGGCAACAAGAGTAAAATCCTGTCAAAAAAAAGAAAGAAAGAATGAGGATACCTCTGGTAGCAGATACCATCAAGAGCTGGGGTGCACTATAGTGCGTGGGTCCCATGGGATTAGGGAAGTTGAGGAAGGGGGTGTCAGGGGAGAAAGGTTGGTAGGAGGAAGTATTAGGGAGAGAGCAGTGGGATTTCAAGAAGCAGGTCAAGGCTTGCTCAGGGGCAACGGCAGATGTGAATAGGGGAGATGTGAGGTTCAGGAAGGTAGAATACAGTGGGGGAAGACTCAATATGGGGATCACTGATGGACTCCCCCTAGCTTTTGAGTGGTGTTTGGCTTGAAAACCAATGACTGTGCTTATATTGCCCAGGATTAATGTAGTTCAAGGTCCCTTAGTAGCCATGGTGGAGAAAGAGCGTTAGCTGCAATCTTCGTTCTGGTTCTTTGTGAGAGTATCAGCTATAAGAAGCATATAGTCTTTGGGACAAATAAGCACAGAATAGTGGATCTGGAACTCAATCCAGAGCTCATTTGATTTAGCCCTTATGTTTATTGATGATGAAATTGAAAACCAAAAAGGTGATGCAAAGAGTTTGCTCTAGGTCATGTAAAGTTTTAGTAACAGAGTAGAGATCATAACCCATGTCTTCAATCTTTACCAAGATATATTAATCTGTTTTCACGCTGCTGATAAAGACTTACCCAAGGCTGGGCATTTACAAAACAAAGAGGTTTATTGGACTTACAGTTCCACATGGTTGGGGAGGCCTCACAATCATGGTGGAAGGCAAGGAGGAGCAAGTCACATCTTACGTGGATGGTAGCAGGAAAAATGAGAGCTTGTGTAGGGCAACTCCCATTTCTAAAACCATCAGATCATGTGAGACCCATTCACTATCACAAGAACAGCACAGGAAACACCCACCCCCATAATTCAATCATCTCTCACCAGGTCCTTCCCACAACACATGGGAATTATGGGAGCTACAAGATGAGATTTGGGTGGGGACATCGAGCCAAACTATATCACCAGGGATTTTTCATTCAATACTTTCCCCTGCCTATTTTTTTTTTTTCTTACTGATTGATGGCTCTAAGTCTTGCTCCAGAAAGATTAATGTGCTGGCTTACATAAATGTGCAGAAAATAGGATGAGAGAGACTGGACAAAGGAAAAGGTAGAATAGAAAAACAACAACAACAATAGCAGTTGAGGCCAGAAACTAGATATCTCAAAAATATATTGTGAGGAATTGCACATTTCCTGGAGATGAGTTAAAAATTCAGGTGGAAACTTGCTAGCTGTCATGTTAAGAGGAAAAGTGATTACTTAATTTCTTAAAAAATTAAACATACACTTTCCATGTGATACAGCCATTTCACATCTATCTATTTGCCCCCAGAGAAATGAAAGCATACAAAGACTTTGTACACAAATGTTCATAGAGCCTTCATTCTATGAACCAAACCTGGAAACAACCCTAACTTCCTTTAGCAGGTGAATGAATAAACAAATTGTGAAAACAACCCAAATTTCCTTCAGCAGGTGAATGGATGAACAAATTATGTCATATCTATACAATGGAGTATCACTCAGAAATGAAAAGGAATGGCTGTTGTACACACCACAACATGGCTGAATCTCCAAATATGCTGAATGAAATAAGTCAGACTAAAAAGAGTACATGTTTTATAATTCCATTTATATAAAACTGAAAAAAGAAAAATATAGTGCTAGGAAGCAGATCAGAGGTTGCTTGGGAATGAGGAGTTTCGGGAGGGGTGAAAGAGATTACAATGGAGCATGAGGGAGCACGGGGGCTGGATATGTTCATTTCATGATTGTGCCTGTAATGTCATGGTACACACATAGGTCAAAACTTATCAAATTGCACACTTAAACATGTACAATTTGTCATATGCCAATTGTACTTCCATAAAACGGTGAGGAAGTTATTGCTTATACAACAGGAAAAGTACAGTGATTCCTATCACCAAGATATGAGAGAAATGATCCCTCCGAGAGTTTCATAATGTTGCTTCTCGTAATCTTTCTCAACGTAAACCAAAGGCTTAATGCCAAAACACTCTTTAGCAAGACCAGTTCTAGGAAAGATGAGTTGATGGAGATGTGTAGGAGGTGGAAATAGTTTAGCATTTTAAATGTGTAGCTCTGTGCTCATCTGCTTTAGCCTGGGGATAAGATTTAGATTTTAAATTATCAGAGGAAAAGCTGTTTTGAGTATCCTTTAGGCAACCCTTCTTAAATGCTGTTCCTCTCTATTGAAGTTTTGTTCAATTGAAGAGCAGCAGTTTTGAGGTTTTTCACATTGATAAAATGAGTGTGAGGAAGGCCACAGAATCCCTTTTGGGGGGTGGGGACAAGGAGTAACACCTTTGTCTTTTCGCTTTACATTTTGAGTGTTTTCTTACTTTGTAAACTGTTCTCTGATAGTTTCATGAGAATCAGTGTTTTTTTAATGAGACAGCAAGTGCTCTCTGGACAGAATTACCACCCTGCATGTACTTGATATTCTCCACAGTGCCAAAGAGCAATAGGCACATAAAAAGTTTGCAATAAATACTGGTGCATTTCAATAAAGTGTTGGAATGATATAAAGTATGTAGATTGCATTTTTAATATTAATAAATACTTGCCTCTTGGAGATGGCTGTTTTTGATTCAACCTCTCAGCTTATCCCATTTATTTGTTCTGCAGCTCATTGACTCTTCTGCATGTCATAGCTCTTATATTTGCTCTTCCGTGTCTTGGTAGTTTTTGGCTCATATCTGTGCTGGGTAGCAGTTTCTGTTAACAGTGATGTATAGAGCCTCTTCTTCCACCTTCCTCTGGGTCTCTTGGGTTCCAATACCACTGATATTTCAAGAATACCCTTCTCTTCTCAGCAAAGGCACCCCATGCGAGCCAAACATTAGCCTTTGCGCTGACCTGTCTCACCTGCTAACAAAAACATCTATCAAGATACTATTTTGTGCCAGATATTAAGCTTGATTGTTTGCAAGTCTACAAATCCTCACAAAAACCCAATGAATTAGACTCTGTTGTTACCACAACTTTATAGGTAAGAAAATTAAGCCTCACATAAAAACAAAACAAAACAAAAAACAAACAGATTATGTCCTTTGCAGCATCATGGATGGAACTGGAGGTCATTATTCTAAGCAAACTAACACAGGAACAGAAAACCAAATACCATATGTTCTCACTTAAAAGTGGGAGCTAAACACTGAGTACACATGAACACAAAGAAGGGAACAACAGATACCAGGACATAATTGAGGATGGAGGATAGAAGAAGGTTGAGGATCAAAAAACTGCTTATCAGGTACTATGCTTATTACCTGGGTGACTAAATAATCATTGTGAGGTGAAATTTACCTATATAACAAACCTGCACATGTACCCTTGAATCTAAAATAAAAGTTAAAAAAATTAAGGCTCATAGAGATTGTATCATTCACCTGTGATAACACAGCTAACTAGCTGGAAAAAATAAGACTTGACTTTAAGTTTGTCTGACATCAAAATCTGTTCTCTTAACCTCTGCGGCATATGAATTTCCATAAGAACTTACCTTCATTGAAACTTTTGTGGCCACTCCTTCTTGAGGAATCTGTCTTTAGCTGGTAGTAGATTTAATTAGGTATAATTATGTTTGCTAAGGTACTAACCAGTTGTACCACCCAAGAAACAAATGCTTTACCTAGGATGTACAAATGTCAAATGACTTTAAGGATCATTGCTGTGGCTGAAAATTTTATTGCCTTGCTAGTCTGATGAGGATAATATTTTGTAACTTTATCCCTGGTTGTCAACTTGCTCTGCTTCTGAAATTGATCCTCCATCCTGGGTTTCTTGTTTCTTGCAACAGAAAGCAGAATAGAATATGTATGTGTTGTGAGGGTCTGAGGGGAGCATTTGACTATGGTAGCTTTTCAAAGATAAGTTTGTCTTTCTGACAGGCTGGCCCTCCCCTAATGTGAAGAAAGACCTTAAGGGAGACCCTTTGATCCTTAGTTATTTGGGACTGACTCAGAGCACTGCACAGAAGTCACTATCGCCCCCTTTTCAAATCTCCATAGGCACCGTTTTCCGGATGGTTCTCTTTAGGGCAGCTTTGACCTCTGTGTTCCGCAGGCTGTAGATGATGGGGTTGAGGATGGGGGTGACCACAGCATAGAAGAGGGACACCAGAGGGTCAGTGGCCGGATCGTAGCTGGCTTTAGGGCGAATATAGATAAAGATGGCGGTGCCGTAGAAGAGGGAGACCACGACCAGGTGGGAGGAGCAGGTGGAGAAGGCCTTGCGGCGGCCCGCAACAGATGGGATCCGGAAGATGGTAACGAGGATACGCCCGTAGGATCCCAGGATGAGGCCAAAGGGGCAGAGGATGAGGAGGGCTGCGGCCAGGATAATCTGCAGTTCATTAAGCGAGGTGTCTCCACATACCAGCTGCAGGACAGGCTGGATCTCACAGAAGAACTGCAGGATGGCATTGGGGCCGCAGAAGGGCAAAGAGAAGATGAAAGAGGTGTGGCCCAGCCCCACCAGCACCCCACAGGCCCATGCCGACCCAGCTAGCTGTAGACACACCCGGTGGCTCAGCAGCAGTGGGTAGCGAAGGGGTTCACAGATGGCTGCATAGCGGTCATAGGCCATGGCTGCCAGGAGGCAGCACTCCGTGGCGCCAAAGAAGAGGAAGAAGAACATCTGGAGAGCACATCCAGAGCGAGAGATGTGGCGCCGGCCAGTGAGGAGGTGGTGAAGTAGCAGGGGGACCGTGACAGACGTGTAGCCAATCTCCAAGGCGGAGAGGATGTGCAGGAAGAAGTACATAGGGGACTGGAGGGCAGCATCAGTGGAGACCAGCACCACAATGAGGAAATTGCCTGCCACGGTCAGCAGGTAGATAGTGAGAAAGACAGAGAAGAGCAAGCCCTGGAGGTCGGCCAGGTGGGAGAAGCCGAGAAGAAGAAACTCAGTCACCATGGAGGTGTTTGCACTCATCCTGCCTGCATACCTTTGACTGGAAGACAAAAGAAATGGCAAGGAAAAATCACAACTATGGAATAGTGAAATGGGCAAAGATGACCTCTGTCTGCATCTGATCGAAGCACTAGATCTCCCTTTCTATTAGAATATCATGGACTTTGAAATTAGGCAGCCTTGCCTGGAGTCCATATTCCACCCTTGCTCACTCTTGGGATCCTGGATGAGTATTTGTCTCTCTGAGCCTGAATCCCTGACTTCATCTCTTCGTGATAGTGCCTATCATTCTGAAGAATATGTTAAACTGTCTTTCCAGTTTCACCTGGGCTGAGGATTAAGTCAGTTTAGCTCCCTTTTCACTCTTTTCTGATTTTCCAATTCTTCCTGCAGGGCTGGAGACAGAATTTTCCCTCATAGCAGATCTTTTTCTCCATCAACTTGTCTCCTGTCTGATAAGAGGTGACCTGTCTTATCACCTCTTGCCCTCTAGTTTTCTTTTTCCCAGCTCTTTCTTTAGTTACCAGATTCACTTAGTCTTTCTTCTTTTTCTATCATTTTACCATAAATTTCACAGTGTTCAAGGAGGAGAAAAAAAATGAGAAAGATCCTCTCTTTTTAAGCTCCTATAGCAGTTAAACAGTTCAACTATTTAGAGGGGTGAGCATTTCTCTAGTTTTAAAACATGCCAGGCAAAAGATGACAAGAACTTCCTTAATTGCTTATTTCTGCATCTTACAGTCTTTCAAACTTAGTCCTCTTACATTGTAAACATGAAAATCCCCAAACTACACACATAAACTCCACAAATTCACACACTGTCAAATTATACTTCAAAATACAGGCACAGAAGAATAGCCTAATATTCCCAGATGCCAGATTTATCTAAAGTTGCAAATCATGTATTCTATTGGCATTATTACAGATAACAGTGAAAGTCAAAATACACTGAACATAAAACTATAAACACCCAAAGATACACTTGAATATATACATAAATTCAATATTCCAACCATATTCAAGGTTGTGTATTAGAAATACAAGTCCACACACTGATATCCTTTTGCAGTTGAAGAGCCCTTGGTTCATTCTCCTCTGGGGGCTCTTTCAGTGTTTTCCAAAAGATATTATCTCAAAAGTGTCTTTCTATTTTCTATTTGGAGAAATAACCAGTGAAGGCAGATGGCATTTGTGACTTGCTTATCTTCTTTTTTATCTACATAGTGGATCCCTCTTGTGGAAGGCTTTCTTAGGTTTGTTGTCTCTCTTTAAGGTCTCTGAGGATCTGAGTCTCCAAGCATTCTTGGCTTTCCAATGGGGAGAATGGTTCACAGAACCAATTAATCTGTTATTTTGAATCTGTTTCTTAGATTGCAAGAAATACAGAAAGATCTGTTAAGAACAGAATATCCTGTTAAGAACTGGATATATTTCAAAGAATATATCCAGAGCTGTTGGTTTCTCTTAGTTCTCTCATATCTCTGGTTCAACCATTTTAATTTTCTTCTTTTTTCTCATGATTTTTTCCCATCACTGTAGATGTTCTAGTACATCTACAAAAAGTAATAATGCAATTTTACCCTTCTTATTGATATTGATACAATCCAGTAATCAATTTATTTGATAACCATTTATAGAGCCCCTTGCAGGTTTATTGATTCTACAGGTAACTAATAATATAAAAGAGAAATAAACATGATTTGACTTAATTGAGCTGTTAAATGTCATTTTCTTATACAATTGTCACTAATTTTTCTTGCTTTGATTTCTTTTTCATTTATTTTACAAGATCTTGCTTTGCATTTTTATCGTCAGTATCTATTATTTGATTTGTTTCTTCTGTGTTTTATACATTTTCATAGATGTGATAAAAGCTGTGTGTCAAATAGAATGTTTTCAAGACATACCAACCATTACAACAAGCCCCAACTCCAACTGATTTAAGTAATACATTTACTTATTAATTTATATAACTAGAAGTTCAGGGTTTACATATACTGGATTTCGTACTTAGTTTTCTTCTGACTGCTTTACATTTTATCCTTTCATTTATTTATTAGATTTGGCTGAAAGTAATGGAAATGCCAATGGCTCAAAGAGAATGAAAATTTATCTCTCACTTAAATGTCTAAAGATTTGTAGTTCAGGGAAATATGGCTGCTCTGATCCAGAATTCCTCAGGAATCTGTTTTCTCTCAGCTCATCAGTCATCTACTCCCAGAGTGTAGCCCTGTTATGACTGAAGATGATGCCATTAATGTTACACGGAACAGAATGGAGTAGAATAATTTGGATTGCTATTTGCCCACTCTTAGTGTAACCTATGTAGTATTATTGCTAAAAATGTTTAATTGGAGTATAAGAAAACAGTCAGACAAATCCATATTGTGGCATATTCTATAGACAACTGACACAAACTCTTAAAAAAATCAATGTCTTTAAAGACAAAGCAAAGATGGGAGATGACATCGTTCCAGATTGAAGAAGACCAAAAGGCATGGTAATAAAATGTTATTCATGATTTTTGACTGGATCCTACATCATCAACAAAACAAAATAAAAACAACTATAAAAGAGATTTGAAACAAGTGGGAAAATTGAATATGGGTTTTATATTATTGGTTCAATGTTAATTCCCTTGGGTGTAATAATAGTATTGTGGTTATGCTGGAGAATGTTCTTGTCATTAGAAAGATGCAGAATGGCTGCCTAGTATTCCATGGTGTATATGTGCCACATTTTCTTAATCCAGTCTATCATTGTTGGACATTTGGGTTGGTTCCAAGTCTTTGCTATTGTGAATAGTGCCGCAATAAACATACATGTGCATGTGTCTTTATAGCAGCATGATTTATAATCCTTTGGGTATATACCCAGTAATGGGATGGCTGGGTCAAATGGTATTTCTAGTTCCAGATCCCTGAGGAATCGCCACACTGACTTCCACAAGGGTTGAACTAGTTTACAGTCCCACCAACAGCATAAAAGTGTTCCTATTTCTCCACATCCTCTCCAGCACCTGTCGTTTCCTGACTTTTTAATGATCGCCATTCTAACTGGTGTGAGATGGTATCTCATTGTGCTGGCGCTTTTCGAAAGCAGCCGCTGCGGCCGCCCAACGCCAAGAACGCTTTGCGAGCAGCGCCATCTTGAGCGAGGAAAGAGGAACCGAGAGAAGAGGATTGCGGGCCACTGGCCGACTGAATTCCGTATTTTATCTTTTCTTATTGCATTTTCAGAACTGAAGATATAGATGACAGAGCACTGAACTAGGCCAGGGTTTTAATCCTGGCTCTATGACTAACCTATTCTATAACTTTGTACAATTCACTTCATTTTCATGAGACTCATATTTCTCATCTTTAAAATGCAGACACAGCTGATTCTTATTTTTCACTGCAGTTGCATTCTATAAAGTTGCCTTGAACCCTGTAGGAGCAAATACTAAATCTTTTCTTGCTTTAGGGGAGATGCAGGGTTAGATTCCTATGAGTTTTTGGTCACATTTTTGTCACCTGATCAATAAATAACCTTACTGTAAGTGTGTTTCTGTTTAAACACATCTTATATAATATATATCGTTGATTATTAACGTTGAACCCACAGCCAACAGCCCTATAACACGTGCCTGAACAGAGCTTATCTAGCAAATGCATTTTCTCCATAAGATCCATTGCAACCTTTTTGTGCTCAGAAGCATGGGACAGCACTTCAGCGCTACATTTGGGGCTGTTTTGAATTATGAAATCACCAAAAAACAAACAAAAAATGTGAAAAATATGGCATTCAGCAAATCAGGAAATCATGAAAAGGACACTTGTTTACAGTGTGATAGCTGAAACAAGAGGACAGAGCGTTTCCTTGTTCAGCATCAGGTGGGGATGCATACAGTGTGTCTCAAACTTTTTGTCACTATGTTCATGCACTTGTCCATGAATGACTGCGAAGGTGCTGTGAGTATTGATCTAGGAGTTAAAAATAGATGTTAGGGAGCAGGTGACTTTGCAAATACTGAATCCACAAATAATGAAGGTCAACTCTATTGCTAGTCATGCCTACTGGTGGAATCTTTGGAACTTTCTTTTCAACTGGACATTGTGTTAATATATTTTTAGAAGGCCAGGGATTATGAATCAAGTGACCATTTTTATTTTTTCATTCATGCATTCATGCATTGCTACTTATTCACTAATCATTTATGACACAGCTAAAATATTCTTGGGATACAAAGACGAATAGGATATGCCATCTGCCCTGGATAATATTTACTTCTAATTCGTAGTCTAGTGAAGAAGAAATCTAAATGGTAAGACTATGTAAATCTCTAACAGAAACCACAAAGAGCTATAATTTGTTTTTGTAAAATTCTGCTGGGTTGAATACAATCTCTTTTGTATTAAAATATACTGTTAATCCTCAAGAAGTTTTCAAAGATAAGAGATCAAACAATATGTTGGGTTAGGTCCATGATGTACTGTTATTAAAGTTTCTGTGGATTCAGATTGCCTTGGATGCCTAGGCTGGAGTCTAAGGAACAAATAATCAGAAAACATCACTGAGCTCGAGCTTATGAAATATTTTAGTAACATGGGAGACTCATGGAAATGTGTGCTTTCTTTTCCAACTGGAATTACTGATACAAAATAGGATATATATGTGACCAAAGCCAAACAACATAAATGGTTGTCAAACTTGAGCTTGAAGTTAGCCCCCCTGAAGCATCCCACAGTCACTTCTGGGAATTTGCAAGATGCGTTCAGGAATGACTCCTCTGGTCCTTCCTCTCTTGTGTCTTTTCTGTGCCTTCCAGCTGCTGCTCTGTGAGAGCTGACTGACTCTTTTTACTTTGTCATCCTTTGCAGTGGTTGACATTGCTTTCTCCACCCTGGCTGTGGGAACAGCAACCACTGTCCCCTGTACCTGCTTTTCCTAAGCAAGGGCACAGGCCCTCTTAGAATTCTCCTAGTACAACCTATATCAAGTTGTAGCTTATAGAATAATTTACTATAGTTCTAACTTAATGGAAAGTAAATGTAGTGCAGAGAATTACATGCTGTTATACTGATCCACACACACTTGAATTCCACTAGGTAATTCATGTGGCCAAGGGTATATTTCATTTCATTTGGAACTGCTTATAATCTTTTCACATCTTTCAGTTTAGGCCAAATTGATCCCAGGACACAAAGGAAGGCAGAAATGTATTTTTCATGCTAATATAGCACCTACTTTTGGAGACTTCATTTATACCCCAGGATTAACCTGTCACCAGGGTGATTAACAATACAAACATCTACTCCCCACAGATCCTTGTCTTTATCCATGGGACTGTGGTCTGAACTGATGACCTTAAAAAGTCCATAAAATGTATTTTGACAAAAAGTTTGCTAAAATATCTCTAAAAATTAAGATTAGTCAAACTTTCCCATCTTAAACTTGAATTATCTCTGAAGTTGTGTTTATCAAACCAAATTTAACAGTATACTGAAAGGATCTTTCACCATGATCAAGTGAGATTTAGCTCTGAGATGCAAGGATGGTTCAACATACAAATCAATAAATGTGATACGTAACATTAACAGAATTAAGGATAAAACCATATGATCATATAAACAGAACATGATATGGTGAAAGAAAAGTCTTTTTAATAAATGATGTTGGAAAAACTGAATATCCACATGCAGAAGAATGAAATTGGATCCTTATGACACTCAATATATAAGAATTAACTCAAAATGGATTAATGACTTAAACATATGACTGCAAACTGTAAAACTATTAGAAGAAAATATAGGAGAAAAGTTCCATGACATTGGTATGGGCAAGATTTCTTGTATATGATCTTCAAATCACAGACAACAAAACCAAAAGTAAACAAATGGGATTGCATCAAATTAAAACATTTCTCCACAGCAAAGGAAACAATAGAGTGAAAAGACAACCCACAGGTTGAGAGAAAATATTTGTAAATGATACATGTAAGTGGCTAATATTCAAGCTATATAAGGAACTTAAACAAATCAATAACAAGGAAACAAATAACTCAATTTTAAAATGAGCTAAGCACCTGAATAGACATTTCTCAAAAGAAGACATACAGATGACAAACAGGTACATGAAAAAATGCTCAACATCACTAGTCATCAGGGAAATACAAATTAAATTCACAATAAGAGATCACCTCACACTTGTTAGAAAGCCTACTACAGAAAAGATAAAAGATAAATGTTGATGAAAATGTGGAAAAGGAGAACTCTTATACACTTTTGGTGGAAGCGTAAATTAGTACAGTCATTAAATACACTGTGGAGGTTTCTGAAAAATTCTGAAAAAATTAAAAATAGAACTGTCATATGACCCAGCAATCCCTTGTCTGTGTATATATCCAAAGGAAATAAGGTTAGTATCTTGAAGAGATATCTACACTTTCATGTTCATTGTAGTATTATTCACAATAGCCAAGATATGGAATAAACCTAAGCATCCATCAGCAGATGAATGGATAGAGAAAATGTGGTATATATGCATAGTGGAATACCATTCAGCCTTAAAGAAGAAGGAAATTCTGTTGTTTGCAACAACATGGATGAATCTGGAGGACCTTATGTTAAGTGAAATAAGTCAGGCACAGAAAGACAAATACCTCATGGTCTCCCTTATATATGAAATCTACAAAGTCAAACTCATAGAAACAGAGAATAGAATGGTGGTTACCAGGGGCTGGCAGAAATGGAGAGAATTGAGAAGATATTGATCAAAGGTTACAAAAATTACAGTTAGCAGAGATAATTCAAGAGATCTATTATATGAAAGAGTGACTATAATTAATGAATTTTATATGTGAAAATTGCTAGAAGAGTAGATTTGAGTGTTCTCATCACAAAAACATGATAAGTATGTGAGGTAATGGTTCATGTAAATTAGCTTGATTTTGTCATTCCATAATGTATACATATATCAAAACATCATGTTATACATCATAAATATATACAATTTTAATTTGTCAATTAAAAATCATAATAATGTAGGCTAACTAAAAAATGCTAAATTTTTCCGAAAGTTTTCATTTCAAGACACATATACTTACCTTTTAGCATAGGCTGCTGTTTGATGAAAAAAATAAACGATTAAGAGAACCCCTCCTGCTGCCAAGAAAAAATAGGGTGGCATTTACTGTGAGCTACAAACAGTAGACAGAGTAGTTCAGAGAAAAAGTGTTCTCGGTCGGTCAGGGAGAAAGTGGTCTGAGTTTCATAAATGACACAGAAGTGCCTTCAACACACTCCTAGGGATGAGAAATAAATATATCAGCCTGATTTCTGTGGAAGCTTCAAAAAAGGGAGTAGTGGCAGACAAAGTTGTTGGGCAGTAATTTGGTCAGGAAGGATATTGAAATGCTACATAAGCATTTGAACGTCATTTTGTAACATCACGCCACCTTCCTTCTCCTTAAATCAGGCTCAGCATTGGCAAGATTTTGATGATCTATATAAAACACCCCTACTAAGGGTGGTACCTATTGAAACAATTGCCTGGGATGGTAAGAGGGCAATTTGGAGGCTGTAGATTGGAGAATGAAAGTTGAGAGCAGGCTCCTGGGAGGACCACTGTTGGTAATGGGGAATTTAGGGATGTTGCAGAGAAACAGAATTTTCTGGTGAGTTATGGAGACTAGGAATTGGGGCTTTAGATGTTTGGTGAAATGGAGAGCATTTGTCCCCAAGGGGATGGAAAGGTGGGCTCCATTTGGCTCTTTTGGTTTCTGCTCCGTTTATGGTCAAGCCAACAGTTCAGGAAACCGCCTTTGAAAAAATACAATTTCCTTAGGGGTCTGCTATGTCTTGCTCATTTCAGGCTGCTCTCCAGTAAATCTGTAATTGGTTCTCAGGGGCCTCTCCCTCTGTGGCAATTGCCTTCCCTCCCATGTGATAGAGGGAAAGGACTGCGATGAAAGGACAGAATAGCCTGAGAGCTAGAAAAGGGGATGGAGGGTGGAAGAGAAAATGGCTCAGGAGTGGAGGGTAACAAGGGTGACATTTGTAATCAATGTTCTACGTTGCTTCAGGTTGAGCTCAAGCAGGGAGGGAGCTGAAGGTAGGAAATTCCAACATTCTGAAGTCTTCAGCAAATCTTAGCAGATCATCTTCTCACAATCCTGTCTTTAGAGAACAGGGTAGCTATTTCGGGTACGTTTATTTTTGTGTAATTCTTTACAGCTTAGTTCACAGATCCTTTAAAAAGTTAAACGGCTGGTTTTTATGGCTGTTTATCCTGTAATCAGTAGCAACTTTCAATTAACCCAGAGAGTCAAAGAGTATTTTATTAAAAATCATTTCAAGAAGTCCCGCAGTATTTCTCTAGAATACCAGTGCTGCTATTTTCTCCATTGGATGTTTTTAAAAGTTGATTTCTAATCCTTCTGGGTGCATACTAACTTGTTTTTGAAATTCTCTCTTCTCTTTTGGAGATGGGGAACAGTAGATATTCATGCTCCCCAAGCTTCAGTTGGTATGTTACAGAGTAGGAAGAAGCGAGACACCCTCATACTAATGTTTTCATGGTGGAAAGTTTTCCTCCTGCTATCCCATGGCTTGACAAAACTGGGATATGCTTAAAATTGTACAGTTTTCTTTTTAAACCTTTTAAGTATATTTTAATGTTTTATTATGGAGTAATTACTGAAGAGACTTGAGGAGAATTAACAGATTAAAAAAATCAATCTGAATTAACTTTTTTGTTTTCTGCTTACAAAGATAACATGTTTGTTTAGCAGACATTTCAAAATATGAGAATAAATTTTTTTCTAATACCTAAAGATGAATTAAAATTTATAGTTTTGTATATATTTTTTAAAATATTTTTTCCTAGAATATTCTTTGAATTGCTAGTTTTAATTAAGGACTCTATGTTATCTCAGAGTCTGGGTTGAATGAGGGTTATGGTTTTTACTTAGAATTGAGTTTGTGACTGATTGTTCGTTAGACAACAAACAGGCATTTTGCACTATTCTCACTTCTCTACCAGTTAGTATGGCAAAATTCATGTTGATTTCAAACTCTTCCCGCAGTTTTTTGAGTTTTCCAATTTCAAATTCAGCTCTATTCCTTGGAGTTTTCAACTCTAAATTCATCAACTTCCTCTATTCCCTGATTCCCCTCTGTCTTTAAGGGAATAACAGCCTCTCATATATCCTACTGTTTCTGTGTTTTTCCCATTTCTCTTCTTTTCATATCTACTTTTACAGATTTAGGGGTACAAGTGCAGTTTTGTTACATGAATATATTGTGTAGCGATTGAGTCTGGGCTTTTAGTGTAACCATCACACAGATAGTGTGCATTATACCCATTAGGTAATTTCTCATCCCTCACCTCTTCCCACCTCACCTTTCCAAGTCTCCAATGTCTATTATTCTGAATTTTGTGTTCATGTGCATACATTATTTAGCTCCCACTTATAAATGAGAATATGCAATATTTGACTTTCTGTTTCTGAGATATTTCACTTAAAATAATAGCCTCCAGCTCCAATGACAGTCTTGATTTCCAGGGGAGGTAGTGGTCATGAGCTATTTATTATTAGAGGTATTCTTGCCTGATTTACATGCTCACCTCTCTCCTGGCAGGAATCCTATAGAAAGACTCCAAGCCTCAGAATGAGTTTGGACCAGATAAAATAATCTAGAGTTAAAGATGGCCCACATAGGGAGTGCCAGATTCACTCACAAGGAAATGCAGATGGGATCAAAGGGTAAGAGAATAGCTTTAGAGACAGTAGTTGGAGGGCAATAACAGAACCTGTGGAATTTTGTAGTCTATGGAGAACAGAGTTCTGCTCTGATCAATTCATATGGGTTTAGGTTAAGGAAGACATGGTGTTAAACATTAAGTATTCATTGAGATTTTATCTTTTTGTAAGACTTCGGTACAGTAGCAGTTGTAAAAATTTAAATCCTGTGCTAAATGAACTTTTAGTCTTTTGGAAAAGAGAAAGTGCATACCATAAGATAATTAATGATCAACTCAAGGCAGCATGTATTTGCACATCAGGTATCAGATGAGTGGGGCCATCCCTTCTTTCACTCTTGTTACCTTGTTATTAGCTTCCATAATACTATTTAAATTTAGGTTGAAACATGCCACTGTACTGTTTAAAAGCCTTCAGCTGTGCCTTGCTGCCTATAGAATGAAGCTCTAGTTCCTTCTTGTGACAAGCAAGGATCCCCAGACTCTGATCCTGGCCCCTTTCTCTCCCTATCTTCCCCCATTCTTCACCCCAATCCTAATTCTCCTTCAGAGTCGAGGGGATTGTTTGAGCCACCCTTGGCTACTTACCCCCTGCTACCTCTTTCTCCTACTCACATCCAATGTTGTTTCTTGCCTCAGTGTGTACTCATGGTTTTCTTTTTACCTAAAATGCCCTCACCTCCATTCTTTCCATTTTCCACTGCAATCACTCATCAGTTCAGCATCACTTCCTCCTAGTACTATTTCTTTCAGGTTGAATTCATTAACTGTCTTTTGGCGTATTGCAATTTTCTGTTCATATGTCCATCTGTCACACAAGAGTGTAAGCTCCTTAAGAGTATGGACCAGTTTTCTTTGGCCCACTATCCTCAGAAACAGATGTAATATCTTCTATACACCAGATCCTTAGTACATGATTGGGAGGGAAATAAAGGGCTCTATTAGTCAAGGGGGATTCTTGGTAGAGATACGTTCTTAAGCTGGGTCTTTGAGGATTTAACGTTAGCAATGAGCAGAGGTATGGAAAATGGGATTCCATTCAAAAGGCAGATTTGGTCTTAGGCAAAACTACAAAACAGTGTGCCGTGAAGGCTCCCAGCACCGTGGTGCCTGAGGCATCCAGTTTTTCACCTCTTAGGAAACTGATGTTCTAGACTGTTTGTATTAAAGATAACTTACATTTTTTGTGATAATAAATATAATGTATGTTTATTAATCCCATTTTCTAGAAAGTAACACTGTTAATATTATGTATTTATATTTATTTATATGCTATCTGCTTTTTTTTTCTACCTTTCTCAACTGTTTCTAATCATTCCGTGTATTCTCTCTCATTGTCTTCAGTTAATAAACACACATTGCTTTGAATAGCATAACCTTCCAGCAGGTATGGCAGAGCCATTTTCAGATATTTAGAAGTGTCATGCTCAATTACAACTCTTTGCTTTTGCATATGCTTTCCTGCCAGGGATGCCCTGCCTGGTCTGGTTTCCTGTCTTTTGCCTGGCCAACTCTTTTTTTTTTTTTGAGATGGAGACTCGTTCTATTGCCCATGCTGGGGTGCAGTGGCGCGATATCGGCTTACTGCAAACTCCGCCTCCTGAGTTCACGCCATTCTCCTGCCTCGGCATCCCAAGTAGCTGGGACTACAGGCTCCCGCCACCAAGCCCGGCTAATTTTTTTGTATTTTTAGTAGAGACGGAGTTTCACTGTGTTAGTCAGGATGGTCTCAATCTCCTGACCTCGTGATCCACCCGCCTCAGCCTCCCAAAGTGCTGGGATTACAGGCGTGAGCCACCGCGCCCGGCCGCCTGGCCAACTCTTAATTGGCCCTCAAAACTTAGCCTACTTGCTTCTATCTTCAGAAAGCCTTCCCCGACATTGATCCCACACCTTCTGCCCCACAACTCTAGGCTGGGTTTGGTCCTTCTCTGCTCCCATGGCACCTACTTCCTTCCCTATTACCATTTACCACATTTTCACTACCAACTCCTGAATGACTTGATGAAACTACTATTTAAGGAAGGCAAAAAGTGAAGAATATATAAGAATTATCCAAGGAACAGTTGGTACGATATCACTGATTAGGAGATGGGGAATGAAAGGGGCGGTTGAGACAATGAGAAGGATGAGATAGTGACCATGGGAATTAGACAGAATTCTCAAACCACTCATAGAGGAATTGGTTGTGATTGAGGAAGATAGAAGAGTTTGCGGTTGTGGGCCATGTCTATATATCACACATTTGGAGAATATTACACTAGTGCTCAAGAAGGAGGCTATGGCTGACTGTACAGATAAGAATGATAGAGTTGATTATGTGATAGAGGTAGTAGATTGAATTAATGGGGTAAAGGTCTTTGAAAGACTAAAATTATGAATTTGGATAAACTCTTTTGAGCCTTAAAGAATATGCACAATTAAGGAAGGCAGGGAAGGATGAGAGTTGGGGAAGGAATGACAACTAAGAAGGGGGATAGTTGAAGACTTCGTGAGCGATTCTTGTTTTAGAGACTCATTTTTGTCTTTTTTGTTTTGTTTTGTTTTAGCTCTAATAACCTTAGGCTTGGTATAGAAGATACAGAGACATGCTAAAATTTCTCCCCCAATTATTGGCAAGCAGAAACTTGGACGATCAACATGGAAATTGTCTCCATAGCAAACAAAACTATTACTGAGTTTGTCCTCCTTGGCTTCTATGACATCCCTGAGCTGCATTTTTTGTTTTTTATTGTATTCACTGCTGTCTATGTCTTCATCATCATAGGAAATATGCTGATTATTGTAGCAGTGGTTAGCTCCCAGAGGCTCCACAAACCCATGTATATTTTGTTGGCGAATCTGTCCTTCCTGGATATTCTCTACACCTCCGCAGTGATGCCAAAAATGCTGGAGGGCTTCCTGCAAGAAGCAACAATCTCTGTGGCTGGTTGCTTGCTCCAGTTCTTTATCTTCGGCTCTCTAGCCACAGCTGAATGCTTACTGCTGGCTCTCATGGCATATGATCGCTACCTGGCAATTTGCTACCCACTCCACTACCCACTCCTGATGGGGTCCAGTCGGTGCATGGGGCTGGTGGTCACAACCTGGCTCTCTGGATTTATGGTCGATGGACTGGTTGTGGCCCTGGTGGCCCAGCTGAGGTTCTGTGGCCCCAATCACATTGACCAGTTTTACTGTGACTTTATGCTTTTCGTGGGCCTGGCTTGCTCAGATCCCAGAGTGGCTCAGGTGACAACTCTGATTCTGTCTGTGTTCTGCCTCACTATTCCTTTTGGTCTGATTCTGACATCTTATGCCAGAATTGTGGTGGCAGTGCTGAGAGTTCCTGCTGGGGCAAGCAGGAGAAGGGCTTTTTCCACATGCTCCTCCCACCTAGCTGTAGTGACCACATTCTATGGAACGCTCATGATCTTATATGTTGCACCCTCTGCTGTCCATTCCCAGCTCCTCTCCAAGGTCTTCTCCCTGCTCTACACTGTGGTCACCCCTCTCTTCAATCCTGTGATCTATGCCCTGAGGAACAAGGAGGTGCATCAGGTACTTCGGAAGATTCTCTATATCAAACGAACTGAAACACTTGACTGAAGGAGAGTAATGAAGATGTTATTTTGGACTTCAGACACCTCCATTGGGAATTCTTCTAGGATGGGTTGGAGAGGAGTAACTTTGTCTTATTCGACCATTCTCTTTGAACTCTTCCGCAGTTATACTAAAAATGAAAATGATAGGGTAACAATTTTTTAAAACTTTTATTTTAAGTTCAGGGGTACATGTGCAGGTTTGTTACATAGGTTAACTTGTGTTATGGGGGTTTGCTCTACAGATTATTTCATCACCCAGGTATTAAGCATAGTGCTCATTAGTCATTTTTCCTGATCCTCTCCCTCCTCCCACCCTCCACCCTCAAGTAGGACCCAGTGTGTGTTGCTCCCCTCTATGCATCCATATGTTTTCACAATTTAGCTCCCACTTATGAATGAGGACACACAGTATTTGATTTTCTGTTCCTGTGTTAGTTTGCAAAGGATAGTAGGCTCCAATTCCATCCATGTCAAATAATCAAAATTATTTAAAGTTTGATTAGTTCTTTATTAAATATGCCATAAATATTTAAAAATAAACAAAAGAGCAATACCAAAATAAACCTAGAAATATTGTTTTTTATATTATTGTTGTATGACATTTTAAAATTTCTTTCTATGTATATTTATATTTATACATACAAGTTGCATCATGGAGTTTGTAATCTGGTTTTCCACTGAACACTGTGTCACGAACAACTTTTTCTATTAACAAGCATCTATTTCTTTATTCTTCTGGGCTTCATCATATGGCTAAACATGATTTGTTATTCTATTTTGGGAATTTTTAGTTGATTCCATTCTTTGACTGTACATTGTTTACATCTGGATTTTCCTGCAATAAGCTTTTAGCACCTAAATTGCAAGATCTAAGGTTATGTGTTTTTAAAAATCTAAAGCTGAATTCCTTTTGCTTTTAAACGTCTTTTCTTATAGAACATTTCAAACATACACAAAAGAGAAGAGCCCAGAGAACCCCCATGTATTCCATGTAGCCACCATCCAGCTCCAACATCAACATTTTGCAATCTTATTTTAATTAGCTACAGTTCCTTGTTTGTTTGTTTTCATGGAATATTTTAGGGCAAATTCCAGATGTTGTGTAACTATTATGTTGTGTAAGTTGTATAGGTACATATTCCACATGTAAGTATTTAGTATGATCTGTGACTGATAAAGACATTTTAAAAAACCATGCCCACCATACCATTATGATACTTAGCATGATTATCAGTATTTCCTTTATATCATCTAATACACAAGCCATGTTCAAATTCCTCCATTGATCTTTAAGTAATTTCTTAAAATTAGGATCTAAACAAGGCTCACACAATGCATTTTGTTATTGTCTTTCCAGTCCCTTTATAACATAGCAGACTCCACTTTTTTGTCATGCCATTGACTTAAGTTGCTATGTTATTTTTATTGCATCATATCCTGAGACACATGATATTTGGTTGTCCCACTCTTAGAGATGCTATTTATATTATTGACCAGTGAGTTGAGGTGGTATCAGTCAGATCTATCCATTACCCAGTTTCTAATTAACATTTTCCCTAATACTTTAATCATCCATCAAGGAAAGGTGATGATTAACTTTTATTCCAAATGCTTTTATGTTCCTTTTTCAATTCCAAAATTCACCATTTTACTAAATGGCTCTCTAGTACATTATATATCAGAGTCAGCCAGGAATCACATTTAGCTATTAGAAACTGTCAATACAAAGTTTTAAAAGTAAACATTGTCATGTAAGTAAAAGTTAATTTTTCTCTCAAGTAAAAGAAGTCTGGATGTAAGTAGTACAGAGAGGATGTGGTTGATTCCCAGGGTTATATAGACCAGAGCTCCATTTACTTAGTGTGTATGTCATGAGAACAGCATGGGGGAAACTTCCCCCATGATCAGATCACTTCCCTCCAGGTCCCTCCCTTGACATGGGAGATTACAATTGAGATGAGATTTGGGTGGGGACACAAAACCAAACCATATCAAGCTCTATTCTGTGTGTCTGTGTGCATATGTAACTAAAATTAGGAGTGAGCAATTGAGAGAAGTGAATTTTCTTGGTGTGGTTTTAGTTGCAAACAACATAATCTACCTTGGCTAATTTAAGCTGCTGTTTTTTCTTATATAATATTTGATAGCTCACACACTATCCTGTAGGTAAAGAGAGTCAGACTGAATTATTCTGCCAGGAATGAGATGCAGAAACACAGAGGGCCTCTTGTTGGCATAAATATCACTGCCATCATTACTTAACCTTAGGGTACTTCTAGATCCATCACTGATGCTCCAGAAGGACCAGATTCCTCTGTTCCATGCAGAGAAGACTGAGTTCCACATGCATAGTCTTGCTGATTGGTAGGACCTAATTTCCATGGTTGTTACCAGCTGTTAAGGAATCTAGGAAATGATCACAATGTAGTGGAGGTGTTCACAGATGTAAAAGCATGATAATGAATGTCTACTCTTGGCACAGTGTGAAAGGATAATGTTAGGTACTAATTTTTATTTCTTTTGATGTTTTAAAATACAAACATTTCATGCATACGCAAAATACAAAAATTTCCTTTGTCCACTTTTTAATGGGGTTATTTGTTTTTCTTGTTGAGTTGTTTAAGTTCCTTGTAAGTTCTGGACACCAGTCCCCTATTAGGTGCATAGTTTGCAAATATGTTTTCCCATTCTGTAGGTTGTTTGTTTACTCTGTTGATTATTCCCTTCACCGTGCAGAAGCCTTTTAGTTTAATTAAGTTCTGTTTGTCTATTTTTATTTTTGTTGCATTTGCTTTTGAGGACTTAGTCACAAATTCTTTGCCTAGGCCAACGTCCAAAAGAGTTTTTCCTAGGTTTTCTTCTAAAATTTTTATAGTTTCAGGTCTTACATTTAAAAGAGGACATACAATCAGCCTACAAAACCTACAAACATATAAAAAAAAAGCTCAACATTGCTAGTCATCAGAGAAGTGCAAATGAAAATCACACTGAGATATCTTCTCATACCAGTAATAATAACTATTATTAAAAAGTCAAAAACAAGAGATGTTGGTGAGAATGCAGAGAAAAGGGAATGCTTATATACTGTTGATGAGAATGTAAATTAGTACAACCTCTATGGAAAACAGTATGAAGATTTCTCAAAGAGCTAAAATTAGAACTACCCTTTGATTTAGCAATCCCAATACTAGATATCTACCCAAAGGAAAACAAATCATGGTACAAAAAAGACACCTGCATGTGTATGTTAATTGCAGCACTTTTCACAAGAGCAAAGTTATGAAACCATCCTAAGCATATGAAAGCATACACACACACACACACACACACGTACATAAGCATACATAATTAGACATTTTTTCTTTTATTTTACTTTCACTTATTTCTTCTTCAATGCTCTTCTGTTCTTAAAGGGGGATCCAAATGTCTCACTTGTATAATTTTATTACTCTCTAAAAAATTTATTTTATCACTTTTTACCAGGCAAGTCTATTGGCAATAAATTCCCTCAATTTTTATTCCTCTGAGAAGGTTTATTTCTCATTCACTTTTGAAGGATAATTTCACATACTGCAGAATTCTGGATTGGTTTTTCTTTTATCAAAAATTTTAAATATTTCACTCTATTTTCTTCTAACTTTTGTGGCTTCTGAGGACTCAGATGTCATCTTTTCTTCCCTAAAGATACGGTATTTTTTATCCTCTGGCTTCTTTCATGATTTTAAAAAAATCTTTGACTTTCTGATTTTTGTTTAATTTTCCATAGTTTAAAAATGATATTCCTAGCCATAGTTTTTCTGGCATTTATGCTGCTTGGTATTCTTTGAGCCTCCTAGATTTGAAGTTTGGTGTCTCATATTAATTTGGGGAAATTTTCAGTTATTGCTTCAAATATTTCTTCTGTTCCTATCTACTTTTCTACTCCTTCTGATATTCCCATTGTATGTACTACATATTTTGGAGTTTTTCCAGAATCCTTGAATATTCTTCTCTGCTTTAATAAGTCTTTGTTTTCTTTGCTTTTCAGTTTTTAAAGTTCCTATTGATATATTCCCACACTTAGAGGGTTTGGTGGTCGTTTTCTTCCCCTTAGCTTTATTAAGGTATGACTGACACGTAAAATTGTATATATTTATGATGTTTACTGTGATGTTTTGAGATATGTATACATTGTGAAACGATTACCACAATTAAGCCAATTAACACATCTATCACCTCACTTAGTTACAACCTTTTGTATGTGTGTGGTGAGAACATTCATGATCTTCTAGTTTAGAAAATTTCAAGTATATAATACAGTATTATTAACTATAATCACCATGCTATATGCACATTATATAGGTTACATTTTTAAATCCACTTCTCTGTTTTGATGGACCTTTAGGCTAATTCTATATCTTGGCTATTGAGAATCATGCTGCAATGAACACAAGAGTGCAGATATGTCTTTGAAATACTAATTTTTTTTTATTTTTCCATAGGTTATTGGGGTACAGGTAGTATTTGGTTACATGAGTTCTTTAGTGGTGATTTGTGAGATTTTGGTGCACTCATCACCCAAGCAGTATACACTGCACTGTATTTGTAGTCATTTATCCTTCACCCCCCCTCCCACTCTATACCCCAAGTCCCCTAAGTCCACTGTATCATTTTTATGTATTTGCATCCTTATAGCTTAGCTCCCACATATCAGTGAGAACATAAAATGTTTGGTTTTGAAATACTGATTTTATTTCCTTTAGACATATACCCAGCAGTGGGATTACTGAATCATATGGTATTTCTACCTTTATGTTTTTTGAGGAATCTCCATATGTTCCCCATAATGGCTGTACAAATGTAAATTCCCAAAAACAATGTACAAAGGTTCTCTTTTTATATCCTTATTAATACTTGTTATCTTTTATCTTTTTGATAAAAGCCATTCTAACTGATGTGAATTGATATCTTGTGGTTGTAGTTTGTATTTCCTTTGATTTAATGATGTTGAACATTAAAAAATACACTTGGCCATTTGTGTGGAAATATCTATTTCATTGAAAAAAAAGTCTATTTAGATTCTTTCCTCATTTTTAAACTAGGCTATTTGTTTTCTTGCTATTGAGTTTTTAAAAAATATATATTTTGGATATTAACTCTTTATGAAATATTGTTTTCCCATTTCATAGGTTGTCTCTTCATTCTGTTGATGTTTTCTTTTGTTAAATAGGAGCAATTTAGTTGGGTAGAATCCTGTTTGTTTTTGATTTTGTTTCCTGTGCTTTAGGTATGATATTTTAAAAATATCATTGCCCAGACCACCATTGAGAAGTTTTTCCCTGTTTTCTTCTAGTAGTTTTACAGTTTCAGGTCTTACCTTTCAGTTTTTAATCCAATTAAATTGATTTTTGTGTATCGTTTGAGACGATGGTTTAATTTCATTCTTCTTTAGGTGGCTATTAAGTTTTTCGAACACAATTTATTGGAGAGAATATTCTTTTCCCATTGTATGTTCTTGGCACCTTTGCCGAAGACCAACTGACCATAAGTACAGTTTATTTATTTATTTCTGGGCTCTCTATTCTGTTCCATTGTTCTATGTATCTGTTTTTATGCCAGTATCATACTGTTTTGATTACTATAGTTTTGTAGTATATTTTGATTCCAGACAGTCATGCCTCCAGCTTTGTTCTTTTTCCTCAAGATAGCCTTGGCTATTTGGAGTCTTTTGTGGTTCCATATGAATTTTAGTACTTTTGCTATTTCTGTAAAAAATTCCATTAGAATATTGATAGGGATTGCAAAGAATCTATAGTTTACTTAGGAAAGTATGACCATTTTGACAATATGAATTCTTCCAATCCATGAATAAAGAATATCTTTCCATTTATTTGTATCTTCTTCAATTTCTGTCATCCATGCCTTATAGTTTTCAAGGTACAGATCTTTCACCTTCTTGGTTAGATTTATTCCTAAGTATTTTATTTACCTTTGATATTATTGTAAATAGAATTGTTTTCTTGATTTTCTATTCAGATAGATCATTGTAAAAATGCAACTGGCTTTTGTATGTTAATTTTGTATCCTGTGAACTTAACTAAATTTATTAGTTCTCACAGTTTTTGGTGTAGTCTTTAGGGTTTTCTAGATGTAAGATCATGTCATCTGCAAACAGAAAATTTTACTTCTCCCTTTTTAGTTTGGATGCCTTTTATTTATTTTTCTTGTGTAATTGCTGTAGCTAGTAATGTCAGAATTATATTGAAGAGAAATTGTGAAAGTGGGCCTCCTTGACTTGTTCCTGATCTTGGAAGAAAAGCTTTTAGCTTTCCAACATTGATAATGAGAATAGCAGTGGACCTGATATACATTACCTTTATTACATTAAGCTACGTTTCTTCTATACCTAATTTGTTGAAAGTTTCTTTTAGTTGTGAAAGAATATTGAATTTTATCAAATGCTTCTTCTGCACCTATTATCATATGGTTTTTATCCCTCAGTATGTTAACGTGGCATATCATATTTATTAATTTGTGTATGTTAACCCATTCTTGCATCCTAACGATGAATCCCACTTAGTCATGGTGTATGATCATTTTAATGTGCTGTTGAGTTCATTTTGCTAGTTTTTATTGAGGATTTTTGCATCTATGTTCATCAGGGATATTGGCCTATAACTGTATTTCCTTATAGTTGCATTGTCTGGCTTTGGTATCAGGGTAATGCTGACCTCATAAAGTGAGTTTGAAAGTATTTCTTCCTTTTCATATTTTTGAGTGAGTTTGAGAAGATTGGCATTAATTATCCTTTAAACGTTTGGTAGTATACATCAATAAAGCCATCAGATCCTGGGCTTTTTTGAATAGGAGACATTTTATTACTGGTCAATCTCAGCCCCAGGCTGGCAGCTTTTGCCGTGGTCTACTGGAACATGAAAAAGTCTGTCTGAGGCTTCCGTGTTGAAGAAGCATATGACAGTCACAAGGAGCAATTAAGGAAGGAGAAAAAGAAATAGAGAGAGAGACTTACTCAGCTCTCAGCTATTCCATTACCAGATCGAAGTCATTCCAGCAAAGGTCAGAGACATTATGGATCAGAGTCAACCATTCTCTGCTGTGTTTTTCCAAATTTCTTACCCAACAAAGCATGTAACTTAAGGGTTTTAAGTGATTGAATTTTGGGGTCCTAGTGTGTTATGCACTAATAGTTGACCAGAACCCCATGTGCTCTTCTATAGTTCACAAACTCTCTGAAGTTTGAATTATGTGACAAATTCTCACCACCAGAAATGACAGAAAAAACATATTGTATAAAAATATGCATCAAATATATTACTGATAGTGTGGGACAGTTGAGATTAGGAGTTGCCGTCTCCACACACACATTGTTGTTTTGTTTTGTTATAAACTAAACTGGAATTGAGGGACCAAAGAAGGTGAAGTTAGAAGACAAAAGAAGCATGGAGAGAAGTCAGAATAAAATTGTTTAGATTTACAAAAGTGAATGCAGAGACCTTGAAGGATCCGTCCGCCAGCTTAAAATGCCTTTTCATAGTATTTTCTGTCTGTTCTTTAAATATTTATAAGTTATAGAATCCATCATTTTTTCAGGGACAGAAGCCATTTATAGGAACTTAAAAAGTGAGGAACATAGTAGTTCATGTCTAGAAATACTTCAATAATTATGACTTCTATGCCTTTGCTTAGTATGAGTTTGGTGCCAAGTAAGAAAAAGAAAATAAAATTTTGATAAAGTCATCATCTTCCACAATTAAAGGCGGAGGGAGCAATAACATCCTAATGAGATTGAAAGAGTCTTAAGAGCTTTGTTAAATTATCTCCGATTTTTAATATTTTAAGTAATCATTGAGGGTTTGGACAGTTGACTAATAAAAGATATCTGGAGACAGAGGTGGCAAAACTATTTAGATGAACTGTCAGGGTTTTTGTTGTTGTTGTTATTTAGTGATTACAATGTCATTTGCTTTAATTACTTATTTGTCTCCTTGTTTGAAGAATAAGAAATCAAGACACACCCCTTAAAAATTCTCCTTAACTCATATGTCAGTTAGCGTATTCTTTTCCAGTTGAGTAACCATGGCCCTAAAGTAAAACCCTCAAAATATCAAAGCATAATAATTTTATTTATAATATTATAATGCATTAACCTAGAGGGACCAGATAGATAAATAGACCCAAGTATTATCCATATATTTGATACATGGGAAAAACAGGCATATTTCTATACCCAATTTCATCATAAGAACATATAAAAAACCTAACATCAATTTTATCAACTGATATCTTCAAAACATAGTCAGCAGTAGAGTTCCATGGCTAGCATCCCATTCATTCAAATGTCCCTTATATAATCCAGGAAAGCATTGTTAAATACAACTACAGCATATTTTTCCATATATTTTTGTTTTATCCAGTTCCCTCTGCTGTACATTTCTAAATAATTTAAGAAACAATATAATTACGAACAACTTTTTAATTGTTTATTTATGCTTCAGAAGAGTTCTTCAAGATTTCTTTAGGTCAAAGCCGCCTTTTGATTGCTCTATTGAAGGCCCCCTTCACTTCCTTGTTCCTCAAAGTATAGATCAGTGGGTTTAGTACTGGAGTGACCACAGTGTACATGATGGCAACAATCCGGTCCTGGTCCATGAAGCTCCCTAAGGCAGGATGAATATAGGTGAAGAGAACAGGTGCATAGAAAAGAATAACTACCATGAAGTGGGAGGCACAAGTGGACAGTGCTTTGCGGAGCATGCTAAAAGAATGAGTCTTGAAGAAGAGATAGGTGATAATGTAGAAATAGGAGAGTAATGTGAGAAAGAAGGGGCCCATGGCGATTGTCCCCGTGACAGTACTGAGCAGTCACTGATTAAGCTCAGTGTTCCCACAGGCCAGCTTTAGCAATGGCTTCACATCACAGAAGAAGTGATAGATACGGTTAGAACCACAGAAGTTCAAGCGAGAAGTCATTAGGGAGTGCAGCAGGGCATGGAAAAAACCAATGATCCAGATTGTGATGGCCATCTGGGTACAGAGCTGAGGGTTCATGATGACAGTGTAGTGAAGTGGCTTGCAGATAGCCACAAAGCAGTCAAATGCCATCACGGCCAACAACATGGCCTCTGTGCTGCCCAGGAAGTGGAAGAAATGGAGCTGGCTTATGCATCCCAAGAAAGAAATTGCTTTGTGTGTAGAGAGGAAGTTCTGCAGCATCTTTGGCAGTGTTACGCTGGAGTAGCAGACGTCCAGGCAGGACAGGTTTCCCAGGAAGAAATACATAGGGGAACGGAGTCTAGGATCAGAGATGACAATCATCAGAATGGCTCCATTCCCAGCCACACTGATGAAGTAGATGGTGAGGAAAACTATGAAGAGAAAAGGCTGCAGTTGTTGAATGTCTGTCACTCCCAAAAGGAGAAATTCTGTGACTGAGGTTGTATTCAGCATCACTTCAGACAAAAGACAAAATAATGTACGGAACACTAATCGCACTCAGAATCCTTCCAGCTCAGAATTTTCTTACCAAGCCGAGAATATCTGGAGGGAGAATATTGTTGTTTTGCATGATTCAACCTCACAAGTTTTACATTTTTGGCTTTTAGATGGCTAAATATTAAAGATATATATATATATATCTGTTATGATCTCTGATACAACTTTTTTTTATTATGTTTTTCATTAATATAGTTCTTTCTCCCAGGAATCAGAAAATGTTGCTAGCCTACAGTCTTCTCTGGCTGTGAATATTTTCATTCTTTTTTTTTTTTTTTTTTTTCTTGAGATGGAGTCTCACTCTTTCTCCCAGGCTGGAGTGCAGTGGTGTGATCTTGGCTCACTGCAACCTCTGCTTCCCAGGTTCAAGAGAGTCTCTTGCCTCAGCTTCCCAAGTAACTGGGATTACAGGAGTCCACCACCACACCTGGCTAATTTTTGTATTTTTAATAGAGATGGGGTTTCACCGTGTATGCCAGGCTGGTCTCGAATTCCTGACCTCGAGTTATCTGCCTGCCTCGGCCTCCCAAAGTGCTGCGATTACAGGCATTAGCCACCTCTCTGGGCCCATGAATATCTTCATTCGGTTATAGCTTTCCTTTCATCTTCCCAAGCAGCTCTCACAGGGGACAATTTTTAAGCATACCACATAGCTATCTCTTAGCCTAGTAAGAAACCACCAGTAGGATGTTAACTTAAATAAAAAGACAGGTTTCAATGCATCAAAACCATAATTTTTTTTTAAATCTTGAAAGAGTAGTAGTAATTGTATTTCCTCATTTTAGAATGTAAATGAATTAGAGATATTCTCTTACTGGTCTCTTCCTGACCCATATCCCTGAAATGTTGTAGTGACCTACTGGGGTAAGAAACATGACCACATTAATCACATATTAGCCTGAATATTTAAAATTTCATCATTATTATATCTGATGATGAGCTCAGTTTCTTCCTATAATCTGACCCTTTATACTTTTTTTGAAATAGAATCCCAAATTACTTTTTTCATTGCAAATGTTATTGTGCTTTTATTCACCAGCTGATCTTAGACTCTTTCTTTCCTAGGAAATCTGTGAATCCCTGGATAAGAATAGTTTTTCCTCTGATAGATTCAGTAGTTTCTCTTCTTTTTTCACCAATACTAAACTCTCCTCAAAATATATATTCAGCCTTCTTGAAATTGTCTTCTCTTGTGATCTATTTTCTTAAGTTCTGTTTTTATTTTGCCTAAAATAAACTCACTCATCAGATATTAAGGAATATTCTACCTCAAGTGAAATTCATCTTCTTCTCTTCTAGATCCATTACATTTTCTAGAAAAATTTTTTCTCTGTAATTTGCAAAGTACTGGTATTATCTTCATTAGGTTTACTAATAAAAGCAGACATAATATTGTGAAGTAGCTTCTTCTTTGTTCTTTTCATTAGGCTGTAATGGATTAGCTCTTGTATATTGGGAGGGAAAAAGTCAGGATGTGTGGGGAACTTACAGAAGTGAGAGGCACTGAGAGAGCTAGTAGAACTGTAAAGAAATTGAACAGAGATGCTGACATTGGAGTGCTTCCTATAAAAGGAGTATCATTCAAGGTTTTAGAAACCACTGAGGAGAGAAGAATATAATTTGATGTGACTAGAGTAAAAAAAAATAATGAACAAGGGAACACTTCTAGAGCCCATGGGCTTTTTGGCTTCATAGCTGGGAAGAAATTTTGAAAAACAATCTAACTTTTACTATACCTCCATGAAGAACTGCCTTTAAATAATTCATAGTAACTTTCTTGAATGACCATGTATATTTTGTATATTTAAAAATTACCGCTCCTGTTTAAAATACAAATTATATTTCAAATATAATTTTTGGTTCTTGGACCCAGAAAACAAAATTGTCCCAAAAATCCATATGGTAAAACATATATTCCTGGCTTCTGAGAAAATTAGCAATCAGAGTGGTCTGTAGCAAATCGTTTCCTTCACTGAAATTCCACCATTTAGAAATCACATGTTTGCTTTGGACAATGTCTAGAGAACTAGATGAGTTGAATTGAGAACAAGATATGGCAATAAAAATGTGGTCAAGGGCCTTCATATCTCACAAACACAATGAGGAGTCCACCATTAGATAGAAAATGAGATCTAGATACTGGGTGTTTAATACTAGCAAGTAGATAGATCATTCATTAAGATATTGAGATTATGTGCAACTTCACAGCCTGTCTCCTAGTTCATTCTCTTACCTGATTGATTGTTCTGATTCACAGTTAAGGAAGCTATTCATGTTTATATTCCCAGTGATTATAAAAGTTAAAACATATTTGAAGTAATAGTTCATGTTGGGATTGCAGCATAAACTCATCTTTAAAAACCTCTTTCTCTCTTTCTGAAAAATCAGCCGGCCTTTTAATGAGCCACAGGTCTCTAGACATAGAAATCCAAAGGGAGAGTGTCCCCTGGTGTTGAGAAAGATTGTAAGAATTAGCGGGATGCCTTTCCACACCTGTAATATGAATCAGTGGCCTTGGGGAATTCCTGTGTGAAGTTTCATTTGTTTTTTTCATTCTTGTTTTTTTTTTTTTCCTTACTTAGGTTGTTCCTTAGTTTTAGAACTATGGCCAACACAGGTCTCAATGGCTTAATATGTTTTCTTAGTCAAATTTCTTTTCATTTCCTAGGACAGAGATATGGATTTACTTTCCCATTTTGGGGACTTTCCTGAAAGAATACCCTGGTATTTTTCAGGAAACCTGTTTTGGCTACTGTTGCTCTGTAGTATAGTTTGAAGTAGGGTAACATGATGCCTCCAAATTTGTTTTTTGCTTAGAATTGCTTGGCTATTCAGGTTCTTTTTTGGTTTCATATGAATTTTAAAGTTTTTTTCTAGTTCTGTGAAGAATGTCATTGGTAGTTTGATAGAAATAGCACTGAATCTGTAAATTGCTTTGGGCAGTATGGCCATTTAAACTATATTGATTCTTACTATCCATGAACAAGAAATCTGTTTCCATTTGTTTGTGTTATCTCTGATTTCTCTGAGTAGTGTTTTATAGTTCTTATTGTACAGACCTTTCACCTGCCTTGTTAGCTGCATTTCTTGGTATTATATTCTTTCTTTGGCAATTGTGAATGGGATTGTGTTCCTGATTTGTCTCTCAGCTTGACTGTTGTTGCTGTATAGGAATGCTAGTGACTTCTGTACATTGATTTTGTATCCAGAAACTTTGCTGAAATAGTGTATCAGCTGAAGGAGCTTTTTGGCCAAGACTATGGGGTTTTCTAGATATAGAATCATGTCATCTGCAAACAGGAATAGTTTTACTTACTCTCTTCCTATAATGCCCATTATTTCTTTCTCTTGCCTAATTGCTGTAGCCAGGACTTCCAATACTATGTTGAATAGGAGTGCTGAGAGAGGACATCCTTGTCTTGTGCTGGTTTTCAAGAGGAATGCTTCCAGCTTTTGTCCATTCAGTATGATGTTGGCCTTGGATTTGTCATAAATGGCTCCTACTATTTTGAGGTATTTTCCTTAATACCTAGTTTATTGAGAATTTTTAATATGAAGCAGTGTTGAACTTAATTGGAAGCCTTTTCTGTTATCTATTGAGATAATAATGTGAGTTTTGTTTTTAGTTCTGTTTATGTGATGAATCACATTTATTAATTTGCATATGTTGAACCAACCTTGTATCCCAGGGATAAAGTCTACTTAATCATTTTGTATTAGCTTTTTGATGTGCTGCTGAATTCAGTTTGCTAGTATTTAGTTGAGAATTTTTGCATCTATGTTCATTAAGAATATTGGCCTGAAGTTTTCCTTTTGTGTATGTGTTTCTTCCAGGTTTTTATATCAGGATGATGCTGGCCTCATAGAATGAGTTGGGGAGGAGTCATCCCTCCTTTGTTTGGTAGGCTATTTATTACTGATTCAATTTCAGAGCTCGTTATTTGTCTCTTCACAGAACCAGTTTCTTCTTGGTTCAGACTTGGGAGGATGTATGTGTACAGAAATTTATCCATCTCGTCTAGGTTTTCTAGTTCATGTGCATATGTGTTCATGATTCATCATGTCTCTGATGATTATTTGTATTGTTGTGGGGTCAATGGTAGCATCCCATTTGTCATTTCTGATTGTGTTTATTTGGATCATCTCTCTTTCCTTCTCTATTGATCTAGCTAGGAGTCTATTCATCTTATTAATTCTCCCCCAAAAAAACTCCTGGATTTGTTTATCTTTTGTTTGGTTTTTCTCATCTCAATTTCTTTCAGATAAGCTCAATTTTGGTTATTTCTTGTCTTCTGCTAGCTTTTGGGTTGGTTTTGTCTTCTGTCTCTAGTTCTTTTACTTGTGATGTTAGGCTGTTAATTTGAGATCTTCGTATCTTTTTGATGTGGGCATTTAGTGCTACAAATTTCCCCCTTAACGCTGCCTTAGCTGTGCCCCAGAGATTCTGGTATGTTGTATCTTCATTCTCAATAGTTTCAAAGAACATTTTGATTTCTGCATTAATTTCAGTACTTACCTCAAATTCATTAAAGAGCAGGTTGTTTAATTTCCATGTAATGGCATAGATTGAGTGATTTTTTTAGTCTTGATTTCTATTTTTATTGAGCTGTTGTCCGCGAATGTGTTTGGTATGATTTCAGTTCTTTTGCATTTGCTGAGGATTGTTTTATGTCCAATTGTGGGGTCTATTTTAGAGTATGTGCCATGTGTTGATAAGAAGAATGCACATTCTGTTGTTTTGGGGTGGAGAGTTCTGAGGTCTATCAGATCTATTTGATCCAATGTTGAGTTCAATCTTTTTTTAAATCTCTGTTAATTTTCTGCCTTGATGATGTGTCTAGTACTGTCAGGGGAGTGTTGAAATACCCCACTGGAGACTCCCATTGTGTGGGCATCTAAGTCTCTTTGTAGGTCTCTAAGAACTTGCTTTATGAATCTGGATTCTTCTGCTGTGGGTGCATATATATTTAGGATATCTAGATCTTCTTGTTGAATTGAATCCTTTATCATTATATAATGCCCTTCTTTGTCTTTTTTCATTTTTGTTAGTTTAAAGTCTGTTTTTTTCTGAAATTAGAATTGCAACCCCTTCTTATTTCCGATTTTCATTTACTTGGCAGATTTTTTCCATCCCTTTATTTTGAGCCCATGGGTGTCACGCACGTGAGATGGGTTTCCTGAAGACAGCATACAATTGGATTTTGCTTCTTTACCCAGCTTGCCACTCTGTGCCTTTTAATTGGGACATTTAGCCTGTTTACTTTCAATGTTTGTATTGATATGTGTAGATTTAATCCTGTCTTTTTGTTGCTGGCTGGTTATTATGCCTACTTGTTTGTTTGGTTGCTTTGTAGTGTCACGGGTCTGTGTACTTAAATGTGTTTTTGTATTGGCTGGAAATGGTGTTTTCTTTTCATATTTAGTACTCCTTTCAAGATCTCTTGTAAGGTGGGTCTAGTAATACAATCCCTCAATGTTTACTTGTCTGAAAAGACCTTATTTCTCCTTCACAGAGAAAGCTTAGTTTGACTGGATATAAAATTCTTGGTTAAAGAAATTTTTCTTTAAGAATATTGAATATAGACCTGCAATCTCTTCTGGCTTTCAACATTTCTGCTGATAGGTCCACTGTTGGCCTCATACGGTTCCCTTTGCAGGTGACCTGCCCCTTCTCTCAAGCTGCCTTTTACATTCTTTCTTTCATTTTTTCCTTGGAAAATATGATGATTTTGTGTGTTGGGGATGATCTTCTGGTCTAGAATCTTGCAGAGATTTTCTGTATTTCCTGCATTTGACTATTGGCCTCTCTAGCAAGATTGAGGAAGTTTTCATGGTTGATATCCTGAAATATGTTTTCCAAGTGTTTGCTTTCTCCCTCTCTCTTGCAGGGATGACAATGATTTGTAGATTTGGCCTCTTTACATAATCTCATATTTCACAGAGGTTTTGTTCATTCCTTTTGCTTTTATTCTTTATTTTTGTCTGACTCTCTTATTTCAGAAAGCCTGCTTCAAATTCTGAGATTCTTTCCTCAGCTTTGTCTACTCTGCTATTAATATTTGTGATTGCATTGAAAAATTCTTTTAGTGAGTTTTTCAGCTCTATCAGGTCAGTTAGGTTGTTTTTATACTGGCTGTTTTGTCTGTCACCTCCTGTATCATTTTATTGTGATTCTTAGCTTCCTTGGATTTGGTTTTGCCATTCTCCTGAAACTCAATGATCTTCATTCCTATCTGTATTCTGAATTCTATTTGTTATTTCAGCCATCTCAGCCTGCTTAAGAATTCTTGTTGAAGAACTAGAGTGATCATTTGGAGGACATAAGACACTCTGATCATTGGAGTTGCCAGAGTTCTTTTTTTTTTCCCCATCTCTGTGTGTGAGTGTTCCTTTAACTGCAGAACTGCCTCTGATGGAAGTGGTCAGGTGGCAGCTGGGTGATTGTGCTGGAGTCCCAGGTCAGGTGGCCTTGCCCATTGAGAAGTGAGGATCAGGATCTGCATGGAGAACAGTTCAGCCACTTTTCTATGACGTGGATGCTCTGTGTTATGGGTCCCAACCAGCCCTTGGTCCCACAGACTCTCCAGGGCCTGGGAACACAAGGATGAAGACTGTGAGAAAGCAAAGATGGCAACCCACCCCTCCCATTGGGAGCTTTGTCCTAGAGCATTGCAGAACTGCTACTGGCTCAATAGTCCCAGTGTAAGGGTGACTGGAGACTCAGGCTGGGAGGATCTGCCCCAGAAGAAGATACAGGATTGGGGATCCACATAACATACAGTCTGACCACTTTTCCATAGAGCTGCTACCATATTCTGGGGATCTGCTCCAGTCCCTAGTCACTTCAGATTTTCCAGTACCTGATGGTGTCAACAGTGAAGTTTGCCAAACAGCAAAGATGGCGGCCTGCCCCTCCCTCTGGGAGCTCTGCTCCAGGAAGGAATGGACCTGTTACCAGCCCAAACACACTGGCAGGGTTGGCTGGGGATCCCAGAAGGTCCCACTCAGTGAGGAAAAACAGGATCAGGAGGTGCATTAAAAAGCAGTCTGGCCACTTTTTCATAGAGCAGCTATGCTGTCTTTGGGGTCTACTCCAGCCCCTAGTTGCTTCCAGCTCTCCAAAGCCCAAAAGTGACAATGGCTAAGCCTGCAAAACAGTAAAGATAGAGGCCTACCCCTCCTCTGGGAGCTCTGCCAGGGAGGTTTGGGATTGCTACTGGCTGGAAAACACCAGCAGGAATGGTTGTAGACCTTGGTCAGGGGATTCCTCCCAGTAAAGAGAAATGGGATAAGAGACCCACATGAAAAAGTGGTCTGGCCATCTCTTTGTAGAGCTGCTGTGTTGTGCTGGGGTACCACTCCAGTCCCTAATCACCTCAGATTCCCCAGAGCCTGAAGGCATCAATGGTTAAGGCTATGAAACAGCAAAGAAGGCAGCCCAAGCCTCCCTCTGAGATCTCCATCTCAGGGAGGTATAATGTTGCTACCCATGGCAGCCTGGAGTTCTAAGCTATTGGGTCTTATCCTGTGATGTTCCATGGAAATGGGGCCTGCAGATGGTCACTGCTCAGCCCCGTGGATTTAGACTGTTTTCTAGGGGTATATATGGGGGGTCTAACCTCCCAGTTTGCCAGAGTTGCAGTTACTTTTGCTGGGAAGCCTGGGTATCCAAAGCTCCTGTGGCTTCCAGTGTGCCTGAGTGGATGCTTTGACGAGACTCCACATAGCTTTGCATGTCAGACTGAAGGCCCTGGTGGAGTGAGTTCATGAGGGATCTCCAGACCTGAGGGTTGCAAAGTTCTCTGGGAAAAGTATGGGTTCCCAAGGTCGCTCGCTCACTCACCACTTCTCTGGGCAGGGGAGGCTGCCCTAGCTACATGTCGTTCCCACGTGGGTAGTCATCCTGCGTTGCTTTTCTCTGTTCTCTGTGGGACGGGTTGTTTTCTTGATGAATCCCAATGCATGTACCTAGGTAATTCAGTTGAAGATACTGTATTTACTTGCCTCTTCTATTTTGCTCTGTGACAGTGGTGCACAATAGGTGCTTCTAGTTGGCCATCTTGGCCAGCCCTCACCTTCTTGTTATTTTATATGCTGTGAATATAATACAAATGAATACTATTTATTGCATGCTTATTATGTGTAAGGTATTGTTCTAAGTTCTTTACATCCATTAGCTCTCTTAATTCTCACAAAAACCCAATGAAGTAAGTAATACAATCATTTATCTTATATCACAAGAAAACTGAGGCTCAAAGGATTTAAGTAAATTTTTCTTCTTGTGGTATATTGTGAAACCAGGACTCAAACTGAGACTTCTTAGTTCTAGTGATCACTGTATTGTGCTCTTTCAAATATTATTCATCTTAATTTTATCTACAGTTTTCTTAGTTGACTAGCAATTCACTATTTTAATGAAGTCATGACCAGCAATTTTCTTCTTTATGTATTGTCTGTTTGTGATTGTACATAATATTTGTTTTAAATTTTCTTTTATTACAGAGGAAGCTTCATGGGCCTGTGACCCATGCAGTCACAAAGGACCCTGCATTCAGAAGGGCCCTATGTTTCATTTAATGCTTTGTGGTCACTGTCTTGAAACTCTTAGCAATTTTTTTTAACTTCCTTTTTTTTTTTTTATTATACTTTAAGTTCTGGGGTACCTGTGCAGAACGTGCAGGTTTGTTACATAGGTATACATGTGACATGGTGGTTTGCTGCACCCATCAACCTGTCATCTACATTAGGTATTTCTCCTAATGCTACCCCTCCCCTAGCCTCCCACCCCCTGACAGGCCCTGGGGTGTGATGTTCCCCTCCCTGTGTGCATGTGTTCTCATTGTTCAACTCCCACCTATGAGTGAGAACAAGTGGTGTTTGGTTTTCTGTTCTTGTGATAGTTTGCTGAGAATGATGCTTTCCAGCGTCATCCATGTCCCTGCAAAGGACATGAACTCATCCCTTTTTATGGCTGCATAGTATTCCATGGTGTATATGTGCCATATTTTCTTTATCCAGTTTATCATTGATGGGCATTTGGGTAGGTTCCAAGTCAATGCTATTGTGAACAGTGCTGCAATAGACATACATGTGTGTGTCTTTATAGTAGAATGATATATAATCCTTTGGGTGTATACCCAGTAATGGGACTGCTGGGTCAAATGATATTTCTAGTTCTAGATCCTTGAGGAATTGCCACACTGTTTTCCACAATGGCTGAACTAATTTACAGTCCCACCAACAGTGTAAAAGTGTTCCTATTTCTCCATATCCTCTCCAGCATCTGTTGTTTCCTGACTTTTTAATGATCACCATTCTAACTGGTGTGAGATGGTATCTCATTGTGGTTTTGATTTTCATTTCTCTAATGACCAGTGATAATGAGCTTTTTTTCATATGTTTGTTGGCTGCATAAATATCTTCTTTTGAGAAGTTTCTGTTCATATCCTTTGCTCACTTTTTGATGGGATTTTTTATTCTCATAAATTTGTTTAAGTTCTTTGTAGATTCTAGATATTAGCCTTTTGTCAGATGGATAGATTGCAAAAATTTTCTCCCATTCTGTAGGTTGCCTGTTCACTCTGCTGATCGTTTATTTTGCTGTGCAGAAGTTCTTTAGTTTAATTAGATCCCATTTGTCTATTTTGGCTTTTGTTGCCATTGCTTCTGGTGTTTTAGTCATAAAGTCTTTGCCCATGCCTATGACCTGAATGGTATTGCCTAGGTTTTCTTCTAGGGTTTTTATGGTTTTAGGTCTTATGTTTAAGTCTTTATTCCATCTTGAGTTAATTTTTGTATAAGGTGTAAGGAAGGGATCATGTTTCAGCTATCTACATATGGCTAGCCAGTTTTCCCAACACCATTTATTAAATAGGGAATCATTTCCCCATTACCTGTTTTTGTCAGGTTTGTCAAAGATCAGATGGTTGTAGATGTGTGGTGTTATTTCTGAGGCCTCTGTTCTGTTCCGTTGGTCTATATATCTGTTTTGGTACCAGTATCATGCTGTTTTGGTTACTGTAGCCTTGTAGTATAGTTTGAAGTCAGGTAGCATGATGCTTCCAGCTTTGTTCTTTCTGCTTAGGATTGTCTTGGCTATGCAGGCTCTTTTTTGGTTCCATTTGAAATTTAAAGTCATTTTTTCTGATTCTGTGAAGAAAGTCAATGGTAGCTTGATGGGGATTGCATTGAATCTATAAATTACTTTGGGCAATATGGCCATTTTCATGATATTGATTATTCCTATGCATGAGCATGGAATGTTTTTCTGTTTGTTTGTGTCCTCTCTTATTTCCCTGAGCATTGGTTTGCAGTTCTCCTTGAAGAAGTCCTTCACATCACTTGTAAGTTGTATTCCTAGGTATTTTATTCTCTTTGTAGCAATTGTGAATGAGCATTCACTCATGATGTGGCTCTCTGTTTGTCTGTTGTTGGTGTATAGGAATGCTTGAGATTTCTGCAAATTGATTTTGTATCCTGAGACTTTGCTGAAGTTGCTTATCAGCTTAAGGAGATTTTGGGCTGAGATGATGGGGTTTTCTAAATATAAGATCATGTCATCTGCAAACAGAGACAATTTGACTTCCTCTTTTCCTAATTGAATACTCTCTATTTCTTTCTCTTGCCTGATTGCAGGAAATACGTTGTGAACTTCCCAGCACATCTGTTAGAAAGGAGGTCCAGAAAAAGAGCACAAAGAGAATGGTCTGTATTTAAAGATATAACAGCTGAGAAAGCACAGTGTAATTTTCAAGAAAATAAATGTAGCCATTCTGCTTGGGCTTACATCCATCATTGCTAATCACTGTTGGAAAAACTTTGGGCAAATGACTTACATTTCTGTTCCTCTATTTCTTCATCTGTAAAATAAGAATAAAGGTTGTTACAATGATTAAATGAGCTAATATGTATAAAGTACTTAGAATAGTGTCTGACACATACAATGCACCATATATGTTTTTGCTAGGTAAAAACAAATACATTAATCTTCAGACGGGACTATCAAAATGAGTCTCAAGTCAACGTTGTAGCTAGACTAGACACATGGATGCCCAGTGAACCATGCCTCTCAGCATTGATGCCCTGTGTGGTTCGTTTTCCTTGAACCTGGGCTGGCACAGTGACTTCACCAATAGAATGCAACAAAAATGATGTTCTGGAACTTCGAAGGTACGTTAAAAGAAACCTTACAACATCTTAATAGATCTCCTGAAACAGTCACTCTTGGGATGCTCCCAAGAAACAAGAATGCATTTGCCATATCAATGGACAAAAACCATTTACCTGAAGCCCTGTTAACTTGTTCTAGCAATGATACCATGTCTGACATGACAGCTGTGATCAAGACTACTAGTTGGTTGAGCTTGGGATAGTCTGCAGCTATTATTCAGGTTTTATCTGTTTTTTGCAAGTGATCTTTCAGTCTTTAGATATTTAAGGGGGCACTAATCTTGGCTATCCTTCCCAGGATGTGATATTGTTGTTAGTTTAATATCCTTGCCAGATGGGGCAGTTTCAAAGCTTCCAGTTGGCATTCTCCAGTACGATAGCGCATTTCCCACTGGCCAAAGACTGACATAGAGGCTTCTCTTACTGCCAAGTATATCAGTCCTAATTGTATAGCCAGTGACTGTGGGAATGACTATTGGATGTGCCTACAGTACTGGGTGACCTACTGTAAGCTAGACTTTAACATGACTCCATTTATAATCTGGCTTCTGTATGCTCATTGTAATAGTTGGGCCATGGTGATGCTTTGGCTCTTGGAGTATCAGTGTCAACTCAGACAACTGTACTTGAAATATTTGGGTATTCCCCCTTTCCCAGTGTGCAGTAATTTGCATAAATAATGTTAGCTCCCTCTCAGGAAAAACTATAGGTGTCTTTCCAGTAAATGCTTACCACAATGTTGAAGTTCACTTCTTTCTGGAGGACATGACTAAATGTTCAGGTAATAAGTTGTGCACCTAAATATTAGCTTGCATCTGTGAACTGAGCAGGAAATTAAGCCATTTTATTAGAGTGACCACCCTCAGTGTCCTGTTCCTCTACTCTTGCCTTCTTTTGATTGTAGTTTTTAAGCAGCAGCCTCATCAACAGTCCTGTAATTTTGTCTTTAGGGACACGTGTTTTATTAACCATCACCACAGCTTCCTGTAGGTCAAGACCCCTTGGCTACCTTTTTGACTCACTGATGATTACAGCAATTGCAAACTACTAGCTTCCAGTGGTTCAATGCTACCATATATTTTTTATTGCTGTAGGCCCCTTTTCTCCATCAATTCGAACTCTGTGATTACTTCTGTAACCATTATCCCTGGTCTACAAAGAGTCACCACTGAATTTCTTAGTAATTCCAGAACTCCTCTGCCAGAGCTTTCTGAATTGTGAATGGTGTGTCTCCTCTGAGTACTCTTGTGGAACATAATATTCTGGTGGCTTTTCTGACCTACACACAGTATATTCATCCAGTACCCCTACTTTCCTGAGTCTCTTTATTCCTTTCCATACCATCTGTCAGGGCAACTCAGTCATTTTAACTTTGATCATCATGGGCCAATGCCTTCCCTGTGCTTGTAAGAGCCACACTAGCAGCAAATTTGCTTAAGCCCCAGATTCCGTGTCTAAGAATTCAATGTCCCTAGTTAATATATTCTCATTTATCCAGTTTAGTGTTCTAGTCCCTTGATCATGCACACTCAAGATTCAATTCCATGGTATTCCTGCTGGCACATTCTAACTACTATTTACACTCCTGTCAGTTTAATCTCTTTTCTATTTTAACATCTCTAGCACAACCCTAATTAATTTATGGGGATTTAACTCTAATTATTGGCCTGGCGGTCAAGAGAGACATCCACTATCTACAGTAATATGTAGTACAGAAGACATGTACTATCCACAGTAACAAAGAAGATAGAAAGGATATCTATTGAACTCATTGATCTTGCTAAGATGGTTACTAGGAAGAATGATTGTAGCAGTCAGGGTTCTTCTGAGAAACAGAGTCAACAGAATATTGATTGGATGACGGCCACCTACATTAGGGAGGATAATCTGCTTTACTCAATCTATCAATTCAAATGTTAGTCTCATCTAAAAACATCCTCACTGACACATCCAGAAAACTGCTTAATTAAATAAAGTGTGGACATCCTCAGTCAAGCTGACATAAAAACCATCAAAATAGTGAAAGTTCCAACAGATTCTTTTAGCTGACTATTACAAAATAGGGCAGAAATAAGATGAACTAAAAAATAAGGCATTCAATTTTCAATCAGTATTTAGAGGAAAACTAGATTCCAGGACTTCACAGGATCAAAAAATTAAACTGTATATTAATGCTAAATAGTCTAGATGGTAGAAGTTTCTCAAAGTAAGAAATCGCTTCAGGGCGAAGATCATATTCCAAGGTGCTGTTAGTGAAGTGTGGTTTTTAGGTAAAGTTCCCAAGGATGTGACTATAATACTCTTGGTTGAAACCTCAGAAAGATAATGGGGAAGCCTAGAATAGTTTCTAAAAATCTTAAGACAGGCCTCTTAAGCCCTCTATGTTAGACAAAGAGGTCACTATGAGTCTTATGAACATGCCTTGTCAACATTTCCAACTAGAGGCAAAAATGTTTCCAGAAATCTTATTTTAGCTTTATTGAGGTACAACTGACATAAAAAAGTTATATGTGTTTAATGTATACATCACGATGAGTTTGGGCATATGTACACATACTATCATCACCACAACCAGGGTAATAAGCATATCCCTCACCTCCAAAAATGTCCTTGTGTTCTTTTGTGTTGCTTTTGTTTTTGTAAAAGCACTTATCATGAGATCTATAGTCTTTTTAATGTATTTTAAAGTGCAAAATACTATTTTGCTAGTTATAGGTAGTACGTTGTACTGCAGATCTCTAGATCTTATTTATGTTGCATAACAGAAACTTTATACTGTACCCACTGATAAACAATTCCCCATCTCCCCCTCTACACATTCCCTGACAATCACCATTCTATTTTGTATTTCTATGAGGTTGACCATTTTAGATATTTAAGCGTGGCCATGCAACATTTGTCCTTTTGAGACTGTCTTATTTTACTTATCATGATATCCTCTAGGTTTGTCCATATTGTAATAATTGGCAGGTTCACCTTCTTTTAAAGGTTAAATAATATTCATGTATATATTCATTTTCTTTATTCATTCATCTGCCAATGAATACTTGGGTTGTTTTTGTATTTTGTCTACTGTAAAAAATTTCAAAATAAACACAGGGTTGCACATATTTCTTCAAGGCCCTGATTTCAATTCTTTTGGCTACACACACAGAAGAGAAATTGCTGGATCAGATTGTAGATTTATTTTTAATTTTTAAAGGAATTTTCATACCATTTTGCACAGTGGCTGCAATTTCTATATTCAGTGTATAAGGGATCCAGTTTCTCCACATTCACACCAACACTTTTTTTAAAATAATAACCATCCTAAAATATGTTAGGTGATATCTGACTATGGTTGCCTTTTTCTGATGGTTAGTGATATTGAGTACCTTTTTATATACTTGTTGGCCATTTATATGTCTTCTTTAAAGAAATACCTATTCAATTATTTTGTCAATTTTAAGTTGTGTGTGTGTGTGTGTGTATTATTGAGTTGAGAAGATTATTATGTATTTTAGATATTAACCCCTATCAGATAGATGGTTTGAAATATTTTCTCCCACTTCATAGGATGACTTTTCACTCTGTTGATCATTTCCTTTGTTGTGAAGAAGCTTTTTAGCTTTACATAGTCCTGCTTGTCTATTTTTTATTTTGTTGTGTCAAATCTAAAAAATCATTGCCAAGACCAACATCAAGAAGTTATCTCCTTATTTTTTTCTTCTAGAAGTTTTACATTTAAATCTTTAATCAATTTTGAGTTGATTTTGTATATAGTATGAGATAGGGTCCAATTTCATTCTTCTCTATGTAGTTTATTCTACACCATCTATTGAAGGGACTATTCTTTCTCCATTGTGTGTTCTCAGCAATCTTGTCCAAGATCAGTTTACTATATATATATGTGCATTTATTTCTGGACTCTCCATTCTGTTCTATTGGCTTGTATGTCTGTCTTTATGTCAGTACTATACTATTTTAATTAAATGAAGGCATTCAAATTGAATATAACATTAACATACAAAATCAATTGCCTTCCTATACATTAACAATCTAGCTTTTCTGAGCTATCAGAAAAGGAAGAACCAAAACAATTTCATTTAAAGTAGCATAAAAAAAATAAAATACTTAGCAATAAACTTAACCAAAGAAGTGAATGATTTGTACACTGGAAACTATAAAAACATTGATGAAAGGAATTGAAGAAGACTCAAATAAATAGAAACATAACCTATGTTCAGGGCTTAGAAGAATTAAAATTGTAAAATGTCCACACTACCATAACTTGTCTATGAATTCAATGCAATCACTATCAAAATCCCAAAGGCATTTTTTACAGAAATGGAAAAAACTATTCAAGAAAGACCTCAAATAGCCAAAGTGATCTTCAGAAAGAATAGCAAAGCAGATGGTATCACTCTTCTTGACTTCCCAAGATGTTGCAAAGGTACAGTAAATAAAACAGTATGCTACTGGCATGAAGACAGACAGACAGAAATCTCAAGGGTGTTGTCTCACAGTACACTAATTGTCAGCCCAAGTCAGAGAAAGACCTGTCCTAAGGAGATTTATGAGTGTGGTACTTATCTAATTGACTAAACCCAAATAAGAATCCTAAGAACCTAAAATATTTTAAAAAGAATTTTATTGGTGGGCCAGGCACAGTGACTCGGACCTGTAATCCCAGCACTTTGGGAGGCTGATGTGGGTGGATCACTTGAAATCAGGGGTTTGAGACCAGCCTGCGCAACACGGTGAAACCCTGTCTCTATTAAAAGTACAAAATGTAGCCGGGCATGGTGGCACATGCCTGTAATCCCAACTACTTGGGAGGCTCAGTTGAATCACTTGAACCTGGGAGGTGAAGGTTGCAGTGAGCCGAGATTGCACCATTCCACTGTACTCCAGTCTGGGTGACAGAGTGAGACCCGTGTTTAAAAAAAAAAAGGAGAAGAAGAAGAAGAGAGAGAATTTTATTGGTATCATCAGTTTCAATTTCATCATCTTAGACTCTAGAGGCCGGAGTGAGAAAAATGTCCCCAAATGGGTTTCACAATTGCTATGTAACTGTTATGTGCCTCCCATTTTTTCTCTTGTGGAGTAAGATTTTCTATTACTGTCATCTTATATCTACCTTATCATTATGTGCTGAGTGTGTGATGGGAAGATAACCTGACTTCTTCAAGTTCAAAGGTCTTCAGGTCAAAAGGAACCATTCTTGAGGAATCATACTAAATATGCCCCATTTGCACTGTGTCATGATTTGGATTTTAAAAACCCAGACTTTGAGCTGATGCTATAAAGGGATGAGATTTTAGGATTATTAGGAAGAGGAGTAAGTGTACCTTGCATATGGGAACAGCATGAATTATTAGTGGTTAGACTGTGGTAGATTAAGGATGTCCACACAATTTTTGACACTCTTTCCATTGAAAGTTTGAGAAGCTCAGTTGGCCTGCAATTTCTTTGGCCAATAGAGTATGATAGAAGTTATGTTAATGCTGGTTCTTGGTTTTTGTCTTTGAGACAACTAACAGTTTTTGTCTTGGTTTGCTGTCCCCCATGAAAAAGTCTGTCCCGGGGCTTCCCTGTTAAAGAAGCACATGACAGTCAACTAAGAAACTGGAGAGAGAGAGAGAGAGAGAAACAGAGAGAGAGAGAGAGAGAGAGAGCAGATCCAGATATTACTGAGCATAGTCAACCCTTTCCTGCTGTGCCCTTCCCAATTTCTGACCCACAGAATCCTGGGATTTGATTAAATAAATTAATTTAAGCCATTTAGATTTAGGATACTATTTGTTATGCAGCAGTAGATAACTAGAACCCACGTGTTTTCCTACAGTTCACAGCCTCCATGTAGATGGGATTATGCAATAAACTCTGACCAACAGAAGTGATAGTCTGAGACAGTTCAGGTGGATAGTGTCTTCTCCACACAGGCATTCTCTCATCAACAAAACTGGAACTGAAGGACCAAAGAAGGTTGAGTTGGAAGACAGAAGAAGTACCAGAGAGAGGTCAGATCGTTTGGGTTTGCAAAAGTGAAGGCAGAGGTTTTGAATAGTCAGCCCACCTGCTCAACATAGCTTCCATAGTCTTGTCTATTTGTATCTCTAAACAGTTACAAATGTTGGCATATCACATCTTTTCAGGGCCAGAATCCACTTCTAGGTACTTAGAAACTAAGAGCATCATACCTATTCTTGTCTATTAGCTCCAGAAATACCTCCACAATTATGATTTCATTGTTTTCACTTAGTATGAGTTTGGTACCAAAGGAAAATAAAAAAAAAATTCATGATTTTTTTTGTATTTCACCTGTATTACATCATATTACATGCATTACAATCTGACAAAATAAGGACAGATACAGGAAAACAAAACCAAAATAATAGAGTGTTTAAAGTCTTCATCTTTCATGACCAAGTGTGGAGTGATACGAGTGGTTATAACACTCTAATGAGATACAAAGTGATTCTTGAGGTGTTTTTTTTTTTTTTAACCTAGCTCCACTTTTAATGGTATTTCATAGTAATCTTTGAAGTCTGGCCAGGTGACTTCTAAAACATCTCTGAAGATACAGGTGCCAGAACTCTTAGCTGAACAATCGGTTGTTTTATCTCTTAATTAGTGATTGCAATGTCATTCAATTTAATTACTTATTTGCCTCTCTGGACCAAATAAAAAGCATTTTTTCATTTGTATTTTAAAATGTAAAAGTAAAATTATCAACTTTTAGTAAAAATTTGTTTCCTTTTTCTGCTCTTTCCTATTCTTTGTGTGTTATAAAGGAAATGAAACATTCCAGTGTGTTTCAGTAGCTCATTCTCTCTGCAGCATGTCCTCTGTGTGAGATTCTTTTTCTTTAGCTATAGGGTGGGTCTCTTAGGGCACCCTTCCTTTATTTAGTAAAGTTCTTTTGCGCAGGACTTTCATAAATCTAACACCTATAGAGCTTTTTTGTTTGATTAAAATAATAAACAACACAGTTGATTAATTTTTCACATGAATAACTGTTGGTGTAGTAAGAGGAAAGTTTAAACTATTTTATGCTGAAGTAGGGGAAAATACTTCATGTTGCATGCGTGCCAGCTAAGAATGACAAGAATTGCTGTAATCTTAGCTTTCCATTCTCCCAGTTGCCATCTTGCTTGGGCTTCAAATAGTCTGAAAACTTTCTATAACAATGGCAAAATTATGCAGACTTCCATGTTATGGAACATGTCTTTAGGATGTCATTTGTTACATAACCAGGCTGTAAAAGTAGAATATTTTCAGGGAAGCATCTACAAAATAAGTCACTGGCATCGTTCATATTCAATGTAGTGTAAAATCTAAACACTTCTACATTGCAAGTGGGAATGAAATTTTTTATAACCTCTGGGGAGGGCAATTTGGTGGTATCTATCTGAATTACAATAACCATATCCCTTGACCTAACATTTCCATGTCTGGAAGTTTGTCCTACAAATAGACTTGCACATATATGGAATGACATGTACACAAGATTATACACTGCAACATATGATTGGAAATAACACAGATGTCCAATGATAGGAGACTCATCTATCAAGCATAATACATGAACAAATTGGCATACACCATGCATGTTAAAAAAATAAAGAAGCTCTATGTACTAACAGGGAAAGATCTCCAAGATACACATTGCCCTCAACATTGGTTTGTTCATATAACATGTATTGTTCATTGCCATTCTTCTTTTTTTTTTTTATTATACTTTAAGTTTTAGGGTACATGTGCACAATGTGCAGGTTAGTTACATATGTATACATGTGCCATGCTGCTGTGCTGCACCCATTAACTCATCATTTAGCATTAAGTATATCTCCTAATGCTATCCCTCCCCCCCTCCCCTCACCCCACAACAGTCCCCAGAGTGTGATGTTCCCCCTTCCTGTGTCCATGTATTCCCATTGTTCAATTCCCATCTATGAGTGAGAACATGTGGTGTTTGGTTTTTTGGTCTTGCAATAGTTTACTGAGAATGATGATTTCCAATTTCATCCATGTCCCTACAAAGGACATGAACTCATCATTTTTTATGGCTACATAGTATTCCGTGGTGTATATGTGCCACATTTGCTTAATGCAGTCTATCATGGTTGGACATTTGGGTTGGTTCCAAGTCTTTGCGATTGTTAATAGTGCTGCAATAAACACACGTGTGTATGTGTCTTTATAGCAGCATGATTTATAATCCTTTGGGTATATATCCAGTAATCGGATTGCTGGGTCAAATGCTATTTCTAGTTCTAGATCCCTGAGGAATCGCCACACTGACTTCCACAATGGTTGAACTAGTTTATAGTCCCACCAACAGTGTAAAAGTGTTCCTATTTCTCCACATCCTCTCCAGCACCTGTTTTTTCCTGACTTTTTAATGATCGCCATTCCAACTGGTGTGAGATGGTATCTCATTGTGGTTTTGATTTGCATTTCTCTGATGGCCAGTGATGATGAGCATTTTTTCATGTGTCTTTTGGCTGCATAAATGTCTTCTTTTGAGAAGTGTCTGTTCATATCCTTTGCCCACTTTTTGATGGGGTTGTTTGCTTTTTTCTTGTAAATTTGTTTGCGTTCATTGTAGATTCTGGATATTAGCCCTTTGTCAGATGAGTAGGTTGCGAAAATTTTCTCCCATTTTATAGGTTGCCTGTTCACTCTGATGGTAGTTTCTTTTGCTCTGCAGAAGCTCTTGAGTTTAATTAGATCCCATTTGTCAATTCTGGCTTTTGTTGCCATTCTTTTTTAAAGAAAATATTTGTATTTGACTTTGTAGCATAAAGGATCTCTGTGAGGACAGATAACAACTGATTACATTGATTGTATATGAAGAGTAAGTCAGTGGCAGGAGGGCAGAGATGAGGGAGAAACATTTGACACCTTTCTATGTCTTTTGTATTTTGAATCACTATTAAAAGAACAAAAACCAACCAAACTAAAAAGAAATCATGACATACCTCTTTAAAATTTATTTAAATAATATGCAAGTTAGCATTTACTTTTCCAATTGAATAAACATAGCCCTACATGACAATCCTTAAAATAAAAAAGCATAACAATTTTATTGATCAGACTAAAATATGTTAAACTAAAAGGATCTTACAGATAAACAGTCCTAAATATTATCTATCTATATAACACATGGGCAATATAGGCAAAATTCTACATACAATTGCATACAAGTACATGTTAGAATACATAACAAGTCAATTATATCAACTGATATTCCAAAAAATTTTCAGCATTAGGGTTCCATGGCTAGTGTCTTGCATATTCAAGTATTCCTCATGTTACTTAGAAATGTATTGTTTACTACAACTAGATTGGACTTTTTCTTCTTTTATCCAGTTACCTCTATTTTACACTTATAAACCATCTGAGAAGCAGTAAAATTACACATCTCTACTTTTTCATTGCTGGTTATTTATGCCTCAGAAGAGTTCTCTGGTTTATTCAAATCAAAGCCTTCTGATCACTCTACCCAAGGCCCCCTTCACTTCCTTGTTCCTCAAAGTATAGATCAGTGGGTTTAGTACTGGAGTGACCACAGTGTACATGATGGCAACAATCCGGTCCTGGTCCATGAAGCTCCCTAAGGCAGGATGAATATAGGTGAAGAGAACAGGTGCATAGAAAAGAATAACTACCATGAAGTGGGAGGCACAAGTGGACAGTGCTTTGCGGAGCATGCTACAGGAACGGGTCTTGAAGAAGAGACAGGTGATAATGTAGAAATAGGAGAGAAGTGTCAGAAAGAAGGGGCCCATGGCAATTGTCCCCGTGACAGTACTGAGTAGCCGCTGATTAAGCTCAGTGTTCCCACAGGCCAGCTTTAGCAATGGCTTAATATCACAGAAAAAATGATGGATACGTTTGGAACCACAGAAGTTCAAGCGAGAAGTCATTACGGAGTGCAGCAGGGCGTGGAAAAAACCAATGATCCAGATTGTGATGGCCGTCTGGGTACAGAGCTGAGGGTTCATGATGACAATGTAGCGAAGTGGCTTGCAGATAGCCACAAAGCAGTCAAATGCCATCACAGCCAACAACATGGCCTCTGTGCTGCCTAGGAAGTGGAAGAAATGAAGCTGGCTTATGCATCCCAAGAAATTGCTTTGTGTGTAGAGAGGAAGTTCTGTAGCATTTTTGGCAGTGTCACTGTAGAGTAACAGATATCCAGGTAGGACAGGTTTCCCAGGAAGAAATACATAGGGGAATGGAGTCTAGGATCAGAGATGACAATCATCAGGATGGCTCCATTCCCAGCCACATTGATGAAGTAGATGGTGAGGAAAACCATAAAAAGAAAAGGCTGCAGTTGTTGAATGTCTGTCACTCCCAAGAGGAGAAATTTGGTGACTGAGGTTGTATTCAGCATCACTTCAGACAAAAGACAAAATAAAGTATGGAACACTAATCAGAATCCTTCCAGCTCAGAATTTTCTCACCAAGCCAAAGATACTTGGAAGGAGAGTACTGTTGTTGTACTTCTTCCAAACCTCAGAAGTTGTACAGAAGCTTAGCTGTTGGTCTCTTCAATGTTAAGGATTTATGCATATTATGGACTATGACTTAACTATTTTTTAAAATTAAGTTTATCATTAACATATTTCTTTCTTCTGGGGATTTAGAACATGTTGTTAACTTACATCTTCTCTGGTTGTGAACATCCGTATTCTGATACAACTTTCCTTTCCTAACCAAGTCAGCGTTAATAGGGGGCAATTTTTAGGTGCACCACCACTTGGATATCTCTTGACCCAGGAAAATGGCTCCTGAAATTTTTTGACTTAAGAGAGAAAGATAAAGATGAACTCATTATAATCACAAAGTCTTTAAAGAGATATAAAAACCTCTTTAAAATAGTAGTAATTGTTTTGTTCTCATCTTAGAACGTAGATAAGGCTAGAGATGTTCTCTTACTGATCTCTTTCTAACCCACATCTCTGGCAATGTCATGGAGCTCTACTGGGATAGGAAAAAATAATACATCAATCAAATATTAACCTGAGGTATATTTGAAGTTTTATCTCTGCTATATCAGATAACGTGCTTAGTTTCTTCTTATCTAAGCCTTTAAATTTTTTCAAAGTAAATCCCAAATTACTTACTTGATGACAAATACTGTTCCTCTAGTCTCCAGTTGCACTGGGACTTTTTCCTTTTTCATACCCCTGAATCTCTGAATAAGAAAAACTCTTCCAATAGACTCAACAATTCTTCCTTCATTTTACCCAATAGTTTCTTCTTCTAAAGTATCTATGAATTTAGACCACTGAAAATTCTGTCTTCTCTTGTGTCTTTTCTTAAGTCTTATTTTTATTTTTCCTGAAATAAACTCACTTTTTAGATGTGAAGAAACATTGTATCTCAAGTGAATTTTCTCTCTTTACTTCTAGTTTCATTAATGTGGCACTGACAGTTTCTCCTCCATCAACCCAGAGTCCATTGGCTTCATACCAGTTCTCTCCAAAGTTGCCACACATTTCTAGCCTTTTTCATTTGTAAAATGTGTTTTCTCTATTTGCCCCTTCTTTCCATCAAATAAAATTTCCATTTTCTATGAAAGAAATGTATTCATTTTTCTTTCTTTTGCAGAATTGAAATAATAGAATTTTTTCAGTAACTGTTAAAACACACGAGGGATTATAAGTAAGATCATTATAATGAGGTTTAATATTTGACTAAATTTATACTGTTTACCGAAAGGCAGAAATATCTTTTGGAGGTTTTTTCTAACATTATTTGCAAAGTACTTGGGATTATCTTCTATAGGTGCACTGACAAAAGCAGACATAATTTTGTGAAATAGCTTCCTGTTTGTTCCTTTCTTGTACAAACATAGTGGATTAACTTTTGCATATTAGGAGGAAAGAAGCAAGAATGTGTGGGAAATCCATAGAAATGGAAGGCACTTAGAAAAGAATAAGAACTAATAGGAAATCAGAAGAAAGATGCAGACATTAGAGTGTTTCCTATAAATGGGAAATAATTCAAGGTTGAAAAATTACTGATGAGAGAAGAAAATGATTTGGTGTGACTAAAGTTAAAAAAAAAATGAACTAGGAAACATTTCTAGGGAGCCCATAGGATATTTGGCTTTACACCTGGAGGAAATTTTGAGAAATTATCTAACCTTTACCACACCTCCTGAAGGACTGCCTTCAAACAATTTAAAGTAGCTTTCTTTGATAGCCACATATGTTGCATATTTTTCAAAACTTTTATCATGTCTTTTAAAAGTACAAATGATAGCTAAAATATTATTTTTGGTTCTCTGACCCATAAAATAAAATTGTATCAAAAATCTATTTGGTAAAAAGAAAATTTAAAAAATAATAAATAATAAAACAACATTTTCCTAACATTTAAAGAATGTTGTTTAGCCAACTTCTCTGTATGAAAATATTTCTTTCACTGCAATTTCAATATTTAGGGATTTCAGATTTGCTTTAGTGAATATCTAGAGAACCAGGCATGTTGAATGGAGAAGGAGATATGGCAATAAAAGTGCAGAAGACAAAATGCTTTCATAATCTACAACCACAATGAAGACTCCATCATAAAAATAGGAAACCAGCTCTAAATCCTGGGCATCTAACTTTAATACTCACAAGCAGTCAGGTCACTCATTAACAGATAAAATATACGAACAGCTTCCCAGCCTGCCTCCTATTCTATTCTCTCACCTGATTGAGTGTTCAGAATCACAGGTAAAAGAGCTTTTCAGATTTACACTCCCAGTGATTATAAATAGAAAAATATTTGAAGTGATGGTTGATGTTGAGATTGCGACATAAATTATCTTCAAAAATCTTTTCCTCTCTGAAAATCTGCCTGCCTTCGAATGAGCTGGAGATCTCTAGACATAAAAACCTGAGAGAAACTGTCCCCTGGGTGCTGAGAAGGATTGTTGTGAGAATAAACAGGAGGTCTCTCCACACCTGCAGCACGAGGGGGTAGCCATATGGAATTTCTCTGTAGAATTCCATTTTTCTGTTGTTGACATTCTTCTTATTTTTTTTTCTTAATGTGTTTGCTCCTTGGTTTCATAACCATGGACAAGACAGTTTTCAATAGCTTAATATATTTGCTGGACTTGTTCTTTAAAATAGTAACCCAATATTTTATTTGACCTTTCACAATACTGTTTGTTAAAATATTTATTTGTTTATTTAAAATACTTTTTCCTAGTCAAATTTCCTTTCATTTCCTACGGTAGAGGTTCAGATTCACTTTCTCTTCTTGAGGGCTCCCTTGGAAAATATTTTGGTATATAAAGTGAAAGAAAATTGGCAATAAAAATTAATAAATGTGGTCACCCACATTCCATTGATCAGTACAGAAAGATGATTATCTTTAATATTCTACGGTGGTTCTGTGAAAACCAAAGAAAGAGAAATAAAGAGAAATAGTATTGCTTTTGTACCTTCTACATCTTATTCTTCACTGTTGCTAATAATACTAAATTATTTTAAATAATTAATTTTGGGGTTCAAAAGCTCACATTTTTCTCTGTTTGGGATAAGGATGTTGGTCTTACCAATGTATAGCCTTACTTTTTGCTATCTTTTAGGTAAGAAAATTCTGTCTGATTTACACCAGGGTATCTACGTGTGACCTTCCATCAATCCAAGGATTCTACTAACAATTATAACTGTGTTGTATTTTTTCCAGCTTTCCATTGAGTTTCCATTTTTGTTGCTTGGCAAAAATTTATTATATATATTGATCACAATAATATTTTAATTTTTTAATTTTGGGGTTTTTTTTCAATCTTTAATTTTTTTTCTTGTTTTGAGTCAGAGTCTTGCTCCGTCATCCAGGCTGGAGTGCAGTGATGCAGTCATAACTCACTGCAGCCTCTAATTCCTGGCCTCAAGCAATCATCCCATATCATCCTCCCCAAATGTTGGGATTATAGGTATGAGCCATTCCACATACAAATAATTCCTTATTTTATATACTGCAAATATATTATAAATAATTTATTTATTGCATGCTCATTATGTATGTTATTGTTCTGAGTTCTTCACATATATTAGCTCATTTTATTCTCACAAAAACTCAATGTAAAAGTATTAAAATTATTCCTTTACTACAAGAAAACCAAGGCTCAAAGGATTTAAGTAAATTTTCCTTTTCCTTGCAATGGATTGTGAAACTAGGATTCAAAATAAGGCTCTTTAGTTTTAGGGATTACTGCAATGTAATTTCCATTTTTTCAAAATGTCAGCCCCCTAAATTTTATCATTTTTTATCTTGCATTGAGCCTTAAAGATTATGTAACTGGTCCTGTTAATTAGATTTAGAGTTTTATATTTGTCTTTTAGGACTCTAGTCTTCTAGAGGTTATATTTACATATACTGTGAGATAATCAGCTAGTCTTGGTTCTAGTTGTCCCTATGTAGACAGACTAACGCTTCCTTCTTCATAGATCTGTGAGGCCATCTTTATACTATTCCAAGTCCCCTTCAATACATGGTCTGTTTCTCCACTTACTATTTTTTCCATTGAATAAGCTGTATTTTAATTAATATGATGTTATTGTAGGTCTTAATATCTCATAAGTTAGGAAAAATCATTACTTCTTTTTTTTTTCCCCCCCCCAAAATACCTCCAAGTTGGCTGGGTGCAGTGGCTCATGCCTGTAATCCCAGCACTTTGGGAGGCCGAGGCAGGCGTATCACTTGAGGTCACGAGTTCCAGACCAGCCTGGCCAACGTGGTGAAACTCCATCTCTACTAAAAATACATAAATTAGCTGGGCATGGTGGTGTACGCCTGTAATCCCAGCTACTCAGGAGGCTGAAGCAGGAGAATCGCTTGAACCTGGGAGGCAGAGATTGCGCCACTGTATTCCAGCCTGGGTGACGGAGTGAGATGCCATAAACCAAAACAATACAAAAAACCCTCAAAGTGTTTTGACAGCTTTTTTTCCCAAGTAATTTCAATGTTATAGAAATTTTGCTTACGGGGAAAGGCCTATGGCCAACTCAAAACAGGTCCCTTGAATGGAACTGGAGAGGCTCCAACATGGCTGACTTGATACATCTGGTACTTGACTCTTACATGTAAAGTAACCAAAATAACCAGTCAATAATCACACCTTGAATAGATCATCTAAGAGAGGACACTGGAAGTCAGCAGAGAAGTGACCAGGAAGCACCAAAAGCAAAGGAGAAGGAAATGAGACCGCCTGTTCAACCAAGATTGGATGTGAGTCTCAAGCGGCTCTCCATTGTGGGAAAAGGGAAAGGGAGAGACTCCCAGCAGCCCGCATTTTCACCACAGACACCTACAATTCTAGCCAGAGGAGATCCTCTCAACCATCGTAGCCCCTGAGACTAACATAGGGAGCTGCCTGGAGACCATGTGAAGGCGTTGCCCAAGAAAGAACCTCACACTCGGTCCCACGAACCCTAGTCCTAACTAACTGCAGCACAGCACCATTTTGACAGCACAGATCCCAAAGCACTGCATCTTACTCTGCTTCTGGGACCAAGGCAAGAGCCCTAGGCAGTAATCCCACCTCCCATTACCCCGACCAGAGGGACAACTACACATTTTTACTCACCCTGAGGACAAATTTCACTGCCTGCAACTGCTGCCATGATGAGTTACTGTGGGGCAGAGGCATGAGCAAAGCCCATGCCTCCCCAGTTTCTTGCCTATGGCTGCTCCCAGGAAAAGCAACCCAGTACTCCCCAGTCCAGGACCACAAAACAGCCACTACCACTCCTATCTGAGCATTCCATCTGTGGCCTGGGGATCCCCCTGCCCCTGCCTACCATAGCCAGTACCTCATACACCACCAAGGAGCCCATGGGAAGGTCTGCTCAGCCTGGCTTCACCCACCCACAGAACCTGAGCACAGTGTACAGGGGCCTGAGGGTCACCTAGCCCAGTCCATCACTGGTAGCACCTCAGCACCCCTCCTGGGATCTGAGGTCAGGCCCAATCAACCTTCCCCTGGCACCACAGCTGACATCCACACTCATGTGCCTCCTGTGGATCTGGGAACTGACCTGCCCAACCTGTCACAGCCATTGCCAATATCAGCATGGACTACACAGGTCCCAGAGGGCTGTCCCACAACTGCTACTGCCATCACCCACACCACATCCACTGCCAAAGGACTCAAGAATTCATCTCCATATCTGAACTACTGATGCCATTCCCAGAACCCAAGCAAGCCACATGGAAGCACAAGAATTGGCTTGCCTAAACCTGCTAACATTGGTGCCAGTGTATACTGCCCTGGGGCCCAAGGACACACATGCTTATCCCACTGATTCTACCAATGGAAGCCGAAGACTGGCCCACCTGGCATCTCAGTTCTTAGCAAGACTTCAGCACAGCCTCCACTAACAACCATATCCTAAGCCACCAAAGAAATCACAGACACCACTGACACTGTTTACAGATGAAGAAATCATACAGAGACTGCACTATTGTACACACCCAGAATCAAAACCAGAGAACCCTACCCAACCTACACCTTAGATAACATCTTCTGGAAAAAGTCCTCCCCATGAAAGCAAATTCAAAAAATTTAAAAAAGTAACTGTTACACTAGATAGGCAGATATCAACATAAGGACACAATAATTCTCCAGCAACAGATCCCAATAAAAAGGAAATGTAAACAATCCCAGACAAAGTATTCAAAATTTTGATACTAAAACAGCTCAGTGAGATACAAGACAGTATTTAAAAATTATACAAAGAAATCAGGAAAACAATTCAGTTTATGAATGAGAACTGTACCAAAGATATAGATATCAGGAAAAAAAACCCCACCTAGTTCTCTATCTCTTTTTTCTACCTTTGATTCCACTCACAAATATGCTTGCTTTTAAACATTCTCTAGGATGTTAAGTTTTTGTTTGATTTATTTTGCATTTTATTTCTCTACAGGAGCTTTCATGGCCATATTGGCAGCATAACTCTCCATTGTATGGGACTTTGAGGGGAATAGGCCAATTGTTGAAAACTAAATTGTCTAAGACTGAGTTTCCTAAGACCTATTTCATTGAGTCTTATCCTACAACAAATCTCTGTGTTAACATGACTTGTCTTTGACACTTAACCTAAAGTAACAGGGATAGTGTTGAAATTAAAACTTTGGAGATATTTCTAGTAAATCATAAAATTGATTTTGTTGGTTGTTCGTGAATTAACATAGGGCCCAGGAAATTTATCATTTCTTTATTCACAGTAAGAAAGAACACTGATCATAATAGTACAAATAATCAGTTTAGTTAGATGTTTTTAATTATTTCAATAGACTCCATACATAAAGTTGTCTCTGCTAAGAATCTATATAAACACTAATCCCTAAAAGTATGTTAACCAAATTTATCTCCACTGTTTAGTCTTCCATGTTTGATCATAATTTGCTTAAATCTTTTCATTTCAACAACTGTAGACCTCGGTTTATAATTAATCGTTTTTAGTTTTCATTATATTGTTCTAAGTGATATTACTTTTCAGATTCATTAGATGTTAGATTTCTCAAGGATAGGAGCTGTGTCTTCTCTTTCTTTTATATTATCATCACTCTTTTTTTCTTATGATTAATGAAGGGCTGTGTCAAAAATTTATTATTATTACTTAAATCAATGTAGTGATCTCATAAGCACATCAAAGAAGGAATAAGCCGATACATAGGGGAAGAGAAATATGAAGAGAATAAGTCCTTGGAGAGAAAATCCCAAAGTGTTAATGCTCAAGATGCTACTGGGAAGGTTTACTGAGAGGATTTAGCCTGTTAATTCTCTGTCCATAATAAGAGATGAGATTTGCTTAGATTCCATATAAGTTGTTTTCAATAAAGGTGTTTATAATAGGTTTTGAGCAGTCAGAACTTTCTCTGATAACTTTATTCAAGGACACAATAAATACATCTGATCTATGATATTTGGATAACTCTTTTGAGCCAAAAATTATATTTATACTAAGGTACATGCAAAGGAATGTGCAGGGCAAATTGGCTTAGACTAAATAGAAAAATGATATTATGATAGTAGAGAAAAATTCTTGATGAAAAGAGGTTGAGATCACTGGAATGAGTGGGTTAGAGTGACTGAGGAACCTCTTTGAATATAGGCTGTGAAGATTACAGGATGCAACAGGTGAGCTCATTACATAAAACATTTATGAGGGAAGCTTCAAATTTCCTGATCTATTTACTTATGCTTTTTTTTGGACTTTTTTTGGTTTCAGGGCAGCAGACTCTATGATCAAGTATAGGTGTATGTTGTAGTTAAGTGTCTATGAGTGTGTACGACTGTCTAATGGAGATAGTGGTAGTGTGTGTATATTTGTGTTACAAAGAGAGGAAATAAAGGGAAAAGGAAGTGAGGGAGAAGTAAAAAAAAAATAGGTGAGTAATCTTTTAGTATCTATCACAATCAGTTTTCATAAAAGTAGCAGATTCCAATTCCAGTGTTAGATAATATATTAGATTGTATTTAGTGTTAGATAATTACATAACTTTGCAGTAGTATTATTTTTAGTAGAAGAGGGATGGTGTTAATTATTTAGGAAAAAATAATTTCGAAACTGTTGTATAAAGTATTTACTTATGTAGTTTCACAAGTGTACATCCCAAACCCTTAATTATATGCATCCGTTACAGTGTCCTTCAGCTATGTTTATGATTCGTGAAATTAATTCTCTTCTCTCCGCTATCAATAATTCCACTTTGAACATTTATTCTGTATCTATACCCATGGAATACAGCTCCTAGCTTTTTGTGTCAATTCACCAATCTTATAATTAAATTTTCAATACTATTTACTGATGCTAATTAATCAATAAGAATTATTAATGCCATTGAGAGCAGGTCATGCCAAAAATGAATTGTGGAAAAACCTGTACCTATTCACTAAAAACCATTACTTTTTCTAGAAATATACATGTTTACGTTCTGTGTTGCCATGTCCTTTGATAAAAGTGGAGGAATCTGTTCTGAGCTTGGTATCACATTCAGAGAAATATTGTGAATAGATTCTATATTAGAGTGCTTACAAAAAGACAGATCTGACCTCATGAGGATAGCTTTCATAGCTGACAAGCATTGAACAGTTAATAACAATCCATTAGTTAATCCAGTAACTAGAAAGAGAGTACCTAAAATGTATTGGGCACTCTTTTAGTTGCTGAGAGTGCAGTATTGAATAAAATATGTAATATTTGTTCCTTTCTAGAGCTTATGTTTAAATTTAAGATATGCAATAAGATCTATTACACAAGATTAAAAGAGGTGCCATTGATAACAACAAAGCAGGAAAGGATGAAAGTGTGCTCACATATGTATGTGTTGGGGGACGAATTTAATGTAGGGCAATCAGATAAAGCCACACTTTAGGGAAAGACATGAAAGGCATATGGAAATTAACCATGTCCATTTACCACATGTAAGAGTGTTTTAATCAAGTGGAGACCTACTGCACAAAGCTTGAAATTAGAGTGTGATTAGTGAGTGCTAGGAACAGCATAGAGATCAACGGGGCTGAGTAATTAAGGGATAGAGTAGAAGTAAATGCAGAAAGTAAAAAGGGGTTAGATCATGCAGGATCTTGTAGGTCACTATATTGACTTAATTTTAATCTGATTACTATGGGAACCACTAGGGAGCTTACAGCATTAGAATTACAGTTGAGAGAATAATCTTGGATGTTGTTCCAAGAGTAGTGTTAGTTGGACAGGAGTAGAAATAAGATTATTCCAATATTCCAAATGGGTGATGCACTAATATTGCTGTGGCTTACACTAACAGAGTAGCATAGGGGATAGTTAAAAAAAAAAAAAAAAAAGGCTAGATTCTGCATTTATTTTGAAGCTACAGCCAATAGAATTTGTCAATAGAATGGAATGTGAGAGAATGAGTAGAGTCAGGCTTGAATCATGGTTTTGGGCTTCAACACCTGAGAGGATGGAGTTATTATTTACCAGGTGGAGAAGAATGCATAAGATTTGTGCAAAACATCCAGGGTTAAGTTTTGTATGCTTAGTGTACCTCCCAGTGAAATATTGATTAGACAGTTGGAAATTCATGAATTCAAGGAAGAGGTTCTAACCATTGATATAAATTTGAGAGTTGTCAGAGAATAGATTATATAGAAAGCCATTAACCTGGTGAGATTACCAAAGAAAGTAGTTAGAGAAGAGGAAAAGAAAGAGATGTAAGACTGAGTCCTAGGTACTTCAGCATTAAGACATGGGGTGGGGGGATGAGGGAAAATGAGCCAAAAAATACAGAAAGATAAGACAGAGAGAAGCTAGTGAGACAGGAAGAAAAACACAAGCATGTGATGTCCATTTCAAGGTGGAGACAGTGATTAACCCTGCCACATGGTGTTCAAAGATCAAGTAAAATGAGACTTCATTTTTTGATTTGTTAACGTGATTGTTATTGGTGTTGTTTATAAAAGAAATTTTGGTAGAAGAGTGAGGGTAAAATTTTAATTGGTACAGGTGTAGGAGAGAATGGAAAGAGAATTGCAAACTGCTGGTATAGGCAAATGTTTACAGAATTTAATTGTAAAGGGGAGCACAGAAATGGAATGGAGGTAGAAAGTTAGTAGAGGAGAGGAAAATTTTCATGATTTAAGACAGATGAGAAAATAACTGGAGCAATGTTCTTAGAAGATGAGAGAGAATGGGCTCTTGGACACAGGTGGAAGAGGTGGCCTTCATCAGGAGTATCAATTATGAAACCATTAGAAACACAGTGAATGCACAGTATATGAGCACAGTTACAAAACTGTGGGTAGATAGTAGGATGAAACTTGGAGATATTCTCTTCTGACTGCCTTTACTTTTCCAAAATAAAAGAAACAATGTCATTCTCCGAGAGAGAGGATGAGAGAGAAGAGTTAGAGGTATGGGCTGTAAAGAGAAAGGGAAATATGTAATTGACTGGAATCTCTAAGATTTCTGGGTTTTTTTTTTTATTGCTCATGATCCTTGTGGTCATGTGTTGGTGTCTGTGCATCTGAAGAAATATATTCCAGTCTTTACAGACTGTTTCAGCAGGGAATGCCCTTCATGCATCAGCCTATCCAGAGATTCTGGGCAGGTCATATGGCGTGGTCTGGAAGTAGGTTTGTTCCTGGAGTCCTGGGCAGGATGGCTTAGTGCTTGGGTCATCAGGTTGGTGGGCCTGGTGGCTGAGTCAATGGCATTCCCAAGATTTCAATGCAGTTGAGTATTAATGAATTTGGATCTAGGCAAGTGAGCATAGGTGCATTTTCCTCCAATCGTGTTCAGCTGCAAATGTTTAGATGCGGAGTAAGTAGAGAGTGATTTGACTTTTTCCAGGTAAAGACATGAAGCACAAATTGGTCAAGGGATGTAAGGATATATGCTACTATAAAGTGACTATAAATATGCATATGGAACTTAAGATGGGTAAGGAGGAGTGTGAGTACATGAGAGTAGTAAAGAACATGAAATAGAATAACTGTAATTTAGGGGATAAAGATGATAGGATTTGTGGTATTGGAGAGAGTAAATTATGAATTTATCTGGTGGTAGTTGGAGTCTAGGATGCTTATTACTGAGATTATGAAGGGTTGAAGTTATTAATGACTAGTGAGTAATGACTAATAAATCTAGGGTTTAATGATAGGAGAAAGTAGCTGAAGAAGGATAATAATGATTATCAGACAAATGGAAGTACAGAAACCTATAGAAGGGTATCATAATAGGATCTAACTTAATTTGAGATAGGCTGAAACCCAAAGGATAAATAGGTATTTTCTTACATTAAAGGACGGGAGGCTGGGCACGGTGGCTCACGCTTGTAATCCCAGCACTTTGGGAGGCCGAGGCAGGCGGATCACAAGGTCAGGAGATTGAGACCATCCTGGCTAACATGGTGAAACACCGTCTCTACTAAAAACACAAAAAATTAGCCTGGCGTGGTGGCGGGCACCTGTAGTCCCAGCTACTTGGGAGGCTGAGGCAGGAGAATGGCGTGAACCCGGGAGGCGGAGCTTGCAGTGAGCCAAGATCACACCACTGTGCTCCAGCCTGGGCGACAGAGCAAGACTCTGTCTCAAAAAAAAAAAAAAAAAAAAGGACAGGGGAAGGAAAGAGTGATCCAGGGAGGACAAGCGTGAATGAAGTCCCTGTCGAGGGACACCTTGATATATTTGAGGAATTGGAAGATATCCAGTATGACCACATCCAAGTAATATAAAAGGTGAGACTGAAGAGATAAGCCACAGACATTCATGGAGGGTTTGTAAGCTTGTCCAGTTGGAAGGTACTGAAATGTTTCACATAGAAGTTTATACTATAACACAGGCCTTTAAACAATCATTTTGGTTACACTATGAAGATGGCTTGAGAGTAGGGGAAGAAAAGAACTGTAGGGTTGCTTTGAAGTAGTTAAGTTGAAAGGAAATCATGACTTGCGCCAGGATTGTGGCAGTGTGGATAAAGAGACATGAATTTGAGGGATGTTTCAGAGGCTTGATGACTGACTTAAAGAGAGTGGATTGAAGTGAAGGAAAAATCAGTGTGGTTCTCACATTTCTGGTTTGAGCAACTAGATGGTTCTTATTCTGTTCACTACATTGAGACACTGTGAGAGGAGCATGCTTGGAAAGAGGATGCGTTCTATTTGACATGTTGATTTTTGTAATTCAGTAAAGAATTCAACCATCTCTCCATTGAAGGACATTTGGGCTACTTCCAGTTTTGGGCTGTTATGAATAAAGATTCTATGAATATATGCATACAAGTTTTTGTGTGAATTCAAGTGGAGAGTCAAATATGAAATTAGATAAGTCCAGAACTCAGAGTGGGGGTTAGACTAGAGATCTCCCTCTTAGAAGCTATATAGCCAGAATTAATTTTATACTTGGAAGACATGTAGTTATGACATCAAAGTCACTAGTTCAAAGTCACTTAAAGATATTACTATTTGTCTTTCTTTCAATATTATGTTTATTTTTTCTCAGAATTTATTTTATATTTACTAATTATTATATTAGAATAACAGTCATTTGTAAGAGTACGTGGATAGCCAGAATAAGTGACCAATTTTATTCTATAGATTATTTTTCCACACCATTGTTCTGTTTTTCTACGTGGTATAGGAACTGTAAGAATATGAAGAGTAAGAGACTTTTAGTTTTTTCACCTCTAATAATCTGATATTCCAATGAGCAGACAGACATGTAAAATTCTACCTATAAGAATAAATGGTGGCCAGGCATGGTGGCTTACACCTGTAATCCTAACACTTTGGGAGGCCGAGGTGGGCATCACTTGAGATCAGGCACTGGAAACCAGGCTGGCCAACGTGGTAAAACCTTGTCTCTACTAAAAATACAAAAATTAGCACAGTGTGGTGGTGCATACCTGTAATCCCAGCTATCTGGGAGGTTGAAGCCTGAGAATCGCTTGAACCCAGGAGACGGAGGTTGCAGTGAGCCAAGATTGCACCACTGCGCTCCAGCCTGGGTGACAGAGCAAGACGGTCTTGAAAAAAAAAAGAATAAGTGGAATAGTGCCTTTGATTTGATAAAACAGAGAAGTGCGTATGACAATTATAATCTGTTTTACAGATGCCGAAGTAGACTTTCTAGTCCAAAGTAAGTCACAGTCTCCACTTTGCCATCTATAAAACAGACTGTACTTGTCATACACACTGCCATTTATACATAATATTACTGGGCCTAAATATTTTAGATGCTCAGTTCACTGCTCTTTTTCACAATTATATATTTGTGCATAGTATTGCCATGCTTATTTTTAAAGAAAATAATTTTGTTTTTTAAGTACATAATATATGAACATGGTACAAAATTCAAAATATACTAAAAAGAGTATTTCTTCTGCCTTTGTTTCCTAGACAGCCAGTTTCTCTTCCTAGAGACTACAACTGCTATCAGTTTCTTTTATGTCCATTCAGAAGTACATGTGCGTATAGAAAAAAATTTTAAACAGAAATTTTAGCATACGACTCACATTGTACTGCATCTTGATTATATAATTTAACAAGTCACATTGGCATTCATAACATATATAATTTATATGTGTATAGGTACATATGTAAAAATTTGCATATATATGATCTGTGCACCTTTCTGTATCTATCCACCTGGCTATTTTCTGTGTGTGTGTATATATATGTACATATATATATTTTAAAGCTGTATATTATTCTCTCTCATAGGTGTAATAATTCACCTCGTCCCCTACTTTGGCTGTTAGGGTTCTGTCTAATTTTTGCTTTTAAAATACTCAAATAAATATTATGGTATATAATAATGATTTCCACACATTGAATAATATCTACAGGTAAATTATAATACAAAGTATGTGATTCACAATTTTCAACTTTGAGAGCTATTGAAAAAATTACCCAGCATATAACTAGTACAAATTATCATCATCAGAAATTCCTATTTAGCCATTCTCAAACACATATAATTTATTAAGTATTTTGATCTTTGTATAAATATGATTTGCCATTTTAATTAAAATCTTATGTATGATTACAATATGCAGTTGTAAGAAAAAATACACAAAGATGCTGTTTTCCCTTTACATGGCTCCTCCCCATGGTAACAAATTGCAGCACAGTTTCACAATCAGGATATTGATGCTGATACAACCCATGAATCTGAATGATAGCCCAGTTTTATTTTTATTCATTTGTTTTGTGTATCTGAGTTTAATTCTACACAGTTTTATCTCATGTTCCTGTGTCTGCCATCATAGTCGAAATACAGAATAGTTCCACTACCACAAGGATCTTTCTTGGTATCCTTTCATAACCACACCCACCTCTCTTCTGCTCCTTCTCCAACTTCATTCTCCAACTGTAACTACCAATCTTTTCCCCATTTCTAAAATATTATTTCAAAAATGTTATATAAATGGAATCATACAGTATATAATTTTTTGGAATTCACTTTTTAAAAAATTAAGCATAATTTCCTGGAGAGTTTACCAAATTGTTGTTTTCTTTTTGTTGCTAAGTAGCATTCTATGGTATGGATATACCACAGTTTGTGTAACCATTTCTCCATTGCAGGACATTTGGGGTATTTCCAGTTTTTGGCTATTATAAATAAAGAGTCTATGAACATTCACATACAAGTTTTTGTGTGAACATGTTTTTATTGTCTGACATAAATTCCAAAGACTGCAATTGTTGGGTCATATAGTAAGTGTGTGTTTAATTTTGTAAGAAACGACTATACTCTCTCCAGAGCAGTTGTACCATTTTATATCCTGACCAGTTTTATATTCGTGATCCAGTCTTTCTGTATCCTCCCTAGCATTTGGTGTTGTCACTATTTTTATTTTATCTATTTTGATAGATGTGTTGTAGCATTTTACTGGTTTTAATTTGCATTGTGCTGACGAAAATGATTTTGAACACTTTTTCCTGTGTTAATTTGCCATTTATATATCATTTTCTCTTTATGTTTGTATGTCTTTTCCTTGTTTTTGCCCATGTTTTGGACTTTTAAGAATACTATTAAGTTTTGAGAGTTCTGTCAGATATGTGATTTGAAACAGTATTTTTTTTTCAGTCTTCAGCTTGTCTTTCCATTTTCTTAATAGAGTGTTTTGGCAGAGGTCTTTTTTTTTCTGGTTAGGTCAAACTAAAATTTTTCCTTTAATGTGTCATGCTTTTGGTGGAAAATCTAAGGACTCCTTGCCTAGCTCTAGACCCTGAATACTGTTTTCTATTTTTTCTAGACGATATATAGCTTTACATTTTACATATAAGTCCATGATCTATTTTGTGTTAATTTTTGTATATGAGGTGAAATTTGAATTTAGTTTTTTCTTTTCTATTATGGATGTCCAATTATTTCAGAACTAGTTGTTGAAAAGACAGTCTTGCTTCCATTTAATTACTTTGCACATTCATAAAAAATCAGTTGGACATATTTGTGTGGGCTGATTTATGGGTTCTCTATTCTGTTCCATTGATCTGTTTCACTATCACTTGTGTTAATACCATACAAAACCTGATAACTATAGTTACATAATAAGCTTTAACATTGAGTAAATTGATTTTTCCACTTTTATTCTTCTTTTTCCAAATTTGTGTTAGCTATTCAATTTCCTTTGCCTTTACATACACATTTTAGAATAATCCTATCTCTGTCTGCTAAGAAATATTTCTGGGATTTTGATAAGAATTGTGTTAAATCTGTATATCAATTTGGAGAGGATTGACATCTTTACTATGTTAAATCTTACAATCCATGAATATAATATGCCTCTATCTTTATGTAAATCTTTTGTTATTTCTTTCATCTGTGTTTGAAGTTTTTAGCATGCAAGTACTAAACATGTTTTTTTAGGTTTACAACCAGATATTTCCATATTTTGAGAGATTATAAATTAAGTTGTGTTTTAATTTTGTTTTCACATATTCATAGTTTATTAAAAATATTTAATTTTTTGTGTTAATCCTGTATCCTGTCACCTTGCTGAACTCACGTATTAGCTACAGGAATTTTTATGTGGAATCCAGGGAGTTTTCTACATAGATAATGACATCTGAAAATAAGTACATTTTTATTTATTACTTTTCTTTTTTTTTTTTTTTTTTTTTTAATTTATGAAGTATTTATTGATCATTCTTGGGTGTTTCTCGGAGAGGGGGATATGGGAGGGTCATAGGATAATAGTGGAGAGAAGGTCAGGAGATAAACACATGAATAAAGGTCTCTGGTTTTCCTAGGCAGAGGACCCTGCGGCCTTCTGCAGTGTTTCTGCCCCTGGGTACTTGAGATTAGGGAGTGGTGATGACTCTTAAAGAGCATGCTGCCTTCAAGCATCTGTTTAACAAAGCACATCTTGCACCGCCCTTAATCCATTTAACCCTGAGTTGACACAGCATATGTTTCAGAGAGCAGGGGGCTGGGGGAAAGGCCATAGATCAACAGCATCCCAAGGCAGAAGAATTTCTCCTAGTCAGAACAAAATGGAGTCTCCTATGCCCACCTCTTTCTACACAGACACAGCAACAATCTGATCTCTCCTTCCTTTCCCCACACTTCCCCCCCTTCTCTTCAACAAAACCGCCATCGTCCTCATGGCCCGCTCCCGATGGTCGCTGTCTCTTCGGAGCTGTTGGGTACACCTCCCAGACAGGGCAGCCGGGCAGAGGCGCTCCTCACCTCCCAGACAGGGCGGCCGGGCAGAGGCGCTCCTCGCTTCCCAGACGGGGCCGCCCGGGCAGAGGCGCTCCTCACTTCCCAGACGGGGCCGCCCAGGCAGAGGCGCTCCTCACTTCCTCCCATACCGGGTGGCAGCCGGGCAGAGGCGCTCCTCACCTCCCAGACGGGGCGGCCGGGCAGAGGCGCTCCTCACTTCCCAGACCGGGCGGCCGAGCAGAGGCGCTCCTCACTTCCCAGAGGGGGCGGCCAGGCAGAGGCGCTCCTCACTTCCCAGACCGGGCGGCCGGGCAGAGGCGCTCCTCACTTCCCAGACGGGGTGGCCGGGCAGAGACGCTCCTCATTTCTTCCCAGACGGGGTGGCGGCCAGGCAGAGGCGCTCCTCACCTCCCAGACAGGGCGGCCGGGCAGAGGCGCTCCTCACTTCCCAGACTGGGCGGCCGGGCAGAGGCGCTCCTCACTTCCCAGACTGGGCGGCCGGGCAGAGGCGCTCCTCACCTCCTAGACAGGGTGGCCAGGCAGAGGCGCTCCTCACTTCCCAGACGGTGTGGCGGCTGGGCAGAGGCGCTCCTCCCTTCCCAGATGGGGCAGCCAGGCAGAGGCGCTCCTCACTTCCTCCCAGACGGGGTGGCGGCCAGGCAGAGGCGCTCCTCACTTCCCAGAGGGGGCGGCCGGGCAGAGGTGCTCCTCACTTCCTCCCAGATGGGGTGGCGGCCGGGCAGAGGCACTCCTCACCTCCCAGACGGGGCGGCCGGGCAGAGGTGCTCCTCATCTCCCAGACGGGGCAGCCGGGCAGAGGTGCTCCTCACTTCCTCTCAGACGGGGTGACGGCCGGGCAGAGGCACTCCTCACCTCCCAGACGGGGCGGCCGGGCAGAGGCGCTCCTCACCTCCCAGACGGAGTGGCCAGGCAGAGGCGCTCCTCACTTCCCATATGGGGTGGCGGCCGGGCAGAGGCGCTCCTCACTTCCCAGATGGGGCAGCCGGGCAGAGGCGCTCCTCACTTCCTCCCAGACGGGGTGGCGGCCAGGCAGAGGCGCTCCTCACCTCCCAGACGGGGCGGCCGGGCAGAGGTGCTCCTCATCTCCCAGACGGGGCGGCCGGGCAGAGGTGCTCCTCATCTCCCAGATGGGGCAGCCGGGCGGAGGTGCTCCTCACTTCCTCCCAGACGGGGTGACGGCCGGGCAGAGGCGCTCCTCACCTCCCAGACGGAGTGGTCAGGCAGAGGCGCTCCTCACTTCCCATATGGGGTGGCGGCCGGGCAGAGGCGCTCCTCACTTCCCAGATGGGGCAGCCGGGCGGAGGCGCTCCTCACTTCCTCCCAGACGGGGTGGCGGCCAGGCAGAGGCACTCCTCACCTCCCAGACGGGGCGGCCGGGCAGAGGTGCTCCTCATCTCCCAGATGGGGCAGCCGGGCATAGGTGCTCCTCACTTCCTCCCAGACGGGGTGGCAGCCGGGCAGAGGCGCTCCTCACTTCCCAGACGGGGCGGCCGGGCAGAGGCGCTCCTCACTTCCCATACGGGGTGGCGGCCGGGCAGAGGCGCTCCTCACTTCCTCCCAGACGGGGTGGTGGCCAGGCAGAGGCGCTCCTCACTTCCCAGACGGGGTGGCCGGGCAGAGGCGCTCCTCACTTCCCAGACGGGGTGGCCAGGCAGAGGCACTCCTCACCTCCCAGACGGGGCGGCCGGGCAGAGGCGCTCCTCACTTCCCATACGGGGTGGCAGCCGGGCAGAGGCGCTCCTCACTTCCCAGATGGGGCAGCCGGGCAGAGGCGCTCCTCACTTCCTCCCAGACGGGGTGGCGGCCGGGCAGAGGCGCTCCTCACTTCCCAGACGGGGCGGCCGGGCAGAGGTGCTCCTCACTTCCTCCCAGACGGGGTGGCGGCTGGGCAGAGGCGCTCCTCACCTCCCAGACGGGGCGGCCGGGCAGAGGCGCTCCTCCCTTCCCAGCTGGAGTGGCCAGGCAGAGGCGCTCCTCACCTCCCAGAGTGGGCGGCCAGGCAGAGGTGCTCCTCACTTCCCAGAGTGGGCGGCCTGGCAGAGGCGCTCCTCACTTCCCATACGGGGTGGCAGCCGGGCAGAGGCGCTCCTCACTTCCCAGATGGGGCAGCTGGGCAGAGGTGCTCCTCACTTCCTCCCAGATGGGATGGCGGCCAGGCAGAGGCGCTCCTCACCTCCCAGACGGGGCGGCGGCCAGGCAGAGGCGCTCCTCACCTCCCAGACGGGGCGGCCGGGCAGAGGCACTCCTCACCTCCCAGACGGGGCGGCTGGGCAGAGGCGCTCCTCACCTCCCAGAAGGGGCGGCTGGGCAGAGGCGCTCCTCACTTCCCATATGGGGTGGCAGCCGGGCAGAGGCGCTCCTCACTTCCCAGACGGGGTGGCGGCCAGGCAGAGGCGCTCCTCACTTCCCAGATGGGGCAACCGGGCAGAGGCGCTCCTCACTTCCTCCCAGACGGGGTGGCGGCCAGGCAGAGGCGCTCCTCACCTCCCAGACAGGGCGGCCGGGCAGAGGCGCTCCTCCCTTCCCAGACGGAGTGGCCAGGCAGAGGCGCTCCTCACCTCCCAGAGTGGGCGGCCGGGCAGAGGCGCTCCTCACTTCCCAGAGTGGGCGGCCGGGCAGAGGCGCTCCTCACTTCCCAGATGGGGCAGCCGGGCAGAGGCACTCCTCACTTCCTCCCAGACGGGGTGGCGGCCAGGCAGAGGCGCTCCTCACCTCCCAGACGGGGCGGCCGGGCAGAGGTGCTCCTCATCTCCCAGACGGGGCAGCCGGGCAGAGGCGCTCCTCACTTCCTCCCAGACGGGGTGGCAGCCGGGCAGAGGCGCTCCTCACATCCCAGACGATGGGCGGCCGGGCAGAGGCGCTCCTCACTTCCCAGATAGGGCGGCCGGGCAGAGGGGCTCCTCACATCCCAGACAATGGGCGGCCAGGCAGAGATGCTCCTCACTTCCTAGACGGGGTGGCGGCGGGGCAGAGGCTGTAATCTTAGCACTTTAAGAGGCCAAGGCAGGAGGCTGGTAGGTGGAAGTTGCAGCGAGCCGAGATCACAACACTGCACTCCAGCCTGAGCACCATTGAGCACTGAGTTAGCGAGACTCCGTCTGCAATCCCAGCACCTCGGGAGGCCGAGGCAGGCAGATCACTCGAGGCCAGGAGCTGGAGACCAGCCCCAACACGGTGAAACCCCGTCTCCACCAAAAATACAAAAACCATTCAGGCGTGGCGGCGCGCGCCTGCAATCCCAGGCACTCGGCAGGCCGAGGCAGGAGAGTCACAGGAGCCCGAGGCAGGGAGGTTGCAGCGAGCCGAGATCATGGCAGTACAGTCCAGCTTCGATAACAGCGGGAGACTGAAAAAAGAAGGAGAGGGAGACCGAAGAAAGGGGAGGGAGAGGGAGAGGGAGAGGGAGAGGGAGAGGGAGAGGGAGAGGGAGAGGGAGAGGGAGAGGGAGAGGGAGAGGGAGAGGGAGAGGGAGAGGGAGAGGGAGAGGGAGAGGGAGAGGGAGAGGGAGAGGGACTATTTATTACTTTTCAATATATGTGCCATTTATTTCTTTTTCTTGCCTACTACAAGTGGTGAGAGCAGACATCCACACTTTATTCCTAATCTTAGAAGGAAAGCATTTACCTGGAAGATTTTTATGGATGATCTTTATTGAGTTGACACAATTTCTCTCTATTCCTAGCTTGCTGAGAGGTTTTATCATAAATGGGTGTTGGATTTTATCAAATTTGTTTTTTGCCTCAATTAATACGATTATATAATTTTTCTTCTCTATTCTGTTTATATGATAGATTACATTTATTGATTTTCAAATGTCTATGTAGTCTTGTATGCCTGAAATAAATCCACTTGGCCTATGTAAATTCTTTCTACATATTGCATTCTATTTTCTAATAATTGATTGAGGATATTTTGTCTATATTCATGAGAGATATTGGAATGTATTTTTTTTGTTTCATACTGCCCTTGGAGTTGAACTGCATATTAGTCTATATATTTATGTTGGTGTGTTTATATATACACATGTTATATAGTATAATAGTATATGTAATGTTAATCAAATTATGATGTTTCTTGGCTTGGATTTCTTTGGATTAATCCTGCAAGGGGTTTATTCAGCTTCTTCAACCTGTATATGCTTATGTTTTCAACAGATTTGGGAAGTTTTAAACTATTATTTATTTAAATACCCTTTGGCATTATTTTCTTTCTCCTCTTCTTCTGGAGCTCTGATGATATGAAAGTTGAATCTCTTGTTATTGTCCCATAGGTCCCTGAGGTTCTTTGCATTGTTTCTCAGTCTGTTTTCTCCCATTGTTCAGATAGGCTACATTTTGTTGATCTGTCCTCATGTTCGTTGATTTCATCCTCAGTCATCTCCACTTAGCTAATGAGCCCATTCAGTGAGATTTTATTTCTGTTACTGAACTTTCTAGTTCCATAATTTATAACAGGTAGAGTTTTAAAATATTGTATCCTGGACATTTTGGCTATTATATAACCATAAATTGGAATTTAGGTCCTGTTTAAATCTTTAATTTTAGCAGATAGTCACTCTGTTTAGACCTAGCACACAGGTCCTGACCTAATTTTGTAGGCTGTGCATCCAATGGCAATTTTTTAAGATACTTTTAGCTGTTATTTTTGTGTTCTAGTTTTATTTGGTACTACTGGGGTTTCCATTGTTCTCTGCTGGTACTGCCTGAGAAGGCAGAAGAAGGGGTTTCCTTAGGCTAAGCCTTCTGGTGTCCTTGTACAGTGGAGAGAATATCAAGACTATGAGGGCAAACAGGCTTCCCTGTCTGGGTGCTTGTGGCGGGATTGCCTGCTTGTGCCAGACAGAGACTGCTACTTGCTGGATGATTGTCAAATTGGAATATTTCTTGCTGGTGCTCTCTTTCTCCCTTTCTCACACTGGTGTCTGTGGGTGGCAGAAGGAAGTCTCAGGCCTGCAGGGCCAGAGGGCCAGGATGCTTTTTATGGTGGGGTCCTTCTGCAGATGCCACCTGACTGCTCTGTTGTCTCTCTTTAGGGGAAGAGAATGCCAGACAGCAGGGAGAGAGGAGCTGAGTAGAGTACTTCTCTGGGTTAGTAGAATTCCTGATGGGCCTCCCTTACTCAAGTGCTGTGTTGTTGGAGGAACTACCTTTTGATAGGAGGCAGGAAAAAACCTACCTGCGCTGCCTTTTGTTGTGGGATGGTGTGTTGGAAGAGGCAAACATTTTTTGTCAAATAAACTAATTGCCTTCTTTAGTTGGGTGAAGGGACAGCCCTGCTGCTGTGTGGTTCCTACAGTTCTGGAATCCCAAAGCAGTTCACCTTCCTTTTCCCACATTTGAGAATTCTTTCTTGGTTACCTCTTGTATTGTTTCTACGGTCTGTAGTTGTACTTAATGGGAAGGGAGAAGCGAGAAACTTGTATATACCATCTTATCCGGAAGTCAAAATCACTGTTTTTAAGTTATTTTATTTCAAAAAATCTCAAACTTGCTGGGTGCTTAGACCTGAGCTGGGCAGCGGTAGAACATGCCTTGAACAGCTGGGCATGTGCTTGTGACTAAGTGGGGTGGGAGTCGAGGTGCAGCGCGTTGGTGCTGTTTACAGTGCTCACAGCAGCCTGATGTCAATGCTGCAGGCAAGCTCACCACTGTAGCCCTTGCCTGCATGTCATATTTTAATTTGCATTTTTCTTATTTTTAATGAGGTTGAGCAGCTTTTCCTATCTTTAAGATGTATTCATATTTCCTTTTCTATGAATTGTCTGTATGTTTCTCTCTTTTAAAAAAATTGGTCTGTGTCTTTTAGGTTTATTAAATAATTTATATATTAAGAATGTTAGCACATGGTCTACAATTTGTCTTGTGATTTTATTCCTGGATGCGTTTTGATCTTTTATTTGTAGGATTTTTGTCATGCAGACATTTTTGATGCCTAGGTAGTCAAATTTGTTAATCTTTTCTTTTATTGCTTCAGGTTTTTCTATGATATTTAGAAAACTATTTCCAAATCCAAGATTATTGTTTCCTCCCTTATTCTCTTTTTTTCTGTAAAAGTTTATATGACATATAAAGTACAACACACATACAGAAAAGTGATAAATCCTGAGTCTCAATGAATTTTCACAAAATGACATAGCTGTATAACAAAAACACCCACATGAAGAAACAGCTTCATCCATATTACTTAATATAGCTGTAGTTCATTTTGACTCCTTCACAATGTTGCATTTTGTTGATGGACATTTATATAGTTGTCAGTTTTTGATAAAAAATACTGCTGCTATGAACATTTTTATATATTTTGCTATGTGCACATTATATTGGCTATATACCTAGAAGTGGAATTTCTGGCTTATTCATATATGCATGTGTTTAGCTTGAGGATACTGCCAGATTGTCTTCCAAAATCACTATGCTGATTAAACTCCCTGGAGGAGTATATGAGTGCTCAGGGTGCTCTACATCCTTGTTGACACTTCGCGTTTTCCATCATTTTTTATTTTAACTGTTCTAGTTATCGTGCAGTGGCACTGCGTTGTGGTTTTGTTGCTGGGGGCTCAGGAAGGTCTCCAGATGCCGGTGAGAACCCAGCCCCAGAGAGTTTTCAGGTTCCCCATTCCTTTGCATTTCTATGTAACTTTTAAAATCAGCTTGACAATTTTATATTTTAAAAATCAAGGACTTGTATTGGGATTGCATTGACTTTTTAGATTACTTTTAGGAGAGTAGACATCTTCATTATAGTATATCTTTAAGCCCATGAATATACCATATTCCTCTATTTATTTAGATATTCTTTATTTCCTCAGAATAATGTTTTGTAGTTTTTAGGATAGAGATCTTATATATTTTTATTTAGTTTTATTTCTACACATTTATAGTTTCTGGTGCTATTGAAAATATCATTGGACATTTTATTTTCATTTCATTGTGGTTAGCATACAAAATATATTTAATTCTTGTTTAATGTCCTCATATCTCAGAAATCTTCTAACCATACAGGCATATCATCTGTGAAAATGAGTTTTACTTTTTCCTTTCTAATTCTAAAGTATTTTATTTATTTTTTTCTTGCTTTATGACACTGGCTAGAACCTCTAGGACAATGTTCAAAAAAGTGATGATAGGAGAAATCCTTGTCTCATTCCTGATCTGAAACTTTTCATGTTTCTTCATTAGGTATGATATTTTCTTATAGTATTTTTTAATTAATTTTATCAAATAAACTAATTCCCCTTGTATCCCTAGTTTGCTAAGGATTATTTTATTAAATCATGAGCGGGTGCTAAACATAATCAAATGCTTTTACTGCATCTGTGGTGCTTCTTGTTTTCTTTCTCTAATATGGCTATTGTATTATTTTTTAATGTTAAATTACCCTTACATCTTGAAATAAATTTTATTTGGTTGCAATGTAGATATTGCTTGTTTTTATTCATTTTTTCAAGATTTTTGCATCTATATTCACAAGACAGGTTAGTCTGCAGTTCCTTTCTGTTAAGTTTTTTTTTTTTTTTTTTTTTTTGAGACAGAGTCTCGCTCTGTCGCCCAGGCTGGAGTGCAGTGGCGTGATCTCAGCTCACTGCAAGCTCCACCTCCCGGGTTCACGCCATTCTCCTGCCTCAGCCTCTCGGGTAGCTGGGACTACAGGCTCCCGCCAGCACACCAGGCTAATTTTTTGTATTTTTAGTAGAGACGGTGTTTCACCGTGTTAGCCAGGATGGTCCAGATCTCCTGACCTCGTGATCCGCCCGCCTCGGCCTCCCAAAGTGCTGGGATTACAGGCGTGAGGCACCGTGCCTGGCCTCTGTTAAGTTATTTTTAAAGTGTTGGTATCAAAGTTGTGCTAACCTTATAAAAGAAATACAGAAGTGCTCCTTTTTCATTGTTTTGAAAGTATTTGTGTAAGTTATTATTTCTTCCTTAATTATTTGGTAGAATTCACCAGTAAAATCTGGACTTGGTGTTTACTTTCTGGAAAAATTTTGAATAAGAACTACACTTTCCTATATAAATATCAAACTATTCAAATTTTCTTTGTTCTACTGTCAATTTTGGTAAGTTACTTTTGGTTTAAGTAATTTTAAACTTTTATCTAAATTGTCAAATTCTTTGGCACGAAGTCGTTCATAACGACCTTTTACAATGTTTGACGTTGATAGTATCTGTAGTGATACTACCTTAAAATTTGTATTCTCTCTCTTTTAACAATTTTACTGAGTTGATAACTTTCATTAATCTTTTCAAATGACTAAATTTTGACTTTGTTGACTTTTCTTTATTGAACTTTTGTTTTCTATTTCAATTATTCTTGTTATTATTTTAGCTATTTCCCTTCTACTTTGTTTGAGTTGTTGGATTATTTATTCATTCATTCATGGATTCATTCATTTAGCTGTTTGAAACGAAAGTTTAGTTTATTGGTTTTTCAATATTTCTTTTTTTCTAACATATGAATTTAAGGCTGACAATTTCCCTCTATTTATTTCTTTAGCTATATGCCAAAAGTTTTGATATATCTCATCTTCATCATTGTTCATTTCAATTTTTTCTAATTTTATTTGAATTTTTTATTTATGAATTATTTGTGTGTATTACATAATATTAAGCAATTGGTGAGTTTCTAGATGCATTTTTCTTATTGTTTTTTAATTCCAGTGTGGTCAAGAGACATTCTTTGAATAGCTCAACCTTTTGAAATCTTTTGAAGCCTTTTGGTAATACTCAACTCATGCTTGATTTTGTAAATATGTTCAAGACATGCTTGAAAATAATGTGAATCATTTTTTGGTTGGGTTCAGTGTTCTTTATATGTTAATCAAATTTGTAAATTATGTTGTTCAGATGTTTATATCCTTACTGACTTTTTGGCTGATTCTTCTGTCAAGTATAGAGAGAAACTTGTTAAATCTTCTCATTGTGATTGTGGTTTTAACTATGTCTTTATTTCTGTCAATTTTTAGAGTTATTTTATGGAGAACTTACACTGGAGAACTTATGATATTCTGGACCAATTATTAGCAGAAGAATGTTAGTAGGCGTGGATGGGAGGAGTATCCTAGTTAGCCTTTCCAATTCCGCAGTGCAAGGGCTCCCTCTTCTGTTGATAAGGTGGTGATTATTATTATTGTTATTATCATTATTATTATTAATTACTTACAAATGACAAGCTTCCTTTGTTCTTCATACATTTGCTATACCTCTTCTCTCCATCACCTTCAGTGCTTAGACTGTGTCTTTTTCTATCCCCTGCCCCACAGAAATTCTCACTCCCTGGGAGGTACTCCCCTTTTGGACTGAAAAATTGGGGGTGTTTTCGAAGTTCTTCTACTAATGGGACCTCCAACTATTTCAAGTTTTTCCCAACTACATCCACTGCCTCATTGCTATGCCACAGTCTTGTGACTAATGATGCTAATTTTGCTGTTTTTTTCTCCTCTACTCATACAACATTTGGTTTGTGGGTGTTTATGTTTCTTACTTTCACTGAAAGTTTGGGTTGTCAGAAGAGATATGTTACTCTCTTGTGGCTTTTATGTATCTTAGAAGAAGGGACAAAATCCCCACTAAGCTACATCTGAATTTTTGCCAGAACCTAGAATCATAAGTTGAAAAACTATTCCCTGTTTGTATGTTTAAAATTTTTGTAATACATAATTCTAATGCCATACATGAGGTTATGATTATGTCCATCAAATCTTACACTTCCTAGTTTTGAAAACAAATGCCCTTTATCGATATCTGATTTGTTCATAATATAATGCTTTTATTAGTCTAGTGCCATTTTAACAGCCCAGAATTTATCAGGTATATTAGTCTTCCTCAATTTTGTTGTAAATAAATTTAGTTTTACTGTTCCTAACTATTCTTCACACTGTTGCTCACCCCTAGGTTCCTCCAAATAGTAAACTTGCTTTATTTAATCCTCACAGTGTAAAATTAAAAATTCAGAAAAATTAATTCTGTTTGTTAAATTTGCTTCCCAGAGCAATGGAGAATGTCACTACAATGAATGAGTTTCTTCTACTTGGCCTGACTGGTGTTCAGGAGCTGCAGCCTTTCTTCTTTGGGATTTTCTTAATCATTTACCTGATAAACTTGATTGGAAATGGATCTATATTGGTGATGGTTGTTTTAGAACCACAACTCCACTCCCCTATGTATTTTTTTCTGGGAAACCTTTCTTGTCTGGATATTTCTTATTCTTCAGTGACACTGCCCAAGCTGCTTGTAAACTTTGTGTGCAGTCGCAGGGCTTATCTTGTCTAGGCTGCATCACCCAGCTACACTTTTTCCACTTTTTGGGAAGCACAGAGGCCATTTTACTGGCTGTCATGGCCTTTGACCATTTTGTTGCCATCTGCAATCCTCTTCGCCACACTGTCATCATGAACCCCCAGGTGTGTATTCTGTTGGCAGCTGCAGCCTGGCTCATCAGCTTCTTTTACGCTCTGATGCATTCTGTCATGACTGCACATCTGAGTTTTTGTGGCTCTCAAAAACTCAATCACTTTTTCTGCGATGTCAAGCCGCTCTTAGAACTGGCCTGTAGTGACACACTACTCAATCAATGGCTTCTTTCCATTGTCACAGGCAGCATATCCATGGGAGCTTTCTTTCTGACTCTTCTCTCCTACTTCCATATAATTGGCTTCCTTCTGTTTAAGAACAGGTCCTGCAGAGTACTCCATAAGGCTCTGTCCACTTGTGCCTCCCATTTTATGGTGGTATGTCTTTTCTATGGACCTGTGGGCTTCACATATATTCATCCTGCTTCAGCCACCTCCATGATTCAGGACCGGATAATGGCCATCATATATAGTGCCATCACCCCTGTACTGAATCCACTGATCTACACCCTTAGGAACAAAGAAGTGATGATGGCTCTGAAGAAAATCTTTGGTAGGAAGTTGTTTAAAGACTGGCAGCAACACCACTAGGACTAATGAGGGATATCTGATTTCTATTAAGACTGATGTCCATCACTTCACTGTAAGAAATGATTAGTTTACCTGGTTTATATTTTTCTTTCAAAAATTTTGAGCACATATTATATTAGGCAGTGTAGTAGGTTCAAGAAACACAGGAGCGAGCAAAACAAATTCCATAATGTCATCAAATGTAAAGTTCAATGTGATGGAGTCCCAAAATAACCAAACGCATAAATACATATGTCAGGATAATTCGGTGGCAAGGAGAACTAAGGAGGTAGGAAGTATGGGGAGGGTTAGAGTAGGTATCTGCTGTGTAAAAAAGAATGTGGCATTTCTCCTAGGACAAAAACCTTTGGAATTTTCCAAGTAACAGAAGTATCTTACTGAAATTCCCTATGAGATAATCTTTATTTTTGCCTATTTTTTTTCCTTTTGTGTTTCCTTCAGCAGGAATGTACTGATGATAATTTTTCTCACAATAGTTTTTGTCTAGAATATCATTTTTGTTAATCTTAATTCTTAAAGAGAATTTTTAACGGGTATTTAATTTTAGGGAGAGATTTTTCTAGCCATTGAAAATATCTTGTTTTTCCCCAGCTTTATTGAAGTATAATTAACAAATAAAAATTGCATATATTTAGGCTTCACACTATGATGCTTTAGCGTATGTATACATTGTGAAGAGACTACCACAATCAAGTTAAACCTACATTACTGTCCCTGCATTAGTTTACTATTGAATACTAGAAGTTATTCATTCTATCTAACTGCATTTTCATACCCATTGAGCCAATGTGACAGGCTCTTTGCTTTAGTTGGAGTGTTTGCACAATTTAAATTTGGTAAATTTTTGATAGAATTAAATTTAAATTTATCCTCCAACTAAATTTTTGATAGAATTAAATTTAAATTTTTCCTCCAACTGTTTGTCTTTCGGTTGTCCTATTTGTCCATTATTGCTTCTTCCTTCATTTACTGTTTTTTATGGGAATATTTTTATGATTTCATTATATTTTCACTATTGCCCTTTTATTTATACCTTTTTATTTTACATTTTTGTGGTTAATCTGGGGTTTACAATGTACATTTTAAATTCTCAAAATATTTCTTCACATAATATTACACCATTTAAGATATATTGCTAGAGTCATGCCATACCGTACTTCCATCTCCCTGCTCATGCCTTGTGATTTTAATGTCACACATTTTACTTTTACTTATGTTGTTAGTATTCAAGACACTGCAATTGTTTTTTTAAAAAAATTCTATTATTTTTAAGGTAATTAAAAATAACAAAATGTCTTTTACACTTAAACACATATTTATAATTTCTGGCATTTTTGGTCCCTTCATGGAGACACTGATTTTCATCTGGTATCATTTTTTTGTTGTTGTTGTCTAAAGACTTGCCTTAACTATTTCTTGCAGTAAAATTCTGCTGGTAATAATTTACTTCAACTTTTGTTGGCATGAAAAAGTACTTTGCCCTTATTTTTAAGAGGTGTTTTCTCTGTATATAAAATTTTAAATTGCCAGACTTTTGTTTATGTGCTTTAAAGCTGTTGCTCCATTACCTGTCTCACACAATTTCTGGTGGGATGCATGCTGCCATTCTTATCTTTATTCCTTTGTAATAACTGTGTTCATTTTTCTCTTGCTGATTTTAAGATTTTTCTTTATGACTTTTTTAGCAAATAGATTATGATGTTCATTGTAATGTTTTCTAATATTTATTCTGTTTAATTTTTATTGAGCTTCTTGGATCTATAGATTATATATTTTGTCAAATTTGGAAAAACTCAATCATTACTTCTTCAATTTTTTTAATCAAACACTTCTTTAGGACTCCACTTGCACATATGTTAGCCCATTTGAAATTATGACATAGGTCATTGACACTTTGTCCATTTTATTAAAAAAATTTCTCTATGCTTCATTTTGGTTTTTTTTATATCTATGTCTCCAAGTTCCTTGATTTTTTCTTCTGCAGTAATTAATCTACTGTTTATTCCATGCACTGCATTTTTCACTTTATATTTTGTATTTTTTATTTAAACAAGTTCTATGTGGGTCTTTAAAAAAATCTTCTCTCTCTTTTTATGTCTGTATTTCCCCTAAATTATTATGCTTATTTTGAGGCATACTTTTTTTGTTGTTAATGTAGATCCAGAATATTGTTTATTCTGAGGTTAATTTAGCCACCACTACTAAGGTAATATCCTTCTCGGGACTCTACCTAAGTCCTTGTCTATTACAAGTTGTTCCAATCAGGCTGATGGGTCATGGGACATACCCAACCCTGTCTTGTACAGTGTATTAAAATCATTGCTTTATATATTTTGTTCCATTTTTTAGATGTTTAATCAGGAGAGAAAATCTCATTACTTTATTATGGCAAGTAATGAGATACAAAAATCATTATTTTTGGGGTTATGGAATGTAGATCTTCCTATCTGTTGTGGGTACACAGGACCACTTTCTAGCATCAATAACATTAGTGTGATATAATCTAAATCACAGCCACTAATGTAGTCGCTCCTGATCGAGGTACAACATATGTAGCTGGCAATACTGTTCAGGGTTGATGCTTATTTTTTTTTTTTTTCTTAAATTGAGACAAAGTTGCCCTATGTTTCCCAGGCTGGTCTTGAACTTCTGGGCTCAAGGGATCTTCCTGCCTCTGCCTCCCAAAGTGATAGGATTACAGGTGTGAGCCAGCACTCCAGGCCTTATCTTAAATTCACACTTTGTTTTCAAAGAACATCTTTATTTCTGCCTTCATTTCGTTATGTACCCAGTAGTCATTCAGGAGCAGGTTGTTCAGTTTCCTTGTAGCCGAGCGGTTTTGAGTGAGTTTCTTAATCCTGAGTTCTAGTTTGATTGCACTGTGGTCTGAGAGACAGTTTGTTATAATGTCTGATCTTTTACATTTGCTGAGGAGAGCTTTACTTCCAACTATGTGGTCAATTTTGGAATAGGTGTGGTGTGGTGCTGAAAAAAATGTATATTCTGTTGATTTGGGGTGGAGAGTTCTGTAGATGTCCATTAGGTCCGCTTGGTGCAGAGCTGAGTTCAATTCCTGGGTATCCTTGTTAACTTTCTGTCTCGTTGATCTGTCTAATGTTGACAGTGGGGTGTTAAAGTCTCCCATTATTATTGTGTGGGAGTCTAAGTCTCTTTGTAGGTCACTCAGGACTTGCTTTATGAATCTGGGTGCTCCTGTATTGGGTGCATATATGTTTAGGATAGTTAGCTCTTCTTGTTGAATTGATCCCTTTACCATTACGTAATGGCCTTCTTTGTCTCTTTTGATCTTTGTTGGTTTAAAGTCTGTTTTATCAGAGACTAGGATTACTCATCTGACAAAGGGCTAATATCCAGAATCTACAATAAACTCAAACAAATTTACAAGAAAAATACAAACAACCCCATCAAAAAGTGGGCGAAGGACACGAACAGACACTTCTCAAAAGAAGACATTTATGCAGCCAAAAAACACATGAAAAAATGCTCGCCATCACTGGCCATCAGAGAAATGCAAATCAAAACCACAGTGAGATACCATCTCACACCAGTTAGAATGGTGATCATTAAAAAGTCAGGAAACAACAGGTGCTGGAGAGGATGTGGAGAAATAGGAACATTTTTATACTGTTGGTGGGACTGTAAACTGGTTCAACCCTTGTGGAAGTCAGTGTGGCTATTCCTCAGGGATCTAGAACTAGAAATACCATTTGACCCAGCCATCCCATTACTGCGTATATACCCAAAGGATTGTAAATCATGCTGCTACAAAGACACATGCACACGTATGTTTATTGCGGCACTATTCACAATAGCAAAGACTTGGAACCAATCCAAATGTCCAACAATGATAGACTGGATTAGGCAAACGTGGCACATATACACCATGGAATACTATGCAGGCATAAAAAATGATGAGTTCATGTCCTTTGTAGGGACATGGATGAAATTGGAAATCATCATTCTCAGTAAACTATCGCAAGAACAAAAAACCAAACACCGCATATTCTCACTCACAGATGGGAATTGAACAATGAGAACACATGGACACAGGAAGGGGAACATCACACCCTGGGGACTGTTGTGGGGTGGGGGGAGTGGGGAGGGATAGCATTAGGAGATATACCTAATGCTAAATGACGAGTTAATGGGTGCAGCACAGCAGCATGGTACATGTATACATATGTAACTAACCTGCACATTGTGCACATGTACCCTAAAACTTAAAGTATAATAATAATAAAATAAAAGAAAAGAAAAAGAAAAAAATTCACACTTTGTTAACTTTTTTCTGCTTTTTTTGTAGAAACAAACAGAGCAAATATTTCGTTGTATGATGTCCCTATTTTCCTACTCTGTTCTATGAGTACATCTGTATAAAAGAGTTGATTCTACTATTATTTTGCTCTTAATAATATTTTCCTATTTTCACCTCATTTTTATTATTCTGAATAGATCATATTTAAAAAGGAAGTGAATTTTTTTTCCTTTTTTTCTCTACCCTATCTATTTCTTTTTTGTTACGGCCATTTATAGTCACGTACACTCATTTAATCTCAATTTATTCACTGGAAAAAACAGCTGGTTTAATGTTAGAGAGCACACATTATTGGTAAATCCCTTATTATACATCATAAAAAGCAAAGACACCCCAAACTCCTAGATTTATAAGAAGAAAACAAGCTATGGGGAAATTATTCCCTATTTAATAAATGGTGTGGAGATAACTTCCTTGTCATATACAGAAGATTGAAGCTGGATACCTACCTTTTACCCTATACAAAAGTTAACTCAAAATTGATTAAAGATATAAATGTAAGACCTCAAATTATAGAAATCCTGGAAGACAACCTAGGAAATACTCTTCTCAACATTGGCCTTGGCAAAAGATTTTTGGCTAAGTCACCAAAAGCAATGGCAACAAAAACAAAAATAGACAAGTGAGACCTGATTAAACTAAAGAGCTTCTGCATAGCAAAAGAAACTATCAACAGAGCAAACACACTATCTACAGAAAGGGAGAAGATATTCACAAACAATGCATCTGACAAAGGCCTAATATCCAGAATCTATAGGGAACTTAAACAAGTCAACAAGCAGAAAGCCAATAATCCCATTAATAAATGGGCAAAGGACATGAAAAAACACTCTCAAAAGAAGACATACATGTGGCTAACAAACATATGAAAAAATTATCAGCATCACTAATTAACAGGGAAATGCAAATCAAAACTGCAATGAGATATTATCTCACACCAGTCAGAATGACTATTTAAAAAGTCAAGAAACAACAGATGCTATCAAGGCTGCAGAGAAAAGGGAATGCTTATATGCTGTTGGTGGGAATGAGAATTAGTCCAGCAACTGTGAAAAGCAGTCTGGAGATTTCTCAAATAACTTAAAACAGAGCTACCATTCAGTACAGCAATCTCATTAATGGGTATATATCAAAATAAAATAAATCATTCTACCAATAAGATACATACACTCATATGTTCATTGTTGCGCTGCTCACAATAGCAAAGATGTGGAATCAACCCAGGTGCCCATCAATGATAGACTGGATAAAGAAAATGTGTTACATAAGCACCATGGAATACTATGCAGCCATAAAAAAAGAATAAAATAATGTCCTTTGCAGCAACATGGATGGAGCTGGAGGTCATAATTCTAAGCAAGTTAACACAGGAACAGAAAACCAAATACTGCATGTTGTAACTTATAAGTGGGAGTTAAGCATTGAGCACACGTGAACATAGGTATGGGAACAATAGACACTGTGGACTACCAGAGGCTTCAGGGATGGGGGAGGATAGGTTAAAAAAACTACCTATCAAGCCAGGTACTAGGCTTATTACCAGGGTGATGAGATCCATACTCCAAATTTGAACATCATGCAATATTCCCATGTAACAAATCTGCACATATATCCACTATGTCTAAAATAGAAGTTGAATTTTTTTTAAAAAGGTAAAAACTAAAAATAAATATAAAATAAAAAAATTAAAAAAGACTTATTGGTAATGAATGTTAGATACAATAAATGAATAATGCAAAATTTATTATCGTCTCTTTTTGGAGTGAAATAACCACTCATAGATATCTTCAGATGATAACTCTCTTGCTGTATGTACCTAAGTCAGCCAGTAAGAATTTAGCAAGTGATGAAATTGGATAATGCCTAGTAGGTAATTAATTTGTTGAGAATTGAGATTTGATTTTAAATCACAGGTGATGATTAAGAACCATATGAATCTGGGAGAAATAACTCTTCTTTAATCCAAATTCTTAATTTTAAAGGGCAGGCAATATAATGATTAGAGGTCAAAGGATTCAGAAATTCTGTTTTTATGTGATAGTGGCATACTTAGCTGCCTCAATTCTTAAATAATTATATGATCAAAATTAATCAAGCAATTATACTTTTACAAGGCATGCTCAAAATTAACATTTAATCTATCACAAAATATATGGATACTGTATATTCTTTAGTGAGTTTTTGATACATCTTCAAGAACACATAACATGCAAAGGAATAGATATTTGGAGGACTAATCAGTCTTCAGTGCCTGAAGAATATTTCTTTAGTAAGAAGTAGTGTGCAATGTAAGCTTCCCCCACCTCCAGGAGGAAATCAGGATGCTTTCTCCTAATTTAAGCTGAGAGAAAAACCAGTTAGAGAGCTTGATTTCTACATCTGGAATTTTGGAGTCCAAAGACTGATATTTCTTACGTGGCCAAGAAGCAAAATCTAGAGAACTGCATTTCCTGTGATAATAGGGGAAGCATGTGGGTTGTTTCTCACTGGACAGATGTGGGCCAGGAGGTAGTAGTCCACCTGGAGCAGGTCGGACTCCGCAGGACACTTCCTGAAACATAATTATGATGGCAACAGAGCCACTAGAAGACAAATAGATGCTCAGGGGTTGAAGCAGGAATCAGAAGTAGTGAGTCTCAGGACTTGTGCTTGAAGATCCCCAAGGTGTGTCTCTGAGGCTCTTGAAATATTCCCATAAGATGTGGGGATCTTCTTAATCCAAAGGGCATTTTCCTTACTCACTCCAGCCCCATGCACTGGCCTTCAGAGACTGAGTAGAGTCTTGGCACTCACCTAGAAAACCCATCACTCAGAAGTTTATCAGCACAGACTCTGTAGGGAACATTATTTTGTGTTACTTCGTTGTGTTCATAAAAGCAGCCCTGTATCAGTCTCTCAGAGTCTGAATGGTAATCTCTGCTCAATATCTCCAATCACAGGTGAGTAAGTATTTTTAATTGCTTAACTATGGCTTCATTGCTCTTAGAGATACACTTTTCTGTCTTGCTTTTCGGATATGAGACTAACTGTGTAGCAGATGGAAGTGTAATGACCTGAGGGGTTCCAAAGGAGGGGATAATAAAATTGTCTGTCCCATGCTTTGGGTGACACTCAACCTATTAAGTATGTGAATCAGGAAGCTTCTTTCATTTTGGGTAATTTTTATGTCATTCAGAATAGCCCTCTGCTGGTTTGCCGATTTTTTATTAAATAAAGGACAGTGTATTTATTCTGTAAAAAGAGATTAAAATGCCACTGGATTGCAGAGAATAGTATCAGGAACACACTTTGTGTGACTTTCTCACAAGAAACCATCTTTCATGTCGATCTAATATCCTTGCATGCTAGCTATTATTGATTGAGGTTTTGCCACACTGATTTTCACATATTTGCTATATGATTTCAGTTTTTAGTAAGAAATTGGATAGTATACTTTGAGAAAATTTGAAATTTTAAGATTCTGAATTCCTAAGGTCTCTTTTTTGAGAACACTCTTTAATGAAGAGCTACTGGGTCTGTTAGAAGGAAATGAAAAAGTCAAGACTGAGAGCTTGGAGGGCACACATTCTCGTGAATTTTCTGGCGGCCTTTCCTTGTGGGCTCTTAGAGGCCATTCTTGAGCTCTTTACTATGATATGAAATTCTGAAAACATTTTCTCGGTTGTCCTTGTATTATATCAAGTTTTGGTTCTTTAGTAAGGAGTCAAGACCATGGCTGCTTGGAAAAGGAGTAATTTTCCTATAACTCTGTGTGAAATACTTGTGCTTTGTGTGGTGAATTCTATTCTGTGCCAGGGTCAATCTATGCCTATGAGAGGCAACAATGATCCATGTAGCACAATTTGAGTACCAGCTGCGGGATGTTGTTCTAGATTTGGAAATAGAAGAATTTTTTTCTACTCTTAGTTCACTACTTGTTAACTATGTGATCTTATAAGTAATCCTCCATAAATTACAGACTCCTGTGCTCTAACTAATATAAATGTTATAAGAATAAAAATAATATGTAAGGTCTGAACATTTTTTCCAAGTTCTACATCATAATAAGTATGTAAAAAAGGGAGGAAATGCAATTGTTTTCTTGGAAAATTTTGCTATACTGCCTTATATTTCAACAGTAGTAATCCATTACTGAATGTTAGACCACTGTGTCCCCAGTTACTTATTAATTCATTGAGAAATAGATTAGTAAGACAGAATATGCACCATACGATATTATGGACAAACAGGTTATATAAGTCACACAAATAAGTACGTTGTGTGTTATGCGTCATAGTCAAGATTGAAACAAATGCCTACAGATTTTCCAGGAAGGGACAGAAACATTTCACTTGAAGAGAAAAGAGGCATTTAAGCTGAGCTTTAAAAATATGTAGATTAGCAGATAGAAATGAAAGCAGGAAGAAAAACATACAGGCTGAGTGGATAAAAAATGACTAAAATTAAGAGGCTATTCTGAAAAAGAAAATTCTTATTTCAAGGCAAATAACCTTAGAGGAGTAATATATTATTGTTTAAGTTATTTCGTTTAGTTGTTTTATCACAACAGCTTCCCCACAAATAGGGACATGGGAAAGGCATGTTTTGAAGTAAAGAGCAATGATCACAGAACATAGAGGACTTGGGTAACAAAACAAAAGCATCAGGAGATCCCCGGGAGAAAGTAATTCCTTCTCTTAATGTGTAAGAGACCCTGAGAAGGGAGGTGGGCTGCTGAGCCAAGTGTGTCCTCCTCCTGTATTTTGAGAACTGGACAGCTGATACCATCTCATAATGGCCTATGTTTGTGTTGGAGGACAATTCTCTGCAGGATAGCTTTTCACATGAGGAACAGTCTGGCAAGAAAAATGGGGCCCCTTATTTTCACAAACAATTCTTTTAATAACAGCACTCTTTCATACACTAACTGCAATTCAGTGCTTCCCTGAATTTCTACTTTTATGCTTCTCCTTCTTAGTCTCGTAGTTTAGCTTCTACTTGCAGGAAATTCGTTCTGAGAAAGTTCAATTCTGTGTTCTCTTTTTTCCTACTTCACACTCTCTCATTCATAGGAGTAGTTTCAACTATCCTCTATATGCTGATGTGTTACAAATTTGTATCTCTAGTACATACCTCTCCTCTGAGGCCACATACCAAAATATGTCAAATAAACATATTTTCTTAGATATTCAAAGATATCTCAAATTCAGCATGGCCAAAACTGAACACGTGATCTCCCCCTGGATCTGGATTTCCTTTTTTTTTTTTTTTAAAATATACTTTAAGTTCAGGGATACATGTGCAGAATGTGCAAGTTTGTTACATAGGTATACATGTGCCATGGTGGTTTGCTGCACTGATCAACACGTCATCTCAGTTTTAAGCCCCACATGCATTAGCTATTTGTCCTAATGCTCTCCCTCCCTTTGCCACCTACTCCCCAACAGGCCTCAGTATGTGAGGTTCCCTCCCTGTGTCCATGTGTTCTCATTGTTCAACTCCCACTTATGAGTGAGAACATGTGGTGTCTGGTTTTCTGTTCCTGTGATAGTTTGCTGAGGATGATGGTTCCCAGCTTCATTCATGTCCCTAAAAGGACATGATCTCATTCTTTTTTATGGCTACATAGTATTCCATGGTATATATGTGCCACATTTTCTTTATCCAGTCTATCATTGATGGGCATTTGTGTTGGTTCCAAGTCTTTGCTACTTTAAATAGTGCCGCAATAAACATACATATGCATGTGTCTTTATAGTAGAATGATTTATAATCCTTTGGGTATATACCCAGTAATGTGATTGTTGGGTTAAATAGTATTTCTGGTTATAGATCCTTGAGTAATTGCCACACTGCCTTCCGCAATGGTTGAACTAATTTACACTCCCATCAACAGTGTAAAAGCCTTCCTATTTCTCCACATCCTCGCCAACATCTGCTGTTTGCAGACTTTTTAATGATTGCCATTCAAACTGGCATGAGATGGTATCTTATTGTGGTTTTGATTTGCATTTCTCTAATGACCAGTGATGATGACCTTTTTTTCATATGTTTGTTGGCCACATAAATGTCTTCTTTTGAGAAGTGTCTGTTCATATCCATCACCCACTTTTTGATGGGGTTGTTTGTTTTTTCTTGTAAATTTGTTGAAGTTCCTTGTAGATTCTGGATATTAGACCTTTGCCAGATGGATAGATTGCCAAAATTTTCTCCCATTCTGTAGGTTTCCTGTTCAGTCTGATGATAGTTTTTTTGTTTTGTTTTTTTTTTCTGTGCAGAAGCTCTTTAGTTTAATTAGATCCCATTTGTCAATTTTGGCTTTTGTTGCATTGCTTTTGGTGTTTTAGTCATGAAGTCTTTGCCCATGCCTATGTCCTGAATGGTATTTCCGAGGTTTTCTTCTAGGGTTTGTATGGGTTTAGGTTTTATGTTTAAGTCTTTAATCCATCTTGAGTTAATTTTTGTATAAGGTGTAAGGAAGGGGTCCAGTTTCTGTTTTCTGCATGTGGCTAGCCAGTTTTCCCAGTACCAATTATTCAACAAGGAATCCTTTCCCCATTGCTTGTTTTTGTCAGGTTTGTCAGGTTTTTTCAGGTTTGTCAAAACAAAGGTTTTGTCAGGTTTGTCAGGTTGTAGATGTGTGGTGTTATTTCTGAGGCCTCTGTTCTGTTCCATTGGTCTATATATCTGTTTTGGTACCAGTATCATGCTGTTTTGGTTACTGTAGCCTTGTAGTCTAGTTTGAAGGCAGGTAGCATGATGCCTCCAGCTTTGTTCTTTTTGCTTAGGATTGTCTTGGCTATACGGGCTCTTTTTTTGGTTCCATATGAAATTTAAAGTCGTTTTTTCTAGTTCTGAGAAGAAAATCAATGGTAGCTTGATGGGAATAGCATTGAATCTATAAATTACTTTGGGCAGTATGGCCATTTACACAATATTGATTCTTCGTATCCATGAGCATGGAATTTTTTTCTCTTCATTTGTGTCCTCTCTTATTTCCTTGAGAAGCAGTTTGTATTCTCCTTAAAGAGGTCCATCACATCCCTTGTAAGTTGTATTCCTAGGTATTTATTTTTTTTTATAGTAATTGTGAATGGGAGTTCACTCATGATTTGGCTCTCTGCTTGTCTCTTATTGGTGTATAGGAATGCTTGTAATTTTTGCACATTGATTTTGTATCCTGAGACTTTGCTGAAGTGGCTCATCAGCCTAAGGAGTTTTTGGGCTGAGATGATGGGGTTTTCTAAATATACAATTATGTCATCTGCAAACAGAGGCAATTAGACTTCCTCTCTTCCTATTTGAATACCCTTTATTTCTTTCTCTTTCCTGATTGCCCTGGGCAGAACTTCCAATACTATGTGGAATAGGAGTGGTAAGAGAGGGCATCCTTGTCTTGTGCAGGTTTTCAAAGAGTATGCTTCCAGCTTTTGTCCATTCATTATGATATTGGCTATGGGTTTGTTGTGAATAGGTCTTTTTTTATGTATATGTTCCATCAATACTTAGTTTATTGAGAGTTTTTAGCATGAAGGGGTATGGAATTTTATCAAAGGCCTTTTCTGCATCTATTGAGATAATCATGTGGTTTTTGTCATTGGTTCTGTTTATGTGATGGATTATGTTTATTGATTTGTGTATGTTGAACCAGCCTTTTATCCCAGGGATGAAGCCAACTTGATTGTAGTGGATAAGATTTTTGATGTGCTGCCGGATTTGGTTTGCCAGTAGTTTATTGAGCATTTTTGCATCGAGGTTCATTAGGGATATTGGACTGAAATTTTCTTTTTTTGTTGTGTCTTTGCCAGGTTTTGGTATCAGGACGATGCTGGCCTCATAAAATGAGCTAGGGAGGAGTCCCTCTTTTTTATTGTTTGGAATAGTTTCAAAACGAATGGTACCAGCTCCTCTTTGTATCTCTGGTAGAATTCAGCTGTGAATCCATCAGATCCTGGAGACTTTTTGTTTTTTAGGCTACTAATTACTGCCTCAATTTCAGTACTTGTTATTGGTCTATTCAGGGATTCGACTTCTTCCTGGTTTAGGCTTGGAAGAGTGTATGTGTCCAGGAATTTATCCATTTCTTCTAGATTTTCTAGTTTATTTGCATAGAGGTATTTATAGTATTCTCTGATGGTAGTTTCCATTACTGTGGGATCAGTGGTGATAACCCCTTTACCATTTTTTGTCGTGTCTATTTGATTCTTCTCTCTTTTCTTCTTTACTAGTCTGGCTAGCAGTCTATCTCTTTTGTTAATCTTCTCAAATAACCAGCTCCTGCATTCACTGATGTTTTGAAGGGTTTTTCGTGTCTCTATCTCCTTCAGTTCTGCTCTGATCTTAGTTATTTCTTGTCTTCTGCTAGCTTTTGAATGTGTTTGCTCTTGCTTCTTTAGCTCTTTTAATTGTGATGTTAGGGGGTCGATTTTAGATCTTTCCTGCTTTCTGACATGTGCATTTAGTGCTATAAATTTTTCTCTTAACACTGCTTTAGCTATGTCCCTGAGATTATAGTACATTGTCTCTTTGTTCTCATTGGTTTCAAAGAACTTCGTTATACCTCCCTTAATTTCATTATTTACCCAGTAGTCATTCAGGAGCAGGTTGTTAATGTGATTGTGAGGTTTCATGTAGTTGTGAGGTTTTGAGTGAGTTTCTTAATGCTGAGTTCTAATTTGATTGCACTGTGGTCTGAGAGACTGTTTTGATTTCCATTCTTTTGCATTTGCTGAGGAGTGTTTTACTTCCAATTATGTGGTCGATTTTAGAATAATTGCTATGTGGTGCTGAGAAGAATGTATATTCTGTTGATTTGGGGTGGAGAGTTCAGTAGATGTCTATTAGGTCTGCTTGGTCCAGAGCTGAATTCAAGTCCTGAATATTCTTGATAATTTTCTGTCTCATTGATCTGTCTAATATTGACAGTGGAGTGTTAAAGTCTTCCGTTATTATTGTGTGGGAGTCTAAGTCTCTTTGTAGGTCTGTAAGAACTTGTTTCATGAATCTGGGTGCTCCTTTATTGGGTGCATATGTATTTAGGATAGTTAGCTCTTCTTGTTGCATTGATCCCTTTACCATTGTGTAATGCCTTTCTTTGTCTTTTTTGATCTCTGTTGGTTTAAATTCTGTTTTATCAGAGACTAGGATTGCAACCCCTGCTCTTTTTTTCTCTTTCCATTTGCTTGGTAAATATTTCTCTATCCCTTTGTTTTGAGCCTATGTGTGTCTTTGCACATGAGATGGGTCTCCTGAATACTGTACACTGGTGGGTTTTGACACTTTATTCAATTTGCCAGTCTGTGTCTTTTAATTGGGACATTTAGCCCATTTACATTTAAGATTAATATTGTTAGTGTGAATTTGATCCATTCATCATGATGCTAGTTGGTTACTTTGAACATTAGTTGATGCAGTTTCTTCATAGTGTCTTTGGTTTTCATATTACGGTGTGTTTTTGCAGTGGCTGGTACTAGTTTTTCCTTTCCATGTTTAGTTCTTCCTTTAGGAGCTCTTGTAAAGCAGGCCTGGTGGTGACATAATCCCTCAGCATTTGCTTGTCTGTAAATGATTTTATTTCTCCTTCACTTATGAAGCTTAGTTTGGCTGTATGCGAAATTCTGAGTTGAAAATTCTTTTTTTTTTTAAGAATGTTGAATATTGGTCCCCACTTTTTTCTGGCTTGCGGGTTTTCTGCAGAGATCCACTGTTAGTCTGATGGGCTTCCCTTTGTAGGTAATCTGACCTTCCTCTCTGACTGCCCTTAACATTTTTTTCTTTCATTTCAACCTTGGATAATCTGATGATTATGTGTCTTGGGGTTGCCCTTCTTGAGGAGTATCTTAGTGTGTTCTCTGTATTTCCTGAATTTGGATGTTGACCTGTCTTGCTAGGTTGGGGAAGTTCTCCTGGATAATATTTTGAAGGGTGTTTTCCAACTTGGTCCCATTCTCCATGTTACTTTCAGGTACACCACTCAATCATAGGTTTGGTCTTTTCACATAGTCCCATATTTCTTGGAGACTTTTTTCCTTCCTTTTCCCTCTTTTTTCTCTAATATTGTCTTCCCACCTTATTTTAGTAAGTTGATCTTCAATCTCTGATATCCTTTCTTCTATTGATCAGTTCAGCTATTAATACTTGTGTATGCTTCATGAAGTTCTCATGCTATGTTTTTCAGCTCCATCAGGTCACTTATGTTTTTCTCTAAACTTCTAGTTAGCAGTTCCTGTAATCTTTTGTCAAATTTCTTAGCTTCATTGCATTGGGTTAGAACATGCTCCTTTAGCTCAATGGAGTTTGTTATTACCCACCTTCTGAAGCCTACTTCTGTCAATTTATCAAACTCATTCTCTGCCCAGTTTTGTGCACTTGCTGGAGAGGAGTTGCAATCATTTGGAGAGAAGACATTCTTCTCTAGAAAAATGTTTTTGGAATTTTCAGCATTTTTGTGCTGGTTTTTCCTCATCTTCATGGATTTATCTACCTTTGATCTTTGAGGTTGATGACCTTTGGATGGGATTTTGTGTGTGGGTCCTTTTTGTTGATGTTGATGTTATTGCTTTCTGTTTGTTAGTTTTTCTTCTACCAGTCAGGCCCCTCTTCTGCAGGTCTGCTGCAGTTTGCTGGAGGTCCACTCCAGATCCTATTTGCCTGAGTATCACCAGTGGAGGCTGCACAACGGCAACTATTACTGCCTGCTTCTTCCTCTGGAAGCTTCATCCCAAAGGGAAGCCCAGTGCCAGCTGGAGCTCTCCTCTATGAGGTGTCTGTCAACCCCTGTTGGGAAGTCTCTCTCAGTCAATAGGCACTGGGGTCGGGGATTCACTGGCAGAGGCAGTCTGTCCCTTAGCAGAGCTTGAGCGCTGTGCTGGGAGAACCCTCCTTGTCAGGATCCACTGCTCTCTTCAGAGCCGGCAGGCAGGAATGCTTAAGTCTGATGAAGCTGCGCCCACAGCTGCCCCTTCCCCCAGGTGCTCTGTCCCAGGAAGATGGGAGTTTTATCTCTAAGCCCCTGACTGGGACTGCTGCTTTTCTTTCAGAGATGCCCTCCCCAGTGAGGAGGAATCTAGAGAAGCAGTCTGGCCACAGCCACTTTGCCACGCTGTGTTGAGTTCCACCCAGTCCAAACTTCCAGGCCTCCTTAGCACTGTCAGGGGAAAACTGCCTACTCAAGCCTCACTAATGGTGGATGTCCCTCCCCACAACAAGCTCGATCATCCAGGGTCAACTTCAGACTGCTGTGCTGGCAGTGAGAATTTTAAGCCAGTGGTCCTTAGCTTGCTGGGCTCCATGGGAGTGGGACCCGCTGACTGAGACCACTTGGCTTCAGCCCCCTTTCGAGGGGAGTGAACAGTTCTGTCTGTTGATGTTCCAGGTGCCACTGGGGTATGAAAAAAAACTCCTGCAGCTGGCTCAGTGTCTGCCCAAACAGCCACCCAGTTTTGTGCTTGAAACCCAGGCTCCTGGTGGTGTAGGCACATGAGGGACTCTCCTGGTCTGCGGATTGCAAAAACCGTGGGAAAGGTGTAGTATGTGGGCTGAAGAGCACAGTCCCTCACAGCTTCCCTTGGCTGGGGAAGCTCCTTGCGCTTCCCGAGTGAGGCAATGCTGCACCATGCTTCTGCCTGCCCTCCAGGGGCTGCACCTTCTTCCTAACCATTTACCTAACTGGTACCTCAGTTGGAAATGCAGAAATCACCTGCTTTCTGCATTGGTCTCACTGGGAGCTGCAGAGCAGAGCTGTTCCTATTCAGCCATCTTGCCAGATTCGCCAGCAAGTGCCAATTTCCTGCTTTCATTTCAGAGAACGACACCCCCAGCCATCTGCATGTTCAATCCAGGAATCTAAATCAGCACAGTGCACTCGTTTAGGCCACAAAGTGAAATGTAAAACCCAATATCACCACTGCAAGTCTGAGTAACTTTAGGCAAATTATTTAATTTCTCTGAAACTTATTTTAAAATTTTGTACTTGTAATATGGACATGATATGTCTCTTCCATTGTGTGTGTGTGTGTTTTTGGTGTGTGTGGGTGTGTGAACTGGGTAATATAATGATTGTTGAATTGTTATGTTATAATAAGCATTTAATATATGTTGGTTATGACTACTATCCTTAATTTATCCTTCTTCATCACTTTATACCAAAATTGTAACACTGTATATTCTAATATCTCTCAAATGCCTCTATTTCTATCCAACCAAATTGTCACCACTCTAGTCTGCAGTATATATATAATGTGATGTTATAATGCGTGTATATATTTTGGAATGATTACAGCAGGCTAAATAACATATCTGCCACCTCACATACTTATCATTACTTTGTGGGGAAAATATTTAAAATCCACTCCATTAGCAATTTTGGAATATACAATACATTTTAACTATAGTCACCATGCTATGCAATAAATCATTAGAACTTATTTCTCCTGTGTAACTGAAACTTTGTACCCTTTGACCAGTCCACCCCTGTCCACCCCTACCTCAACCTCTGGTAACCACCATTCTATTCTCTACCTCTATAGATTTGACCTTTTTAGATTCCACATATAAGGGAGATCATGCAATACTTGTCTTTCTGTGCCTGGCTTATCTCACTCAGCATAATGTCCTCTAGGTTAATCCATGTCAGAAATGACAGGATTTTCTTTTTTTAAAGGATGCATAGTATTCCACCAGGTATATATAACATATTTTCTTTATTCATTCATCTATTGATGAAGATTTAGGTTGTTTCCATGGCTACTGTGAATAACGCTGCAAAGACCATGGGAGTGCAGATATCTCTTTGAGATAGTGATTTCAATTCCTTTGGATATATATCTAGAAGTGGAATTGCTGGATCACATAGTAGTTGCATTTTTAGTTTTTTGAAGAAACTGCACTGTTTTCCAAAATGGCTCTATTAATTTACATTTCCATTAACACTGTGCCAGTTCCCTTTTTTCCACATTTTTGCCTTAAAATATATTTGTTGAATAAAATGAGTAGAAGGGTTAATTCCTCCTCAGAAGTGGAAGGAAAGGTTAAAAAAGATGAAAGGGGAGATAGAGATTAGGAATAGGGAAAAAGATTGATTTGAGAATACAATTTTGGAGTTCTTCTGTAGATGGAATGAAAATTGTCCTAGTGAATTTATTCGATTGTGGTAATATGAAATACTATATTATGTGAATTTTTTCAACTTATCCTCTCCCTTCATTAAAAACATCCACAGTAGTTCACAAGGAAAGAAGACAGCAATTACAACAAAAGCACAATTAAGCCACCTTTCAAACTTCACATTGAAATGCATATTTGTCTATAGGTGAGGGCAATCAATAAAGTATGTAGTTTGAATGAATATACAACAATTATCTTCGTTTTTACATTTTTATTTTATTTTATTTATCTACGTTTTTATAATTTGCTTCAAACATTGAACTGCAGATTAATTTTTCTCACTTGAATTAGGCCTTGAGCATTTTAAATTAGGGGATTCTCCCTACAACTGTTTTAATTTTATTAAACATTTTTATTAACCAACTTAAACTAAGCTCTAGAAGAGTATCTTTTAATAACACAAACATGAACATTTAAATTAATCTATAGCTGGTCCAAGAAATAAACAACTACACTAGAAATTGATTGTTCAAATAACCATATTCAAATAACAACCAGATATTTAGAAACAATTGGATTTAACCATCAAAACACTGCAAGCATAGCACATTGCCATTAACAGTCAGAAATAGAAGTCATAACAATTTGTAACCAGTTAAAATAATTCAATTATATGAACCTAGGTTATATTCAAAACAAGAGAAGTGTTTTTTAAGGGCATTCTGTTGTCATAAGTTAATGGAAATTAAATTTTTAGCCACTCAATTGAAAGTATATTAGCTTTGGGAGTGATAAAGCTACCTTTTTTTACCTGCTAGCTGCATGACATCTTCCAGACATTTATCTTGCTGAGACTCAGTGTTCTCATCCAGAGAATGGGAATGATAAATATTACTTATCTTAAAGGATTTATGTAAAGACTAAATGAGATGCTGTGTAGGAAGTGCTCAGAGATTATCAGTGTCCTTCTATATGAAGCACTTAACAATGATTTGTTGAAACAGACACTAATTCCTGCACCAGCCAAATAGCTCTTGAATTTTCCAAATTGATGATCTATAGCAATAGGTTTCTAATTCATTAGGATGAGTCTCTTGGAAAGTTTATAAAAATTCAGATAACCTAACCCCAAATTCAGGGAATCTAATTCAATATACTTCTTGTTGAAATTTATCATATCAAAAATGAACAAATAAAACAATATAAATATTCATTAATAAGGGTGGGATATATAAAAACTTTGCTATATTCATACAAATACTTGAATACAACTCAAAGATCATGTTTTAGCATAAAACGTATTGCCATGGGAAATTAAGGAAAAATCAGATTAAAATAGGTACTTTTGATCCTCTATTCAACATTTCCTTATGGAAAATGGATCGGAAGAACATATACCAAATCATTAATAGAGATTTTCTCTGGTGACTACTAAAGATTTTTAATGTTTTAAATTTTCTTTTCTATATTTTTCCCAAATATTCTAAAACAAATACATTAATTTTAATCGGAAAAGAATATAAAACAAAATTTATATTAACGTTGAAGTATGAAAAAGGGGAGCAGGGATGGCTTCAAAGAAGCAAATGAATACCAGAGATTCTTCTAGAAATCGCATTCTACAGCACAGGTTCACACATCCCCAAGAAAATGCTGGTGAGCTGACCCAGCCATTATTAACAGAGAACTCTAGGACATATGGTGTCCATTTGTATTCTAATTTAAAACTTCCAGTGTTGTATATTTTACAAAGATTTGATCTGCAGATGAAACATTGGATGTATTTATATCTGTGTTCCATGGTAGGTAGGAGCTATGGTTTGCAAAAGAATGCTGCTTCTCTGGTTTGACATAAATGGTGATTACTTTTATTTGTAACCTTTTTTTCTCATATTTTTCAGGTCATGCTATTGCAGCATATGATTCATTTTTATAATCTGGTCTTCTCTTTGCCCCATTCCTGATAGGAAACCAGGCAACATCATGGAAAGAAAGAATCAAACAGCTATAACTGAATTCATCATCTTGGGATTCTCCAACCTAAATGAATTGCAGTTTTTACTATTCACCATCTTCTTTCTGACTTATTTCTTTACTTTGGGAGGAAATATATTAATTATCTTGATGACTGTGACTGATCCACACCTGCATACACCTATGTATTATTTTCTAGGGAACTTGGCCTTTATTGACATCTGCTGCACCACCAGCAATGTCCCCCAGATGATGGTGCACCTCCTCTCAAAGAAAAGAAGCATTTCTTATTTGGGGTGTGTGGTTCAACTTTCTACATTTGTTTTCTTTGTAGGATCAGTGTGTCTCCTACTGGCAGCAATGGCATATGATTGTGACATTGCAATCTGCAATCCTTTAAGGTATTCAATTATTCTGAACAAGGTTCTATGCAATCAATTAGCAGCCCCATGCTGGGCTGCTGGTTTCCTTAACTCAGTGGTGCATACAGTGTTGACATTCCGCCTGCCCTTCTGTGGCAACAATCAGATTAATTACTTCTGTGACATCCCCCCTTTGCTGATCTTGTCTTGTGGAAACACTTCTGTCAATGAGTTGGCACTGCTATCCATTGGGGTCTTCATTGGTTGGACTCCTTTCCTTTGTATTGTACTTTCCTACATTTGCATAATCTCCACCATCTTGAGGATCCACTCCTCAGAGGGAAGACGAAAAGCCTTTTCTACATGTGCCTCCCACCTGGCCATTGTCTTTCTCTTTTATGGCAGTGCCATCTTTACATATGTACGGCCCATCTCAACTTACTCATTAAAGAAAGATAGGTTGATTTCAGTGTTGTACAGTGTTGTTACCCCCATGCTAAACCCTATAATTTACACATCGAGGAATAAGGACATCAAAGAAGCTGTCAAAACTATAGGGAGCAAGTGGCAGCCACCAATTTCCTCTTTGGATAGTAAACTCACTTATTGAACCTCACAGGTTCAATAATCTTATACTACAAAATTAACTTTTTCACCAGTCAGCAGTTTTTATTAAAAGTTTAAAAGATAATTGCAATGTTGGGACAGATATTGAAGACTTGGTACACTCCAGTCTAAGTGTACTTAGTGTACTTATTCTTGAGCTTTAGTTAGTTCTATGAGAGATATCAATGTTGCTCTCTTTAGATATTATCTTCTTATTTATTTTTCCATTCCTGAATCTTGCATTCAAAGACTGTTTCCCTCTTTCATGAGATATTTGTTTAATGGACTTCATCACTTGAAAATTTCCCTGCTTTTTCATATTGCTTTCTGTATATTAAATAATGTGAAATATTTTTCTTCACATTCCTCATATGTTTGTCATATTTTTCTGTTCTTACTACTTAAGCCATGCTTTTGACTTTTCTTTCTTTAGTAGGCCCTCTTAATAAAACATCATCACCAATAGATTAAGAAATGTAATCACGGTAAAGTGATGTTTTACCTCCAGATCTGTTGGTAGCTAATTTTAATTTTATCACCTGCTGCATGGGCCAAGACCAATTTATCTTCACACTGGAATGAAGACAGTCATAATTTTCAATCCCATTTCACATGCATTCTTTATTCTATTCAAAAGGCAGAATTTCCTGAGGGATTTTTCTAAAACTAAGTCCCCAAAACATATTACTATTTTATAGAGTATCTTAAATTTGGGAAACTTTTTTCCCTAAAAATTTAGAAAACAGAATCAGATAAAATACAGAGAAAAAGCAAGGGTTTTTTGATGGGTAATAAAAAGTCTTAGTTATATAATGATTAAATTTAGAAAAAAAAGTAGAAATTACTAATGTTAAAAGTAAAAGTACTTAATTACTATTTTCTATGTGTTATTACCATGTAACGTACAGTTATGAAGTCAAGACAAATGGGAAGGAAGACTAAGTGGTGGAAGAGAGAAATAAATACAGACACTGGAGAGAAAATTTAAAAGATAAAGAGACCTAGAGATACCAAGAAGGGAAAATAAATAACATACAATGTAAGAGCCTAAGAGATGGAAAGAGAGATAGAAAAAGGCTTATAGATCAGGCAGAAACAAGTTGTCTAGTGTCTTTCTTCACTATTCTCTCAGGACCGTCTTCTTTTTCTTCCCATACCTACTGATGACTCCCTTGATTAAGTCTTGACTTCTCAGCCCCTCTTTTGTGTAATGTTGTCATAGTGTTCTAGTGGAGTGCCTTGTCTCCACTCCTATCCTGTTTAATGTACCCTGCACATCATCTCTGAGTTAACTTTATTAACATGGCGTTATGTACAGTCTCCTGTACTGTTTTTGTTTTAATAAACTCTACTGGCTTACTGGCACACTCTTCATTTAACTAAATATATTTGTAACCGCTGTCTATAAAATCTAAGTACTACCTACCTTGTAACTCATCTCCTGCAGGAACCCTAAATAATTCTTCCCCAGGTACTGCTTGATCTTTTCTGACTACATACCACTATTATGTAGTGATGTAATATTACTACATAAGGGAATATTATGATGATTCCCTTAATTTGGAATTCACATCTCCTCCCTTATTTGTTCAAAATTCTCTTCATTCTTTATAGTTCAATTCAAAATCTACTTTCTCCTCCATCATTCCACCTAATGTTTTCTATTCCTTCTTAAATCACATGGTACTGCCTGAAATGGTGGTGGTGGTGGTGGTAGTGAGAGTTACTTGACTAATCTATTTAAAATTACAACTTCTCACCACTCCCCCACTCAATAACTCTTGATAACTCCACTCTGTCTTTCATTTCATAGCAGTTATCTAAAGTTATTATTATCAGAATTATGTATCCTATTCACCTCTTTATCTTTAGGGCCATGAATAGAATAATTCCTGGCCTATCATAGGTGTTAAATACTCCTGAATAAATATATGAACATGGGGGGGCAGAAAGGAAAAACCAGTACCAGCCACTGCAAAAACACACTGAAATACAAGGATCAATGACACTATAAAGAAACTACATCAACTCGTGTGCAAAATCACCAGCTAGCATCATGATGACAGGATCAAATTCACATATAACAATATTAACCTTAAATGTAAATGGGCTAAATGACCCAATTAAAAGACACAGACTGGCAAATTGGATAAAGAGTCAAGACCCCTCAGTGTGCTGTATTCAAGAGATCCTTGACATGTGCCAGGACACACATAGGCTCAAAATAAAGGGATGGAAAAAATTCACCAAGCAAATGGAAAGTAGAGAAAAGCAAGGATTGTAATCCTAGTTTCTGATAAAACAGACTTTAAACCAAAAAAGATAAAAAACACAAAGGAGGGGATAACATAATGGTAAAAGGGGTCAATTCAACAAGGAGAGCTAACTATCCTAAATGTATATGCACCCAATACAGGAGCACCCAGATTCATGAAGCAAGTTCTTAGAGAGCTACAAAGAGACATAGACTTCCACACAATAATACTAAGAGACTTTAACACCCCATTCTCAACATTAGACAGATCATCAAGACAGAAAATTAACAAGGATATTCAGGACTTGAAGTTGGCTCTGGATCAAGTGAACCTGATAGATATCTACAAGCCCTTCCAGCCTGAAACAACAGAATATACATTCTTCTCAGTGCCACGTGGCATTTACTCTAAAATTGATCACATAATGGGAAGTAAAGCACTCCTCAACAAATGCAAAAGAACTGAAATCGTAACAAACAGTCTCTCAGACCACAGATCAATCAAATTAGAACTCAGGATTAAGAAACTCACTCAAAACCAACAACGACATGGAAATTGAACAACCTGCTCCTGACTGACTCCTAGGTAAATAATGAAATTAAGGCAGAAACGAAACCATTCTTGAAACTAATAAGAACAAAGAGACAACATACCAGAATCTCTGGGATGCAGCTAAAGCAATGTTTAGAGGGAAATTTGTAGCACTGGAAAGAACTCAAATTGACACCCTAACATCACAACTAAAAGAACTAGAGAAGCAAGCGCAAATAAATCCACAAGCTAGCAGAAAACAAGAAATAACTAAGATCGGAGAAGAACTGAAGAAGAGAGAGACACAAAAAAATGCTTCACCAAATCAATAAATCCAGAAGTTGTTTCTTTTTTGAAGACATTAAGAAAATAGACTGCTAGCTAGACTAATAAAGAAGAAAAAAGAGGAGAATCAAATAGACACAATATAAATGATAAAGGGCATATCACCACTGACCCCATAAAAATACAAACTACCATCAGAGAATACTATAAACATCTCATGCAAGTAAACTAGAAAATCTAGAAGAAATGAATAAATTCCTGGATGCATACACCCTCCCAAGACTAAACCAGGAAGAAGTCAAATCCTTGAATAGAGCAATAACAAGTTCTGAAATTGAAGCAGTAATAAATAGCCTAACAACCAAAAAAAGCCCAGCACCAGATGGACTCACAGTCGAATTCCACCAGAGGTACAAAAAAGAGCTGGTACCACTCCTTCTGGAACTATTTCAAACAATTCAAAAACAGGGACTTCTCCCTAACTAATTTTATAAGCTGAGCATCATCCTGATACTAAAACCTGGCAGAGATGGAATGAAATAAGAAAACTTCTGGCCAATATCTCTGATGAACATCAATGTGAAAATCCTCAATAAAACACTGGCAAACCAAATCCAGCAGCACATCAAAAAGCTTACCCGCCACAATCAAGTCGGCTTCATCCCTGGGATGAAGGCTGGTTCAACATACACAGATCAATAAATGCAATTCATCACATAAACAGAACCAATGACAAAAACCACATGATTATCTAAATAGATACAGAAAAGGCCTTCGATAAATTTCAACATCCCTTCATACTAAAAACTTTCAATACACTAGGTATTGATGGAACATATCGCAAAACAATAAGAGCTATTTATGACAAACCCACAGCCAATATCATACTCAATGGGCAAAGGTGGAAGCATTCCCTTTGAAAACTGTCACAAGACAGGGAAACCCTCTTTCACCATTCCTATTAACATAGTATTGGAAGTTCTGGCCAGGGCAATCAGGCAAGAGAAAGAAATAAAGCGTATTTGAATAAAAAGACTGGAAATCAAATTGTCTCTGTTTGCAGATGACATTGTATATTTAGAAAACCCCATCGTCTCAGCCCAAAATCTCCTTAAGCTGATAAACAACTTCAGCAAAGTCTCAGGATACAAAATCATGTGCAAAAATCACAAGCATTCCTATACACCAACAATAGACAAGCAGAGAACCAAATCATGAATGAACCTCCATTCATAATTGCTACAAAGAGAATAAAATACCTAGGAATACAGCTAACAAAGGATGTGAAGGACTTCAAGGAGAACTACAAACCACTTCTCAAGGAATTAGGAGAGGACACAAACAAATGGTAAAACATTTCATCCTTGTGGATATGAAGAACCAATACTGTGAAAATAGCCATGCTGTCCAAAGTAACTTATAGATTCAATGCTATTCCCATCAAACTACCATTGACATTCTTCAGAGAATTAAAAAAAAAAAGGCTACTTTAAAACTCATATGGAACCAAGAAGGAGCCTGTATAGCCAAGACAATCCTAAGCAAAAAGAACACAGCTGGAGGCACAACGCCACCTGACTTCAAACTACAACACAAGGCTACAGTAACCAAAACAGCATGGTACTGGCACCAAAGCAGACACATAGACCAATAGATCAGAAATAAGATGGCACATCTACAATCATCTGAATTGCAACAAACCTGACAAAAACAAGCAGTGGGGAAATGATTCCCTATTTAATAATGGGAATTGGGAAAATGGGCTAGCCATATGCAGCAAACTGAAACTAGACCCCTTCCTTACACCTTATACAAAAATTAACTCAAGATGTATTAAAGACTTAAATGTAAAACCCAAAACCATAACAATCCTAGAAGAAAATATAGGTAATACCATTCAGGAAATAGGCATCAGCAAACATTTTATGATGAAATTGTCAAAAGCAATCGCAACAAAAGCTAAAATTGACAAGCGGGATCTAATTAACTAAAGAGCTTCTGTACACCAAAAGAAACTATCATCAGAGTGAACAGGCAACCTGAAGAATGGGAAAAAAATTTTGCAATCTACCCATCTGATAAAGGTCTAATATCCAGAATTTACAAGGAACTTAAACAAATTTACAATAATAAAACAAATAACCCCATCAAAAAGTGGGCAAAGATATGAACAGACACTTCTCAGAAGATATTTACGCAGCCAACAAATCATGAAGAAAAGCTCAACATCACTGATTGTTAGAGAAATACAAATTAAAACCACAATGAGCTACCATCTTATTCCAGTCAGAAGGGCAATTATCAAAAAGTCAAGAAACAATAGATGCTGGCAAGGCTGTGGAGAAATAGGAACACTTTTACACTGTTGGAGGGAATGTAAATTAGTTCAACCATTGCTGAAGACAGTGTGGCAATTCCTCAAGGATCTAGAACCAGAAATACCATTTAGCCCAGCAATCCCATTACTGGGTATATAACCAAAGGAATATAAATCATTCTATTTTAAAGATACACACACATACGTTTATTGCAGCACTATTCACAATAGCAAAGACCTGGAATCAATCCAAATGCCCATCAATGATAGAATAGATAAAATGTACTACATATATACCATGGAATACTATGCAGCCATAAAAAGGAATAGGATCATGTCCTTTGCAGGGACATGGATGAAGCTGGAAGCCATCATCCTCAACAAAGCAACAGAAACAGAAAACCAAACACCGCATGTTCTCACTAATAAGTGGGAGTAGAATAATGAGAACACATGGATACAGGGAGGGAACAACACACACCAGGGCCTGTTGGAGGGTGGAGGGTGGGAGAGCATCAGGACAAATGGCTAATGCATGCAGGGCTTAATACCTAGGTGATGGGTGGTTAGGTGCAGCAAATCACCATGGCACACGTTTACCTATGTAACAAACCTGCATGTCTGCACATGTATCCCGGAACCTAAAATAAAATAAAATTTAAAATATATATAAACATACCATAAAACTACCATGACATTGAACATTCTAGAGGGTTTGTGCATGAAAGTTTTTGCTTTCTTATTACTTTTTATGCTCCCAGTTAACACACATCTTACAGGAAGTATATATTTTAGTATTTCTCACATCCCATAGTTTATTTCATTCACCATAGAATATTATTCCAGAATATTATGTTCACAGAATAGATGAATAAGCAGAGATAATAAATGATATAATTTAGTTGGTTGTTAATATTATTTTAAGTCAAAATTTTCTGACACATTTGCTTATTAGATGATAAAAAATTTTTTTGGTCAACACATATTTCTCATCAAATATTTCCAAAGTGGGAAACATCCAAGCCTCATACTTTGACAGCATGCTCTTCTGTCTCAATGTAGTCTACCTCTTTCACTTTTTTTTTGCTTTAAATATTAACCATGTACAACTGACTTTCACTTTATATGTCTGCAGCTTTTACTTCTATTCTAAATTCAACCAAATCTCATAATGCCATATTTTGTTTTAATTCAAACTCATAACCCTTTAATCAAAATCAGTTGCCATCTGTTTTATCAATACCACTGCAATTCTCACATTCTGTTTATATCCCATTCGTTTTCTTTACTTTCTGATGCTCTTCCAGTGATTAATTCACAGCTCTGAATAAATATAGCATTTTGTTAAATCTAAGGCTGTTCAGTTTCAATATACTAAAGAAAATAAGTAAAGAAATATTAAAAACAAAAAAAAGTAAAATACATATAATAAAACCTAGAGAAGCAAATCCCAAAAGCAATATGCTACCATACTGATAAGGGAGTGCTGGGAAGGGAAGAACGTGGTCCCTTTAAATGATACAAAAGGGGAGAAGAGAAGTGCTGGGTAGAGGAATGTGTGGTCCCTGACTAGGGCTCCACCCCCACGGACCTAGGTGAGGACAGGCACTCCTGCTTTTTCGCCCAAATGTTGCTTTTCAAAAGACCACCCTGACCCACCATGCCCCTATCCTTGGCCTATAAAAACCTGAGGCCCCAGCAGGCAGACACACAGGTGGCCAGATGTCCAGAGGAGCACGTTGGCGGAAGAAGATGCAAGCGGCTGGTCTTCGAGAGGATGTCGAGAGGAGCACGCAGGCAGAAGAGCACGCAGGCAGAAGAGCACACAGACAGGCACCAGCATGCCAGCAGGCCATCAACTGGTGGGAGGAGGTGGAGTTTGACTGCGGCATGGGAGAGCAAGGCCCGAGTGGCCCAACTCCAGGGGAAGACCATCTCCCTTCTGGCTCCCCCATCAGTTGAGAGCTACTTCCACTCAATAAAGCTTTACACTAATTCTCCAAGCCCATGTGTGATCTAATTCTCCCGGTACACCAAGGCAAGAAACCCTGGGATACAGAAAGCCTTCTGTCCTTGTGACAAGGTAGAAGGTCTAATTGAGCTAACACAAGCCACCTGTAGACAGCAAACTAAGAGCACCCTGTAACACACGCCCACTGGGGCTTCAGAAGCTGCAAACATTTACCCCTAAACACTGCCATGGGGTTGCAGCTCCACAGCCTGCCTGTCTGTAAGCTCCCCTAGATGTTTGAGCAGTGGGGCCCTGAAAAAGCGAGCCACATCCCCATCGCATGCCCTGCGAGGGGGACAAGGGAACTTTTCCCATTTCAATACCACTAGAGAGGTTCACAGACAATTTGAGCCCTGTTTTCTCATAACAGAAAAGGAAGGACAGTCAGAACTGTGCGAAGTGAGGATAAAGAAATAGAAAAGTGAGCCAATAGTCATTGGCATTATACACCTGAGAAAGCAGCAGCAGTTACCATACTGAGCATAGCCGGAGGAGTTCACCACAGTTAGAGAAATGAAGGCAGAAATGGTAGGTACACCTGTGGATTTGGAAGTTAAAAACTGATGAGGTTTTAAATCAAAGGAATCAAAGGTTTGTTTTTCTTTGTAATATAAGAAAATAATTTGCTTACAATCTTTTTTTACCTGTCATACACTATTATTCGTTTATTGTTATAGTTGGCAAATAAAAATTATATTTATCACATACAACATGATGTCTTGAAATATGTATACCTTGTGAATGGCTAAACTGAGCTAATCAACATATGCAATATCTCACATACTTTTTTGTGGTGAGAAAACTCATCTATTCTTTTAGCAATTGTCAAGAATACAAAACGTTATTAACTGCAGTCACCATGTTGTACAATAGATCTCTTGAACTTATTTCTTCTATATGACTGAAATATTGTATCCATTTACCAACATCTTCCCACCATATCCCCTCCCAGCCCCTAGTAACCACAATTCTACTCTCTATTTCTATGACTTCGACTTTTAAAAATTCTGCATAATGTGAGATCATGTAGCATTTGTCTTTCTGTTCCTAGCTTACTTCACTTAAAATAATGTTCCCCAGGTTCATCCATGTGGTCACAAATGACAGAATTTGCTTGTTTTTTAAGACTGAATAGTATTCTATTGTGTACATATGCCATGTTTTATTTATCCATTCATCCGCTGATGAACACTTAGGTTGATTCCATGTCTTGGCTATTATGAATGGTGCTGAAATAAACATTGGAGTGCACATATTTCTTTGATATGCTGATTTCATTTCCTTGGATATATACCAAGTAATGGGATTCCTTGATCATATGGTGGGTTTAATTTTTTAAAGAACTTTCATACTATTTTCTATAATGGCTATACTTATTCACATTCCCATCAACAGTGTGGAAGAGTTCCTTTTTCTTGACATCCTCACCAGCATGTGTTACCTTTTGTCTTTTTAATATTAATTATTCTAACAGATATAAGGTTATATCTCATTGTGGTTTTCATTTGCATTTCTCTGCTGACTAATAATTTAGTATTTTTTCATATACCTGTTGGCCATTTGCATGTCTTCTTCTGAGAAATGTCTCTTCAGGTCGTTTGATCATAACTGGGTTATTTGTTTTCTTTAATTGGGTTATTTGTAATGTACATTTTGAATAGTAACCTCTTAACAGATGTGTGCTTGGCCGATTACAAAGGTTGTCTCTTCACTCAGTTGATTGTTCGCTTGGCTGTGCTGAAGCATTTTTGTTTGATGTCGTCAAAATTGTCTCTTTTTGGTTTTATTGCCAGTACTTTCAAGGTCATATCCAAAAAGTCTTTCCCACATCAATGTCATGTAACTTTTTCCCCAATATTTTCTTCTAGTATTATTACAATTTCAAATTACACATTTAATCCAAATGTCTTTAATCCATTTTCAGTTTTTTTAAAAAATATAGTGTGAGATAAGGGTCCAATTTCATTCTACTGGCATGCAAATATCCGATTGTTCCAACATTAGTTGTTGAAGGAACTGTCTTTTCTCCATTGTGTGCTATTGGCATTTTTGTCAAAAATCAATGGACTGTAAATGCATACATTTATTTCTGAGTTCTTTATTTTTTTCCATTAGTCTTTCTGTCTGTTTTTATGGCAGTATCATGCTGTCTTAATTGCTCTAGTTTTGGAGTGTATTTTCAAATCAGGTAGTATAATACCTGCAGCTTTGTTCATTTTTTGCAAGATTGCTTTGGCTACTTGGGTTATTTATTAGTTCCATAGAATTATAGGATTTTTTCCTATTTCTGTGAAACATATCATCGATATTTTGATGAGATTATGCTGACTCTGTAGATTACTTTGAATAGCATGAACGTTTTAACAATATTAATTCTTCCAATTCGTAGGATATATTCATAGGATATTTTTCCAATTATTTGTGTCTTTTTCAATTACTTTAATCAATGCTTTATAGTTTTTTGGTGTACAAATCTTTAACTTCCTTGGTTATGTTAATTCCTAAGTATGTTATTTTTCTTTTTTTGTAGCTATTGTAAGTGGGGTTGTTTTCTTGATTTCTTTTTTAGATAGTTTGTTGTTAGTGTATGGAAATAATTTTTATATGTTGATTTGTATCCTGCAAACTTATTGAATTCATTTATTATTTCTAACAGTTTTTTGATAAATTCTTTATAGTTTTTATGTATGATAATATACCACATGCAATCAGGGACAATTTTAACCTTCTCAGGGGAAGAGACAGAATGAGTGTACTTACACCACCATAATGGGAAAAAGAATGTGTATTTTGAAATTTGATTAACCTTAAGTGAAACAAAATAGTCAGTGTTTATTTCTTCCAGTTACATTTTTCCATCCCATTTTTAACACTTCCAGTATTGGAAGAGTTTGAATTGTAAATGGATGTGGAAATAGCTATAAGGTGATGGAAGAACCACCATACTCATAATCAGAAGACGTGCATTTGAAGTTGAACACTACTGATAAATACCAGTGCAATCTTAGTCAAGATAGTTATGGTTTCTTTAATCTGAATTTTCTTTCCTATAAAATAAAAATAATTTTTAAAAACAAAAATACAAAAGTATTTTTTGAAATAACTATAGAAAATAATACATCATTACTAGGGTGGCTGAATGCTCTTCCATGCTTATATGTGATGTTATTTAGTGTAGTTAATATATATTAACCCATTTAACACACCACATGTGAGAGATACTATTACCATCTTTTTTACAACTGAGCCACCGAATTAACTAGCTTTCTTTAAGTCACATACCTAACAATTGGTGGTTCATTGTTCAAACTCACACAATCTGATTCTAAAAGATGTATTGTTAACTGGTGTATATGCCATATTGAAAATTAGCAACAAGGTTTATTGCTTTCACAGAACATTTAAAAAGAATGCAGGATTGATTTGTTTGTTGGGAGTATTTTATTAGATTATTCTAACCCACTTAGACATAAAACAAAGAAGAATTTGAAATTTTGGAGTTTGAATTCTGTCTCCCACTATAGAGAGTAGGTAACTAGAATAACTTTGGAGGCCTCCTCAGTATTTGTTTTCTTCTAAGACTACAGGTTATAGCAATTGTTAATTTCTACTAAAGATGTGTGTTCACTGAGGGCTGTACTGGCAAAGAGTCCACACAGTTTACACAGAGCTAACAGCAGCTTCTTAACACCATCATTTTTCAGTTTTCGTACAATTAAAAATGGTCTCTTGGAAACTGGCTCTTATCAAGAAAGTTTTTGTTCTACTAGTAGGTCACTTGGGGGCTCATTAGAAAGCTTACAGATAATTGTATTGTTAAGATGTTATAAATGTTTTCACAAAGTCAATAAGTACATAATTGCTTAGGTGCCTCAAAACTGTTTTCTTTGAAGAGCAAGATGATCCATCAGGGCATAAGTATTAAATACCTCCAAAGTGTCTCCAGAGGTGCCGGCTTTGTTAGGTAGTCCCTGGTGCCTTTCTCTCAGGTGTGCCTCATGGTTTTAAAAATTACTTCTGCAAGAGGCCTCTTGGGGTAAGCCACTTAACAAACAGCATTGAGATAAACTTTCTTCAAAGTCTATCCTTCAAAGTTGGCCTCCTTAGGGAAAGAGATGGGTGACTTCATGCAAAGCACCACACTCAACTGTAAAGGAGAAAGGGTCATTACTATTAAAAAAGGAAGACATTTCAGAAAACCTCAAGGGTGTTTACTTTTTCTCTGAAAGCCCCTTACCCCAGAATGAATGAGAACTGGGTTCTTGTTAATACAAATATATATGCATAGAGAGAGGGCAGAGAGAGAGGCAAGGGAGAGAGTTGGTATCAGCAAAGTTCCAGTTCTCATTCACCCTGGGGACTATGTATGTACAGTATATATTCACATAGTCACCCATTCACTTATTCTCTTGTTTTATTTAATTCACTATTCTGATATACTGGATCATTATTATAGTAGTCTACCATATTGAAAGTTCTATTTAAATTACAAATTAAAATACTAATCCAGGTAACATACAATTGTAAAAAATGTGCCTCATCTTGTAAAATGGAAGCTTTTTTCCACTTGATATTTATGTTGTAGCATTTAAAATCAATTTTGTTCAGTTTCATAATATAAGATCATGCTTTTCTACTATTTATTGCTATTCGTGAATTATAGTATAAATTTGTCATCTATGAATTCAATTTACTGTTGTATATATAGCCTTATGTTTGATTTTTGTTACTATATCATTCATAGATTCTTTTCATGTAGTTTTGAAAAGCTAGATGCATATTATAAACTTATGTATACTTGTATATATACTTATAAAGCTATGTACAATTTACTAACATATATATGTAATAAAATTGTGTATTGGAATATTTCATTAGGTTATTTCAGCCATAAAACATGTATCACCATGCTTAAGAACTTATAGGAAGTGAGATTCTGTGCTAGGGAAGAATTACTTTAGACAAGAACAGGACACTTATAATAGTTCTTTGAGAAATCATATTCTTCCTCTATAGCTGAATCTTTCCATTCAAAACTTATATTTAAAATTTCCTGCTCTAGGAATTCATCTAGGATTGCATTTGGCACTAATATTGTTAGGCTCTGTGTCCCCACTCAAATCCACCTTGAATTATAATCCCCAGGTGTTGTGGAAGAGACCTGGTGGGAAGTGATTGGATTATGGGGGTGGTTTCCCCATTCTGTTCTCATGACAGTGAGTGGATTTTCACAAGATCTGATGTTTTTATAACTGGTAGTTTTTTCTGCACTTGCATAAGCTCTCTTGCCTGCCACCCTGTAAGATGTGTCTTTGCTTCTCCTTCACCTTCTGCCATGATTGTAAGTTTCCTGAGGCCTCTCAAGCAATGCAGAACTCTGCGTTCATTAGACCTCTTTTCTTTAAAAATTATCCAGCCTGGGGTATTTTTCTTCATAGCAGTGTGAGAATGGACTAATACAGGTACAGTCAAATTAGTGACTGTTATTCCCTCTATCCAAGTCCTCTGCTTTTTCTGTATCAAGAAACTAGTATCAGTTTTTATTTGGAGGAAATGAATTGATGTGGTGAATAAATGTTTGCCACATCAATATGAGAAAAATATTCCATCATATAGCTTTCATATGTTTTATTTTCTAAAATGCATGAAAGTATCATCTGCTCAATGATACTAGACTACATACATAACTAAGTAAAATATTATATGGGACAGAGGTACATTTTGCAAGGACATTCTCATGTTACTAGTTGGGCAGAGGACGTATACTTTTATCTTGTTCAAAATTGCAGATAATGTCATTTAGTTCAAAGTGAAAATTATATGCTTTTTAAATTTTAATCTGGTTTGGTTTTGAAATGATATATCAAAATTTTAATATCTAATTTACCAGTTGTCTTCCATTACCAATCTCCTGGTGTGTACTTCAAGATATAAACAAATATATTATTATTCTAAAGCAAATAAAAAAACAAGTCCATGAAATAAGTCTCATTGATTTTTATTAATGTATTTGTGTTTTTATATGCATATACAAAAGTGATATGACTGAGAGTTAAGTCCTGCTTCAAGGTAATTGGAAACCTTGATAGCTACTCAGACTCACATGCTAGAACCATTCTCATGATTATCCTATTCAAGCCTCACTCAAATCTAACTGTTAATTGAAATCAAACGACAATAGATAGCTGGTAAAAAGGTGGGGTTATGAGTACAGTGAGCATGATTGTGGACCTACGTATCCTGCCTATTTTCAAACAAATAGAGTGAGGTATTCCAATTTTTTAGTTTGAAAATGCAAAATCAGCCTTTAAAAATAAAAAGTTTGGGGGGGAGTGGGGAGGGATAGCTTTAGGAGATATACCTAATGCTAAATGACGAGTTAATGGGTGCAGCACATCAGCATGGCACATGTATACATATGTAACTAACCTGCACATTGTGCACATGTACCCTAAAACTTAAAGTATAATAATAAAAAATAAAAATAAAAAAATAAAAAATAAAAAGTTTATTCCATTTGCAACAACATGGATGAACCTGGAGAGCACTATGCTAAGTGAAATAAGCCACTCAGAAAGACTAATAGTCCATGAGTCTACTTATATGAGGACCTGTAACATTTAGCCTCTAGAAGTAGAGAATGAAAGTTATTGCCAAAGGTAGCGGATGGGGGAAATGGAGATAGGGAAATTGTTTTCCAATGAGTATGCAGTTTCAGTTATGCTAGATGACTGTGAGCTCTACTGTGCAACATAGAGAGCTGTGCTCTCAACATACTGTGCAACATAGAGAGCTCTACTGTGCAACATAGTGGCTATAGGTATTGTGCACTTCAAAATTTGCTAAGAGGGTAAATCTCATGTTGTGTTCTTATTAAAAAAACGAAAAAACAAAAACAGCAAAGAGATGCAACGGAACTTTGGAAGGTGATAGATACGTCTATTACCTTGATTGTGGTGATGGTATCATGGATATTTGTATATGTCAAAGCTCATCAAATTGTGCATATTAAGTATGTGCAATTCTTTGTATATTATACTCCCAATAAAGCTGTTTTTTTAAAAAAAAAAAAAAGAAAAAAATAATCAAACTTAATTGGGGTAAAACATTTGTATTAGTCCGTTTTCACATGCTATAAAGAATACTACCTGAGAGTGGGTAATTATAAAAGAAAGAGGCTTAATTGACTCACAGTTCTGCATGGCTGGGGATGCCTCAGAAAACTTACAATTATAGCAGGAAGTGAAGGGGAAACAAGAACCTTCTTCACATGGTGGCAGGAGAGAGAAGAGTGTAGGAGGAACTTCCAAACACTAATAAAGCCATCAGAGCTCTTGAGAACTCACTCACTATCACGAGAACAGCATGGGGGAAACCACCCCCATGATCCAATCACCTCCCTCCCTCGACACTTGGGGATTACAATTCGAATTGTAAGATGTGGGTGGGGAAAGAGAACCAAACCATATCAACATTCAAAATGCCAGTTCACGTAGCTGTAATATTTCTCTTTTGTCCTTCTCAAAGGTCATCTTTTTTAGGAAACTATAAATTAACCTTTTTTTTTGGAATAATTATATTAATATGGCAATACAAGTTCTAGAGACTTGTGTTTGATTTATTCTTACGATTCATGTATTCTTTGTAAGCATTCTACAATATTTCTCATGTGAGAATTACCTTTATCACATGTCAAACACATCTGAGGGAAAAATAAATTCCATTTTGTTTTTATTGTCTGCAGGAAGCACCTAATGTAAACATGTTCTTTTTTTTCCATTTTACAAAATGATTTACAAAAAAGTTGTTTTAAATAATGTCATTGTTGTGTGTGGCAACCATGATTTGGAGTATAAGTAATTTATATGCTGTTATCCAAAAGACTGTTTTGTAAAGCAAAGTGAAACTGTATGTTTGTCTTACTTACAAAAATAATTATGAAATTTTTTTTGTCATGCAAGTCACTCTCTCTCATGAGTAAATAGTTGTTAGTTAAATAACAATTAACCCAAAAGGTTAGCACATCTTTGAAAATAAATTATTTCTTCTCTAGGACCAAAAGGTACATAACTGCATGGTGAAGAAGTGTTTTCATTTGCAGAAGTTCTATCACTAGAAAAATAATTTCAAGCAACATAATGTTATTTTCTTTTCTTTAACTTAGGTCATCCCACCTTTTCCTATCCCATGCTATCATACCTACATTTTGGAATGTTACTTTTTGAATTCTTTGCTCACTAATAAAATTCCTTAGAACCCTAGCACTATTATGAAAAAGTTCTCCAATACCACTACCTAGTCCTGATATTTCTGTGTTGTCATTAACATTTGGTTCTTCTCCCAAAAGCTATTTCTCTTATTCTTCAATTCAAAGCTGCTCCTTCTCTCACAGTTTGAGGAGGTGGGTAGGATCAAGGTCTGTATTCTCTAAGTTCCTTATTTTTTTTCTGACTGTTACTTCTTCTCTTTCATATAAAATATCTTGCACTTTGAGGCCATTTTCTTACCAAAAAATTCTCTACATCTTCTTGTTTTGCTCATATGCTTATTTTCCAGGCATGTTCCTAACAGCATATTGGGTGCCTATACCAGTTTCTTCTTTCCAGTATCAAATATGGCCATCACCCAGGCATCTATGTTGATGATGCAACCTTCTCACTGACCATCATGCTGCCACAATCAATATTAGGTAGATTATCTTGCCTCCCCACAATAACCTCAGACCTCCTTGACCTCCACTCCTTTTCTATTCTTTTTAAAATTATTGTTGATCATCAACCTAATACAAGACATTGTGGCATAATCCAGATATCAAAAATTCAACTGTGTATCAGGTCAAGTCTCAATTCCTCACCTTCAAATCATTCACCATATAAAGAGAGAAACACATATACCAGATAATTAGAATACAATGTAGTAAGTGCAACAGTTAATATGAAAGTTACAAAAGTAGTGCAGATGTTATGATCACATCATGAAGATTACCTACATGTCTACTCTAAGACTATATCCCACCTTCATAGTCTTTTGTTTGGTGTTGGAGTATGCTCTTTGCCATTCTCCCATTACTTCTCTCATTCCAATTTATTTTATAAATGTATAATTTATAGACAGTAATATTCCCTTTTTTAGCATATAATTACTTGATTTTTTACAAACACATATAGTCATGCAACTATAGACACAGGAAGATATAAAACAATTCTATCACCTCCCAAATCCTCCCATTCCTTTTTATAAACAACACATCACTGACTCCAGCTTCTGGTAACCATAAATTTGTTTCCATCTTTATAGTTTTTTTCTTTTCCCTAATGTAATAATACAAGTAGAATCATATGATATGTGTCTTTTTTCTCTACTTCGTTTTCATTATTTTAGCTTCAAAGATACTTTCAGTTTCTTAACTGCCCACTTTCCGTAAGTCTTTCAGTTCCTTGTAACTGTGCTTATGTCCCTATAGAGCCAGAACTCTATGTCTGTAAAGGGCTAGAACAGTAAGCCAGAGGAAAACAATTTGCATTTTATTTCTGGGACTGCCAACTTCATAACACATTTATCCTCTAGCCACATCTCCAGGGAATACTCCAAAACAGCATCCAGTCTCTTCTATACATACGGTTCAGAAAATCTGGAGAAAACTCCACACTCACACACTCCGATGTTATTTAAAACTAATAGCAATCTTACTTTTCTCTTATTTTATTTGTTATGGTTACTGCCATCTCCTATTTCCTTCAGAAACTGTTTTAAACATTCATCTTTCCTTCATTAATTTACCCACACTCCCTTCATGCTTGGCAGACAGTCTCACCTTCTGTTCCACAGAAGAAACATAAAGCATTAGATAAGTTCATCTAATGTCATTCTCTGTATTTCCAACCACTCTTCTGTCTTACTTCAGTCTATAATCAAGTTCAAATACTTAAAATATTGTTAAAAATTAGGTCCACCTTGGCCGGGCGCAGTGGCTCACGCCTGTAATCCCAGCACTTTGGGAGGCCGAGGTGGGTGGATCACGAGGTCAGGAGATCGAGACCACGGTGAAAACCCGTCTCTACTAGAAAATACAAAAAAAATTAGCCGGGCGTGGTGGCGGGCGCCTGTAGTCCCAGCTACTCTGGAGGCTGAGGCAGGAGAATGGCGTGAACCCGGGAGGCGGAGCTTGCAGTGAGCCGAGATCGCGCCACTGCACTCCAGCCTGGGCGACAGAGACTCCGTCTCGAATAAAAAAAAAAAAAAAATTAGGTCCACCCATGAAACTGTTGCTAAATGCAAGGAAGTTATTTCCCCTGACCAGAAAAGTTCTGGTAAAGAGATACAGGTGGAACCCTAATTTCAGTAGGCAGAGTGAATGGGTAATCTTTCCCACTCCTTATTTTTCATTTCTTTACATCTAATATAGAATGAAGGATCAACAACTTCTCTTTAACCAACAACTTATCCTTACTTCCATGTTGGCTGTAATATCCCTAAACTTGGAATATAAAAATTACATGAACAAATTTATCTGTCTTTGCGTTGGAGTAGTTTTCTTAAGTCACAGTGCACCTAGTTCAGGGTTTCTCAACAGAAGAACAATTGACATTTTGGACTGCATAATTCTTCATGTGTGGGCGCAGAAGAAATATGGTGAAACAAAGCCACAGAAAGGCTAAAGAACTTTCCCTAGCTTTTGGAAACCTTTAGTCACATTTAGTAAGGGGTGGCATGGTGATTTGAAGAGATGATTTTTATGTGTACAGTAAATTTATAAGCAGTTTTTTCCATTATTCCACCTCATTCTCCTATTTTACTATAGTTTGAATACTTTCACTGAAAAATGTACTTTAAATATCTGGCCAGAATGAGTCTCTGGAGATGGCTCGTGATTGATAGGGCCATGACAGAGATTAGGATCAGAGTGCAGTCTGAGGTTGTATTCCATAGAAGCACAGTCTCTCCTCTCCACCAACCAACTTCACATGCCAATTATGTAACTCATAACAGCTTAGTGACATGGTCCATACTCTTTTTCAAAATATAAGCAAATTAATATTAGTAAAGTAGTTGCTAAGAGACTCCCATTTGGCCTACGTGTCTGTTTTTGTACCACTATCATGTTGTTTTGGTTAATGTAGCCTTGCAATATAGTTTGAAGTTGGGTAGTATGATGCCTCCAGCATTTTTCTTTTTGCTTAGTATTGCTTTTGCTATTTGGGCTCTTTCTTGATTTCAAATGAATTTTAGAATATTTTTTCTAATTCTGTGAAAAACAATATTGGTAGTTTGATAGGAATAGCATTGAATGTGTATATTGCTTTGGACAGTATGGTCATTTTAACAATATAAATTCTTCCAATCCATGAGCATGGGTTTTTTTCCCCATTTATTTGTATCCTCTATGATTTCTTTCTTCAGTATTTTGTAGTTTTCCTCAAAGAAATCATTCACTGCTTTGGTTACATGGATTCCAATGTACTTTATTCTTTTTGTGGCTATTGTAAATCGGATTGTATTATTGATTTGGCATTCAGCTTCAGTGTTATTGGTATATAGAAATACTACTGATTTGTACATTGATTTTGTATCCTGAAACTTTACTGAAGTTTTTATCAGCTCTATAAGCCTTTTGGCAAAGTCTTTAAGGTTTTCTAGGTATAGAATCATATTGCCAGCAAGGAGATAATTTGACTTCCTCTTTTCCTATTTTGTTGCTTTTTATTTCTTTCTCTTGCCTGATTGTTCTGAGTAGGATTTCCAGTACTATGTTGAATAGGAATGGTGAGAGTTGGCATCCTTGGCCTGTTCCAGTTCTTAAGTGTAACACTTCCAGCTTTTGCCCATTCAGTATAATGTTGGCTGTGGGTTTGTCATAGTGGGCTCTTATTATCTTGAGGTATGTTTCTTCCATGCCTAGTATGTTGAGGATTTTTTTCATGAAGGGATGTTGGATTTTATCAAAACATTTTTTCTGCATTCATTGAGATGATTAAATGGTTTTGTTTTTAATTGTTTATGCAGCGAGTCATGTTTATTGATTTGCATGTGTTGAACCAACCTTGCGTACTGGTAGTGAAGCCTGCATGATAGTGGTGAATTAGCTTTTACATGTGCTGCTGGATTCCATCTGCTAGTATTTTAATGAGAAATTTTGCATCCATGTTCATCAGGGATATTTGTCTGTAATTTTCTCTTTTGTGATCGTGTCTTTACTAGATTTTTGTATCAGAGTGATGCTGGCTTCATAGAACGAGTCAGGGAGGAGTCCTCTTCCCCATTTTTAAAGAATATTTCAGTAGGATTGGTACCAGCTTTTCTTTGTACATCTGGTAGAATTTGGCTATGAATCCACCTGTTTCAGGGCCCTTTTTATTTGGTAGGTTTGTTTTTCAATTTCAGAACTCTATATTCATCTCTCCAGGGTTTTTATTTCTTCCTGGCTCAATCTTGGGGTGTTGTGACCTTCCAGGAATTTATTCATTTCCTCTAGAGTTTCTAGTTTGTGTGCATAGTGGTGTTCATAATAGTCTCTGAGGATTTTTTATATATCCGTGGGATTGGTTGTTATTTCACTTCTGCCATTTCTGATTGCACTTATTTAGATCTTCTCTATCTTTGTTGTTAATTTAGCTGGTGTCCTATTGATCTTGTTGACAAGAACCAGCTTTCGGTTATTACTTTGCATGTATTTTTGAGTCTCAATTTCATTCAATTCTCTAATGAATTTTGGTTATTTATTGTCTTCTAGCTTTGGGACTAGTTCTTGTTTTTCTAGTTCTCTAGGTGTGATGTTAGATTGTTAATTTGAGATCTTTCTAATTTCTTGATGTAGGTATTTAGTGATGTAAGCTTTCCCAACACTGCTTTATTGTGTCTCCATGTGCACGTATGTTTATAGCAGCACTACTCACAATAGCAAAGACTTGGAACCAACCCAAATGTCCATCAATGATAGACTGGATTAAGAAAATGTGGCACATATACACCATGGAATACTATGCAGCCATAAAAAATGATGAGTTCATGTCCTTTGTAGGGACATGGATGAAGCTGGAAACCATCATTCTCAGCAAACTAGCGCAAGGACAAAAAACCAAACACCACATGTTCTCACTCATAGGTGGGAATTGAACAATGAGAACACCTGGACACAGGAATGGGAACATCACACTCTAGGGCCTGTCGTGGGGTGGACGGAGGAGGCAGGGATAGCATTAGGAGGTATACCTAATGTAAATGATGAGTTAATGGGTGCAGCACACCAACATGGCACATGTATACATATGTAGCAAACCTGCACATTGTGCACATGTACCCTAGAACTTAAAGTATAATAAAAATATGTATATAAAAAATAAAAATAAAAAATAAAATAGTGTCTGTTTTTATTTATTTTAAATAATTTTCTAAATTTTTGCCTTAATTTTATTGTTTACCCAAAAGTTACTCAGAATAAAGTTATTTAATTTCCATGTAATTTTGTGGTTTTGAGAGAACTTACTGGTATTGATTTGTATTTTTATTCCACTGTGGCCCAAAAGTATAGTTTGTATGATTTTGAATTTTTTAACTTTATTGAGACTTGCCTTATGTCCAAGCATGTGGTCAATCTTAGCATATGTTCCATATGCAAATGAGAAGAATGTATATCCTGTGGTTGCTGGGTAGAGTGTTCTGTAGATGTCTATTATGTCCAATTGGTCAGGTGTCGAGTTTAACTCCAGGATTTCTTTGTTAGTTTTCTGCCTCGATGATCTAACTCTGTCAGTGGGATGTTGAAGTCACCCACTCTCATGGTGTGGTTAAGCATTTTTGTAGGTCTAGCAGTACTTGTTTTATGAATCTAGGTGCTCCAATTTTAGTTGCATATATATTCAGGATAGTTAAGCCATGTGGGTGGATCAAACCCTTTATCATTGCATAGAGCCCTTCTTTATCCTTTTTTTGACTGCTGTTGTTTTAAAGTCTATTTTATCTGAAATAATAATTGTAACCCCTGCTCTTTTTTGTCTTCTGTTTGGGTGATAGATCTTTCTCCTACCCTTTACCTTGAGTCTATCAGTGTCATTACGTGTGAGATGGGTCTCTTGAAGACAGCAGATGGGTGAGTCTTGTGTTTTATCCAACTTGCCACTCTGTGCCTTTGAAGTAGGGTGTTAAGACCATTCACATTCAAGTTTAATATCAATATGTGAGATTTTGATCATATCATAAAGTTGTTAGCTGGTTGCTTTGTAGTTTCTATTGTGTGGTTGCTATATAGGGTCTGTGGACTATGTAGTTAAGTGTGTTTTTGTAGTAGCAGTTATTATTCTTTCCATGTTTAGAAATCCATTATGGATCTCTTGTAAGGCTGGTTTAGTGGTAATGAATTCCTTTAGCTGTTGCTTATCTGAAAAATATTTTAGTTCTTGTTAACTTATGAAGCTTGGTGTGGTGATGTATGAAATTCTTGGTTGGAGTCTCTTTCCTTAAAAAATGCTAAATATAAGTCCCACATAAGATTTCTGCTGAGAAGGCCCCCATAAGTTTATAATGTTTCCTCTGTTTGCTGTTAGCCTGATGGGATTCCCTTTGTATGGGATCTAACCTTTTTTTCTAGCTGCCTTTAACGTTTTTTCTTTAGCATTGACCTTGGGCATTCTGGTCACCATATACCTTGGTGACGTTCATTTTATATAGGATCTGGCAGGTCTTCTCTGGATTTATTACATCTGTATGTCTACTTCTCTAGCTAGATAAAGGAAAATTTCTCAAATTATTCCCTTAAATATGTTTTCCATGTTTTTTACTTTTTCTTTTTCTCTCTCATTAATGCCAGTCATTCATAGGTTTTGCCATTTTACATAACCCATGTGTCTTGGAGACTTTGTTCCAAGAACTTTAAGAATTTTTAAATTTCTTTTTTCTTTGTTTTTGTCTGACTGGGTTAGTTTGAAAGACCAATCTTCAAACTCTGAAATTCTTTCTTCTGTTTGGTCTAGTCTATTGAGAAAGCATTCAATTGTATTTTGAAATTCCCTAAGTGAGTTTTATAGTTTTCATTGCTCTGACTGATTTCTTTTTAAGATGCTTGCATCTTCTTTTATTTCCTGGATTGCTTTACAGGTTTCTTTGTACTGATTTTTAACCTTATTTTGGATCTCATTGAGTTTCCCTGTGATCCATACTTTGAATTCCTCATCTGTCATCCTCTTGCCTCCATTTTGGTGAAGAACCTTTGCTGGAAACCTAGAGTCAGCCTTTGATGGTGTCAATCCATTCAGATTTTTAATGGTGGCAGAATTCTTGTGCTGGTTCCTTCTCATCTGGAGAGTGTTGTACTAGGTAGGGTCTTTGGGGTTGTTTCTATAGTCCTATGCACTTCTGTCAGCAGGTTTTGTGTTGAGCTGTGTGGTTTGACCTACGACTCAGAATATGGCATTTGCAGGTAAGAGTCAGCTGCCACACAAGTAGGTGGGAGCGGAGCTGACCTTTATTTACTGTGAGGTGCTCTCTGTTGTTTCAGGTGAAGGACTGGACAGTGGGGTGCCCAGTGTTCTGAGCTTCCTAATTTGTGAGGGTGGTGGGATATACCTGGGCAGAGCTGGAACCATGGCTTTCCCACGAATATCTCAATGACAGGTGCAGGCACCAGCCCTGATGGGTGTGGCTAGGAGAAGCTCCTGGTAAAATGTGCTGAGGTCTTCGTGAGCCCCCTCACTTCCGTGGTGAATCTTGACATGCTTTCTTAGAGAATTCACCTGAAGAGCTACTATTTACTTGCCACTTTCTTTTCTCTCTTTGAGAGTGGCATACTCTAGCTGCTTCCAGTCAGCCATCTTGAACCTCCATAACCAGTTTGAAGATGCAAATTGTGGTAGCAGCTGCAGTCAAGAGATATTAAAAATAAGTTATGGCCGGGCACGGTGGCTCACGCCTGTAATCCAACCACTTTGGGAGGCTGAGGCAGACAGATCAAAAGGTCAGGAGATCGAGACCATCCTGGCCAACATGGTGAAACACCATCTTTACTAAAAATTCAAAAATTAGCTGGGCGTAGTGGTGCGTGGTCCTGTAGTCCCAGCTACTCGGAAGGCTGAGGCAGGAGAATCACTTGAATCCGGGAGGCGGAGGTTGCAGTGAGCCGAGATCGCACCACTGCACTCTAGGCTGGTGACAGAGTGAGACTCCATCTCAACAAAAAAAAGGGATTCATTTATTCATTATCTTTTCTTTAGAATTAAGTTTAAGTTTTAAATACAGTATAAGAAATAGCTTTGGAAATAACTAAGGGTTCTACCCTAATTAAAATACATATAATTTAACTGGGTATGATGGCACATGCCAGCAGTCCTAGCTCCGCAGTATGCTGAGGTGGGAGGGTGAGCCCAGGAGTTTGAGGCTGTAGTGAACCATGATCACATCTGTGAATCACCACTGCACTCCAGCCTGGGCAACATAGCAAGACTATCTCTAAACAAACAAAACAAAATACACATCAGTATGTGAGTGTTGACGAGTCACTTGGTAATGAGTCTCATATTTCTGCATTTTTCTTTTTCATCTGTGAGTTCTAGAAAGAAGTAGGAAAAACCACTATATCAAACAGCCTCTTTGGACTTTATTCTAAACCATGTAAAATCTCACCAGCTTTCTTTGTGTGTCTCAGTAATTGATCTTAGAAATTATATCTGGAGGTGCAGGTTGAGGTGTCCAAAGAGGAAGGAGTGGCACTATTTTGGGAGCTTCCAGTCAACAATAAAGGACCAAGAATGTCCAGCACAGGAGTGGCCTCAGTGATTGAAGTGAGTGAATTCAGCTATAATTGAAGCTGGTAAGAGGGCCTTTTAAAAATTAAAAGTTGATTCAGTACAAGAAAGCAAGTTACTGCTGCTTACCATTCAGAGACTTACGGGTGCTTGCCTGCATTATAATAAAAGAACTCAATTATTGAGCAAGACCTATATTTATCTCTTCACTTTGGACAGCCTAATAAACTATTATTACAGTTTCTCTACTGACTTTCAAACGTTTTGAAGTTTGAAAGACACCTTTGCAATTAACACAGCATGAGCACAACCAGAACAGAGAACGCTGTTATAATGGGTCAAAATGACAGTCAAAATGGTCAGCTGAGGGGTCCCGTGAAACCCCATGGTGGCCCTAGAGGAGAGGCCACACAGACGCAGCAACAGATGAACCAGCTGAAAAACACCAACACAATAATAGCACTCAGCCGCAAGCGCAGAGTATGACCACCACTATTAAGCCTGGTGATAACTGGAAGAAGACTTTAAAACTCCTTCCAAAGGATCTAAGAATCAAAACGTTGGATGTGACCTCCACAAGAGGAAATTAATTTGAAGATTACTGTTTGAAGCGGGAGTTACTGATGAGAATTTTTGAAATGGGATGGAAAAAGCCATCTCCTTTTCAAGAAGAGAGCATTCCCATTGCTTTATCTGGTAGGGATATCTTAGCTAGAGCAAAAAATGGAACAGGCAAGAGCAGTGCCCATGACTTCCCCCACTTAAAAGGCTAGACCTGAAGAAGGACACTATACAAACAATGGTGATTGTTCCCACAGGAGGACCTGCTCTACAGGTCAGTCAAATTTGCATCCAGGTCAGCAAACACATGGGAGGAGTCAAAGTGATTACGACCACAGGAGGAACCAATTCAGGAGATGACGTACTGAGGCTTGATGATACAGTGCACATGGTGATTGCTGCCCCTGGGAGAATCCTGAATCTTATTAAGAAAGGAGTAGCAAAGTTCAGTCATGTCCAGGTGACAGTATTGGATGAGGCAGATAAGTTGCTGTCACAGGATTTTGTGCAGTTAATGGAAGATATTATTCTCATGCTACCTGAAGACAGGCAGATTTTACTGTATTCTGCTACTTTCCCTCTTAGTATACAGAAGTTCATGAATTCCCATTTGCAGAAACCCTGAGACTAACCTGATGGAAAAACTAACTCTGAAGGACATAACCTAGTATTACGCATATGTAACTGAGCACGAAAAAGTACACGGCCTCACCACGCTTTTCTCCAGGCTTCAGCTAAACCAGACGATCATTTTCTTTAACTGCTCTCAGCAAGTTGAATGGCCAGCCAAAATTTCTCAACTGGGTTATTTGTGTTTCTATATTCATGCTAAAATGAGGCAAGAATGTCAAAATTGTGTATTTTATTATTTCTGAAATGGCTTATTCTCATTTGCACTGAACTGTTTACCTGAGGTATTGATATACAAGCTGTGAATGTGGTAATAAACTTTGACTTTTCGAAGCTAGAAGAGACCTATCTCCGTCATATTGGAAGACCAGGTCACTTTGGCCATTTTGGCTTAGCCGTCAACTTGATCACATAGGGTGATCACTTCAACCTGAAAAGTATTGAGGAGCAGCTGGGAACAGAAACTAAACCTATTCCAAGCAACACTGACAAGAGCCTGCATGTGGCAGAATTCCACAGCAAGGCTGTAGAAAATGAGAAGCCTTAACAAGCACTCTTTGACAAACTGTGGAAGCCTTGTTTGGATCTATGACATGCCATTTTTTAGAGAGGGGTGCTCTTCTCTTTGTGGGTTTTTCATCTTTTATTTCAGAACTATGAAGACTTAAAAGAGTTCAGAATTTTTTTTTCTTTTTTTAACTGGTGAAGAGAAAAAACTGAAAAGAAGGAATATTCCTTTTTTTTGTTTCATCTGTTTGCACTGTATGCTAAGTGAACATTAGTTGCACTAACTGCTGGTTTTAAAAAAATGTTTTCTGGGGAAAGGGGACAGGAAAGGAAAAGAAAGAAGGGGAGAAACCCTAAAAAGAGAAGAATCTTAATGAACACAAAAGCTTGTCTATTATTTCAAAATTCTCCAACATCTGACTCTCAAGGACATTTCAACTTCTCCCTAGTCATCCATTTTTTTTAAGCCTGAAGAGCTTATTACTCATTTGTGTTAAATGCTGTATGCTCTGAGATAGTCAGAATATCATCTTTTAGACACAGATCAAAGAATCAACAATAGTACTCTTTCTTTCCTTTATTCTTTAAAAAATTTTTGTCTTTTCATTTTGGTTTTAGAGTGAAGTCTTTCTCTTTTCTTTCTACCCAATACTGAAGCCCAGAGCTGGTAGATGAAACTTATTAGTCAGTTAAACACCATTTTCTTTTTCTTTATATGGAGGAGTTGATATGCAGCTGCAGTTCATCCACACTGTAAACACATGTATTAAAAAAATCCCAGCAGGGCATGGTGGCTCATGCCTGTAATCCCAGCACTTTGGGAGGCCAAGGCAGATAGATTATCTGAAGTCAGGAGCTTGAGACCAGCCTGACCAACACAGTGAAACCCTGTCTTTACTAAAAATACAAAAAAATTAGCCGGGCGTGGTGGTGGGTGCCTGTAATCCCAGCTACTTGGGAGGCTGAGGCAAGAGAATTGCTTGAACCTGGGAGGTGGAAATTGCGGTGAACTGAGATCGTGCCATTGCACTCCAGCCTGGGCAACAGAGCAAGACTCCGTCTCAAAATAATAATAATTCCAAGTAAAAATTTATTCTGGTCTGAGTAGATAAAACATCAATGCTCCCAAAGGAAAAGCAGTCTATCATTGCAGGAGCCATATGACAAGACTTTGTGCTCTATAGCAAACACTAAAGACAAGTTTACGTACGTCTCCAGTAACAATATGGCACTTGACTTGTAGACATGTCAGAACCTTGACCCTATTTCTTTTGTGGCAGAGTGTGTTGCATTGAAAATTGAGTGTGTATACTTTTATAAACCTTGTAAATAAGTGTATATATATATATATATACATATATATGATGAAGGTTGATGGGATTAAGGGGATTAGAGTGATTATGGGAGCAGCTAAAGATGAAGGGGCTGAGTTTACTCAGCACTAAATTCTAGAAAGTACTTTGGCCTCTTGCTGTAGAAAGCAGGTTTCTGTGGTACCCTTTGTTAGGAAAGGGACACAGAAATCTGGGATGTCCTGTTTGCTCCCACACTGTCTCATCTAGTACCCCTGGAGGAGGCTTACCAGAGAGAGCAAGAAAGCGTCAAAAATTGATAATTCAAGATTTTTTTTTTTGAGAAGCTCTTTTATTTTGCTTCTTCACTCTTTCTAAAAGTTTAAGGAATTTTTCAAGCTCTCCAAAAGAGGGCAAAGATTAATCTACCTTGCACCTTGCAGTGTGGGGATTCTGTTGAGTGGTAGTATTGTTGAGTAGTACATGCATAAAGCACAGATTCGCATTTCATAGTATTAGCCAGTACCAGCTTTGGTAATGTGAGCAGTTCTGGAGCTTAATTTTCTATGGATCATCTGTAGTGTGTAAAGGTATTGCCTTCTGCCCACCTTAATACATAAAGTTTTGCAGGAATGGACAACCCCTGAGAGCTGTTTAACTTTCATACCACACAAAGCTGCTTACCATTCTCTTGTGTTATGACAGTAATTGTTATCTGTCGTTTTGTACTGTAAATTCCTGGCAAATGCTTTACAGTCAATAATGTTGCTTTAAATTGTTGCCCTCCCAACATGCTTGATGTTTGGCCTAATCTCCAGGCCGAAAGAGTGAGATGAATCAAAACCAGTGAACTTTTTTTTTAATGTTTTTGAATTCCCTTTTAACCCAGTGTACTAGGTCAATCAGAAGGCATCTGGGAGGAAGAAAGAAAGCAAAAAATAATTTTTAAAAAATTGATTCCCATATTCCATTGTTTTTTAAAAACCTAAAATATGTACATTTGTATTTAACTCATATGGACAAAGGAATTAATTATTTGAAGCTGCTTTTTTGACTCTGCCTACTTCTTTTATTTTTTTTTTTCCCAAGACAGAGTCTCACTGTGTCACCCAGGCTGGAGTGCAATGGCATGATCTCGGCTCAGTGCAACCTCTGCCTCCCGGGTTCAAGAGATTCTCCCTGCCTCAGCCTCCTGAGTAGCTGGGATTACAGGTGCCCACCACCACACCCAGCTAATTTTTGCCTACTTCTAAGCAAAACTATGTGACTCACCCACAATTCCTTGGAGATCAAAATCCTACAGATGCCTCCTGATAGCAAGAGCTGCACAGTACAAACCCAAAAAAGAGCAAGCTCATTTATTTGGAATCCAAGTCACGTATGTTCTGTCCAGTCAATGTTGGTTACTAAATACAGACCTTAATTCAGAAGTAACCTTTTTTTTTTGCATGAAGGGTTGGGAGAGGGAATTTAAACGGTATCAACTTTTGACCAAAAAGTCTTCTTCTTGTACTGACGCAGCACTCTTTCTCCTACACCTCTTGCAAGAGGGATCATTAATATAGAAGAAATGCAAGGAAAGAGTGTAAATGTAATTCTATATCTCGCTAGAGAACATGTGAGTGACCAATCAAAAGTTCAGTCTTCTTTTCCAGTCTTACACTGCTCTGCCTGGTGCTGTGTGCCTGTGGGTCCCTCTTAAAGTACAGACTTAAAATTGAAAGTATTGCTGAAGTATAACATCTAATGAGGAGTGGCACTTAAACTATCTGGGGCACCACTATTGGACACAGTGTTACAGAGGCAACTGTCCAGCTTTGTTGCTTGATTCCTGAATATAAATCATGAAATGGAAATATGCTCTAAGGACTTGGTCAAAGCCTGGTCTTTTCTTTTTTTTTGTCCCTCATATTAAGGAGGATTGTTACTACTGGAAAGTGTTTTCAGATTATTTCCAATATTGGAATGTGTTTTTTAAAGTAATGGTAATATTTTTTCCAGTGGTTCATTTGGATGATACCTAGTTCCTATTTTTAATATTAAAACTGTATTCAACTCATGGTTTAGCCTTTGGTTGCATCGTTGTGTAATGGGTTATGGACTGTTACACACCTTCCCACCTCTGGGCCTGTGTGTTTTCTCTCCCCGTATGTTCTGATGGGGTAGAAACTTTTTTGTCTTTCCCTTAGGAAAGGAATAAAGTTATTCTAAAATGATCTTTCACTGAAGTAAGGGAGAGGGAAACCTAAATATACCTCTAAATTATTTCAAGTTGGTCCCAGTATCATAAGATGGGTTGGCCTGAAATGGTAAGAGGGTGGGGTTGGTTGTCAGTATTTGTTTTCAGAATGAGGCGGGAGCATCTTTCCTTTGCCACGTGCTTTGTGCTTGACACCTTCATGCTTGATTAGAACAAGACAACTCAGCATAAAGCCTTGAGTGTAAATTGCTAGAATCAAAATATCTCATTCTGATGACTTAGTTTAACTGTTTTCTTTTTAATGGGGATGGGAGGAAATGTACTTTGCCCCAAAGGGAGAGTGTCTGCACTAAAAATGTAGAAACTCTTTGGAAGCTCATAACCTTATCAGACACTGCCTTTACCACACTCCTGACCTTCTAGATTAGTAACAAAAGAGATGAAATAAGTTCTTGGGAATTAAGCCATATTATCTTAATTTGAGAATTTTTTCAATGTTCTAGGTATCTTTAATTGTGTTATTGTGGAATTATTTTCTTGCCAAATACCTTTGTCAAGCAAAAATTACTGGTCTCATGAGAGCTGAAGTAACTCAGCTCTTTGGCGAACTTCAGTGGACTTTGGTGAGCTCATAGCTCTACTTTATGTCTTTAAAAATAGTTCTTTTTTAAAACTCTCAAATCTACTCTCAGATATTTTTAAACATATTGTTTCCTTAGAAGATTCAGGATTTTTTTATTTTACATCTTTCATACCGGAAGTCTGGACTATATGATAAAAATATTTCAATTTCATACTCTTCTAGCACCTGGAATTTGGAGCCCTTAAAAGCTTCATATAGAAGGGAAATAGTTTAGTAAGTTATGAGGTTTTGTCGTCCTTAGCATTGGTTCTCAAATTTTAGCAGACATTTGAGTTGCCTGAAGATCTTGTTAAAACATAAGGACCTAAGTCTAAGCCTCAAACTCATGAATTCTGATTCAGTAGGTCTGGAATGGCACTCATGAATTTGAATGCTTAACAAGCACCCAGGTACTGCTGCTGCTAGTCCAAGAGCCAAACTTGGAGAATCAATGCACTCTAAATCACATATTTCCAAAAAAGAAACAGAAATATTTAACCCTTTAAAAAATTAATGGATCTCTAATGCCAGACCTCCTGGAAAACTAGAAGTCAGTACTTAACATTTTTTTTATGCTACAAATTTGAACCTTTGTGTCAAAATTAGATTTAGAACAGCTATTTTGGTCATAAATTACGATCTCTAACAATCAGAAATATCTACTGAAATATTCAAAAACAAATCTAGCAACTATATCTGCAAATCTCATATGATAGCTAAATCCATTAATATGTATATTAAAATTTTTGCAACAACTTTGTAAGTACTTAGAAATAAAGGTAAGTCCATAATGTTGTTTTGTATTTTGGAGTTGTCTCACCATCTTGTATACACATTTTAGTATTTTTAATAATAATATAATTAGTTACAAAAAAATCCTCTGAAGCTATGTGGATATACATTATTTTTCTAAAGGCTACATAGCATTCTGCTCAGATAACAATTCACAATTTGCAGAAAAATTTTCTTTATTTATTTAACAAATATTTATTGATTGCCTATTGCATACCAGTCACTTTTCCAGTTTTTCATTATTATAAGCAGCATTAGTCAATGTTTTCTGTAATGATTATCACATTAACAAAACAGGTTAAATAGCTCTATTAATATTTTTTCTTAATTATGAATAACATAACAACTAAGTGATAGCATAATCATCTTTATAAATATTGCATTTTCTGCAGTTGATTTTTTCCTTAAAATAAAATTAAAGAATATAAGATTATTCAGTTTAAGTTTATTTCTAAAACTGTATGCATTTAAATATTGATAAATTCCTTTCTAAAATTATTGTAAAATATTATATTGCTTCCAGTATTGTTCTCCCTCAGTCTAGCCAACATGAGGAATTTATCATTTGTTATTTTTTATACTTAATAATAGAAGGCATACTGTATCATATATAAGTACATAACAACTACAGTCAGATTGCTTGGGTTTAATTCTAGTGCTACCATTTATCCTTTGTGAGGTGACTTTAGTCGCTTAATCTTTCTGCATCTGTAAAATGAGCATATTGAATAAATAATTCTGTAAAGTGCTTAGCAGAGTGACTCAAAAATAGACACTTAATGGTGCTACATATTATGTCCATTAATGTTTTATTTAAAATTTTATTACAAAGAAATCATAGACAACACAAACAAATGGAAACACATCCTATGCTCATGGATGGGTAGAATCAACATTTTGAAAATGACCATACTGCCAAAAGCAATCTACAAATTCAATGCAATTCCCATCAAAATACCCCCACCATTCTTCACAGAATTAGAAAAACAATTCTAAAATTGATATGGAACCAAAAAAGAGCCTGCATAGTCAAAGCAAGACTAAGCAAACAGAACAAATCTGGAGGCATCACATCATCCAACTTCAAACTATACTGTAAAGCCATAGTCACCAAAACAGCACAGTACTGATCTAAAAATAGGCACATAGACTAATGGAACAGAATAAATAACCCAAAAATAAAACCAAATACTTACAGCCAACTGATCTTCAACAAAGCAAAGAAAAACATGAAGTGGGGAAAAGACACCCTGTTCAACAAATGGTGCTGGGATAATTGGCAAGCCCCATGTAGGAAAATGAAAGTGGATCATCATCTCTCACCTTATACAAAAATCAACTGAAAATGAGTCAAATACTTAAATCTAAGACCTGAAACCATAAAAACTCATGACATCAGAAAAACCCTTCTAGATATTGGCTTAGGCAAAGATTTCATGACCAAGAACCCAAAAGCAAATGCGACAAAAACAAGGATAAACAGATAGGACTAAAAAGCTTCTGCACAGCAAATGAAATAATCAGCAGTTAACAGGCAACCTACAGAGTGGGAGAAAATATTCACAATCTATACATCTGACAAAGGACTAATATCCAGAATCTACGAAGAACCCAAACAAATCAGCAAGAAAAAACAAAGAATCCTATCAAAAAGTGGGCTAAGGACATGAATAGACAACTCTCAAAAGAAGATATATAAATGGCCGATAAGCATATGGAAAAATGCTCAACATCACTAATGATCAGGGAAATGTAAATCAAAACCACAGTGTGATACCACGTTACTCCTGCAAGAATGACCATAATCAAAAATTCAAAAAATAATAGATGTTGGCATGGATGTGGTGAAAAGGGAACACTTTAACACTGTTGGTGGGAATGTAAACTAGTACAACCATTATGGAAAACAATGTGGAGATTCCTTAAAGAACTAAAAGCAGATCTACCAGTTGATCTAGCAATCCCACTACTAGGTATCTACCCAGAGGAAAAGAAGTCATTATATGAAAAAGATTCCTTGCACACACATGTTTATAGCAGCACAATTTGCAACTGCAAAAATATGTAACCAGTCCAAATGCCCATCAATCAATGAGTGGATAAAGAACATGTGGGAGATGTATACATATACACCATGGAGTACTATTCAGCCATTAAAAGGAACAAAATAATGGCATTCACAGCAAGCAAGATGGAATTGGAGACCATTATTCTAAGTGCAGTAACTCAGGAATGGAAAACCAAACATCGCATGTTCTCATTCATAAGTGGGAGCTAAGCTATGAGGATGCAAAGGCCTAAGAATGACACAGTGGATTTTGAGGACTCAGGGGAAAGGGTGGGAGCATGGTGAGGGATAAAATACTACACATTGGGTGTTGGGTACAGTGTACACTGCTTGGGTGATGAGTTTACCAAAATCTCAGAAATCACCACTAAAGACCTTATTCATGTAACCAAACACCATCTGTTCCCCAAAAACCCACTGAAATAACAAATAAATTTAAAAAATTGTTTAATAGCAGGGGATTTAATATCTTTAAGTAGAACATCAACCAATAAATGTGGAAGAGATGGTAGACTTAGAAAATCACCATTTTGCTACAATTGTAATAAAAATTATAAGCAAAAATTTAAGCAAAAATTATCAGTGAATACTTAAATGAGTAGGTCAAAGTTTGGGGAATAAAGAATATTTATGTATTGTCAAAGTACCTCTCCACAAATTACTCATAAATTACTAAGGGGAAAATAGTAAATTTATAATGGAGAAACCTGGCAGAACCATTTTAGCCAACTGATTATAGCCAATATCACCAGTAATGGGACAGATCAACATCATGTGCCTTCCGATGTAATGTGCTGAGAAGACAATCTCATGTCTGTTTTCCTGTATGACATTTATGACCTAGATCTAATCAGAGGAAATATCAGACCCAAACTGAGTGACATTCTACAAAATAACAGGAACTCCAAGCTGCCAATGTTATAAGAGAAAAGACTGAGGAGCTAATCCAGATTAAAAGACCCTCAAGGGACATGACCACTAAGTGAAATTTTTATTCCTGAGTTGAATTTTAGACCAGGAAATAAAATCAATATAGGATATCATTTGGATAATGGATTAAATTTGAATATTGGCTCTAGATGACATAATATTATTGTATAAAAGGTATTTTTTTATATTGGTCATTTCACTAGTTATGCAAGAGAATGTCTGTTCTTAGGAAATACACATTGTTCAAAAGGTTAAAAAAAAGTTTATTAAAAGAGTAAATGATAAAGCAACTAGGGCAAAAATGTTAATAATTTGTGAATCTGGGTAAAGGATATATGAGTATTATTCATTCTATTCTGATAATCTCTATGTAAACTTGAAATTATGTCAAAATAAAATGCTTAAAAATAAATAAATAAATAAAATTTTATTACACAAAATTGTCCAGGAAATAGGGAAGAAGAAACACTTCCAATCTGTCTTATGAGGCCAGTATCAACTTGGTAACAAAATTAAACGAAGACATTATACACACACACACACACACACACAGACATATACACAGATGAAAAATAACTTTAACCATTCCAATAGATACAGCAAAACATTTGAAAAAATTTAACATTTACTAAAGATAAAATCGCTGAATTACTGAGCATACTCAGATGAAAAGGGAATGTTTGATCTGATGAAAAGACTCTACATAAAAGCTACAGTATATATCATACTTGATGAAATACTTTAAATTTCCACTATAGGTTAAGAAATAAGATAAGAATGACTACTATCAATATTTCTGCTCAGTAGCCCAATAGAGCCAGGAAAACGACAAAGAAGGTATAAAATTTGAAAATAGATGATGTGGTTGGGTACATAAAGATTTGGAAAGGAAATATACCCAAACTATTAGAATTAAATAGTAAACTAAATAAAATACAAAGGCCATAAAATTTTAGTAGCATCAAAAGGCTCCCCATATTTAGGAACAAATTTAATTAAATATTGGCAAAATCTCTACATTGAAAACTACAAACGATTGCTAAAAAAAATTTTAAATAGACAAATAAATCAAGGAATATTACATTTTTATAAAGTGGAAGTTTCAATATTGCTAAGAAGTCAATTCTTCCCAAATTTATCTTTAAATTCATTGTGATTCTCAGTAAAATGCAAGCAGGTTTTTGGCTTTATGGAAATTCACAAAATGATTCTATTAATATCTAAATGCATGCAACCAAAAGCCACAATGACATGAAGAAAAACCAAGCTGGAGAATTCATACCACTGGATATCAAAACTTACAAAGCTATGATAACTAACTAGATCTATGGCATAGAATCAAGTATCAAGAAATATAACATCACCATATATAAACATCACCAAATTTATGACAAATATGCTAAACTGATTTTAATGATAATTTTAGCCATAAATACTTACATTAAAAAAGAAAAAAATAAATATTAACTAGCTAAGTCTCTAATGTGAAAAATTACAAATACAAAATGGAAAAATTTCAAAATAAGTGGAAGAAATGATACAGTGTTACGATAAGAGCAAGAGTTATTGAAATTAAGAACAATAGAGGGAAAGATACTAAAATGTCAAATTTCTGGCAAAATCTTTTAAGAATAATAGCTGATAATGCACAAATTAATAATATTACGGATTGAAAGGAAACACAACTTCAGGTAACCGCAAAAATAAGATAAAAGAATAAATTATGAAACGTTATGCCAATAGGTTTGAAAAAATAGTGAATATAATTTAGTAACGGTGAAGAACAATTTAAAAAAATATACTGGCTTCCTTGCTATTAATTACACATTCTAAGAATGCTCCTGTCTCTGGACTTTGCATTGGTTTCTCTGCTTGGAATGTTTTTCCTCAGATACTCAATTAGCTAACTGTATTTAAGCTTTATTTTTACATGTGGTGCTGTTAGTGAAAACTTTACAATATAAAATAGTTTGTTTCCTGCACTATGTCACTTGCCTTGCTTTCTTTACCTCTGTAATGTGTGTTGCCATCTAACCTGGTTCATGCTTACATGTTTATTTGTTAGTGATTTCTCTACCACTATAGATTGTACTTCATGAATATGAAAACTTTGTCTAATTCATCACTTCTGGATTTTCAGTTGGAGTTCCAATAAATTCACATGAATAAATGATGAATAAAAGAATTAAAACTGTATGATGGTCTTAATAGACATAAGAAAAAGAAACATTGCATACAAGTCAGCATATATTTATGATGAAAAGTTTAGCAGACCTGAAATAAGAAGGGACTTCGTCAATTTAATAAAGGCTCCTGGGGTAGATTAGTACTTCAATGGGCTCAATGAACCATGCCCTCAGTACTCACCTTTGTTTCACAATGACTTACTCCACAGTTGGCCATGTGATAAATTTGACCAATGTGACAGATCTAAGCAGAGGCTTGATAAATGGTTGCACCTGTGGCTTATATTCTTCAAACACCTGTTCTTCAGATTATCCTTGGAACCTAGCCATCATTTTGTGAGGAGCCCAACCTAGCCATGTAGAAAGGTCATACGGAGAACCATATGGAGGACCAGCCAACAGCTCTAGCTGGACTTCTAGGCAAAACCTAATACTAATTTTATTGGAACAGTGGCAAGCTATCTTTACCAAGCTCTGCTAAAGTAAATAAGTTAAATAGTTATTGTTTGAAGTCACTGTTTTGGGGCGTCTCCTTATACAAAAATAGATAAATGAAACACTTGTCCATCTAAAACCTAGGTCAAAACACGTACTCAGTGAGAACAAGACATGACTGCCACTTGTTATCACTTTAATTCCACACTGTTTTGATTGTTTTAGCTAGTGCATTAAGATAAAGAAAATTTATAGGAACTAGAATGGAAGTTTAAAAACTTTCCTTAATTATAGGAGCTATATTTCCCTACTTAAAAAATCCCTGGCCAGGCTCAGTGGCTCACGCCTGTAATCCCAGCACTTTGGGAGGCCAAGGCGGGTGGATTACGAGGTCAGGAGATCGAGACCATCCTGGCTAACACAGTGAAACCCCGTCTCTACTAAAAATACAAAAAAATTAGCCGGGCGTGGTGGCAGGCGCCTGTGGTCCCAGCTACTCTGGAGGCTGAGGCAGGAGAATGGCATGAACCTGGAAGGCGGAGCTTGCAGTGAGCTGAGATCGCACCACTGCACTCCAGCCTGGGCCACAGAGTGAGACTCCCTCTCGAAAAAAAAAAAAAAAAAAATCCCTAAGAATCTGCAAATAAAACATTAGAAAAATGAGATAATTTAGAAAATCCCTTGGCCCAGGTATCAAATTTATTTCTATATACCAGCAACAAAGAGTAAAATGTAGTTTGGAAAATATAATTTTGATAACTACCAAAGTAATAATGTCCAGATGTAAATCTAATAGAACACAGAATATTATAAAACTTTACTGAAATACATTAGAGAAGATCTAAATAAACATGGATATTTACCTTGATAATGGTTGAGGAGTTATCTTCAGTAACTTTATTTTTTTGCTAACATATAGAGTCAATGAAATTTTAATTAAAAGATACTTTTAATTTATAAAAAAATTTATTGCACCAATTCTCACATTTATGCAAAGGGGGAAGAGTGCAAGATAACAAAAACAAAAAGTAAAAAAACAGGAATAAAATTCAGAGATTTGTTCTAATAGCAAGATTTACAATGTATAGGAAATAAGACAGTATAGTGTTAGCACAGGAACAGACAGGTAGATGAATAGACAAAAAGAGAGGACACCAAAGAGATCTGTGTATATATATATATATATATACACACACACACAGACAAACACACACACACATTGCAAGTCAGTAAATGGCACTGGGGCAATTGGTTTTCCACATTAAGAAAAGAAAAATAAATAGATTGAAATATTTCTCACTATGAGTGTATCTAAAAATGAGTTTCAGGTGGATTAAAGATTGAAATATTAAAATCAAAGCTGTAAAACTTCTTAAAGTACCTATAAAGTGATTTTCATGCGCGTCCATGTGAAGAGACCACCAAACAGGCTTTGTGTGAGCAATAAAGCTTTTAATCACCTGGGTGCAGGCGGGCTGAGTCTGAAAAGAGAGTCAGCGAAGAGAGATAAGGGTAGGGCCGTTTTATAGGATTTGGGTAGGTAAAGGAAAATTACAGTCAAAGGGGGTTTGTTCTCTGGCGGGCAGGAGTGGGGGTCGCAAGGTGCTCAGTATGGGTGATTTTTGAGCCAGGATGAGCCAGGAAAAGGACTTTCACAAGGTAATGTCATCACTTAAGGCAAGGACAGGCCATTTACACTTCTTTTGTGGTGGAATGTCATCAGTTAAGGTGGGGCAGGGCATGCTCACTTCTTTTGTGATTCTTCACTTACTTCAGGCCATCTGGGCGTATACGTGCAAGTCACAGGGGATGCGATGGCTTGGCTTGGGCTCAGAGGCCTGACAGTGATTATCTTTATGTCCTTAGGAGTGGAAAACATTCCTTAACAAAAGAACTAAAAAAGACTTTAGCATAAAGAGAAAGACTTATTTTCATAATTCCGCAATCTAAAATTAGAGCATCTTCACATCAAAGGAAACCACAGAATGAATGAAAAATCAGGCTACAGAAGGGAAAGGGATATCTGCCACTTCTATTAAGTGGCACAGTTTAGTATTCTAAAGAGACACATAATTCCCTTAAAAATAAGAAAAAGAAAATGGCCAAAATGGAAATGAGCAAAAGTGTGCAAACAAATCCAAATGCCTAGTAAACACATAAACAAAAATGTCTAATAAGATAGAAAAAGCAAATTAAAAGTAGAGTGTGATGTATCTGTCAGTATCCTTAGAGTAGTAACTCGTTGGATAAGTATGTAAAGCTCTGAGAGCTCATATACAAGGTTGGTAAGGGTGTAAATTGCTAAAACTACTTTGAAGAACGATTTCACATTATATCGGGAAGTTTTAGATGTCAAAGGGAAAAACATAATTTTTCAGAAATTTATAGTGGATACCTTTTAGAAACAGGGAAGTAGGAAAAGGAGCCTGGAGCTGTGCATAAAGGGAAATAAAATATGCTCATAAAGAATTATGCCTTTAAAAGTTATTGGACTCAAATCTTATGAACTATTAATGGTTATTGCTTCAACCATTATCATGAAGTATGAATTTCAGTTGCAATGTTTTTTGTAATCTTCCTTCTGAGGGTAAAAATCAAACAAAGAGTTACAAAAGTAGGGATTCTGTTTATAATGCTGTGACTTTTGGTCTCAAGTTGTGTCATGTTTCTTTAGGGAAAGGCTGGAATTCCTTCCCTTTCCTTTCTTATTCTTTCATTTTCTTTTCTTTCAGTTATTTATTTCTTTCCTTTTCTTTCTTTTCTTTCCATCCCATTCCTTTCCTTTTCTTTTCCTATCTCTCTCTGTAAACATGTAAGAATACATGCATATTCACTGCACTACTCTGGTAGTGTCTTACTGATATATTCCTGTCCATTTATAAATCAAAATAGAAAGCTGCTATAATTTAACAACATGGACAGCATTGAAAGGTATGGATAATAGGACAATTTTAACTCATGTGTTGATGTGATAATATTATCTCATAGAATGTCAACTCAAGAAAGATATAAGACATGGCATAATGTGTGTAAGTGCATATTTGTGTCCATGTTAGTATTGAAAAGTTATCATATTAAAAATGAACAAAGGGAAAAAGTGCATGAGGTGCCAGGAGTCTAGGAGAAACCAGGAATAAGCTTCCAGGTGTTCTCTTCCAGTGAGTTACATTGATGTGCTTAATTGTGCCATCAATGGTATGATAACACATGCAGAATAATGTCAACCAGGAAGTTCACTCAAATTTGATGTAGAGGGTTTTTATGGGGGATCAGTCAGGTAGGCATACTGCACCTGTGTGACTGACCTCAGCTATTCAGACCCCAGCCCACCAGAGCAAAAATAGGCACCATAAATCACCTTGTTAGCATAATCTATCTGATCAAATTTATATTGTGTGACCCAATAAAACAAATTATTAAAAAAAAAAACCATTTTATTAGGCACGATATTCCAAGAACTTAGAGCTCCTCTTCCAGGAGCCTGCCAAGGGCCAGTCCTGAATATAGGCCTTTCTTGGGAATATACAGGGTTGTGCAACACAGACATGAAAAGTTAACTCTTTTCTGCATAATGGTTGACTGATATATTTTGATATATCAGATGTGATAGGTCTTTTACAACTGAAAAAAAGAGAAGCAAAACTATATTCATAAAATAATATCGAATTTTTCCTTAAAATACCATAGTGGTAAAGAATGAAAACTTGGGGGCCAAACTGCCTTGAGTTTGAGTCCCAGGTTAGCTAGTAGTTTGCTAGTGACTGTAGATAAGTTGATTAGGGACCTGTGCCTTAATTTCCTTATCTTTAAAATAGGAATATCAATATTATTTGCCTCACAAGATTTATTGTGAAGGTTGAACACAATAATACCTTTGAAGACTAGAATAATCCTTGGCATAAGTAGTACTTATTAAATGTCATTATTATTATTATAGTTTTATTATACACTAGCACAGGCATAAGAAAGTAGATCTAGAGATATGAGCAAAAAGTGTTCCAAAAAGCTAAAAGCGAAAAAAAAAAAAAAACCACCTCAAGCTATTTAGGCTATTTTATAAAGAGAGAAGTGTTATGATTTTGTAAGATAGTAACATTAGGGGAAACAAGGTGAGGGATAAAAGAGAAGCTTCCGTATTGTTTTTACAAATTTTTTATAGGTTTAAAATTTCTCCAAAGTTTAAAAGTGAGGTAACATTGTATTCTATTTGAGTAGTAAGTATTAGAAAGCAGGGTAGTGCCAAGAATTGGGACAGCTGAGGAAATGACAGGAACACGTCTGCCCCGCTGGTAGGAGTGGAGCGTCATGGAAGCATTCTGGAGCACATTCTGGGTATAAAAATTCAAATTAAGTCTCTCATATATTGGACCTGAGCAATTTTGCTTCCAGGTATATATCCTAAATAAATCCTTACACAGGTCCATAACAACACTTGTTTGGCATAATTTATGGTAATGGGGAATTAGAAGCAACCCAGATGTCCATCAATGGGAGAGCAGATTTGCAAAGGTTGAGGATGTACAACATCAAAAAACATGCAGTTTTTAGAAAAAATGGGCTACATATAGACATTGTAACATGATAGCTCTTAAAAGTAGTGTGCTGAGTGAAAAAAAGTAAGAAACTGAATAAGATTATAATGTAATACTATTTTATAGAATAAAATATCCTAAAACAACAATACTAATAGAAATTAAGAGCCCATAAAAAGTTACACATGAAACTTATAATAATTGTTTTCTTTAGGGGGAATGGTAGTAGAAACAGACAGGAAAGAAATGTTACAAATAAATTAATGTAAGATGAGAGAGATTGTGTACATATTAATGAGGACAGGGTGCCATGAACTGATAAATGTAATGAACTCAACCTTCGGCACTTGAGATCCCACCACATAATAAAAGGAAAAAAAAATAATATATGCAATTTTGTCTATATATATATCAAAATTAAAATAGTGATAACCTCTAGGAATCACTATTAAAGAGGAAATTCTCATTTTAATGTTATTTCTACAACATTTGAAACAATTTAAGGAGCACGATGTGTAATTTTTGTATTCAAAACTTAAAATGTGAATAATTAGTAATAAATTTAACAAAGGAACAACACTGCCTCACTGAAAGCCATGTAACGTTACTGAAAGAAATTAAAGACCTAAAAAATGGGAAGCTACATTGTGTTTATGAATTAAATGACTCAATATTAAGATTTCTATTTTCTCAGAAATGATCTATAGATTTGATGCAATCCTAATAAAAATGCCAGCATGCTTCTTTTTAGTACGAATTAACAAGCTAATTCTAAAGTGTAAATGGAAATGCAAAAGACTTGGAAAATCAAAGCCTAGAAAATCAAAAGATTAGAGGCATTAAACTACCTGACTTGAAGAATTGTTATAAAGGGCAGGGCGTGGTGGCTCACGCCTGTAATCCCAGCACTTTGGGAGACCGAGGTGGGCGGATCACGACGTCAGGAGATCGAGACCATCCTGGCTAACACGGTGAAACGCCGTCTCTACTAAAAATATGAAAAAATTAGCCAGGCGTGGTGGTGGGTGCCTGTAGTCCCAGCTACTTAGGAGGCTGAGGCAGGAGAACGGCGTGAACTTGGGAGGCAGAGCTTGCAGTGAGCCGAGATGGTGCCACTGCACTCCAGCCTGGGCAACAGAGCGAGACTCCGTCTCAAAAAAAAGAATTGTTATAAAGTTGCTGAAATCAGTATGGTATGGTATTAGTTAAAAATAAACACATAGATCAATGAAAAAGAATAGTAAGTCCATATATTGACAAGGTGCTAAGGCAAATCAATGGGGGAAAAATAATGTCTTTTCAGTAAATCACACTAAAAACTATATATCTGTATAGAAAAAGAATGAGCATTAACACTCACTTTATACTACACTCAAAAATTAACTCAGTAAGGACCACAGACTTAATTAAGTATAGAAGCTAAAACTATTCATTTTCTAAACGGTCACATAGAAAAATATCTTTATAATTTTAGGTCGGGCACGGTGGCTCATGCCTGTAATCCCAGCATATTAGGAGGCCAAGGCAGGTGGATCATTTGAGGTGAGGAGTTCAAAACCAGCCTGGCCAACATAGTGAAAAAGAAAGAAAGAAAATGAGCCAGCATAGTGGCACACACTTGTAATCTCAGCTACTTGAGAGGCTGAGGCACGAGAATTGCTTTAACCAGGAGGCGGAGGTTGCAGTGAGCCAAGATTGCACCACTGCACTCCAGCCTGGGTGACAGACTGAGACCCTGTCTCAAAAGAAAAAAACCTTTGTAATTTTAAAGAAGGTATTTTTGGAAGATAGGACACCAAACATGAATTATAAAACACAAAGTTGATAGATCAAACTACGTCAAAATTTTTAAAGTTTTACCCTCCAAAAGAACCTGATGGAAAAAAAAGACAATCACAGGAGATTAGAAAAAACATGTGTAATACACATATCAGACAAAAGATTTTTATCCAGTATATATACATATATACACACATATGTAAATGTCTTCATAATAGAAAGATTAACAAGTTGTTTTAAAAATGGGCCAAGTGTTTGAGCAAACACTTCACAAATGAAGACACACAAGTAACTAATGAGTCCATGAAAAGATGTTCAACCTTGTTGAACAGGGCAATACAAAATAAACTCATCGATATATATCACCATGAATGTGTTTAAAAAGCTAAAAGTTTTTCAAAACACCTGACAAGGTAGCCAGGATGGTCTTGATCTCCTGACCTCGTCATCCGCCCACCCCGGCCTCCCAAAGTGCTGGGATTACAGGCATGAGCCACCACGCCCGGCCCTTTATAACAATTCTTGATTATCTAGGGAATATAGTATGGAACAACTACTTTAGAAATCAGTGTGGGTGGCTGGAAAGATGGTGGAATAGAAACAGCTTCGGTCTGCAGCTCGCACTGGGATCAATGCAGAAGCCAGATGATTTCTGCATTTGTAACTGAGATACCCGGCTAATCTCACTGGGACTGGTTAGACAGTGGGTGGAGCCCACGGAGGGCTAGCCAAAGCAGGGTGGGGCATCGCCTCACCCTGGGAAACGCAAGGGTTCAGACAACTCCCTCCCCTAGCCAAGGGAAGCCATGAGGGACTGAGCTGTGAGGAACAGTGCATTCCAGCCCAGATACTATGCTTTTCCCACGGATTTCGCAAACCACAGAACAGTAGATTCCCTAGGGTGCCTACGTTACTGGGGTCCTGGGTTTCAAGCACAAAACTGGGCGGCTGTTTGGGCAGAGACTGAGCTAGCTGCAGGAGTACAGCTAAGGCAGTGTTTAAAGGGAAATTTATAGCACTAAATGCCCACAGGAGAAAGCAGGAAAGATCTAAAATCGACACCCTAATATCGCAATTAAAAGAACTAGAGAAGCAAGAGAAAACAAATTCAAAAGCTAGCAGAAGACAAGAAATAACTAAGATCAGAGCAGAAATGAAGGAGATAGAGACACAAAAAAAATTCAAAAAATCAATGAATCCAGGAGCTGGTTTTTTTGAAATAATTAACAAAGTAGACTGCTAGCCAGACTAATAAAGAAGACAAGAGAGAGAAATCAAATAGACACTATAAAAACGATAAATGGAATATCACTGCTGATCCCACAGAAATAGAAACTACCATCAGGGAATACTATAAACATCTCTATGCAAATAAACTAGAAAATCTAGAAAAAATGGATAAATGCCTGGACACATAAACCCTCCCAAGACTAAACCAGGAAGAAGTCTAATGCCTGAATAGACCAATAACAAGTTCTGAAATTGAGGCAGTAATTAATAGCCTACCAACCAAGAAAAGCCCAGAACCAGACAGATTCACAGCCGAATTCTACCACAAGTACAAAAAGGAGCTGGTACCATTCCTTCTGAAAATATTCCAAACAATAGAAAAAGAGGGAATACTCCATAACTCATTTTATGAGGCCAGCATCAACCTGATACCAAAACCTGGCAGAGACACAACAAAAAAAGAAAATTTCAGGCCAATATCCCTGATGAACATTGATGTGAAAATCCTCAATAAAGTACTGGCAAACTGAATCCAGCAGCACATCAAAAAGCTCATCTACCATGATCAAGTCAGCTTCATCCCTGGGATGCAAAGCTGATTCAAATATGCAAATCAATAAATGGAATCTAGCACATAAACAGAACCAATGACAAAAACCACATGGTTATCTCAATAGATGCAGAAAAGGCCTTCGACAAAATTCAACAACACTTCATGCTAAAAACTCTCAATAAACTAGATATTGATGGAATGTATTTCAAAATAATAAAAGCTATCTATGACAAATCCACAGCCAATATCATACTGAATGGGCAAAAGCTGGAAGCATTTCCTGAGAAAACTGTCACAAGACAAGGATGTCCTCTCTCACCACTCTTATTCAACATAGTGTTGGAAGTTCTGGCCAGGGCAATCAGGCAAGAGAAAAAAATAAAAGGTATTCGAATAGAAAGAGAGGAATTCAAATTGTCTCTGTTTGCAGATGACATGATTCTATACTTAGAAAACCCCATCGTCTCAGCCCAAAATCTCCTTAAGCTTATAAGCAATTTCAGCAAAGTCTCAGGATACAAAATAAATGTGAAAAAACCGCAAACATTCCTATATACCAATAATAAAAAAAACAGAGAGCCAAATCATGAGTGAACTCCCATTCATAATTGCTACAAAGAGAATAAAATACCCAGGAATACAACTTACAAGGCATGTGAAGGACCTCTTCAAGGAGAACTACAAACCACTGCTCAAGGAGAGAGGGCACAAACAAATGGAAAAAGATTCCATCCTCATGGGTAGGAAGAATCAATATCATGAAAATGACCATAACGCCCAAAGTAATTTATAGATTCAATGCTATCCCCATCAAGCTACCATTGACTTTCTTCACAGAATAGGAAAAAACTACTTTAAATTTCATATGGAACCAAACAAGAGCCCACATAACCAAGACAATCCTAAGCAAAAAGAACAAAGCTGGAAGCATCATGCTACCTGACTTTAAAGTATGCTACAAGGCTACAGTAACCAAACAGCATGTTACTGGTACCAAAACAGATATATAGACCAATAGAACAGAACAGAGGCCTCAGAAATAATGCCACACATCTACAACCATCTGATCTTTGACAAACTTGACAAAAACAAGCAATGGGGAAATAATTCCCTATTTAATAAATGCTGTTGAGAAAACTAGCTAGCCATATGCAGAAAACTGAAACTGGACTCTTTCCTTACACCTTATACAAAAATTAACTCAAGATGGATTAAAGACTTAAATGTAAGACCTAAAACCATAAAAACCCAAAAAGAAAACCTAGGCAATACCATTCAGGATATAGGCATGGGCAGAGACTTCATGACTAAAACATCAAAAGCAATGACAACAAAAGCCAAAATTGACAAATGGGATCAAATTAAACGAAAGAGCTTCTGCACAGCAAAAGAAACCATCAGCAGAGTGAATAGGCAACCTACAGAATGGGAGAAAATTTTTGTAATCTATCCATCTGACAAAGAGCTAATATCCAGAATCTACAAAGAATTTAAACAAATTTACAAGAAAAAAACAAACAACCCCATCAAAATGTAGGCAAAGAATGTGAACAGACACTTTTGGGATTCTCCAGGTTCAAGCCATTCTCCTGCCTCAGCCTCCTGAGTAGCTGGGATTACAGGTGCATGGCACCACGTCCAGCTAATTTTTTGTATTTTTAGTTGAGATGGAGTTTCACTATGTTAGCCAGGATGGTCTCAATCTCCTGACCTCTTGATCTGCCCGCTGTGTCCCCCTAAAATGCTGGGATTACAGGCATGAGCCAACACCCCGGCCTGACAGACACTTTTTAAAAGAAGACATTTATGTGGCCAACAAACATATGAAAAAAAGCTCATCATCACTGGTCATCAGAGAAATGTGAATCAAAACCATAATGAGATACCATCTCACGTCAGTTGGAAAGGCTATCATTAAAAAGGCAGGAAACAACAGATGCTAGAGAGGATGTGGAGAAATAGGAACACTTTTACACTGTTGGTGGGAGTGTAAATTAGTTCAACCATTGTGGAAACAGTGTGGCGATTCCTCAAGGATCTAGAACCAGAAATACCATTTGACCCAGCAATCCCTTTACAGGGTATATACCCAGAGGATTATAAATCATTCTACTATAAAGACACATGCACACATATGTTTATTGTGGCACTGTTCACAATAACAAAGACTTGAAACCAACCCAAATGCCCTCAATAATACACTGGATAAAGAAAAGATGGCACATATATACCTATGGAATACTATGGAATACTATGCAGCCATAAAAAAGATGATTTCATGTCCTTTGCAGGGACATGGATGAAGCTGGAAACCATCATTCTCAGCAAACTAACACAAGAACAGAAAACCAAACATTGCATGTTCTCACTCATAAATGGGAGCTGAACAATGAGAACACATGGACACAGGTAGGGGAACATCACACACTGGGGCCTGTTTGGGGGTGAGGGGGTAGAGGAGGAATAGCATTAGGAGAAATACCTAATGTAAATACCTAATGTATTTACATTAGGAGAAATACCTAATGTAAATGTCAGGAAGCAAACCACCATGGCACGTGTATACCCCATGTAACAAACCTGCAAATTCTGCACATGTACCCCAGAACTTAAAGTATATATATAAAAAAAAAAACAACAAAATCTCATGTGGAAGATTAAAGAAAAAAAAACTCACTAAGGTATATACATGTGTAGATATTATAATCATTAATTCAAAAAAGTCCTATAAAAACATTCCCCATTACTGAGCAATTGCTCATTCCCTTTGTCATTAAAACATGTACTTTGATTTACTTCAAAACTGAGGGGACTAGTCCAGTTTTGTTCTCTTGTAAATTATGAGTCTTTCTTGAAGAAATCTGCAGCATTACACAAAATTGAATCAGATATTCAGATTCACAAGATTTATGCCTCCTTATCTCACACATTCATAAGTTGGATCTCTTCATTTGCAGTTTATCTATATTCTGTTTCATGGAACTAGGGAGCATCCCCTGCCTAACTCTGTAAAACCAATTTGTCAAACTCTTGTACAGATCAGAAAAGTAAAGGAATTAATATAAATACCTCCAGTAATAGGGATGCACAAGGGTGATGACAATTTTATTAATAGATTATAGTAGTATATGCTTATATTTATAGATTATACACATCACACACACACACATAACCATACACACTCACATGTGGGTAATAACGCATTTGCCATCAGTAAGGAACATAAATGACCTTATTGTTTGAGTCAGACAAATATTAATTTGAATCACAGCTTAACTACTATTTATTTGCGAAATCTCAGGAAAATTAATTAATCCTTCCTAAATTTATTGTTCCTATTGGCAAAATGGGGACAATATGGCATAGCTAGAAGAGTTGTTTTCTTGAGTCAAAAGAAAAAAATATATATAAAGCAATTGATACTTACTAGGGGCTGAATAAATTGTTGAAATCACCACTGTAATAATAGTAAAAGAACTTAATATGAATACTTAATATGGATAGAAAACTAGGAGGCCCACTGGAAATACCATATATGCACCATCATATTAACCCAGTTAGCTTCACCTATATCCAACCTTCTTTGTTAATAACAAGTTTTAAATTATATAGGCCAGACTCCAAACTAATTGTCTTTCTCCTTCATTTCAGAAAAATTTCCCAAAGATGACTTAAAATAACACTTGAATTGGAGGGAGGAAGGAAAGCTAATATTATTAGAAGCACAATATCTTAAATTTTAAAGAATTATATTTGAGAGGAATATATACAATAGACAGCTTGGAAGAGCAGTCTGGGAAGAAATAAGATTCACCTCTCTTCCAATCTGAAACATAATAACAATGCCTTTCATTTGTATGGTTCTTTAGAGTTTAAACATGGCTTTTAAGCACATCTTTCTCTGAGGAAGCTCTTCCTTTGACAGCATCTTCCTCAGTGCTGCCTTCATGGCATCATTCCGTAAGCTATAGATGACTGGATTGAGTGTTGGAGGTATCACAGTATAGAATACGGAGAATACAAGGTCCATAGTCGATGAGGAATCAGAAGGCAGTCTGAGAAACTCAAAGCCTGCAGCTGAAAGAAAGAAGGTGACTACAAATAGGTGTGGTAGACAGGTGGAGAAGACCTTGGTCCGGCCCTTAGCTGATGGGATTCTCAGCACTGTAGAGAAGATGCGAATGTAGGAGAGCACAATGGAGATCAAACAGATAAATGCTGTAGACGTTGTGAATGCAGCCAGTGCAATCTCATTAATGAATTCATAAGAACAGGCTAGTTTCAGCATCTGAGGAACATCACAGAAGAATTGGTGAATGACTCTCTTCCCACAGAGAGGTATGGAGAAGTTAATGGCAGCATGCATGAGCCCAGAGAGGCCCCCAGCAATCCACACAGCTATCACTGCATGCCTACAGGCACGGGGATCCATAATAGTCTCATAGTGAAGTGGTTGACAGATTGCTGCATACCTGTCATAAGACATCACTGTGAGAATGGCGACTTCTGATGAGGCCAGAGCTATGAAGAAGAAAACCTGAAGAATGCACTGAACAAGAGAAATGTAACTGTTGCCCATAAGTGAATTTGCAATGGACTGGGGGACTGTGACAGAGATGAAGCAGAGGTCCAGAAGAGAGAGGTGCTTTAAAAAGTAATACATGGGGGAATGGAGACGACGGTCCAAGGTAATGATGGTGATAATGAGGAGGTTGCCTGTCAAGGCCAGCAGGTATGTCACCAGAAACAGCAATGCATGTAAAATCTGAAGCTTACGCTCATCAGAAAACCCCATAAGAAGGAATCCACTCATTGAAGTCAAATTGACCATAGTCTCTCTGAAGATACCAAGTGTGACTCTGTTTAGGAAACCAAAGAACAGTAGGAAGAAATTGCATGACATCTAATATATTTGTGTGTCAAGTAACTCAATTCCTCAGCATGGAGGTACTGAAATGAGATGAATTTATCTTCATTGTGATTAGTTAATATTCAATTCAAAAACGTTTTAGCAATTATTCAGAAATAGAATCCCTAAATGTGATTAACAAGTCATAAACATTTTCTGGAGCAGAGTTTGCATTGTCAAAGAGGGAGAAATTGATGGAAATGATAAAAGTCTTTACCTTCAATAAAGTCAATGAAAATGATTCTAGCATACCAATCTCATTACATCTTCCATATGATGCCTTAGTATTACAATGATGCACTATGTAGCTTCTTTTGCTAACCAGCTAACATGAAGTTATTGATACCACCTTGCAAATGGATCTAGAAACAGCTCAGAGGCAGATCTAGAAACAGCTCAGAAGCTAATCTAGGAGAGACGTTAGCTCAAAAAACAGTCATATTTTTTCCTCTGAAAAGCTCTTAATATTTTAAAAAGATTACATTTGATTGTAATAAACTTTTCATAGAAATTTTGAAAAATGAAATGCCTCAAAATTGTAAAATGCAGATGCCACTGATATCAGGCATTGAATCCTGAGCTTTGGAGATCTTGCAGCTAAGTGACAAAGGTTCACCGTCAAAGAACGTTTAATTCTCAAAATTCTTATGACAACTTGGGGTTGGACATTTTCAATCAAATCCATTTGAAGAAATAAAGAGATTTTCTAAAATCTATGTGATAGGCAGAGTGCTAGGTAGTAGAGTATATATCTTTCTAGTGCTATGTCTCATTGTGACTTCCTGAATGAAAATATATATATATTTTTTTCTCTCTAGGACTTGAAATATAGTAGATAGTGGGAGCCCATTTCTTAAAATAACCAACCAAACCAAAAAAAACATCTGTACCAGATGTAACAATTGTTAGGAGGATTAAATGATGTAACTTTTTCTATTTCATTTTAAATGTGCTATTATTGTAGAATCATCATCATCATAGAATTATTTTGTGTATCAGAATCACTCTGCTAACTAATTTTTGCCTCTTTTTTTTCTTTTTAAATCTGTGCATTTGTTGAGAGGTCAATCAGTATCATTTTCACTGAGTTTCTTCTGCACAAAGACTATTCCTTCATCATTTCTATCCATTTCTTCACCCTTGACCAATGGTATCTAACATATAGGTACTAAGTAAATACTTATTTAACTGGATATCTACATAATTGGTTTCAGTTCTATATAGATAAAAACTTAATGGCTAAGTTACATGAGTTACTGCATCTGATTTTGAAGTTACTGCATCTGATATTGTAGTTTGTTTCATTTATTAATCCCTAAGCTGTAGGAAAAGGTTAAAAATCACTTAAACCAAGATCTTTTTGATTTTGCTGTAACTTATTTTGAGAACTGACTGAAACTAATTTTTAGGAAATTTTTTTTTCCACAAGGCACAGTCTCAGGGCTAGAAGGGCCCTTAATCCATCACTGATGGTCACATCCCCTGCTTCATGGCAGTAGGAATCAGAGGAAAACAGGGGTTACTTTCTTCAAAGTTTCTCTAGCTTTCTTGCTCCTGCAGTTTTCCTGGTCCTCCATTAGGTATGGCTTAATCCCCATTGCTGCCAATCTTAATGCCTGGCTTAACTTGCTCCAAATATTGGATGGTAGTTTTGGAATTTAAAATAAAATGTGAATAGATTAAAGCAATTCACTTATATTTTAAAACTTATTGTCTCTGGCTTGAAAAATCAAAAGCATCGTGTTACTTACCACTTCTAATACACATTGTTAGTGTAATCTAAGAAAAACTTCTATCATTTAGCCTCCCCATTAAGGTTTCTCCATAGAGGGAAGGAGGAGAATAATCATAAGAAAAAACTTGAATGCATACACCATACTCTCCTCTCAACAACTCCCATCAACCTATTTTTATTTTTATTTTCTTTGAAGACATAGAGAATAATTTTTATATCTGATTAATAAATGGAAAATTTCATCATTTTAATTTCACTAGTTCCAAATTGTATTGATTAATTCATCACTTATCAAATAAGAAGGAAGGGAATCATATATGTGTGGAGATACACTTAGGATTAAGGATGATTCTGCGAGAACATGTAAAACCTGCATTCAATCCTTCCAAGTCATACCTGCATTAAATACTTTATTTTATAATAAAAGTAACCATTTTTTGGTGGAGAGTATAATGATTCTTTCAATGTTATTTGTTTTCCCCAAGCACTTTTTTGTGTCTTCACTGACCACTTATATGCAAATTTTATCCTACAAAACATTTCTAAACTTTTCCGTTTTTTACCTGTCATATGTTGAAACCCTCAATTTTTTGAAAGTAGTTCTCTTTTAGGTTCAGTGGTACATGTGCAAATATGTTATGTAGGTAAACTCTAATTCATTCCAGTAGCTGCTCTAAAGAGTTAGCATCCTAAGTCTCTTCTTCACTATTTTCCTCTCTTTCCTGGGAGATAGCATTGCCAATAACTTCAATGAGAAAACATAGGTAATTATATGTTAAGCCCCTCAGTTTCCTACTTGCATACAAATGAAATGATCTCCAATATGATTTAATTCCACCCACTCCAGGGTTTCAAAGGCAGAGAAAAAGCTCGTTTTTCCTTTCCAAGTCAGTGAGCAACCCTATACTCAACCTTGCTCTATCGCAATGGGCATCTTTGCCACAGTGTGCAATTGCTCTCTCTCTCTCTCTTTCATAATAGTGCACATTTTATGTGTGTGTGTGTGTGTGTGTCTGTATATGTGTGTGTATAAAATCAACACAAACTCCATGTCTAAAAATTCTAATAATGTTGATTTACTGAGATTACTCTTAATGAACCAGATTGTTTCACTATGCTCTGTTGATAGATGATAGATTAGAGACAGACAGATGATAGATAAATCATAGATAGATAGATATAGATAGATAGACAGATAGATAGATAGATAGATAGATAGATAGATAGATAGATAGAGATAATCTTAAGACTTACCCATTTTAAAGAAAAGGAAAAGCCTTCACTCCACACTTAGGACTTACTTATAAAGTCCCTTCTCTTTACAGCCATGCTTTATGAGCAGAATAGGGTATCATTCTGTGCCCTGGCACATTTGGTTCAATTTTTGAACCATGTTTATCATGCTTGCTTCATGAGTCCTCACAAACAGCTCCAGCAAATCCACAAATAACTATCACAATGGTAAACTCAATGCACTCTTCCTATTTTGTTTTTATTTTAAACTTTCTTTCTCAAATATATGACACTATTATACAGTTCTTTCTTCTAAAACAGCTCACTTCCATTGGCTCTATGCCACTTAGTTCTGGTTTTCTATTTCCTCTCTGAGTATTTTTTCTTAGTCTCTTTATCTGGGTCTTCTTTTAACATTTATTGAAATTTGATGGTTTCCAAAAATTTGTCCTGACACTTTCTTTCTGTACTTTTGTTTACTCAAAAATATTCTTGTGCCTTTTAAAGAAGACAGATTAACTATTTTCCTACACAATAGAAAATAATAGTCTGCTGTTTCGAGCACTACCATAGGTCTTCTGGGTTGCAGGTCCCCTGGGTTGCAGGTCCTCATATCCTGCCTCACGGCTGGCACATCACTGCCCCTGAATGGGTCTTTCCCATAAGGACTCATCTCTTCTCCCAGACATCTCCCTGTCACTGTGACCTATTTCAAAGAATGGCACAACTTTGCTTTAATCTGTATATCCAATCAAACACCAAAATTTTATTTGCTTACTATCTGTTGTAGTTATTACATCTTGCTGTCACATGTACAGATTAGTTCAAACCTTCATTATCTCTGGCAATATTTTATTCTTCAGTTTTATGTATTTCTAATCCAACTTCAATGCTGTTGCCAGGACAAATGGTGATGCAGATCACATCTTGCAACATTAATTTAGCTTTTAACTCTTTATTGACTTGATTATGCAATGATGTCCAAAAAGCTTGGATGGCAAACAATATCTTTACAATGCTTCCTGACTGCCATTCCAGTATTATCTATCATTGTGACTTCTCTAACCCCATGCCAATCTCCATGTCTAATAATGCCTACTGACTTAATTACTCTTAATAAATCAATCAGGTTGTATCACCATGCTGTGTTTGTTTTCTTAAATCACACTATTCCTCCTGTCTGGAAGTCCTCCCGTTAGAATTGCCCCTCACGGCTGAGCACGGTTGCTCACACCTGTAATCCCAGCACTTTGGGAGGCTGAGGTGGGCAGATCACCTGAGGTCAGGAGTCCAAAACCAGCCTGGCCAACATGGCGAAACCCCATCTCTACTAAAAATACAAAAATTAGCCGGGCACGGTGGTGGGCACCTGTAATCCCAGCTACTAGGGAGGCTGAGGCAGGAGAATTGTTTGAACCCAGGAGGCGGAGGTTACAGCGAGCCAAGGTCACGCCATTGCACTCCAGCCTGGGTGACAGAGCGAGACTCGTCTCAAAAAAAAAAGAAAGAAAAAAGAAAAGAAATCCCCCTTCATTTGTTTGGCAAATACTTCACTCTCTTTTAACACAGCTACATTGTCTCTTTCCATTTAAAATTCACCTGAGTTTAACTGTCGACCCAAGAAAAATTGATCACTCTTTGGACCCCAGATTGCATTCATTTAAGATTCCTTATAATTTATACTAACTTTTTTATACTTTATATACTTTTTTATAATTTATACTAACTTATTTGCATAGATTTCCCAGCTTATTTAAACTGTTCTTAGTTAAGGAGTGAGAAATTATTTTTCTTATTTAGAGTTATAACTTTGAAGACTCGCATAGTCACTGGCACTAAGCAGGTGCTACATAAATGCTGGATAAATTCCATAAAATTTGGAGAAGTTTTACTCACCAGAGTGGATCTCTCAGTAGAAACAAATCTCAATTGATCCTGAGACTGAGCATCTTTGTTCATCAAGCTGGTGTTTCAGTCCGTGAAATTTCCATGTAAGGAAAGGACTGAAACGCTTTTATATAGGACCAAACAGGATGTAACTGCCCAGGGACATTTAAATTTCCTATTAACTAAGGGGTATTTGAAATAAAGCCAGTGCTGTCCAGGCACTGGGGACCAAAATCCTGTGCAAGAAAGTTGGTGTTTCAGATAAAAACTATGAGTTCAAAGCAGGGGATTTCATGGACCTCTCCCTCAAGGAATTGCCTCAGTGGAAAGTAGTTAATTATTATCTTGGTTTAGCTAATTCTTGTAGTCGATGCATTTCAGGTTAAAAAAATGAATATCATACATAACTCGTTTTCTGTAACATAAGTTCACAGGTTTTTCTACTAAGAAGGATTTTTTTCATTAATTAACAATTTCATTTTAACTGGTCACCAATAAAATCACACATGATTGCATTGGCCTTATGTAGAAAAAAAAAAGGAATACTTAGTAATTGTTTATTTACATAAACCCATACACAATAGTAGAATCAAAGAATCTCAGAATAAAATCATTACTTAGAGAGCGAAACTTTCTTCAAACATGGTGTCTTTTCTAAAATTACTCTGAAACTGATAATCCAGCCCTCATTTTAACAATCCCCCAGATGAATAATTTTTACTCAAAAGTGAATGAATTCCATTCTTAAATATGTGTGATTATGGAAAAGGCATTATTTTATTATACTTTAAATTTTAGGGTACATGTGCACAACGTGCAGGTTTGTTACATATGTATACATGTGCCATGTTGGTGTGCTGCACCCATTAACTCGCCATTTAGCATTAGGTATGTCTCCTAATGCTATTCCCCCCATCCCACCCCACAACAGGCCCTGGTGTGTGATGTTCCCCTTTCCTGTGTCCATGTGTTCTCATTGTTCAATTCCCACCTATGAGTCAGAACATGCGATGTTTGGTTTTTTGTCCTTGCAATAGTTTGCTGAGAATGATGGTTTCCAGCTTCATCCATGTCCCTACAAAGGACATGAACTCATCACTTTTTATGGCTGCATAGTATTCCATGGTGTATATGTGCCACATTTTCTTAATCCAGTCTATCATTGTTGGACATTTGGGTTGGTTCCAAGTCTTTGCAATTGTGAATAGTACCACAATAAACTTACGTGTGCATGTGTGTTTATAGCAGCATGATTTACAATCCTTTGGGTATATACCCAGTAATGGGATGGCTGGGTCAAATGGTATTTCTAGTTCTAGATCCCTGAGGAATCGCCACACTGACTTCCACAATGGCTGAACTAGTTTACAGTCCCACCAACAGTGTAAAAGTGTTCTATTTCTCCACATCATCTCCAGCACCTGTTGTTTCCTGACTTTTTAATGATCGCCATTCTAACTGGGGTGAGATGGTATCTCATTGTGGTTTTGATTTGCATTTCTCTGATGGCCAGTGATGATGAGCATTTTTTCATGTGTGTTTTGGCTGCATAAATGTCTTCTTTTGAGAAGTGTCTGTTCATATCCTTTGCCCACTTTTTGCTGGGGTTGTTTGTCTTTTTCTTGTAAATTTGTTGGAGTTCATTGTAGATTCTGGATATTAGCCCTTTGTCAGATGAGTAGGTTGCAAAAATTTTCTCCCATTCTGTAGGTTGCCTGTTTACTCTGATGGTGGTTTCTTTTGCTGTGCAGAAGCTCTTTAGTTTAATTAGATCCCATTGGTCAATTTTGGCTTTTGTTGCCATTGCTTTTGGTGTTTTAGACATGAAGTCCTTGCCCATGCCTATGTCCTGAATGGTATTGCCTAGGTTTTCTTCTAGGATTTTTATGGTTTTAGGTCTAACATGTAAGTCTTCAATCCATCTTGAATTAATTTTTGTATAAGGTGTAAGGAAGGGATCCAGTTTCAGCTTTCTACATATGGCTAGCCAGTTTTCCCAGCACCATTTATTAAATAGGGAATCCTTTCCCCATTGCTTGTTTTTGTCAGGTTTGTCAAAGATCGGATACTGGTAGATATGCAGCATTATTTCTGAGGCCTCTGTTCTGTTCCATTGGTCTATATCTGTTTTGGTACCAGTACCATGCTGTTTTGGTTACTGTAGCCTTGTAGTATAGTTTGAAGTCAGGTAGTGTGATGCCTCCAGCTTTGTTCTTTTGGCTTAGGATTGACTTGGCAATGTGGGCTCTTTTTTGGTTCCATATGAACTTTAAAGTAGTTTTTTCCAACTCTGTGAAGAAAGTCATTGGTAGCTTGATGGGGATGGCATTGAATCTATAAATTACCTTGGGCAGTATGGCCATTTTCAAGACATTGATTCTTCCTACCCATGAGCATGGAATGTTCTTCCATTTGTTTGTATCCTCTTTTATTTCATTGAGCAGTGGTTTGTAGTTCTCCTTGAAGAGGTCCTTCACATCCCTTGTAAGTTGGATTCCTAGGTTTTTATTCTCTTTGAAGCAATTGTGAATGGGAGTTCACTCATGATTTTGCTCTCTGTTTGTCTGTTATTGGTGTATAAGAATGCTTGTGATTTTTGCACATTGATTTTGTATCCTGAGACTTTGCTGAAGTTGCCTATCAGCTTAAGGAGATTTTGGGCTGAGACGATGGGGTTTTCTAGATATACAATCATGTCATCTGCAAACAGGGACAATTTGACTTCCTCTTTTCCTAATTGAATGCCTTGGAAAAGGCATTTTTTAAATTGTGATAAGGACACAACATAAAATCTACCTTCTTAGCATTGAAAGAAAATTTTTTAAACCTTTTAATGTCAAAAATTTAATATATTGTATATTCTACTTGGCAAACATTTAAAAATAGCTCTAAGTTCCCCTGTATATATATATATGTGTGTGTGTATATGATTTATATTATGTATATTATATATATAAATTATATATATAAATATAAGAAACTGAATTGTAAATGTTGCAGACCAATAAACTTTATTTTGATCTCCAGTGACAAGTATAGTACCACATTAAGTACCACAATATGGTGTCTCAGTAGGGATCACATGTTTTCATAAGGCTGTTTATGAACAATAAGAGACAATTAATGAATGATTAAAAAAATACTCTGAGGTTTTTTTCATTTTGAGGAAAGAATTTTCTATTTTAACATTGACTTTGTGATCTGATCAATGTTTTTGTAAAAGCTTTAGATACAGATAATAGGTGGATTCAATATTATACATGGTGGTTAGTAGACAAATAATCCAAAAATTTCAACATACAACAATAATGGATAATTTAGAGAAAATTGTGGGATAGTTCAAATAGGATAAACTTTAATAAAATACTTTCCATAGAAAAAGGCACATTAAAATTTGAGAGATGTGTGTTTTTCTTTTTTTTAAAGATTGATTAAATCTAATCAATACATGCTAAGAGCATCCAATGACAAAGAAAACAGTTACAAAAAAACCCTATAGTAATATTTCAATTGACGAGTAATATTTTCACTTTACTCTCTTCATCAGACCGAAACTGAATGAATCATTTCAGAATTAAATACGTTAAGAAAATTGTAGACAAATGGATGTGTTAGCAAACAAAAGCGATTGTCATTCATTCCAATTACTAGAAAGCTCAGGGTGACCTATATTTTCAAATATTAAAAATGTTTGTCTTTTAAAAATAAATTTAAATTTATCTATGTTCCTAGAATCAATCTAGTAATAATGGTTATTAGTTATATTCAGATAGTTGTTTTCTCAACATAAACAATAATTTTCAAAACCTGTTCCTGATGATACAGTAACTACAGACTGATATTAAGAAATATTTATTTATTTATTTTTTGAAGGAAGGGTTTGAATCCATTACAAAAGTTTTGTGGAGACCTTTTTGAATTCAGTGAAACAATCTAATTTTGATATTGTAAAATTCTTTTTCTTTTTTTTCATCTACACTTTCAATTTCCAACTCCTGTGTCTACGCCTTTAATATTCTGACTCATAATTCATGCCATGAGGATGTTTTTCCACAACTCCTCTAGGATAAAAGAAAGCCTACATTAATTTATGTTGGTAATAATAACATTGGACAGTCTGAAATTGCTTATATGGCTTGTATAAAAGGGGTTTTCCACTAGAAGTTTAACTCAGGCAGGGCGAGGTGGCTCATGCCTGCAATCCCAACACTTTGGGAGGCCAAGGCAGGCAGATCACTAGAGCTCATGCATTCAAGACCAGCCTGGGCAACATGGTGAGACCCTGTGTCCACAAAAAATACAAAAATTAATTTATCTATTGTTTTATATTTTCTATTTTATTAATTTCTATTATTAAATATTTTCTTTATTATTTCCTGGCTTCTACTGACATGGATTTATTTTTCTTTTTTTCCCTAGCTTTTTAAAATCTTCTATCCAGACCACAAAAAATTTTCTCCGTATCAGCAATAAGACTGTTTTGCTATCTTATTTATGTGTTTACTGGAGTAGTGCATTTAAATTTTTTTCAATAACTTTTCTTTACATTCACAACTTGGCTAACTGGTGCAAAAGCCCTAGCTTCTGGCCTGTCTTGGCGTTTGATAGGCCTTCTTCACTAAGCTTAACCATTTCTAGCTTTTGATTTAAATAAGAGACATGTGACTCTTCCTTTCACTTGAATACTTAAAGGCCATTGTAGGATTATTAATTGGTCTCATTTCAATATTGTTGTGTCTTAGAAAATAGAGAGGCCTGAAGAGAGGGAAAGATGGTGGAACAACCAGTAGGTGGAGCAATCAAAACATACATCATTTATCAATTAAGTTCACTGACTTATATGGGCAGTTTTTGGTTCCCTAAAACAATTACAATAGTAACATCAAAGATCACTGATCACACATCATCATAACTTTCACTCGCGTCCACGTGAATAGACCACCAAACAGGCCTTGTGTGAGCAATAAAGCTTTTTAATCACCTGGGTGCAGGCGGGCTGAGTCCGAAAAGTGAGTCAGCGAAGGGAGACAGGGGTGGGGCCGTTTTATGATTTCGGTAGGTAAAGGAAAATTACAGTCAAAGGGGGGTTGTTCTCTGGCGGGCAGGAGTGGGGGTCACAAGGTGCTCAGTGGGGGAGCTTTTGAGCCAGGATGAACCAGGAAAAGGAATTTCACAAGGTAATGTCATCACTTAAGGCAAGGACCGGCCATTTTCACTTCTTTTGTGGTGGAATATCATCAGTTAAGGCAGGAACAGACCATTTTCACTTCTTTTGTGATTCTTCAGTTACTTCAGGCCATCTGGGCATATATGTGCAGGTCACAGGGGATGCTATGGCTTAGCTTGGGCTCAGAGGCCTGACAATAACAGATACAATAATAATGAAAAAGTTTGAAATATTGTGAGAATTACCAAAACGTCACAGAGATATGAAGGGAGCACATGCTGTTGGAAAAATGGTACTGATAGATTTGCTCATTGCAAGGTTGCCACAAACCTTCAGGTGCAATAAAGTGAAGCACAATAAAATGAGATAGGCCTATATTTGGTCGAACATCATTCTGGGTGTGTTTGCAGAGGTGGCTCCTCTCTGCAGGCAGGTCCCCATTGACTTCCCAGCTCTCAGCAGAGAGGATAGCTACTCTCTGCAGCTGGTCATCCCGTCATCTCTCAGTTGTCCTCTACCATGCTATTGCTGATCCTGGGGCTTTTATGGACCTCAGAGGGGAGGAAGTGCATGTGGATTGGTCCATCCGTGGCCATGGGTGGGCAGAAAAAGGCACCACAAGACCCCACTCCAGTCCACTGGTGTGGCAGCCTGACCCCTAGCCTTCAGGCTCTTCCTGGCCTGAGGATGGGGCCTTACAGAGACCCGCTCCCTTCCACCTAGGAGCCCGTCTGCCTCCTGACGCCTTCCATGGTGCCAAGGGGCACCTGCAGGCCAACGCTTCTCCCGCATCCACTCTTGTCTGGCCCAACATCCAGAGGGGGCTGAGGTGGCAGGGCTAGATCACGCATATACCTGGCAGGGTTGTGACAGTGCCTGGGCTCAGCTCCACCTACTCCTAGATTGGATCAGGTGCAGAGAGTGGGGAGAGACCAGGCAGTGGGAGCAGGCACCTCCGAGCCTGCAACGGCAAAGGGGGCCTTCCCGGGCTCTCGAGAGCACACAGAGGCCCACGTCTACTGTCTCGATTTGGACAGCTGCAGCTGTGCCTGGGGGTGTGGGGCTCCTGCCTGCTTCCAGCCCTGAAAAGCACATGGAGGCCCAAGTCTACAACCCTGACGTGGGTGGCTGCAGCCGCGCCCAGGGTGGGCAGGGCTCCTGCCTGCTCCCAGCACACGGGAGCCCCGGGTATACTGCACCGACTTTGGCGGCCGCAGCTGTGCCTAGTCGGGCAGGGTCTTTCAGGGAGGCCCTGGATAGAGCAGAACGCAGGCCCTGGGTCTGGCTGTCGGAGTGGCAGGCTCCGAGGTCACCCTAACGTCTGGCGGACCCCAGGGCACTGGCCCTGGGAGGCCAGGGCAGAGCCTCCTCCCGAGGCCCAAGAACTCCAGCATGCCAACTGCAGATCATGGGACTTCTCAATGTTTAATATACTATGAATTACATCCAGTGCCTTTAGGTATTATGTATATTTAAACGTTGTGGTTTTCATCTCTAGAAGTTTGATTTTTTGAAGTATCTTCCTCATCTCTAAATTTTTGATCATATGGTAAACAGTATAATTGTTTTAATGCGATAACTTGAATCATTCTAACATATGTGTCCGTTCTGAGTCAGGTTTGATTTATTGATTTTTCTCCTTACATCATATTTTCCTGCTTTTTTTCATGCTTAGTACATTTTCATTGGAAAATTTTCTTTTTACTGGATATATTTGTAATCCTATAAATGCCCTTTATTCTGGAGTGCTACTAAGTTACTTGGATACAGTTTGATACTTTAGTCACTTGTTTTGAAGATTTGTTAGGTAAAACCAGAACAGTGTTTAGTTTAGAGCTGATTATTGAAATTCTTGAAGCAAGACATTTTTGATTGCTAAACTCAATGCCTCAGGAATTCTTAGGTTTTCATTCTGGCACATAAATAGCTTGAGAACCCACAAAATTCCCAGCCTTTGCATAAGCATTGGGCACTATTTACCTTCATCCATTAAGTAGTTCTTTCCTCATTCTTGGATAGCTTCCTCACACACATATGCAGATCAGCGCTCAGCTAAACTCAAGCAGGGCCCTCTCTCTGTGTATTAGTCCATTTTCATACTGCTATAAGGAAACACCCAAGACTGGGTAATTTGTAAAGAAAAGAGGTTTAATTGACTCACAGTTCCACATGGCTGGGGAGGCCTCAAGGAACTTACAATCATGGTGGAAGGTGAAGAGGAAGCACTGACCTTCTTCACATGGTGGCAGGAGAGAGAAGTGCAAGCAGGGGAAATGCCAGAGGCTTGTAAAACCATCAGATCTCATGAAAACTCACTCACTGTCACCAGACCAGAATAGGAGAAACCGCCCCCATGATCCAGTCACCTCCCTCCCTCAACATATGGGGATTACAATCGAGATGAGATTTGGATGGGGACACAGAGCCAAACCACATCATTCTGCAAGTCGTGAAAGATTTTTCTATGTTTAGCATTATCTTTTCTGACACTTTTTATGACAAATTCTGCCTTAGTCTGGATGCTCAGTTCTGTCTCTTTTATTTATTTCTCAGTTTTTTTCAAAAGTTGTATTCTTTGATGTAAAAGTGAACGTCTAATTTTATTTCAATGCCTCGTACATAGTTGCCATCAATAAATATTTACCAAATAAAGGAATAAACATTTTCATCATAAGATAAACCTCATCATAGCAACAGCTCATTTAAATGTTGCTGTTTATGTTGTTTTATAACATATACCAAATAAAGATTTTTATTTAATAATTTACTAATATTATTTTTAAATCACGTTGTGTAGTTAATCCAAACCAACAATATATAACTGTGATGAGAGTCAGAAAATTTCTATTGTTTCTAAAAGTGTTGGGAATTATCCACTTCTCCTAGAATAAATATGATAGTAGACTTTGTTCTGATATAAATATTTTTACCTTATTGAATATGCTTTCCTACTGCTCCTATAGCACAGAGCCTATTTCTATTTAATGGCTTGCCAATTATTTGCATAATTGATGTAATATTTAGTAACTTTTAATATTTAATAACTTTACTAATGTTTTGGTAATACTTTCAGGAATACTTAAAGTATTTCCTTATTAAACTTGTTCAACATTACCTTATTTTGATTTGCCTGCTTGATAGTACAGGTACTATAATTTATTTAATGATATACTTAAATATATAGCCTTCCAAAATCTCAGGCAGCATACATGCAGAAATATTATACCTTTATAAAGTCAAAAATTTAAAACTGTTTAAAGATGAAATTTTTCTCTGGCATATCTGTAATAATGAAAGTGAATCAAAATATATTTCTAGGGCTTGGGGGACATATCTTGAGCAGCCACCCACATCAGCAAAACATTTCTCCAAGCACCCATATTTTTATTTAAAAATACATGCGATTTTCTCAACATAATGTATCCATGTTTATTCCAATGCAACATAGTAGTTTCAATGTTCAATTATTTTGAGTTCTATTTATACTTCTAAGTTAAACAAACAAATCCAAGAATATGTTAACATTTTTATTAAATGACCAAAAAACCCCACAACATTCAACCTTTGAGAAATATACTACTTTAATAGAATAAATAAATACAATAAGCATTTTTTTCACAATACATATTAGGATGTATTTTATTTCATGCCAATAGCAGGCTCCATGTATAAATGAGCCATGGGTTGGGAAAAATACTGTGATCAAAAAAATGCATAATGTCTAGGATCCTTTTCCAGATTATACTAGAATTAAGGAAATGGACTCACTTTCTCTTATATAGCCACGGGCCTTCAAAAGTGTTCCCAAAAACCTTTTATCTGTGTTCCAGCTTCTCATCTGTCTCACCACAGGGAGCCACAGAAAGTGGACATGCTCACAGTACAGGAAATAGAGCTTTGCACTGTGCTTTTAATGATGTGGATTTTTTGGTGAACTCACTCTATTTTGTCTCAGTATCTTTGGCTTATAGGTTTGTGAGGCAGTTTATAGCAAAAGGCTATAAAAGTCTTTTTTTTTCTAAATAAAGATAATAGATCAACCAAAGTTTTGAATTCCACATGGTATTCTCAAACCCCACACTGAAATAGGACTAACTTACCCAGTCAAGTGGTGAAGAAAGCTGCCTTGTCAAAACGTGAATTCCCACTGAGTTTGTGTCCCTAAATTAGAATTTTTTCCATCTCAGGTTTTCCCCTGCTGATCACTGTCCAAAGCATCTCACTGTTCATCTTTTCCCCCAGAGTAAGTTCTATTTGCATTGACCTAGGCCTCATTGTTGTGTACCACAAGAGCATAAGATTGACTAAGGCAAAACATTTATGGCAAAAAAAAATTGTATTTAAAAGAATTCATGGCAAAAAAAATTATATTTAAAATCATCACCTCTAAATTTGTTCATTAATTTCTTTTTCCATAATTCCATCTTAATGTTTTTGAACTAATTGTCTCTTGATTTTACTTGCCTCTGAGACCTTACAAAAGTATCTGAGGGTGATATAATTGGACATCAAATGTTAGAAGATGGCTAAATGGGGCAATACATGTTGATCAAAATTAACTCACGATAGTACTGGCATGTTTTTCTAAGAGTTGGGATCATTTCTAATTTAATTGGGATTCATTTATAAACAATTTATGCTAAATATATTTCCTAAACTTTCTAAGTATCTTTTCTCTAGCTATTATACCATTTTCCCTTACTTTAACTAGATTAACTAGTCATTAGGAATATGGAGAAAAAAGACTGACTTGATGGAATTCAATATTGTAAAGCAGATAGTCTCGTAAGTGAAAAAATGCTATGTAGATTTTACCAAGAGTTAATTGTTTTTTTCTTAGTCTTGTTCCACTTGTAAACTTTGTGTCACTTGATACTGTTCCCTCATCAATTCCATGTCCAACATCTTTTTGAAAGTCAAACACATCTATCCTTGCTTCTTAAGACTTCTTTTCAGAGATCATCTTGTCTTAATCCAAAACTCTTTAGTCAGTGACCTTCTCAGGGCAGCTTTCACATCCTTGTTTCTCAATGTGTAGATGAATGGGTTGAGGGTGGGTGTGACAATGCCATAAAAGAGAGCCATGATCTTCCCCTGGTCATGAGAATAGCTAGAGGGAGGCTGGACATACATACTGATGGCTGTGAAGTAGAAGAGGGAGACCACCAGCAAATGTGAGGCACAGGTATTGAAAGCCTTCCAGCGACTTTCAGCGGAGGAGATTCTCATTACTGCCTGAGCAATGAACACATAAGTGCCCAGGATGAGGGTGAGTGGCACCAGGAGAAGCAAAGCGCCTAGTACACTGAGCTCAGTTTCATTCACACGAATATCAATACAGGCTAGTTTCAAAAGGGCTGGAACTTCCCAGAAGAAATGGTCCAACACCCTCTGTCCACATCTTGGGGCCACCACTGTGAGAGTGGACTGGACAAGGGAGTTAGCAAAGCCACTGATCCAAGTGCCAGCAGCCATGTGGATACAGCATCTGTGGTTCATGATGACTGGGTAGTGAAGGGGCTTGCAAATGGCAGCGTAACGGTCAAAGGCCATGATGGCTAGAAGTATGCATTCAGTAGAACCCAGGGCCAAAAATATATAGAGTTGGGCAACACAACCCCCATAGCTAATGGTCTTTTCTGGTCCCTGGAGGTTGACCAGCATCTGTGGGACAGTGCTGGTGGTATAGCAGAGGTCCAGAAAGGATAGATTGGAGACAAAAAAGTACATGGGACTGTCAAGCTGGGGATCCAGATGGGAAACTAGGATAATGGAGATATTTCCAAATAGGGAAAAGATGTAGGCCACCAGAAAGATTACAAAGAGGGGTGTCTCTAGCCAGGGACGGTCAGAAAATCCCAATAGGATAAAATCACCTAGCGAAGCTTTGATTGTTGATCCACATGTTAGCACTGGGAGGTGAAATTCCAGCTGAGACCTCTAAATAACCACAGTTAGGGATAGACATCAACAGTGGGAGGAAGCCACTGAGAATTAGAGATCAGAGATGCCAAGATGAAATTTTCATTTTTGCTCTAATCTGCATCTGCATCTTCATTACAGTAAAATGTCATTTGCATGTACATCCTGATTATGATAAAATGTGGAGACAACATCATCAATGTAATATTGAAAGATTACTGAGAAAAGAATTAATACCACACCAGCAACATAGTTGGGAATTTTCCTTATTTAATATATGTCTTCTGGTTAGCTATTCACTCCATTTGGGTTTTCATATCTTCTCTTCTAAAAAGTTTTAGTATACTACCATCAACTCTACATGTCATGGATACGTAATGGTGGCAACAGAGTGTAGATTAAAATAGAAAGAAAGGGCAGAACTTCCCAAAAACAGGTCAAACAAAGGCCAGCATGAAGACTACAGGAGGATCTGCAGCCAGGGAGAACGAAGACATCTTGGCATGTTCATCCGCTTGGTACAGATCCTGGTCAGAAAACACCATAGGAACTGGAGCACTTTATAGTCTGCATGATAAAAGGATGGAGTGCCAGGACTCGTTTTACCCCTTCCAAGCTTTAATGCTAGTCCTACTCAGAAAATTTAAAAATAGGGAGAAAAAAGCCAAAAAAACAAACAAAATTACACACACACAAAAACAATCAGTCCTTAGAAATTTGTTTGCTGTAAAAATGCAACTTTAAAAATATCTGGATACATTTGATGAAATTTTAATCTCTGGAAGAAATCACCAGAAAGAGTTTTAAATATTTGAATCCTTGAAATTTGAGGATGTATATGAATTTCTAATCCCTCAGGATCATTCTCAGCACATATAAACTTAATCATGTTCCCTCTCTCTCCCTTCTTTATTCTCATATTTTCTAATTACTGATACTATTTTTTCCACCAAAATTGCCTCTATCCTGCTCTTTGCCCATCCAAATTACACAATTCCTTTATCATACAATTTCTAAAGAATAACTCCAATTGCAAATTTTTCCATTCCCTACAATCCCAAATTTCTTTTTTTGTTTGACTCTTCTCTTTAGTAAATTTGTCTTGTGTTTTTCTCTAGTTGTTTTATAAAAGACATTTATAAAAGACTGGGATTTCCTCCAAATCCCAGTCATTCCATTCATTAGCTGTGTGACTTTGGAGATGTCATTTAATCTTTGTGTGCTTCAATTTTCTCATCTTTCAAATGAGCATAATTATACCCATCTCATGGAACTAGTGTACAAATTAAGGAATAGCATGTACATTGCAAACATAGCTCAGTTCTTGTCATATACTAATAATTCAATGACTATTAACAATTATTGTATACTTACCTAATTATGAATCCCCAGATATATTACAGTTGTTTTATTTTTATGCATTTATACACAGTTTATAATGATATTTGTAACAATAAACAAATATTTATTAGAGGATAGTAAACAAAATGTGACTGCTCTGAAATCAGCTCAGGATCCTCTATTTACTTTTCTGATCCTCTCAGTTGCCCTACGTCATATTCTTCTTGTGATCCTGACTTAGTAGGGTTCATGTACTTAGTTGGCCAGCTCTATTTTTCAAATCGTGTCATCTGAGTTATGGACTTAGACCGTGTGAATGAAATGAGTGACAGTGAGAAATGATAGGGATAAAAACTTGCTTCACAGCTAAACATAAGAATCACTAAATTAAAAACTGATTTTAGTATCCATCCATTAATACTTCTAATTTCTTCATTTGCTTATAGAATAACAATTCTTTTGGTATGCAGAGTTCATCATTCTCTTTGAATTATAATTGCATACATGTCACATAAGATGTCAGCTGGACTAATTTCTTCTTTACCATTGTCTCTCAAACCTATCTATTAAATCTGTATCTACCTAAAAACATTAAGGCAGATGTACAGAAAATAGTTCAGTGTCCCATGATCTCTAGCTTTCAAACTGGTATTCTTACTTACAATTGCTCTCTCATCTTCAAAACAACCTAGCTGGTTTGGAGAACAGCCTTTCCACCGTTAAAATGTGGCCATGTACATTTCAGTTCAAAATTATTCAGTGGCTCTCCATATTCTGACACATTATATTAAAATGCAACCTTGGACTCAGGCCTCATATAACAATCGCTTGAACCAATGCAGACATATTCACTGATCCAACCAAACTTGTGACCTTCCCCCTTGACCCCTTGTATTTATGCTGATGTGAAATGCCACTGTTGTTATGTATCCTGTAAGGATCATCTCAAATACAAAAATGTCCTTAAGTATTTCCTGCTCTCCTTTCTTACTGGTCATCCAGAGCATTTTATTTGTAATTTCTTGATGATATACTCATTTATATATATGACATATATATATATGATTTGATAATTTTTTCATGATATACTCATACATATATACTCATATATAGATATATATCTATATATGGGAGAGATAGAGATTTTTTCTGTCTTTTTTGTACTTGATATGTTTTCCTGACTATAACGATTACAGTCTTTGAAAAGAGCACGTGACTTTTAGAAGTAACAGTATATGTTAAATATAATATTTACTACGTGTTAATCAATTTGAATTTAGTTGAAACCAGCAATCATGAAGCTTCTTCCTTTGGTGCTCTGATATGTTATTCCTAGATTACATTAGCATTTTGATATCATTATTTTTCACCTATGACCTCAGTCAGTTTCAATGATATTTCATCACAACCAAACCCATATACATCATTTACTAATTCAGAGCCCAAGAAGTCAAAGCAGAGTTAAAATATGCCCCATTGGCAGTTTTAGGGTTTTATTGCTAATTCTCAAATTGATGTAACTAATTAACCAATAAATACATTTATTTTACTTATTAAAAATGAATGGACTTTAAATATGTCACTTCATACCCTTGTGACCTGGTTTGTTTAACCAGATCAAGAGAATTAAAATACTTGCATATAAACTCCATAGTACTTTAATGACAATCAGATGTGTATTTCCTTTGTAAATTTAAAAAAAAAACCTATAAAAGACCACATATACTACAAAAGCAGTAGCTGCAATATTAGTAGGACTACTCACATGGTAAAATTACATAGAAGTGATTCTAGAAACTTCTGGGACTTCTCCTTTTTTAAACCTTGTCATTTTGTATCTCTATAATGTCACTCTTCATTCAAACTGGTGCTATCCAATTCCTTTCTTCTCCCATTTCTCACCTGGGACAGTGAGTCTTTAGGAATAGAGCCTTAAAAATATGATTATGGCCGGGCGCGGTGGCTCACGCCTGTAATCCCAACACTTCGGGAGGCCGAGGCAGGCGGATCACGAGGTCAGGAGATCGAGACCATCCTGGCGAACAAGGTGAAACCCCGTCTCTACTCAAAATACAAAAAAAGAATTAGCCAGGTGTGGTGGCGGGCACCTGTAGTCCCAGCTACTCGGGAGGCTGAGGCAGGAGAATGGTGTGAACCTGGGGGACGGCAGAGCTTGCAGTGAGCCGAGATCACGCCACTGCACTCCAGCCTGGGAGACAGCGAGACTCCGTCTCAAAAAAAAAAAAAAAATATATATATATATAGATATATATCTATATATCTATATATATGATTACATTTTGTATTGTATCCCCAAAGAAATGGAACACATATCTCTGCCATTTGATTAGAAGATTATTATATGAATATATTCTGATTCAATACTGAGAAACAATTTTATCTTTACATATATGTTTCTGAATCAAATTTTGCCTTATCTATTATGGTCAAAGGAAGACTTCTTCTGTGTTGTAGGATTTCTTATAGAAGAATACTTCTTAATCAGTATTCAAGTAATTCTTTGTCCAATTAAAATCCTAAAAAGACAATTTTGGAATGCTACCTTCATTCTGTCTGGATTGTTTTCTTGCTAGAGTGTCTTTCAGAATCTCATTTATTTAGAACTCAGATAATGTTCTAAATCTGAAGAAAGCTGTGTTTCTTTTCCTACATTTCAAAATTAGTAATAACATTTTCACAATCTTTATATTTTTCTACTGCTTCTCTTCCAGTAGGCACAGCTATTTGTTTCTATTAAGTTCTATTAAGTACCATTAAGTTTCTGGGATAAGTTTGGAAAGTTATGAATAAAATTAATTATATACTTTACCCGAGGAAAACAGTAAAGTTATTAAAGAAGTATATGTAGCCTGTTCCCCTGGTTTTCCATGTACTTCATTTGTGCCTAAATATTGAAAATTTATAGGAAATAGAGGTAAAATGAGAAATAAAGAAATAATAGCAGTAGATAAACTCAGAAAGTAGAGTTAAGAGAGAAGAAAAATGGAAAGGAAAGAAAAAAATAAGACAGAAAAAAGAAGTACATAAAGATAGTAAATTTTTGTCTGATACATAGTAATAGTCACATAAGTAGCTGTCAAATATATGAATATAAAAAGAAATGGAAGAAAAATAGAAAATAAAAATGAAAGATCTAAGACTAAATTCAGTAATTCAGTTTAAATGTCTAGAAAGGATGCAGGGAGTTCTTGCCTTTCTGACTGTATAAGAATAATATGGAATTTGCCTAAATCAAAAGTTAAAAACATGCTGATGATCCCCTTGAGGGTGAAAAACTGGAGCTGGGAGACAGAAGAATCTATAGATGTCTGGCAAATGGGGTGCACCAAAAAACGAAGGGTGAGCAGAGTAGAAGTATCTGACCACATGGTTTAAGAACACATGAAGCCCATTATTTTAAATGTTTACATCCTAATACACTCTTCATTAATTTTCTAAGCATGGCTCTAATATAATATGTTAATAAACAAAACTGAAACAATATTTAGATTTTCATTCTACCTGACTTATTTTATATACTTTCTCTTAATGTTACTTTGTAAGAACTTTTGCTATAGTTTTAATTCCATGCTATCGGATTCCTTTGTTCTAAATTGTCATAGATTTAAACAACCTTTTGTTGTTGTTGTTTGTTTTTGTTTTTGTTTTTTTTGAGACAGAGTCTTGTTCTGCCACCCAGGCTGGAGTGCAGTGATGTGATCTCAGCTCACTGCAACCTCCACCTCCCAGATTCAAGCGATTCTCCTGTTTCAGCCTCCAGAGCAGCTAGAATTACAGGTGTGCACCACCACACCCAGCTAATGGATTTAAACAACCTTTGATTTATCTGAGTGGTAGGCCTTTCAGAGCTAAATTTTCTCAAAAATCAATATCTTAATATCTACAATGTTTGTAATGGAAATAGCAGTTTCAATCTAGAAAAGTGGTTAAAAAAAGGTACACCTAAAACTATTTAAATGAAAATATAAAGTTTCAAAGGTAAATAACATGATTGGTAACACATATTTTTCCATTAGTCTCCTAATAATAGAATAGTGTTTAACAAAGATTGGCAAACACCAGATAGTTCATATCAAATTTTCTATCCATAAACTTAAATTTTAAGTATACAATTGCTTTCATACAAGTATGTTTGTTTTCTTCTTATAATATGCCTCTACAGTAAGAATGATTTTTTTATATAATAGAAGAGAGGAAACTCAGGCACCAAGAGGTTGTAGGACTTGCTCAAGTTTATAGATCTAGTAAATTCAGAAGAAAAGATTTGAATAATACAATATTTTGAATCTTACATCAGTATACTTTTCATAAGCTTATTGTTCTCTCAAACAAAAACGTATGTGGCTTGTAGAATAAACCTTCTTACATTTTTTAAAATTTTTATTTTATAGTTCTACTCCTGAGTGCTCCCTTTAGCCTACTCCATGAAGTGATGACAACGTTGATTAATGTTCCCTCTCCAAATCCCTTCAACATTTACCTGATGCTGGGTTGTAATCCATCAGTTTGTCTGGAATGAGACATGGATATGGTGAGTCCTGGAAGACTGACCTGGGGCCCAAACATGATCCTCAGACCAGTTTGTTGTTTGAATTTCTTCTCAGCCCTCTTTAACATCAACCCAGCTCTCTCTGATCTACTGAAGGGTCAACCTCAAGAAACCAACTCCAACTGATGGCCATCCATAGAATACATAGCTCTTCAGGGAGCTTTCGTGCCATTACTGCCTCACTCTCATACTTCCATTTAAGCCTCTGAGATTCAAAATAATTAGCCTCTACCGCTGCCAACATGTCCAGGGGAAAACAACCAGAGGGACTAGAAAATGCAGACGCCGCAGAAGAAATCAAGAAAATGTTTCTAATAAAATACAAACTTTGGGCATGTAAGTTTGGAGAGTCGTCTAAGAAGAAAGAAAATTAATTCAAGCAAGACTAAATCTCATGGTTGCCAAGATGATTTTTTTCATTATACTTTAAGTTCTGGGATACATGTGCAGAAAGTGCAGGTTTGTTACATAGGTACACACATGCCATGGTGGTTTGCTGCACCCATCAACCCGTCGTCTACATTAGGTGTTTCTCCTAATGCACCCCACCCCCTAACAGGCCCCAATGTATGGTGTTCCCCTCACTGTGTCCATGTGCTCTCATTGTTCAACTCCCACTTATGAGTGAGAACAAGGAGTGTTTGGTTTGCTGTTCCTGTGTTAGTTAATGAGAATCATGGCTTCCAGCCTCATCCATGTCCCTGTAAAGGACATAAACCCATTCTTTTTTATGGCAGCATAGTATCCCATGGTGTATATGTGCCATGTTTTCTTTATCCAGTCTATCACTGATGGGCATTTGGGTTCCAGGTCTTTGCTATTGTAAACAGTCCTGCAATAAACATACGTGTGTGTGTGTCTTTATAGTAGAATGTTTTATAATCCTTTGGGTATATATCCAGTAATGGGATTTCTAGGTCAAATGGCATTTCTGGTTCTAGATCCTTCAGAAATCACCACATTGTCTTCCACAATGGTTGAACTAATTTACTTGCCCACCAACAGTGTAAAAGCATTCCTATTTCTCCACATCCTCTCCAGCCTCTCTTGTTACCTGACTTTTTAATGATCACCATTCTAACTGGCATGAGATGGTATCTCATTGTGGTTTTGATTTGCATTTCTCTAATGACCAATGATGACGAGGTTCATTTCACATGTTTGTTGACCACATAAATGCCTTCTTTTGAGAAGTGTCTGTTCATATTCTTCACCCACTTTTTGATGGTTTTTTTTTTCTCGTAAATTTGTTTAAGTTATTGTAGATTCTGGATATTAGCCCTTTGTCAGATGGATAGATTGTACAAATTTTCTTCCATTCTGCAGGTTAACTGTTCACTCTGATGATAGTTTCTTTTGTTGTGCAGAAGCTCTTTAGTTTAATTAGATCCCATTTGTCTATTTTGGCTTCTGTTGCCATTGCTTTTGGTGTTTTAGTCATGATGTCTTTGCCCATGCCTATGTCATGAATGGTATTGTCTAGGTTATCTTCTAGAGTTTTTATGATATTGGGTCTCACGTTTAAGTCTTTAATCCATCTTGAGTTAATTTTTTTATAAGGTCTAAGGAAGGGGATCTAGTTTCCGTTTTCAGTATATGGCTAGCCAGTTTTCCCAACACCATTTATTAAATAGGAAATCCTTTCCCCATTGCTTGTTTTTGTCGGGTTTGTCAAAGATCTGATGGTTGTACATGTGTGGCATTATTTCTGAGGCCTCTGTTCTGTTCCATTGATCTATATCTCTGTTTTGGTACCAGTACCATGCTGTTTTGGTTACTGTATCCTTATAGTATAGTTTGAAGTCAGGTAGCATGATGCCTCCAGCTTTGTTATTTTTGCTTATGATTGTCTTGGCTATATGAGCTCTTTTTTGGTTTCATATGAAATTTAAAGTAGTTTTTTTTCTAATTCTGTGAAGAAAGTCAATAGTAACTTGATGGGGATAGCATTGAATCTCTAAATTACTTTGCGCAGTATATCCGTTTTCACGATATTGATTCTTCCTATCCATGAGCATGGAATGTTTTTTCATTTATTTGTGTCCTCTCTTATTTCCTTGAGCTGTGGTTTGGAGTTCTCCTTGAAGAGGTCCTTCACATTCCTTGTAAGTTGTATTCCTAGGTATTTTATTCTCTTTGTAGCAATTGTGAATGGGAGTTTACTCATGATTTGGCTCTCTGTTTGTCTATTATTGTTGTATAGGAATGCTTGTGATTTTTGCAACTTGATTTTGTATCCTAAGACTTTGCTGAAGTTGCTTTTCAGCTTAAGGAGATTTGGGTCTGAGACGATGGGGTTTTCTAAACATACAATCATGTCATCTGCAAACAGAGACAATTTGACTTCCTGCCTTCCTATTTGAATACATTTTATTTCTTTCTCTTGCCTGATTTCCCTGACCAGAACTTCCGATACTATGTTGAATAGGAGTGGTGAGAGAGGGCATTCTTGTCTTGTGCTGGTTTTCAAATGGAATGCTTCCAGCTTTTGCCCATTCAATATGATATTGGCTGTGGGTCTGTCATAAATAGCTCTTATTATTTTCAGATATGTTCCATCAATACCTAGTTTATTGAGAGTTTTTAGCATGAAGAGGTGTTGAATTTTATTGAAGGCCTTTAAAATAAACAAACTGACATCACAATTAAAAGAACTAGAGAAGAAAGATCAAACAAATTCAAAAGCTAGCAGAAGACAAGAAATAACTGAGATCAGAGCAGAGATGAAGGAGACAGAGACACAAGAAACCCTTCAAAGAATCGACGAATCCATGAGCTGGTTTTTTGAAAAAGTTAACAAAATAGACCACTAACTGGACTAATAAAGAAGAAAAGAGAGAAGAATCAAATAGACACGACAAAAAATGATAAGGGGGATATCACCACTGATCTCACAGAAATACAAACTACCATCAGAGGATACTATAAACAACTCTACGCAAATAAACTAGAAAATTTAGAAGAAATGGATAAATTCTTGGACACATACACCCTCCCAAGACTAAACTGGGAAGAAATCTAATCCTTGAATAGACCAATAACAAGTTCTGAAATTCAGGCAGTAATTAATAGCCTACCAACCAAAAAAGAAGCCCAGGATCAGATGGATTCCCAGCCAAATTCTACCAGAGGTACAAAGAGGAGCTGGTACTATTCCTTCTGAAACTATTCCAAACAATAGAAAAAGATAGAATCTTCCCTAACTCATTTTGTGAGGCCAGCGTCATCCTGATACCAAAACCTGGCAGAGACACAACAAAAAAAGAAAATTTCAGGCCAATATCCCTGATGAACATTGATGTGAAAATCCTCAGTAAAATAATGGCAAACCGAATCCAGCAGCACATCAAAAAGCTTATCCACCATAATCAAATCGGCTTCATCCCAGGGATGCAAGGCTGGTTCAACATATACAAATCAATAAACATAACCCATCACTTAAACACAGCCAATGTCAAGGTGATTTTTCAAATATGGATTATGAAATAGGTAAATTTTTCCTTCACATATACTTATTATTCTGATAAAGATATGACAAGTTCATGCACTTGTGAAAATAATGTAAGTTTAAAATATGATTTTTTTCCTATTTCTTCCTATAGTGTTTCCTCATTCTCACTTAATGTATTGTATGAGATACTTTACAAACATAAGACATATTGATTCATTGGATAACATTGTCACTATATAAATTAGGAAAATACATTTTCATTATTCATATTTAGCTGATGACAATTCCAAAACTCAGAAAATCAAAGTTTCTCAAGATTACAGACAGGTAGACTAGGAACACAAACCAATGCTTCCAAATTTGATCTAGTTTTTCCTCCTCCAAGTTATTGAGCATAACTAATCCAGGCCCCTCAGAGTGAAGGTTGAAATTGTAATTCAACATATATTCTGGCCCACTATCTCCATTATATTAGCTTTTTTTTTCTGTTACAATCTTTCTGGAATAGTAGGAAAAATAATAGACACAAAAATGCTAAGACTGTGTATAAATGCTTAATCAGTCTTCTTGGACAGATAAGCTTAAATACCAGACTTTGTATTTCTTTATTTTAAAAAGTATACTTATCAAAACCACTAAATTAACTTGATCTCAAATAAATAATACAAAGCAAGGTTTTTGAAAGCATTTCATATCAGGCTTCAGAAATGAACCCAAATGTGTATGGAGATTTACTTTATCATGAAGGAGTAATTTCATATCATTAGGTAAAGGCAGAACGTTTCAATGGAGTGTGTGTGTGCTAACTGATTTAAAATCAGGAAAAAAATAAATAAATTCCTATCTTTAATTTCAAAACAATAAAAATTTAAATGTAGAAATATTAGGCAAAAGACCTAAGATCACTAAAAGGCCTTAAATTATTGATGTATTTGATACATAAAAGTATTCACTTGACACAAATTTGCACATATTCATTCAGAAGTGGGTGTACAAAGACCTTTGTTGCAGTATTGTTTGCATTAGCAAAGAGCTACACATCTCATAAATGACTACCAGTCCTGAAGTTGTTAAACACATCTTCATAATGTAACATTTTGCATTTATTAAAAATAGCGAGGCAAGTCTGTAGTTAGAGAATTGATATATTTAAGGAGAAAAAAGTTACAGGATGGTATTTATAAGATAACACAGGATGTTATCTATCTACTAACCTATCAATATGCATATATAAATAAATGTATCTACTAAAACACATGCACATATACACAACTACCCCACATACACTAATATGTGTACAGAACATCTTCAGAAAAGTGAAAAATGGCAAATGGTGAGATGGAGTAAGGAGTGGAAGAGGGATTTGTTTGCCCCATAAATATCTTTATTGGGTATATTTCTTGTCATATTTTTACACTTTTTGAATTTTTGACAATAATGAGCACAAAACAGCAGCATTATGATGACCTTCCTGGGAAGTTTCCTGAGGAGTGCATGTAGAGTATAATTCCATTATGAAAAAAATGTGCTTAGAATCTGAAATGAAATAAACCAACATTTTACCTAATCAGATTATCTTCATTACTCCTCTCTTCATTTTTAAAACTTTATGGTTTTATTTATTTTTTATTGATATGAATGGTTTCTTTATTTGTAGAATTACACTTAAAATTATTTTGAAGTAGCATGAACTCTCTCTGGATGGTATTAGAATTTCATACCCAAATCAACGTGAACATTACTTTTTTTATTTTTAATTTTATTATTATTATACTTTAAGTTTTAGGGTACATGTGCACATCGTGCAGGTTTGTTACATATGTATACATGTGCCATGTTGGTGTGCTGCACCCATTAACTCGTCATTTAGCATTAGGTATGTCTCCTAATGCTATTCCCCCCATCCCACCCCACAACAGGCCCTGGTGTGTGATGTTCCCCCTTCTTGTGTCCATGTGTTCTCATTGTTCAATTCCCACCTATGAGTGAGAACATGTGATGTTTGGTTTTTTGTGCTTGCGATAGTTTGCTGAGAATGATGGTTTCCAGCTTCATCCATGTCCCTACAAAGGACATGAACTCATCACTTTTTATGGCTGCATAGTACTCCATGGTGTATATGTGCCACATTTTCTTAATCCAGTCTATCATTGTTGGACATTTGGGTTGGTTCCAAGTCTTTGCGATTGTGAATAGTGCCACAATAAACATACGTGTGCATGTGTCTTTATAGCAGCATGATTTATAATCCTTTGGGTATATACCCAGTAATGGGATGGCTGGGTCAAATGGTATTTCTAGTTCTAGATCCCTGAGGAATCGCCACACTGACTTCCACAATGGTTGAACTAGTTTACAGTCCCAACAACAGTGTAAAGTGTTCCTATTTCTCCACATCCTCTCCAGCACCTGTTCTTTCCTGACTTTTTAATGATTGCCATTCTAACTGGTGTGAGATGGTATCTCATTTTGGTTTTGATTTGCATTTCTCTGATGGCTAGTGATGGTGAGCATTTTTTCATGTGTGTTTTGGCTGCATAAATGTCTTCTTTTGAGAAGTGTCTGTTCATATCCTTTGCCCACTTTTTGCTGGGGTTGTTTGTTTTTTTCTTGTAAATTTGTTGGAGTTCATTATAGATTCTGGATATTAGCCCTTTGTCAGATGAGTAGGCTGCAAAAATTTTCTCCCATTCTGTAGGTTGCCTGTTCACACTGATGGTAGTTTCTTTTGCTGTGCAGAAGCTCTTGAGTTTAATTAGATCCCATTTGTCAATTTTGGCTTTTGTTGCCATTGCTTTTGGTGTTTTAGACATGATGTCCTTGCCCATGCCTATGTCCTGAATGGTATTGCCTAGGTTTTCTTCTAGGGTTTTTATGGTTTTAGGTCTAACATGTAAGTCTTTAATCCATCTTGAATTAATTTTTGTATAAGGTGTAAGGAAGGGATCCAGTTTCAGCTTTCTACATATGGCTAGCCAGTTTTCCCAGCACCATTTATTAAATAGGGAATCCTTTCCTCATTGCTTGTTTTTGTCAGGTTTGTCAAAGATCAGATGGTTGTAGATATGTGGCATTATTTCTGAGGGCTCTGTTCTGTTCCATTGATCTATATCTCTGTTTTGGTACCAGTACCATGCTGTTTTGGTTACTGTAGCCTTGTAGTATAGTTTGAAGTCAGGTAGCATGATGCCTGCAGCTTTGTTCTTTTGGCTTAGGATTGACTTGGCAATGCGGGCTCTTTTTTGGTTCCATATGAACTTTAAAGTAGTTTTTTCCAATTTTGTGAAGAAAGTCATTAGTAGCTTGATTGAGATAGTATTGAATCTATAAATTACCTTGGGCAGTATGGCCATTTTCATGATATTGGTTCTTCCTACCCATGAGCATGGAATGTTCTTCCATTTGATTGCATCCTCTTTTATTTCCTTGAGCAGTGGTTTGTAGTTCTCCTTGAAGAGGTCCTTCTCATCCCTTGTAAGTTGGATTCCTAGGTATTTTATTCTCTTTGAAGCAATTGTGAATGGGAGTTCACTCATGATTTGGCTCTCTGTTTGTCTGTTATTGGTGTATAAGAATGCTTGTCACTTTTGTACATTGATTTTGTATCCTGAGTCTTTGCTGAAGTTGCTTATCAGCTTAAGGAGATTTTGGGCTGAGATGATGGGGTTTTCTAGATATACAATCATGTCATCTGCAAACAGGGACAATTTGACTTCCTCTTTTCCTAATTGAACACCCTTTATTTCCTTCTCCTGCCTGATTGCCCTGGCCAGAACTTCCAACACTATGTTGAATAGGAGTAGTGAGAGAGGGCATCCCTGTCTTGTGCCAGTTTTCAAAAGGAATGCTTCCAGTTTTGTCCATTCAGTATGATTTTGGCTGTGGGTTTGTCATAGATAGCTCTTATTATTTTGAGATACATCCCATCAATACCTAATTTATTAAGAGTTTTTAGCATGAAGCGTTGTTGAATTTTCTCAAAGGCCTTTTCTGCATATATTGAGATAATCATGTGGTTTTTGTCTTTGGTTCTGTTTATATGCTGGATTACATTTATTGATTTTCATATGTTGAACCAGCCTTGCATCCCAGGGATGAAGCCCACTTGATCATGGTGGATAAGCTTTTTGATGTGCTACTGGATTCAGTTTGCCAATATTTTATTGAGGTTTTTTGCATCAATGTTCATCAAGGATATTGGTCTAAAATTCTCTTTTTTGGTTGTGTCTCTGCCAGGCTTTGGTATCAGAATGATGCTGGCCTCATAAAATGAGTTAGGGAGTATTCCCTCTTTTTCTATTGATTGGAATAGTTTCAGAAGGAATGGTACCAGTTCCTCCTTGTACCTCTGGTAGAATTCGGCTGTGAATCCATCTGGTCCTGGACTTTTTTTGGTTGGGAAGCTATTAATTATTGCCTCAATTTCAGAGCCTGTTATTGGTCTATTCAGAGATTCAACTTCTTCCTGGTTTAGTCTTGGGAGGGTGTATGTGTCCAGGAATTTATCCATTTCTTCTAGATTTTCTAGTTTATTTGCGTAGAGGTGTTTATAGTATTCTCTGATGGTAGTTTGTGTTTCTGTGGGATCGGTGCTGATATCCCCTTTATCATTTTTTATTGCGTCTGTTTGATTCTTCTCTCTTTTCTTCTTTATTAGTCTTGCTAGTAGTATATCAATTTTGTTGATCCTTTCAAAAAACCAGCTCCTGGATTCATTGATTTTTTTGAAGGGTTTTTTGTGTCTCTATTTCCTTCAGTTCTGCTCTGATCTTAGTTATTTCTTGCCTTCTGCTAGCTTTTGAATGTGTTTGCTCTTGCTTCTCTAGATCTTTTAATTGTGAGGTTGTGGTGTCAATTTTAGATCTTTCCTGCTTTCTCTTGTGGGCATTTAGTGCTATAAATTTACCTCTACACACTGCTTTGAATATATCCCAGAGATTCTGGTATGTTGTGTCTTTGTTCTCATTGGTTTCAAAGAACATCTTTATTTCTGCCTTCATTTCATTATGTACCCAGTAGTCATTCAGGAACAGGTTGTTTAGTTTCCATGTAGTTGAGCGGTTTTGAGTGAGTTTCTTAATCCTGAGTTCTAGTTTGATTGCACAGTGGTCTGAGAGACAGTTTGTTATGATTTCTGTTCTTTTACATTTGCTGAGGAGTGCTTTACTTCCAACTATGTGGTCAATTTTGGAATAGGTGTGGTGTGGTGCTGAAAAGAATGTATATTCTGTTGATTTTGGGTGGAGAGTTCTGTAGATGTCTATTAGGTCCGCTTGGTGCAGAGCTGAGTGCAATTTCTGGGTATCCTTTTTAACGTTCTGTCTCGTTGGTCTGTCTAATGTTGACAGTGGGGTGTCTCCCATTATTATTGTGTGGGAGTCTAAGTCTCTTTGTAGGTCACTAAGGACTTGCTTTGTGAATCTGGGTGCTCCTGTATTGGGTGCAGATATATTTAGGATAGTTAGCTCTTCTTGCTGAATTGATCCCTTTACCATTATGTAATGGCCTTCTTTGTCTCTTTTCATCTTTGTTGGTTTAAAGTCTGTTTTATCAGAGACTAGGATTGCAACCCCTGCCTTTTTTTGTTTTCCATTTGCTTGGTAGATCTTCCTCCATCCCTTTATTTTGAGCCTATGTGTGTCTCTGCATGTGAGATGGGTTTCCTGAATACAGCATACTGATGGGTCTTGACTCTTTATCCAATTTGCCAGTCTGTGTCTTTTAATTGGAGCATTTAGCCCATTTACATTTAAGGTTGATATTGTTATGTGTGAATTTGATCCTGTCATTATGATGTTAGCTGGTTCTTTTGCTTGTTAGTTGATGCAGTTTCTTCCTAGCCTTGATGGTCTTTACAATTTGGCATGTTTTTGCAGTGGCTGGTACCGGTTGTTCCTTTCCATGTTTAGTGCTTCCTTCAGGAGCTCTTTTAGGGCAGGCCTGGTGGTGACAAAATCTCTCAGCATTTGCTTGTCTGTAAAGTATTTTATTTATCCTTCACTTATGAAGCTTAGTTTGGCTGGATATGAAATTCTGGGTTGAAAATTCTTTTCTTTAAGAATGTTGAATATTGGTCCCCACTCTCTTCTGGCTTGTAGAGTTTCTACTGAGAGATCAGCTGTCAGTCTGGTAGTCTTCCCTTTGTGGGTAACCCAACCTTTCTCTCTGGCTGCCCTTAACATTTTTTCCTTCATTTCAACTTTGGTGAATCTGACAATTATGTGTCTTGGAGTTGCTCTTCTCGAGGAGTATCTTTGTGGTGTTCTCTGTATTTCCTGAATTTGAATGTTGGCCTGTCTTGCTAGATTGGGGACATTCTCCTGGATAATATCCTGCAGTTTTTTCCAACTTGGTTCCATTCTCCCTGTCACTTTCAGGTACACCAATCAGACCTAGATTTGATCTTTTCACATAGTCCCATATTTCTTGGAGGCTTTGTTCATTTCTTTTTATTCTTTTTTCTCTAAACTTCTCTTCTTGCTTCATTTCATTCATTTCATCTTCCATCGCTGATATCCTTTCTTCCAGTTGATCGCATCGGCTACTGAGGCTTGTGCATTCATCACGTAGTTCTCGTGCCGTGGTTTTCAGCAGCATCAGGTCCTTTAAGGACTTCTCTGCATTGGTTATTCTAGTTATCCATTCGTCTAATTTTTTTTCAAGGTTTTTAACTTTTTTGCCATTGGTTCGAACTTCCTCCTTTAGCTCAGAGTAGTTTGATCTTCTGAAGCCTTCTTCTCTCAACTCGTCAAAGTCATTCTCTGTCCAGCTTTGTTCCGTTGCTGGTGAGGAGCTGCATTCCTTTGGAGGAGGAAAGGCACTCTGATTTTTAGAGTTTCCAGTTTTTCTGCTCTGTTTTTTCCCCATCTTTGTGGTTTTATCTATCTTTGGTCTCTGATGATGGTGACATACAGATGGGTTTTTGGTGTGAATGTCCTTTCTATTTGTTAGTTTTCCTTCTAACACTCAGGACCCTCAGCTGCAGGTCTGTTGGAGTTTTCTGGAGGTCCACTCCAGACCCTGTTTGCCTGGGTATCAGCAGTGGTGGTTGTAGAACAGCGGATATTGGTGAACTGCAAATGCTGCTGCCTGATCGTTCCTCTGGAAGTTTTGTCTCAGAGGAGTATCCGGCCGTGTGAGGTGTCAGTCTGCCCCTACTGGGGGGTGCCTCCCAGTTAGGCTACTCAGGGGTCAGGGACCCACTTGAGGAGGAAGTCTGCCCGTTCTCGGATCTCAAGCTGTGTGCTGGGAGAACCACTACTCTCTTCAAAGCTGTCAGACAGGGACATTTAAGTCTGCAGAGGTTACTGCTGCCTTTTGTTTGTCTGTGCCCTGCCCCCAGAGGTGGAGCCTACAGAGGCAGGCAGGCCTCCTTGAGCTGTGGTGGGCTCCACCCAGTTCGAGCTTCCCGGCCTCTTTGTTTACCTACTCAAGCCTCGGCAATGGTGGGCACCCTCCCCCAGCCTCACTGCCACCTTGCAGTTTGATCTCAGGCTGCTGTGCTAGCAATGAGCGAGACTCCATGGGCATAGTACCCTCCAAGCCAGGTGCGGGATATAATCTCCTGCTGTGCCATTTGTTGAGCCCATTGGAAAAGCGCAGTATTAGGGTGTGAGTGACCCGATTTTCCAGGTGCTGTCTGTCACCCCTTTCTTTGACTAGGAAAGGGAATTCCCTGACCCCTTGCACTTCCCAGGTGAGGTGATGCCTCACCCTGCTTTGGCTCACACATAGTGCACTGCACCCACTGTCCTACACCCACTGTCCAGCACTCCCCAGTGAGATGAACCCAGTACCTCAGTTGGAAATGCAGAAATCACCCATCTTCTGTGTCACTCATGCTGGGAGCTGTAGACTGGAGCTGTTCCTATTTGGCCATCTTGGCTCCACCCTGGTTATTTGAGTTTTTAAATCAACCCAATGAATAAATGGTCTTAGCTTCTCCCAGCTGTTTGAGCCAGCACATAAAATTAGAATCTTTTTTAAGGGCTCTCTTGTTGATAAATTTGGCTTAATCCACATTTGGTTCAGTCAAATGTTTTCTCTCTTTATGACAATCCATTCCAAAATAATCCCCAAGATTTTTGTAGCTTACAATGGCAAATTTTATCATTATTTTCTGTCTCCTGACACACAACCACAGTCATCTCTCAGCATGCTCTAGGGAGACAGAAACATCCTACCTAGTTGTGTTGTGATTAGTCGTGATAACTGATATCCTCTTTAAAGGTATTGCCTCAGATATCATTTCAAAAACTTCAACCAAATCATGGTCATTTCACCAAACAAAAGAAATAGGGTGACCTGAGATGAAAACAAAGATTTTTTTTTATTTTGGGATTGATAGCACTGTAATTTATTTGAAACTATCTAGATATTCTCAACACTACAGGAGCAAACTTGGATGGGTATTTTGCCACAAGTGCAGCAGAAAAGCTAAGATAATTCACTCCAATGTACTACAAGCTTTCACAATGTGTGCTGAAGTGTCCTTCCAAAGTTTGGGAGTGCCCTCAAAGGGCAGAAAGGTAGGGACAGGACTGGGAAACAAATAGAAGTCCCCACTGACCCAAAAGGCTGGCAGCCAGACTATAAAGCAAAGAGAAATCTCCTATAGTCCAAAAGGCTGGTAGCCTGACTATAAAACATCAAGACTTATCTGGACTCTTACCAGAATTCAGGCCCACCCTTCCTTCAAAATATTTGAAGCCAGTGGTTAACTGAATTTAACCAAATTTACAACAGGTTTAAGCTTAGCTACACATCAGACAGTCTGAGTTCCCCATACTCATACCCTGATAAATAAGGAATGTGTCCTATCCTGAGGATAAATACTACTTATTACTTATTTCTGTCCCTAAAAGTATTTTTCACAAATTGTTATGGACTGTTTGTGTCACTCCGAATTTATATGTTGAAGCCCTTACCCCAGTGTGATGATATTTGGAGGTAGAGTCTTTGGGAAGTTAAATTAGGTTTGGATGCAGTCATGAGAGTGGGGCCATTTTAAATATGAGTTTTGTACATATACCAATCATCATGGTTGAGTATTCAATAAATACATTTGGCTTAATTATAATTTTTATTATATTTTTAATGGATATTATCTTTATCTCAGGTGATTACAAAATAAATTGTCTACATCTTAGATTGGGAAGTTCAATTGCCATATTAGAAATTGCTGGGAGGAAGAATCAATGTCCTCTTTTTTCCATGCAATCTTTTTCTTTTCCAATTAGCCTCTTCATGGCCCTCTTGAACTCCTTATTCCTTAGCGTAGGGGGGGAAGGTTAGTGTTTTTATAAGAAAAGGAAGAAAGATCAGAGCTTTATCTACACAATGTGAGAATACAGCGAAAGGTCTGTCAGCAAGAGAGACTTCACCAAAAACTAAATTTTCTGGCACCTTAAATTTGGACATTCCAGCTTCCAGAATTATGAGAAATAAATGTCTGTTGTTTAAGCCACCCAAGCTATGGTATTTTGTTATAACATCCTGAGCTAAGACATATTTTTGTACCAGGAGTGGGATGTAGCTGAAAATGTAGAAGTGGCTTTAAAACTGGAAAAGGGGTAGAAGTTAAGGAATTTGGGGATGCATTCTATAAATATGCACAATAATAGCTATTCTGTTTAGGGCTTATAAAGAATATAAGACTGCTGGAGAAAAACTTCCATTTTCTTATAGAATACATAAATAATTATAAACGGAATGTTGGCAGAAATATGTATGGTAAAGGTCATTCTGGGGAAGGCTTAGACAGAAATGAAGAATATGCTATTGGACAATTGAGAAAAAGTGATTCTTTTTATAAAGTGGTAAAGAACTTGGCTGAATTATGTTTATGTTTTATTGTTTTGTGGAATGTAAAACTAGTAAGTGATGAAATTAAAAGTGAAAATAGCTGACATTTCTAATCAAAGTGTTGAAGGAGTCACTTTGTTCATCCTGACTGCTTCTACTAAGATACAAGAAAAAAAAAGAGAGATAAGTGAATCAAAAAAGGAATTGTTAGAAAAAAAAAGGAGCTGGAACTTAAAAAATTGGAAAGTTAAGGAGCTGGAACTTAAAAAATTGGAAAGTTCTCAGCCTATCCACACTGCAAAAGATGAGAAAGCGTGTTGAGGAAAAAAAAAAAAAAACACCAAAGGTGTGGCTGGACCCTCACTCGATAAAGAGATTATGGGATTATATAAGCAGAAACACTGTCAGTCTGAACTGAAGGAGATGGGAATGGGATAAAATGAAGGAAGTCTGTCAGACTTCTTAGATTCTGTGGGACTGGACCATAGAGCTATTCAGATGTGAATGTGTGATATTACTCTTCAAGACAAGGGAAGAAAGACCCTAAAGGTGTTTTAGAGATTATCCGGGCTGCCTCCTCAGTTTTAAAGGTTGGGGCTATCATCTCAGTTTCAATGGGCTGTTGGCATCAGAGTGGCTGCCAGAGCCTTTTGGGTATAATGAAGAGTCATAAGGACATGACCCCTTTCCTGCAGAGCTACAGAGGTCTGACTACCTACTATCCCAGTTTGTCCAGAAAGTGGGACTGTCATCCCAGTAGACCCAGAAGGCAAAGTATGAAACCAAAGATTATCCTTGAGCTTTAAGATCTAATGGTATTTGCATTACAAGATTTTAGATTTGCTTGGAACCTGCCACCCCTTTCTTCCTTCCAATTGTTGGAATGAGAATGCCTATTCTATGTCTAATCTACCATTGTATTTTGGAAGTGTGTAATTTATCTGGTTTCACAGACTTATAACTGAGGATGAATTTTTCCTCAGGATTAATCGTATCTTCTATTAATCACCTATATCTGATTTAGATGATATTTAGATGAGACTGGACTTCCAATTTTAGAGTTGATCTTGGAATAAGTTAAGACTTTGGGGGCTACTGAAATAAGATCAATTTTTTTTTTTGCGTGTAAGAATAACATTAATTTGGGAAACAAAAGGCAGAATGCTATGGACTGAATGTCAGTGTCCCCCCAAAATTCATACGTTGAAGCCCTAACCCTCCATGTGATGGTATTTGGAGATGGAGCCTTTGGAAAGTAATTAGGTTTAAATCAGGCCATGAGGGTGGGGCTCCATAAGGGGATTAGTGACCTCATAAAAGGAAGAGGGACCATAAAAGGAAGAGCACACTCTTTCCCTACCACGTGAGGGAACAGCAAGTGAAAAGGCAGCTGCCTGCAAGTCAAGAAGAAGGGCCTCATCAGGAACTGCACCTCCTACTCTATCTTAAACCTCCCAGCCTCCAGAACTTTGAGAAATAAGTGTCTGTTGTTTATTCCACCCAGCCTGTGGTATTTTGTTAGAGCAGCCCAAGCTGACCAAGACACACAATGCCTGGCATAAAATAAAAATTAAACACTATGAGGCACACTAACAAGCAAGAAAAATAGAAACAGTGCACACCTGTAATCCCAGCTACTAGGGAGGCTGGGGCAAGAGAATCGTTTGAACCTGGGAGGCAGAGGTTGCAGTGAGCAGAGATCATGCCACTGCACTCCAGCCTGGGTAAAAGAGTAAGACTCTGTCTCAAAAAAAAAAAAAAAAAAGAAAAAGAAAAGAAAAGAAAAAAAAGAAAAAGAAGGAAACGGGAGTCATTTGAAACTAAAAAGAGGAAATATTCAAGTGAAGTATACCCAGACATGGTTCAGACATTAGAATCATCAGATAAGAATTTTTTAAATATGTTTTAACATTTCGCTGGTAAAGGCAGATGAGATTCATGAACAAAGGGGAGATCTCAACAAAGAGATTAGCATTGTACAGAAGAACCAAATGGAAATGATAGATATAAAAAAATACCAGAAATAATATAAGAAATAAATAATTAATTTGGTAGGCTTAACAATAGGCTGGACTCAGTAGGGTAAAGAATTCATGAACTGAAATGCAGGTCAATCGAAATTATCCAAACTTTAACCCAAAGAGAAAAAAGAAAAAGCATCCAAGTTATGCAGGATAATATTATCTCCTCTGACACATGAGTACTTGGCACTCCAGAATATACGAAAAAGAAATAAACAGAAAAAAATCTTAAGAGATAATGGTTGAGAATTTTCCAAAATTAATTAATGACACCACCATAAATCCAAGAAGTTCACCAAGCCCAAAGCAAAATAAATAAGAAAATCACACCATTGCCCTTTACCGAAATGACGAAATGAATTTCCCTTAAGAAAAAACAGAATGATCAATGATAGCTACTTCAGTGGTTTTATACTCCTTGGATTCACAGGGCAGCCTCAGCTTGAGATGACGATCTCTGGGGTTGTCTTTTTCTTCTACACTATTGCCTTCATGGGAAATATGGCCATCATCCTATTGTCTTTCCTAAATGACCATCTCCAAGTCCCCATATACTTCTTCCTTAGAAATTTGGCCATCTTGGATCTCTGTTATACCACAAATATAGTCCCACAAATGTTGGTCAGTATCTGGGGCAAAGACAAAAGAATTACCTTTGGTGGATGTGTCTTTCAAATTTTCATTGATGTGGCACTGTACTCAGTTGAATGCATCCTTCTGGCCATGATGTCATGTGATCGACTCAATGCTATCTGCAAGCCTCTGCATCATATGACCATAATGAACCTCCAACTCTGCCAGGGCCTTGTGGTCATCTCCTGGGTAGTTGGTGTGATTAATTGCATCATACCTTCCCCCTATGCCATGAGTCTTCCTCGATGTAGGAACCACCACCTAGACCACTTTTATTTTTTTGTGAAATGTCTGCAATGATCAAGAGTCAAGACTGCATGTGTGGACACCACAGCCATGGAGGTAACCACATTTGCCATGTGCCTGATTATAGTTCTTGTTCCTCTTCTTCTTATTCTTGTTTCATATGGTTTCATTGCTGTGGCTGTACTCAAGATCAAGTCTGCAGCAGGAAGACAAAAAGCATGTGGGACCTGTTCTTCCCATCTCATTGTGGTATCCATCTTCTGTGGGACAGTTACATACATGTATATACAGCCAGGAAACAGTCCAAATCAACATGAGGGCAAACTTCTCAGTATATTTGACTCCATTGTTACTCCCAGCTTGAACCCATTAATTTATACGCTAAGGAAGAAGGAGTTCAAGGGGGCCATGAAGAGGCTAATTGGAAAAGAAAAAGATCGCATGGAAAAAACAGGACATTGATTCTTCCCCCCAGCAATTTCTAATATGGCAATTGATCTTCCCAATCTAAAATGTAGACAATTTATTTTGTAATCACCTGAGATAAAGATAATATCCATTAAAAATACAATAAAAATTATAATTAAGCAGAATGTATTTATTGAATACTTAATCCGTGATGATTGGTATACGTACAAAACTCATATTTAAAATGAAATTATAAACTAAAGTGCCAACACTAAAAATAACATGCTATGCGCTGATTTTTTTTGGATTATACATGTTACAATTATATTGATATTGACCAATTTAACTCTAATAGTCTCCTTTGATTATGCTAACTAAATATTGTCATTAATTTAAGGAGATTAAAAGCTGTTTTCATTGCCCTCTATTTTAAGTACAACACTTTTGCTCCAACCAGTCCCAGGAATATTTTTACACAGGCAAATCTCCAGCCTGAAGATGACAGCAGCAAAGCTAGTCATTAACCAAGAAGACCAAGAGTTCTAGTTATCAATCATCTTTGAAAAGATCTCATGTTAATTGACCACAGTAATGTCCCCCTATCTTTCTCTGCTTGGATAATTATTCAAGGAGCTCAATTTTTGTGATCACAAAAGAAAAATATTTTTTATCAGTTCCAATAATCATCTTTTTTTCAAAATAAATAAATTATATTATATCATATTTATTTGGGAATGGGCATTGCAATGGAATACACATGCCATAGTAAACGTGCATATTCAGGGAGGTAAAGGAAGATAAAGATTTTTAAAGGATAAAAGAGGGGGATTACATAATTGTTTTGAATCAATTATCCTTGGCTACAAGGATCAATAACACTAGTGGCACCAGTCCCAAGTTGGACAGGCAGTTGCTGGCAGATGTCCTCACAAAAGTATTTTTTTGTGTAAGTTTGCGATGGCCTTTGTAAAAGATTGTGGTTTTTGCAGATTCTTTTCTAATAGTTCTCGTTATCAGGCATTTGTGCATGGGAACCTTCCCCAGCTCCATTTGTGAGAATTTTTAACACAAGTGATTCAACTTTGATTCTTCTTTTTTTTTGAGACAGAGTCTCACTCTGTAACCCAGGCTGGAGTGCAGTGGTATGATCTCGGCTCACCGCAACCGCCGCCTCCCAGGCTCAAGTAATTCTCCCGCCTCAGCCCCCCAAGTAGCTGGGACCACAGGCAGGCGCCATCACGTCCAGCTAATCTTTTGTATTTTTAGTAGAGACAGGGTTTCACCATGTTAGCCAGGATGGTCTCGATCTCCTGACCTCGTGATCTGCCCGCCTCGGCCTCCCAAAGTGCTGGGATTACAGGTGTGAGCCACCACGCCTGGCCTCAATTTTGATTCTTTTTTTTTTTTAATTAATTATTTATTGATCATTCTTGGGTGTTTCTCGGAGAGGGGGATATGGCAGGGTCATAGGATAATAGTGGAGAGAAGGTCAGGAGATAAACACATGAACAAAGGTCTCTGGTTTTCCTAGGGGGAGGTCCCTGCGGCCTTCTGCAGTGTTTGTGTCCCTGGGTACTTGAGATTAGGGAGTGGTGATGACTCTTAAAGAGCATGCTGCCTTCAAGCATCTGTTTAACAAAGCACATCTTGCACCGCCCTTAATCCATTTAACCCTGAGTTGACACAGCACATGTTTCAGAGAGCATAGGGCTGGGGGAAAGGCCATAGATCAACAGCATCCCAAGGCAGAAGAATTTCTCCTAGTCAGAACAAAATGGAGTCTCCTATGCCCACCTCTTTCCACACAGACACAGCAACAATCTGATCTCTCCTTTCTTTCCCCACACTTCCCCCCCTTCTTTTCAACAAAACTGCCATCGTCCTCATGGCCTGCTCCCGATGGTCGCTGTCTCTTCGGAGCTGTTGGGTACACCTCCCAGACGGGGCGGCCGGGCAGAGGCGCTCCTCACTTCCTCCCAGACGGGATGGCAGGGCAGAGGTGCTCCTCACTTCCTCCCAGACAGGGTGGCAGCCAGGCAGAGGCGCTCCTCACCTCCCAGACGGGGCGGCCGGGCAGAGGCGCTCCTCACTTCCCAGATGGGGCGGCCGGGCAGAGGCGCTCCTCACATCCCAGACGGGGCAGCCGGGCAGAGGTCCTCCTCACTTCCCAGACGGGGCGGCCACGCAGAGGCACTCCTCACTTCTCAGACGGGGTGGCGGCCGGGCAGAGGCGCTCCTCAATTCCCAGAGAGGGTGGCCGGGAAGAGGCGCTCCTCACTTCCCAGACGGGGCGGCCGGGTAGAGGTGCTCCTCACTTCCCAGATGGGGCGGCTGGGCAGAGGCGCTCCTCACTTCCCAGACGGGGTGGCGGCCAGGCAGAGGCACTCCTCACCTCCCAGATGGGGCGGCCGGGCAGAGGTGCTCCTCACTTCCCACATGGGGCGGCCGGGCAGAGGGGCTTCTCACATCCCAGATGATGGGCGGCCAGGCAGAGACGCTCCTCACTTCCTAGACCGGGTGGCGGCGGGGCAGAGGCTGTAATCTTAGCACTTTAGGAGGCCAAGGCAGGCTGCTGGGAGGTGGAGGTTGTAGCAAGCCGAGATCACGCCACTGCACTCCAGCCTGAGCACCATTGAGCATTGAGTGAGCGAGACTCCGTCTGCAATCCCAGCACCTCGGGAGGCCGAGGCAGGCAGATCACTCCAGGCCAGGAGCTGGAGACCAGCCCGGTCAACACGGCGAAACCCCGTCTCCACCAAAAATACAAAAACCAGTCAGGCGTGGCGGCACGCGCCTGCAATCCCAGGCACTAGGCAGGCCGAGGCAGGAGAATCACAGGAGCCCGAGGCAGGGAGGTTGCAGCGAGCCGAGACCACGGCAGTATAGTCCAGCTTTGGCAACAGAGGGAGACCGATAAAAGAAGGAGAGGGAGACCGAAGAAAGGGGAGAGAGGGAGAGGGAGAGGGGGAGAGGGGGAGAGGGGGAGAGGGGGAGAGGGGGAGAGGGGGAGAGGGGGAGAGGGGGAGAGGGGGAGAGGGGGAGGGGGGAGAGGGAGAGGGAGATCTCCCAATAATCATCTTTAAGATAATGCTTCTTTCTTTCCCACTTGGCCTTCCAAGTTTTTACTACTTATTTTGGGGATGAGCATGGAGGTATTGCCATGTCACCTAGTTTTAGATGTTCTACATTTTTTCTCTGAGTGCTTCAAGAAAACTGACACATAGAAAGGTGATTTATTTGGCTATTGAAATGGCCTTTTTCTGAAGTGTGTTTTTAAATGCACTTCTTTCTCATTTTTGTTGAGTTATTATCCTTTCCATATTTTGACTGAAGATAAATTTGATTTTCGTCTTGAAGATAATGTTGATTCATGGGATAGTTCAGAGCTATGTTACCAACTTGTAGCTTGAAAAAGAATTTTTGAAAACTTCCTTTATGTTTCTGGTCCAATATCTAATATCACCTTTTTCTTGCTCCATCTCTTACTCATGTCCTAGTTATTTATACAGTCACATAATTCCATTCACGCCAAAAAGATTTTTTGTTAAAAAAGCTAGAGTGATTAATTTTATTCCTTATGCCCTCTTTCTCCCTTGAGAAAGTAGAAAACTTAAATAAAATGAAAAATCTAGAATATTTGATTTTGATATTTTTGTAGTTCTTGAGGATGAAAAATGAACTTAATAGGATTTTGAAGTCTAAATATTCCATTAGATAAGCTAAAGTAAAATTGTTTCAATAGCTGTTTTGAAGCATCATAAATTGAGATACTTGTAGGAACTACTTAAGCTCTGGAGTGACTTTTCTTTTTATTTCAGCTTCTCCATTAATGACAGTACTTTCAGAAGTTGTTCTCAATCTCAGAGACAGACACCTAGCATTTTGCAGTATATATTTAGTACTTTTATGACTACTAAGAATGCCACATTTTCCAGGAATTCCAACATCTTTCAAAAAATAGAAGAGAGCGAAAACAGAAAAGGAAGTTACCAAAAGCAGATAGGAGAAATTTTCAGATCAAAAGAACATAAATGTACACCTTAAAGAATTATTGTTCTCTGCCTAGGAAAACCAGAGACCTTTGTTCATGTGTTTATCTCCTGACCTTCTCTCCACTATTATCCTATGACCCTCCCATATCCCCCTCTCCGAGAAACACCCAAGAATCATCAATAAATACTTCATAAATTAAAAAAAAAAAAAAAAAAAAAAAAAGAAACCACTTACATGGCCAGTCAGTAAAGCTCAATAAATACCTTGAAATATACACAGCCAATAAAATAGATGATGATGAAAATTATACTATGGACACAGAAAGAAGAAATTCCAAAACATTTTGTTATGTTGTAAAAGTGGGATTTGTTTATTGCATTATTTAATGAATATTTATTGAGTGCCTACATGTGTCAGACCCTCTTCTAGGTGCTGGGGATACAGCAGTGAGCAAAAAATAAAAGGAATTGCTGCCTTCCTGGAGCTGACATTCTAGTGACAAATGAAAGATAATAAAAAGCAAAATAAATCATGTAGTATATAAAATAGCATGTGCAGGATGCTACCAGTTTTCTTTTTCCTTTTATTTATTTATTTTTTTTTAGAGACAGAGTCTCACTCTGTGGCCCAGGCTGGAGCGCAGTGGCACAATCATAGCTCACTGCAGCCTTGAACTCCTGGGCTCAAAGGCTCCTCCTACCTCAGCCTCCCAAGTAACTGGGACTACAGATCCACACCACTACACCCAACTAATTTTTAAATTTTTTTTTAGAGACAGGGTCTCACTATTTTGCCCAGGCTGGTCTTGAACTCCTGGCCTCAAGCATTCCTCCCACCTCAGTCTCCCAAAGTGCTGGGATTACAGGCATGAGCCACGACACCTGGCCCTGATACCATTTTTCTAAATGTGTTTATATCTTGAAAATGTCTGGAAAGATTTAAGTTCATAGTGGTTATCAGGATGGTGGGAATTTTTTCTACTTTGTCTTATTCCTGAAGTTTTTTGAATGAGTATTCTTTTTAAATAGTATGAAAATAATTTTTACTTTGACAAAAATAAAATGACAAATGTTTATTTTTAAAAGTTTCTGAATAAATATTTGCTATTTTCTTCCCTTGAAAAAAAAAAAAAATGGTTTTATTGATTTTGTGAACGTCATAAAATTAAATGTCAATCAATTCTTTTTAGTGTCGGAGAAAAATAATTTCCATGAGAAACTCCTTATGTAGAACACATTAGGTATGTATAAACAGTGTCGGTGTAATTGTGTGAAGAAAATATGTCATTTCTGCCAAATTTTTATAAAGTTTCAACATGTTTTAATTTAAGTTGTCTAATTTTGATTGTCTACTCAATTTAGACTAATTTATAGTCTGAAATGACTGTATTCAATTATAACTGAATGACGCAATAAAATATGTAAATCAAAAAAAAAAAAAAAGAATTATTGTAAAATACACTGTGATGTAACACCCAAAAGTCCACCCAAGTCAAGTTTTAGAAAAATGTACTCAGAGGTGGCCAAAGTGCCGCTTCATGGTTATAATCCCTATCCTTCTCTCTCAGCAGTAATTATTATTCTTACATATATAGATTTCACACTTTTCCTTTCCTTTACAGATGTCTTACCTAACTATGCACCTACAAATAATATAGTTTAATTTTTTTAATTTTTATATACATGGATTCTGTTGTACCTGAATTCTTTCAAATAACATTATATTTTTAACATTCATCTATGCATTAAGCATTTCTGTACTTCATTTATTTCCACAGCTGTAAATACTCCGTAATATACATATACAACTTATTTATTCTGTCTTCATAAAAATTACAGTTTTTCACATTTTCAAACCTCAGAAACAATTCTGCTTAGAATATTTTATGCATGTATTTTGGCTCATCTTGCATATATATATATATATATCATATCTCCTCATTGTATATTTGTACTCAGGTTTTTTGAAACACTGCCAAAATTTTCCAAAGTGGTTGCACCATATTAAACACTTATCAGTGTATGTGTTTCCATTGCTCTACATCTTCGTCAATATTTGGTTTTCTTAGGTTTCTTTTTAATTTTAGTCAATCTGATGTGAGTGCATGATGGGTATAATTTTTGCTTTTATGATTATTGAAGCAAACGAGCACCATTTCACAAATGCATTGGCCACTTATGTTTACCCTTTGAGATTTATCTACTCAGGTTTTTGCAATTTTTTACTATTTTTCTTATTGATATGAAGTATTTATATGTTCTGGATATGCCTTTTAACAAGCACAAGCACTAAAAATATCTCTTGCTTTTCTGTGATTTGTCTTTTGACTCCTAATGGTGTCACCTGATGAACAGAATTTTGTAGTTTCAATGATTTAAGTGTATTAATCATTTTTTTTTACCTGTCAGTGATTTTTAAGACCAGTTACAGAAGTAATTTCTCTTCCTCATACCAGTTATTATTTCATATTGATTTCTAAAACAGGAGTCGGGAAACTGTAGCCAGTGGGCCTCTTGTGTCTGTTTTATAAACTTTTATAGGAACACAGCCATACCCAGTTACTTACTTTTGTCTATGGCTGCTTTAGCACTACAACTACAGAGTTGAGTAGTTGTGACCGAGACCCGATGACACACAATGCCTAAAATATTTACTATCTGGCCTTTCCAAAAAGTTTCCCTACCCTATTCTAGAAGATACTTTTTCCCTTTCACATCTAAATCTACAATCTATCTGGAATAGATTTTTATATACAGTATAAGTTGGGACAAATTTATTTTTTTAATTAATATCCCATTGGTCCAGCACCATGTATTGAAAATAATAATTTTTCTTTATTCTTCTGTAGTGTTGTCTTTGTCATAAATAAATTTCCACAGATCTGTGGGTTTGTTTCAAGGCTTTTTTTTTTCTATTTCAGTGTTTGATGTGGTTTGGCTGTGTCCCCACCCAAATCTCATCTTCAGTTGTAGCTCCCATAATTCCTATGTGCATGGGAGGGACCCAGTGAGAGGTAATTGAATCATGGGAATGGGTCTTTCCCATGCTGTTCTCGTGATAGTGAATAAGTCTCACAAGATCTGATGGTTTTATAAAGGGAATTTTCCCTGCTCACTCTTCTTGCCTGCTGCCATGTAAGATGTGACTTTGCTTCTCCTTCACCTTCTGCCATGATTGTGAGGCCTCCCCAGCCATGTGGAACTGTGAGTTTGCACCTCACTCACCGCTTCTCAAACCCTCACATTGTGTGCCGAAAAATATTGCAGGACTTCTCCTTAGTTCAGCTAAAAAGGGGGTTCTTTGTCCCATGGCCATGAAAATTCAGACTCACAGACAACTTAAATGGTGAGTAAGACAGGATATTATTGGGTGTAAAGGGGGAAACAGGGACTCTTGGAAGGCCAGAATCCCTGCTACAGCGCTTCCCGACCAGGCGTTTGAATCCCAGGTTCCACACAGGAAAAGGAGGAGCCAGGCTCCTTCCTGCAGCAAACGTCATGAACTTCTGGAGGCTCCACCTCAGTGGGCAGGCTGGTTGGAGTTTCTCCAGGGAACACCTCCCAGCTGGCCGTCTCAAGAGAGTTGGAAAGGAAAGGCAAATAATATTTGGAAATACAAGTTTTGCGATGAAAGAAAAAAGTTTGAATTTTAAAAATTTAAGGTCAGAAGATTTAGATAGCAGAGTGAAGGTGGACAGCAGGATTAAAACTGTTCAGCTTAAATATTAGAAAAAGGGCATAAAAGGTATAAAACCTGCATTCTCTATGAACCCTTGGATAAAGGAGGTGATAACTTGTAACAGATTTCTAACCCCTTTGTAATATCCTTTTTAATAAGGGGAGATCCATCCAGTTTTATTCAGCCATTTTGCTCATGATTCACCTTTGAGATTTTTGTAGGTTTTTTTTTTTTTTTTTGCCTTGGTATAGAAATATACAATGTAATTGAGAATATAGACCTTGTAAGGCAAATTGCCCTGGGTATAAATTTTACACTTAGTTGGATAAACAGGTAAAACATTAGAACAATGGTGAAATATAAAATACTTATATTTTCTTTCAATCCCATTATGTACTTCTCCTAGCTATATATACTGCTAATATTATTTCTAAATATATTCATTATGGCTTCCAAAATGTTGACTATTTTTTAAATTTTCACAGCTGATATTCAGAAAATACCAAAAATGATCAATGATAGTTACTTTGGTTGGCTTATGCTCCTTGGGTTCCCTGGGAAGCCTCAGCTGGAGATGATCATCTCTGGGGTTGTCTTTTTCTTCTGTGCAATTTCCTTGATGGGAAATATGGTCATTATCCTGCTGCCATTACTGGATAAACATCTCCAAACCCCCATGTATTTCTTTCTTAGAAATCTGGCTATCTTGGATCTCTGTTACACCACAAATATAGTCCCACAGATGTTGGTCAATGCCTGGGGTAAAGACAAGAAAATCACTTTTGGTGGCTATGCTTTTCAACTTTTCACTAATGTGACGCTATGCACGGTTGAATTTATGCTTCTGGCTGTGATGTCATATGACCCATTCAATGCTGTCTGCAAGCCTCTGGACTGTATGACCATAATGAACCCCCAACTCTGTCAAGGCCTGGTGGCCATGACCTGGTTAATTGGTGCTACTAATTGCATGATACTTTCCCCCTGTTCTGTGAGTCTTCCTCGATGTAGAGACCACCACCTGGATCACTATTTTTGTGAAATATCTGCAATGGTCAAAATTGCATGTGTGGCTACCACAGTCATGGAGGAAACTTTAAGAGTTAAAGAAAGAAGAAAGAAACACGAAACGCGGCTGGCAGTTAAAGACAGGTTTTCTTTAGTTAAAACCTGAGAGCACTACTGGCTGATTTCATATATTGGTTTTAGGGTGAGGGGGCTAAGAACATATATTGGTTTTAGGGTGAGGGGGCTTATTACAAGCTTGGAATGTTTATGTGTGTGGAGAAGTTTATGGCGGGGTTGGAATCTCTCTGGGAAGAGGGGAGGTTATCTTGGGGCAGACATCTTTCTGGCCTGGAGGGGGGTTATGTCTGGGCTAGCATCTTCCCAGCTAGAGTGGGCTTATCTAGAGGCTAGCATGTCTCTGGTCGGGGAGGAGTTTGGAAGGTTTCTGGTTGGAGATGTTATTTGTGGTTTATGGTCATGCTGACCTTAGCCATTAGGCTGATGCCCTTTGGATTAGGCGGTTTTTATTAAAGTGAACTATAGAATAAGGGGCTTGTCCAAGATGGTGATGCTCCTGCTCTGTCAGACACCTTATTTGCATTGTGTTTTTTTTTTGCTTTTTTTTTTTCATTTTCCTTGCATCACTTCTTCTCATTCTTGTGTCATATGGCTTCATTGCTGTGGCTGTACTCAAGATCAAGTCTGCAGCAGGAAGACAAAAAGCATTTGGGACCTGTTTCTCCCATCTCATTGTGGTATCTATCTTCTATGGGACTGTTACATATATGTATATACAGCCAGGAAACAGTCCATCTCAGGATGAGGGCAAATTTCTCCATATATTTTACTCCATTGTTACTCCCACCTTGAATCCATCCCACTAAGGAATAAGGAGTTCAAGCGGGCCATGAAAAGGCTGATTGGAAAAGAAAAAGGTTCTGGAGACACAACAGGTCACTAACATCTTTTTACAAGAAATTCCTGACCGGGCGCGGTGGCTCACGCCTGTAATCCCAGCACTGTGGGAGGCCGAGGCGGGGGATCACAAGGTCAGGAGATCCAGACCCTCCTGGCTAACATGGTGAAACCCCATCTCTACTAAAAATACAAAAAATTCGTACCTGAAGTCCCAGCTACTGGGGAGGCTGAGGCAGGAGAATGGCGTGAACCCGGGAGGCGGAGCTTGCAGTGAGCCACGATCGCTACACTGCACTCCAGCCTAGGCAACAGAGCAAGACTCAGAATCAAAAAAAAAAAAAGAAATTCCCAATAAAGAAATTATCTTTGTCTAACCTTTAAATTATAGTCAACTTATTTTAGTAGTAGTCATCATCTGAAAAAGAAAATACCTAAAAATTTTGCTTGTATTTTAGTATCAATGTCCCTCATTGTCAAGGGTTCATTCTTTAAAAAATTAAAAATGTCTTTCAAAAACACTACTTATTATCTTGGATGACTCATCTATAGTTGTGGCAACAAAACAGGTTCCCTAAAGTCTAAGGGTTGTGTCAACTGGGGTATTGGGGAGCATTTTATAAAGATTAAATTCAAATTATAATTTATATTATTTAATAAATTTAAATATAATTAAACTACTAAACTATAACAAAAATTCATTAATTCATGTGTTAACTATGAGTTTTTGCTATAATTCACCATTCATCTGTTCCTATTAAGATTAACACATTTTTGTTTAGATTCCAAATACTCCTGCCATCTCTACCTACTTTAAGACACATTAGGTTACCGGACTAAAATATATTTCTATTTGTAGCTATTTGCTGCAGGAATCTGGACTTTCTCAAAATTTTGCTACTAAAATAAAATGTAGGACTAGATTGGCTATGGATGTTGATATGGTTACAATGTTAATAAATCATTCTTAGTTTTAAATTTTTGTGTTCATTCAACAACTTCACTAATCTTTTTTATATAAGTTGGTAGTAAGTAAACATTTTGTATTCATTAATTCTTTTTATAAGGCCAGCATAAACTAGACTTAAAAACATTACAAGGATTTACAAAAAAATAAAAAATGTTTATCAGTATCTTTTATAAACACAGATGCAAACATCCCTAGTTAAATATTAACAAATCAAATATATAAAGGAGGTCCATTAAGAGAGGCAATGTGTGTGTGTGTAAGAACTATTCAGAATATAAAAAGAATTTCTACAAATCAGTAAGAATAAAACACAAACAACGTGATAGAACAATCACTTCACAAAAGAGGATATCCACATGGCCAACACATGAAAATGTACCCAACTTCACCAATCATCAGGGAAAATTATAACAACAAAGAGATACGGTTAAACACAAATACTGCTCCATAATAACATGGTCTATTAATACAAAAAGATATGCAGTTTCTTATGATATAGATGAGAACTTTAAGAGTATGTTTGGGGGTGGATGCGAAGGAATATGAAATATAAAGCTTGAATGAACTGAATTTAATGACATGAGTGCTATCACCCAGAGCACAGGATACAAGCATTGGCTCAAGCTCCTGAAAGTGTTATTGATCTTCTTTTACATTAGCTCACTGAAGCTTGAACTCAGAGATAGCCTATAGCTAATGAGGTTGAAAAGCTAGAATTTCCACAGTACCTTGTAAAATAAGGAATCAGTAGTCCCAGGAAGATAGAGATTTTGGAATCTAATACAGTATGTCCATCCGTCCTCTGTACATAAGACCCTGTGCTGTAAGATTGGAGGACATTTTCTTCACTATGGCATTAAGAAATGGATCAGTGAGGAGGGCATCAGTGGTCTTAAAATGCTCTGTGGGATCTGAATTCTTTGGTGCAGAGATGATGATGGGGAATGAAACAGTGAAATTGGATTATATGGTCTTGAGAAAAATGATAATTCTGGAAAACTAAATGCCAGGAAGTGACACCATCATAGACAAAGTGGAAGTAGTTATTACAAGTAAGTCACATTGACTAGGGTATTTTGACCTACAGGGACCTGTAGTGATACACAGTTTATCAAACGGTACTGAAAAACACAATATTTGGGTAACCTACCACTGTATTGTGAATGTTTGTGTCCCCCAAAACATGTTAAAACCTAATCACCAGTGTGATGGTGTTAGCAGGTAGGCCCTTTGGGAGGTGATTAAATCATAAGGGTGATTAAATCATGAATACATTCATGCCTTTATAGAAGAGGCCTCAGAGAGCTGCTTTGTCTCTTCCACCATGTGAAGACGCAGTAAGAAGACACCATCTGTGAACCATAAAGAGGCCTTCACCAGACACCAATCTGCCAGAACCTTAATGTCAGACTTCCTAACTTCTAGAACTATGAGAAGTAAATTTTTTTTGTTTATTAGCTACCCAGTTTATGGTATTTTGTTATAGCAACCCAAATGGACTAAGATACCTACTAAGATGTTAGCTGGAGTATATTAGCAGAAAAAATTCTAGGTGTGGAGATAGAAACATAACTTGAAACAATATAATAGGGATTCATGGCTTTTTACCCAGTTTCCATATTAAACCAGTTTGCAGATCCAGATTTTCTCATCTGAGAGGTAGAATAATCCCTTTATGAATAGATCTGGCAATGAAGCAACATAATATTCAAGCTTTTTCCCTCAAGTCTTGTCTAGAGAGACATTCCAGGCACTTAACTAGCTAATCATCCCCGAAGAAGGGGGTTATTAGATACTGTTGCTAGTCCCTGGTGATCTGCTTGCTTTGACGAATTCCTAGTGTCTGAAAATGAAAGACATTGGGTTGAGTTTTAGCTAGTTCACTTTCATTCTGAACAGTTAATTATTTTATTGTCTATTTCCTTGAAGAGAAAAACTCTAAAAGTAATTTTGCTCTACGAACTACTACGAAATTTATCTGAAACTTTTTAATTGCTTCACATAGCACTGGGAGAAGTTAAAATCTAAAGTGACAGAATCTTTTGGGATAGGAACAAAGTGAGATCATCAATGCCAGTAATTCCATTCACTTCATAATGAGATCCCTTGGGCCCTGCCCTTCCCTCTGGTAAATAACTGCTTATGTGAAAAATCTCCCTTGCTCCTCCTTTGACTTTAAACATCAAATATGAGTCTCTTATTCAGAATCCTTGAGAATTTTCCCATTATCCAGAAAGATAGATAGCAAGGACAAACACAACAACTCATCAATTTCTCAGAAAGTAGGAATGAACTGCCTGAAACGTGAATAACAACAGATAGAAGCACAATCCAGCGTCAACATTCCCAATGTGTGCTTCCATATTTCCTTTCTCACACTTTAGAATATAAAAGCCATAATGCAAATGATGCTTCAGAAAAATAAATGTCAAGTTGTATCTTAGTTTTAACTTGGAAGTTGAGGAGAAATGTAGTAAAAATATAGGAAACCAAAGCCCTTGAAAGTAATTTATAGTGAATTGTCTGCTTTCAAGAAGAATAACCAAACATCTGAGAAAATAAAACTTCTAATCTTTTTATTTGAACTGATACTTTTTTGTTAGAAGAAAAAATTTATGAGCAAACCATTACTGAGAAAGTGAGTTTAGCAGTAAATAGCTAGTAGTAGAGCTTACACAAACAAATTTAAGCCACAAAGAGTGCGTTGATCTAGTAGAGACTCTAATAGGTTTTGTTTTTTTTTTAAACTTGAGTAAGAAAAGGATCTAAACCAAAATGCGTAGTTTTCAAGAATCATTTTTTTATTTTACTTTTTTAAAGCACATCTATTTTTAACTCACTAAATTGACATATTGTAAGAAAATCATTTGGTAATGATTTTAATTTTGTGATTATAATATTGCGCAGTCAGAAACTGCAGCAGCTGGAAAGTTTTAAGTTGTAGAATTAAAGTACCTCAGACAATGGTAGACACTGTATATGATAAAACACACATTCTTTAATCACATTAATGCTTTGGGAATTATATAAAAAGATATGTCCTTTACTATGTTGTTTGTCAAACCTAAGTAAGAGAATCAAAATAAATTGTTTAATTATTTTCACATTTTAAGTTATTTTGAATAATTCAAATTTTGTTATATATATAAAGAATATATTTATTAGAGTATAAAGTGAAAATTAAATATGTAACTCTTCTAACATGAGGCACATCACCCTGCAAAAACCAATAATGTCGCTGTAAGACAAATTATGCTGCATTATATCATACAAATGAGATATGATATATTTAATGCTCTACCACTTTTAATTACCAATATATTTTGACCCTGTTTCTATATGAGTATATGCAAACTTGTGTAATTATGTTAAATGTATATAATATTCAGTTAACTAGCTCGTTCTTGATGATCATGTGTGCTGTTTCCAATTTTTTACATGAAAGTAATGTTTCACAAATATTTTAGGATGCATGCAGAATAAATTCCTAGAAATGAAATTAATCAAATTTAGTTCAAAATATTTTTATGTACATTTTTATTGTGAAAGATAACAGCAAATTGTCTTCCAAAAAGAATTTATACTTCTCCACATAGATTATGAAATTGATCATTTTCTAAACATTTGCAACATGGTTGTTTCCTAACAATCACTTAAATATAAGCCATTTCAGGAAGAAACAATGCCTCAACTTTTCAATTTCAACTTACTAATTAGAATAGGATTGAAATTATTTTCATATGTGTTTATTTCTTTTTTTCCAAAATGTCTTTTAGGATATTTGCCCATTTTTTTGTAGAAATATTTTTAATTTGGGGGAAATAAAAAGTCAAAAGCTATTTTTATTAAGAAAAGCAATATTTTTCTACTATGTATATTAATGGTTTCATTTGGGTCCTGTCGAACCACGTGGTTTATCCATCATTGAATTTTCTATTAAAATTTATGATATATCCTTTTTCTCAAATTTTGTTTTGATAATATCTGAAAAATAATAACGTTCATATTTTGATTTATAAATACTTTTAATCAGTTATGATTTTTAAAGAAATGTTCATAAATTATAATGGCACTTCCATAATGGTGGTGTGGCTCATTGCCCTGTAAATCAACCATGACTGATACAATTTTTTTAATTCCAAGTCTCTGAAAATTGTCTTAGAACAACAAATGAAGTAATACTTATTCAAGATACTGTACTAAATCTCACTAAGAAGAGCAACAGTCTATGGCACTTGAGCCACAGCCTGCTTTCCTACCCAGCTCAGTGTGATGGAAGCTCCACTCTGGACAGGTGTGGCCAAGAAGAAAAGGATTCCTTTCCCCTCAGCTCCCAGTCAAGGAATACAGTATCTCACTGAGAGGGGCAGAATGCCAGCATTTCTTATCACTTTCACTTCTGAGTTGTCAAGGCTACATTCCCAGAGATCTAAATAAAAGACTGGGGCTACCTTCCTGCACTCCATACATAAGGTGGATACCCTATGCCAAGCATGTTGAGCCAAGAATACTGGAACTCTTATCACCCTTGCCCTAGCTCACTCATAAACAGAGGTCCAACCCTGGGAGAGGCAAGCAAAGAAAAGTAAAAGCTACCACTCTTGGCCAGTGCACTGCCCTTGGAACAGTGGCATAGAAGGTTTTGTCTAGGGACAGGGGAAGAACAGAGCATTCAAAAGCTCTGTCCAAAGAAACTGACTGTATTTGAAGCAGAGTGTTGAAAGTTCAAGCCTAAGGGTACATTAAAAAACAATGAATATTTGGTGCGAAGGAGTTAAGACAAGGCTGAGACTCTATGAGACAAGAAGCTAGGCCATAAAACAGTGAGTTTACCAATGACAACCAGGGAAAGAGCTTTTCTGGGGTCAGAACAAATCTCAAAAAGTGACCTCAAGAACTACCCCTGCAAAATTAGATCACACTGTGGAGCAATTTATGTCCCCAGGGCATTATCAAAACCAATAGAGCACCCAGCCGGCAATTAGTGGATACTCCCAGCTGAGTATAATACCAAATGACGAAGACTGGTTAACAAAAATCAGCAAATGACATTGCAAAGACAAGACAGCCAAAGCCCTGCTCAAACTATTCTCATCCCAGGTTGTTTATGTCCATGCCCAAGGCTGTGCTCTCTGAAGGGTAACACCAGAGGCGTCACACTGTGGAGGAAATTTACTAAAATAGCCTGGCCAAGTCACTAACAAACAAAAAATAAAACAAGACCCAGGACAGGGAGTCAGTATACAAAGTTACTACAATGTCTAGTTTTAATTTAGTAACATTATATTACTCAAATGTCTAGATTTTGACAAAAAAACTATGAGACTTCTAAAAAAAATAGGAAAGCATGATTGATACACAAGTAAAAGAGCAGACAATAGAAACTGCCAGTGAGAGGCCCCAAATGTCAGATTTATCATAGATCAAAACAACCAATACAAATATGTTCAAGGAAATAAAATCATGCTTAAAGAAGTAAAGGAAGGTATAAGAGTGTCTCATCAAATAGAGACTACTAAAAAGGGAGATAAAGTATTTTTAAAATAAAACAAATGGAAACTTTAGAGTTGAAAAGTACAGTGAAAACTTTACTAGAGGAGCTCAACAGTAGATTTGAACTGACGGAAGAAAGAATCAGTGAACTTGAAGATAGGCTGATAGAGATTATGCAATCTGAGCAACAAGAAAAAAATAAAATGAACAGATCCTCAGACAAGTATAGAATACCACTGATGACACCAAAGTACACATAATGGAAGTATCAAAGCAGCAGAGAGAAGCAAGTTGAAAAAATATTCAAATAATTAATTGCTGAAACATTAAATTTGATGAAAAAAATTATACATCTAAAAAGCTCCTTTCTCTAAATAGGATTAATGTAAAAATATTCACATTCAGTTGCATCATAATAGGAACATTAAAAGCTAGAGTCAAAGAGAAAGTTTTGAAAGCAGCAAGAGGAAAATGACTCATCATGTGCAAGAGAACCTCAGTAAGATTATCATCAGACTTCTCATCAGAAATACTGGAGACTAGAAGGCAGTGGGGATGACAGCCAAAGTTTAAAAGAACGTTGAACCAAGAGTCTTATATCCAGGAAAACTATCCCTCAAAAATGAGCCACTTTTTTTTTTTTTTTCTGAGACAAAATCTCACTATGTCACCAGGCTGGAGTGCAGTGACGTAACCTTGGCTCACTGCAACCTCTGCCTCCCAGGTTCAAGCGATTCTCCTGCCTCCACTTCCAAAGTAGCTGGGACTACAGGTGTGCACCACCACTCCCAGCTAATTTTTTTATTTTTAGTAGTTGGGTTTCGTTATGTTGCCCAGGATGCTCTTGATCTCTTGACCTCCTGATCTGCCCACCTCAGCCTCCCAAAGTGCTGGGATTACAGGTGTGAGCCACCACACCCAGCCAACCACATTTTTTAAATCCAGTCCACCATTGATGGGAATCTAAGTTGATTCCATGTCTTTGCTATTGTGAATAGTGCTACAGTTAACATATACATGCATATGTCTTTATGGCTAAATGATTTATATTCCTTTGGATATATAAGTAATGGGATTGCTGAGTCAAATAGTAGTTCCATTTTAAGTTCTTTGAGAAATCTCCGACTCCTTTTCACAGTGGCTGAACTAATTTACATTCCCACCAGTAGTGTATAAGCATTCCCTTTTCTTTGCTTGTTGATTTAAGTTCTTTATAGATTCTGGATATTAGACTTTTGTCAGATATACTTTGCAAATATTTTCTCCCATCCTATAGGTTGTCTGCTTACTCTGTTGATAGTTTCTTTTGCTGTGCAGAAGCTCTTTAGTTTAATTAGGTCATACTTGTGAATTTTTGTTTTGTTGCAATTGCTTTTGGAGTCTTCATTATAAAGTATTTGTCAGGGCCGATGTACAGAATGGTATTTCCTAGGTTTTCTTCTAGGATTTTTATACTTTTAGGTTTTACAGTTAAGTCTTCAACCCATCTTGAGTTGATTTTTGTATATAGTGAAAAGTAGTTGTCCAGCTTCAATATTCTGATTATGGCTGTCCGGTTTTTTCAGCACAATTTACTGAATACAGAGTCAATTCCCCATTGCTTATTATTGTTGGCTTTGTCAAAGATCAGATTACTGTAAGTGTGAGGCTTTATTCCTGGGTTCTCTAACTGATTCCATTGATCTATTAGTCTGTTTTTGTACCAGTATCATGTTGTTTTAATTATGGTAGCCTTGCAGTACAGCTTGAAGTCAGGTAGTGTGATGCCTCCAGCTTTGTTTTGTGTGTGTGTGTGTGTGTGTGTGTGTGTGTGTTTGGTTTTGTGTTTTTTGTTTGTTTGTTTGTTTGTTTTTGCTTAGGGTTGCTTTGACTATTCAGGCTTTTTTGTTGTTGCTGTTCAATATAAATTTTAGAATCATTTTTTTTCTAATTCTGTGAAAAATGTTATTGGTAGATTGCTAGTGTGAACCCAGAAAGTCTGAGACAGGTCTCCGTTAATTTAGAAAGTTTATTTTGCCAAGGTTGAGGAAGCACTAGTGAGAGCCTCAGGAAGTCCTGATGACATGTGCCCAAGGTGGTCAGGGCACAGCTTGGTTTTACACATTTCAGGGAGACATGAGACATCAATCTATGTATGTAAGAAGTACAGTGGTTTGGTCTGGAAAGGTGGGACAACTTGAAGCAAAGGAAAGAAGACTCAAAGCAGAGAGGGAGCTCCCAGGTTACACTAGGTGATACACAAACGATTACATTCTTTTGGGTTTCTGATTAGCCTTTCCAAAGGAGGTAATTAGATATGCATCTCTCTCACTGAGCAGAGGGGTGACTTTGAATAGAATGGGAAGCAGGTTTGCCCTAAGCAGTTTCCAGCTTGAGTTTTCCTTAGTGATTTGGGGGGCCCAAGACATTTTCCTTTCACACTAGCAGTACCATTGAATCTGTAAATTGCTTTGGGCAGTATGCCCATTTAACAATACTGATTCTTCCTATCCATGAGCATGGAAAGCTGTTCCATATGTTTATGTTATCTCTGGTTTTCAGCAGTGTTTTATAATTCTCATTGCATCAGCAGTGTTTTATAATTCTCATTGCAGAGATCTTTCACTTCCCTGGTTAGCTGTATTCCTAGGTATTTCATTCTTTCTGTGGCTATGGTAAATGGATTGCATTTTTATTTGGCTTTCAGCTTGGATGTTATTGGTGTATATAAATGCTACTAATTGTTACACATTCATTGTGTATTCTGAAACTTTTCTGAAATCGTTTATCAGATCTAGGAGCCTTTTGGCAGAGAGTGGAGTTTTCTAGGTATATAATCATACCATCTCTGAAGAGAGATCATTTGACTTTCCCTCTTCCTATTTGGATGACTTTTATTTCTTTCTCTTGCCTGATTTATTTCTTTTGCCTGATTGCTCTGGCTAGGACTTCCAGTACTATTTGGAATAGGAGTAATGAGAGGGGACATCCTTGTCTTGTTCTGGTTCTCAAGGGGAATGCTTTCAGCTTTTGCCCATTTAGTAGGATGTTGGCTGCAGGTTTGTCATACATAGCTCTCAATATTTTGAGGAATGTTTCTTCAATGTCTGGTGTGTTGAGGGTTTTTAACATGAAGGGATGTTGAATTTCATCAAAAGCCTTTTCTGTCTGTTGAGATTATCATGTGGTTTTTGCTTTTAGTTCTGTTTATGTAGTGAATCACATTTATTGATGTGTGGATGATGAACCAACCTCGCATCCCAGAAATAAAGCCTACTTAATTGTGGTGGATTAAGTTTTTGATAAGCTGCTGGATCCAGTTTGCTAGTATTTTGCTAAGGATTTTTGCATCCATGTTCATCAAGGATATTGGCCTAAAATTTTCTTTTTTTTTGTTGTGCCTCTGCTAGGCTTTGGTATCAGAGTGATGCTGGCCTCATGAGTTAGGGAGTGTAAGGCCTCTGAGGCCAAGCTAAGCCATCATATCCCCTGTGACCTGCATGTATACATCCAGATGGCCTGAAGCAACTGAAGAATCACAAAAGAAGTGAAAATAGCCAGTTGCTGCCTTAACTTATGACATTCCACCATTGTGATTTGTTCCTGCCCCACCCTAACTGATCAACTGACCCTGTGACATTCCTTTTTCCAGACAATGAATCTCAGGAGCTCCCCATTGAGCACCTTGCGACCTCCGCCCCTGCATGCAAGAGAACAACCCCCTTTAACTGCAATTTTCCACTACCTACCCAAAACCTATAAAACTGCCCCACCCCATCTCCCTTTGCTGACTTCTGTTTTGGACTCAGTCTGCCTACGCCCGGGTGATTAAGAAGCTTTATTGCTCACACAAAGCCTGTCTGGTGGTCTCTTCACATGGACACACATAATATTTGGTGCCGAAGACCTGGGACAGGGGGACTACTCCAGGAGACCAGCCCCCTGTCCTCACCCTCCCTCTGTGAGGAAATCCACCTACAACCTTGGGTCCTCAGACCAGCCCAAGGAACATCTCACCAATTTCAAATCAGGTAAGCAGTCTCTTCACTCTTCTCCAGCCTCTCTCGCTACCCTTCAATCTCCCTGTCCTTCCAATTCCAGTTCTTTTTCCTCTCTAGTGGAGACAAAGGAGACACATTTTATCCGTGAACTCAAAAACTCCAACGTTGGTCACGGGTATGGGAAGATAGTCTTCCCTTGGTGTCTGATCATAGCAGGGATGCCTGCCTTGATCATTCATCCACATTCCGTTGGTGTCTGATCACCACAGGGATGGCTGCCTTGATCATTCACCCACATTCCACTGGTGTCTGATCACCGCAGGGACGCCTGCCTTGATCATTCAATCATTCAGCCACATTCCATTGGTGTCTGATCACCGTGGGGATGCCTGCCTTGGTCATTCACCCACATTCCCTTGGTGACAAGTCAGTTGTGGGGACACCTGCTTTGGCTGCTCACCCACATTACAGCCCACGGCTACTCACCCCCACCTTCTCTGTGTCTCTACCTTTCTCTTTAAACTTACCTCCTTCACTATGGGCAAACTTCTGCCCTCCATTCCCCCTTCTTCTCCCTTAGCCTGTGTTCTTAAAAACCTAAAACTCCTTCAATTAACACCTGACCTAAAACCTAAACATCCTGTTTTCTTCTGTAATACCACTTGGCCCCAATACACACTCAACAATAGTTCCAAGTGGCCAGAGAATGGCACTTTTGATTTGTCTATCCTACAAGATCTAGATAATTTTTGTTGTAAAATGGGCAAATGGTCTGAGGTGCCTGATGTCCAGGCATTCCTTACAAATCGATCCCTCCCTAGTCTCTGCTCCCAGTGCAACTCATGCCAAATATTTCTCTCCTGTATGTTCCTTCAGTCTCCACCCCAAGCTCTGAGTCCTTTGAATCCTCCTTTTCTATGGATCCATCTGACCTTTCCCCTCCTCCCCAGGCTGCTCCTCACCAGGCTGAGCCAGGTCCCAATTCTTCCTCAACCTCCACTCTCCCATCCTATAATGCTTCTATCACCTCCCCTCCTCACACCCAGTCTGGCTTACAGTTTCATTCTGTAAGTAGCTCTCCCTGACCTGCCCAACAATTTCATTTTAGAGAGGTGGCTGGAGCTGAAGGCATAGTCAAGGTTAATGCTCCTTTTTTCTTTCTCCGACCTCTCCCAAATTGGTTAGCGTTTAGGCTCTTTTTCGTCAAATATAAAAACCCAGCCCAGTCCGTGGCTGGTTTGGCAACAACCCTTAGATGCTTTACCGCTCTAGACCCAGACGGACCAGAAGGCCGTCTTATTCTCAATATGCATTTTAATACCCAATCAACTCCCAACATTAGAAAAAGCTCCAAAAATTAGATTCCGGCCCTCAAACCCCACAACAGGACTTAATTAACCTTGCCTTCAAGGTGTACAATAATAGAGAAGAGGCAGCCAAGCGGCAACGTATTTCTGAGTTGCAATTACTTGCCTCCGCTCTGACAGAAACCCCAGCCACATCTCCAGCACACAAGAACTTCAAAACGCCTAGACCACAGTGACCAGGCATTCCTCCAGGATCTCCTCCCCCAGGATCTGCTTCAAGTGCCGGAAATCTGGCCACTGGGCCAAGGAATGCCTGCAGCCCGGGATTCCTCCTAAGCCGTGTCCTATCTGTGCAGGACCCCACTTGAAATTGGACTGTCCAACTCGCTCAAAAGCCACTCCCAGAGCCCCTGGAACTCTGCCCCAAGGCTCTCAGACTGACTCCTTCCCAGGTCTTCTTGGCTTAGTGGCTGAAGACTGATGCTGCCTGATTGCCTTGGAAGCCTCCTGGACCATCACAGACACTTCAGGTAACTTACAGTGGAGGTAAGTCCCTTCTTAATTGATACGGAGGCTACCCACTCCACATTACCTTCTTTACAAGGGCCTGTTTCCCTTGCCTCCATAACTGTTGTGGGTATTGATGGTCAGGCTTCTAAACCTCTTAAAACTCCCCTACTCAGGTGCCAACTTGGACAACATTCTTTTATACACTCCTTTTTAGTTATCCCCACCTGCCAAGCTCCCTTATTATGTCAAGACATTTTAACTAAATTATCTGCTTCTCTGACTATTCCTGGGCTGCAGCCACACCTCATTGCCACCCTTTTCCCCAGTGCAAAGCCTCCTTCACATCCTCCCTTTATGTGTCCCTGCCTTAATCCACAAGTATGGGATACCTCTACTCCTACTTTGGCAACCGATCATGCACCCCTTATCATCCCATTAAAACCTAATCACCCTTACCCTGCTCAACACCAATATCCCATCCCATAGCAGGCTTTAAAAGGGTTAAAGCCTGTTATCACTTGCCTGTTACAACATGGCCTCTTAAAGCCTACAAATTCTCCTTACAACTCCCCTATCCTACCCCTCCAGAAACTGGACAAGTCTTACAGGTTGGTTCAGGATCTTCACCTTGTTAATCAATTGTCCTTCCCATCCATCCTATAGTGCCAAACCCGTACACCCGACCTCAAAGACGCTTTCTTTACTATCCCCTTGCATCCCTCCTCCCAGCCTCTTTTTGCCTTTACTTGAACTGACCCTGACATCCGCCAATCCCAACAACTCACCTGGACTGTTCTGCCCCAAGGCTTCAGGGACAACCCACACTAGTTTGGCCAGGCCCTTTCTCATGATCTGCTTTCTTCTTGCCCATCTGCCTCCCACCTTATTCAATATTTTGATGATCTCCTTTGCAGCCCCTCTTACCAATCTTCCCAGCAGGACACTATCCTGCTTCTTCAACATCTCTGCTGAAAGGGGTACAAAGTATCCCCCTCCAAGGCACAAATTTCTTCTCCTAGTGTTACCTATCTCAGTATAATCCTCCATCAACATACATGTGCCCTTCCTGCAGACCGTATTCAGTTAATCTCCCAGACCCCAATCCCCACCACCAAAAAACTCCTTTCCTTCTTAGGCATTGTTGGATATTTCCAACTCTGGATACCAGGCTTTGCTATCCTAACCAAAACCACTTTACAAGCTCACAAAGGATAACTTAACTAATCCCATAGATCCTAAGTCTTTTCCCCATTCTTCCTTTCACTCTCTCAAAAAGGCCCTGGAGACAGCTCCTATACTTGCACTCCCCAACTCGTCCCATCCCTTTTCCTTACACACAGCGGAAATACAAGTCTGTGCTGCCGGAGTCCTCACACAGGAGCCAGGCTCACAACCTGTTGCCTTTCTATCAAAACAACTTGACCTCACAGTTCTGGGCTGGCTCTGCATGGGGCGGCAGGCACTGCTTTAATACTTCTAGAGGCCTTCAAAATCACAGGCTATGCTCCACTTACCCTTTACAGTTCTCACAACCTTCAGGCATTAATATCCTCCCCATACCTTTCACATTTATTGTCTGCCCCTCAACTCCTCCAGCTCTATTCACTCTTTGTTAAAACTTCAACAGTAACTATTATCCATAGGCCTGATTTCAACCCAGCTTCTCACTTAGCACCCAGCACAAGTCCTGAACCACATGACTGTATTTCCCTAATACACATAGCATCCTCCCCCGTCCTCATATTTCTATTCTGCCAATTCCAAACACAGATCACACTTGGTTTATAGATGGCAGTTCTTCTAAACCCAATCAATTTTCACCAGCTAAAGCTAGATATGTTGTCGTGTCCCACACCGCTATTATTGAAGCTGCTGCACTTCTTCCCTCCACCACTTCTGAATAAGCTGAACTGATTGCTTTAACTACTGCATTCTGTCGCTAAAGGAATGCACATTGACATTTATACTGACTCCAAATATGCTTTCCACATCCTCCATAACCATGCTGCCATCTGGGCTGAAAGAGGCTTCCTTACCACACAAGGCTCTTCCATTATCAGTGCCTCCTTAACAAAGGCCCTCCTTAAGGTTGCTTTCCTGCCGGCCAAGGCTGGAGTCATTCATTATAAAGGGCACCAGAAACCTACTGATCTTATTGCAACAGGAAATGCCTATGCCGACAGGACGGCAGAAGAAATAGCTGATGCCTCCACACCTGCTAATATTCCAGCCCTCACTCCAGAGGGCCAGTATTTCTCTTTCTCCTCTAACACTCCCACCTACTTTTCTGAAAACCTGCTCTACCAGTCTTTCCCAACTCAAGGCAAGTGGTTCTTATAAATCATGGAAAATTCATTCTTCCTACCTCACAAGCTCAGTCCATTCTTTCTTCCCTTCATGACCACTTCCATGTGGGATACAAGCCTGTGGCTTGACTCCTGCAGCTCCTCATCTCTTTCCCTTCATGGAAGTCCATTCTTAAGACCATAACCTCTCAATCCGCTGTCTGCCATGCCACCAGCCCCCAAGGCTTTCTCAGGCCTCCTTTTCCTGCGCATCAGGCTTGCAGATTTACTTCAACACAAGATTGGCAGATAGACTTTACTCATATGCCCCATGTCCGTAAATTTAAGTATCTCCTGGTTTGGATCGACACCTTCAACGGATGGGTCGAGGCCTTTCCCACTAGTTCCAAAAAGCCTACTGCAGTCATTTCTTCCCTTCTAACAGATATAATTCACCAATTTGGCCTCCCTACTTCTATTCAATCTGACAATGGTCTGGCTTTTATTAGTCAAATCACCCAAGCCGTCTCTCAGGTTCTTGGTATTCAGTGGAAACTTCATATCCCTTACCATCCTTAATCTTCAGGAAAGGTAAAATGGACTAATGCTCTTTAAAAAGCACACCTCACCAAGCTCAACCACTAACTTAAAAAGGACTGGACAGTACTTCTACCACTTGCCTTTCTCAGAATTAGAGCCTGCCCTCAAGATGCTACAGGGTACAGTCCATTTGAACTTTTATATAGACACACTTTCTTGCTCAGCCCCAACCTTATTCCAGACACCAGCCCTCTGGGCAACTATCTTCCAGTCCTCCAGCAGGCTAGACAGGAAATTCGCCAGGCTGCTAATCTTCTCTTGCCTACTCCAGATTCCCAGCCATATGAAGACACCCTAGCTGGATGATCGGTTCTTGTTAAGAGTCTGACCCCTCAAACTCTACAGCCTCGATGGAACGGACCCTACCTAGTCATCTATAGCACCCCAACTGCTGTCCATCTACAGGAATCGCCCCATTGAGTTCACCATCACAGAATAAAGCTGTGTCCATTGGACAACCAGCCAGATCTCTCCTCTTCCTCCTGAAAGTTGGGAGTACTCTCCCCTACTTCCCTTAAACTCATTTGCATTTCTAAAGAACAGTAATAACCCTTATAAGCCTAATACATCCTTTCATTTTTATTAGGTCTGTTCTTCCTTGCCCTATTCTCTACAACAGGGTTTTATGCAGTCACACCCCACCCCCACTTCTTGGACTGCATCTCACAAGCTTTTTCATCCCTGCTATTTTCCAATTCACCATTCTCACCTACTCATAAATGCCCTGCTCTTCTTTACACTGCCAGTTTCCACTTTTCCTCCAAACCATCACAGCTGATATCTCGTGGTGCTATTCCCAAACTGCCACTCTCGACTCCCTCTTGGAGTGGATAGATGATCTTTGCTGGCAGGGCACACTCCAATACTTTCTGCCTCCACTATTGCTCTTGGAACTGGAATAGCAGGCATTTCAAACTCTGCCACAACCTTCTGTAGTCTCTCTAATGACTTCTCTGCTAGCATTGCAGACATATCACAAACTTTATCAGTCCTTCAGGCCCAGGTTGACTCTTTAGCTGCGGTTGTCCTCCAAAACCATGAGGCTTTGACTTACTCACTGCTGAAAAAGGGGGACTCTGTATTTTTAAATGAAGAGTATTGTTTTTACCTAAATCAATCTGGCCTGGTATACAACAACCTAAAAAAACTCAGGGATAGAGGCCAAAAACTCACCAACCAAGCAAATAATTACACTGAACCCCCTTGGGCACTCTCTAATTGGATGTCCTGGGTCCTCCCAATTCTTAGCCCTTTAATACCTGTTTTTCTCCTTCTCTTATTCAGACCTTGTGTCTTCCATTTAGTTTCTCAATTCATACAAAACTGCATCCAGGCCATCACCAATCATTCTATACAACAAATGCTCCTTCCAACAACCCCACAATATCACCCCTTACCACAAAGTGTTTCTTCAATTTAATCTCTCCCACTCTAGGTTCCCATGCCATCCCTAATCCTGCCTGAAGCAACCCTGAGAAACATTGCCCATTATCTCTCCATACCACCCCCCCAAAATTTTCACTGCCCCCAACACGTCACCACTATTTTGTTTTGTTTTTCTTATTAATATAAAAAGACAGTAATGTCAGGCCTCTGAGCCCAAGCTAAGCCATCATATCCCCTGTGACCTGCACGTATACATCCAGATGGCCTGAAGCAACTGAAGAACCATAAAAGAAGTGAAAATAGCCAGTTTCTGCCTTAACTGATGATGTTCCACCACTGTGATTTGTTCCAGCCCCACCCTAACTGATCATTGACCTTGTGACACTCCTTCTCCTGGACAGTGAATCTCAGGAGCTCCCCACTGAGCACCTTGTGACCCCTGCCCCTGCCTGCAAGAGAACAACCACCTTTAACGGTAATTTTCCACTACCTACACAAATCCTAGAAAACTGCCCCACCCCATCTCCCTTTGCTGACTCCTTTTTCGGACTCAGTCTGCCTGCACCCAGGTGATTAAAAGCTTTATTGCTCACACAAAGCCTGTTTGATGGTCTCTTCACATGGACATGTATAACATGGAGGAGTACCTTCTCCTCTATTTTTTGGAATAGTTTCAGTAGAATTGGTACCAGCACTTCTTTATATGTCTAGTGGAATTCAGCTATGAATTTGCCTGGTACAGGGCTTTTTCTGATTTGTAAGTTTTTAATTACTAATTGAATTTCAGAACTCATTATTGGTCTGTTCGGGGTTTTACTTTCTTCTTGGTTCAATCTTGAAAGGTTGTGTGTTTCTAGGAATTCAGCCATTTCTTTTAGGTTTTCTAGTTTTTGTGCATAGAGGTGCTCGAAATAGTCTCTGATGGATTTTTGGGGTCAGTGATATTTCTTTAAAATGTATTGCTACCATTGATTGTCATAACCAGTTTGTAGGATTCATGTTTTCCATTTATTCTTATCTCAAAAGTAGGGTAAACTGATCTCTGAATACACAGATTATAAAAGAGTAATCATAAAACTAAACTATTAATTTGTCCAGTAATAATTATGGGTAACAGAGATAATGTAACTTTGAAAGCAACCTTATGTTCAAGTCAGAAGTGAAAATAAATACATTTTTACATGAACCAGTAAAACATTAATCATAATATTTAGTGGGGGAAAAAAAGAAATATAGCATTTATTTGTGTTGGGAACATGCCAAGTCTTTTTTCTAGCTATTTTGAAATAAACAATAAATTATTGTTATTGCAGAGATTTATCAAAATATCACAAGCACCTCAGAAATATGTACAATAGTTGTGTATCAATTTTTTAATTAACAATAAAAACTGAAAAACATTTAATTGACAAAGAAATTACTAAAAAGCATTATTCACATCATAATCACTTTTTCAATTAACTATTTTCTCATTCAGCTACATATTACATTAACAGTATAGCTGTGATCATGTGAGCACATGAGAAATGTGTATCATTGTTAAGAATTAACAAATTCGAGACTTAAACACCCGTGACTGCCAGCTCTGAGGAGAGCAGTGGATCACCCAGCACAGCGCTCGAGCTCTGCTAAGGAACAGACTGCCTCCTCAAGTGGGTCCCTGACCCCCATGCCTCCTGACTGAAAGACACCTCCCAGCAGAGATTGATAGACAACTCATACAGGAGAGCTCCAGCTGGCATCCAGCAAGTGCCCCTCCTAAACAAAGCTTCCAGAGGAAGGAACAGGCAGCAATCTCTGCTGTCCGGCAACCTCTGCTGGTGATACCCAGGTGAACAGGGTCTGGAGTGGACCTCCAGCAAACTCCAGGAGACCTGCAGCAGAGAGGCCTGATGGTTAGAAGAAATACTAACAAACAGACAGGAATAGTATCAACATTAACAGAAAAATGTCTACTCAGGACCCCATCTGAAGGTCACCAACATCAAAGGCCAAAGGTACATAAATCCATGAAGATGAGAAAAAAAACAGCACAAAAAGGCTGAAAATACCAAAAATCAGAGCAGCTCTTCTACTCCAAAGGATCGCAAATCTTCACCAGCAAGGGAACAAAAATGGATGGAGAATGAGTTTGACAAATTGACAGAAGTAGGCTTCAGAAGGTGGGTAATAACAAACTCCTCTGAGCTAAAGGAGCATGTTCTAACCCAATGCAAGGAAGCTAAAAACCTTGAAAAATGTTTAGAGGAATTGCTAACTAGAATACCAATTTAGAGAAGAATATAAATAACCTGATGGAGCTGAAAAACACACCACGAGAACTTTAAAGAATACACAAGTATCAATAGTTGGATCAATCAAGTGGAAGAAAGTATATAAGAGATGGAAGATCAAATTAATTAAATAAAGCATGAAGACAAGATTAGAGAAAAGAGAATGAAAAGGAATGAACAAAGCATCCAAGAAATATGGGACTATGTGAAAAGACTAAACCTACATTTGATCGGTATACCTGAAAGTGACTAGAAGACTGGAACCAAGTTGGAAAACACTCTTCAGGATATTATCCAGGAGACCTTCCCCAGCCTAGCAAGACAGGCCAACATTCAAATTCAGGAGATAGAGAGAACACCAAAAAGATACTCCTCAAGAAGAGCAAACCAAAAACACATAATTGTCAGATTCACCAAGGTTGAAATGAAGGAAAAAATATTAAGGGCAGTCAGAGAGAAAGGTCAAAATACCAACAAAAGAAGCCTCTCAGACTAACAGCAGATCTCTCTGCAGAAACCCAATAAGCCAGAAGAAAGTGGGGGCCAATATTCAACATTCTAAAAGAAAAGAATTCTCAACCCAGAATTTTATACCCAGCCAAACTAAGCTTCATAAGCAAAGGAGAAATAAAACTCTTTACAGACAAGCAAATAATGAGAGATTTTGTCACCCCCAGGCCTGCCTTACAAGAGCTTCTGAAGGAAGCAATAAATAGGGAAAGGAAAAGCTGGTACCAGCCACTGCAAAAACATACCATATTGTAAAGACGATCAACATTACGAAAAAGGTGCCTTAACTAATGGGCAAAATAACCAGTTGGCATCATAATGACAGGATAAAATTCACACATAACAATACTAACCTTAAATGTAAATGAGCTAAATGTCCCAATTAAGAGACACAGACTGGCAAACTGGAAAAAGAGTCAAGACCCATCAGTGTGTGTATTCAGGAGACCCATCACATAGGCTCAAAGTAAAGGAATGGAGGAACATCTACCAAGCAAATGCAAAGCAAAAGACTTCAAGGGTTGCAATCCTAGTCTCTGATAAAACAGACTTTAAACCAACAAAGATCAAAGAAGACAAAGAAGGGCAATACATAATGGTAAAGGGATCAATGCAACAAGAAGAGCTAACTATCCTAAATATATATGCACCCAATACAAGAGTACCCAAATTCATAAAACAAGTTCTTACAGACCTGCAAAGAGACTTAGACTCCCACACAATAATAGTGGGAGACTTTAACACCCCACTGTTAATATTAGACAGATCAATTAGACAGAAGATTAACAAGAATATTAAGGACTTGAACTCAGCTCTGGACCAAGTGGACCTAATAGACATCTACAGAACTCTCCACCCCAAATCAACAGAACATACATTATTCTCAGCAGCACATAGCACTTATTCTAAAATTGACCACATAATTGGAAGTAAAACTCTCCTCAGCAAATGCAAAAGAATGGGAATCATAACAAACAGTCTCTCAGACCACAGTGCAATCAAATTCGAACTCAAGATTAAGAAACTCACTCAAAACTGTAAAACTATATGGAAACTGAACAATGTGCTCCTGAATGACTACTGGGTAAACAACAAAATTATGGCAGAAATAAATAGATTCTTTGAAACCAATGAGAACAAAGATACAACGTACCAGAATCTCTGGGACACAGCTAAAGCAGTGTTTACAGGGAAATTTATAGCACTAAATGCCCACAGGAGAAAGGAGGAGAGATCTAAAATCAACACCCTACAATCACAATTAAAAGAACTAGAGAAGCAAGAGTAAACAAAGTCAAAAGTTAGCAGAAGATAAGAAATAACTAAGAACAGAGCAGAACTGAAGGAGATAGAGACATGAAAAATCCTTCAAAAAATCAATGAGTCCAGGAGTCGGTTTCTTGAAAAGATTAACAAAATATAAACTACTAGCCAGACTAATAAAGAAAAAAAGAGAGAAGAATCAAATAGACAGAATAAAAAATGATAAAGGAGATATTACCACTGATCCCACAGAAATACAAACTACCACCAGAGAATACTGTAAACACCTCTATGCAAATAAATTAGAAAATCTAGAAGAAATGGATAAATTCCTGGACATATACACCCTCCCAAGACTAAACTAAGAAGAAGTCCAGTTCCTGAATAGACCAATAACAAGTTCTGAAATTGAGGCAGTAATTAATAGCCTACCAACCAAAAAAAGCCCAGGACCAGATGGATAAACAGCCGAATTGTACCAGAGGCATAAAGAAGAGCTGGTACCATTCCTTCTGAAACTATTCTAAACAATAGAAAAAGAGGGACTCTTCCCTAACTCATTTTATGAGGCCAGCATCATCCTGATACCAAAACCTGGCAGAGACACAATGAAAAAAGAAAATTTCGGGCCAATATCCATTATGAACATTGATGCAAATGTCCTCAATAAAATACTGGCAAACCAAATCAAGCAGCACATCAAAAAGCTTATTCACCACAATCAAGTCAGCTTCATCCCTGAGATGCAAGGGTGGTTCAACACACACAAATCAATAAACATAATCCATCACATAAACAGAACCAATGACAAAAAACCCCACGATTATTTCAATAGCTGCAGAAAAGGCTTTTGATAAAATTCAACACCCCTTGATTCTAAAAACACTCAATAAACTAGGTATTGATGGAACATATCTAAAAATAGTAAGAGGTATTTATGACAAACCCACAGCTAATATCATACTGAATGGGCAAAAGCTGGAAGCATTCCCTTTGAAAACAAGGATGCCCTCTCTCACAACTCCTATTCAACACAGTATTGGAAGTTCTGGCCAGGGCAATCAGGCAAGAGAAAGAAATAAAGCATATTCAATTAAGAAGAGAGGAAGTCAAATTGTATCTGTTTGCAGACAACATGATTGTATATGATTGTATATTTAGGAAACCCTATCACCTCAGCCCAAAATCTCCTTAAGCTGATAAGCAACTTCAGCAAAGTCTTAGGATACATAATCAATGTGCAAAAATCACCGGCATTTCTATACACCAATAATAGACAAACAGAAAGTCAAATCATGAATGAGCTCACATTCACAATTGCTACAAAGAGAATAAAATACCTAGGAATACAACTTACAAGGGATGTGAAGGACCTCTTCAAGGACAACTACAAACCACTTCTCAAGGAAATAACAGAGGACATAAACAAATGGAAAATCATTCCACGATCATGGATAGAAAGAATCAATATAGTGAAAAAGGCCACACTGCCCAAAGTAATTTATAGATTTAATGCTATCCCCGTCAAGCTACCATTGACTTTCTTCACAGAATTAGAAAAAACTACTTTAAATTTCATATGGAACCAAAAAAGAGCCTGTCCCATATGGCCAAGACAATCCTAAGCAAAAAGAACAAAGCTGGAGGCATCACACTACGTGACTTCAAACTATACTGCAAGGGTACAGTAACCAAAACAGCATGGTACTGGTACCAAAACAGATATATAGACCAATGGAACAAAATAGAGGCCTCAGGAATAACGCCACACATCTACTACCATCTGATCTTTGACAAACCTGACAAAAAACAAGCAATGGGGAAAGGATTCCCTATTTAATAAATGGTATTGAAAAAACTGGCTGGCCGTATGCAAAAAGCTGAAACTGGACCCTTTCTTTACACCTTATACAAAAACTAACTCAAGATGAATTAAAGACTTAAATGTAAGACCTAAAACCATAAAAACCCTAGAAGAAAACCTAGGTAATACCATTCAGGATGGGCAAAGACTTCATGACTAAAACACCAAAGCAATGGCAACAAAAGCCAAAATAGACAAATCAGATCTAATTAAAGAACTTCTGCACAGCAAAAGAAACTATCAACAGAGTGAAAAGGTAACCCACAGAATGGGAGACAATTTTTGCAATCTATCCATCTGACAAAGGGCCAATATCCAGAATCTACAAGGAACTTAAACAACTTTACAAGAAAAAAACAAACAACCCCATCAAAAAGTGGGTGAAGCAAATGAATCGACACTTCTCCAAAGAAGACGTATATGTGGCCAACAAACATGAAAAAAGCTCATCATCACTGGTCATTAGAGAAATGCAAATCAAAACCACAGTGAGGTACCATCTCATGCCAGTTAGAATGGCAATCATTAAAAAGTTAGGAAACTACAGATACTGGAGAAGATATGGAGAAACAGGAATGCTTTTACACTGTTCTTGGGAGTGAAAATTAGTTCAACCATTGTAGAAGACAGTGCAGCAATTACTCAAGGATCTAGAACCAGCAATACCATTTGACCCAGCATTCCTATTACTGGGTATATACCCAAATGATTATAAATCATTCTAACATAAAGACACAAGCACACGTATGTTTATTGCAGCACTGTTTACAATAGCAAAGACTTGGAACCAACCCAAATGCCCATCAATGATAGACTGGATAAAGAAAATGTGGCACATATACCCCCATGGAATATTATGCAGCCATAAAAAAGGATGAGTTCATGTCCTTTGCAGGGACATGGATGAAGCTGGAAATCATCATTCTCAGCAAACTAACACAGGAACAGAGAACCAAACACTGCATGTCCTCACTCATAACTGGGAGTTGAAAAATAAAAACATATGGACACAGGGAGGGGAGCATCACACACTGTGGTCTTTTAGGGGGTGGGGGCCAGGGGAGGGATAGCGTTAGGAGAAATACCTAATGTAGATGATGAGTTGATGGGTGCATCAATCACCATGGCACGTGTATACCTATGTAACAAACCTCCACGTCTACACATTTATCTCAGAACTTAAAATATATATATAAAGTATATATATATATAAAGTATATATACATATATAAAGTATATATATAAAGTATATACATATATAAAGTATATATATATAAAGTGTGTATATATACACACACACACACACACACATATATATATATAGGAATTGCTCCTAGCCAGAGTAATCAGGCAAGAGAAAGAAAAAAATGGCATGTAAATAGGAAGAAAGAAAGGCAAACTATCTGTTTGCAGACCACATGATACTATATCTAGAAAATCCCATTGCCTCAGCCTAAAAGCTCCTTCAGCTGATAAACAACTTCAGCAAAGTTTCAGAATACAAATCCATATACAAAAATCACTAGCATTACTATACACCAACAGCCAAGCCAAGAGCCAAATTAGAAAGGCAATCCCTTTCTAATTTGGGAATTACAATTGCCACAAAAAGGATAGAATACTTAGGGGTACAGCTAACCAGGTAGGTGAAAGATCTCTACGATGAGAATTACAAAATACTGCTTAAAGAAATCAGAGAAGACACAAACAAATGGAATAACATTCCCTGCTCATGGATAGGAAGAATCAATATTATTAAAATGGCCATACGGCCCAAAGCAATTTATATATTCAATGATATTCCTATCAAAATACCAACAACATTCTTTGCAGAACTAGGAAAATCTATTTTAAATTTCATATGGAACCAAAACAGAGCCTGAATAGCCAAGGTAATCCAAAACAAAAAGAACAAAGCTAGAGGCATCACCCAACTTTAAACTACACTACAGAACTACAGTAACCAAACAGCATTGTACTGGTACAAAAACAGGTACATAGACCAATGGAACAGAATAGAGAGCCCAGAAATAAGAATGCACACGTATGACCAGTTGATCTTCAACAAAACTGACAAAAACAAAGGGGAAAAGACTTCCTATTCCATCAAACATGCTGGGATAACTAGCTAATATCCAGCTTCTATAAGGAACTTAAACAAATTTATGAGAGAAAAACAACCCCATTAAAAAGTGGGCAAAGGACATGAACAGACACTTTTCCAAAGAACACATACATGTGGCCAGTAAGCATATGAAAAAAAAAAAAAAGGTCGATATCACTGGTCATCAGAGAAATGCAAATCAAATCCAGAATGAGATACCATCTCACACCAGTCAGAATGGCTATTATTAAAACATCAAAAAATAACCGATGCTGGCAAGGTTGCAGAGAAAAGGAAACACTTATACACTGTTGATGGGAGTATAAATTAGTTAAGCCAATGGGGAAAACAGTATGGCTATTCCTCAAAGAGCTAAAAGCAAAACTACCATTCAACCCAGCAATCCCATTACTGGGTATACACCCAGAAGAATAGAAATCATTTTACTGTAAAGACACATGTGGCCAGGTGCGGTGGCTCTCAGCTATAATCCAAGCACTTTGAGACCAGCCTGGGCAACATGGCCAAACTGCATTTCTACCAAAAATACAAAAATTAGCCAGGTGTGGTGGTGCATGCCTGTAGTCCCAGCTACCAGGGAAGCTGAGATGGGAGAATCACCCAAGACTGGGGAGGTCAAGGCTGCAGTGAGCCATGATTGTGCCACTGCGCTGCAGCCTGGGCGAGAGAGTGACATCCTGTTTCAAAAAAAAAAAAAAAAGATACAGCACATGTGCAGGTAAATGTTCATTGCAGCACTATTCAGAAAAGCAAGACATGGAATCAACCTAAATGCCCACCAATGACAAATTAGATTTAAAAAATGTGGTATATACAGCTATAAAAAAAAACAAGATCATGTATTTTGTGGGAGCATGGATGGAGCTAGAGGCCATTATCCTTAGCTAACTAATGCAGGAACAAATAAACAAATACCACATGTTCTCACTTATAAGTGGGAGCTAAATGATGAGAACTCATAAACACAAAGAAGGAAACAACAGAAACAGATTTTCTTGAGGGTGGAAGGTGGGAGAAGGGGGAGGAGGGGAAAAAATAATTATTGGATACTGAGCATAATACATGGGTGATGAAATAATCTGTACAACAAACCCCTGTGACACAGTTTCCCTTCTGTAACAAACCTTCACAAGTACCCCTGAACCTAAAATAAAGTTTTTATTAAAAAAAAAAAGTTGAAGTCAGCAGAAATGCTTGGGTTTAAGATAGGGGGAGTTGTGGAAGCCAAGGTTCTTGTTATGTAAATGAAGTCTTTAGGTGGCAGGCTTCAGAGAAAATTAAGTGGTAAATGTCTCTTATGAGATCTTAAAAAGTGCCAGACTATTAGTTAAATCTCTCCTGGATCTGGAAAAGACCTGGAAAGGGCAGGGAATTCTATACAGAATGTAGATTTTCCCCACAAGAAACAATAATATAGGTGTTATAAACAAATTATTTAGGCAGATAGTGAGGGTAAGGAAATCCTTCCTGGGTAAGGTTTTCCTTTTAATAAAAAGCAGCCCCCAAATCATTTTTTCTAACAGAGAGTAGCTTGTATAGAATCTAGCTGCAGACATAGACAAGCAAGCGGGAAGTTTGCATTGGTCAACGCTGGCAGTTATGCTAATAGAAAAAGGCTACCTGGGATTAGGCATGATCAAAATGGTGGCTCCATCTTCCCTTCTCTTTGTCAGCCACGTGTAGAATCTTAATCTTATGGCCAGCAGACAAGATGGTGCTGGCCATAAGATTAAGGTGGGTCAACCAGACTTCCCTGCAGGCTATGTAAATGTCATAGCTGGTAGAACCAATCTGTGACCCTGTGTAAATCAGACACCAGCTCCTCCTCAAGCTTGCCTATAAAATCTGCTGCGGTCTGCCGCAAGCCAGTTTTTTCCCTTTCAAAAACCTTTTTCTTACGAGGGAGAGAGAGAGAGAGAGCTGCTTGCCTCTTTCCTTTCTTCTGCCTGTTAAACTCTCTGCTCCTTAACTCACGCACGTGTCTGTGTCCTTAATCTTCTTAGTGGGAGACAGTGAACCCTGGGTATTTACCCCAGACAACGATGCCACTTCAACAGCTTTGCAAAGGCATTCCAAAATGTGTCAAAGAAATCTATTTTGGGGTAAAATACTTTGATTTCTTTCAGGACTTGCTATCTATCATGTGATGCTATACTAGAGTCAGGTTGCAATTTGGTATGTTATTGCTATAAAGAATCTGTTTTGTCAGTCTTAAGATCTCTGTTTTAAAGTTAATAATGCTGGTAAGTTGTGCCTGAATTCCAAAGGGAGGAGAGTATGTCCCTGCAAAGCTGCTTCTGGTGGGGGAAATTTACATTCTGTAGCGAATCGCCTTTGTTTTCCAGGTCTTTTTCTGGTCCTGAAGAGTTTAGCTGAGAGTCCAGTTTCTTTTAAAGGTCTGAATACAAAATATTTCCCATCTATTGTTTGTAAGGGTGACCACCTATGAGACTTCATCTACGTAATAAGAACCTTGTTCTCTACACTCCCTTTTAATCCAGACACTCCTTTCTATTGATTCTAGGCATTTAAATAGTAACAACTTTTTCAAGCAATTGCCAATAAGAAAATCTTTGAATTTACCTTTGACGTGGAAGGCCCCATTTTGAGTTGTTCCACCTTTCCTGACTGAACCAACACAGGCCCCACATGTATTGATTGATTTTTTACGTGCTCCTAAAATGTGTAAAACCAAATTGTAACTCAATCACCTTGGGCACTTGTTCTCAGGATGTCTTGAGACTGCACCTCAGGCCCTCAATTACTCACATTTGGCTCAGAATAAAACTCTTTAAATATTTCATGGAGTTTGACTCTTTTTTGTTGACAAATTTTTCTTCAAGAGTGTCTCAGAATTAATGATACTTGATATTCTATTTACAACTTGGTATTCTATATACGTTTTAGAATAATCTTAGAAAATTTTACAAATAGTCTTTGAATTTTGATTGAGTTAGCACTGAATATAGAGATCAAAGATATAATTAATATCTATACAATTTTGAATTGTCTATGAATAGTTGTAATCACTTTGAATTTTCTACATAAATAATCATATATATAATAATGAAATTTTATTTCTTCTACTCCAGTCTTGCTTGTTCCTTGTTTTATCCTATTACACTGGCTAAAGTCTCTACAACAAAGCAGTTTGAATGGAAATGGAAATAGAAGGTGTCCTTGTCTTTTCCTCAATTTCAAAGAGAAAATTTTCAACATATTCATAATGCTTGCTGAAAGGGTTTTCAGATCCTGTTTAACAGATTAGGATCTATCATTCTATTCATAGATTACTAAGTCATTTTTATTATTTTTGTATATTTTGAGATTTATCAAATACTTGATTTTTTATCTGATATGATTATAAAATGTTATTTCTTTATTGTGTTATTTTGCTAACACAATGAAAAAATGAATTTCATTTTTTTCTGGAATAAATTTACTTTCAGCAGTGTGTAGAATATTTTAAATAATTGAATTAATTGGTAATATTTTCAAATTTATGTTAATTCATGGGACTATCATGCAATTTTAAAATTTTGTTTTGTTGCCAAAGTTATTTGAAACTTGCCTTTTATTTTTTAAACCTCTGGCATATATAAAAATTTCCTACAAATGAATTTGGAAAAAGCCAAGGACTTGAATGGATACTACACATAAGATTTCTCAATGACTATAAATATAAGAGAAACTGGTCAACTTCATTAGTTAGTAGGTGAGTACAAATTAAAATTATAATTATATATTCATGACATATCACCAGAATGGCTAAAATTAAGAGGACAGAAAACACTGTTAGCATAGATTTGGAGCAACTGTAATTCTCACCATACTGTGGAGTTTAAGTTTGTGCAACCAACTTCCAGAATTGGTGGTATCTACCAAAGCTGAATATATGCATACCTCAAACCTAAGCAATTTCTCCACAGTATCGTCCCTGCCAAAATGCTTACATTTCTTACCAAATGCATGCACTAAAATGATTGCAGCAGCAATATTCACAAAAGACAAAAATCATAAGCACTCAAATGTCTAGCCTATCAGTACTACAAAGGATAAAATAGTTGTGGCATATTTATACAATGAAATACAATTCAGTAAAAATATAGTGCTGTATTGGTATATGCAACCACATAAATGAATCTCCCAAAGATAACATTGAATCAAAAGAAATAATGCTGTATGATTTTGTTTATATATAGTTCAAAAAAATCATAATAATGGTTACAAGGGACAAGTATAAGTAGCATAAGGAAATGAAATTGAGAGTCATTCTAGAATGTTTCTTACATTGTTTTCTTGATCAAAATGTGTTCACTTTGTAATAATTGATTAAGTTGCACCTTCATGAACTATTTTATATAAACTATTTTTTTAAATGAAAGCTTTCATAAAAATCTAGATTCTATTGAGAATTCAGAATATTTTGCAATCCTGGGGCTCAATGCATAGAAAATTGATCAACTAGCGCTCAGCAGTTGTTGTTTTCTTCAGATGTGGCATGTGCAGCAAAATGTTCACCACTCTTTTATTACTGCATATAGACCTTAGCTAAATGTTTGTTGACATTTATCATTGCATTTCTGCATTGTTTTTCTTATACCTGATCCACTCAGTCATTCATATCACCTGCTCGTACTTGAATATGCATTAGATTTTTCTTGGACCCTAAAATATTTATAGAATTTGCCTTAGACAAATAGGGGTTCACTTCCTCTATTGAGACCTGAAAAAAAATCATAAAGGAAGAATATGAATGTGTATACATTTATAGGTGACAGACAGGAAGTTAATGGAATATCCCTGTGGGCCCTCTGTTTTGTCTTGGAAGTCAGGGCAAGATAACCTGCTTGGAGAGCTGTGGGACACTGGGTTGGAGGATTTAAGAATTTGTTGAACATTTGCTATGGTGATGCAAGAGACAAACAACAGGATACACATAGAATGACTTCTGGACAGAAGAGAGCCCATTTGAAGTTGAGAAAGACCAGGGGTGTTTAAGGGCGCCGTTCAAAACATTTATATATTTATCTCCAGCAACAGTCAAGTGCCTATTAGATATGAGGGAAAAGGCCCTGTTGGAAGGCTGCAGGCCTGCCGTTTTTGTCTCAGTAGAGGTAAGGTAAAGGCAAGGTGCCTACAAATTTAAAGTTATTAAGAAGAGAATTTAAAGTTATGAGTCAACAGGATAAATTAATTATATGTACTTGCATATATAAAATACTAGATTTTTGATAGAAACTTAACAGCAGAAATTAGAAAATTGAACGTTGGGAGGCTATGAGGGCAGAAGTTAAGTATCTTTGCGGTTTTGCCTAGATTTACACAATATTGAAAGATCAGAGAGTCAAAAGTATTTCTTTCAGAATAATCTCCTGGGACAGTTCATCTTTGGATACTACAGAGCCTGATATTAATTGCATGTTGGGAGAACTGTGTCCCTGGGATCTTTTTGGATTCAGTGTCCTGCGTCCTTGCCAGTGTCTCCTGATTTGCTGATCTTCAGTGATCTCCAATCTCAAATAACAGCCCCGACAACCAATACATGAGCCTTAGACACTGATTTGTCACTTGAAGTTAATAATGGTTTGAACTCTATGGCTTAAGCTTCCTTTCCGTATTAAAATATGTTTATTAGTGTGAAAAAAATGTGGAAAACTTTTTTTCTTGTAACATATTTATTTCTTTTTATGCTTTGATTTTATTTCTGTACCATGCCCATGATTCTTAACTTTTAATGGCAAACTGGTTTAAAGTGATGTTCATCTGGGTGAGGGGAGATTATATAGTGCACATGTTAAATTTTGCATCATGGTAAAATAAAATTCTTCTACAAGCCTAAAACAAACATATTCCTACAAATAAGGAGCTGGTTTATGACTGTGAATTGATCTCTCATCGCATTTCTTTGGAGGTATTGTGTGTGAGTGTGTGTTAAAAACACAGGAGAAGTCTCCTTTGATTGGGATGGGTAAATTGACAATGAGCAGGCTGCATTAAACAGATTAGAACAAGAGTGATGTGTGTCTGGCTTTATTTTATTCCTTGATACAAGTAAAACGAGTACAATTTAGTGTAGCTAAATGGGTGGGAATTAACATAAATGAGAGAATCGGAAGACTTATGCATGTATGTATGTTTTTATGGGTATGTATGTGTATAACTGTGAGTGAAATTATTAGAACAATATATATTTAGTATACATTATATCGAATATATTACATGTAGCATATTTATAAACTGGTTTGTTCCTTAAGGGTCCTTTCATATTCTCTTTTTACTATTGTGCTCTCCTCCCCATATTTTGAGGGATCACTCAGTGTCTTCATCCTCTTATGGGGTACCCATGCCTCCTCTGACTTTTCCTGTGACTTCTTTTCATTTCCACTGAGTTCTGCTAAGTATAATTTTTACATGATAAGTGAAATACGTATTTTAAAAAAGTGAAAATTACCTTACATATTTTGCTTTCATGACTAATTTTCAGGACAAATATTAATGCAATTTCAGGATATACAATTATTATAGGGGAAGAATTTTAGGCTGGAATAAATTTTTGCTGATGCCATGTGGAAAGTGCCTATTTGTCCTATATATGAGGTAAAGTCGTGAAATTTGGGTATATACTTTGTATCTGTGAATATATTTTAAACTTCTGCATTTATAAGTGTTTGGACTTTTAAAAAGCTGATTAAAAATTTTGATCTTTTCATTTTCTAGAAGATAAACATTCTATGTTGGTTTGATGCCTCTTAGTCTCACTAAAGAGCCCTCCTTACCCTGATCACCACTCTTTCCATTCAGATTCAACTACCTCTTCATTCAATACACAAGACCAGAGAGCTGACTCCCTTCCCTAACACCACACACCAAAGAAGAGAAGAAGAACTTTGCAAATCAGGACTATCATAGATGAATCCAGCTTATAGGCCGGAAGGTAAACTAGATGACTAAACATGAGGTGTGCTGCATAATGCTTGCATAAGAATATCTTTGCTGAATAAACTGCATGAGTTTACATCATCAGTATGCTGGTGGACTAAATGAGTTAACAAATCCCTAAAGAAAATAAGTCATTGAAAGTATGTGTCCATATAATTAAACATTAAGTTATAAATGTTAATATTATTACTTTCAATAGCCAAATGTTTGCCATTTTACAGGAAAAATAACCTCTATAATCTCCAGAAGCTAGCTACCATTCATATAAAGAAAAACCTTAAAAAATGCCCAACTCAGAATTTACAATTGAAGAATGGAAATGCTATTTATATTACTTATTTGCATATATTAACCATTACTGAGTTTTTTCACTGAATTTGAACAATTTGTCCTGAGTTATAAATTAATTGAATGTACTTTATTCCTTTGACATTTTCTTTCTTTCTGCCTTTATTTTTTCTGTGATACATTTTATCTCAGCTTCTAATAGTTATCTGTCAGGAAAACACTGCTTCCACAATAGCCTTCATGTATCTCTCTGTATTATGTATTTTCTTTAAGGTCTTCTTTTGTGATTTCTATACCAAAATTTATTCCATAGGTCACTGTAACATCTCTGAGTCAGTGTTTTCATAAGAGTTTAATCAAAACTTATTAAAGATTGATATTGTGCCCCATGGCCAACACATTATCCTCCCTGAATTCTTGTAATGTGTAGCTCCTGGTTCTGAATAGGGTGACGGACATGACCAACAGCAGTGTCAAGGGAGACTTCATCCTGGTGGGTTTCTCTGATCAGCCCCACCTGGAAAAGATACTCTTTGTGGCTGTTTTGATATCCTATCTCATTACCCTTGTGGGAAATACAGTAATTATTCTGATCTGCTCTGTAGACCCTAAACTCAAGACACCCATGTACTTTTTTCTTACTCACCTCTCCTTAGTTGATATCTGTTTTACCACCAGTATTGTCCCCCAGCTGCTGTGGAACCTAAAAGGAATATGACAAAACAATCACATTCCTGGGTTGTATCATCCAGCTTTACATCTCCCTGGCATTGGGCTCCACTGAGTGTGTCCTCCTGGCTGTAATGGCTTTTGATCACTATGCTGCAGTTTGCAAACCTCTCCACTATACTGCTGTAATGAACCCTCAGCTGTGCCAGGCTCTGGCAGGGGTTGCGTGGCTGAGTGGAGTGGGAAACACTCTTATCCAGGGCACTGTCACCCTCTGGCTTCCTCGCTGTGGACACCGATTGCTCCATCATTTCTTCTGTGAGGTACCCTCCATGATTAAGCTTGCATGTGTGGACATCCATGATAATGAGGTTCAGCTCTTTTTTGCTTCACTGGTCTTGCTCCTCTTGCCCTTAGTGCTAATACTGCTGTCCTAGGGACATATAGCCAAGGTGGTCATAAGGATCAAGTCAGTCCAGGCCTGGTGCAAAGGCCTGGGGACATGTGGATCCCATTTGATAGTAGTGTCCGTCTTCTATGGGACCATCACAGCTGTCTACATCCAGTCCAACAGTTCTTATGCCCATGCTCATGGGAAGTTCATCTCCCTCTTCTATACAGTTGTGACCCGGACCCTCAATCCCCTCATCTACACACTGAGGAATAATGACGTGAAAGGAGCACTGCAAAGATTATTTAACAGAGACTTAGGCACATAAAAAATGAAACAGAGTACACAGCGCTCAACTTTTTTCACAAAGGAACTTTAAAGGTCATCTTGTATAATTCTTCACTCAAGAACTTTGCCAGTCTATAAAGGAAGAGATGTAATCTTCTCCATCTGCATTACTGTATTTCACTTGGCCTCAGAGCTTTCTATCCTCTCCAATCTCTTTCCAGACTTCTTTTGAGCCCATGTAAGGCAATATTCCCCCATACCTTTTAAATCTCCATGAGTCACATCATTTCTGTTTCTCGCTCTCCCTCCCTTCCTGTACTTTTCTTTAGCCTTCCTTCCTTTCTTGCTTTTTTCCTTCCCTTCCTTCTGTTTCCACCTTTTATTTATTCATTAAAAAAAGACATATAAGCCCTCAAACACAATTTTGGTAAACAAGGTCTTGTTTATTATATAAGAGTCATTGTTTTGGATCAACTCAGAGAAAAGTATAGAGCCCTTCTTGAATTACTTAAAACTTAACTATAAATTAGGGCATGCTTTATTTAAATATACTCAAGCACTGAAAAGGAATAGGTATCTGTGTTCTAGAGCAGGCTGTGGCAAACTGGGGGAACAGGCCAAATCACTCATTCTAACACTTGATAACAAATGATTTTTTTATTTCAGTTATTCACAAGAAGGGACATGCACCAGCAGTTAGTAATTAATGATATCTTTTCCATCTTCAATTAAACAGAGAGTTCACAGAATTCCATCTGGGGCCTTCTTTGAAACTATGCACACCTGGCAAAAGGAAAAGAGCTCAGATCCAAACAGGACATGGGTACCAGTGTTTTATAAATCAAAATTTCTCACCCTTAGCCCTATGGACATTTTGGAACAGATAATTATCTGTTGTCAGGGTCTCTCCTCTGCATTTTAGGATGCTCAGCAGTATCTTTGGCCTCTGTGCACTAGATGCTAGTAGCATCTCCTTTCCCCTCAAGTTGTGACAAGAAAAAATACCTCCAGACATTGTCAAATATGCCCTAGGAAGCAAAAATGCTCCTGGCATAGAAGCACTGCCATAAATCAGGGCATATTGCTATATCAAGAGGCATGTTTTATTACGTGGGAGTAAGCCTACAGGGTCAGAGTGAGACTAGCAGCAGTCATTCTAGTGCACAAAGTATAGGTGTGCACATACAAACACAAAAGCACAGGAACATATACAAACATATTTGATAAAATGTTTTTAGTGTCCTTTTGTTTCATTATGTATGGTTTTAAATTTTCATTTTATAATAAGAGAAAAGGCCATTTTGATATATGTTGAACTATCTTTTTCAGAGCAATGTTATTTCATTAAAAATGTTTTTGAAGGAAAGATTTTACTTTAATTTTATATTATTAAATAGTGAGGCATGAGGTAAAATCAGTGGAAATGAGAATGTGAAGTAAATGCTCAGTGATTCCAATTGCATTCACCTCTCCAACATGGCATCTGCTGTTTAGGGAGGCCGGGTTATCCAATTTCTGGATCTGGGTGTGGGCATGGGATAGTCAGATGGGAATGGCACCAGTTGGAGGAACATGGGTAAGAGAGGGTGAAAGGTAAAGTGCTATCTCTGAGGTAGGTTAGGGTCTGACATCTGGAAAGCTGGGGAAGGAAGGAGCCCTAAGAAGATATAGCCTAGGGCTTTCCCAGCTACTTTGACAGCCATTTGTTCTGTTACGAGATCCCGATGTCACTTGAACAAGACCCTCAGTGGGCCTCATCTTGGCTCCATTACTTTCTGAAAGTTTTTTCTTCATCTTCTGTTTTTTCTTGGGTTCAACACCAGATGGTGCCAGCAGACCATAATGCATCCAGCAAATTCTTCCTGTCATATCCAGCCTCCTCTGCCTTACCCAAAGATTCATGGGCTTTTTCGGTGAAATTTCTCCTAATTCCCTTCCTCTGCCAAATCCTCCTATTTCTCTGTTGAAAACAATAGCAATGTCTTCCCTACCATAAAAATCCTTGTGTGCCTTTATAATCCAAACACATTAGATGACTGTACAATGGCAATACTTGTCATTTGTCCTGTGACTATGCCTTAATATGTTAAAATTTATTTCTTTATACATAAAAATGTATTCCCAGTATAAATAACTGGTTCTGAGTTTGCCATTTTATATAATTTGGAGAGTTCCTGAAGTCAAGAATTTAGAACCATGGAACTCTACACTGAAAAGCCACCAGCCAGGGCCAGCACATACCCAGAAGTTATTGTTTTGGGAATGGTCTGTCAATCTGGGGTCCGGGGTTTAGTGGATGTGCATGTGGAAGAAGGAGAAAGAGAAAACAGTTTTTGAATAGCTAGAGCCTTCTGTGATTGAGCAAAATAACAGTGTGTTTGCTGGGCCTTTTACCTTAAGACCTTGGTGAGTCTCTTAGCCTAGATTCTCTAAAAATCGGAGCTTGAGGCAAAAAAGGAAATATTAATGTTTTATTTGGTAATGCAAACAGAGGGCAGCAAAGGTGAGAAAAAAAGGGAACTGAGAGAAGGGAAATATGAAGAAAGGTGAGGTGATACATTTTCACACTGGCTACCACTTCCTGAGAAACTTTAGAAGGCTGCCTCACAGATGCTTTAATTTGCTCTTGCCACTCTCCTTCAGACAAGATAGGAGGAGGAATCTTGCTTTGGGCAAATAAAAAAAAAAAAAAGAAAGTATTAAAGTATATCAAAGAAGAAGGAGCTGTGTCAAAGGCTGTTAGTATAGTAGGTCAAATAAGATGAAGATTAAGAACTGACCATTGGATTTAGCAATAAGGAAGTCATCTGTGACACTAAGGAAGGAGTTTTGCTAGAGAAAAAGAAGGCAACAGCCACACTGGAATGGAAGCAAGAGAGAACAGTAGGAGACAACTTAGAGACAGAAAGCATAGAAAACTCATGAATGGTGCTTTGCTGAAGGCAGAAAGAAATGATTCAATAGCTGTAGGGAAAGGGGGGTCAAGAGAAGGCAGAAAGTTTTTTTCTGTAAGATGGATGTAATGGCAGCATGCTTGTATTCTATGGTAATGACCTATAGATTATGCAAAATTACACAGCAGGAGAGCAAGAGTGAACTCAGAAACAGTCTTTAGGTCGGTGAGGGGATGGATCCAGGGCAGCAGAGGATTGATCAGCCTTTGCCAGAGCACAAACAGTTCATCAATAGGAACCAGACAGAAAGTAGAATACATGGATATAGAAGCAGGTGGGTGTGTTGAGGTAGTACTGAAATCTGATAGAAATTTCTTTCTGATTTCTCCAATTTTCTCTGAAGTTTTGAAAAGCAGGGGCATCAGTTGGGAGTGAAGAAAAGGAAAGGATGTGTGCTTGGATAGAGCAGAGAAGGTGTGAACAGACACCTGGGAAGAGGGAGAGTACAGAAATTATGAACTATAGAAAACTAACGATTTTCTTTTCTGGATTTTCTTTTTGTTTTGTTGCATTTTGTTTTTTTTCAAAGGTTCGTCTGGTGATATGTTATGATCCTGGGAGAGGAAGAGCTGAGCTCTACATTTGGCTCTATCATGGTGTTTCCCCATGGGTCTCTTTTTTTTCCACTATATCTCTAACTATTTTATCATTTTCATCAAATGACTTCTTAAATCAATTGAAATAGTCATTTATAAAAGTCATTTGTATATAAACATTCCATTGTTTTCACACTTGTGTTTTAACTATAGTAAATACAGCACTTGATATACAGAAATTTAGTTCCAAATGTCTTTGATTGTTCAACTGCCTTTATAAATCTCCCACTATAACTTATTTAAAAAACAGAATATTGTAAATGTACTATCTAGAAATTAAAATTATTTACTCTTCCCCAACATTTAAGTAATATATATTTAGAAAATGCCATCCTAAGAGTTTTAATTCTATTAAGCTTCAATTTGAACTCCTGTATAACAATTTAACAGCAATGAAACTAGAATAGAGAGAATTTCTAATTACTTTAGGACAACAATGATACGGCTATTTTTCCTGGATGTTAAAAGTAGGTTCAGGGCCAGGTGTGGTGGCTCACGTCTGTAATCCCAGCACTTGGGAGGCAGAGGCAGGAAGATCGCTTGAGCCCAGGAGTTCAAGACTAGCCTGGGCAAAATAGCAAGACCCCATCTCTACAAAAACATTAAAAAATAATAATAATAAGCAGGTCCATTTGAAGGTGGAATCAATGAGGAAGATTATCTTCTTCTACTTTAAGATGTATAAATATGGAAATGATCTAAAGTTTTATTTCATTTTCTTGATATATATCAGTAATTACTTAATCTCTGTCCTGGAGATTTTGAAGCTAACTTTCATACTGTGCATTTTCTGGTCCAAAGATGCTTGATTTATTTTATATGCTTAATATGATTTTAAGTGTTCCTTTTATTCTTTTCAGATAATTCAGACTATATTTTGTTTGTGTCCTCTCCAAAGGTTTTTACAAAAGCATAAATCAGATTATTCAGAGCTATCTAAGTAATATACATGTTCTGATTTGTCTATTACATCCACTCTAACATACCTGCATCTGTTTTATCTTCTCCAAGTGTCAGAGATTTGCTCTGACTTTTCTTGTTCTTTGGAACTTGTTCTAGGTGTTCTCAGTTCTGGCTTACTCTAAGTTATTTCTGTTTATTGAAATATTTTCAATATGTTTATTTCTGTTGGCTTAATCTTTTATTTCATCCTTCAGTTTTTTGTAAAAGCTATTTTGGGTTTTCCCGAAGATGGACGTCTTCATCCAAACTCTACTTTATTGCTATGGCAAGTCTTCATTCATGTGATACAGTTTTAAAGTTATTTTGGCTTTATCCATTTGGTACTGATGGACTTTGGCATATCTTCTAGTGACTGAATCCTTGTTTTAATGTCAGACACAAGTCATTATGAACATTTAGATACCTTTTCCTTCCATTTATTTTCTAATGAATCCAGTGTAAACTCAAAGAGTTAGATCTTTCAAGTTTTTAATTAACTAATTGCCTTTAAATTTGGAGTTCTTGATAAATTGTTCTCAAGACTAGACTCAATAAGAAAAAAATCTGTAACTCTTCCTATACTTTTAAAATCAGTTTAACCTAACCAAAATCTTCACATTTTTTTCTACCTAGAACAGAACTTCTTATGGAAAGTACATTTATCCCTATTTGGATAAAGTCAGCTTTTAACTATTAAAAAAATTCAGATATAGCTGCACTTACCGCCATCTCCCATGTTAAGCCAGAGAGATCTGCTGTGAGTCTCATGTCTCCTGGTAACAGACATGGCCTCACTCAGCTTCTCCAGAATTCATATAAAGTAAAACTTTATAGCAGTAAGCAGGTACTCTGTAGCACCAGCTCTGCCTCAGGTTGCCAGGACCCTCTTATTCTACAACACACTGTAGAGAACACTGTGGAGTATTCTGCTCAGAACTTAAACCAGTGCCTGGCAACCAAGAGAGACCAGCAGTGTGCGTGGCGATAGGGGAGAATAGGCAGTGCTTCCAAAACATTTTCATTTCATAGCACACATTAAGTTAGATGTACAAGGCTGACTTTCACCAGGGAAGATTGGCCACTGGGACTTTGTTCATCCAAGGCCACATCCAGCAATCCCAAAATCTGGGAGGATAGATGTATTTTTACACATGTGCTATTCGGGAATCACTGACAAAGACTGTCAAGTGAAAATGATGTGACTCAAAGGCTAAAGACTTTATTCAGCTGATGGGCATTGGGACCTCCTTACTGAAGTCGGATCAGAGTTTTTATAGGATAGAGGAAGTGGAGTACACATCCTTGTTACCTTTTTTGGCTAAGGCAACAGCCTTCTATTTTAAAATCTCAGTTGGGGGCTTATACCTGCTTTCATGCCCCTTTCATGTCAATAATCATCAGAACAGTATTTTTTGAGAATGATTTTTGCAAGCCTTGAGGTTTGTTAGTTAGTCAAGGTTCATGGGGTGGGGAGAGAGAGAGGAAGAAAGGAAAAGAGAGAGGAAGGGAGGAAAGAAAGAAAGAAGGAAAAAAGAATAAAAGAATAAGAAAGAATAAGAGGGCAAAGGTAGAAAGCAATGGGGAAACTGGAAACTTCTGTCTTGTTTCATTGTTTTACAGAGTTTACGTGCTCTCCTTCATGGTCAATATTTTCTTAATGTAAACATTTTTTTAGACCTATAGGTTCTAATACTCCAAAAAAGTTAAACAAAGCCCTCCCTTTGGCAACATATCCCTTTTTGTGTTTGGTCAGATCTCAAGTGTAGAAGAAGGAGAATGAAGGGTCTCATAATCAACTTACCACCTTGAATTTCAAATGTAACAACTCAAGGAATCAAAGGGGAACTTGAAAAGCCTTCAAATATAAAAGATTATAATCATGCTATAAATAACACCCAGCCCCTTACTCAGTCACTGTTCTTCATGTTTCCCAATTCTCAAGCAAAATGCAAAAATTTTCTATTCCCTGGCAGAGAGAGGAATAGAATACCATAATCAAACATGCAGTTAATAATAAGTTGCTATAACAGAAGTTGCCATCCCTTGTTCTTCTCTATTTGTGAACATTCATGAGAACAGCTATTCCCATTCCATACAGTTCCAGTGAGTTCTTGACCATGAAACTGATCACAAGGTGACCAAGTGATCCAATTTCAACAAGTCAGTTTTTCTTAGTGCTTTGAATCTTCAACAGATGGTATTGTCTGAATGGGGTTACCTGTTACTTCCAATCACTGAATTCCCTGGGCCTACCCTGATTCCTTTTACTCCAGTAACCTGATGGTCCTACTGTTCTTTCATTTGGTGGGGTACTCACTGTATCTTTCCAAAATTTCTTTTTCTTTTTTTTATTATAAAATTTTATCTTCTCCAATTGATTTTTCTTTTTTTTTTAAATTATTATTATACTTTAAGTTTTAGGGTACATGTGCACAACGTGCAGGTTTCTTACATATGTATACATGTGCCATGTTGGTGTGCTGCACCCAGTAACTCGTCATTTAGCATTAGGTGTATCTCCTAATGCTATCCCTACCCCCTCCCCCAACCCCACAACAGTCCCCGGTGTGTGATGTTCCCCTTCCTGTGTCCATGTGTTCTCATTGTTCAATTCCCACCTATGAGTGAGAACATGCGGTGTTTGGTTTTTTGTCCTTGTGATAGTTTGCTGAGAATGATGGTTTCCAGCTTCATCCATGTCCCTACAAAGGACATGAACACATCATTTTTTATGGCTGCATAGTATTCCATGGTGTATATGTGCCACATTTTCTTAATCTAGTCTATCATTGTTGGACATTTAGGTTGGTTCCAAGTCTTTGCTATTGTGAATAGTGCCACAATAAACATACGTGTGCATGTGTCTTTATAGCAGCACGTTTTGTAATCCTTTGGGTATATACCCAGTAATGGGATGGCTGGGTCAAATGGTATTTCTAGTTCTAGATCCCTGAGGAATCGCCACACTGACTTCCACAATGGTTGAACCAAAATTTATTTTTCTTAAGATGGCCAGAGGTAGTTTCTGTTTTTTACAACCAAAGGACCCTGATACATCTACCACATGTACACGATCATTTTCGAAGTATCAAAAACCAATACATTGAACCCTCTTAAAAACAGTAAAATATTTATGAGTGCAGAAAACCTTCTGAGATTCTGATGTTCAGAATTATGAACCTAGTATTGGATGCTAAATAGAACTGTTTTAATAGTGGTAAAATTGGAATATTATGGATTATCTGAGCTCCTCCTTCTCATAGAGGTGGATCCTGAGTTTTCAGGTACACAGAACTTGTTCACTTTGGTTAGATATCACATAAATTCTAAAGCTCAATCTTTTTGGAAAAATCTGGACACATTTGAGAAAAAGAATATGTCAAGGCATTTTCAGTTCTATACACTTCATTCTCTTCTTTCCTTTGTTGAGTCAGGAGAGGACGCTCACTAATATGCAGAGACAAGGGCAGACAGCAAGATCTAGTAGAGGGTAAGAAACAAAAGATACTGCTTCAGGTCCAACGCCCTATGCTCCTTTATTTCCTTAAAGGCACAGGGAGGTCTAGTGCTGGAAAGAGACCCAAAGAGATATATAGACACTGCTACAATAACAGTAATGGAGAGAAACAAAGCAGTAGAGAGACAAAAAGAGAGAAACAGAGAAATAGATGAAGAGCTTATAGATAAAGGCTGTATGGATAAAGAGCATATGGATAAAATCTGTTTCTCTGTAGAGAAACAGATTTAAAGACATAGGGAGAGAATCTCAGAGAAAGACAAGAGAGTCTCCCCTGCTTAAACAGCTGAAGTGCTCCTCTGTTGCTCTTAAAGTCCAAATACAACCCACAAGACCACACCAACCTCTCTAGGCTAAGTTAATAATACTGTCCCCCGATTGCCACCCTATAGTCAAAACAGTTTCTTAGTGTCTCTAAGTCACCACTGCCTTCCACATATTTTCTTGTATACACTAAGAGATCAATAAATATACTTTGAGTGAATTACATATTATCTTGAAGCTGATGAGAAGGCATCGAAGGATGACTACTTTCTTCTCTCTACCACAGGCTACAATCTACATGGAATATGCATACTCTGACAGTACAAGCATAGAATCAAAACCCAGGTCTCTGATCCACAGAAAGTTCACTGCTCTGTCTACCCCTAAGTAGAATCCTGCTATCCTTACCCACATTTTCCTCAAAGAGGCCACCCTTCTGCTGCCCACCACCTCTCCCCTCCCTTACCCAATGCAGCCACATCCATGTTCATACAGAAGTTAAGGTGTGTATGTAAGGGGTAAAGGTCAGTAACCTGGCTGAGAAGCCAGTATGTATCTGTTAAGAAATTAGAAATTAATATCCTGTCTGTTAATACATTAGTATCTAAGTTAATTAAGAAATCAGATCTCACCAACTGTGTAAAAGCTGTTTCCTATTTCTCCAAAGCCTTGCTAGCATCTATTGTTTCTTGACTTTTTAATAATGGCCATTCTGACTGGTGTGAGATGTTATCTCATTGTGGTTTTGATTTGCACTTCTCTAATAATCAGTGATGTTCCTTATAGATTCTGGATATTAGACCTTTGTCAGACGGATAGATTGCAAAAATTTTCTCCCGTCTTATAGGTTGCCTGAGTTCAACCATTGTAGAAGACAGTGTGGCAATTCCTCAAAGACCTAGAACCAGAAATACCATTGGACCCAGCAATCCCATTACTGGGTTTATACCCAAAGGAATATAAATCATTCTATTATAAAGATACATGCACACATATGTACTTTGCAGCCCTATTCACAATAGCAAAGGCATGGAATCAACCCCAATGCCCATCAATGATAGACTGGATAAAGAAAATGTGGTACATATACACCACAGAATACTATGCAGCCATGAAAAGGAACAAGATCATGTCCTTTGCAGGGACATGGATGGAGCTGGAAGCCATCATTCTCAGCAAACTAACACATGAACAGAAGACCAGACACTGCATGTTCTCACTTATAAGTGGGAGCTGAACAATGAAAACACTTGGACACAGGCAGGGGAACCACACACACTGGGACCTGTCGGGGGTAGGTGGGAAGAGCATCAGGATAAATAGCTAATGCATGTGGGGCTTAATACCTAGGTGGTGGGTTAATAGGTGCAGCAAACCACCATGACACACATTTACCTATCTAACAAATCTACACATCCTGCAATTGCATCCCGGAACTTAAAATTAAACTAAATTTTAAAAAAAGAAATTAGAGGCTGGGCGTGGTGGCTCATGCCTATAATCCCAGGACTTTGGGAGGTCGAGGCAGGTAGATCATGAAGTCAGGAGTTCAAGACCAGCCTGGCCAATATGGTGAAATTCTGTATCTACTAAAACTACAAAAATTAGCTGGATGCAGTGGCAGGCACCTCTAATCCCAGCTACTCAGGAGGCTGAGGCAGGAGTATTGCTTGAACCCAGGCAGCAGAGGTTACAGTGAGCTGAGATGGCACCATTGCACTCCAGCCTGACCAACAGAGTGAGATTCCACCTCAAAAAAAAAAAAAAAAATTAGATCTCCAGAAACAACTCAGTTAGGTCACCTTAGGTGGCTCATGATCTCTTGTGCTGTTACCAATTCTGTCAACTGCTCTTGATCTTAACTACAGACCCAACTCTGCAAATTGTTGGAGAGAAAAGCTTCCTATCTTCCCAGGATCATTCAAATTTTCTATAATTTAGATACAAATCCAACCCCCAGAGAACTGGTTCACAAGATCCATAAAGAAATGCAAACTAATTTTTAAAAGAAAAATATATAATCCATGGCTTATTGTAATCTGTAATAGCTAAGATGAAATTAAAAGAGAATGCCAAAGCAGACCTTAATGCTAGACTAAGCTCAGATTTTGGTGAGTGTGAACTCAGACCACTAACCTCAAAACCACCCCGCAAGAGAAAAATTATGTTAAGAACCAGAGAAATTATCTCTACGACCTCTGATCCAAGAGGGTAGTTAACATGAGGGAAGGTATATTAGTCCATTCTCATGCTGCTAATAAAGACATACCTGAGACTGGGCAATTTATAAAGGAAAGAAATTTAATTGACTCATAGTTCCACAAGGCTGGGGATGCTTCAGGAAACTTACAATTATGGCAGAAAGGGAAGCAAACATGTCCTTCTTCAGATGGCAGCAGAAGAGAGAAAAAGAGCAAAAGGGGAAAAACTCCTTATAAAACCATCAGATCTTGTAAGAACTCACTCACTATCATGAGAACAGCAGCGTAGGGGGTAACCACTCCTATGATTCAACCTCTCACTGGGTCCCTACCAAGACACATGGGGATTATGGGAACTACAATTCAAGATTAGATTTAGGTGGGGACAAGGCCAAACCCTATCATTCTGTCCCTGGCCCCTCCCAAATCTCATGTCCTCACATTTCAAAACACAATTACGCCCTTCCAACAAGTCCCTCAAAGCCTTAACTAATTCCAGCATTAACTCAAAGTCCAAGTCCAAAGTCTCACCTGAGACAAGGCAAGTCCCTTCTGTTTATAAGCCTGTAAAATCAGAAGCAAGTTAGTTACTTCCTAGATACAATGGGAGTACAGCATTGGGTAAATACACTCATTCCAGATAGGAGAAATTGGCCAAAACAAAGGGGTTGCAGACCCCATGCAAGTCCAAAATTCAGCAGGGCAGTCAATTCTTAAAGCTCAAAAATGATCTCTTTTGATTCCGTGTCTCAAATCTAGATCAAGCTGATGCAAGAGGTGGGCTCCCATGGCCTTGGGCAACTCTATCCCTGTGGCTTGCTCCCCTCCTGGCTGCTTTCACAGGCTGGCGTTGAGTGTCTTCAGCTTTTCCAGGCACACAGTGCAAGCTGTCAGTGGGTCTACCATTCTGGAGTCTGGAGGATGGTGACCCTCTTCTCACAGCTCCACCAGGCAGTGCCCCAGTGGGTACTCTGTGTAAGGGCTCCAATACCATATTTTTCTTCTGCACTGCCCTAGCAGAGATTCTCCATGAGGCCTCTTGCCAACCCAGCAAACTTCTTCCTGGACATCCAGGCATGTCAATACATCCTCTGAAATGGATGTATTGGAGGTTCTCAAATAGGCGGAGGTTCTCAAAGCTCAATTCTTGTCTTCTGCACACCCACAGGACCAACACCATGTGGAAGCAGCCAATGCTTGGGGCTTGCACTCTCTGAAGCAGTATGTACCTTGGCCTCTTTTAGCCAAGGATGGAGCTGAAGCAGCTGAGACACAGGGCACCATGTTCCAAGGCTGCATAGAGCAGGAGGGCCCTGGGCTTGGCCCAGGAAACCGTTTCTCCCTCCTAGGCCTCTGGACCTGTGATGGGAGGGGTGCTGTGAAGACCTCTGACATGCCCTGGAGACATTTTCCCCATTGTCTTCGTGATTAACATTTGGCTCCTCCTTAATTATGCAAATTTCTGCAGGCTGTTTGAACTTCTCAGAAAATGGGTTTTTCTTTTCTATCACATTGTCACTCTCTCTGAACAGGAGTGAACTGAGGGGAAAGCACTTGCTAGACCAGTGTTGTTAGCTGCAATCTGAAGCAACACAGTGGCTGAACCTAATGTTCCTTCCAAAGTTGAAAAAGTTTGGTTGTAAATGGAGAACAGAAATAATAGCTAAGAGTAAAGCAATAAACAAATGGGTTTTGTAATGAGAGAAATCTAATATTATATCAATACTGTGAAAGAGTCTAAGAGCAAGAGATGATATTGTTATAAGTTCCACAATGTTGATTATTTTATATGTTTTATCACTATTATATAACTACTATCTAAAACATAATAGGTATACAATAGGAAAGCCATAAATATCTATAAAATGAAAGAATAATTGGGTCTGATAAAAAGATAGCCATTTTGTTACAATAAGGCCTCAGAATGAAGAAAAACACAGAAGTCTTTTCCTATAACTGGGGGCCCAGAATATCAAGGCTCAAACTGAGAAACTTGCACACACACTGTTATCATAGTATCAGCATCAGAGAGCAGTAAATGTGGACTTTGGCTTGGCAAACGCTTTGCATTGGATAGTGAAAGTCACATTACACGTCAACAGTGGTCATGCTGAGATGGAGAGACAGAAGCAATTAAAACAAGACCTGCCAGATTACAGTATAGGGGTACATATAAGTTGATCAAGAAGTTTCTGTCTCAAAACTTTAGAAATCTTGTTGGGACTGAAAGCACTGGTGGAGCTTGTAGGAAAATACAACAAAAACAGAACGAAATAGAAAGGCATGAAACGTACTATTTGGTATTTTATTTTGCAAGTAATGTGTTTCTTGTGTCTTCTCGTCCTCCCACATTCAATTGCATTGTGTCCTTTTCAAGACAATAGCTATTAAATATACTAATTTTTATACCATACTGGGTCTAAATCCGCAATATGAAGAATTTAAGGGCCCAATTGATTGATGAAGGGAACTGAAATCTCAACATGAACAGAATGCAGCTCTTTCTCTCCTACTTTTGGCTTAAGAGGTATATCTTCAGCTTTTTGTGATGAGGTTGCTCTCTATTCTCAGGTTAAGCAACAGGTAAACATATGTTAACCTTGTTAGTTATTCTGGGAATCCCGGGTCCTCCTCCCCAATCTTATTAGTGCTCCCTTTACCTCCTTGTTCCTTAGAGTGTAGATGAGGGGATTAAGACTTGGGGTTACTACCGTGTAGAAAAGAGTGAGAAATTTGCCCCATTCATGAGCATAGTGATTTTTTGGTTGAAGGTAGACACCTGTGACAGTGCCATAAAAGAGAGAAACCACAAGAAGGTGAGAGGTGCAGGTGCCAAATGCTTTCTTCTGTCCTGCAGTTGACTTAATTCTCAGCACAGCCTTAGCAATAGCACCATAAGAGGAAAGGATAATGATCAAGGGCACCACCAAGAGGATAACAATGGCTGTAGACATCTGAATTTCATTGTATGTAGTATCAGTACTGGAGAGCTGAATCAGGGCTGGGACTTCACAAACAACATCATCCACCATCCGCTGGGAGCAGAAGGGTAACTGGAGGGTGGCAGGGGACTGGATCAGAGACTGGGCCAAGCCAGTCCCCCATGCCAGGATAACTAGCTGCAGACAAAGTTTTGGGTGCATGATCATGGTATATTGCAGTGGATGACACACTGCCACATAACGATCCACAGCCATGACAACAAGAAGGACACATTCCGTGGCCCCAAGCCACAAAAACACATAGAGTTGAATGGCACAGCCAATGTAGCTGATGGTCTTTTCTGGGCCCCAGAAGTTAATCAACATCTGTGGAACACAGCTGCTGGTGAAACAGAGGTCTACCAAGGAAAGATTGGAAAGAAAGAGATACATAGGGATGTGGAGTTTTGGATCCTTCAAGGACACAAGAACTATGACCATATTTCCTGCAAGAGTCAAAAAATAAAAAATAAAAATCATCCAAAAAAGTATCTTCTCCAAATGTGGCTTGTTAGAGAAGCCCAGAAGGATGAAATCATTGTGGCTGTCATTGCAAATTATAATCATAGCTACTGGGGCAAATGCCTCTCTGGGGAATGGTTCAAAAGTAGTTTCTCAAAAGCTTGTGATGGTTCCAGTACAGACAAGAAAACGGGTGGTATATGACTTGTTTGATTCCTTTCTACTCAAGGATAAGATTTTCACCAGCTGTATTTTGGGAAAAAATATAAGATTTAGTGAAGTGCTTTTAATCTTTGATATTCATCATTCACTCTCTCTCTTCCTCTTTTACATCTTCCTTATATTTTGTCTTTGATTAAAATTGTTCATTATAAATATTATATAAAACACATGTAAGCACCTGCTAGTGAAAATCACTTTGCTAAATATTAGATGTGTTTCATCTGTGCTCTCAAAGAGTATACATTTACCACATTTATTACATAGTTCTAATCACTGCCTATTAGCTTTATAACTCTTTCTCTATTTCTTTTGTTCTCTTATTTCTCTGTGAGCTTGTATCTTGATTTATTTCACTATCTGTCTCCCATGTTTCTCTCCCTTTCCTTCCCCTCTTCTCTCCCTGGATCTTCTCCATTTATCTTCTCTTTTTTCTCTCTCATTCTCCTTTTCTCCATTCCTCCTTTTCACTCTGTCTCTTATTGATGAGCTTGAATTCTCCCTCAGCCACCTTTATGCTGTGTGATGTTAGGAAAAGTAGTTAAAATTTTTGTTCTTACCTTAGTTCTTTCCTTAGATTTTGTATTTGGAAAACGGGCAAAATTAAAAACCTACATATGCTTGTTGGAGAGATTAAATGTGCAAATGTGGGAAATACTAAAAAGTGTTCTTGGCACAAAGTAACTGTTCAATGTAAGTTAGCAATAATTATCATGATGATGATACTGTTCAATGGATTGTTCCAGAAACCAAAATTTATTACCAAAGTTTTGCAGAGCATGAGTAAAAATAACATTTAGAAAAAAGAAACATTATATTTCTACATGACCTTCTTTGATGAAGAATGATAAAGTATATTAAAGAAAACCAAAAGCTTGAAATTAGATGAAAATATTTAAAATAATTAACAATAATAATTGTGTCAAATAGATCACTCAAGCCATAATTCTAAGAAAAATTATGACATATTCTGATATTTACTATTACATCAACATACATTGTGGTGAATTCTTAATCACACTTTAATGCAGTTTGAGCAACACGATGGTATATCATGCAATTACATATGTAAAGCTTTTACATCAATATATGCTTTTGCTTTTACAAAGCTTGCTGGAGGTTATTTTCTGAATATCCCAGCCCTGTTGTCTCCTATCTACCAACCATATTCTTACCCACCTATGATAAATCACATTTAACTTTATCAACACACTAGAAGCAAATTCATTTGAAGTTCTCTCAGTCAGTAGTTCTCATGCTTAAAGGGTATTAATCTACAGGTAAACCCTCAAGTACAATGTCACAGGGCATTAAGATGCACTGACCCTCATGGCTTAAATTTCACCGTAATTTTACTCACGTTTGTCTTTACTATGCTGTGCATTCTAGAAAATCTATATATTCTCTTTTTAGTCTGTTTTGTGTGTGTGTTATTTTTCCTTTATTTTATTTAGAATTTTTCAAATTAGTGATGAAATGTTACCACTTTGGTTGTGAATTTGAGTTTGATATTATATTAAAGTAGAAGAGTAGTTTGATGTTTTAAAGAATCTCAGTCTTGTAGATTTTTCCACGTCCAGAATCAACCTGCCTCTTATCCCATCCTTCGATTTTCATCCACTTCATAACCACTAACTACTGGTTTTATTTTTTGTCTATTCAGATTGCTTTTCCTTTCCCCATTTTCTTTCTTGTATATTATCACCTATAGGTCTCTACCTAGCTAGTTTTATATATGTATCTATCCATATGTCTTATCTCTTCCAGTTCCTTTTAAATTACTAATCATTGAAGGAGATGCTTTTTTTTTTTTTTCCTAGATCAACTGTTTGTAAAGGTCCTTGGTTAGGGGAAAGAGTCTTAGACTAGATGGTTTTTACTATGCAAAATTCAAGAATACTCTTAATCTCTTCTTCTCTTGAGATTATCTTCTTCCTGCAAATATAATTTTCCCAGCGATTTTATTTTAGTTGGCCTCCTCTGCTTTTCAGAACACTATCTGGGAGAGTTCATGGTAAAAGCCAGCACACCTCCATCCCTATGGTTGTAAATGTAAAATACAGCATTTCTATCTCACCTTCTAAAGTAGATGCCTCTAGTACCAGTGTATCACATCTCCTCAGGCCAGCTCTAATTTCAGCAGAGCTGCAAGGGACAGTTGTGTGTGAACTCAGATTCATCTCACACATACTGACAGTGACCTACCTCAAGTATGCTGTATAGGGCTTCCCTCGGCCCCAGGGCTTGTCTGACACCATGGGAGCCATTTGGCATATAGAAAAGTGCTGCCTAGAAGTACAAAATGCTTAATGACCCTAGGGGAAATCCTCCAACAATGAAGAATTTTAACTAGGAATAAATGGTCCAGCAGCTCTTCCTTCAGGCAAAAACATCCTGTGTGCTTTTCAGAAGGCCTTTAGAGAACTGAGCTCTCATTACACATAACCTGGCTAATGCATCCCTAAATTACCTTTCTTTCTTAAATGTTTCACTCTTCCTGTTCCCTGTATACATATAATACATATGTATTATATATTATATATGTATTATATATTATATATATAATGTATTTATTATATATATAGAGAGAGAGAGAGAGAGAGAGAGAGAGAGAGAGAATGGAGTTTCCCAGGAAGCCGACTCAGGGGTGGAGATTAGCATTTAGAAAGTTTACTAGGGAACGCTTTTTGGCCCATCTTCTCAGCCCAAAATCTCCTCAAGCTGATAAGCAACTTCAGCAAAGTCTCAGGATGCAAAATCAATGTACAAAAATCACAAGCATTCTTATACACCAATAACAGACAAACAGAGAGCCAAATTATGAGTGAACTCCCATTCACAATTGCTTCAAAGAGAATAAAATACCTAGGAATCCAACTTACAAGGGATGTGAAGGACCTCTTCAAGGAGAACTACAAACCACTGCTCAATGAAATAAAAGAGGATACAAACAAATGGAAGAACATTCCATGCGGGTAGGAAGAATCAATATCATGAAAATGGCCATACTGCCCAAGGTAATTTATAGATTCAGTGCCATCCCCATCAAGCTACCAATGACTTTCTTCACAGAATTGGAAAAAACTACTTTAAAGTTCATATGGAACCAAAAAAGAGCCCACATCGCCAAGTCAATCCTAAGCCAAAAGAACAAAGCTGGGGACATCACGCTACCTGACTTCAAACTATACTACAAGGCTACAGTAACCAAAATAGCATGGTACTGGATCAACATCTTTCAAAGGAAAGGGTGGGTAGCATGATTGAGGAAAGGAAGTAATGCAAACTACCTACTTTGGAAGTTCGTAATGCAAACTACCAAAATTTCACTGAACCATGTAGGAAGTTCTCAATATGAGATGACAATTCATTGATGTTCTGAGCTGAGGCCAAAGGCAAGCCTTAAATCTCCTTGTTGATCAGTGTTGAATGCAGACTACGTGGAAAAGGGCCATATATTTAGATGAAGCAACTCTGTTTAGCTGAGGCAACCCAGAAAGAAGGATCTCAGCTGAGCTCTATCTAACTGTAGCACATCTAGCAGCTGAAGTAATAATGCCTTCATTCTGAAAGTGGTATCTGAGTAATGCACTATAACTTCCAACACTGTCTATTCCTTTAATTTCAGATCTACTCCTTTGTATAAGATCTGGTGTGGGGTCGGGGGAGGGGGAAGGGATAGCATTAGGAGATATATCTAATGCAAATGACGAGTTAATGGGTGCAGCACACCAACGTGGCACATGTATACATACGTAACAAACCCGCACGTTGTGCCCATGTACCCTAGAACTTAAAGTATAAAAATAATTAATTAATTAATTAATTAATAAAGATCTGGGAAAAGCTCTTACAGGGCTATAGTGGGCCTCTGTATCTGGAGGAAACTTAGAAGAGGACCATCACTGCAGCTGGTCTTAAGTCCTACAAATTATAGTCACCATCTCCTTCTTACTATTCATTCTATGTTGCTCTCACCCTTATCTGGCACCTCTCCTGCTCTCAGTGGTTGACCTGGTGTCATGATCCAGAAGTGTCTGAGCCCCTGATCACTATGGCTTTTTTAGTTAATCTCATTGCCTTTGGTCATTTACCATCATAATTAAACAAAGTATACACTTCCTAGTGTACCTTTTCTACCCCCTAGTGGGAACATTTCCCTTTAGAGAGCTAGAACCTCTAAACTCACAGAGCTTATATTTGTGGAGAAAAAAGTCACAAATTTCTCAAATGAGTTACTGGTAGGGATTCTAAGAAGGGCTGCGCCTGCTTTCACCTTTTGGTTTCTAAACCATGCATTCTTCCTAGTGAGGACACAGCACCATAGAAAGATAATTGATTTAAAGTACTGGGTCTTGAAGGATGACATTTCATCTGAGCTGGAATTTCAGGTGCAGCTTCAACAGATCCCTCCATGACTCTAATAGATCACTTATGATAGTGCAATATGTGATATGGCCAATGGATTCCATGGTCATGAGTCCACCCTACACTTTCTTTGCCATTAAGTCGGCCCTTTTTTCTGATACAATGGTATGTGGGATCTCCTGCTGCTGCGTCAAACATCCTATAAACCTTTAGACAGTCATGCTGGCTGAAGACTTATGTTCAGGAATAGAAACCCATGCCTGGAGTATGTGTATCTATTCCTACCAAAAAAACATTGCTACATTCAAAGTAGAAAAAGTCCAGTGTCATCAACTTGACATTAAGTAACTGGTTGATCTTTTGACGGGAAACTATTTTATCCAGTCATTGCATGGGACACTTGTTGATGGAAGACTGCATGTTTGACAGCGGCTATAATGCATGCTGTTAAACCCATGCATTGCTTCTATCTCTACTATCATGGCGACTTCATTCATAAGCTCATTGCACTAGCATTGCAGGTAAGATAATGAGGGCAAATGTCAGAAGCTCCTGACAATAACTGCTCGCCAAGTCACATTTTCTACCTAGTTGCTTAAATCATTTTCTATGGTGGATTCCATCTAGTGGTTTTAGCATGTAATACAAATAATGTAACACTTCATACCTTCACTCTTATATGTTTATGCATGTGCCTCTGTTCCAGACTTCTTTTTTCCAAGTGTTTCTATCTTTTTCTTTCCAGCCACCTGAAAAGCCTCCTAAGCCATTTATCACTACCTATGAGTTATACATATTCTAACTTCAAACTACTTCTCTTTCAACACAAAGTGAACGACTGGGTACCATCTGAAACTCTGTCCATTGGGAGGCATTTTCCTCACTACTATTTTTCAAGATCACTATAAGCGAGGCTATAATTTATCTTCATCCTTTTTGACTTGGACTCACACACCAAGCTGACCCATTAATGAACCAAGCTTGACATTTTTCTCCTCCATTAGAGTTGGAAGTGTTCTCTCATGCAGGCGTAAGTGTGATCTGAAGAAGAGATATTGATGCAAAAGTGGTGAGTAGCGTGAAGTCCTGGGCTACTTGCTCATACTGTTTGCCTCTGCCCTCTAGTCATGCTGTGGTCAATCCTGGATGTACTAATGCCGTGTTACAATGATTGCTCTGTATCCACTCAACCTAATAACTTGATGGTTCAGACAGTCCCCAGCTCATATGGGTAGTTTTGCCTGCATGGTTATTTGTTGTTCCATGGTCAGATGTTATTTCTCTACCCAGAATTCAGTAAAACACCAGGGCTTTATTTTTGAAATGTATACAATCCTGTGCTGTAGATAGTAGAGTTTTATCAAAACCCTAAGAATTTTGTTATGATCTTCCCATAAACTTGCCATAAATTCCACCTCATTTATGGTGAAATTTAGACTTGCTATAGAGCCCATTCTTACCCTGAAGTCCATTCAAATATAGCAACTAGTAGATGAATTAGAACAGTACTCGATAGTGTCAAATATGCTTACTACAAAGTACAGAGAGGTCTGCCAGGCACTTTGCTTCTTTTTTTATGATAGGAAATGCATACTGCAAAAATGTATCCTTTACTTTAGTGTAAAGGATAGTGCCCCAGACCAATAAACGCTTAAAACTTTTATGCTTTAGGTCCCTGAATCTTTATGGAGTGCAACACTCACTCTCTGGATCACATGTGTCTTATCAAGGCTTTTAATGTATTGACCACTTCTTGCTCATATTGTCTGATTCGCATGATGTGTTAGGTATAGTTGGCCAGTGTGACAGCCTACAGAATATACAGCTAGTCCAGTTCTCTTCAGTATTTTATGATGGAAGATGAAAAACTTAGCATTGCTCTGGGACATGGTATAGTATTGTCAGCTCCAAGTGAGTGCAAACTCCCTGATCATGTTTCCTAATAAGGATGAAAAAGAAAACATTTACCAGATCAATCTATGCATACTGTGTACTCAGTAACATGCTAATATACTCTATCAAGGATAACATATCTCTTCCAGCAGATTCAATTGGGGCTACTACTTATTTCAATTTGTGGTAATTTGCTACTGTCATCCCAATATCTGTCTGATTTATTTCAGGGGTCTGACTGGTAATGCAAATGAAGATATGACAGGAAGTACCACTACTGTATACCTTAGGATTTAAAGGGGAATAGGGAAAATAAAGGCAACTTTACAACCCTGAGGATAATTTAGGATTCAACATTAAAATTGAAAAGATATAAGGAAAATCAAAAGAGGAGGCATACATATATATATATATATACACACACACACACACACGTATAGCTCTTCAATGATGTTTGTGAGATTTATGCTTTTATAAGTTGTCTAAAATTGCTTTTCTGTTATAATTCAAGTCCAAACAATTCAATTCCTTTTAAAAGCAATTCGAAATATGTATTTGTTATATACTAACACTTCTAAAAAATTTTTTTCTTGAGGCAGGGTCTTGCTTTGTTGCCCCAGCTGCAGTGCACTGGCACAGTCTTGGGTCACTGTGACCTCCACCTCCCAGGCTCTAGCAATCCTCCCACCTCAGTCTTCAGAGTAGCTGACACTATAGGCACGCACCACCATGCCTGGCTAATTTTTTTTTTTTGCATTTTTAGTAGAAACAGGAGCTCACCATGTCACCCAGGCTGGTCTCAAACTCCTGAATTCAAGTAATCCTCCCACTTCAGCCTCCCAAAGTGCTAGGATTACAGCATAAGCCACCTCACCCAGCCTATACTAATACTTTTAATTCACTGACATCATTTCTGATAAACAGTCTAAAAGAGATCACATATGGAAAGTACTTTATTCTGAATGATCTATAGTATAAGGTGACAAATTCAGAAAATATAGATATTTAATTGTAGAAGAATGAGAAAGTATATATATGTACATATATAATGTATATATGAATTATTAATTTAAAAAAGAATGTTACATAGCTTCGAAAACTGCATATCAAGAAAATTTTATAAATTAGAAAATGATTGTTTTACATATGTCTGTTTACAATTTGTAAAAATACATGATATGGCCAGGTGGTGGCTCACACCTGTAATCCCAGCACTTTGGGAGGCCGAGGCAGGCAGATCATCTGAGGTCGGGAGTTCGAGACCAGCCTGACCAAGATAGAGAAACCCCGTCTCTACTAAAAATACAAAATTAGCCAGGCATGGTGGTGGGTGCCTGTAATCCCAGCTACTCAGGAGGCTGAGGCAGGAGAATTGCTTGAACCCAGGAGGCGGAGGTTGCAGTGAGCCGAGATCATGCCATTACACTCCAGCCTGTGTGAAAAGAGCAAGACTCCATCTCAACACAAAAAAATGATACACAAAAGAAAAGTAAGGAGAAACAAATACATTAAAATACGAGCATGTGGTCAGGTGCCATGGCTCACACCTGTAATCCCAGCACTTTCAGAGGCCAAGGCAGGTGGATGGCCTGAACCCAGGAGTTGGAGACCAGCCTGGGCAATGTGGTAAAACCCCATCTCTACAAAAGATACAAAAATTAGCTGGGCTTGGTGGCGTGCACCTGTGGTACGAGCTACTCAGGCAGCTGAGGCGGGAGGATCACCTCAGCCTGGGAAGTCGAGGATGCAGTGACCTGTGATCGCACCACTGCACTCCAGCCTGGGCCATGGGAGTGAGATCCTGTCTTAAAACAAAACAAAACAAAACAAACAAACAATATATATCCAGGCTATATCCAGGCTGATACTAGATATTTAATTTAATTATAATTTTCTTTATTTCACTGAAAATCTTTGGTGAGCACTTATTAAGTTATAAATTGCATAAATCTTCTTATTTTCAAAAACTATTCCAGTTGCAATCTTATATTATTTCTACTTGTTCTGCTCCAGTGAATTAATGCTAACCTTAAACTTCAGTGTGTTAATTTATGTTAAATGACATCATATGCTATAAATAATATTTTAACTGCAGATCTCTGGGAGATTTAGTCCAAGCATATTCATCACAAAAAAATCAGTAAACAATAGAAATACCATTTTCCTATATACACCATCAAAGGACTCCCTATTTGACCCTGAGACCAAGTCCTACAAAACAAAATCCAAACTCCTAAGCATGGTTTGCAAAATTCCACCCAACTCCACTGCCTAGTCCCTGCCTAACTATGAATATTCTCACAATATGCTGCTAAGTGAAAAAGCAGGCTATAAAGCAATATGTACATCTTATGCTAAATGAATAAGCCAGACCTAAAAGGGCAAAAATTGCATGTTTCCAATAATATGAAATATCTGGAACATGCAAATTCATACAGACATAAGGTAGGTTGAAAGTTACTAGGGGATGGGGGAGGGGAATGGAGAGTTATCACTAAGGGTTAGAGTTTCTGTTTGGGATGATGAAAAAGTTTAGAAAATAGTGACAAGATTTACACAATAGTATGAATATAATTAACACCATTAAATTAATTGTACACTTAAAAATAGTTAAAATGGCAAATTTTATGTTATATATTACCACAATGTTATAAATTAGTAATGAAATATACCAAAAATCATTGACTTGTACACTTTAAATGGGTGAACTGTATTGTAAATAAATTATATCTCAATACAGCTATAAAATTTAAAAATGAAAAATAAAGAAATTTGCAGCTGTATGTTTATTTAGCCTTGTGCTCTTCAAATTAATACATTCCAAACCTATTTTTCATAGTTCATGTTTTATAACTCTAATCTTCACCCTAGTTTTAGAATTTGTGAACTACCTATGTGTCAGTATTATGCCACCAGTGCAATTGGGAATAGGGTTCACTTATTGCCTCTGGGGACACAATGACCAATTAAACTTGAGGGACTCAGAATCCCTAAGGTTAAAATAAAGGACACAACATTGTGAGAACAGCAGAACTTTAATAAATACTGGCTGGTTTTATTAAAAGCCACAACCTTCTCTCTGTGACAGTGCAAATGTTACTAATGTCTATAAGATCAGCTTCTTATTGTGGAAATCCATTAGGAATCTGGCAAGGACAGCCCATGTCAGTCAAAAATATCCCGGTGACTGAAGACATTATCTGTAACACACTTTTACCTCATCTTAAGATTTTTACTTATATGTTCTTAACGAAGTGCAAGATACATGATAATTTTATTCTCAATCTGTGGGCAAAAGGTAGTTGAGTCAGAATGGCAAAAGAGTTGAAAGCTCAAAACATCATTGCATGTATCAGTATTTGCACCAGACTTCCTTGAAACACAACACAAAGAAAGGCATGGATATCTCTAGGACACTTAGAATAAAGGCGAGTGGTGTCTACCACAGAGAATTATGTTACCATGATTGGGAAGGGTCTCTCAAGATCATCTAACCTACATCATTACCTCTGGGTTGCATCATGTTAAATAATCAGAATGTCCAATTTGTTTCCAGGGAACCTTGAAATAAATATCAAGTATTTTTAGTGATTCCAAAAATCCTTCTTATCCTTTGAAACTTTTGAATGAAAATTTGCTTATTATATCTCCACACATAAAAAAGTCAGTGGGAATGTTTTAATTAGAAAAAGAATCAGTGGTATTTGAGGTTTCTTTTGATATATGCAGGATGCATAAATAAGAAAAGTTTAAGATAACAGTGGAATCACCATTCTCTTGTCAAGGGATAAGTTTATTTACTGATAATGCAAAAAAAAAAAAAGATTGATAAATGAACTGGCACCAGTGCCATATAAAAGGTGAAGAGGAGTAGAGGCTGTGAATATAATAGAATAAGAAGGAACAGCTGCTGAGTCGATTACTGTTATCACCTATGCCCTTCAGATAACCAAATATCTCCTACTATAGACTTGACTTTCACTTATGAGGAAACTATGTTCTCTGCACTATGCTAGAAACAAAGAAGAAGTGACATATACATTTAATCATTTCATATCATAATATTATAAAATTACAATAAGCACTTGGATTACCAATAATAAATTATATCTCTGCTTTTTCATACACATGACAAGCTGAAATAATGACTCAATATTATGAGTAATGATTATTACTAATGATTAATGCTAATCCTACTATTAATGATAACTGGCTTACATTCATTAGATCATTCCTATGTTTCAGGCACTGTCCAAAATCTAGATGTGTACGCACTGGCTCATTGAAGTCTCACAGTAATTCCCTTTTTTATAAAACAGGTTTTAAAAACAGCATGGTACTGGTACCAAAACAAATATATAGACCAATGGAACAGAACAGAGGCCTCAGAAATAACACCACACATCTACAACCATCTGATCTTCAATGAACCCAAAAAAAACAAGCAATGTGGAAAGGATTCCCTATTTAATAAATGGTGTTGGGAAAACTGGCTAGCCATATGCAGAAAACAGAAACTGGACCACTTCCTTACACCTTATACAAAAATTAACTCAAGATGGATTAAAGACTTAAACATAAAACCAAAAACCATAAAAGATTTAGAAGAAAACCTAGGCAATACCATTCAGGACATAGGCATGGACAAAGACTTCATGACTAAAACACCAAAAGCAATAGCAACAAAAGCCAAAATGGACAAATGGGATCTAATTCAACTAAAGAGCTTCTGCACAGCAAAAGAAACTATCATCAGAGTGAACAGGCAACCTACAGAATGGGAGAAAATTTTTGCAATCTATCCATCTGACAAAGGGCTAATATCCAGAGTCTACAAAGAACTTAAACAAATTTACAAGAAAAAAACAACCCCATCAAAAAGTGGGCGAAGGATATGAACAGACACTTCTCAAAAGAAGACATTTATGTAGCCAACAAACAAAGGAAAAAAGCTCATCATCACTCATCATTAGAGAAATGCAAATCAAAACCACAATGAGATTCCATCATACGCCAGTTAGAATGGTGACCATTAAAAAGTCAGGAAACAACAGATGCTGGAGAGGATGTGGAGAAATAGGAATGCTTTTACATTGTTGGTAGGAGTGTAATTAATTCAACCATTGTGGAAGACAGGGTGGCAATTCCACAAGGATCTAGAACCAGATCCAGAAATATCATTTGACCCAGCAATCCCATTACTGGGTTTATACCCAAAGGATTATAAATCATTCTACTATAAACATGCATGTACACGTATGTTTACTGTGGCATTCCACAATGGTTGAATTAATTTACACCCCCACAAGGATCTAGAACCAGAAATATCAGCAAGCATGCCTGGCTGTGTGCAGTATCCAGGCTGGTAATGTGAGCTGAGCACAGGCTGCCAGGCTGAGTGGGCCAGTGGGCCTGAGCAAAACCCCGGCATAAGTGTCACTAGCCACAGAGGTTTTCAGCTGGTGAAGTGATAACCCAAGGATCCCATAACATAACCATTAGAAAACATTGGACAAACTGTGATTGAAGTGCATTCTATAAGATACCTGAGCAGTACTCAGAATTATCAACATCATGAAAAACAAGATAACGGAGATTCAGGAAACTGAAAGACATGACAACTAAATGCAATGGAGTGTCCTGGATAGGATTCTGCAACAAAAAAAGGATGTTAAAGAAAATCTTGCTGAAATCCAAAGAGAGTCTAGAGTTTTGGTAGTAGTAACATACCAATGTTAGTTTCTTAATTTTGAAAAATGTACCAGAGAAATGTAACATTAAGTGAAAGTGAAACTGGTTGAGGTGTATATGGGAATTCTTTGCCATCTTTGCAACTTTTCTGTAAAGCTAAAATGAAGTCAAAATAAAGCACGTATAAAAAATGTGTTACACAGATGGGAAGGGACAAGATGTCCAATTAGATGCAGCCAGGAAGCACTGCTTTCGCCGAGAGAGACCAAATTATTGAGTAAATCAACATAAATTGGTTGATTTAATTGTCTCAGCCCAAAATCTCCTTAAGCTGATAAGCAAATTCAGCAAAGTCTCAGGATACAAAGTCAATGTGTGATCTTAGGAGAGAAAACACTGAGTGTATGGAGAGGCAAAGCTGAAGCTGAGGCTGTAGAGGCAGAAATCTGGGAACCCTGCAAGTGGTACCTGAATGCCAGGGCTAGTTCCCAGCCCCAGATGGCTCCTGGGAAATTGGTGAGTCAGGGAACTGAGGGACAGCTCACTCTTGTCATGTACCTCTGGGATCCTAGCTACAAGAGACCCCATATCCCCCATAAATGTGTTAGCTGGCAGGGGGATCTCCCTGGGGAACAGGCAGAGACAGTACTTCAGACAGTGCAGAGCCTGGGAGCTTTTGTGTGCTGGGCAGCTTCGGTGGAGGGTAGCCATAGATACCCATCCCTGAGAGCTTCCCATCTCCCTCTGCAAGGCTCTTGACTCAGCTGACTGCCAAGCCAAAGGAGAGCAGGGCTGGCTTCCCTATGTGACTGGGACACATCTGTTCCGCAAGCCCTCCTGCCTGCAGGCTCCTCTCAGGTCCTATGCCTAGCTGCCCTGGAGGAGCAGGTGCATTGTGCAACTTTCACAGCCCAGCTGAGTGCCTTGCTTCACCTGAGTACTTTCCCAGCAACCCAGAAGCACATCAGATCCCACAGTGCAGCCAGAGCCCAACCCTGAGCTGAAGGATGTCCTGGTGCTACCTGGGTTTCTAAGCACAGCTTGGGATTATCAAGCCAAGATATGTGACCCACACTAAGTTAGGTGAGTTAGCTTAATACAAAAAAAAAAAAAAGAAAGAAAGAAAGAAAAAAATTCCATCCAATATCCCTGATGAACATAGAAGGAAAAATCCTTGAGAAAATACTAGTCAAACAAATCCAGCAGCACATCAAAAAGTTAATACACCACAATCAAGAAGGCTCTATTTCTGGCATGCAAGATTGGTTGAACATCTGCAAATCAACAAATGTGATTCACCACATAAACAGAATTAAAAGGAAAAGCCATATGATCATCTCAATAGATGCTGAAAAAGCTTTTGGTAAAATCCAACATCTCCCAACATACTGCAGTATGTTTACTGTGGCAGGGGTGTATGAGGGAGCAAGTGTGGGGTCCATCTACTGCACACAGCCAGGCATGCTTGCTGCAGCAGGGCAGGCAGTTCCAGGCACTGACGGGTGCCAGCTCCCTGCAAGTCTGCGGCTGGACCAGGTGTACTGCAAGCAGCTTCCACACCAGGAACCACAGAACCACCCAAAAGGGTGTCACAGCCCTGGCTCAGGGAGCTCCTAGGTCTGGGCTCCCCAAAGAGTTGCATCTCTTATCTCCTTTATGTCAACTGCAATGAGGTGAAGAAAGGGCATGTTTCAGCCCTGTTTGTGTGGCAGCTCTTTTAGCCATGCCATTCAGTGGGTCCCAAGTTCTTGTCCCACACTCATGAGGTATGTGGATAAGTGGAGGGTGAGTAAGGTGAAGAGGAGCTTTATTGAACAATAGAACAGCTGAGAGGAAACCTGCTCCTCTCCATAGCCAGGGTGTCCTGACGAGTGTTCAGCTCTCCACAGAGAGGAGACCTGGAGTGGGTAGCTCCTCTCCTCAGACAGGTCATCCCATAGAGTGTTCAGGTCTCAGCAGAAAAGAGACCCTAGTGTAGGTAATTCCTCTCTCCAGCTGGTTGTCCTGACATCTTTTTGTGTCTGGCTGAGTCTGGGAATTTTTATGGACTTCAGAGGAGAGGAAGTGCTTGCTGATTGGTCCTTAGGCAGCCATGGGCAGGCTTGGAAAAAGCACCGTAAGTTCCCACTCCAGTCTGCGAGGCTGGCAGCCCGTCTCCCAGGCTTTGACCCTTCCCTGAGTTGAAGGTGGGGCCTCACCGGGGACTCATCCCTTTCTGCCCAGGAGCCTGTGGGCCTCCTGCCACTGTTGACGGTGCCCAGGCTGTTCCTGCCAAGAGGCACCTGCAGGCCAGCGCCAAGCTGCCCTCAGCAGCACCCCCTCCAGCCTCCCTCCCTTGCTTACTGGTGCCCAAAGCCCAGAGGGGGCTGAGGTAGCAGAAGACTGGCATGTCAGTGCTGCCCCAAGTGTGGGCACACCAGGTCAGGTTGCAACAGCACCTGGGCCTGGCCTCAACCACGCTCCGAGATCAGAGCACGCGCCAGGAGCAGGGAGAGGCCAGACACCAGGAGCAGGCACCTCCAAGACTGCGGGGGCAAAAAGGGCTTTCCCAGGCCCCCAAGAGTGCAGAGATGCCCGGGTCTGCCGCTGCAGCTTGGGCATCTGCAAGCGCGCCCAGGAGGGCAGGGCTCTTACCTACTCCTGGCACCCAAGAGCACAGGGATGCCCAGGTTTGTAGACACAGCTTGAGCAGCTGCAGCTGCACCCGGGAGGGTGGGGCTTCTGCCTGCTCCTGAACCCCAAGCGCACAGGGATGTCCTGTCCGCAGCTGCTGCTGGGCAACTGCAGCTGAGCCTGGGGAGCACAAGACTTTTGCCCTGCCAACTCATAAGGGGTTGGGGCTTCCGCCTATTGCCGGCTCCAGGGGCTCCTTGGAGCACACAGCCCCACCTGCACGTCCCCTACTACAGCCGGTGTCACAGTCCAGATGGGTTTCAGCTGCCATCAATTACACTGGGCCTTTGAATTTTTGGAGAGGAGACCACAGAGGTAAAGCGCCCTTTTTATCCCATCAGAGCAGGGGTTACATAATATCTACATGGCATCACTGATGGTGCTGACTTTAATCACTTGGTTAAGGTAGTGTTTGCACTAAATAAAGCTTAAACTTACAATTGTCACATGTCCATACTCTATGACTTGGAAGACAGTCACTGAGTTCAGCCTACACTTAATGAAGGAGATCATGAGCTCCATATCTGAAAGTGGGGACTATTAATAGACTAGTAAGGAAGATTTTTCTCTTCTTCTCATTTATGTATTTATTCAATCATTTATAAGAGTATGGACTCATACATTTTATACTTCAGGTTATAATCCAGTGAGATGTTATTTATTTTGTTGTTGAAATTGCTCCAGCTTTACCCATTGAGAGCTCTTTCAAGTTAGCTGCTGGGTCCCTTGGACAGGAATTCATCCTTTTGTTATCCTTTTCTCTTTAGGGCCCTTCCTTGATTTCTGGTATTACTGGTTCTTCTCCAGGCTTCTCTTATGTATTTCTTCACCAGCCTTAGAAATATCTTAGAATCAGACATTTCTCCAACGATCTCTGTTTCTTTTCACTGGAAAATGGCATTAGAAAACACGATCTGAGTGTGACACGTGCACATTGCTATGAGGGTAACATTGTTTCTAGGCTATTTCAGCAGAAAGGGCTAAGTAATGTGTGTCTACACAGTAAGCCCTGAATACACACATATCTGTCATTGTTTCCATATTTGTCCATCTGTGTGTGTCCACATGCATTTGGGCTTGTGTTTAAACATGAGGTCATAGTGATAACTCTGACTCTAACACAGTCCCTAATGGTCAGTCTGGCCTTCCTTTCTTGCTTCTCTGTAACTTCTCACACCAACAGGGAGAAACCTGGATGCCACTGTTCATGTTTTAATATTTTTCTTCAACTGGTATGCATGTGAAGCAATTACAGAATTAGCTGAACCTGCATGAGAAACAAATTTACTATTCAGAATACCATATTTATGCAAAGTTACTTTTGTCTATAGTCTGACATTTTTTAATCAAAACATTATTTCTCAAGGTAAGTTAGGTCATTTTTTACTTCTTCTCTACCCTTTTCAGTGTTGTTAGCTTACATATTTATATAAAGTGAGGTTGATTTGTCACTGTCATACCATTCTAGGATCTTCCCACATCTTGGTGATATTTTTGCTTGTTTATTTGCATGCATTTGAGTGCAATTTTGTGATACACTACTTAGGAATTAATAAATCACAGACTTGTGTATTACTAGTGCAGCACCATACAAAACAACTCCATCATTTAAAAATTTCCCTTGTGTGTCTTCTTTGTAATAAACTAATCTCCCCTACACTAAGCCCTGGATACCACTGATGTGTTTCCATCCCAATGGGTTTTTTTTTCCAGATGTCTTATGAATGAAACCATACAATATTCAGACTTTGAAGTCTGGCTTCATTCATTTAGTAAAACACACTTAACATATATTCATGTTGTTGCATGTATCAGTAGCTCATTCCATCCCATTGATCAACAGTATTCATTGATCAATCAACTTCCACACAATCATAGATCATTGTGTGGAAATACCAAAGATTATCTTTTCCCTGTTGAAGGGCATGGGTTGCTTACAGTTTTGAGTAATTATGAATGAAACTGATATAAACATTTGCACACAGATTTTTACACGGACATAAGTTTTAATTCACTAGGGTAAATACTTAGGAATGTGATTGTTAAGTCATATGGCAAGATTATATTAAACTTTATAAAAATTGCCAAAGAGTCAAAGCGGTTGCACCACTTTGCATTTCTACCAGCAATCAAAGAGAGTTTCCCTCACTTTTCATTCTTGCTAGTATTTATTACTTTCAGTGCTTTTGTTTCAGTGACAAAAAAAATTGTGAGAATTTATTTTTAATCTTGTTATATAAGTACTTTCATAATGCTCCAGTTTTGTATCTTGGTTTACAAAGCCTTAATATTGACTACGTAGCTTTTTATAAGAAAAAATACTGGTATCTGGACTTTCATATAGATTTTCTTAAATCAATGAGATTTCCATCCGTCAGCTTAACTGTAAATCAATTATTACAAGGTTTTTCAAATGTGGGAAATCATGTCTTTGATAAGAACAGGTCAGTTTTTTCATTTTTTTCTCTAAGAATTTTTGTTTTGTGTGTGTGTGTATCTATCACTTAATGTGTATTTGAAAACTTTCTAATTAACTTTTTCTAATACAAATAATCTATGAAACTTTATTCCATTTTCTCAATACAGTTTAGAAATTACTTGAACGTTTGGTTAAATGTTCTGAACCTTACTTTCAAATTACATTTTCTTACTAGAAAAATGCTTAGACACTGTGGCGATTCCTCAAGGATCTAGAACTAGAAATACCATTTGACCCAGCAATCCCATTACTGGGTATATACCCAAAGGATTATAAATCATTCTACTATAAATACACATGAACACGTATGTTTATTGTGGCACTCACAATAGCAAAGACTTGGAACCAACCCAAATGTCCATCAATAATACACTGGATAAAGAAAATGTGGCACATATACACCGTGGAATACTATGCAGCCCTAAAAAAGGATGAGTTCATGTCCTTTGCAGGGACATGGATGAAACTGGAAACCATCATTCTCAGCAAACTATCACAAGGACAGAAAACCAAACACTGCATGTTCTCATTTATAAGTGGGAGTTGAACAATGAGAACACTTGGACACAGGGTGGGGAACATCATACACCAGGGCCTGTCGGGGGGTGGGGGGTGCTGGGGGAGGGATAGCATTAGGAGAAATACCTAATGTAAATGACGAGTTGATGGGTGCAGCAAATCAACATGGCACATGTATACCTATGTAACAAACCTGCACATTGTGCACATGTACCCCAAAACTTAAAGTATAATTTAAAAAAATGCTTAATTCATGCTGCATATGTTCAGTGTGATTTTTAAAGGCTTCAAGATTCAATGTTATTCATATAACCTAATTTCTATTTTATTTCTCTCTCCATTTAGAGTCTTTTAAGAGGCCAGGCATGGTGGCTCACACCTGTAATCCCAGCACTTTGGGAGGCCAAAGTGGGAGGGTCACTTGAGGTCAGGAATTTGAGACCAGACTGGGCAACAGGGTGAAACACTGTCTCTACTAAAGATACAAGAATTAGCCAGAATTGGTGGTGCATGCTTGTAATCCCAGCTACTTGGGATGCTGAGGTAGGAGAATCACTTGAAACTGGGAGATGGAGATTGCAATAAGCCAAGATTGCACCACTGCACTCCAGCCTGGGCGACAGAGCAAGACTCCATCACAAAAAAGAAAAAAAAAGTATTTTAAGAAGCATAAACAAATCAGCCACCTTTGACTGAACATTGATTGGTACTTGTTCTGATTTGATCCAGTTCTAAGTCCCAGCATCCATTTTATCTTCTCCAAGTATAGTAGGGAATATTCATCAACAGTTCACTCAGTTATTTGATTTGATTTCTTATCACTTAACACTTAATCCAAGGATATAAATATTCTTTTGCCCAGTGGTAAACTTGTCATCCAATCCTTGAGTTTCTTTTGCAAACAGGTTAGGTTTTTCTCACGATTGAAATGCTCATCCAAACCCTATTTTTTTTTTTTTTTTTTTTTTTTGCTGTCTTAAGTTGTTTTTTTCCTCTTCTGACATAGTTTTAAGGCTATTTTGGCATTAGCTTCTCACTATTTAAAAGACTTCAACACATCTTCCAGTAACTGAACTCATATTCCAAACCTAGTCATGAATGTAATTCAATCTGAACTTTAAGGTGTTCTCTTTTTTTAAAGATGACATATAAATGGCCAATAATCATATGAACAAATGCTAATCATAAGAGAACTGCAAATTAAAACCACAGTGAGATATTATCTTATGCCAGTCAAAATGGCCATTATTAAAATTCGAGAAAAAAGATTTTTGCCGAGAGTATAGAGAAAAAGGATTACATACACTATTGGTGAGAATGTAAATTAGTACAACCTCTGTGGAAAACAGTATGGAGACTATTCAAAGAACTAAAAATAGAGCTACCGTTCGATCCAGCCAATCCCATTACTGGGTACCAAGCTAAAGGTAAAGAAATCATTATATCAAAAAGAAACCTAACTGTCTATGTATATCGCAGCACTATCCACAATAGCAAAGTAATAGAATCAACCTGAGTGTCCATCAGTGGACTACTGGATTTCTAAAATGTGGAGTATATATATATATATATATATATATATATACACACTTTAGAATACTACTAGGCCATAAAAAGACTGAAATCATGTCTTTTACAGCAACGTCAATGTAACTGGAGGCCATTGGCTTAAGAGAACTCAGAAACAAAAAGCCAAATGCTACATATTATCAATTAAAAGTGGGAGCTAAACAACGGGTACACATGGATATAGAGTGAAATATAGGCATTGAAGACTCCAAAAGGTGGGAGATTGGGAAAGGGTTGAGGGATGAAAGACTACCTATTGAGGACAATGTATTTTATTTGGATGATGGATACACTGAAAGCTCAGACCTCACCACTATGCAATATATCCATGGAACACCACTGCACTTCTACATTGTAAATCTGTAAAAATTCACATTTTTCAAAAACATTCCTTTTTTTCAAAGCATCTATTTTGAACTCAAATTTCCTATACACTTAGAGGATTTAATGCCTTGTTCTAAGGGCAGGACTCCATGAAAAATAATTTATACTCTTCATACTCTTTTTCTTTTTGAAGAGACAAAGTTTCACTCCCATTGCCCAGGCTGTAGTACAACTGCGTGATCTCGGCTCACTGCAACCTCTGCTTCTCAGGTTGAAGGATCCTCCTGCCTCAGCCTCCCAAGTAGCTGGGATTACAGGAAACTGCCACCACGCCTGGCTAATTTTTTGTATTTTTAGTAGAGATGGAATTTCACCATGTTGGCCAGGCTGGTCTCAAACTCCTGACCGCACATGATCCACCCGCCTCAGCCTCCCAAAGTGCTGGGATTACAGGCATGAGCCACCACACCAAGCTCATATTCTTTTTTAATCAGCCTAATTTATTAAAACATTACATTTGTCCTCAACTACAGAAGAAACTTCTCTGGTAAACTCTTTTTACTCTCTTTACATAAAGTTGGCTTTTATAATTACAAAATACAAATATAGCTGCACTTACCACCATCCCCCATGTTAAGCCATAGAACTCTGATGTGAGTCTCATGTCTCCTTGCAACATTGACCTGGCCTCAATCAGCTTCTCCAGGACCTGTATAAAGTAATACCTCAGAGCAGCAAGCAGGTCCTCCATAGCACCAGATCTGCCTTTGGTTGCCAAGACACTGATTCTACAACAAACTGCAGAGAACACTAGGAGTGTTCTGCTTGGAACCTAAATCTGCACCTAGCAACCAGGACAGCGCATCATGGGATGCCAACGGGGGAGGATAGATGGTGCTTTCTAAACATTTTCACTATTAGCACATGAAAAATGAGAAAGTACAAGGCTCTTGTTGATCCAATGAGACTGGCCACGGAGACTGTATACCTTCTAGGCACTAACAAACAACCCTAAAGTATGCAAGAATTAATGTGATTTCATACATGTACAATTCAAGAATTACTAAGAACATGGCAGTAAAGATCTTACATGCCCATATCAATAGTCAACATCCTCTTAATGTAAACATGTCTTTCTGAGGCTCTGCTAGACCTAATATTTAAAAATTCAAAGGTTCCTCACCTCAGCATTCCATCTTAGGGGTTTTTTGTTGTTGTTGTTGTTAGATGAGGGCGATAAGCATGAGAGAGTCAAATTATTGTCATTAAGTTATCGATCTAATTTTCAAATGTAAAAACTCATAAAGAATCAATGTAATATAGGTTCTGGAATTTTTTAAATTTTTATTTTAGGTTCATGGGTATATGTGCAGGTTTGTTATACAGGTAAACTGTGCATCACAGGGGTTTGGAGCACAGATAATTTCATCACCCAGGTAATAAGCATGGTACATAATAGGTATTCTTTCTGATCTTCTTCCTCCTCCCACCCTCCACCGTCTAGTAGATCTCAGTGTGTGTGGTTCACCTCCTAGTATCCATGTGTTCTTATGTTTAGCTCCCACTTATAAGTGAGAACATGTGGTATTTGGCTCTTTTCCATTTAGTTTGCTTGGGATGATGGCCTACAGCTCCATCCATGGTGCTGCAAAGGAAATGACCTCATTCTTTTTATGACTGCATAGTATTCCATGGGGTCTATGTACCACATTTTCTTTACCCAATCTACTGTTGATGGGCATTTAGGTTGATTTCATGTCTTTGCTGTTGTGAATAGTGCTGCAATGAACATACTCGTGCATATGTCTTTATGGTAGAATGATTTATATTCCTTTGGGTATATACCCAGTAATGGGATTGCTGGGTCGAATAGTAGTTCTGTTTAAGTTCTCTGAGGAATCATCACACCGTTTTCCACAATAGCTAAACTAATTTACATTCCCACCAGCAGTGTATAAGCATTCCCTTTTCTCCATAACCTTGACGTATCTGCTATTAATAATCTGACTTTTTGATAATATCCATTTTGCCTGGTGTGAGATGGTATCTCATTGTGGTTTTGATTTGCATTTCTCTAATGATTAATGATATTGAGCATTTTTTCATATGCTTGACTGCATGTGTGTCTTCTTTTGGAAAGCGTCTGTTCATGTTTTGCCAACTTTTAAACGGCACTTTTTCTTTCTTGTAAATTTGTTTAAGTTCTTTATAAATGCCAGATATTAGACCTTTGTCAAATCCATTGTATTCAGATATTTTCTCTCATTTTGTAGGTTGTCTGTTTCCACTGTTGATAGTTTCTCTTACTGTGAGAAGTTCTTTAGTTTAATTAGGCTTCATTTGTCAATTTTTGTTTTTGTTGCAATTGCTTTTGGCATCTTCATGATGAAATGTTTCCCAAGTCCTATGTCCAGAATAGTATTTCCTAGGTTATCTTCCAGAGTTTTTATATTAATAGTTTTCATTTTAACATTTAAGTGTTTAATCCATCTTGAGTTGATTTTTGTATGTGGTGCAAAGTTGGCATCCAGTTTCAATCTTCTGCATAGAGCTAGTCACTTATCTCAGCACCCTTTATAAAATGGGGAGTCCTTTCCCCATTGCTTGTTTTGGTCAGCTTTGTTGAAGATCATTTTTTTGTAGGTGTGTGGCACTATTTCTGGGTTCTCTATTCTATTCCATTGGTCTATATATCTGTTTTTTGTTTTTTTTTTTTTCCAGTACCGTGCTGTTTTGGATACTGTAGCCCTCTAGTATAAGTTGGGTAAGGTGATGCCTCTAGCTTTGTCCTTTTTTCTTAAGATTGCCTTGGCTATTAGGGCTCTTTTTCGGTTCCATATAAATTTTAAAATAGTTTTTTTCTAATGCTGTGAACAATGTCATTGGTAGTTTGATAGGAATTGCATTGAATCTATAAATTGCTTTGGACCAGTGCGGCCATTTTAATGATACAGAATCTTAGTATCCATCAGCATGGGATGTTTTTCCATTTGTTTGTGGCACCTCTGATTTCTTTCAGCAGTTTTTTGTAATTCTCATTGTAGAGATGTTTTACCTTCTTGGTTAGCAGAATTTCTAGATATTTTATTCTTCTTGTGGCAGTTGTGAATGGGATTGCATTCCTGATTTAGCCCTCAGATTGAATGTTGTTGATGTATGGGAATGCTAAATTTTTGTACATTGCTTTTGTATCCTGAAACTTTTCTGAAGTTGTTTATCAGATCAAGGAGCTTTTGGACCAAGACTATGGGGTTTTCTCATACGGATTCATGTCTTTTGCAACCAGGAATAGTATAACTTCCTCTCTTCTTATCTGGATGCCTTTCATTTCCTTCTCTTGCCTGATTGCTCTGGCCAGGACTTCCAGTACTATGTTGAATAAGTGTGGTGAGAGAGGGCATCCATGTCTTGTGCCGGTTTTCAAGGGGAATGCTTCCAGCTTTTTCCATTCAGTATGATGTTGACTGTGGTTTTTTTATAGATTGCTTTTATTATTTTGAAGTATATTCCTTCAATGCCTAGTTTATTGAGGGTTTTTAACATGAAGGGATGTTGAATTTTATTGAAAGCCTTCTCTGCATGTATTGAGATAATTATGTGGTTTTTGTTTTCATTTCTGTTTATGTGATGAATCACATGTATTGATTTGCATATGTTGAACCAACCTTTCCTCTCAGAGATGAAGCCTACTTGATCATGGTAGGCTTTATCCCTGGGACGCAAGGGGTCATGGTAGGCTTTTTCTCTGGGATGCAAATGATCACACCCTAATCTGTGGAGCCTGTGATTATACGTTACTTTACATGGCAAAAGGACTTTTATAGATGTGATTAAATTCAGAATCTTGAGATGGGGATATTATCCTGGATTAGGCAGGTGGGCTAACATAATCACCTGTGTCCATATAAGAGGGAGGCTGGAGGTCAGAGAAAAGATACTCTGCTGCTGACTTTAAAGATAGAAGAATGGGCCATGAGCCAAGGAATATAGGTCACCTCTAGAAGATAGAAAAGGTGAGGAAACAGCTATTTCATCAAAAAGCTAAGAAACTGGGTTTTTATATGCTGTTGGATTTGGTTTGCTAGTATTTTGTTGAGGAGAATCAAGGTAATTTGAAAGATCTTCAGATTTCAAGGATTTACACTCCTGACAAATGACTCCTCAAACCCATAGCCAGTCACTGTTCTTTACCATTGCCCCACTCTCGAGCACAATACAAAAACTTTCCATTTCCTGAGAGGGTAAAGAAACGTGATGTTATAACAAAATAAATATTTGCCAACAATATTACCATCTCTTGGTGTTATCTACTCCATGCATTTCTAGTGAATTGTTCATTAGGAAACCCCACTACTTTATTCAAAGTTTTTGTTATTTGACCTAAGATAAACAAAGTTATCTGTTCCTCCCAAAGAAAAGTGTCAGATATGTCAAGTTCATCTAAGTTTGCCAACAGTAAGAAAATATTTTAAGAAGTATGAAGACATATAAAAAAGATATATAAGGCACCCAGAAGGGATCCTCTCTAGCCAAAACACTGACCGTTTCAGCATCAAAATAATGATAGAATGAAATAAGAATGCATAAGACCATATTAAGATATATCGATAGACACATAGATAAATAATACCTGATACACACACGTACACTCACACACACACACACACACACAGGAACAAAGGAAAGCTATTCCTTCATGTAGAATGCCAACTCTATTAGTTTTTCATTGTTGCTAAAACAAATTACTACAAATTTGGTGTTTAAAATAACAAAAATATCTTATATATCTGGAGAAAGAAAGACTAAATTGGATCTACAGGGCTGCACATCTTCTGCAGGCTGTAGGAGAGAACATGTTTCCTCAACTACTCCAGCTTCTAGAAGCAACCTGTATTCCGTGGCTCATGGCCCATTCCTCTATCTTTAAAGTCAGCAGCAGAGTATCTTTTCTCCGACTAAGAATGTGGCAGGAAAGAACTTACATGGCCTCTCTCTTATATGGATACGTGTGATTATGTCAGCGCTCCTGGCTAATACAGGATAATAATCCCAACTCAAGGTTGAGAATTTAATCACATCTATAAAAATCCTTTTGCAGGCTGAAAATTCCAAAATCCAGAACGCCTCTTCTCCTCCAAAGGATCACAACTCCTCACGAGCAAGGGAACAAAACTGGATGGAGAATGAGTTTGACAAATTGACACGAGTAGGCTTCAGAAGGTGGGTAATAACAAACTCCTCCAAGCTAAAGGAGCATATTTTAACCCAGTGCAAGGAAGCTAAGAACCTTGAAGAAAAGATAGAAGATTTCCTAACTAAATTAATCAGTTTAGAGAAGAACATAAATGACCTGATGGAGCTGAAAAACAGCATGAGAACTTTGTGAAGCATACAAAAGTATCAATAGCCGAATTGATTAAGCAGAAGAAAGGATATCAGAGATTGAAATTCAACTTAATGAAATAAAACGTGAAGACAAAATTAGAGAAAAAAGAATGAAAATGAACAAACAAAGCCTCCAAGAAATATGGGACTATGTGAAAAGACCAAACCTATGTTTGATTGGTGTACCTGAAAGTGATGGGGAGAATGGAACCAAGCTTGAAAACACTCTTCAGGATATAATCCAGGAGAATTTCCCCAACCTAGCAAGACAGGACAACATTCAAATTCAGGAAATGCAGAGAAAAATACTAAGATATTCCTCAAGAACAGCAACCCCAAGACATATAATCGTAATATTCACCAAGGTTGAAATGAAAGAAAAAAATGTTAAGGGCAGCCAGAGAGAAAGGTCGCGTTACCCACAAAGGGAAGCCCATCAGACTAACAGCAGGTCTCTCAGCAAAAACCCTACAAGTGAGGGGAGAGTGAGGACGAATATTCAAAATTCTTAAAGAAAAGAATTTTCAACCCAGAATTTCATATCCAGCCAAACTAAGCTTCATAAGTGAAGGAGAAACAAAATCCTTTACAGACAAGCAAATGCTGAGAGATTTTTGTCACCACCAGTCCTGCCTTACGGGAGTTCCTGGACGAAGTACTAAATATGGAAAAGAAAAATCAGTACCAGCCACTGCAAAAACATACCAAAGAATCAATATCATGAAAATGGCCATACTGCCCAAAGTAATTTATAGATTCAATGCTATCCCAATCAAGCTACCACTGACTTTCTTCACAGAATTAGAAAAAAACTACTTTAAATTTCACATGGAACCAAAACAGAGCCCATATAGCCAAGACAATCCTAAGCAAGAAGGAGAAAGTTGGAGGCATCATGCTACCTGACTTTAAACTATACTACAAGAATATAGTAACCAAAACAGCATGGTATGTGAACCAAAACAGCATGGTATGTGTACCAAAACGGATATATAGACCAATGGAACAGGACAGAGGCCTCTGAAATAACACCACACATCTACAACCATCTGATCTTTGACAAACCTGACAAAAACAAGCAATGGGGAAAGGATTCCTTATTTAATAAATGGTGTTGGGGAAACTGGCTAGCCATATGCAGAAAACTGAAACTGGACCCCTTCCTTACACCTTACACAAAAATTAACTCAAGACAGATTAAAGACTTAAACGTAAGACCTAAAACCATAAAAACCCTAGAAGAAAACCTAGGCAATACCATTCAGGATATAGGCATGGGCAAAGACTTCATGACTAAAACACCAAAAGCAATGGCAAGAAAAGACAAAATTGACAAATGGGATCTAATTAAACTAAAGAGCTTCTGCACAGCAAAAGAAACCTTCTGGACAAGCAGCCTACAGAATGGGAGAAAATTTTTGCAATCTATCCATCTGGCAAAGGGCTAAAATCCAGAGTCTACAAAGAACTTAAACAAATTTACAAGAAAAAAACAAACAACCCCATCAAAAAGTGAGCAAAGGATATGAACAGACAGTTCTGTAAAAAAGACATTGATGCAGCCAACAAACATGAAAAAAAGCTCATCATCACTGGTCATTAGAGAAATGTAAATCAAAACCACAATGAGATATCATCTCACACCAGTTAGAATGGTGATCATTAAAAAGTCAGGAAACAGCAGATGCTGGAGACGATGTGGAGAAATAGGAATGCTTTTACACTGTTGGTGAGAATGTAAATTAGTTCATCCATTGTGGAAGACAGTGGGGCAATTCCTCAAGGATCTAGAACTAGCAATACCATTTGACTCAGCAATCCCATTACTAGGTATACACCCAAAGGATTATAAATCATTCTACTATAAAGACACATGCACGTGTATGTTTATTGCAGCACCATTCATAATAGCAAAGACTTGGAACCAACCCAAATGCCCATCAATGATAGACTGGAATAAGAAAATGTAGCACATATACACCATGGAATACTATGCAGTCATAAAAAAGAATGAGTTTATGTCCTTTGTAGGGACATGGATGAAACTGGAAACCATCATTCTCAGCAAACTAAAACAGGAACAGAAAACCAAACACTGCATGTTCTCACTCATAAGTGGGAGTTGAACAGTGAGAACACATGGACATAGGGATGGGAACATCACACAGTGGGGTCTGTTAGAAGGTGGGAGGGCTAGGGAGAGATAGCATTAGGAGAAATACCTAATGTAGATGATGAGTTGATGGGTGCAGCAAACCAGCATAGCACATGTATACCTATGTAACAAACCTGCACGTTCTGCACATGTCTTCCAGAACTTAAAATATAAAAAATAAAATTAATTTTGCCATGTAAGGTAATATATAATAACTTATCCCAGTGATTAGGGTGTGATCATTTGAGAGAAGGAGAGGAAGTATTTAGCCTGCCACACAAATTATTAAATTTGGAAGGAATGATGGAACTTTAAGAATCATTACTTGGAAACCACTATAGTAATAATTGTTTCTAGGAAGGAATATTAAGGGATGCTTACTAATAAAACTAGTGGATGAAAGCTAGTTAAAAAACAGGATGCTACCTAATCTCAACATACTTCCCCACGTGACACTTATATATTACTGAGAAAAGCACTAATTTCTATAGTAAAGATGCCTGGCAGATACAACATTAACCGAGTAATCAAAGCCAATATTGCCCATAACAGAATAAAGACATATGTACATACTGATAGGATGCACTAAGGAGAACACAATCGCACTTTTGTGGTATTCCTGACAGAAATTTACAGGGCAAAAGAAGCTGATGCTTCAGTGCAGTTAGTCATCATTCCTATCTGGGAAAAAGCTGGCTTTACTGTTAGTTCTACAGTAAAATTGCTTGCCACATAAATTCATTTGTGCTTTGGAAATCCCAGTTCACAAACGTTGACATGAGGTTTAGGCCTGACAAGGGGAGCTTCTCAGGGCTTCTACTTTGCCTTCAGTGTTGCTGACATAGGAACGGGTCGTCAGAGCTAAAAATGTATCGTCCTTACCCTGATTTTTTCATATACAAGTTGCCAGAGCTTATGCAAGCACCTATCTCCTCCGTTCAGTTTGATAAAGTGAGAAAACTCATTCTTGTTGTTCTATTGCATAAAGTTTGTTTGACTGGTTTGAAAAGTACAAAACAATAAAAACAATAATATCTGTGGTACACTTTGGGGGAATTATTAGTAACTGATCACTTTCAGATTACAAATTAAATAGCACAGGTTAATATGACTAGGATTCAATATTAGATATCCTACAATTATAACCTTGCCAAGACCACCTCGATCATGGAGACGCTAACCCAGCAGCACTAGAGGAATTAAAGACACACACAGAAATATAGAGTATGGAGTGGGAAATCAGGGGACTGCCAGCCTTCAGAGCTGAGAGCCCTGAACAGAGTTTGACCCACATATTGATTGACACCAAGCCAGTGATAAGCATTATTTCTATAGATTATAGATTAACTAAAAGTATTCCTTAAGGGAAACAAAGGGATGGGCCGAAACAAAGGGATGGGCTCTGGCTAGTTATCTGCAGCAGAAACATGTCCTTAAGGCACAGATTGCTCATGCTGTTGTTTGTGTTTTAGGAGTGCCTTTAAGCGGTTTTCTGCCCTGGGTGGGCCAGGTGTTCCTTGCTCTCATTCTGGTAAACCCACAACCTTCAGCATGGGCATCATGGCCATCACAAACATATCAAGGGCTGCAGAGATTTTGTTTATGGCCAGTTTTGGGGCCAGTTTATGGCCAGATTTGGGGGCCTGTTCCCAACATAACCTCCCAAAAGAAAACAAAAAGTCTACACATATAAAAGAAAATGCATATATTTTGCAAGAGAAGAAGGAGAAAAGAGCACAGAAAATTAAAAAGCCAAAAAATATTTAGAGAGTGAGAAGTGATAAAAATAAAATGGCAAAATAGGACTTTCCAGTGCCAGTTGGCTCCCTAGGTCAGACTCTATAGTCCCAAGACCCATGCCAGTACCCAAGGGCCTAGCCTCCAGACCAGCACATATAAGCTGGGCCCCATAAACCCAGGCTCCAGACAAGCCCCTAAGGCAGCAAGTTCCACTCTAGAACCAGGCCAGTTCCAGGCTTCAGGTTGATCCCCACTGCTCTAGGTTCCACTGGACCTAAAGTTCAGGCCCACACCAGTAGCTATCACCTCATACCTCACACCAGTTAGATCTATTATGAAAAACACAAAGGATAACAGGTGTTAGGAAGAATATGGAGAAAAGGGAATTCTTATACAGTGTTTTTGGAAATGTAAATTAGGACAGCCATGAGGGAAAACACTATGAAGTTTCCTAAATAAATTAAAAATAGGGCCAGGCGCAGTGGCTTACGCCTGTAATTCCAACACTTTGGGAGGCCGAGGTTGGCAGATCACCTGAGGTCAGGAGTTTGAGACCAGCTTGGCCAACATGGTGAAATCCCATCTCTACGAGAAACAAGCAACGGGGAAAGGATTCTCTGTTTAACAAATGGTGGTGGGAAAACTGGCTAGCCATATGCAGAAAACTGATACTGGACCCCTTCCTTATACCTTAGGCAAAAATTAACTCAAGATAGCTTAAAGACTTAAATGTAGAACCCAAAACCACATAAACCCTAGAAAAGGACCTAGGCAATACCATTCAGGATATAGGCATGGGCAAAGACTTCATGACTAAAACACCAAAAGCAATGGCAACAAAAGACAAAATTGACAAATGGGATCTAATTAAACTAAAGAGCTACTGCACAGCAAAAGAAACTATCATCAGAGTGAACAGGCAACCTACAGAATGGGACAAAATTTTTGCAATCTATGCATCTGACAAAAGTCTAATATCCAGAATATATGAGGAACTTAAACAAATTTACGAAAATAAAACAAACAACCCCATCAAAAAGTGAGCAAAGGATATAAATAGAAACTTCTCAAAAGAAGGCATTTATGGAGCCAACAAACATATGAAAAACAGCTCATCATCACTGGTCATTAGAGAAATGCAAATCAAAACCACGAGATACCATCTCACACCAGTTAGAATGGCAATTATTAAAATGTCAGGAGACAACAGATGCTGGTGAGTCTGTGGAGAAATAGGAATGCTTTTACACTGTTGGTGGGAGAGTAAGTTAGTTCATCCATTGTGGAAGACAGTGTGGCGATTCCTTAAGGATCTAGAACCAGCAATACCATTTGACCCAGCAATCCCATGACTGTGTATATATCCAAAGGATTATAAATCATTCTACTATAAAGACACATGCACATGTATGTTTATTGCAGCATCATTGACAATAGGAAAGACTTGGAACCAACCCAAATGCCCATCAATAATAGACTGGATGAAGAAAATGTGGCACATATACACCATGGAATACTATGCAGCCATAAAAAAGAATGAGTTCATGTCCTTTGCAGGGACATGGATGAAGCTGGAAACCATTATTTTTAGCAAAATAACACAGGAACAGAAAACTAAACACCGCATGTTCTCACTCATAAGCGGTAGTTGAACAATGAGAACACATGGACACAGGGAGGGCAACATCACACACTGGGGCCTGTCACGGGTTCAGGGGGAAGGAGAGGGAGAGTATTAGGACAAATACCTAATGCATGCGGGGCTTAAAACCTAAATGACAGGTTGATAGGTGCAGCAAACCACTATGGCACATGTATACCTATGTAACAAATTTGCACATTCTGCACATGTATCTGAGAACTTAAAGTAAAATAAAAATAAAAATAATGAAAAATAAAAGATTTCATAAGAACTTATAGGAGAAACTACATCGGCCTTAGGGTAATTAAAGATTTGCCAGGACACACACACACACACACACACACACACACACACACATACACACACAAGAAATCCTGTCTCTACTAAAAATACAGAAATTATCTGGGTGTGGTGGTGCTCACCTGTAGTCCCAGCTACTCTGGAAGCTGAGGCAAGACAATCGCTAGAACCCAGGAGGTGGAGGTTGCAGTGAGCCGAGATCCCACCACTGCACTCCAGCCTGGGCAACAGAGTGAGACTCTGTCTCAAAAAAATTAATTAATTAATTAATTAATAATAAATAAAAATAGAACTGCCATATGACCCATCAATCACAATTCTGGGTTTATATCCAAAAGAATTAAATCACTATGTTGAAGAGCTATCTCCACTTCCATGTATATGGCAGCAAATTCATAATAGCCAAAGTATTGAATCAATCTAAGAGTCAATCAATGAATGAGTGAATTTAAAAAGTGTAGTTTATATACAATAGAATACTATTCTGCCTTAAAATAAGAAGGAAGTCCTAATATTTTCAAAAACATGGCAAACCTGAGGACACTTTGCTAAGTAAAATGAGCCGGGCACAGAAAAATAAATACTGCACGATCTAATATGTGAAATCTACATAAAATGAACTCACAGAAGCACAAAGTAGTAGAATGAGGCTTGTCAGGGGTTAGCAGCGGAGGGAGGGAAAATGGGGAGATGCCAGTCAAATGGTACAAAGTTTCAGTTAGAAGGAATAAATTCAAGAGATCTATTCTATAGTATGGTGACTATAGTTAATAATACTGTACTGCATACTTGAAAATTGCTAAGATAACAGATCCTAAATGTTCTCACCACAAAACAGGTAAGTATGGGAGTTAATGATCTGTTAATTAGCTTGAATAATAATTGCATAATTATACATACATCAAAACTTTATCCTGTATATCATAAATAAATACAACTTTTCACTTATCCTTAATAAAGATGGAGGGGACATTTGAGTAGATGAGAAACCAGGATGCTACAGGAAGTGTTACGAATCATAAGATTTCCATAGTACGAAATAGTTCAAAGAGCTAAGCTATGTTCTTTAAGTTTTAAAAAATTTGTTTTTATGTGATGTTTTACCCTATGTGGTCTCAATTGTTTACTAAAAGTTATTTTACATACATTATTCTTGGTTCTTCATTTCTTGGGTAAGCTTAAGGACAAGGGCAAATGACTCATATTTTTCATGCCTAGTTAGAAATAAAGGAAGAGTCACAGATGCAGAAAGAAGATAAAGTCAGCAGAATCAATGCAATTGCAAGTCACACTAGAAATTGGAGGGAAGTTCCGAGATGCGTTTTTATTTTTATAATTTAGGAAATAGTGTGTGAATCAATCATATCCAAATCTCACAGGCCTCAAAAGCTACAGCTGACATTCCAGTTATAGAGAAAACTCAGGCATTGCAAGTACGTTACATTATACTGAATTCTCCTTTAGTCTTTTTTCCACATCATTTGACTATAACTGTCAGTTTAAATTGCTCTAGGTATAACGCAATTATTTCAGATGAAGATGGTTGACAATAATATATAGAACAAAATGATAACTTCTATAAAATATATTTCTTTATTTGAAACCATATATTGACATTCCTAATATACTTATTAACTATAAATATTCAAATTAGAACAAGCTTAAAAATAAAAATAAACTAACATTTTCCATATAACAGCTTTTATCATAAAATTTTTCCAGTATATTTAAACATAAGTCTTTTATACACCCATTGACTTCAAGTCATTTTCAGAGCCTCTCTATTTGCCTCAAATGTTCTCCATAGCTCTTTAGGTAATGCAGTTGCTCCAAGCACTTACCTCACCTAAGTATACCTAGACGGTGATGACCATTTCTTTATAAGCTACATAGATCAGCTTTACCAGCTCCTTTCACCTCCAATATCCTTCTCACTGCCTTGTAAAAAAGAGGGATCTCAGATGCCGACTTCTGCTACACTGCTTCAACATCTCTCTTGCTACAATTCATAAAACTTATTGTCTTACTATTGATATTGGATATCAAAGAATATGGACCAAAATTCCTCTCAAAATTTACATCCAACAAAAAATAACTAGTGTTGGAGGAAAGGATTTGAAGTATTTTGTTGTGTATTCAACTAAACTAAAGATAGAAGACAAAAGTATTCTGCCTAAACAGCAAAAAATTAAAAGACATATTCTAGATATTTTAAAATTGAGAGTATCATCTTTTCATAGGAATTATAACTTCACTTTTATCAATATTTACAACAAATTTCATGCCTTATTTTTAATCAGGAAAAGTCTGTATTGGATTCATTAGGTTTGTGCCATGGAAAAACATCACTATAGATGTTTTATCTTGATTTTACATAGCTGTTTTCTCCACAAGTGAATGGTATTTAAGCTGAATGTGTTTTATTCCTACCTGTTACCAGGAACTCCACGACTTTGTTAGAGTACATGCTCAGCAAGTGCTAACGGAGTGAGTGAATAAAAGAATGGTTGATAAATGAACAGATGGATGAATCATTGTGAGGAGAGACTCCATTATATTGTTAATATCACACATACACAGGCTCACTCCCACCCCCTTAGTCTCTTCACTACCCCTCTTACATCTTTGTTTCTGAGGGTGTAGACTAGAGGGTTAAGACTAGGTGTAACAACAGTATAAAAGAGAGCAATGAACTTGCCTTGATCTTGAGAATTCCCTGATGGTGGCTGGAGATACAAGCACATGGCCGGAATGAAAAAGAGAGATACAGCCATAAGATGAGCTCCACATGTTCCAAACACTTTCTGAAGCCCAGTGGTTGACTGCATCCTCAGTACAGCCTGGACAGTGGCACCATAGGAAGTGAAAATGAGGGTGAGAAGTACCAGAACAAAAATGGAGCTTGTGATCATGAGGGTCAGTTTATTTTCACGGGTATTGACAAATGATAATCACAAAAGTGCTGGAACTTCACAGAAAAAGTGATCTACTTGGCGATGTCCACACAGAGGTACCCAGAAGGTGAAGGAGGAATGAAGTGCTGAGTTTGTAAAACCACTTACCCAAGAAGCCACAGCCAACAAGCGGCAGAAACGAGGGTGCATGAGGACAGTGTAATGCAAAGGTCTACACACAGCTGCATAACGATCATAGGACATCACCACCAGTAGGACACACTCTGTGGTTCCCAGTGTGAGAACAAAGTAAAGTTGAACCATGCAACCAGCATAAGAAATGGTCTTTTCCAGACCCCAGAGACTGACCAGCAACTGAGGGATAGAGCTGGTGGTGTAGCAGAGATCCAGAAATGAGAGATTTGAAAGGAAGAAATACAAGAGAGTATGGAGATGGGAGTCCAGGTATGTCAGGATGATGATGAACAGGTTTCCTATCAGTGTCATCAAGCAGAAGATCAAAATAACCACAAAGAGAACTACTTCCAGATAAGGCCAATTAGAAAATCCAACTAAAATAAAGTACCCCTCAGAGCTAGCATTGACTTCTCCATCATCATTCATTTCCTATTACCTGAGAGAAAAAAAAAGTCAGGTAAACTCAAAAAGTAGTAAACAAATGCTCCAAAAAACATCAGGACACATAAAAAAAATAAAATCCAGTTTGAAGGGCTTGCCATCATTTAATTGTAGGACAATTTAACTATTAGTAGTAATGAACTTAACAAAAGAAGAATTATAAAGCTCATACTGATATAAAAAGTAAGAGTAAATAAATGAATGGTGAAGAAAAAGCTATTCCTTACAGTAGATCCCTAATTAATAAACATAGAAGGGATGATGGTGTTAAGAAAAACATAAATGACTGCAAAACTAGTGGATAAAAATTTGATGGGGAACAGGACATGGACATAGTCTAAAATATCTCCTCACAACTTTCTTGTTAATTTCAAACTGAAAAACAGTGAAGTTTACAGTAGAAAAACCTGGCAGACACCACCATAACCAAGTGATTTTATTGATCTTAAGATCACCTGTATTTGCACGAACCAACATCATGAGACAGATGAGATATGCTGCTCTGAACAGGACATAATGTCACTTCAGTGATATTTATGTTAAAAATACACAGACTAATTCTAATAATGAAGACACATGAGAAAAACTCAAATTGAGAAAAATAGTTTGCCTGTACAATTCAAAAGTATCAAGTTTAAGTAGACAAACAAAGGCTGTGGCACTGGTCCAGATGGAAGGAGACAAGTGAGACGTGATTTCTCAGTGTATGATCTGGGATTTTTTTTAAAAGTGGCTATTAACAAAATTATTGGGACTATTTAAGAAATCTCACTGTGGACTATGGATTAGATAATCATATTGTGCCCATATTAAATTTGCTGATTTGGGTACTGTGCAGGACTTAGGTAAAATAACATCCTTCTTCTTAGACAAGAAACATTGAATAAAGTATTTGGTGTAAATGTCTTGAATGGGCTAAATGCTCCAATTAAAAGACACAGATTGGCAAATTGGATAAAGGGTCAAGACCCATCAGTGTGCTGTATTCAGGAAATCCATCTCATGTGCAGAGACACACATAGGCTCAAAATAAAGGGATGGAGGAAGATCTACCAAGCAAATGGAAAACAAAAAAAGGCAGGGGTTGCAATCCTAGTCTCTGATAAAACAGACTTTAAACCAACAAAGATCAAAAGAGACAAAGAAGGCCATTACATAATGGTAAAGGGATCAATTTAACAAGAAGAGCTAACTATCCTAAATATATATGCACCCAATACAAGAGCACCCAGATTCATACAACAAGTCCTTAGAGACCTACAAAGAGACTTAGACTCCAACACAATAATAATGGGAGACTTTAACACCCCACTGTCAACAATAGACAGACCAACAAGACAGAAAGTTAACAAGCATATCCAGGAATTGAACTCAGCTCTGCACCAAGTGGACCTAATAGACATCTACAGAACTCTCCACCCTAAATCAACAGAGTATACATTCTTCTCAGTACCACGTCACACTTATTCCAAAATTGACCACATAGTTGGAAGTAAAGCACTCCTCAGCAAATGTAAAAGAACAGAAATTATAACAAACTGTCTCTCAGACCACAGTGCCATCAAACTAGAACTCAGGATTAAGAAACTCACTCAAAACTGCTCAACTACATGGAAACTGAACAACCTGCTCCTGAATGACTACTGGGTACATAACGAAATGAAGGCAGAAATAAAGATGTTCTTTGAAACCAACGAGAACAAAGACACAACATACCAGAATCTCTGGGACACATTTAAAGCAGTGTGTAGAGGGAAATTTATAACACTAAATGCCCACAAGAGAAAGCAGGAAAGATCTAAAATTGACACCCTAACATCATAATTAAAAGAACTAGAGAAACAAGAGCAAACACATTCAAAAGCTAGCAGAAGGCAAGAAATAACTAAGATCAGAGCAGAACTGAAGGAAATAGAGACACAAAAACCCTTCAAAAAATCAATGAATCCAGGAGCTGTTTTTCTGAAAAGATCAACAAAATTGATAGACCGCTAGCAAGACTAATAAAGAAGAAAAGAGAGAAGAATCAAATAGACACAACAAAAAATGATAAAGGGGATATCACCACCGATCCCACAGAAACACAAACTACCATCAGAGAATACTATAAACACCTCTATGCAAATAAACTAGAAAATCTAGAAGAAATGGATAAATTCCTCGACACATACACCCTCCCAAGACTAAATCAGGAAGAAGTTGAATCTCTGAATAGACCAAATAACAGGCTCTGAAATTGAGGCAATAATTAATAGCTTACCAACCAAAAAAAAGTCCAGGACCAGACGGATTCACAGCCGAATTCTACCAGAGGTACAAGGAGGAGCTGGTACCATTCCTTCTGAAACTATTCCAATCAATAGAAAAAGAGGGAATACTCTCTAACTCATTTTATGAGACCAGCATCATCCTGATACCAAAGCCTGGCAGAGACACAACCAAAAAAGAATTTTAGACCAATATCCCTGATGAACATCCATGCAAAAATCCTCAATAAAATACTGGCAAACCAAATCCAGCAGCACATCAAAAAGCTTATCCACCATGATGAAGTGGGCTTCACCCCTGGGATGCAAGGCTGGTTCAACATACGAAAATCAATAAACGTAATCCAGCATATAAACAGAACAAAAGACAAAAACCACATGATTATCTCAATAGATGCAGAAAAGGCCTTTGACAAAATTCAACAGCCCTTCATGCTAAAAACTCTCAATAAACTAGGTATTGATGGAACGTATCTCAAAATAATAAGAGCTATCTATGACAAACCCACAGCCAATATCATACTGAATGGGCAAAAACTGGAAGCATTCCCTTTGATAACTGGCACAAGACAGGGATGCCCTCTCTCACCACTCCTATTCAACATAGTGTTGGAAGTTCTGGCCAGGGCAATCAGGCAGGAGAAAGAAATAAAGGGTATTCAATTAGGAAAAGAGGAAGTCAAAGTGTCCCTGTTTGCAGATGACATGATTGTATATCTAGAAAACCCCATCGTCTCAGCCCAAAATCTCCTTAAGCTGATAAGCAACTTCAGCAGTCTCAGGATACAAAATCAATGTGCAAAAATCACAAGCATTCTTATACACCAATAGCAGACAAACAGAGAGCCAAATTATGAGTGAACTCCCATTCACAATTGCTTCAAAGAGAATAAAATACCTAGGAATCCAACTTACAAGGGACGTGAAGGACCTCTTCAAGGAGAAATACAAACCACTGTTCAATGAAATAAAAGAGGATACAAACAAATGGAAGAACATTCCATGCTCATGGGTAGGAAGAATCAATATTGCGAAAATGGCCATACTGCCCAAGGTAATTTATAGATTCAATGTCATCCCCATCAAGCTACCAATGACTTTCTTCACAGAATTGGAAAAAACTAAAGTTCATATGGAACCAAAAAAGAGCCCACATCACCAAGTCAATCCTAACCCAAAAGAACAAAGCTGGAGGCATTATGCTACCTGACTTCAAACTATACTACAAGGCTACAGTAACCAAAACAGCATGGTACTGGTACCAAAACAGAGAGATAGACCAATGGAACAGAATACAGCCCTCAGAAATAATACCACACATCTACAACTATCTGATCTTTGACAAACCTGAAAAAAACAAGAAATGGGGAAAGGATTCCCTATTTAACAAATGGTGCTGGGAAAACTGGCTAGCCATATGTAGAAAGCTGAAACTGGATCCCTTCCTTACACCTTATACAAAAATTAATTCAAGATGGATTAAAGACTTACATGTTAGACCTAAAACCATAAAAACCCTAGAACAAAACCTAGGCAATACCATTCAGGACATAGGCATGGGCAAGGACTTCATGTCTAAAGCACCAAAAGCAATGGCAACAAAAGCCAAAATTGACAAATGGGATCTAATTAAACTAAAGAGCTTCTGCACAGCAAAAGAAACTACCATCAGAGTGAACAGGCAACCTACAGAATGGGAGAAAATTTTTGCAATCTATTCATCTGACAAAGAGCTAATATCCAGAATCTACAAATAACTTAAATAAATTTACAAGAAAAAAACAAACAACTCCATCAACAAGTGGGTGAAGGATATGAACAGACACTTCTCAAAAGAAGACATTTATGTAGCCAATAGACACATGAAAAAATGCTCATCATCACTGGCTATCAGAGAAATGCAAATCAAAACCACAATGAGATACCATCTCACACCAGTTAGAATGGTGGTCATTAAAAAGTCAGGAAACAACAGGTGCTGGAGAGGATGTGGAGAAATAGGAACACTTTTACACTGTTTATGGGATTGTAAACTGGTTCAAGCATTGTGGAAGACAGTGTGGCGATTCATCGGGGATCTAGAACTAGAAATACCATTTGACCCAGCCATCCCATTACTGGGTATATACCCAAAGGATTATAAATCATGCTGCTATAAAGACACATGCACACGTATGTTTATTATGGCACTATTCACAATAACAAAGACTTGGAACCAACCCAAATGTCCAACAATGATAGACTGGATTAAGAAAATGTGGCACATATACACCATGGAATAATATGCAGCCATAAAAAATGATGAGTTCATGTCCTTTGTAGGGACATGGATGAAATTGGAAATCATCATTCTCAGTAAACTATCACAAGAACAAAAAACCAAACACCGCATATTCTCACTCATAGGTGGGAATTGAACAATGAGAACACATGGACACAGGAAGGGGAACATCACACTTTGGGGACTGTTGTGGGGTGGGGGGAGGGGGGAGGGATAGCATTGGGAGATATACCTAATGCTAGATGACGAGTTGGTGGGTGCAGCGCACCAGCATGGCACATGTATACATATGTAACTTACCTGCATGTTGTGCACATGTACCATAGAGCCTAAAGTATAATAATAATAATAATAATAATAATAATAATAATAATAAAAATAAAAAATAAAAAATAGAAAATAAAAAAATAAAAAATAAATAAAAAAAAAAAAGAAAATGTGGCACATATACACCATGGAATACTATGCAGCCATAAAAAATGATGAGTTCATGTCCTTGTGTGGACATGATGAGTTTATGTCCATGTAGGGACATGGATGAAGCTGGAAATCATCATTCTCAGCAAACTATCACAAGGACAAAAAACCAAACACCGCATGTTCTCACTCATAGGTGGGAATTGAACAATGAGAACATTTGGACACAGGAAGGGTAACATCACACACTGGGGCCTGTTGTGTGGTGGGGGGAGGAATAGCATTAGGAGATATACCTAATGTAAATGACGAGTTAATGGGTGCAGCACACCAACATGGCACATGTATACATATGTAATAAACCTGCACGTTGTGACATGTACCCTAGAACTTAAAGTATAATAATAATTATTATAATAAAAGAACATTATAGCATTAAGGAAGAAACCACAATGTTAATGAACAATAGATAGTATTAACCCCACACACATTTTTAGACTTTTAACATCACAAATTGTAACAAACCAACATAAAAGGCAAACAATGAACTAAGAAAATACATATGAATTTGTATAACCTTGGAACACAAAAGTTTATACAACTTAATATGAAACTGAAACTCCAATACAGTTATGCATAGAATACAGACAAACAATTAACACAAAATAAAAAATTTAAAAGGAAAAAAAATGACCTAATAATTAAAAAAAAAAGTACTTGATGTAAAGGTACGTGGCATCTCCAACTTACTCTCAGCTAGTGTAGAAAAAGAGATAGATGATTGATTGATAGATAGATAGACAGATAGATAGATAGATATAATAGATAGATGATAGAGATATAGATAGATAGATAGATAGATAGATAGATAGATGATATAACAAAGCTTTGGGGGAAAATGTAAACTAATGCTCAATCTGGTTATAGGGTAAATGTCAGTCTTTGTACTACTTTTTTGCAACTCTTAGCTCTAAGTTTGAAATTTTACCATAATAAAAAGTCACAAAAAATAGAAAATAATTTTTTATCAGAAAATTTTTATTAAGAAAATGTGGCACATATACACCATGGAATACTATGCAGCCATAAAAAATGATGAGTTCATGTCCTTTGTAGGGACATGGATGAAATTGGAAATCATAATTCTCAGTAAACTATCACAAGAACAAAAAACCAAACACCGTATATTCTCACTCATAGGTGGGAATTGAACAATGAGAACACATGGGCACAGGAAGGGGAACATCACACTCTGGGGACTGTTGTGGGGTGGGGGGAGGGGGGAGGGATAGCATTGGGAGATATACCTAATGCTAGATGACGAGTTAGTGAGTGCAGCGCACCAGCATGGCACATGTGTACATATGTAACTAACCTGCACATTGCACACATGTACCCTAAAATCTAAAGTATAATAATAATAATAATAAAAAGAAAATAATTTTTTAATTTTATATTTTATTCATATATTTGCCTTGTAGAAAAATAACTATCGAGTTCTTCCCATTCATTTTATGGTGACTTCTAGGTAAATGGTAATTGAAAGAAATTTCTAACCTAGCTAAGGAAGATAATTTCCATAAAACACAAAATCTTTCTTTGTTAATGAATAAGGAACTTTAGTTTTCTTTTCAGCATTTTCAGGTTATTTTCATAAATGTGATTATAGAAAACATAACAATTGCAATCCCAATAATTTTACATATGGATGAAATAATATGTTGAAAATATTGAATTTAGTAGTGATTTCAAAATGTTCATGTAAAGTGGAAAAAATGTTTAGCTTCAATGGGACTACAGGCATGTGCCACCATGCCTGGCTAATTTTTTTTGTATTTTTAGTAGAGATAGGGTTTCACCTTGTTAGCCAGGATAGTCTTGATCTCCTGACCTCATGATCCACCTGACTCAGCCTCCCAAAATGCTGGGATTACAGGTGTGAGCCACCGTGCTCGGCCTTTTGATTTTTAAAAAGTGAAAGACTTATACAATCTGAAGAGTAATCAGAGTTTATTGTTTCTGACTTTTAAAAGCTGTCTTAATATATTAGTATTACCCCCAGTGACAAATTAAGCCATGGATGGATACTTCATATTTTATGTTGCCATTTTTCCTGACAGAGAGTGTGTTCCGTTCAGACAGAGTATGTTATATTTATACATGTTACCAAGAATTTCACAAACTGGAAGAGAGTACACATTCAATAAGATTTAGCCAATAAAGAATAAGTTAATGAATAAATGGACAGATGAACGAATGAGCCATTTTAAAGAGATATTAGTTTACTGTTCAATGTGACAAGTATGTAGACCTACAGGATAAATTAGATAATTTAGCGTCTTTAAAAAGTGTCTTTCAACCAAAAACTTATGATATATCCTTTACCATATAATAAACAATGTTATTCATTATGTTTGCCATTTTTCTTTGCTGTGACTATTTTTAGCTTCATTTAAGATTTATTCAATAACCAAAAACTTTTTTAGCCTAAGTCTTTGCAATATTGCCCTTCTCTTTCTGCATATATCAATAGTCAGTTCATAATTTAGCACATTGTTAGAAATATTTCCAACATTTTTGAAATAATCTCCTCATAACTATTCGCACACACATTTATTTACGTTGAAACCACAGTCCACAATTTTCACAGAAATAAAATATACAATTGTAAAAGACCAAAGTGGCACTAATCAGAAACTTTATCTCAACATAATATTTCAGAACTAAATAATAAAAAGAGCAACAAATGTGAGACTGAACTATTCTATGTTTTCTGAGCTGTTAGAAGAAAAATAAATCACAAAGAAGCAGGGAAACCACCTTTCAAGATGGATAAGACCCTAGGAAAAACAATGACAACAGCCAACATGATTTCCCTGTCACATCCCCCACTCCCACTCCAGTAGTCTCTTCGCTGCCCCTCTTACATCCTTGTTTCTGAGAGTGTAGATTAGAGGATTAAGACTAGGTGTGACAACAGTATAAAAGAGGGCAATGAACTTGCCCTGATCAGGAGAATTTTCTGATGGTGGCTGGAGATACATGCACATGACTGGAATGAAAAAGAGAGATACAACCGTAAGATGGGCTCCACATGTCCTAAACACTTTCTGAAGCCCAGTGGTTGATTGCGTGCTCAGTACAGCCCGGGCAATGGCACCATAGGAAGTGAGAATGAGAATGAGAGGTATAAGAACAAAGATGGAGCTCATGACCATGAGGGTCAGCTCATTTGCATGGGTGTCAACACATGATAAACGCAGAAGTGCTGGAACTTCACAGAAGAAGTGATCCACTAGGCGATGTCCACAAAGGGGTACCCAGAAAGTAAAGGAGGAATGAAGTGCTGAGATAGTAAAACCAATTACCCAAGAAGCCGCAGCCAACAAGTGGCAGAAACGAGGGTGCATGAGGACAGTGTAATGCAAAGGTCTACACACAGCTGCATAACGATCATAGGACATCACCACCAGTAGGACACACTCTGCGATTCCCAGTGCGAGAACAAAGTAAAGTTGAACCATGCAACCAGCATAAGAGATGGTCTTTTCCGGGCCCCAGAGATTCACCAGCAACTGAGGGATAGAGCTGGTGGTGTAGCAGAGATCCAGAAATGAGAGGTTTGAAAGGAAGAAGTACATTGGTGTGTGGAGATGGGAGTCCACGTATGACAGGATGATGATGAACAGGTTTCCTGTCAGTGTCATCAGGTAGAAGATCAAGATAACCACAAAGAGAACTACTTCCAGCTGAGGCCAATTAGAAAATCCAAGTAGAATAAAGAAGTCTTCAGAAGTTGCATTTTTTTTTATCATCATTCATCTTTTTCTTATACCTAAAGAAAGAATCACATAAACTCAAAGTCTGTCCATGCATTGTCAACCGCTCACTTGCAAACAGACTGAAGACAAAAGTATCCCACTTCCAGAGAGTGTGCACCATAATGGCAGTAGAATTTTTATACAGTTCCCTTTATATGCTTCATTGAGATATTTATCCAGCTACGGATACAAGCAATAACTTCTCAAGTTACTGAGTTCTTTTATATACATCCCTGAGTTAACATTTGGATTAATGAAGACTAAGATATTCCATAATCAGGAACACAATATTTATGAAAAATAATTTTTTACTTTAAAAAGTAATTTTTATATTTTCAGGCTATTTCCAATTTTGCAATTACAGAGAAAGGAATAACAGCAGTCTTACTGATCTTACTTATAGATAGGAATTTCCCATATTAAAAAGCAATTAGGCAGTCACTTTAAAATATTAACTGAAATCATTGAATATGATTATAGAAAGAATTAAATGCTATTTATTTATGCTAGAAGTTTATTTCTAGACAAATAAAATAATGCACAAATAAAAGTTTAAAGAGAATATGCACACACACAACAACTTATAAAAATTCACAATATACACAAAGCTGATTAATAAAGCAAAATAGAGTAATCGGTGATAGAATGCTTCCAAAGGTAAATGAGACTATATTACTGGAAGACATAAAGATTACAGAGTCTAACAAAAACATAGGTTGGTAAGAAAGAAATGGAGAGTGTTTGGATGCACAACAGTGAAGAGAGGTCTGAATGCGGTATGTGAAGTTGAAAGAATGTATAACAAGTTTGTTAGACAAGGACAAGAAGACTGAAACATGGTTTCTACAAAATTGTATATGCTTTAGGCCAATAACTGAACTATACTTTAAATTCTGAGTCACAATTTATAATTTGTATTTTCTGGGTTTTCCACAACTTTTAATGGAGCTTCTGAACAGACATTAACTAATATTAGTAGAAAGATACATGAACATTGTATAAAATCCAGAAAATTCATCTTGTAGTTATTTTTTAAAAATAAAGAAGAAATTCAAATGTGCTTTGATAGCTTGATTTTCAGTTGCTTATTTTCTCTTGCACATTACCAATCTTGCATGAGAAAGATAAACACTGTTTTATGATACAGTTTTTGCAATAAAATACAGGAACCCAGCATTTCAATATTCCTAAATAGTTTTGCCATCCCCCTTCTGCTCCCCTCCTGCCACAGCCAACTCTTCCTCTTATACTCTCTGATAAATTTGGCAAAAGAGGCCGGGCGTAGTGGCTCATGCCTGTAATCTCAGCACTTTGGGAGGCCGAGGCAGATGGAACACCTGAGGTCAGGAGTTCGAGACCAGCCTGACCAACGTGGTGAAACACCGTCTCTACTAAAAAATATAAAAATTGGCCAGGGATGGTGGTGGGCACCTGTAATACCAGCTACTCCGGAGGCTGAGGCAGGAGAATCGCTTGAACCCGGGAGGCGGAGGTTGCAGTGAGCTGAGATCACGCCATTGCCCTCCAGCCTGGGTGACAGAGCAAGACTGTCTCAAAAAAATATTATCTACACCCGACTCACCTTCAGTGTTTTGAAAAACTTTTAATAACTCAAATATTGTAATCTTGACTCTTGAAAAAGATGTAAGGAGTTGCCTAACTGGTTGAGTTACAACTGGAGAGCTAGGAACATTGAACTTGGGCCAAATCTGTGCAAATGCTCCAGACTGGTACAAAGATACTGTACATTTTTCCATATTGTTGATAATGGAATGAGCATTAACCTTTTGAGAAATCGTGGGAAAATTCCAAGAATTTTTTTAAATCTTCCTAAGATGAAAGGTAATATGCCATAAGATACTTGAACTCAAATGCTATGGATACTTTCGCTGATGCTGACCTAATTTTCTTTCCTAATGCAGCTGCCTGAGTTCCTTATTACAGTAATTAAAAGGTGGAATCTGATAACTATCTGTTGTATGACCCATCTTTCAGCGTTCCTCCAGAGTTGATAAAAGGGATAGGAAATAAGGGACAAAAAAAATACACCCAGAACTCATGTAGAGAAAAGTCTGCAGCTTCAGTTTTCTTCTTGGTGGAAAAGAGGGAAATGAAGACCCTATCAAATGTAGCTTTTATGAGTTGTAGAATAAAATACCTTCTCTCTTTTTTAAAATCAAATACTGTAGGGAAAATGGATGGCTGAGTGTCTCTTCCTTCCCCAATTATTATTGAGAGACATTTGCCAATTTGTGTCACATCCATTCCTTTATACTATATCTGGTTTGTTTTCTTAATTTTTCATTGACTAGTAATAATTGTCTATATTTATGGAGTACACTGTGATGTTTTGATGTATATATACATTATAGAATGATTATATTAAGCTAGTTAACATATACATCACCCCACAACCATCATATTTTTGTAGTAAGAACATTTAAAATCTACACTTTCTGCAATTTTGAAATATGGAAGCTGTCTACCCCTTAAGAAGTGCACCAACTTCTTTCAGTACTGACCTTCCTGTGTTTGTCCCTGTTCCCTGTCACTCTCTTCCTGATCTATGACCTCATCATGTATAAACTGATGAAGGGGCTCTCTGGTTGCCATACAACCTAAAAACATCAACCTAATTGCCTTCTTATAGCATTTTTGCCAATGTTTTAAATCTAACTATGAAGAACAGAGTCTGGAAATAACTGTGATTGTCATTGCTACAGAAAAGAGAGCCTGAGTTTGTCCAAAAGATCTGCTTTTTAACAGAATGTGGGAATACTTTAGGGCATTCAAGGTATCACGGGATGGACCCTTTATCCCACAGCAAATGTAATCTTTATGGAAACAAAAAGAATAATGGGATACTCTTTCATTGACTGCAGCCTTTGGGAGTATAAATCCCAAAGCTGCAATTAATGCCCTTCAAGGAGTTGTCCTGGTATGATGTTCTCAGTACAAAACTCTTCATAGAAATATCTTCAGCATGACGTTATAGTCTTACTGAGATGACAGTGAATTTATCACCAACAAACATGGGAAAAGATGGTGTGAGTTACATTTACAATGAAAGGAACAGGTTTTATTGAGCCGTCTGATTTTTTTTTTTTTTCAGTTTCCCATGGGGCTAAGGCTTAAATGTACAAGACAACTGGAAAAAAAGGAGAGATTTGAGAGTCATTCAACAGAAAAACTAGAATACATAAAGACTAAACTGTATATCTGTTCCTTATTAATGAGGGGCTCTTAGAGACTGACCTATATTATTTATGCCTTCCCAGTTGTCTTTTAAATTCAATTCCAAGATTTTTCCTGCAAAAGGTTAAAAAAATCTTAAATATTACTCCAATCTTTTATTATTTTAATTGACAAATAATAATTTTATATATTGATTAGGTACAATGTGATCTTTTGATATATGTATATGTGCAATATGGAATAATTAAGTCCAGCTAACACAGTCTCAGCTCACATACTTATTTTTCTTATAGTGAGAACATTTAAATCTACTTGTTTAAAGTCCCCCCTTTCTCCATCCCCTGCCCCTCAGGTAGCTATCATTCTACTCTCCACTTGTATGAGTTTATCTTTTTTAGATTCCACATACGAGTGAGATCATGTGGTATTTGTCTTTCTGTGCCTGGCTTCTTTCACTTCGCATAATGTCCTGCAGGTTCATGAATGTTGTTGTAAAGACAGAATTTCCCTTTTTTCTTTAAGGCTGAATAGTATTCCATTTTATATAGATAATGTGGTTCATATATATCACATTATATCCCTTTTATATATTTATCTGTTTATCCATTGATGGACATTTAAGTTCCTTCCATACCTCAGCTATTGTGAAAAATGCTACAATGAACATGGTAGTGCAAATATCTGTAGTGAATTCTTATGATTTTATGTTACCTCAGCGTTCATTTTCAATATATAGTTGAACTTCCTCATACCAGAAGCAGGACTTAGTCACCCTTATCACAATTTTGAGTTCTCCTCTCCCAGTTTCTCAAGGTGGTCAATCCAGATATTTGGCCTCTTGGTTACCACCTCCCTATGGGACACCTAGATACAACCTACTTGACTTATCCCACTGATCCCCACACCCCGCATGGACTGCAGATTTGCGGCAGTGAACATCTCTCAATACAACTTAACTCCCAAGAACTCATGCCTGCTTGCTCTAAACCCAGCAATCAGTTACTCCCTACTTGGATAATGCTGTGTACCCCAATAAGGGCTTTGGCTTTCTGGTCTGTCACTCACTCTCTCTTGCTACCCACCCACTGGGTGAGCATGCATGTCTCTAAGGGATGCCCTTTCTCCCATTAGGCCTGTGAGGCAAGTTGCCCTCTTCTCTCTGGAATCTTTAAGTAATAAAACTACTTATACTATTTTTTTTTGACGTGTCTTCTTGGCATCTCACCTAACTGACACACCTGAAATTAATTTTTTTTCTGGACAAGGCTCTCTTAGAGAGTGGCAATCTTGGTAGGAATGAACTGGACACACTAGTCAGACAAAAGCCACAATGGTGTCTGCCAGTGAAAACAAGTTTCCAGTGAGAGGGACACCTGGTCATAAATAGGATGGATAAGGAAGTATTCCATGAAAAGAACAGCGAAAACATCCACAACCACAACCACCTCCACTGGAGCCCATCAGAGCCAGGCTAGAGTTTCTAGCCACTCTTCAAAGAGACATTAAAACCAAATTAGAGGAAAATCTACCCATTTTGGTTTTTTTTTTTTTTTGAGATGGAGTCTTGCTCTGTAGCCCAGGCTGGAGTGCAGTGGCATAATCTCAGCTCACTGCAACCTTCACCTCCCAGGTTCAAGCAATTCTCCTGTCTCAGCCACCTGAGTAGCTGGGACTACAGGTGCAAACCACACCCAGCTAATTTTTTTGTAATTTTAGTAGAGATGGGGTTTCACCATATTGGTCAGGCTGGTCTCTAACATATTTTTAACATACAAATTTCAATCTCTTTGGCTATGTACCCAGAAATATAATTGCTAGATCATATGGTAATTCTATCTTTAGTTTTTTGAGGAATCTCCATGCTGATTTCAATAATGTCTGTATTAATTTACATTCCTGCCATTAGTATATAAGGATTCCCCACATCCTTGTCAGTACTTATTACCTTTTAGTTTACTGATAATAGTCATTCTAACAGGTATGAGGTGATATCTCTTTGTGGTTTTAATTTGCACTTCCCTGATGATTAGCGATGCTGAAACTTTTTTTATGTATCTATTGGTCTTTTGAAAGATGTCCATTCAAGTCCATTGCTCAGTTTTAAATGGGGTTGTTTTCTTGCTAACAAATTTGTTTGTATTTCTTACATATTTTGGATATATTAGCCACGTATGGTTTGTAAATATTTTCTCCCAGTCCATGGGTTGTCTCTTCAATCTGTTATTTACTTTGTTGTAGAGAAGCTTTTGGTTTGAGGTAATCCCATTTGTCTACTTCTGCTTTGGTTTCCTGAGCTTTTGAGATCATCACCAAGAAAGTATTGCCAAGATTAATTTCAAGGACATTTTCCCTATGTTTTCTTCTAGTAGTTTTACATTTTCAGGTCTTGCATTTAAATCTTTGAACCATTTTTAGTGGGCTTTTTACATATGGTGTGAGATAAGGGTTCAATTTCATTCTTCTGTATGTGTGTATTCAATTTCCCCTGCATCATTTATTAAAGAAACTGTCCTTTCCCCATAGTGCATTTATTCTTGGCATCTTTGGCAAAAATCAATTAATCACAAATGCATGAGTTTATTTCTGGGCTCTCTATCACATTACACTGGTCCATGTGTTTGTTGTTATGCCAGTACCTTTCTGTTTTGAATAATATAACTTTGTAATATATTTTTAATCAGGTAGTGCGATGCCTCCAGCTCTGGTCTTTTTGCTCAAAAGTGCTTTAGCTACTTAAGATTTTTGTCATTCCATATGAAATTTTTAATTGCTTTTTCTATTTCTGTGAAACAAAAAGGTCATTAGAACTTTTATAGGAATTGCATTGAATCTGTATACCACTTTCAGCAGTACAGACATTTTAATAATATTAATTCCTCCAATCCATGAACAATCAGGTTCTGGGCTTTTCTTTGGTAGGAGACTTTTATCACTGATTCAACCTCCTTACTCATTAGTCTTTTCAGATTTTCTATTTTTTCATGATTCATTGTTGTTATGTTTCTAGAAATCTAACCATTTCTTCTAGGTCATCCTATTTGTTGGTGTAAAATTGTTAGTGGTATTATTTTACGATCTTTTGTACTTCTGTAGTTTCAATTTTAATGTCTCCTGTTTCATTTATTATTTTATTAGAGTCTCTTTTTTTTCTTAGTTGGTCTACTAAAGTTTTGTCAATTGTTTTTATCTTTTCAAAAACTGAACTGTTAGTTTTGCAAATGTGTTCTTTTGTTTTCTAGTCTCTTACTTATTTCTGCTCCGATCTTTGTTATTTCCTTCCTTCTGCTAACTTTGGGATTAGTTTGCTCTTCTCTTTTTCTAGCTTCTTGAAATGTAACATTAGGTTGTTTGCTTGGGATCTTTCTTCTTTTTTAATATAGGCATTTATTACTATAAACTTTCCTCCTGCTAAGAACTTCTTTTGTTACATTCCATGAGTTGTAGTATGTTGCATTTTCATTTTCATCTGTCTTAAGATATTTTTAAATTTCCCTTTGATTTCTTCATTAACCCATTGTTTATTCAAGAGCATTTTGGTTAATTTCCACGTTTGTAATATTTTTAAATTTTCTCCTATTATTTATTTCTATTCATTTCTACTTTCATACTTTTGTGGTCAGAAAAGATACTTGATATGATTTCAATCTTCTTAAAATTGTTGAGTCTTATTTTGTTACCTAATATTTCATCCTGGATAATGTCCCATTTGCACTTGAGAAGAATGAATATTCTGTTGCTGTTGGATGAAATGTTCTATAAAGTCTGTTAGGTCCATTTGGTCTAAAGTGTATGTCAAGTCCAGTGTTTCCTTATTGATTTTTGTCTAGATGAAAAAATTGTTCATCATTACTAATCATCAGAGAAAGGCAAATCAAAACCACAATGAGATACCATCTCACACCAGTCAGAATGGCTGCTATTTAAAAGTCAAAAAACAACAGATATTGCGGAGGCTGCAGAGAAACGCAAACCCTTATACACTGTTGGTGAGAAGGAACATTAGTTCAGCTATTGTGGAAAGCAGTTTGGAGATTTTCCAAAAGAACTAAAAACAGAGCTACCATTAGACCCAGCAATACCATTCCTGCGTATTTAGTCAGGGGAAAATATATCATTATACCAAAAGAACACACGCACTCATGTTCATGGCAGCACTATTCACGGTAGCAGAGACATAGACCCAACCTAGGTGCCCATCAGTGGTGGATTGGATAGAGACAATGTGGAGTTCCGGCAGAGACCCGGGTGAGACGTTCTGACCCTGGGCCTGTGGAGGGGCTGGGGGTTCAGGACCTCCCGCAGCCTCTGCCCTGCAGGCTCCAGGCGCCCTCGCTGTGGCTCCCCTCGCGGGCCCAGGCCTGAAGGAGCCGCGAACCTCTCTTCCCTACCCCACCTCGGTGACTGATGGCAGTTCCTCTCCCAGCCCAGACCCCGCCGGCCTCCATGTCTCCCGGCCCAGCTCTGCGGGGCCTAAACTAAGCCCCTGCCGAGCCGCTAGGATGCAGCGCATTTGGGTGGCTGCGGGCGTGGGGGGCCGGGAAGCATGGCGACCTCACCAACTAGCAGCGGAGGCCATTAGGGTGTGGGGGGCGCGGGAAGGGTCGCCTGCCACCAGGGCACGGGCAGATCGGACCGCTGTGTCCCAACAGGGCTTGACCGACCTAGTCCTGACGACAGGAACAACGGCATTAACGGCCGGAAAGTGAGCGGTGTCCCAGACAACGACGGATAGCGGCCATCTGGCCACTGGTCTTCCTTCTCTACCAGACCTGGATGTGGGAAGAGAGAAGTGATGGAACAACAGGCACATTTGGCGCATTGGAGATGCCCGCTACCCTTTGGGAAGATTGAATTACCACCGTTTATAGAAGGCCTGCGTGTGTAATGTGAGAAAGCGGGTCTCAACTGCCCCCGCCCCAACTTTTAGATAGAAAACATTTGCCACATTTAGCCCTTCTAGATGGAAAGAGGTTGTGATGTATGATAGAGTTAGAAAATCACACATCTTAAAAAATAAAAAAATAATAAATTCTCATTTGTTCAAAAAGAAATGATAGAAAATAGATGTCTTCTGGAAATGGCTTTTCGCAATGGAATTGTTGGACCACCTCTGGAAGCCACACCAGGAGCGACAGACACATCCACGTTTGTTTGTTCAGTGGGTTAGAGGGCATGAAGAAGAAGACCTGAGAAGGAAAAGAAGAAGGTTCTGTGCCAGACTAGTCATATTCAGAAGACATTCTCATATTCTTTCCATTGTTTTGTGTGCATTTTATTCCCTACTACTGTATAGATCATTGACAATGCTACACTTTTTTGAAATGTCTAGTGTTTCTAGATGTTCTGACGTGCCTGATATATGTTTAAACTAGAAGTAGTAAAATAACACATTTTTTTAAGTATCTTTTTGTTAAAATTCGAATGAAACGTTGTTTTAGGGGGAATGGCCAAACCACAAGTTGAGTAATATGCATTGTATTATGCACCAGTTTAGGAGAGGAGGAGGAGGAGGCTGTGCAGAGAGCTCTGTGCCACCAGTGTGCTTACAGTGAGGCAAGATTAACCATTATATCTTGTGTTTGTGCATTTTGTTTTACTTATCTGTCTATAAAGTGTATATAGAGGAAAACAAGTCCTAATTTATACCTAGTATTTCTAGATGTTATAGAGGTTGCCAGTGAATTACAAAAGTAGAGTTAGTAAACTAACATTTTTGTACATTTTGTTTTTAAATTCCCAGGGAAGATTGTCTTCTGAAAACTTGAGCATTCTTGCCCACTGGGTTGATGATGGAGATGGCCAGAATGTTCACATTTGGAAGACTCCTTCAAATTATAACTATTGTTACATGTATGCAGTTTATTCAAGGCTGCAGTGTACATAGTGGACAGATTAACTTCTTACCTGAAACCTCTAGTCTATTTAGATGTTTAGAAGGGACTGATGTATGTTAAATGTAGAGGTAGTAAAATTTCACTTTGTAAATGTCTTTTTGCTGAAATTCATAGGAAATACTGTATTTTGGAAATCGAATTGTTAAGCCATCTTTGTGAGCGGTATAGTACTGTCTATACTTGCTCAGTAGTTTAGAGGAGCTGTGACGGATGAAACTGCAAAAGGTAATATGCTAGTGTGCTCATACTTGCATATTTTCAGGCACCATTTTTCTGTATGTTTTGTGCATTGTGTTTTGCTCTGTATATAGCGCATATAATGAACAAATGAGTCCTAATTTTGCAACATCTAGTCTCTAGATGTTAAAGAGGTTGGCAGTGTATGACAAAGTACTTAGTAAAATTAGCACTTTTTGTAAGCTTTGTGTTGAAATTCATAGGAAACCTTGTCTTCTGTAAATAACTTTTGGATATAAATTTGTTCAACCATTTCTAAAGCATGACACATGCCTATACTTGTCTACTGAAATAAAGGCAGAGAGAAGAAAGGAAGGACTACTTCAAGGCCAAAATGGTCATGTTTAGAAGATACCTCAGATTATAACTGTTGTTATGTGTGTGCAATTTTATTTAACAGTGCCATGTACATGGTGGACAAGTTATATGAAATATTTAATCTTTCTAGATATTTGGAAGTGCTTGGTGTGTTTAAAAATAGAAGTAGTAGAATAACACTTTTTGTAAATATCTTTTAAAAGTAATGAGAAATACTTTTTGGAACTGGCATTGTTGAACCACCTCTGTGAACAGCGTACTCTCTGTATATGTTCATTGGGTTGAGGGAGATTGGAAGGAAGATATTGCAAAAAGTGTTTTGCTAATGTCTACTAGAAAATTTCAGCTTAATCCATTACCTATATGTTACACGCATTGCATTTAACTTTGCTATACTGTATATATTGTGTGTGTACTGGATGAAGTAGTCTTAATTTTATAATATCTAGTCTAGTCGCTAGACATTAAAGAGGTTGCCAATTTATGACAATTTATGAGCGTTAGTTTACTAACTCTATTTTTGTACACTTTGTTGAAATTCATAGAAAGGCTGTCTTCTGAAAAGGACTTTTGGAAGTGAAACGATAACATCAGTTCTAAATAACACATATGCCTATATCCACTAGGTTGGTGGTAGAGAGGAGTTAGAAGGAATGAAAGATTTTAGACCAGAATGTTCCTATTTAGAAGACACTTTCAGATATAACCATTGTTACCTGTGTATATAGTGGACAAATTTAAGTCCTTATTTGAAACATCTAGTCTTTCTAGTTTTTAGAAGTGCACAAAGTATGTTAAAAGTAGAGGGAGTAAATAACACTTTGTAGATATCCTTTTGATTCATATGAAATATTGTCTTTGGGAAATGGATCAAACCACTTATCTGAGCAGTACATATTACTATATGTGTGTTGGCTCAGGGAGGAAGGAGGAGCAGAAAGTGCAAAGGGTAATTGAAATACCAGTGTGTTTATGGTGAGGCACACTTTACCATTGTCCCTTATGTCTGCATTTTCTTTTACTGTGCTGTGTATATAGCGCATATAAGTGGACAAATTCGTCCTAATTTTCAACATCTAGTCTTTGTAGATATTAAGATGTTTCTAGTGTATGACAAAAGTAGAGTTAGTAAACTACTACACTGAGTACACCTTTTGGTAAAATTCATAGGGAAGACTGTTCTTAAAAACACAAAAGGATGAAGCTGAAGATGGCCAAATAGGAGCAGTTCTGGTCTGCAGCTGCCAGCAAGACCAATCCAGAAGGCAGGTGATTTCTGCATTTCCAACTGAGGTACCCCGCTCCTCTCATTAGGACTGGTTAGGCAGCAGGTCAAACCCATGGAGAGCAAGCAGAAGAAGGGTGGGGAGTTGCTTCACCCAGGAAGTTCAAGAGGCCAGGGGACCTCCTTCCCCGAGCCAGGGGAAGCCATGAGGGACAGTGCTGCCTAGCCTGTTACTACACTTTTCCCATGCTTTTTGCAATCTGCAGATCAGGAGATTCCCTTGTGTGCCTACACCACCAGGGCCCTAGGTTTCAAGCACAAAACTGGGTGGCTGTTTGGGCAGACACAGAGCTAGATGCAGGAGTATTTTTCCTACCCTAGTGATGCCTGGAACCCCAGAGAGACAGAACCATTTACTCCCCTGGAAAGGAGGCTGAAGCCAGGGAGCCAAGTGGTCTCGCTCAGCAGGTCCCACTCCCACGGAGCCTAGCAAGCTAAGAACCACTGGCTTGAAATTCTCGCTGCCAGCACAGCAGTCTGAAGTCGACCTGGGACAATTGAACTTGGTGGGATGAGGGACGTCTGCCATTACTAAGGCTTTAGTAGGCTGTTTTCTCCTGACAGTTCTAAGGAGTCTCGGAAGTGTGGACTGGCGAATTCATCACAGTGCAACAAAGCAGCTGTGGCCAGACTGCTTCTCTAGATTCCCCCTCATTGGGCAGGGCATCTCTGAAAGAAAGGTAACAGCCCCAGTCAGAGGCTTACAGACAAAACCCCCATCTCCCTGGGACAGAGCACCTGGGGAAGAGGTGGCTGTGGGCACAGCACAAGCAGATTTAATCGTTCCTGCCTGCCTGCTCTGAAGACAGCAGCTGATCCTGACAAGAGGGATTCTCCCAGCATAGCACACCAGTTCTCCTAAGGGACACACTCCCTCCTCAAGTGGGTCCCTAACCCCCATGCCTCCTGACTGGGACACACCTCCCAACAGGGGTTGACAGACACCTCACACAGGAGAGCTCCAGCTGTCATCAGGCCAGTGCCCTTCTGGGACGAAGCTTCCAGAAGAAGGAGTAGGAAGCAATCTTTGCTGTTCTACAGCCTCTGCTGGTGATACCCAGGCAAACAGGGTCTGGAGTATACTTCCAGCAAACTGCAGCAGACCTGCAGAAGAGGGGCCTGACTGTTATAAGGAAAACTAACAAACAGAAACAACATCAACATCAACATAAAGGACCCTCACACAAAAACCCCATCCAAAGTCATCAGCCTCAAAGATCAAAGGTAGATAAATCCACAAAGATGAGGAAAAACTAGCACAAAAATGCTGAAAATTCCAAAAACCAGAATGCCTCTTCTACTCAAAATGATCGCAACTCCTCTCCAGCAAGGGCACAAAACTGGATGGAGAATGAGATTGATGAATTGACATAAGTAGGCTTCACAAGGTGTGGAATAACAAACTCCTCTGAGCTAAAGGAGCATGTCCTAACCCAATGCAAGGAAGCTAAAAACATTGATAAAAGGTTACAGAAACTGCTAACTAGACTAGCCAGTTTAGAGGAGAACATAAATGACCTGAGGAGCTGAAAAAAACAGTGTAAAATATACACAAGGATCAATAGCCAAATCGATCAAGCAGAAGAAAGGATATCAGAGATTGAAGACCAACTTACTGAAATAAGGTGTGAAGACGAGATTAGAGAAAAAAGAATGAAAAGGAACAAACAAAGCCTCCAGGAAATATGGGACTATGTGAAAAGACCAAACTTATGTTTGATTGATTTACCTGAAAGTGACAAGAAGAATGGAATCAAGCTGGAAAACAGCTTCAGGATATTATCCAGGAGAACTTCCCCAACCTAGCAATACAGGCCAACATGCAAATTCAGGAAATACAGAGAACACCACTAAGATACTGCTCGAGAAAAGCAACCCCAAGAAACAAAATTGTCAGATTCTCCAAGCTTGAAATGAAGGAAAAAAAGTTAAGGGCAGCCAGAGAGAAGGGTCATGTTACTTATAAAGGGAAGCCCATCAGACTAACAGCCTATCTCTCTGCAGAAATCCTACAAGCCAGAAGAGAGTGGGGGCCAATATTCAACATTCTTAAAGAAAAGAATTTTCAGCCAAGAATTTCATCTCCAATGCGCCACATGTGGCCTGTTGTTCCACCACTTCTCTCTTCCCACATCCAGGTCTGGTAGAGAAGGAAGACCAGTGGCCAGATGGCCGCTATCCGTCGTTGTCTGGGACACCGCTCGCCTTCCGGCCATTAATGCCATTGTCCCTTGTCGTCAGGACTAGGTCGGTCAAGCCCTGTTGGGACACAGCGGTCCGATCGGCCCGTGCCCTGGTGGCAGGCGACCCGCCTTCCCACGCCCCCCACACCCTAACGGCCTCCACTGCTAGTTGGTGAGGTCGCCATGCTTCCCGGCCCCCCACGCCCGCAGCCACCCAAATGCGCTGCATCCTAGCGGCTCGGCAGGGGCTTAGTTTAGGTCCCACAGGGCTGGGCCGGGAGACATGGAAGCCGGCGGGGTCTGGGCTGAGAGAGGAACTGCCATCAGTCACCGAGGTGGGGTAGGGAAGAGAGGTTCGCGGCTCCTTCAGGCCTGGGCCCGCGAGGGGAGCCACAGCGAGGGCGCCTGGAGCCTGCAGGGCAGAGGCTGCGGGAGGTCCTGAACCCCCAGCCCCTCCACAGGCCCAGGGTCAGCGCATCTCACCCGAGTCTCTGCCGGAACTCCACATTGTCTCTATCCAATCTACCACTGACGGGCACCTAGGTTGGGTCTATGTCTCTGCTATTGTGAATAGTGCTGCCATGAACATGAGTGCGTGTGTCCTTTTGGTATAATGATATATTTTCCTTTGACTAAATACGCGGTAATGGAATTGCTGGGTCTAATGGTAGCTCTGTTTTTAGTTCTTTTGGAAAATTCTCCAAACTGCTTTCCACAGTGGCTGAACTAATGTTCATTCTCACGAACAGTGTATAAGCGTTCACGTTTCTCTGCAGCCTCCGCAATATCTGTTGTTTTTTGACTTTTAAATAGCAGCCATTCTGACTGGTGTGAGATGGTATCTCATTGTGGTTTTGATTTGCATTTCTCTGATGATTAGTAATGATGAACAATTTTTTTCATATGTTCATTGGTCACCTGTATGTCTTCTTTTGAGAAGTGTCTGTTCATCCTTTGTCATTTGTTAATTTTTTAATGGGGTTATGTTTGTTTGTTGATTTAAGTTCCTTATAGATTCTGGATATTAGACCTTTGTTGTATGCATAGTTTGTGAATCTTTTCTCCCCTTCCGTAAGTTGTCTGTTTATTCTATTGATAGTTTCTTTTGCTGTGCAGAAGCTCTTTAGTTTAATTTGTATTTATGGATAGTAAAGATAACTAGCATTTGAGTTTGTATAAAGATAAGATAATAAGTATTGAGTTGAGATGAAGCAGCTAATGTCACAGAAGTTAGAAATAATATTTTGCCGCATTGTAAGCTCTATTTGACTTTTGACTTTGTGTAGTAGATATAGATAGCATGAAAGCCTTAATTTTTCACTTTTCTTGCTAGTAAGGTTATGTTTACTTAAAATGACCATTTAAAGTAGTGTTTAACATAACATTACTGTTGAAAAACATTCCATTACATGTCCACAAGCAAATTAACTGCACATTTTAAATTGTATTTTACAATATAGTACAAATATTTTAGACCTCAATCTTATCTTCAATTCACTGGTATTTTAAATTTTGCAATGAATATGAAGTTACTTTTTAGCTTACAGACTCCTTGTATTGTTATTTAAAATGCTTGTTAAGGCTACAGTAACCAAAACAGCATGGTACTGGTACCAAAACAGAGATATAGATCAATGGAACAGAACAGAGCCCTCAGAAATAACGCCACATATCTACAACTATCTGATCTTTGACAAACCTGAGAAAAAAAGCAATGGGGAAAGGATTCCCTATTTAATAAATGGTGCTGGGAAAACTGGCTAGCCATATGTAGAAAGCTGAAACTGGATCCCTTCCTTACACCTTATACAAAAGTCAATTCAAGATGGATTAAAACTTAAACATTAGACCTAAAACCATAAAAACTCTAGAAGAAAACCTAAGCATTACCATTCAGGACATAGGCATGGGCAACGACTTCATGTCTAAAACACCAAAAGCAATGGCAACAAAAGCCAAAATTGACAAATGAGATCTAATTAAACTAAAGAGCTTCTGCACAGCAAAAGAAAATATCATCAGAGTGAACAGGCAACATACAGAATGGGAGAAAATTTTCACAACCTACTCATCTGACAAAGGGCTAATATCCAGAATCTACAATGAACTCAAACAAATTTACAAGAAAAAACAAACAACCCCATCAAAAAGTGGGTGAAGGACATGAAAAGACACTTCTCAAAAGAAGACATTTATGTAGCCAAAAAACACATGAAAAAATGCTCATCATCACTGGCCATCACAGAAATGAAAATCAAAACCACAGTGAGATACTATCCCACACCAGTTAGAATGGCAATCATTAAAAAGTCAGGAAACAACAGGTGCTGGAGAGGATGTGGAGAAATAGGAACACTTTTATGCTGTTGGTGGGACTGTAAACTAGTTCAACCATTGTGGAAGTCAGTGTGGTGATTCCTCAGGGATCTAGAACTAGAAATTCCATTTGACCCAGCCATCCCATTACTGGGTATATACCCAAAGGACTATAAATCATGCTGCTATAAAGACACATGCACACATATGTTTATTGCAGCACTATTCACAATAGGAAAGACGTGGAACCAACCCAAACGTCCAACAATGATAGACTGGATTAAGAAAATGTGGCACATATACACTATGGAATACTATGCAGCCATAAAAAATGATGAGTTCATGTCCTTTGTAGGGACATGGATGAAATTGGAAATCATCATTCTCAGTAAACTATCGCAAGAACAAAAAACCAAACACCACATATTCTCACTCATAGGTGGGGAATGAACAATGAGAACACATGGACACAGGAAGGGGAACATCACACTCTGGGGACTGTTGTGGGGTGGGGGGAGGGGGGAGGGATAGCATTAGGAGATATACCTAATGCTAAATGACGAGTTAATGGGTGCAGCACACTAGCATGGCACGTGTATACATATGTAACTAACCTGCACATTGTGCACATGTACCCTAAAACTTAAAGTATAATAACAATAAAATAAAATAAATAAATAAAATAAAATAAAATAAATAAAATGCTTGTTACTATTGTAGGAAGGTTGAAGCCTTCATCTTGTTTTGAGTTAATATTTAAATTCTTATTACTTACTTTGATAGTCTCTAATTAAAAAAAGTAGTACGCAGGCAATTAAACAAATCAGTATATGCATTCAAGAATTTAAAACAATTTTACATTTTGTCATCACTGGGATTATATTTTGGCTGGGTGTTCACTTTCAGTATATATGTATGAACAATTTAGTTATGAAGTGAAATAGTCTTAAGTCTGATATATGATGCACCTGCATATAAATTAAAATGGCATACACAAAGACACTTTACTATGGGAACTGTATTGGAAGATTTATGAAATTTTAGGTAAAATTGAACTTAAAATTTTGTTATTAGTGACTGTAAGTAGCAATGCTTAATTTTTTGTACTTGATGAATGAATGTATTTAGGTTAGTCATAGTTACTTTGGTTTAAATGTCGAAATCATGTCTTTATTTTTAAAATGCATTTGTAATTTGTACTATCAATGGGGGGTATTATTGGACTGCAGAGGTTGTGGCAATGTGTGATTTGTGTTTCCTTATTTTATAGAATTATCTAATGTGATATACTAGTTTTGACAGGTAATATTTAGATATTGCTAATAATTGTATATTTGACAACCTACTAAAATGCTTTGCATTGGAAAGAAACTGAAATACAATAGGCAGACATAGGCTGCCTGTAAGAGGTTCACTTTAGCTTGAAGAACACACATTGATTGAAAAAATTATTTCATGCAAGTGGAAAGCAAAAGACAAGGGTAGCAGTACTTATATGAGATGAACTTTAAGTCCAAAACTGTTAAAAGAGACAAAGAAGGTCATTACATAATGATAAAAGGGTCAATTAGTGAAAAGGACTTAACAATTGTAAATATATATGAACCTAATATAAGATCACCTAAACATATAAAGAAAGTATTAGTAGACCTGAAAAGAGATAGACTGCAATACAATAATAGCAGAGGATTTCAATACTTTACTTTCAACAGTGGACATATCATCTAACAAAAATCAATAAGGAAACACTGGACTTGACATACACTTTAGACCAAATGGACCTAACAGACATTATAGAACATTTCATCCAACAGCAACAGAATATTCATTCTTCTCAAGTGCAAATGGGACATTATCCAGGATGAAATATTAGGTAACAAAATAAGACTCAACAATTTTAAGAAGACTGAAATCATATCAAGTATCTTTTCTGACCACAAAAGTATGAAAGTAGAAATGAATAGAAATAAATAATAGGAGAAAATTTGAAAATAGTACATACATGGAAATTAACCAACATGCTCTTGAATTAAACAAAGGGTTAATGAAGAAATTAAAAGGGAAATTTAAAAATATCTTAAGACAGATGAAAATGCAAATGCAATGTACCACAACTTATGGGATGTAACAAAAGAAGTTCTTAGCAGGAGGAAAGTTTATAGTAATAAATGCCTATATTAAAAAAGAAGAAAGATCCCAAACAAACAACCTAATGTTACATTTCAAGAAGCTAGAAAAAGAGAAGAGCAAACTAATCCCAAAGTTAGCAGAAGGAAGGAAATAACAAAGATCAGAGCAGAAATAAGTAAGAGACTAGAAAACAAAAGAACACATTTGCAAAACTAACAGTTCAGTTTTTGAAAAGATAAAAACAATTGACAAAACTTTAGTAGACCAACTAAGAAAAAAAAAAGACTCTAATAAAATAATAAATGAAAGAGGAGACATTAAAATTGAAACTACAGAAGTACAAAAGATCATAAAAGAATACTACGAACAATTTTACACCAACAAATAGGATGACCTAGAAGAAATGGTTAGATTTCTAGAAACATAACAACAATGAATCACGAAAAAATAGAAAATCTGAATCAATTAATCCAGGAAGTGGATTTTGAAAAGATCAACAAAATTGATGGACTGCTAGCAAGACTAATAAAGAAGAAAAGAGAGAAAAATCAAATAGATCTATTAAAAAATAATAAAGGAGATATCACTACTGATCCCACAGAAATACAAATTCTCTTTTTTTTGTTGTGTCTCTGACAGGCTTTGGTATCAGGATGATGCTGGCATCCTTGAGTTAGGGAGGATTCCCTCTTTTTCTTTTGATTGGAATAGTTTCAGAAGGAATGGTACCAGCTCTTCCTTGTACCTCTGGTAGAATTAGGCTGTGAATCCGTCTGGTCCTGGACTTTTTTTGGTTGGTAGGCTATTAATCATTGCCACAATTTCACAACCTGTTAGTGGTCTATTCAGAGATTCAACTTCTCCCTGGTTTAGTTTTGGGAGGGTGTATGTGTCCAGGAATTTATCAGTTTCTTCTAGATTTTCTAGTTTATTTGAGTAGAGTTGTTTATAATATTCTCTGGGAAAACTGGCTAGCCACCATGTAGAAAGCTGAAACTGGATCCCTTCCTTATACCCTATACAAAAATTAATTCAAGATGGATTAAAGACTTAAATGTTAGACCTAAAACCATAAAAACCCTAGAAGAAAACCTAGGCAATACCATTCAGGACATAGGCATGGGCAAGGACTTCATGTCTAAAACACCAAAAGCAATGGCAACAAAAGCCAAAATGGATGAATGGGATCTAATTAAACTAAAGAGCTTCTGCACAGCAAAAGAAACTACCATCAGAGTGAACAAGCAACATACAGAATGGGACAAAATTTTTGCAATCTACCCAATTAACAAAGAGCTAATATCCAGAATCTACAAAGAACTTAAACAAATATATAAGAAAAAAATAAACAACCCCATCAAAATGTGGGCAAAGGATATGAACAAACACTTGTTGAAAGAAGACATTTATGCAGCCAACAGACACATAAAAAATGCTCATCATCACTGGTCATCAGAGAAATGCAAATCAAAACCACAATGAGATACCATCTCATACCAGTTAGAATGGCGATCATTAAAAAGTCAGGAAAGGACAGATGCTGGAGAGGATGTGGAGAAATAGGAACGCTTTTCACTGTTGATGGGAATGTAAATTAGTTCAACCATTGTGGAAGACAGTGTGGTGATTCCTCAAAGATCTAGAACTAGAAATACCATTTGACCCAGCCATCCCATTACTGGGTATATACCCAAAGGATTATAAATCATGCTATTATAAAGACACATGGACATGTATGTGTATTGTAACACTATTCACAATAGGAAAGACTTGGAATGTCCATCAATGATAGGCTAGATTAAGAAAATGTGGCACATATACACCATGGAATACTATGCAGCCATAAAAAAGGGTGAGTTCATGTCCTTTGCAGGAACATGAATGAAGCTGGAAACCATCATTCCCAGCAAACTATCACGAGGATAGAAAACAAAACACCACATGTTCTCACTCATAGGTGGGAATTGAACAATAAGAACACTTGGACACAGGTTGGGGAACATCACACACTGGGGCCTGTTAGAGGGTGAGGAGCAGGGGGAGGGATAACATTAGGAGAAATACCTAATGTAAATGACAGGTTGATGGGTGCAGCAAACCAACATGGCACATGTATACCTATGTAACAAACCTGCACATTGTGCACATGTACCCTAGAAGTTAAAGTATAATAAAAATATTTAAAAAAAAGATATTTGTTTTTTGCACCAGCTATACATCAGAACAGAATCTGGTGACTAAGAGGCTAAGAAACAGGGCTTATTTGATCTTACATTTCTGGGGAGACAAATAATGGAAATTTTGGCCCATATAAATACCCAAGACTTTCAGCTAGAATGGGTGAATGGCTGCAACCTATGAATAACCATAGACTGAATATAGGCCAGCCTTAAAAATGACTGCAATCTAGAGTATATAATCACCTTTGCTGATGGATAGTGTATGCAAAATAAACTACATAATTTAAAGTATGCAAGTCAGTATTTTTATAGTTGTATATACCCATGAAACCAATACCTCAAAGTAGAGAACATTTCCATCACTCTCCAAAATCTATTTTGTCTTTTGATTTCAGACTTAGTCAACTACTACTCTAATTTATGCCCTCATAGATAAGTTTGCATGTTCTTGAATTCTTAGTGATAGATCTACACAGTATTATTTTGAGTCTTGCTTTCTGCATTCAGCAAAAATATTTTGAAATTCATCTAAAATGGTCGCAGGCCAGCACATTGTTTTGTTTTCATTACTAGTAATGTTCAATAATAAGGATATAGTATAATTTATTCATTACATCCCTTGACAGATACTTACAGTGATTCTAGGTCTTGGCCACAGTATTTTGAAAAAAGTGGCTATAAATATTCAGCACAGGTCTTCATTTGAGCAAATGTTTTTACTTCTCTTGAACAGATATTTAAGAGTTGAATGAATGGGCCATAAGGTATGTGTAACTTTTAAAGAAACCACAAAACAGTGTTCCAAAGTGGCTGTGTCATTTTATGCTCCTACCAGCAATGTATGAGCCAATTCTATCCACCCCATTCAAAATTAGGGATGTTTTCCTACTTTAATTACTTCCCAAAAGCAAAAATAAATTCTACCTAGAGGAGGATAACAATATTCCAAACTTTTAAAAAGTATATATTGTATAAATTGTATATATATATAGTATAAATATGTATATATTGTATAAATTGTGTAAAAAGTATGTATGTGTATATTGTATAAATAAAAAGTACATATTGTATCAATTGCCATTTTGAAATGGATGCTGGAGAAATGGAGGAAAGAAGAGGTTATTAACTAATTTCAATAATGCTCATTCTATCACTACCAAACCTGTCCTACAAGAACTACTAAAGGAAGTTCACCAAACTGAAAGAATGTTAATGTGATTGTCATACTAAAAATGAAGTCATTATATTTAAACCACTTACATATTTAGTAAGAAAACTAAAAACAATTTAAAATAACTACAAAAATTTTTAAGAGATAGGCAATATAAAAAATGTAAATTGCAACATCAAAATTCAAAATATGGGTGAAGAATGGAGTTACTGTGTATAGGTTTTTAGTTGGAAGTTTGTTTTTATTTTTGAGAGCAAAGTTAAGTTGCTATCAGTTTTATACTACATGTTATATTATAGGATACTTTTTGTAAGCCTCATGGACACCATAGTGCAGAAACTTATAATGGATACACTAACAATAAAAAGCAACAAATTAAAACATACTACCAGAGGAAAATAACAAGGAAAAAAGGAAAAAAGGAAAGAAGGAAGGAAGGAAGGAAGGAAGGGAGGGAGGAAGGGAGGGGAAGGGGAAGGGGAAGGGGAGAGAGAGGGAGAAAGAGAGAAAGAGAGGAAGGCAGGAAGGCAGGAAGGCAGGAAGGAAGGAAAGGAAGGAAGGAAGGAAGAGAGGAATTACAAAATTAGAAAACAAGTAACAAAATGGCAGTACTAAGGCATTGCCTATCAAAAATAAAATTGAATGTAAACAGACTACAGTCTATTTAAAAGACATACAATGGTTAAATGAATTAAAAACAAGACCAAATTATATGCTGCCTGCCAGAAACTCTTCAATAAATAGTGCTGGCATAGCAGGCTAACCATATGTAGAAGATTGGAATTGAACCTGTTCCTTTTACCATATACAAAAATAAACTCAAGATAGATTAAAGACTTAAATGTACCACCCAAATGTATAAAAACAACAGAAGAAATTCTAGGAAATACCATTCTGGACATCGACTTTCACAAAGACTTCAAGATGAGGACTCCAAAAGCAATTGCAAGAAAACCAAAAATTGACAAATAGAATATAATTAAACTAAAGAGCTTCTGCATAGCAAAATAAACTATCAACAGAATACACACACAACTTACAGAATGGGAGAAAATATTTGCAAACTATGCATCTGGCAAAGGTCTAATATCCAGAATCTATAAGGAACTTAAACAAATAAAAAAGTGAAAAACAAACAACTCTATTTTTAAAACGAGCAAATGGCATGAACAGACACTTCTCAAAAGAAGATATACACACATCTAACAAGTATATTAAAAAGTTCAATATCACTAATCACCAGAGAAATGCAAATCAAAACCACAGTGAGATACTGTCTCACACCAGTCAAAATGGCTACTGTTAAAAAGTTAGGAAATAACAGATGCTGGTGAGGTGGTGGAGAAAAGGGAACATTTATACACCACTGGTGGAAATTAAAACTAGTTCAGCCACTGTGGAAAGAAGTCTGGAGATTTCTCAAATAACTTAAAATAGAACTACCACTTGATCCAGCAATCCCATTACTAGGTGTATACCCAAAGTAATATAAATCATTTTGCCATAAAGCAATATGCATGCAGATTTTCAAGGCAGCACTATTTACAATATCAAAGTCACAGAATCTACCTAGTTTTCCATGAATGGTGGATTGGATACAGAAAACATATATACCACGGAATACTATGCAGCTATAAAAAAACGAGACTTTGGTCTTTGCAGTAATAGGGATGGAGCTGGAGGCTATCATCCTAAGAAAATTGGTGAAGGAATGGAAACCCCAGTATGGCATGTTCTCACTTATAATTGGGAGTTAAATATTGAGTACCTAAGGACACAAAGAAAAGAACAATAGAAACTGGGGCCTATGATGGGGGAGGTGAGGATCAAAACCAACCTATTGGTTACCACACTTATTACATGGGTGACAAAATAATCTGTACACCAAACCCATGTGACACACAATTTACCTACATAACAAACCTGCACATGTACCCTGAACCTAAAATTAAAGTTCAAAAAAAAAGAAAAGCTGCCTAATGGGTATAATGCTAATTCCCTGGGTGACAAAATTATCTGTACACCAAACCCCCATAACAAAAAATTTACTGATGTAACAAACCTGCAGATGTACCACTTGAACCTGAAATACGTTGTGCACATGTACCCTAAAACTTAAAGTATAATAAAAAAAATTAAAAATAAAATTTAAAAAAGCAAGAAAAAAAATTGGAAAGAAAAAAAAAAAGAACCTCACTTCATCTATAGAAACACACAAAGAATGCAACATCAGTGTCTAGCAAGAGAAGGATAGATAAAGAAAATGTAATATATATACATGATGGAATATCATTCAGCCATAAAAAAGAATGAAATCCTTTCATTAGTAGCAACATGGATAAAATTGGAAGTCATTATGTTAAGTGAAATAAGCCATGAACAGAAATACAAATATATCATGTTCTCACTGGTATGCAGGAGCTAAAAAAAGTGGATCTTATGAAGGTCGAGGGTAGAATGGTGCTTATCAGAGTCTGCAAATGGATGCAAGGAAAAAAAGATGAAAAAGAGTTTGTTAGTGGGTACAAAAATACAGTTAGATACAAGGAATAATTTCTAGTATTTGATAATACAGTAGAGAAAATACAACTAACATTTATTAATATTAGCATAACATATATTGTATATTTTGAAATAGCTAGAAAAAAATTGTAATTTTCACAACACAAAGTGTTTGTGGTGATAGAGATCACAATAACTCTGATTTAATCATTACACATTGTATATGTGTAAGAAAACACATCTACCCCCAAAATATGTACAACTATAATATATCAAAAAATTAAATAAATAAATAAATATAGTGCTCATTTTAGAAAACCAATCAATGATGCCCATAAAGAGGGACTAATGTGTAAATATAAGCATCAAAACAAAAACAATCAAATCTCCTGAAATACCGAAATACCAAAAAAGAATGAAAAGTGAAATACTTTATATACCTTTTATAAATATATATGTATAAATTTATAGAGATATGTCATTAATTTACCTGGCTGGGGCTTTTTGGAAGACTTCATTCATGAGGCTGTCTGTATTTGAACATGACTCAGAACTTGACCAATGCAAAAAGCATTTTCTCAGCAGGCATTTGTTGAAAATAATTTCAAGTGACTGCTTTAACTTCACTTCTGACTAAAGCAATTGACAAAAGTTGGGGCAGACCATAAAGCAATAAAAGAGCTTAAAAAATGTAAGAAATGGGATGTCTATAGGGATTTTGAAAATCTTTTCCATATGCCAGGAATTTCATATATATGCATATGGCTATGTTCAGATTCGGGACTCTATGAATACTCAAGCAAGAACTGAGAAGATTCTAAGCTCTTGTCTCTGGCTGACCTTCAGTGTTTCAGGAAGAAGTAAGTGGAGGCTAAGGTAGAGATGTGAACTGCCTGACTAGGTGTCAGAGTCATGCCTCAATATGAACATAGAGGTCTTTAACAGAAACTGGAAGATTTATTAGTCCCAGGCATTGAAAGAAATTTCTGTCCAATTATTTGCTGCCACTAGGCTACCTGAGTACAGACTTTAATGGCCCTACACCACAAAGAAGGCAGACTTTAGAGAATTATTTGGGAGTATTCACTAAACAAGCAAGCAACAACTACATTAATAAGCAGCAACAACAAATTCTAGTGAGACGGGGAGAATCTGGTTTCCACAGTTGCCCTTTCTAGTATTTAAAATATGTAGTTTTCCAAATTTACAAGAAAGAAAAACAATCCCATTAAAAAGTGAGCAAAGAACATGAGCCGACAGTTTTCAAAAGAAGACATACATGCAGCCAACAATCATATGAAAAAAGCTCAACATCACTGATCATTAGAGAAATGCAAATCAAAACCACAAGGAGATACCATATCACACCAGTCAGAATGGCTATTATTAAAAAGTCAGAGAAGAACAGATGCTGGGAAGGTTATGGAGAAAAACAAACATGTATACACTGTTGGTGGGAGTGTAAATTAGTTCAACCATTGTGGAAGGCATTGTGGCAATTTCTCAAAGTTCTAAAGACAGAAATACCGTTTGACCCAGCAATCTCGTTACTGGGTAAGCACCCAAAGGAATATAAGTTGTTCTATTGTAAAAACACATGCATGCATATGTTCATTGGAGCACTACTCACAATAGCAAAGACATGGAATCAACCTAAATGCCCATCAATGATAGACTCAATAAAGAAAATGTGGTACATATACACCATGGAATACTATGCAGCCATAAAAAAGAATGAAATCATGTCCCTTTCAGGAACATAGATGGAGTTGGAGGCCATTATCCTTAGCAAACTAACACAGTAACAGAAAATCGAATACCACATGTTCTCACTTGTAACTGGGAGCTAAATGATGAAAACATATGGACACATAGAGGGAAACAATACATACTGTGGCCTGGTGGAGGGTGGAGGGTGGAGGGTGGAGGGTGGGAAGACAGAGAGGATCAGGAAAAATAATGGATGCTATGCTTAATACCTGGGTGATGAAATAATCTCTACAACAAACCCCCATGACCTGCATATGTACCTGTGAACTTAAGATAAAAGTTTTAAAAATAAAAATAAATGAAATGAAGTATCTAGTTTTCAACATAAAATAATAATACAAGTGAAGAAAGACACAGGAAGTATGGGTCATAAAAGGAGGGGGAAATGCAATCAATAGTGGCAAGTCTAGGTGTTGAACTTGTTGGACAAAGGCTTTAATCAGCTGCTTTAAAAATAGGGTCAAAGAGCTGAAAGAAACCATGTTTAAAGAAATGAAGGAAGATATGACAACTATTTCTCACTAAATAGAGAAAATTAATAAAGAGATAGATGTTATTTGCTGTTAAAGAACCAAGTCAAATTCTAGAGATGAAAAAGTACAGTGATGGAAATAAAAAATGCAGCAGAAGACCTGAACACCAGATTTTAACAAGCAGAAGGAAGAATCAACAAACTACAAGATAGGTCAATTGAGATTATCTAGTCAGAGTAATACAAAGAAAAAAGAATGAAGAAAAATAAAAGAGCCTAAAGAAATCTGAGACATTATCAACCATAGCAAACCACTGAAAACATCAGATGTTGGCAAAGAGATAAACAACAGGAACTCTCATTCACTGATTACAGAAATCCAAAAGTGTACAACCACTCTGGAGGACAACTGGACAGTTTCATACAACACTAAACATCTTAACCATATAATCCAGCACTCACGTGTCCTGGTATTAACCCAAATAATTTGAAAAGTATGTCCACACAGAACCTGTACACAAATGTTTGCAGTAGCTTTATTCCTAATTTCCGAAGCTTGGAAGCAAAAAAAAAAAAAAAAGTCCTTTAATAAATGAATGAATAAGCAGACTGTGGTACATTCATAGAATGGAATATTATTCAATTATAAAAAATGAGTTGTAAAGCCAAGACCTGGAAGAAATTTAAATGCATATTACTAAGTCAAAGAAGCCAGTCAGAAAAGTCTACATTATATATGATTTCAATTGTATGATATTCTGGAAAAAGCACAGTTAAGGAAACAATAAAAAATCAGTGGTTGTCAGGGGCTCCAGGGGAGGAGGGGAGGAAAGGATGAATGGAAGGAGAACAGGGAATTTTTAAGGCAGTTAAAGTATTCTTTATGATACTGAATGGGGGAATACATGTTATTAAACATTTGTCAAAACCCACAGAATGTACAACACACACCATCAACCCTAATGTAAACTATGGAATTTGGTTACCAATAATGTATTAATATTGGCTTATCAATGATAACAAATGTACCACACGAATGCAAGTTGTTAATAATAAAAGAAACTCTGGGGGAGGGAGTAAAAGGGGTTACAGGTGAGTTCTCTCATCTTCCATTCAATTTTTTGTAAACCTAAAGCTTCTGAAAAATAGTCTATTCATTTAAAAAATGGAAGAGATTGACAAGGTTTATTTAAAAAGACAATCCAATGATATACTGTCAATAATATATTCGCTTTAGATTCAGTTTAGGTTGAAACTGAAAAGATGAAAAAAGTATTCCATTCAAAGAGTAAGCAAGATAGAGTGCTAATGGCTATACTGATATTACACAATATCAACAAAAAGACAAGAATTATTACTGGAGACAAAGAAGGATAATTTACGATGATAAAATCGCTGGTCCATCAAGAAGTTACATCAATTGTAAGTATGTATGCACCTTGCGGCAGATCTCCAAACTACATAAAACAAAGACTAACAGAACTGTTTGGAGCAATAGATAATTCCATAATTATAGTTCAATGTCAGCATCCCACTTTCAATAACAATAGAACAATTAGATAAAGGTCCACAAGGAAATAGAAGATGTGAACAGCATTATAAACTAACTAGAGCTAATTGACCTCTACAGAAAACTCCACCCAATAGTAGTAGAATACATATGTTACTCAGGGCACACGGAACATTCTACAGATTAGTCTATAAGGTCATAAAGCAAATCACAATACATTTAAAAGATTAAAATAATGTAAAGTATGTCCTCTAACCACAATGGAATAAAATTAGAAATCAATATCAGGCAAAATATTGTGAAATACACAAGTAAGTGGCAATTAAACAACACATTCCTAAATAATGAATGGCTCAGAGGAAATCATAAGGGAAATTAGCAAATAATTTGCAAAGAATGAAAATAGAAACACAACATACCAAAGTTTATGGAATTCAGCAAAAGTAGATAAGCTAGAGATGCGTTTAAAAGAAAAAAATTCCTTTATTAGTCATTGTCTCTGAAATGACAAAAAGTATGTGTGCGTGTGTGTGTATGTATGTATGTAAAAATCAAGTAACAATAATATGCTCAAGATGATTTAATTTACTTTTTAAGTTGCTATTGTCAAAAACTATGCATACTAGAGGGGGAGACTTCAGAAGCAAAATAACTAAGAAAGCTTTCATTCTTTTGCAGAAAATTGAAAGAGAATATGATACAGAGATACTGTGTAGTATATTCATATTAGATATTCCTTCTTAGGTGACATTTGAGATCAACCTGAAACACAGAAAGGAGCCAGTCATAATAAAATCAAAGAAATAGCATTTTAGACCCCAAAAAATCTAATTCAAAAGTCCTGAAGCAGGAAATGACCTTTGTTTGTAATGGAAAGTTACAGTCACCTATGGTCCCAGCAGAAAATAGATGGCATGCTCCTATGGGAACTGAAAGAGGTTTAACAAAAGAAGTAAATACAAAGTTGTGAGAAGGATTTAGGAACATCAACAAGGGATTTCTGTATATGTATTATATATGGACTACTCTGAATCTAGCAACAGTTGGGAGGCTTAGCAACCAACACAAGGCCTGAAGTAGCAAAGGGAGAAAGTACTATTAGAAAGCAGAAAGAGAGAGAACCTGTACATGGCTACATCCATGACCTGTGATCTTTGGTTGAGCAATACAAGTGGCCTCATTTGTCCCATCTGAAGGAGAGGGGAGGGGAAAATACTTCAGACTAGCTGCTGCCTCACTCTAATCCTCAGCTGGTGACTCAATGGCTGAACACAACCAGAAGTCAAATATCACGGAATTCTCTTGATTTCGCCTCTAGAGGCACAACACAGGGTAGAAACAAACATGGTTGGATAGAGAGTGAATCTGGGGCATGGGAAGGGGGAGTGGAAAATATCCAGCACATATGTAATGTGGAAAGATGCACACCCTTATGACACTAATGGTTACCTTTAAAGAAAGGAGAGGGACAACAGACCATGACAGTAGGTCATCAAAGGGAATGCCTGTAATCCCAGCTATTTGGGAGGCTGTGGCAGAAGAATCGCTTGAACCTGGGCAGCAGAGGTTGCAGTGAGCCGAGATCATACCACTGCACTCCAGCCTGGGCAACACAGCAAGACTCCATCTTAAAAAACAAACAAACAAAAAACCCTTTAAATTTGTATTTGCTATTCCATGTACTTGAATTTGTTTTTCAACATAATGTATTCATGCATTTTGCATGTAATTTTTAAAATCTTAAAGTTATCTGTGTATCTGCCTAATGTTATGTGGTATGTGCTTGGTGAGAGTGAAGAAATTGTCATTTCACCATTTCAATATGAAAGCATTAAATATTACGAAGTGTTTTTAAACTATCACTTGATTCCTTCTCATTGGAAATATCTCTTTTTATTGTTTTTCTTCCTTTTCAACTCATTTTTGTGCCCCTTTATTCTTACAACTAGAAATGATTAAATTTTATGTGAGGTAGTCTAGAAGTTAATGAGGTAAGGTATTCAGGGAATTCTCATTTAAGTTCCCCAGAATCATTTATTCAAACTAGCTCATCTCTAATTGCATCTCATTTAAAATTAGTGTCTACATTTTGGGAAATTGAGTAAGTGTATTTTAAAATACATCTGACAACAGAAGAGACTTCCTACCAACCTCAGTTCAGTAGGAAACTAATTGTACATAAGGAGCATTTCCATAGAGATCTCTGTCCCAAGGAATTTTCTCTGCTAACTCCTCAGCTGGGATAAGGATTAATGGCCTGTTGGAAAACAACACCCAAGAGGTCTCAGGAAGAGCTTACAAATAACACACCTACAAAGCATTCTGATATTTTCTACTATTGGCTTCCTAACCCATGCTTTCTTCTCTTTGGAACCCTGTAGCAATTGAAAACCTAAGTTGTGAAGCTAATTCTTAAATACTTGTGTATATTACAGTTTCTCCATCCTCTAAACATTTGAAAAATTCAAGTGTATTCCTTCATAATTCCTTTTTATTGAAATATATTTATCAAAATAAGGTGAGTAAAAAGGCACATGTTTTTGAAGTCCATGCATTCTTAGGGAAATTGAAATATGTGTAGATCGTACTGCCACTGCCTAATATACATCTGAAAGGCAGAGAGCATTTCATTTCAGGGAGCCTTTTCTAACCTTTGGAAACATCTGCTCGGTGGTTCTAAGAAGCAACTAGATTTCTCTTTGTAATTAGTCTATCTCTCAGTCTCTCACTGAAACCAAATTTAAAAATTAAACCCATTTAAAATCATTATGATTTTAAATTTGGTTTCAGTGAAAGACTGAGAGGGAGATTTATACACTGTATCTGAGAAATATTAAATGCCCAAAATAAATATGAAGCCTTCTTTCAGTCAGGTGGATTTTTAGAATATATGTTCAAAATTGGATGGATTGACTTGTCTGTGTGTTTCATGCAGATTCCTAATGTCAGATAAAAATAATTTTCATTTCTTCTTATGATCTTTTACTATATAGAAAGTCTACAAGTGCAGTACATATATTTTTATTTTTATTTTTTTTTTATTTTATTTATTTATTTTTTAAATTTCTTTTTTTTTTTTCTTTTATTGTAATTATTATTATTATTATTATTATTATACTTTAGGTTTTATGGTACATGTGCCCAATGTGCAGGTAAGTTACATATGTATACATGTGCCATGCTGGTGCACTGCACCCACCAACTCGTCATCTAGCATTAGGTATATTTCCCAATGTTATCCCTCCCCCCCCCCCCAACCCACAACAGTCCCTGAAGTGTGATGTTCCCCTTCCTGTGTCCATGTGTTCTCATTGTTCAATTCCCACCTATGAGTGAGAATATGCGGTGTTTGGTTTTTTGTTCTTGTGATAGTTTACTGAGAATGATGATTTCCAATTTCATCCATGTCCCTACAAAGGACATGAACTCATCATTTTTTATGGCTGCATAGTATTCCATGGTGTAGATGTGCCACATTTTCTTAATCCAGTCTATCATTGTTGGACATTTGGGTTGGTTCCAAGTCTTTGCTATTGTGAATAATGCCGCAATAAACATACGTGTGCATGTGTCTTTATAGCAGCATGATTTATAGACCTTTGGGTATATACCCAGTAATGGGATGGCTGGGTCGAATGGAATTTCTAGTTCTAGATCCCTGAGGAATCGCCACACTGACTTCCACAAGGGTTGAACTAGTTTACAGTCCCACCAACAGTGTAAAGTGTTCCTATTTCTCCACATCCTCTCCAGCACCTGTTGTTTCCTGACTTTTTAATGATCGCCATTCTAACTGGTGTGAGATGGTATCTCATTGTGGTTTTGATTTGCATTTCTCTGATGGCCAGTGATGGTGAGCATTTTTTCATGTGTCTTTTGGCTGCATAAATGTCTTCTTTTGAGAAGTGTCTGTTCATGTCCTTCGCCCACTTTTTGATGGGGTTGTTTGTTTTTTTCTTGTAAATTTGTTGGAGTTCATTGTAGATTCTGGATATTAGCCCTTTGTCAGATGAGTAGGTTGCAAAAATTTTCTCCCATTTTGTAGGTTGCCTGTTCACTCTGATGGTAGTTTCCTTTGCTGTGCAGAAGCTCTTTAGTTTAATTAGATCCCATTTGTCAATTTTGGCTTTTGTTGCCATTGCTTTTGGTGTTTTAGACATGAAGTCCTTGCCCATGCCTATGTCCTGAATGGTATTGCCTAGGTTTTCTTCTAGGGTTTTTATGGTTTTAGGTCTAACATTTAAGTCTTTAATCCATCTTGAATTGATTTTTGTATAAGGTGTAAGGAAGGGATCCAGTTTCAGCTTTCTACATATGGCTAGCCAGTTTTCCCAGCACCATTTATTAAATAGGGAATCCTTTCCCCATTTCTTGTTTTTCTCAGGTTTGTCAAAGATCAGATGGTTGTAGATATGTGGCATTATTTCTGACGGCTCTGTTCTGTTCCATTGATCTATATCTCTGTTTTGGTACCAGTACCATGCTGTTTTGGTTACTGTAGCCTTGTAGTATAGTTTGAAGTCAGGTAGCGTGATGCCTCCAGCTTTGTTCTTTTGGCTTAGGATTGACTTGGCGATGCGGGCTCTTTTTTGGTTCCATATGAACTTTAAAGTAGTTTTTTCCAATTCTGTGAAGAAAGTCATTGGTAGCTTGATGGGGATGGCATTGAATCTGTAAATTACCTTGGGAAGGATGGCCATTTTCATGATATTGATTCTTCCTACCCATGAGCATGGAATGTTCTTCCATTTGTTTGTATCCTCTTTTATTTCCTTGAGCAGTGGTTTGTAGTTCTCCTTGAAGAGGTCTTTCACATCCCTTGTAAGTTGGATTCCTAGGTATTTTATTCTCTTTGAAGCAATTGTGAATGGGAGTTCACTCATGATTTGGCTCTCTGTTTGTCTGTTATTGATGTATAAGAATGCTTGTGATTTTTGCACATTGATTTTGTATCCTGAGACTTTGCTGAAGTTGCTTATCAGCTTAAGGAGATTTTGGGCTGAGACAATGGGGTTTTCTAGATATACTATCATGTCATCTGCAAACAGGGACAATTTGACTTCCTCTTTTCCTAATTGAATACCCTTGATTTCCTTCTCCTGCCTAATTGCCCTGGCCAGAACTTCCAACACTATGTTGAATAGAAGTGGCGAGAGAGGGCATCCCTGTCTTGTGCCAGTTTTCAAAGGGAATGCTTTCAGTTTTTGCCCATTCAGTATGATATTGGCTGTGGGTTTGTCATAAATAGCTCTTATTATTTTGAGATACGTCCCATCAATTCCTAATTTATTGAGAGTTTTTAGCATGAAGGGTTGTTGAATTTTGTCAAAGGCCTTTTCTGCATCTATTGAGATAATCATGTGGTTTTTGTCTTTGGTTCTGTTTATATGCTGGATTACATTTATTGATTTGCGTATATTGAACCAGCCTTGCATCCCAGGGATGAAGCCCACTTGATCATGGTGGATAAGCTTTTTGATGTGCTGCTGGATTCTGTTTGCCAGTATTTTATTGAGGATTTTTGCATCAATGTTCATCAAGGATATTGGTCTAAAATTCTCTTTTTTTGTTGTGTCTCTGCCAGGCTTTGGTATCAGGATGATGCTGGCCTCATAAAATGAGTTAGGGAGGATTCCCTCTTTTTCTATTGATTGGAATAGTTTCAGAAGGAATGGCACCAGCTCCTCCTTGTACCTCTGGTAGAATTCGGCTGTGAACCCATCTGGTCCTGGACTTTTTTTGGTTGGTAAGCTATTGATTATGTGCAGTACATATAAAGAAAATATTGTGTGTGGTAAAAATGAAGTATAAGCTACACTAGAATGAAGATGGAAGTGGAGATAAAACAGGAGACGTCAACAGGAATAGGGTCTGGTACTTTATTTATTTTTTTTTAAGTGAAAGCAAGCTTATTCAGAAAGTAAAGTAATAAAAGAATGGCTGGCAACTCCATAGACAGAGCAGCCCCAAGGGCTGCTGGTTGCCCAGTTTTATGGTTATTTATTGATGATATGTTAAACAAGTGGTGGATTATTCATGCCTCCCCTTTCTAGAACATACAAGGTAGCTTCCTGATGTTGCTATGGCATTTGTAAACAAATGTACTGTACCATATAGGGTAACTTCCTGACGTTGTCATGGCACTGATGGGAGTGTAGCAGCAAGGATGACCAGTGGTTACTCTCATCGCCATCTTGTTTTTGGTGGGTTTTGGCCATCTTCTTTAGAGTAATCTGTTTTATCAGCAAGGTCTTTATGACCTGTATCTTGTACTGACCTTCTATCTCATCCTATGACTTAGAATGCCTTAACCATCTGGGAATGCAGCCCAGTAGGTTTCAGCCTCATTTTACCCAGCTGCTATTCAAGATGGAGTTGCTCTGGCTCACATGCCTCTGACATTTCTTCCCTCCCCTTTACAGGAGAACCCTTAATCCTAAGGGTTGCAGAGGGACAAAGATCCATCTTCTTCTGTAGCTTCTTCAGGCTTAAGAGGAGCAATGATATTCCTGCCTAACAATTAGAGTCTCTTGTATTTGGGGTAGAGAGGAGCTCGTCAAAAAGCGTTGGTATGATGAGAGCCATTCATAACTCTGAGTTTCAACAAGGGTGCTATCTGAAAGATTAATAAGTGTTCCATTTAAGAAAACATTCACTAAGCATATTCTGCATCCATATACAAAGAGTACAAATGCAATGTATTCCACAGCAGCAAAGCAAAATAAGTAAAATTATTCCAGGTAAACTAAATTTAAAGGCTTGCCATGGACTGAGCAACTGTTAAAACCAAGCTGATATAGGGTTACCAGATGATTCCAATATGTGCCCATGATTAGAATATTGGTCCAGACTTTTACATTACCCAACCCTCTTGTATCTTCTGAGTAAGTCTAAGATCACTGGTTGGTTCACAGGAATAAGCAGGTTTAGCCTAAATTGTACAAACAAACTTAAAAACAACTCATGAGAATAGAATTTAATAACAAGTGTACCATGCTTCTTGAAACATAATTTTTCTCACTTCAGTTTCTCATTTTTACTAAAGACAAATTATGATAAGCTGATTTACTTTATTGCACTTGGCCTGATTATTTGTATAAAGTGCAGCAAGTATAATTATTTTATACATCACCAAAATTTCTTTGTCAATCATGTTTTTGCCAGTGGCTGTCGTAAGGAGTTTTGTCATACACAGACAATTGTCTTGTTTTAATCCTCTTCAAAAGATGGTTGATAGTCAGCTATACAACTCTAATGGATGTTCTTAAATGCAGGTTTCTGATAACTTTGGAAATTGTGACATTAGAATAAAGGAAACAACTTTTGCAACTCTCATGAAGAACAGGAATGTTCATGAATATCAAACAGAACAGGAGTTAACTGCATAAACTAAACTAAAAGAATAAACTAATCTCTTTGACTTTGCTTAAAACATTGCTAATCCTTTGTTTTGTTTTCCAGAGTCAAGAAAACTTTTACTTTGAGCTATTTACAGCTATTAGCAATTGAGTAAAGTATACTTCTGTGGAAAAAAAAAATTGGACCATATTTGTTTCTCTCTACCTGATTTCTCCAGAATTTGGAGACTATGTGTGAGTATTCTTAACTTATGGCAATATATTTATTTGCATAAGTGCAATAAGAATATGTTTTCTTTTGTAGCAGGACACAATTGGAGAAATTCGTTATTTTACCAAGGCTTTGACTGGAATGGTGTGTTTTCCTTTAAGGAATGAAACTTGACTTATAGAGCCAATAAAAACCCCTTGGGGAACTGACCTTCTACCTTGCCTACACAGTCCCTATACAGGGTTTCTGGCCTGTGGTAAGTAAAGAATGTCATTTTCTAACATTCCAAGGATTCTTGCTTTATCTTGGGACCCCATGAGGAGAGAAATTTACTCAACTCCTGGGTCTGGCACTTTAATAAAGTGGCTTTAAACATTTGTGGTTAAGTAGATCCCCATGTAGTAAAACAGTGATGAAAAATTTCTTGAAGTATAAGATCTGAAAGACAGATAAAATCCCAAAGCTAAAAGAAATAAAATACAAGAATGACATGAGAAAAAAATATGAGATCTAAGAATAGAATTACAGAGTTTAAATATACTTCAAAATTAAATCACATTGATTAGTCATTCCTACTCTGATGTCTCCAGGGAAATGTCCAGAGAAACGGAGGAGCTCTGGGTGACCACCACTCACAGACAAACTATACTTAATAAAGTTAATAAGATAATGAAATCCCAAATAATATAAATTTAATAAAATTGCGGAAGACATACTGGAGTGAATATTGTCATTAAAGGTAGTTATAATTAGTTATAATTATGGAAGAATTCATGGAGGATCAAATCTAAAATTACTCTTTAAAAAATTGAAGGATGGTCCCTGGTAGAAAAAATATAAAAGGTGAACATAACAATGTTAAAGAAATAGATAGTAGGTATCTAATAGTGAAATTATTTAATAATGTAATTTGCAATTCTCAGAATACAGGCATGCACCGCATAATGACATTTTCATCAATGACTGACCACGTGTTCAACAGTGGTCCCGTAAGATTATAATGGAGCTAAAAAATTCCTATTGCCTCGTGACACTGTATCCATGATAATGTTATAATGTAACACATTACTCAAGTGTTTGCAGTGATGATGGTGTAATGAAACCTGCACTGTCAGTCATATAAAAGAATAACACATAAAATTGTGTGCAGTACATAATACTTGATGATGATAAACAAATATGTTACTGGTTTATATTTTTGCTATACTACACTTTTTATGATTTTTTATACTCCTACTTATTTTTAAAAAGTTAACTGTAAAACAGCCTCACACAAGTCTTTCAGCAAGTATACCAGAAGAAGATATTGTTATTATTATCATAGGAGATGACAGCTCCATGCATGTTATTGCTCCTGAAAACCTTCCAGTGGGACAAGGTGTGGAGCTGGAAGACAATGATATTGATGATCCTGACCCTGTGTAGGCCTGGGCTAATGTGTGTGTGTCTTCATTTTTAACAAAAAAGTTTAAAAAGTTAAAAAAAAAGAAATAATTTATAGAATAAGGATATAAACAAAGAACATACTTTTGTACAGCTGTATGATGTGTTTAAGTGTTATTCAATAATCAAAAAGTTAAAGAAATTAAGAAGTTTATGAAGTAAAAATGTTACAGTTAGCTAAAATGAATTTATTATTAAGCAGAGAAAAGTGTTTTTTAGTAAATTTAGTGTAGGCTATAGACAGTGTTTACAAAGTCTGTAGTAGTGTACAGTAGTGGTCTAGGCCTTCACATTCCCTCACCATTCACTCACTGACTCACCCAGAGCAACTTCAAGTCCTGCAAGATCCATTCATGGTAAGTGCCCAATACAGGTATACCATTTTTTATCTTTTATACCATATTTTATTGTGCCTTTTCTATTTTTATATGTGCTTAATACATAAATACTTACCATTGAATTATGATTGTCTACAGTATTCAGTAAAGTAACATGCTGCACAAGTTTGTAGCCTAGGAGCAATAGGCTATATCACATAGCATAAGTGTGTAGTAGGCCATACCATCTAGGTTTGTGTAAGTGCACTCTATTATATTCACACAATGACAAAATCACTTAACAATACATTTCTCAGACTATATTCCTCTTGTTAAGCTATGTATGACTGTATTTATTTTGACATCAAATTAGTTTATATCATGCCTTTATTTCATCTTCCATTTCCAACACAGATTTTCATCTGAAAAAGCACTCAGGCCAAGACATATTTCTAAATTTGATGCACTCATATAACATCTTGATTAAATCAAGGTCAAATAATGTGAAGGGGGTCACACTCATTCAGGAACAACCCTCGAGTACAGATGCTTTCTGGGGCTCTTGAAACTGAGTTTATAGTCTCAATATTTTATTACCTCATTTAAAGCAGCAATTACTTTTCAATCTTTAGAATGTTCTTAGTCATTAGCAGAGTATGGAAACAAATGATTAACAATATCTTAAAATATGGATAGTAAAATTTTCTTTGTCATAGTGTTTGGGGACGAATACTAAATGATTTAATGGTATAAAAAGCATATGGGGGTGTTTGACACAGAGGGTTCACTAAGGACTAGTTGGAAAGAGTGTCATTATTGTTTTGCACACTTCTGGCCTGAGATAGCATATCATCAAAGGGCAACATTCACATGTTAGCCCTGAGGAGCTTTGTATGACACCTCAGAGGATGACTTTAAAGATGTAATGAAACAGAGAATGTGGAAGCTGTGCTTTATAAACTTATAAATGTAATCTGTTACAATTAAACAACTAATTGATTAGCAGAGTGACTCAGAATGTTGTCACTGAGATGCTATCTTAACTTTTCAACTGAATATTTCTCATCCTGCAGAAAATTGTGATATTCATAAAACACATGTCACCACTAAAAGAAAAGCATATGAGCAAAAAATTAATCTTTCTCAAAATACTGCTTCACTAAACTAATTGAGGTTGGTATATCAATGTACTTTTTAGCTGAAAAAAAAGGAAAGGTCTTGAAAATGTAAAATAATTTCAGATTTGACTGTCTCTAAGCCTAAATTGGGACATCAACTTTTGTCCTCACTGCAGTCACTCATAACTAAAAGACATATTTGTAGTTATGTACAATCAGTGGGTCATGACAACTATCCAAACTCTTATATTAAAACAAGATGATAATCTCATTGAATAAAAAAATTTTTTTCAAAATGGATGTTAGCTAAAATTTAACATAAAATATCAAATGCCCAAAGGTTGAACTAAATCATAATGAATAAAAGCCCGAGAATGCAAAATCAAATTCCTGAGCATAGGGAAACTTTGTCATTGTAGGTTAACTCTCTCAATTTATACTTGAGAAAACGGACAATAAAAGTATTTAATTTTCTTGTTCAATTGCAAATCGCTGAGATAGATTTGTTTAAATCCAAAAGTCTTCTTGCTTCCCTTGGAGATGATATGATTATTTAACTAGTTGGAGCTGGACAACGCTATCTTGATTATTCTTATGACTCCAGGTTTTCTCCTCCTTTTCCTCCTACCATTGCTACCTCAATATGTTTATTCTTCTTAGCATTTCAGTAATGCCTTGCAGCAGTGTTTCTGAAAATGAACCATCCTGTTCCTCAGCCCCAGGCCACATTTACTCTATCAGACACCTAAAGATAGGAAACAATAAATTTCATTCTAGCAACCTTCTCAGCTGATTTTTATGCAACTCAAAGTTTGAAAACAATATAGTCACTTTTACTTTGTATTTAATCCTCACCTCACTCAAGAATGATAGTTATTGTCAACCTTCTTACACAGAAGAAGAAATTCCATTTCAAAATGGTTGGGTTACTGGATTAAGATAACTGCCTTTAATTTGTAGTGTCACGTAGGAAAATAAGATCACCTAATACCAGATGTTTTATGTTATTCTGACCCCAGGTTACTGCACCCTGTCATCTGTAAGTAGACAATCAATGCATCACCATGTTTTGTCGATAGCTCTACCTTCTTTGGCACATCCCCACTACAGGTGAAACAAATTGAAGATAATGCCACTAATTAATGAAAGCCACCCTGAAGAATTTATTCTGCTAGGCTTTGCAGACTGCCCTTGGCTAGAGCTTCCTCTGTTCACTAGTCTTCTTATAATGTACCCTATAGCCATGATGGGAAATGTCACAATCATTCTCGTGTCCAGGTTAGACTCTCGTCTTCACAGCCCCATGTATTTCTTCCTCACCAACCTCTCCTTTTTGGACGTGTGTTATACCACAAGCATTGTCCCTCAGATGCTGTTTAACCTGGGAAGCTCTAAGAAGACCATCAGCTATATGGGGTGTGCAGTTCAGCTTTATTTCTTTCACATAATGGGGGGAACAGAATGTTTGCTCTTGGCTATTATGTCCTTCGATCGCTATGTGGCCATCTGCAGACCTCTTCACTACACCCTCATCATGAATCAGCGCGTCTGTATCCTATTAGTTTCCACTGTGTGGCTCATTGGAATAATCTTTGCTGTCTCAGAGGCCACTGCTACATTACAATTGCCACTATGTGGTCTCAGTAAACTGGACCACTTGGTGTGTGAGATTCCTGTTCTGATAAAGATTGCCTGTGGTGAAAAGGGTTCTAACGAGCTGACACTCTCTGTGGTATGCATTTTTATGTTAGCTGTCCCACTATGCTTAATTCTTGATTCCTATGCTGGTATTGGAAATGCTGTATTTAAGATCAAATCTTCCGAGGGAAGGAAAAAGGCCTTTGGGACATGCTCCTCCCATCTTATTGTAGTTTTCTTATTTTATGGCCCAGCCATCAGCATGTACCTTCAGCCCCCCTCCTCCATCTCAAGGGATCAACCCAAGTTCATGGCCCTCTTCTATGGAGTGGTGACTCCCTCACTCAACCCTTTTATCTACACCCTGAGGAATAAGGATGTAAAGGGGGCATTACGCAACTTGGTGAGGAGCATTTTCAGCTTTAAGTGATAGTGGGTAGACATCAAATGAAGTTATTGAACAATTAGAGTAGGTTGCTATGGTTTTATCTAACAAATTCTTGTCTCATAATCAAATATCGCTTTACATGTTCTTGCAAAATATGTTATGTCTCTGAGACTCTTTGTAAACATGTTCAGCAAGGATTATATTTGGCTAGTACGCACATTATATTATGGAAATATATTAAAATAGTTCTCTACTTGTTGGTACATACGGAGATAGTAACTGTGTTAAGTAGTAAAAAAATTAGTAAAATGAATTTATTAGTTCGAGCTAATTGTAAAAATAGTATGACAACCACTCATCAATGAGCCTCCTGTCAGAGTCACCTGAGAAACATTTCATCACTCTCTGTGTGTTGTCCCAAGTCTAAATGGGCAGTGTGGCTACACTGCGCATTCAATGTGAAGCACATTATACTTTGGAAGAATCATGGGTCTCATGTTTATCAACCCCAATTTATGTAGATACTATTGCTTCTTAAAAATTCAGTGTAATTCTTTTTTAACAAATAAGTATGCAGTGATTTTGTATTTTTAATTAAATAATTTATTATTAAATTTTGAAATGGTGGGACAAAATGGTGGAATAGTGGGACAAAAAGTATGAAAAAGTTTCTGATACTTTCCTTTTACATACTATAATAATGAGTCTTCGAATCAGTGAGATAACAAGGAATTGATATTAATAATGAAACACAACCTGGAAGCATTTCCGTGCACAATTTGGAACAGCCAGGAACGCCTTTTGGAACTAACTGTGTTAGAATCAGTATGAGAAAAAAATAATTTGCATTTTTGGAACAAAAAGCAACTTGATTACCTCAACAAACAATATAAGTATCTTTTTACTGATGTAAATGTTGAATGCAAATAATGTACAAAACCTGTATCATTAAAAGTTGAAAGCACTAAAACTTAGTTCTAGGACTCACACCCCAAAACTTAAAACTTTGTCATGAAATTAGTTACAATTTATGAGAGCAAATGAATAAATTTTATATTTACTTGGTGTTGAATTAATATGTTGAGAGTTCAACACGGTGTTGTGTAGTGAAGAAGTAAATACTTGTAAGAAAAACAAAAGGTCATTTGGACTTTTCTAGCATAACTTCTGGTATGATCAAGATCTAAGCCAATAATTGGAAGGAAAACCTCATGTTATTTCAAACAAGAGTCAACTGCAAACCAGATACACTTGCTGAAAAATAACAGATCATCTGGTGCTGGTACAGATCCTCAAATCATTGAAATTTTATATATTTAGTTTGGAAAAAAATTTAAGTAACTTTAAAAATTGGCATATTTCTGGTTGCTTGCCAGAAGAATGTTTTCAAATTTTATACACATGCACACACAAACACATGACCTAATTCTGTGGTGTTAAACAATAGTTTTGATCTTTTTTATTAGTTAAGGTGTGCTTTGTCTAACTTAGTCTTCTATACAGAAGTATATAGTAATTTCTAGTTTTGAAGGCAAAACCCAGAAAGATTTTTGTCAAAAGCTTTGCTATAAAAACCCATTACAGTTCATCTGACTCTCAAATTATCCTCTATCCTTGGCTAATGTATATACTACCTTCAAGGCCTGTAAAAAATATTCATTTCAGAGGCATGAGTGAAATCTAGACAGTGAAAAATCAGGATTTCCTAAGAATTATGTGCAGAAACCTCAGAATAAAGAATACTCAGAACAGTGGTCTGGAAAACCCACAGAAAGGTTTTATTTGGACTTTGCATTTCCAGGGAATATATACTGCTCAGTATGCTACAGCATGAAGGATACTTCAGTCAACTTTTGAAAAATTCTGTGGAAGAGAAGGGACGCATTATACTTGAAAGAGAAAGTGTGCTCTACCTTTTGTGTAAAGCATGAGCAATTCTGAGATTGCCTTTCAAGGAAAGTGATGTAAAAGGTTTTATTTCCCCAAGCAAGTAGTCCTTTCCTAAATAACAAATGGAAGAAAACAAAGTATTTTAACCCTATATTTAAAGTCACTAAAAATGTATTTGGAAAAATATTTAAGGTAGAACTCAAGAAGGTTCAACAGTGGTTTTCTCCATATTAGAGATGTCCTCAGATCTGCATAGCATAATAACTGCAAGGCAAGAAGTGCTAACATGCACCTTCAACAATGTGCCTTTGGGATGAGTTCATGTCCTTTGCAGGGACATGGATGAAGCTGGAAACCATCATTCTAAGCAAACTATCACAAGGACAGAAAACCAAACACCGCATGTTCTCACTCATAGGTGGGAATTGAACAATGAAAACACTTAGACACAGGGCGAGGAATATCACACACAGGTGCCTGTCATGGGTTGGGGGGCAGGGGGAGGATAACATTAGGAGAAATATCTAATGTAAATGATGAGTTAATGGGTGGAACAAACCAACATGGCACATGTATACCTATGTAACAAACCTGCACTTTGTGCACATGTACCCTAGAACTTAAAGTATAATAAAAATAATAATAATATAGACACAAAAGCAAAAAAAAAAAAAAAAAGAATGTGCCTTTGGAATGAAAAAAGAAGACTAATTAAAGTACTCAAAGAAGAATTAAATTAAAAATATTTTCAAAAGGCAAATAAAAATTATAATATTTAATAGGAGTATATAGCAATACATCACTGGCTGAGGAAATATCATAATCATAATCAAAAAGTCATGTTAAAAAGGAGAACTCACAACTATTGAAAAGCTGCCATGAGCTAGTAAAAGTGTTAAACACATTGTATATATGATCTTATTTAATCTTTCAATAACTCTTTAAGGTATGTATTAGCCACATTTGATAGATAATGAAAATGTGGTTCGCAAATTCTTGAGCTTGCATAGCGTATGTCAGAACTGGAATTTGAAAGCTTTCAATTACCAAAAATTCATGCTTTTTCCACCTTATAACAAACTACTTGCAAAAATGATGGAAATTTAAAATTATACATTCAAAATCATGAAGTATTCAATGTTTCCATCTGAAATTACATGGGGCAATATGGGAGACTGAAAGGAGGATATATGTTGAACTAGAACCAGGAACCAGAACCAAGGCTGATATTAAAGAATGTGTGTTTATATAGGAGATGAGAACTTGAAGGATTTTAAACCCTGAGACAATATAAGACCTTTATTTTATGACTACATTTAGCAAAGTAAAAAACCATTTGGAGTAGAAAAACATGGGAAATTAGTTAAGTGTACTGCAACAATCTGTGCAATAGATAATGAGGCTCTCTAGTAGGATAAGAGAAGTAAAAATGAAAAAGATGGGGAAAGTGTGAGAGATTAACACAGGAGGTTAACTTGGAAATTTTGTTAAATGTGTGTCCTCTAGGAAAGAGATGAGCCAAAGACAGTGGTGATGATGTTTTAAGTCTGCAGGATTGAGCAGAAGGTGTAGATTATTTCAACAACTTTAATATCAAGGAAAGTAGTTTTTGAAACGGAAGTTAAAAGGACTCTAGAAAAACTGAAGTCAAATTCCATGGAAGATGTTACTAATTATCTACAAGAAGAAATAGACATCAATTGGCCGGGAGCAGTGGCCCATGCCTATAATCCCAGCATTTTGGGAGGCCGAGGTGAGCAGATCACCTGAGGTCAGGAGTTCAAGACCAGCCTGGCCAACATGGTGAAACCCCATCTCTACTAAAATTACAAAAATTAGCCAGGTGTGTTGGCATGCGCCTGTGGTCCCAGCTACTTGGGAGGCTGAGGCACAAGAATGATTTCAACCTGGGAGGCACAGGTTAAAGTGAGCGGAGATTGTGCCACTGCACTCCAGCCTGGGCAACAGAGTGAGACTCCCATCTCAAAAGAAAAAAAGACATTAATTGCAAAAAGAGAATTAATTGTTACCAAAAATTTTATTTATAAAGGATAAATCTAAACGAATTTTTAGCATTTCTTTTTCGGAGACATGAAAGATATCCAACATTTAACATGATGTTATATTAAGATAAAGGGTTTATGCCTACCATACTTAGTATGATATATAATATATATTTTAACAAGAATTAATATTGGGAAGTGGACAACAGTAGTTTCTGCAGACACTTCTAAGTCTTAGAGTCTGTAATCCCCTTTCCCCAGAAAAACTCTTCAAAGTAAAATAATAGTATTTATGAGAAACACTGATAAGTGTCCAATTTAAGGTTGTTTTAATATATGTGATATGTGATATGTTGTCTGCATTAGGATAGTGAGGAGGCAGAGCTCAGTGGGCAATAGAGAGGATTCAAATGTTTTTGCAGAGAAACTGCTTTAAAATTTGCTTCTGGAATTTCTCCCCTTGCTATGATTCCAATATCCTCCCACTGAGCAAACAGTAGAGTTAACTGCACCATGGGGACATCACCTCCTTCTATCTCAGGGGATTCATTATCTCAGATTGCAAATTCTTAAGTGCAGCAGATCCTCTAATCATTTCTTTCTTGAATCCATAGAAGCTATTTTGCTAGAAAGAGTACCAACTAATGACTGAATCTGAATTCACTAAGTGACTCTTAGGCAAATGGGCACATCTGCAAAGTCACATTATAAGGCTATTAATAAGTAATTTTGACTGGTCATCTATGTACATCAATAGATTTGTTAGTATATAGGTATTATGTGGCTTTTCTATATGAACTAAGGAATATGTTAACATAAATTATTTTCTGATTAATGCGTTCAATTTGCATGAGCACAATTCTTGGTATGAACATTGTATCATATTATAATTAAGATTGTATTTTAAAATTCATAACTGGCAAGAAATGGCCAGGTTGTCTTTTCTATTTGAGAAAACTATCTGAAAAAAAGTCTTTAAATTTTTAAATGACAATCGGTATACCAAGTACTTTAACAAACATCTCACCTGAAACAAAGATTTTGTGGCTGAAGGAAAAAAATTTGAGATGCATTCCTTTTAAAATATTTATAATAAAGGATTGACACATGGTCTATTGTCTATGAAACTCCTTTGAATATTTCTATCTATGCATTTAACTATGCCTTTAACATAAAGTTGCTACTAAATTATTCATTGTTTTAATTACTATCTAAAAAATCTGAAAATGGAACATGCTAAAATGCTTTTGAACTCATTATTTGGCTATAGTCAATTGTCAGCTATTATTAGCAGTAATTTATAACCTGATTTTTTTATGATCCTATTCCAAAATGGTTCTATTGGTGAAAATGGCATAGACTTTTGCTCTACCTCTTTTGTTTTGCATTAACTGTGAAAATCAAACATCAAATATTATCTTCTCTTTTCCACTGTCCTTCTGCCTAAAATATGTTTTCATTTCTTTCTGGCTAAAATGTTGCAGGACCATTTTATTTTATTTAGTTCCATTTTCCTTTTAGTTCACATATAATTGTACAAATTTATAAGATATGATGTGATGTTTTGATATACATATACAATGTATAGAGACCAAATTAGGGTAATTAGCATATTCATCTTCTGGAACACTTGTCAATTCTTTGTAATGAGATCATTCAAAATCCTCTTTTCTACCTATTTTGAAATATATGATATATTATTGTTAACAACAGTCACACTATGGTGCAATGAAACACTACAACTTATTCATCCTAACTCTAACTTTGTACCTATTGATCATATTCTCCTCATTCCCCTCTTCACCCTACCCTATCCAGCTCCTCTAGTAACCACTCTTCTACTCTCTACTTCCATGAGATCAACTTTTTTAGGTAATAGGACCATTTTAAATAGGCATATTATACTTTGCTACTATTAACCTAGAAGCTGGAGTAGAGACTTTATCTTTTAGTAGTGTAATGAAGTCATGAATAAAAATTCAGTATAGTTCATTGCACTAGTTGATCTAGAAAGTTCTGGGATGTATTTTGGCTAATGGGAAAACTGAAGTACCACTTGATCCCAATACATCTCTCAATTTTCCCCATGATTCACCTTCAATTATTCCTGATACGAGATCACTTTCCCTGCCTCAGTGCTTATTACTAACCTGTGCTGTTGCTGATACGAAGACACTCAGAGAGTTTCATTCTCCCTCATCCCCTGAAGAGTTTCCATTTACATGATCTGTGAGTGTGCGTGTGTGAAGGGGTTGAGGAAGCAGTGTTAACCTTCCCAGGGAGATCCCCCTGTCAGCTAACACATTTATGGGGGGCATTCAGTCTCTTGTAGCTAGGATCCCACAGGTCCATGACAAGAGTGAGCTGTCCCTCAGTTCCCTCATTCACCAATTTCCCAGGAGCCATCCCACCTGCAGGGTTCCCAGCTTTCTGTCTCTACAGCCTCAGCTTTAGCTCTGCCTCTCCACGCTCAGCATTTTCTTTCCTAAGTCTGTCCAATTTATGTTGATCTACTCGATAATTTCGTCTCTCTCAGTGAAAGCGGTGCTTCCTGGCTGCATCTAGTTGGACATCTTGTTCCTTCCCATCTGTGTAATACGTTTTTCGTACATGCTTTATTTTGACACAATTTTAGCTTTACAGAAAAGTTGCAAAGATGGCATGGAGAATTCCCAAATACCCCTCACCCAGTTTCACTTTCCCTTAATGTTACATTTCTCTGGTTTATTTTTCAAAATTAGGAAACTAGCATTGGTATGTTACTATCACCAAAACTCCAGACTATCTTTGGATTTCAGCAGGATTTTCTTTAATGTTCTTTTTTTGTTGCAAAATTCAATCCAGAACACCCCATTGCATTTAGTTGTCATGTTTCAGTTTCCTGAATCTGTTTTCTTGTTTTTCATGATATTGATAATTTTGAGTACTGCTCAGGTATGTTATAAAATGCACTTCAATCATGGTTTGTCTGATGTTTTCTCATGATTATGTTATGGGATACTTGGGGTATCACTTCACCAGCGAAAACCTCTGTCCCTAGTGGCACCTATGCCCAAGTTTTCCTCAGGCCCACTGGCCCACTCAGCCTGGCAGGCTGTGCTCAGCTCACAATACCAGCCTGGATCCCATACCTGCCAAGGGCAAGCAGAGCAGCGAGGCGTGTATGAGCGAGAAAGTGTGGGGTCCACCTACTGCACATGGCCAGGCATGCTTGCTGTGGCAGGGCAGGCAGTTCCAGGCACCAACACAGGCGCCAGCTCCCTGCAAGGCTGCAGCTGGACCAGGTATACTGCAAGCAGCTTCCATGGCTGATGCTGCAGAATGCAGTGGTGCCCAGAAGCTAAGAGACGCCAGGAACCACAGAGCCAAAGAGGCTGTCACAGCCCTGACTCAGGGAGCTCTTAGGTCTGGGCTGCCCAAAGGGCAGCAGCTCTTCACTCCTTTTTGTCGCCTGCAATGTGGTGAGTGAGGAAAGGGTATGTTTTAGCCCTGTTTGTGTGACTGCTCTTACAGCCATGCCATTCGGTGGGTCCCAAGTTCTTGTCCTGCACCCAGGAAGAATGAGATATGCAGAAAGTGGAGGGTGAGTTAGGTGAAAAGGAGCTTTTCTGAGCAACAGAACAGCTCAGAGGAGACACATAGTGGGTAGCTCCTCTCCACAGCCAGGGCGTCCTGACCAGTGTTCAGCTCTCAGCAGACAGGAGACCCTGAGGTGGATAGCTCCTTTCACAGCTAGTTGTACCATTGCCTTTTCAGCTCTCAGCAGAGAGGAGACCCTAGGGTGGGTACCTCCTCTCTGCAGCTGGTTGTCTTGTCATCTTTTTTAATCTGGCTGAGTCCGGGAGTTTTTATGGGCTTCAGAGGAGAGGAAGTAGGTGCTGATTGGCCCTTGGGCAACCATGGGCAGGCCCAGAAAAAGCATCATAAATTCCCACTCCAGTCTGCGAGGCTGGCAGCCTGGCTCTCAGGCTTCGAGCCTTCCCTGGGTTGAAGCTGGGGCCTCATTGGGGACCCATCCCTCTCCGTCCAGGAGCCTGTCTGCCTCCTGCCACTGTTCATGGCACCCAGGCTGTTCCTGCCGAGGGTCACCTGCAGGCCAGGGCCAAGCTGCCTTCAGCACCTCCCCAGCCTCCCTTTCTTGCTTACTGGTGCCCAAAGTCCAGAGCGGGGCTCAGGCAGCAGGAGGCTGGTGTGTCAGCAATGCCCCAAGCATGCACACACCAGGCCAGGTTGCAAAAGCACCGGGGCTCAGCCTCAACTCCGCTCCAAGATCAGAGCTGGTGCCAGGAGCAGGCAGAGGCCAGGCAGCAGGAGCAGGCATCTCCGAGCCTGCACGGGGTGGGCAAGGGGCCTTTCCCGGGCCCCCAAAAGTGCGGAGATGCCCAGATCCACAGCCGCAGCCACAGCTGGGCAGCTGCAACTGAGCCTGGGGAGCACAAGGCTCCTGCCTGGCAACTCATAAGGGGTGGGGGCTTTCGCCTGTTCCCAGCTCCTGCAGGCTCCATCGAGCGCACAGCCCCACCCGCACCTCTCCCACTGCAGCCAGCGTCATGGCAGCAGCCACTGCACACAGGCCACAGCTGCCATCAATGACACTGGGCCTTTGAATTTTTGAAGAGGTGACCACAGAGGTAAAGTGCCTTTTTTATCCCATCAGAGCCGGGGGTACATAATATCTACATGGCATTACTGATGGTGCTGACTTTAATCACTTGCTTAAGGTAGTGTTCGCACTAAATAAAACTTAAACTTACAATTGTTACCTTTCCATACTCTATTTCTTGGAAGACAGTCACTGAGTCCAGCCTATACTTAATGAAGGAGATCATGAGCTCCACCCCCGAAAGTGGAAACTATTAATAGATCAAAGGAAGATTTCTCTCTTCTTCTCCATTTATGTATTTATTCAATCATTTATTTGTAACAGTATGGACTTATACTTTTTATACTTCAGGTTATAATCCAGTGATATGTTATTTATTTTGTTGTTGAAATTGCTCCAGCTTTCCCCATTGAGACCTCTTTCATGTTGGCTGCTGGGTCTTTGACAGGTTTTCATCCTTTTGCTATCCTTTTCTCTTCAGGGCCCCTCCTTGATTTCTGGTATTACTGGTCCTTCTCCTCCAGGCTTATCTCATATATTTTTTCACCAGCCTTAGAAATATCTTAGAATCAGACATTTCCCCAAGGATCTCTGGTTCTTTTCACTGGAAATGGCAGACATGTGCACACTGCTGTGAGGGTAACTTTGTTTCTAGATTATTTCAGCAGAAAGGGCTAGGTAATGTGTGTTCACACAGTAAGCCCTGAATACACACATATCTGTCATTGTTTCTATATTTGTCCATCTGTGTGTGTGTCCGTGTGTATTCGTGCTTGTGTTTAAACATGAGGTCATAGTGATAACTGACTCTAACACAGTCCCTCATGATCATTCTGGCCTTCCTTTCTTGTTTATCTATAACTTCTCATACCAACAGTGAGAAACCTGGATGCCACTGTTCATCTTTTAACATTTTTGTTCAACACTAGTATGCTTATGAAGCAATTACAAAATTAGCTGTACCCACATGAGAAAAAAATTACCATTTAGAATACAGTACTTATGCACAGCTACTTTTCTCTTTAGCCTGACTTTTTTTTAAACAAAATATTATTTCTCAGAATAACCAAGGTCTGTATTTACTTCTTCTCTACCCTTTTCAGGGTCGTTAGCTTACACATTTACATAAAGTGAGATTGATTTGTCACTGTACGCATACCATTCTAGGACCTTCCTGCATCTTGGTGATATTTTTGCTTGTTTATTTGCATGCATTTGAGTGCAATTTCGTGATACACTTCTTGGGGATTAATAAATCATAGACTTGTGTATTACTAGTGCAGCACCATACAAGACAACTCCATCATTTAAAATGTCCCCTGTGTGTATTCTTTGTAATCAACTAATCTCCCCTACACTAAGCCCTGGATACCACTGGTGTGTTTCCATTGCAACAGGTTTTCTTTTTCCAGATGTCTTATGAATGTCCTCATACAATATTCAGACTTTGAAGTCTGGCTTCATTAATTTAGTAAAATACACTTAACATATATTCATGTTGTTGCATGTATCAGTAGCTCATTCTATCCCTTTGATCAATAGTATTCATTGATCAATAAATTTCCACACAATCATAGATCATTGTGTGGAAATACCCAAGATTATCTTTCCCCTGTTGAAGGGCATGGATTGCTTACAGTTTTGAGTAATTATTAATAACGCTGATATAAATATTTGCATGCAAATTTTTACATGGACATAAGATTTAATTCACTGGTGTAAATACTTAGGAATGTTATTGTTAAGTCATATGGCAAGACTATATTAAATTTTATAAAAATTGGCAAATAGTCAAATTAGTTGCACCACTTTGCATTTCTACCAGCAATCAAAGAGAGTTTCCCTCACTTTGCATTCTTGCTAGCACAAATCTTCAGTGCTTTTGTTTCAGTGACAAAGGAATTTGTGAGAATTTATTTTCAATCTTGTTATATGAGTACTTTCATAATACTTCAATTTTGTATCTCAGTTTACAAAGCCTTAATATTGACTATGAAGCTTTTTATAGGAAAAAATACTGGCATCTAGACTTTCATATAGATTTTCTGAAATCGGTGAGATTTCCTTCAGTCAACCTAATTGTAAATCAATTATTACAAGCTTTTTTAAATGTGAGAAATCATGTCTTTGATAAGAACAGGTCAGTTTTTTCATTTTTTCTCTAAGAATTTTGGTTTTTTCTGTATCTATCACTTAATGTGTATTTGAAAACTTTCTAATTAACTTTTTCCAATACAAATAATCCATGAAACTATTCCATTTTCTCAATATAGTTTAGAAATTACTTGAACATTTGGCTAAATGTTCTGAACCGTACTTTCAAGCTATATTTTCATGCTAGAAAAATGCTTAATTCATGCTGAATATGTTCAGTGTGATTTTTAAAGGCTTCACGATTCAATGTTTTTCATATAATCTAATTTATATTTTATTTCTCTGTCCATGAAGAGTCCAGGCACAGTGGCTCATGCCTGTAATCCCAGCACTTTGGGCGGCCAAATTGGGAGGATTAGTTGAGGTCAGGAATTCGAGACCAGCCTGGGCAACATGGTGAAACCCTGTCTCTACTAAAAATACAAAAGTTAGCCAGAAGTGGTGGTGCATGCCTGTAATCCCAGCTACTCAGGATGCTGAGGCAGGAGAACCACTTGAAACCGGGAGATGGGGGTTGCAGTAGTCGAGATGGTACCACTGCACTCCATCCTGGGCGACAGAGCAAGACTCTGTCTCAAAAAAGAAAAAAAAGCATTTTAAGAAGCATAAACAAATTTCCTCCAATCCCCTTTGACTGAACATTGATTGATACTCATTCTGATTTGATCCAGTTCTAAGTCCCAGCATCCATTTTCTCTTCTCCAAGTATAGTAGTGAATATTCATCAATTGTTCACTCAAATATTTGGTTTGATTTCTTATCACTTAGCACTTAATCCAAGGATATAAATATCTTTTTGCCCAGTGGCAAACTTGTCATCCAATCCTTGGGCTTATTTTGCAAACAGGTTAGGTTTTTCTCAAGATTGAAATGCTCATTCATACCCCAGTTTATTGCTGTCTTAAGCGGGGTTTTTCTCTTTTGACATAGTTTTAAGGTTATTTTGGCATCAGGTTCTTACTATTTAAAAGACTTCAACACATCTTCCAGTGACTGAACCCATATTCTAAACCTAGCCATGAATGTAATACATTCTGAAGTCTTTTTTTTTTTTTTTTTTTTAGATGGAGTCTCACTCTGTCACCCAGGCTGCTGCAGTGCAGTGATGCAATCTCAGCTCACTGCAACCTCTGCCTCCCAGGTTCACGCGATTCTCCTGTCTCAGCCTCCCAAGTAGCTAGGACTACAGGCGCCCCCCCACCATGCCTGGCTAATTTTTTCTATTTTTACTAGAGACGGGGTTTCACCATGCTAGCCAAGATGGTCTTGAATTCCTGACCCTGTGATCCACCCGTCTCGGCCTCCCAAAGTGCTGGGATTACAGGCATGAGCCACTGCGCTCAGCCCCATTCTGAACTTTAAGATGTTCTTTTTTTTTCCAAAGATGACATATAAATGGCCAATAAACATATGAACAAATGCTAATCATAAGAGAATTGCAAATTAAAACCACAATGAGATATTACCTTATGCCATTCAAAATGGCCATTATTAAAAAATCAAGACAAAAAAAAAACAAATTTTGCCGAGGGTATAGAGAAAAAAAGAATACATACACTTTGGTGGGAATGTAAATTAGTACAAGCCCTGTGGAAAACAGTATGGAGACTTTTCAAAGAACTAAAAATAGAACTACCATTTGACCCAGCAATCCCATTATTGGATATCAACCTAGAGGTAAATCATTATATCAAAAAGAAATCTGCGTGTCTATGTATATCACAGCTCTATTCACAATAGCAAAGTAATAGAATCAACCTGAGTGTCCATCAATGGACTACTGGATTTCTAAAACGTGATACTACTTCCCCATAAAAAGACTGAAATCATGTCTTTTATAACAACGTGGATGGAACTGGAGGCCATTGGCTTAAGTGAAATAACTCAAAAACAGAAAGCCAAATGCTAGATATTATCAGTTATAAGTGGGAGCTAAACAATGGGTACATGTGGATATAGAATGAAATAATGACATTGGAGACTCCAAAAGGTGGAAGGTTGGGAAAGGGTCAAGAGATGAAAGACTACCTATTGAGGACAATGTATCCTATTTGGATGATGGATACACTGAAAGCTCAGACTTCACCACTATGCAATATATCCATGGAACACAACTGCACTTCTACACCCTAAATCTGTAAAAATTCACATTTTTCAAAAACATTTTCTTTATTTTTTTCAAAGCATCTATTTTGAACTCAAATTTCCTATACACTTAGAGGATTTGATGCCTTGTTCTTAGGGCAGGACTCCATGAAAAATAATTTAGCTTTTCATATACTATTTTTTTTTCAAGAGACAAAGTTTTGCTCTTGTTGCCCAGGCTGGAGTGCAATTGTGCGATCTTGGCTCACTGCAACTTCTGCCTCCAAGTTCAAGTGATTCTCCTGCCTCACCTCCCGAGTAGCTGGGATTACAGGAACCCACCACCAAGCCCGGCTAATTTTTGTATTTTTAGTAGAGATGGGGTTTCACCATGTTGGCCAGGCTGGTCTCAAACTCCAGACCTCAGGTGATCCACCCGCCTCGGCCACCCAAAGTGCTGGGATTACAGGCATGAGCCAGCACGCCAAGCTCATATTCTTTTTTAATCAGCCTAATTTATTAAAACATTACATTTGTCTTCAACTACAGAAGAAACTTCTCTGGTAAACTTTTTTTTCTCTCTCTACATAAAGTTGGCTTTTATAATTACAAAATCCAAATATAGCTGCACTTACCACCATCCCCCATGTTAAGCCATAGAACTCTGATGTGAGTCTCATGTCTCCTTGCAACATTGACCTGGCCTCAATCAGCTTCTCCAGGACCTGTATAAAGTAACACCTCATAGCAGTAAGCAGGTCCTCCATAGCACCAGATCTGCCTTTGGTTGCCAAGACACTCTGATTCTACAACAAACTGCAGAGAACACTAGGAGTGTTCTGCTTGGAACCTAAATCTGCACCTAGCAACCAGGACAGCACATCAATGGGATGCCAACGGGGGAGGATAGATGGTGCTTTCTAAACATTTTCACTATTAGCACATGAAAAATGGGAAAGTACAAGGCTCTTGTTGATCCAAGAAGACTGGCCACAGAGACTGTATTCCTTCTAGGCACTAACAAGCAACCCTAAAGTATGAGAGAATTAATGTCATTTCATACATGTACAATTCAGGAATTACTAAGAACGTGGCAGTAAAGAACTTACATGCCCATATCAATAGTCAAAGTCCTCTTAATGTAAACGTGTCTTTCTGAGGTTCTGCTAGACCTAATAATATTTAAAAATTCAAAGGTTCCTCACCTCAGCCTCCCATCTTGTTTTGTTTTGGGTTAGATGAGGGCGATAAGCATGAGAGAGTTGAATTATTGTCATTAAGTTATCGATCTAACTTTCAAATGTAAAAACTCATAAAGGTTGAAGGTAATTTGGGTTTTAGCTTTTTTTAACTTTTATTTTAGGTTCATGGGTATATGTGCAGGTTGTTATACAGGTAAACTGTGCATCACAGGGGTTTGGAGTACAGATAATTTCATCATCCAGGTAATAAGCATAATACTAAATAGGTATTTTTTCTGATCTTCTTCCTCCTCCCACCCTCCACCTTGTCAAGTAGACCCCAGTGCATGTGGTTCACCTTCTAGTACCCACGTGTTCTTATGGTTTAGCTCCCACTTATAAGTGAGAACATGTGGTATTTGGCTCTTTTCCAGTTAGTTTGCTTAGGATGATGGCCTGCAGCTCCATATGTGGTGCTGCAAAGGAAATGACCTCATTCTTTTTATGACTGCATAGTATTCTTTTTATGACTGCATAGACCCCCATGGGGTCTATGTACCACATTTTCTTTACCCAATCTACTGTTGATGGGCATTTAGGTTGATTTCATGTATTTGCTATTGTGAATAGTGCTGCAATGAACATACTCGTGCATATGTCTTTATGGTAGAATGATGTATATTCCTTTGGGTATATACCCACTAATGGGATTGCTTGGTGGAAGAGTAGTTCTGTTTTAAGTTCTTGGAGGAATCATTACACCATTTTCCACAATAGCTAAGCTAATTTACATTCCCACCAGCAGTGTATAAGCATTCCCTTTTCTCCATAACCTTGATGTATCTGTTATTAATAATTTGACTTTTTGATAATAGCCATTCCACCTGGTACGAGATGGTATCTCATTGCAGTTTTGATTTGCATTTCTCTAATGATTAATGATATTGAGCATTTTTTTATATGCTTGACCGCATGTGTGTCTTCTTTTGGAAAGTGTCTGTTCATGTCTTTTGCCGACTTTTAAACGGCATTGTTTCTTTCTTATAAATTTGTTTAAGTTCTTTCTAGATGCCAGATATTAGACCTTTGTCGAATGCATTGTATGCAGATATTTTCTCTCATTTTGTAGATTGTCTGTTTCCACTGTTGATAGTTTCTTTTACTGTGAGAAGTTCTTTAGTTTAAATAGGCCTCACTTGTCAATTTTTGTTTTTGTTGTAATTGCTTTTGGCATCTTCGGCATGAAATCTTGGCCAAGTCCTAGGTCCAGAATGGTATTTCCTAGGTTATCTTCAGAGTTTTTATATTAACAATTTTCATTTTTACATTTAAGTCTTTAATTCATCTTGAGTTGATTTTTGTATGTGGTGCAAGGTTCACGTACAGTCTCAATCTTCTGCATGGAGCTAGTCACTTATCCCAGCACCCTTTATAAAATGGGGAGTCCTTTCCCCATTGCTTGTTTTTGTCAGCTTTGTTGAAGATCAGATATTTGTAGATGTGTGGCATTATTTCTGGGTTCTCTATTCTATTCCATTGGTTTATATATCTGTTTTTGTACCGGTATCATGCCGTTTTGGATACTGTAGCCCTCTAGTATCATTTGAGTAAGGTAATGCCTCTAACTTTGTTCTTTTTTCTTAGGATTGCCTTGGCTATTCGGGCTCTTTTTTAATTCCATATAAATTTTTAAATAGTTTTTTTCTAATGCTGTGAACAATGTCATTGGTAGTTTGATAGCAAATTGCATTGAATCTATAAATTGCTTTGGATGGTGTGGTCACTGTAATGATACTGATTCTTAGTATCCATCAGCATGGGATGTTTTTTCCATTTACTTGTGTCACCTCTGATTTCTTTTAGCAGTGTTTTGTAATTCTCATTGTAGAGATGTTTTACCTTTTAGGTTAGCAGTATTTCTAGGTATTTTATTCTTTTTGTGGCAGTTGTGAATGGGATTGCCTTCCTGATTTAGCCCTCAGCTTAGATGTTGTTGATGTATGGGAATGCTAAATTTTTGTACATTGATTTTATATCCTGAAACTTATCTAAAGTTGTTTATCAGATCAAGGAGCTTTTGGACCAAGACTATGGGGTTTTCTATATATAGAATCATGTCTTTTGCTACCAAGTATAGTTTAACTTCTTCTCTTTCTATTTGGATGCCTTTCATTTCTTTCTCTTGCCTGATTGCTCTGGCCAGGACTTCCAGTACTATGTTGAATAGGAGTGGTGAGAGAGGGCATCCATGTCTTGTGCTGGTTTTCAAGGGGAATGCTTCCAGCTTTTTCCATTCAGTATGATGTTGGCTGTGGGTTTTTTATAGATTGCTCTTATTGTTTTGAAGTACGTTCCTTCAATGCCTAGTTTATTGAGGGTTTTTAACATGAAGGAATGTTGAATTTTATTGAAAGCCTTTTCTGCATGCATTGAGAAAATCATGTGGTTTTTGTTTTCATTTCTGTTTATGTGATAAATCATATTTATTGATTTGCACATGTTGAACCAACCTTTCCTCTCAGGGATAAAGCCTACTTGATCATGGTGGGCTTTATCCCTGGGACACAAGGGATCATGGTAGGCTTTTTCCCTGGGATGCAAATGATCACACCCTAATCTGTGGAGCCTGTGATTATACGTTACTTTACATGGCAAAAGGACTTTATAGATGTGATTAAATTCAGAATCTTGAGATGGGGATATTATCCTGGATTAGGCAGGTGAGCTGACATAATCACACGTGTCCATATAAGAGGGAGGCCGGAGGTCAAAGGGAAGATACTCTGCTGCTGACTTTAAATATAGAGGAATAGGCCATGAGCCAAGGAATGTAGGTTACCTCTAGACGATAGAAAAGGTGAGGAAACAGCTATTTCATCAAAAAGCTAAGAAATTAGGTTTTTATGTGCTGTTGGATTTGGTTTGCTAGTATTTTGTTGAGGAGAATCAAGGTAATTTGAAAGATCTTCAAATTTCAAGGGTTTACACTCCTGCCAAATGACTCCGCAAACCCGTAGCCAGTCACTGTTCTTAAGCATTGCCCCACTCTCAAGCCCAATACAACAACTTTCCGTTTCCTGAGTGGGTAAAGAAATATGATGTGATAACTAAATAAATATTTGTCAACAATATTACCATCCCCTGGTGTTATCTACTCCATGCATTTCTAGTGAATTGTTCATTAGGAAACCCCACTACTTTATTCAAAGTTTTGGTCATTTGACCTAAGATAAACAAAGTTATCTACTCCTCCCAAAGAAAAGTGTCAGATATGTTAAGATTGTCTCAGTCTGCCAACAGTAAGAAAAAAAATTTTTTTTTTTTATTTGAGACGGAGTCTCGCTCTGTCGCCCAGGCTGGAGTGCAGTGGCGCCATCTCAGCTCACTGCAAGCTCCGCCTTCCAGGTTCACGCCATTCTCCTGCCTCAGCCTCCCGAGTAGCTGGGACTACAGGTGCCCGCCAACATGCCCAGCTTATTTTTTTGTATTTTTAATAGAGATAGGGTTTCACCGTGTTAGCCAGGATGGTGTGGATCTCCTGACCTCGTGATCCACCCGTCTCAGCCTTAAGAAGCATGGAGACATATAAAAAAGATGTATGAGCCAACTGGAAGGGGTCCTCTCTAGCCAAAACAGTGACCATTTCAGCATCAAAATAATGACAGAATGAAATAATAATGCATAAGACCATATTATGATATATAGGTAGACACATAGATAAATAATACCTGATACCCACATGTACACACACACACACACACACACACACACAAAGGAAAGCTATTCCTTCATATAGAATGTCAACTCTATTAGTTTTCCATTGTTGCTATAACAAATTACTACAAATTTGGTGTTTAAAATAACAAAAATATCTTATATATCTGGAGATAGGAAGACTAAATTGGGTCTACAGGGCTGCATTTCTTCTGCAGGCTTTAGGAGAGAATCTGTTTTCTCCACTACTCCAGCTTCTAGAAGCAATCTGTTTTCCTTGGCTTGTGGCCCATTCCCTTTTCTTTAAAGTCAGCAGCAGAATAACTTCTCTCTGACCTCTGGCCTCCCTCTTATATGAACACGTATGACTATGTCAGCCCAACTGGCTAATCCAGGATAATAATCCCAACTCAAGGTTCTGAATTTAATCACATCTATAAAAATCCTTTTGCCATGTAAAGTAACATATAATAACAGGTCCCAGAGATTAGGGTGTGATCATTTGTAATAATGAGAGTAAGTATTTAGCCTGCCACACAAACTAGTAAGTTTAGAAGGAATGATAGAACTTTAAGAATCATTATTTGGAAACCACTATAGTAATAATAGTAAAAATTAGTAATAACAGTAATAAAAAATAACTACTGGCCTACATATGGCAGATACTGCCCAGTGCTCTAGGAGAATGACATTGTCGCTGATGTTCTTCATGCACCAATGGCCTGTTAAAGGTACAGTGGCCCAAAACACTTCTCAGCCATTGGTTGAGCCTTGAGGAATTTACAACCTTATGTGAATAAGCATAATTGCTGCAAATATGAAATGTTTGCTTGAGGTATGAGTTACACGTTTTAACCTTGAAGGAAAAGTTCCTGTGAACATCCTCAGGACAGTAAGAGAGTAAGATAAATTCAGTGTGGTTCAAATATTAGGTGTTAAAACAAAGAATAGGAGAAAATGAAGACCTTTCCATGACAAGTTGCAAAGAGCCAAGAAATGTGCATACTGAATCCTCACCTTCTTGTTTTAAAGAGTCCAGATGTCTATAGGGAGGAACAATTGCCTAGTGATTAAGAACAAACTATGAAGTTAGAAAGCCCAAATTTGAATCCAAGCTTCATCACTTACTAGCTCTGTTGTGGTCAGTTTTCTCATGCAGACAATAGAGACTATGATATTATTGTTGCCTCCCAGTAGTTATCCCATCTCTCCTACACTGTGTAGCATGTGCTTTGGATGAAATTAACCCCACCCCCAGTGCAGGAGCAAGAGTGACTTTATTTTAAATGCTAATCTGCCATGTAACTTCTGAATAACCCTGAGTCCCAAGTCCAGGAATGCCTATAAGATGTTAAGTTGATATATTACTCTTCATGTAGGAACATGTATTCACTGTAAGTTTCCTCCAAAACAACCCTTGATGCTGTTATAGGAAGCATAGTCCATGGCACCTGTAGCTACCTACATGTTTCCTTCAGAGCAAGTATACTTTCCTCAAAAGATAAGCCCTAGATCTGGAGGATTGCAGTGCAGAAATCTAACTATGCTGTGGCCACCTAAGACAACATATATGTCTGTAAATTCCTTTAGTAAATCACCCCAAACTAATAAGCTAGATTTGTCTGCCTTCTTCTTTGATTTATCTGCTCTTTGTGCATTTGAGGGATGGCTTTGCATATATGGCCCTTTCACTGAAAACCTGGCTTCAGAAGTGGCCCCCAATTAATCTCAGCCAATTATTGCACTTCCGCCCCTTGTCTCAAACATGTTGCCAGGAATGTGCAGACAACTCATGCGTCAGTATGAAGCTCTGTATAAAGAGCCATTTTTGCTCATTGATTATAGGATGATATCCATCCTCTTGAATGTAAACAAGGAAGCATATAGGCCTGATTATTGCTGACAACATTTCGTGATAGTGAGGGGAATCAACTTGATGACAAATCCGATACATGGAAGAGGACACGCTGAGGAAACTGCAGAAATATTGATCCAGAGCACTGATCAAGCTATGTCTGAAGCCCACACTGCTGCTGAACTTTTTGGTTTTATAAGCAATAAATCCCCCTTATTTGTTAAAAATAATTATTTTGTTAAAATAAAGTAAATGGCCTATACTCTTCAAAACTATAAAGCACATTAAAGACACAGAGAGACTGAGGAATATTTCCTAATTAAAGAGGAATAAGATACATCACACTGCTAACTTATGACCCTGGATACTTTCTTAGGAAATATTCTTGTGACAACCTAGGGGTACATGTGCATTACACTCTGTAATATTTTAGAAAAAAACTTTAAATGCATATTAATATTAGTATAAAGTGAGAATGATAAACCACCCATGTTGAAATGCTAACATTTTTGAAATCTGGTGAAGCTCAATGGTAAGTCTTTCTACTATTTTTATAACTTTCCTGTGAGTTTTTTTGTGATTGTTGCATGATACGTGGTATATAATCACTTGTATTTGAAAGTTATGTTTGAAATCATGTAATGTTTTCATAATATATGATCAGTAATCATCTTTCCAGCCTCACATATGTAAAATAGAAGATACGAACCTGAGCCACATAGCAGAGTAGAGACGGAGTGTACCTAAGCTGGAAGCCAGAGCTACTTTCTGTGGTTACCTGGATGACATATTTGTGCCAATAATCCTGTACTGCAGAGTTAAAATAAGGAAAGATAATTGAGCATGTATATAAGAATATGCTGCACAGCAACAAGTATAAGATATAGTGGACAAAGACTGGGAGACATCTGTCTGAATGGGGAGGATAAATTTACAGGGTGAAAGAAGCTGATGCTTCAGTGCAGTTAACCTTCATTCCTATCTGGGAAAAAACTGGCTTCACTGTTAGTTCTTCAGTAAAGTTGCTTGTGGCACAAATTCATGTGTGCTTTGGAAATCCCAGTTCACAAACGTTTTCATAAGGTTTAGGGCTGACAAGGGGAGCATCTCAGGGCTTCTACTTTGCCTTCAGTGTTGTTGACATAGGAATGGGTCGTCAGAGCTAAAAATGTATTGTCCTTACCCTGATTTTTTCACATACAAGTTGCCAGAAGTTATGCAAGCCACCTGTCTTCTTCCCTTCAGTTTGATAAAGTGAGAAAACTCATTCCTGTTGTCCTATCTGTGACAAAACTGCATAAAGTTTGTTCGACTGGTTTGAAAAGTACAAAACAATAATATCTGCATTAATCTTTGGTGGAATTTTTGGTAAGTTATCTATTTCTCAGATTACAAATTAAATAGCACAGGCTAATATGGCTAGGATTCAACATTAGATATGCTATAATTATAACCTCCCAAAAGAAAACAAAAAGTCTATACATATAAAAGAAAATGTATATGTTTTTTAAGAGAAAAAGGAGAAAAGAGCACAGAAAGTTAAAAAGCAAAAAAAAGAAAATTTAGATAGTGAGAAGTGATACCAATAAAATGGCAAAATAGGACTTTCCAGTGTCAGTTGGCCCCCCAGGTCAGATTCTGTAGCCCCAAGACCCATGCCAGTACCCAAGGACCTAGCCTCCAGACCAGTACATATAAGCTGGGCCCCATAAACCTGGACTCCAGAACAGCCCCCAAGGCAGTAAGTTCCACTCTAGCACCACACCAACTCCAGGCTTAAGGGGAATGGTCCCCACTGCTCTAGGCTCCAGTGGACCTAAAGTCCAGGCCCACACCAGTAGATATCACCTCATACCTTACACCAGTTAGAATGTCTATTATGAAAAAAGACAAAGGATAACAGATGTTGAGAAGAATATGGAGAAAAGGGAATCCTTATACACTGTTTTTGGAAATGTAAATTAGGACAGCCATGATGAAAAACACTGTGAAGGTTCCTAAATAAATTAAAAATATTGCCAAACAGGGTGGCTCACAACTGTAATCCCAGCACTTTGGAGGCCGAGGTAGGCAGATCATCCGAGGTCAGGAGTTTGAGACCAGCCTGGCCAACATGGTGAAACTGCATATCTACTAAAAATACAAAAATTACCTCGGTGCAGTGGCACACACCTGTAGTCCCAGCTACTCAGAAGGCTGAGGCAGGAGTATCGCTTGAAGCCAGGAGGCAAAGTTTGCAGTGAGCAGAGATCCCACCACTGCACTCCAGCCTGGGCAACACAGCAAGACTCCATCTCAAAAAATTAAATTAAATTAAATATATAAATTAAAAATAAATGAATAAAAATAGAACTACCGTATGATCCATTTGTATACATTCTAGGTATATATCCAAAAGAATTAAATCACTATGTTGAAAAGCTATCTGCACACCCATTTTTATGACAGCAAATTCATAATAGCCAAGGTATTGAATCAAAGTGTCTGTCAATGAATGAGTGAATAAAGAAAGTGTAGCATATATATAATAGAATACTATTCTGCCTGAAAACAAGAAGGAAGACTTAATATTTTCAACAACATGGCAAACCTGAAGACAGTTTGCTAAGTAAAATAAGCCAGGCACAGAAAAACAAATAATGCATGATCTCACATATGTGAAATCGACATAAAATGAACCCATAGAAGCACAGAGTAGCAGAAAGATGCTTGTCAGGGGTTAGCAGTAGAGAGAAATAGGGAAAATGAGGAGATATTTGTCAAAGGGTACAAAGTTTCAGATGGAAGGAACAAATTCAAGAGATCTATTCTACGGTATGGTGACTATAGCTAATAATACTGTACTGCATAGTTGAAAACTGCTAAGATAACAGATCCTAAATGTTCTCACCACAAAACAGGTAAGTATGTGAGTTAATGATCTGTTAATTAGCTTGAATAATAATTGCATAATTATGCATATGTCAAAACATGATTCTGTATATCATAAATAAATACAATTTTTTCACTTATCCTTAATAAAGATGGTGGGGGATATTTGAGTAGGTGAGCAACCAGGATGCTACAGGAAGTGCTCCAAATCATAAGATTTCCATAGTAGAAAACAGTTCAAAGGGCTAAGTTATGTTCTTTAAGTTTTTAAAAATGTGTTTTTATGTGATGTTTTACCCTATGTGGTCCCAATTGCTTGCTAAAAGTTATTTTACATACATTATTCTTGGTTCTTCATTTCTTGGGTAAGGTTAAGGACAAGGGCACATGCCTCATATTTTTCATGCCTAGTTAGAAATAAATGAAGAGTCAGAGATGCAGAAGGAAGATTAAGTCAGCAGAATCAATGCAATTGCAAGTCACACTAGAAACTGGAGGGAAGTTCTGAGATGCGTTTTTATTTTTATAATAATTTAGGAAATAGTGTGTGAATCAATCATATCTGAATCTCAAAGGCCTCAAAAGCTACAGCTGACATTTGAGTTATAGAGAAAACTCAGGCATTGCAAGTACGTTACTTTATACTGAATTCTCCTTTAGCCGTTTTTCCGCTTCATTTGACTATGACTGTCAGTTTAAATTGCTCTAGGTATAACGCAATTATTTCAGATGAAGATGGTTGACAATAATATATAAAACAAAATGATAACTTCTATAAAATAGATTTCTTTATTTGAAACACATACACTGACATACATAATATACTTATTAACCATAAATACTCAAATTATATCAAGCTTTAAAATAAAAATAAGCTATCATTTTCCATATGACAGCTTCTATCATAAAATTTTTCCAATATATTTTCACATAATTCTTTCATACACCCATTGGCTTCAAGTCATTTTCAGAGCCTCTCTATTTGCCTCAAATGTTCTCCTTAGTTCCTTAGGTAATGCAGTTGTTCCAAGCACTTACCTCACCTAAGTATACCTAGCCTATGATGACCATTTCTTTATAAGCTCCATAGCTCAGCTTTACCAGCTCCTTTTACTTCCTATATATTTCTCATTGCCTTGCAAAAAAGAGGGATCTCAGATGCTGACTTCTGCTACACTGTTTCAAAGCCTCTCTTACTACAATTCATAAAACTTATTGTCCTACTATTGATACTGGATATGAAAGAATATGGACCAAAATTCCTCTCAAAATTTACTATCCGACAAAGAATAAGCATTGTTGGAGAAAAGGATTTGAAGTATTTTGCTGTGTATTTTACTAAACTAAAGATAGAAGACAAAAGTATTCCACCTAAAAAGCAAGAAATTAAAAAACATTGTAGAGATTTTTAAATTGAGAGTATCATCTTTTCATAGGAATTATAGCTTCGCTTTTATCAAGATTAACAACAAATATCATGCCTTCTTTTCAATCAAGAAATGTCTGTCTTGGATACATTAGGTTTGTACCATGGAAAAACATCGCTATAGATGTTTTATCTTGATTTTACATAGCTGTTTTTTTCCACAAGTGAATGGTATTTAGGCTGACTTGTTTTATTCATACCTGTTACCAGGAACTCCACGACCTTGTTAGAGTACATGCTCAGCAAGTGCTAACAGAGTGAGTGAATAAAAGAATCGTTGATAAATAAATAGAAGGATGAATCATTGTGAGGGGAGACTCTGTTATATTGTTAATATGACACGTACACAGGCTCATTCCCACCCCATTAGTCTCTTCACTGCCCCTCTTACATCTTTGTTTCTGAGGGTGTTGATTAGAGGGTTAAGACTAGGTGTGACAACAGTATAAAAGAGAGCAATGAACTTGCCTTGATCTTGAGAATTTCCTGATGGTGGCTGGAGATATATGCACATGGCTGGAATGAAAAAGAGAGATACAGCCATAAGATGAGCTCCACATGTTCCAAACACTTTCTGAAGCCCAGTGGTTGATTGCATCCTCAGTACAGCCCGGACGATGGCACCATAAGAAGTGAGAATGAGGATGAGAGGTGTGAGAATGAGGATGAGAGGTATGAGAACAAATATGGAGCTTGTGATCATGAGGGTCAGCTCATTGGCATGGGTATAAACACATGATAATTGCAGAAGTGCTGGAACTTCACAGAAAAAGTGATCTACTTGGCGGTGTCCACACAGGGGTATCCAGAAGTTGAAGGAGGAATGAAGTGCTGAGTTGGTAAAACCACTTACCCAAGAAGCCACAGCCAGCAGGTGGCAGAAACAAGGTCTACACGCAGCTGCATAACGGTCATAGGACATCACCACCAGTAGGACACACTCTGTGGTTCCCAGTGCGAGAACAAAGTAAAGTTGAATCATGCAACCAGCATAAGAGATGGTCTTTTCCGGGCCCCAGAGATTCACCAGCAACTGAGGGATAGAGCTGGTGGTGTAGCAGAGATCCAGAAATGAGAGGTTTGAAAGGAAGAAGTACATGGGAGTGTGGAGATGGGAGTCCAGGTATGACAGGATGATGATGAACAGGTTTCCTATCAGTGTTATCAAGTAGAAGATCAAGACAACCACAAAGAGAACTACTTCCAGATGAGGCCAATTAGAAAATCCAACTAAAATAAAGTACCCCTCAGAGCTAGCATTGACTTTTCCATCATCATTCATTTCCTATTACCTGAGAGAAAAAAAAGAAAGTCAGGTAAACTCAAAAAAAGAGTAAACAAATGATCCAAAAATATCAGCACACCTGAATAAAAAATAAAAGCCAGTTTGAAGGGCTTTCCATCATTTAATTGTAGGACAAATTAACCATTAGTAGTAATGAATTTAACAAAAGAAGAATTATAAAGCTCATACTGATATAAAAAGTAAAAGAATAAATAAATGAATGGTGAAGATAAAGCTATTCCTTACAGTAGATCCCTAATTAACAAATATAGAAGGGGTGATGGTGTTAAGAAAAACATAAATGATTGCAAAAACTAGTGGATAAAAATTTGATGGGGAACAGAATATGTACAAATATCTAAAATAGTCTAAAATATCTCCTCACAACTTTCTTATTAATTTCAAACTGAAAAACAGTAAAGCTTATAGTAGAAAAACCTGTCAGACACCACCATAACCAAGTGATTTTATTGATCTTAAGATCACCTGTATTTGCACAAACCAACATCACAAGCCTGCTGTGATGATGCTCTGAACAGGACATGCTGTCACTTCAGTGATATTTGTGTTAAAAATTCTAATAATGCAGACTAATTCTAATAATGAAGACACATGAGAAAAACTCAAATTGAGAGAAATAGCTTCCCTATACAATTCAGAAGTATCAAGTTTAAGTAGAAAAACAAAGGGTGAGGAACTGGTCCAGATGAAAAGAGATTAGTGAGATGTGATTTCTCAGTGTGCAATCCTGGATTTTTTCAAAAACTAGCTATTAACAAATTATTGAGACAATTTAAGAAATCTCAGTGTGGACTATGGATTAGATAATAATATTGTGCCCATATTAAGTTTGCTGATTTGGGTACTGTGCTGGACTTATGTAAAGTAACATCCTTTTTCTTAGACAAAAAACATTGAATAAAGTATTTGGTGTAAAGGAACGTGTCATCTCCAACTTACTCTCAACTAGTCCAGAAAAAGAGATAGATAGATAGATAGATAGATAGTTGATAGATGATATAACAAAGCTTTGGGGGAAAATGTAAACTAATACTCAATCTGGTAAAAGGGTAAATGTTAGTCTTTTGTATTACTTTTTTGCAACTCTTCTCTAAGTTTGAAATTTTACCATAATAAAAAGTCATAAAAATACAAAATAATTTTTTAATTTTATATTTTATTCAGATGTTTGCCTTATTATAGAAAAATAACTATCAAGTTCTCATTCATTTTAGGGTGACATCTAGGCAAATGGTAATTGAAGGAAATTTCTAACCTAGCTAAGGAAGATAATTTCCATAAAACACAAAATCTTTCTTTGTTAATAAATAAGGAACTTTAGTTTTCTTTTCAGCATTTTCAGGTTATTTTCTTAAATGTGATCTTACATATGGATGAAAAGATATGTTGAAAATATTGAATTTAGTCATTTCAAAATGTTCACTTAAAGAAAAAATGTTTAGCTTCAATTAGATAAGAATCTTATCTTCTGATTTGTTTACTTGGACTCAAAATGTATTTCTAAACTGAAAAACTGAATACAAGTAGAGAAGACACAGACACTTGCTCATCAATGTATGGGTATTCGTGATAGGAACTAAGCTAAAAATCTGGGGAGAACAGTGATAGAATACTTTCTAAAGGATGTGTGACTATAACTGAATTTGAAAAGATTCAAACTTTATGGAAAGGAAAGGAAGATAAAAATTCAGTGAGAGAACAGAGAAGGAAGGAACAGTGGGAGGGGCAGGAAAATGGAGAAGAACCTGAGTGTAGTTCTTAGAGTTGCAGGTGTGTCTATCACAGGGTTCATGAAGCTGAACCACAGGGCCTGAAGAAGGTTTCTACATGATGTATTTTTCTCCAGGACAATAATTTAGATAGTATATAAATTCTGAGCATGAGCTATAATTAGTACATATTTATTCTCCAAGTTAGAGAGTTCTGAATATTTAATGAATCATTAAGTGGCTGTTCATCATTTAATACATTGTCCCCAGTGAATCTCATGTTACTTTTTTTATTAAAAATAAAATATATCTTACAAATAGTTATGACTCCTAGGTGATGCTTTTTCTCCAGTGAGTTTTCAATCTTTCATAGAAAAAAATGATAATTATTTTTGTTATATAGTTATTGTGTCAGGCATAGCAACCCACCATTTAAATACCCCTTTTTCTCTTAATTCTTTGCCTCTTCCAGCTTTGCCACATGCCCTCTATTTCATTCCTTCCACAATCAGTTATTTTTCTTATACCTCCCAACTGGCTATGGCACAAGAAGAAAGAAATCATTGTGGGGCCACCTGTGATTGCCTCTTTTGGGGGTCTCTTAATCACTCATGTTTTATAAATGCAAAGATTGACCTCAGACCTTATTAACAGACTTGGTAATGTAAATAATCATTAGCCAGTTGTTACACTAATCTAGATTACTTTCAACAACTTAGAAACCATCCAGGAAAATCAGTCTGCACATTGTTTTAAAAGAAAATTTTAAAAGTTATAGCTGAATCAAAAAACAGCAATAGTCAAAGAGTAAATCATGAAGATTACTTCACTTAGAGGTCACAGCCCTTGAGGGAAGATGAAAATTTTCCAAGAGATTTTTAAAAATTTCTCTAGAATAGGAGATAATACATCATGAGAAATATGAACACAAATGTTATAGTTACCTCCTCTCATGCAGATATAATTTTCTTCTTTCTTGTACAGTTGCCTTGATAATTTAGTACATTAACTAAAACAACAAGCAGCTGTGAGATATCTTTGCCAATTGCATGACCCATCCTTCAGCAATCTTACATAGAGAGGTTAGAATGAGATATGAGATAAGAAGCAAACAAACAAAAACTTACCAGATGCAAGCAAGGAAAAGGTAGAAATTTTTCTGGGTTAATTTTCTTCTTACTGGTGGAGCAGAAAATAAAAGCCTTATCAAAAGTTCAAAGCCTTATCAAAAGTTCAAAGTCTTATCAAAAGTTCAAAGCCTTATCAAAAGTCATATCAAAAGTTTAAGTTATCCTTAACACAAAGAAAGGATAAATGCTTGAGGTGATGGATACCCCATTTAGCCTGCTGTGATTATTACACATTGTATGCCTGTATCGAAAATACCTGGGTTGGGCGCCGTGGCTCACACCTGTAATCCTGACACTTTGGTAGGCCAAGGTTGATGGATCTCTGGAGCCCAGGAGTTCGAGACTAGCCTGGGCAATGAAGTGAGACCATGTCTCTACAAAAAATAAAAAGAAAGAAATTATCAAAAAAAATCTCATGTACCCCATAAATGCATACACCTATTGTGTACCCACAAAAATTAAAAGTTAAAAGTTGCTTTCATGGACTAGGAATAAATGATCCTCTCTAGTTTTGGAAATCAGGTATAACGGAGGGAGAAAATAACCTCTTTTCCCCACCCCCATGTCACTGGCCAAGTTTTTTTATTCTTATCATAATATTTCTTTATACACTTACCTAGTACTTAAGCAGTACTCAAACAATGCCTTTCACTCTGTCTTTCCTGTGTCTGTCCACATTCCTTGTATATTGTCTTCCTAACTGATGCCTTCATCATGCACAGACTGATCTGATCTCTGATTTTGATCACCTTGAAATCACCAACATAAATGCCTACACTTCCCTCATTTACTACATCAATTAGGAAAACAGTCTGAATGTAGCTATAACTATCATTGCTACAGAAGAGAAAGCTCTGAGTCTACTAAAAAAATTTAATTTTACCCAAAAGATAAACTTATTAGAGCTTTCAGTGTATCAAGGGTCTTTATCTTAGAGTCAATGGGCCCTTTTTGGAAACAAAAGAATGTGACTTGCTTTCCTTGACTTGGGCCACTGGGAGGGTAAATCCCAAAGTAGCAATTAATGCCCTTCAAGGAGTTATCCTGGTTAGAACAGTTTCTCAGTGATGTTCTTGGCATGATGCCACATTGTTGTACTAAGATGACAAGGAATCTATAGTCCAGCCATAGCAGAGAAAAATGCTTTGAGCTGTATCTACAGGGAAGGGAATGGGTTATCTTGAGTTACCTGAAACTTCTTCCCCAATTCTTCAGTATGCTAGAGGCCAAATTTGAGATATAGCTTGTTAGGTAGTCAAATTTGGGAATGGGAAAAGGCATGAAACATTTTTAAAAAGGAAATATAAAGACTACATTATACATATTTGTTTTATTAATTTGAATTCTTTAATTTTGTCTAACATCTCTAAAATTCAAGGCCAAGTTCAGCCCTGCAAAAGTGTTAAAAATTACCTTTGAAGACCATTCAAACTATACTCAGAAGGTCACTACCAAACTCAGAAAACTTTTAACAAAATTACTTAATATTTCCAAAATATTGTTATCAATAATTTCTTTTGATGTCTTGTTAAAAGCTTTGCTGAAATATGTAAAAAAGTTAAATTAGCTGTGATAGCTAGTCTACATCCCATGTTTAAAAAAAAAAACACATCATGAGTTTATAAACTAATGAAGATTTTTCAATTGTTACATTGTGTCTAGGTGATATATTCCATGTGTACCAAACAAAGCCTTGGTATGAAAATCAAGTCACATTTACAATACAATTATATTTTAAAGTCAGTACTTTTAAGAGCATGATCAGGTATTTTCCTGTCCACTTATGTGAAGCAACTGAAATGGTCTTGGCTTCAGTAGTCTTGATTGTTGTGAAAACTCCATGTGAAAAATACATAAACATTATCCTCGATGCCTAGTGCATAATCATTCAATACATGTTAGCTGCTATTACCATTATAGTGAATTTTAATTTGAACTGATATTTTAACAAGGCATTCTACATTATTTCTTCATCCTTTATTTTAGATATTTAAAATATTAAAAATAAACCCTTATGTTCCCATCATTCAGAATCATCAACCATAACTTTTGTCATTTTTATTTTCAGAATTTTTAGCACATAAAGTATCACCAATAAAGTTCATATCTCCTTCAACTGTCACTCTCTGACCCAACACTAAATCCAGAGACAACTACCATGAGCTTAGTATATATCATTCCAGTTTACTTTAAAATATATTAAATATTATTTTTAAGATAAATATGATTAAATAGTCATATAATCATATGTCTAAACTTCTCTATCTTATTGGAGAGAAATTTGACCAGTGATCCTACAACCTGTGGGGACTAGCAAAATTCAATCAGTTATCAAAATCCAGAAAATGTCTGATATCCTGGTCTGTAGGAGATTGTACCAAGCTCCAATATTTTTCATGTTTTGGTAACTAGAATTGTAGGAGGGTTTTTGGCCCCTGCCAATCTACTGGGTGCCAGCAAATGTTAACATTTTTAGGTGTGATGTTAGTAACTTGTGAAAATACAGCTGGCATAACATGATTTAATTACAGCAAAGTATTTCTAAGGTAGCAACCCTCAACTTTTTTCTCTACAATACACACTCAGATAAATAAAACACATTGGAAGTCACATCTGAGGAATCAAAAGGAATAAAAGACACTAAATGATCTCTGTTGAGCTTCTGTTAATTTGAGTGCTTTGTATGGGAGGAATGTGAATTAGAGTAGATCACAAACTATTAAAGCATTGTAGATGGGAAGCTCAGTTGGAGTTGAGGCCTAGAAAATTCACATATACACCATGGAATACTATGCAGCCATCAAAAAGGATGTGTTCATGTCCTTTGCAGGGACACGGATGAAGCTGGAAGCCATCATTCTCAGCAAACTATCAGAAGAACAGAAAACCAAACACCACATGTTCTCACTCATAGGTGGGAATTGAACAATGAGAACAGTTGGACCCAGGGCGGAAACATCACACACCAGGGCCTGTGGGGGCGGCGAGGGGGATGCGGGAGGGATAGCATTAGGAGAAATACCTAATGTAAATGACGAGTTGATGGGTGCAGCAAACCAACATGGCACATGCATACCTATGTAACAAACCTGCACGTTGTGCACATGTACCCTAGAACTTAAAGAATAATAAAATAAAATAAAATAAAACACACGATGGAAAAAAATCAGTCATATTTCTATACAATTTATAGTGGTATCCAAAAACATGAAATACATAGAGATGACTTTAACAAAATATGGACAATAGCTATACAATGAAAACCTCAAATGCTTCTGAAAGAAAATAAGATGTAAGTAAATGGAGATCTATATCATGTTCCCAGATCAGAAAAGTCAATGTTGTCAAGTTGCCAGTTCTTCTCCAATTGGTCTATAAATTCAATGCAATCCCCAATCAAAATGCCACCAGGCTTTTTTTGTGGAAATGACACACTGTATTTTATTAAAGTTAAAATTTTTCTCTTTGAAAGATATGACAGCAAAAGAAACTACCATCAGAGTGAACAGGCAACCTACAAAATGGGAGAAAATTTTCGCAACCTACTCATCTGACAAAGGGCTAATATCCAGAATCTACAATGAACTCCAACAAATTTACAAGAAAAAAACAAACAACCCTATCAAAAAGTGGACGAAGGACATGAACAGACACTTCTCAAAAGAAGACATTTATGCAGCCAAAAAACACATGAAAAAATGCTCACCATCACTGGCCATCAGAGAAATGCAAATCAAAACCACAATGAGATACCATCTCACACCAGTTAGAATGGCAATCATTAAAAAGTCAGGAAACAGCAGGTGCTGGAGAGGATGTGGAGAAATAGGAACACTTTTACACTGTTGGTGGGACTGTAAACTAGTTCAACCCTTGTGGAAGTCAGTGTGGCGATTCCTCAGGGATCTAGAACTAGAAATTCCATTCGACCCAGCCATCCCATTACTGGGTATACACCCAAAGGACTATAAATCATGCTGCTGTGAAGACACATGCACACGTATGTTTATTGCGGCACTATTCACAATAGCAAAGACTTGGAACCAACCCAAATGTCCAACAATGATAGACTGGATTAAGAAAATGTGGCACATATACACCATGGAATACTATGCAGCCATAAAAAATGATGAGTTCATATCCTTTGTAGGGACATGGATGAAATTGGAAATCATCATTCTCAGTAAACTATCGCAAGAACAAAAAACCAAACACCGCATATTCTCACTCATAGGTGGGAATTGAACAATGAGAACACATGGACACAGGAAGGGGAACATCACACTTCGGGGACTGTTGTGGGGTGGGGGGAGGGGGGAGGGATAGCATTGGGAGATATACCTAATGCTAGATGACGAGTTGGTGGGTGCAGCGCACCAGCATGGCACATGTATACATATGTAACTTACCTGCACATTGCACACATGTACCATAAAACCTAAAGTATAATAATAATAATAATAATAATAATAATAATAATAATAAAAGAAAAAAAAAGGAAATGCAAAAAAAAAAAAAAAAAAAAAAGATATGACAGTACTCTATTTGCAAAAGATTTGTTTGACCAAGGACTTGAGTTCAGAATATATAAAGAACTTCAAATTCAACAATAAGAAGACAAATGACCCAATTTTTAAAGTGAGTAAAATATTTGAACAGAAACTACACAAAATAACACATATGAAGCATATGAAAAGCACACAAAAGGACGGTCAATGTCAACATCCCTCAATGCAAATTATAGCCACAGGTAACCTAACTTGAGAGGTGAAAAGTATAAAAACTGACAATACCAAGTATTAGAAAGAATGTGAGTTCATTTGGAACTCTCATACACTGCTGTTTGAAGTGAAAATAGAACAGCCACTTTGAAAACATTTTTGTAGTATCTCATAAAGATAATATACACTAAGCATGTGGTCCTCCTGGAGAGGTACAAATAAAAGGTATTTACCCAAATTAAGTGAAAACATGCATCCACACAAACACTTGTATACACATTTTCATAGCAGCATTATTCATAATAGCCAAAAATTTTAAATACTCCCAAAGCCCATCACAGATAAATGGATAAATTGTGGCATATTCATACAATGGAGTTCTAACAAGCAATAAAAAGGAAAAAGTAACTGATACATGTAGCAACATAATAAATGTCAAAAACATCATGCTAAATGAAACAAACCACACCCAAAGATTACATATTGCATGATTGCAATTATTTGAAATTCTAAAAATGGAAAAGCCAAGTACATTGAGAAAATTAATGCTGCCTCAGGCTATGACTAAAAGGGAGAGTTGACTACAAAACAAAAGTTCTTTGGGGAGTAATAGAAATGTCCTATAATCTTGATTGTGGTGGCATTTACACAATTATACATTTGTCAAACTCACTGAACTATTCTTTCAATTTGATATTGAGAAACCTGTCTTTGAGGCTCAAATTTGCCATTTATTAGTGTGTGCATTTAGGCAAGACTATTTAATCTCTCTGAGACTCAATTTCCTAATCTTTAACACAGGAACAATAATGTTTATATCCTATTTTTCTTTTGTTTCAAGAGGCTAATAGTCAACAAAGCTTTAGGGTTTCTATGATGACCAAAATCCTAATGAAACAAAATATATTAATGTGCTTTATAAGTTGTGTAGTACTGTTACAGTATAAAGGATTATAATTATACACTTTTTCCGATAGCTTATTAAATCCAATATTTGATGTCTAACAAAAATACAATAAAAAGAAAATATAAAAAAATTCATTGAACTATATACTTAAAATGTGTAAATTTCTTTGTACATAAATTATACTTCAATAAATTTGAAAAGAAAAGAGTCTTGTAGATCTTGAGAAGCTGGAGTGACACATGACATATTACAAATGGTAAGATTTCCACGGAGGCAGGAGGAATCTACGTTCTCACATTTTGTGAAGTCTGTGTGAGATGTGATGTGAGCCCAACAATCCCACTGGGTACTTATCCAAGAAAAATGAAGTAAGTATCTCAAAGAGGTATCTATGCCCCCATTTTCACTGCAGCATTATTCATGACAGCCAAGATGAAGAAACAACCTAAGCATCCATTGATGGAGGAATGGATAAAGAAAATGTGATCTCACACACACACAGGGAGAGAGAGAGAAATATTATTCAGCCAATAAAAAGAAAATCCTGCCATTTGTTATAACATGGATGAACTGGAGGATATTGTGCTAAGTGAAATAAACCACACACAGAAATACAAAAGATGTATGATAACACTTACATGTGGAATCTAAAAAAATTGAACTCGGATAGGAACAGTGGCTCACACCTGTCATCCCAGCACTTTGGGAGGCCAAGGCAGGTGGATCATTTCAGGCCAGGGGTTCAAGATCAGCCTGGCCAACATGGTGAGAACTAGTTTCTATTAAAAATACAAAAATTAGCTGGGCGTGGTGGCAGGTGCCTGTAGTCCCAGCTACTGGGGAGGCTGAGGCAGGAGAGTTGCTTGAAGCCAGGAGGCAGAGGTTTCAGTGAGCCAAGATCGCATCACTGCACTCCAGCCTGTGTGACAGAGTGAGACCCTGTATCAAAAAAATAAAAAAACTGAACCCATAGAAGCAGAGAATAGAATGGTGGTTGCCATGGGCTGGAGGGTGGGGAGTGGAGAGACAGTCAGATGGTACCAACTTTCTGTCATAAGATGAATACATTCTGGAGATCTAATGTAGATTATGGTGACTACAGTTAATAATACTGTACTGTATACTTGAAATTTGCTTAGAGATTAGACCTTAAGTGTCCTGACCCTCCCTGCGCCCCCTACACACAGTAACTATGTGAGATGATGGATGTGTTAATTTGATTGTGGTAATAATTTCACAATTCGGTTTGATTTATATAGAATCATATTGTGCACATTAAATATATGTTATTTTATTTGTGCCTCAGTAAAGCTGGAAAAAATAAAATCAAAATAAAGAATTTTTTTAATAATGCTATTCAGCTAAGAACAAGGATGATAAGAGTTTTAAGCTATCTTCAATATGTCATTAACTAGGCCAACTAAAGCAAATTAAGCACATATTCTGTTTTGTTTCATTTAATAGCATTGTCTTCCTACAGGAGCTACGAATTTATTATCAGAGTTTATTACCAAACTTATTATTTTGTTTTCGATTTTTAAAAAGTGAAAGATGTATACAATCTGAAGAGTAATCAGAGTATATTGTTTCTGATTTTTAAAAGCTATCTTAATTTATTAGCATTAACCCCAGTGACAAATTAAGCCATGTACAGATACTTCATCTTTTATCTTATGTTGCCATTTTTCCCGATAGACAGTGCGTTCTGTTCAGACAAAGTATGTTATATTTATACATGTTACCAAGAATTTCACAAACTGGGAGAGAGTACACATTCAATAAGATTTAGCTAATGAAGAATAAGTTAATGAATAAATGGACAGATGAACGAATCAGCCATTTTAAAGAGATATTAGTTTACTGTTCAATGTGACAAGTATGTAGACCCACAGGATAAAGTATATAATTTAGTGTCTTTAAACAGTGAACTTCAACCAAATAATTATGACATATCCTTTACCATATAATAAATGGTGTTATTCATTATGTTTACCATTTTTCTTTGCTGTGACTATTTTTAGCTTCATTTAAGGTTTATTCAATAACCAAAAACTTCTTTAGCCTACATCTTTGCAATATTGCCCTTCTCTTCCTATACATATCAATGGTCAGTTCATAATTTAGCACATTGTCAGAAATATTTCCAATATTTTTTAAATAATCTCATAATTATTCACACACATATTTATGTATGTTGAAATTACAGTCCACAATTTTCATGGAATAAATATAGAATTGTAAAAGACCAAAATGGTACCAATCAAAAACTTTATCTCAACATAATATTTCAGAAGTAAATATTAAACAGAGCAACAAATGGGAGAACTGAACTATTCCATGTTTTGCGAGCTGTTAGATGAAAAACAAATCACAAAGAAGCAGGGAAACCACCTTTCAAGATGGATAAGATCCTAGCAAAAACAACAGCCAACATGATTTCCCTGTCATATCCCCCACTCCAACCCCATTAGTCTCTTCACTGCCCTTTTCACATCCTTGTTTCTGAGAGTGTAGATTAGAGGGTTAAGACTAGGTGTGACAACAGTATAAAAGAGGGCAATGAACTTGCCTTGATCTTGAGAATTTTCTGATGGTGGCTGGAGATATATGCACATGACTGGAATGAAAAAGAGAGATACAACCATAAGATGGGCTCCACACGTCCTAAACACTTTCTGAAGCCCAGTGGTTGATTGCATCCTCAGTACAGCCTGGGCAATGGCACCATAGGAAGTGAGGATGAGGATGAGAGGTATGAGAACAAAAATGGAGCTCATGACCATGAGGGTCAGCTCATTTGCATGGGTATCAACACATGATAATCGCAGAAGTGCTGGAACTTCACAGAAGAAGTGATTCACTAGGCGATGTCCACAAAGGGGTATCCAGAAAGTAAAGGAGGAATGAAGTGCTGACGTAGTAAATCCACTTACCCAAGAAGCCACAGCCAACAAGCGGCAGAAACAAGGGTGCATGAGGACAGTGTAATGCAAAGGTCTACACACAGCTGCATAACGGTCATAGGACATCACCACCAGTAGGACACACTCTGTGGTTCCCAGTGCGAGAACAAAGTAAAGTTGGACCATACAACCAGCATAAGAGATGGTCTTTTCCCGGCCCCAGAGATTCACCAGCAACTGAGGGATAGAGCTGGTGGTGTAGCAGAGATCCAGAAATGAGAGGTTTGAAAGGAAGAAGTACATGGGAGTGTGGAGATGGGAGTCCAGGTATGTCAGGATGACGATGAACAGGTTTCCTATCAGTGTTATCAAGTAGAAGATCAAGATAACCACAAAGAGAACTACTTCCAGATGAGGCCAGTTAGAAAATGCAAGTAGAATAAAGAAGCCTTCAAAACTTGCATTTTTTTTCATCATCATTCTTATTTTTCCTGTACCTAAAGAAAGAATCACATAAACTCAAAGTCTGTCCATGCATTGTCAACCGCCCACTTGCAAACAGATTGAAGAAAAAAGTTTCCCACTTCCAGATAGTGTGCACCATTATGGCAGTAGAATTTTTATACAGTTTCCTTTATATGCTTCATTGAGATATTTGTCCAGCTGTAGATACAAGCAATAGCTTTTCAAGTTACTGAGTTCTTTTATATACATCCTTGAGTTAACATTTGGATAAATGAAGACTAAGATATTCCATAATCAGAAAGACAATATTTAAGAAAATAATTTTTTATTTTAAAAAATTAAATTGATCTTTTTTGCATTTTCAGACTATTTCCAATTTTGCAGTTACAGAGAAAGGAATAACTGCAGCCATAATAATCTTACTTATAGATAGGAATTTCCCATGTTATAGAGCAATTAGATAGTCACTTTAAAATATTAATATTAACTGAAAAGAAATAATTGAATATGACTATAGAAAGAATTAAATGATATTCATTTATTTATGCTAGCAGTTTATTTCTAGGCAAATAAAATAATGTGCAAAAGGAGGTTTAAACAGACATATGCACACACACACCAACTTATAAAAATTCATAATATAAGCAAAGCTGATTAATAAAGTGAAATAGAGTAGAGATATCAGTGATAGAGTGCTTCCAAAGGTACATGAGGGTATAATTATTATTGGAAGACAAAAAGATTACAGAGTCTAACAAAAACACAGGGAGCGGTAAGAGAGAAAGGAAGGGTGCTTTAATGCACAACAGTGAAGAGGAGGTCAGAATGTGGCATTTGAAGTTGAAAGAATGTATAACACAGGATTGTTAGACAGGGACAAGAAGACTTAAACATGGTTTCTAAAAAAATTTATATGCTTTAGGCCAATAACTGAACTATACTTTAGATTCTGCGTCACAATTTATAATTTGTATTTCTGGGTTTTCTTCAATATTCCTAAACAGCATTGCCATCCCCCTTCTGCTCACCTCCTGCCACAGCCAACTCTTCCTCACATATTCTCTGATAAAATATGACAAAAGACAAATTTATTTACACCCGACTCACCTTCAGTGTTTTGAAAAACTTTTAACAACTCAAATATTCTAATCTTGACTCTTGAAAAAGATGTAAGGGTTTGCCTAATTAGTTGAGTTACAGCTGGAGAGCTAGGAATGTTGAACTTGGGCCAAGTCTGTGCAAATGCTCCAGACAGGTACAAAGATATCTGTACACTTTTCCATATTGTTGGTAATGGAATGATCATTACCTTTTGAGAAATCATGGAAAAATTGCAAGAATTTTTTTAAAAAGTTCCCTAGGATGAAAGGTAATATTCTGTAAGATACTTGAACTCACATGCTGTGGATACTTTTGCTAATGCAGGTATAATTTTCTTTCCTAATGCAGCTGCCTGAGTTCCTTACTACAGTAATTAAAAGGTGAAATCTGATATTTTTCTGTTGTATAAACCATCTTTCAGCATTCTTCCAGAGTTGATAAAAGGGATAGGAAATAAGGGACAAAAAAAAAAAAAAAAAAAACCCAGAACTCATGTAGAGAAAAGTTTGCAGCTTCGATTTTCTTCTTGGTGGAAAAGAGGGAAATGAAGACCCTATCAAATGTAGCTTTTATGAGTTGTGGAATAAAATATCTTCTCTCTTCTTTTAAATCAAACACCGTAGTGAAAATGGATGGCTGAGTGTCTCTTCTTTCCCCAATTATCACTAAGAGACATTTTCCCAATTCGTGTCATATTCATTCCTTTATACTATATCTGGTTTGTTTTCTTACTTTAATTTTTCATTGACTAGTAATAATTGTATGTATTTATGGAGTACATTGTAATGTTTTGATATGTATATACATCATAGAATGATTATATTAAGCTAGTTAATGTACCTATCACCTGACACCTATCATTTTTTTTGTAGTAAGAACATTTAAAATCTACACTTCCTGCAATTTTGAAATATGGAAGCCGTACACCCCTTAAGAAGTGCACCAACTTCTTTCAGTACTGACCTTCCTGTGTTTGTCCCTGTTCCCTGTCACTCTCTACCTGGCCTATGACCTCATCATGTATAAACTGATGAAGGGGCTCTCTGATTGCCATGCAACCTAAAAACATCAACCTAATTGCCTTCTTATAACATTTTTGCCAATGTTTTAAATCTAACTATGGAGAACAGAGTCTGGAAATAACTGTGATTGTCATTGCTACAGAAAAGAGAGCCTGAGTTTGTCCAAAAGATCTGCTTTTTAGCAGAATGTGGGAATACTTTAGGGCATTCAAGGTATCACGGGATGGACCCTTTATCCCAGAGCAAATGTAATCTTTATGGAAACAAAAAGAATAATGGGATACTCTTCCATTGACTGCGGCCTTTGGGAGTATAAATCCCAAAGTTGCAATTAATGCCCTTCAAGGAGCTGTCCTGGTGTGGTGTTCTCAGTACAAAACTCTTCATAGAAATATCTTCAGTATGATGTTATAGTCTTACTGTGATGACAGTGAATTTATCACTTACAATTATGGGAGAAGATGCTGTGAGTTATATTTATAATAAAGGGAAGGGGTTTAACTGAGCCATCTGATTTTTTTTCAGTTTTCCATGGGGCTAAGGGTCAAATTTACAAGACAACTGGAAAAAAGGAGTGATTTCAGAGCCATTCAACTGAAAAACTAGAATACATAAAGACTAAACTGTGTATCTGTTCCTTATTAATGACATGCTCTTTGAGACTGACCTATATTATTTATGCCTTCCCAGTTGTCTTTTAAATTCAATTCCAAGATTTGTCCTGCAAAAGGTTAAAAAAACTTGAATATTACTCCAATCTTTTATTTTATTGTAATTGAAAAATAATAATTCTTTATATTGATTAGGTACGATGTGATCTTTTGATATATCTATGTACAATACAGAACGATTCAGTCCAGCTAACACAATCATTACCTCACATACTTATTTTTCTTATAGTGAGAACATCTAAAATCTACCTGTTTAAAATCTCCCCTTTCCCCATCCCCTGCCCCCCAGGTAGCTATCATTCTACTCTCTACTTGTATGAGTTTATCTTTTTTAGATTCCACATATGAGTGAGATCATGTGGTATTTGTCTTTCTGTGTCTGGCTTCTTTTACTTCACATAATGTCCTGCAGGTTCATGAATGTTGTTGAAAAGACACAATTTTCCTTTTTCCTTTAAGGCTGAACAGTATTCCACTTTATACAAATAATGTGGTTCATATATATCACATTATATCCCTTTTATATATTTATCTGTTCATCCATTGATGGGCATTTAAGTTCCTCCCATATCTCAGCTATTGTGAATAATGCTACAATGAACATGGTAGTACAGATATCTGTAGTGAATTCTTATGATTTTACGTTGCCTCAGTGTTTATTTTCAATATAAGTTGAACTTTCTCATACCAGAAGCAGGGCTTTGTCACTCTTAACACAATTTCGAGTTCTCCTCTCCTTCCAGTTTCTCAAGGTGATCAATCCAGATACTTGGCCTTTTGGTTTCCACCTCCCTATGGAACACCTAGATACAACCTGCTTGACTTATCCCACTGATCCCCACACCCCACATGGACTGCAGATTTGCAGTAGTGAACACCTCTCAATACAACATAACTCCCAAGAACTCATGCCTGCTTGCTCTAAACCCAGAAATCAGTTACTCCCTGCTTGGATAATGCTGTGTACCCCAGTAAAGGCTTTGACCTTCTCGGCTGTCACTCACTCTCTCTTGCTACCCACCCACTGGTTGAGCATGCATGTCTCTGAGGGCTGCCCCTTCTCCCATTAGGCCTGTGAGGAAAATCGCCCTCTTCTCTCTGGATCTTTAAGTAATAAAACTACTTCTATTACATGTTTTTTTTTACTTGTGTCTCACCTGACTGACACACCTGAAATTAACTTCTTTTCTGGACAAGGCTCTCTTAAAGAGTAGTTATCTTGGTAGGAATGAACTGGACACACTAGTCAGACAAGAGCCACAAGGGTGTCTGCCAGTGAAAACGAGTTTCCAGTGAGAGGGACACCTGGTCATAAATAGGGCAATTAGGCATTAGCTCTCCATCAGGATATAGAAGTAGTCCACGAAAAAAACACAGAAAACATCCGCAATCACAACCACCTCCACTGGAGCCCATCAGACCAGGGTTAGAGTTTCTGGCTTCTCTTCAAAGAGAGACATTAAGACCAAATTAGAGGAAAATCTACCAATATATTTTTAACATGTTAATTTCAATCTCTTTGGCTATGTACCCAGAAATATAGTTGCTGCATCATATGGTAATTCTATCTTTTTTTGAGGAATCTCCATGCTGATTTCAATAATGGCTGTATTAATTTACATTCCTACCATTAGTATATAAGGATTCCCTTCTCCACATCCTTGCCAATACTTATTAACTCTTATTTTATTGATATAGCCATTCTAACAGGTATGAGGTGATATCTTATTGTGGTTTTAATTTGCATTTCCTTGATGATTAGTGATGTTGAGAAATTTTTTTATATATCTGTTAGTCTTTTATGTCATCTTTTGAAAGATGTCCATTAAGTCTTTTGCTCAGTTTTAAAAGGGGTTCTTTGTTTTCTTGCTAACAAATTTAAGTTGTTTGCATTTCTCACATATTTTGGATATTAGCCATGTATGGTTTGTAAATATCTTCTCCCAGTCCATGGGTTGCCTCTTCAATCCGTTATTTACTTTGTTATATAGAAGGTTTTTGGTTTGAGGTAATCTCATTTGTCTATTTCTGCTTTGGTTTCCTGTGCTATTGAGATCATCACCAATAAATTATTGCCAAGATTAATTTCAAGGACATTTTTCCCTATGTTTTCTTCTAGTAGTTTTACATTTTCTGGTCACACATTTAAATCTTTAAACCATTTTTAGTGGATTTTTGCATATGGTGTGAAATAAGGTTTCAATTTCATTGTTCTGTATTTGGGTATTTGATTTTCCAAGCATCATTTATTAAAGATACTGCCCTTTCTCCATAGTGTGTTTATTCTTGGCATCTTTGGCAAAAATCAATTAATCACAAATGCATGAGTTGTTGTCTGGGCTCTCTATCACATTACATTGGTCCGTGTGTCTGTTGTTATGCCAGTACCTTTCTGTTTTGAATACTATAACTTTGTAATATATTTTGAATCAGGTAGTGTGATGCCTCCAGCTTTGTTCTTTTTGCTCAAAAGCGCTTCAGCTACTTAGGGGTTTTTGTCATTCCATATGAATTTTTAAATTGCTTTTTCTATTTCTGTAAAACAAAAAAGTCATTGAACTTTTTTTTTTTGGTCTCTTTTTTTATTATTATTATTATTATTATACTTTAGGTATATCTCCCAATGCTATCCCTCTCCCCTCCCCCCACCACACAACAGTCCCCAGAGTGTGATGTTCCCCTTCCTGTGTCCATGTGTTCTCATTGTTCACTTCCCACCTATGAGTGAGAATATGTGGTGTTTGGTTTTTTGTTCTTGCGATAGTTTACTGAGAATGATGATTTCCAATTTCATCCATGTCCCTAAAAAGGACATGAACTCATCATTTTTTATGGCTGCTTTTATAGAAATTGCATTGAATCTGTATATCACTTTAGGTAGTACCTATATTTTAATAATATTAATTCTTCCAAACCATGAACACAAGATCCATCACATTCTGGGCTTTTGTTTGGTAGGAGACTTTTATTACTGATTCAACCTCCTTACTCATTATTAGTCTGTTCAGATTTTCTATTTTTTCATGATTCATTCTTGTTATGTTTCTAGAAATCTAACCATTTCTTCTAGGTTACCCTATTTGTTGGTGTAAAATTGCTCATAGTATTCTTTTATGATCTTTTGTGCTTCTGTAATATCAATTGTAATGTCTCCTCTTTCATTTTTGACTTTATTAGAGTCTTCTTTTTTTCTTAGTTGGTCTGCTAAAGTTTTGCCAATTGTTTTTATCTTTTCAAAAATTCAAGTCTGAGATTTGTGAATGCATTCTATTGTTTTCTAGTTTCTTATTTATTTCTGCTCTGATCTTTGTTATTTCCTTCCTTCTGCTGACTTTGGGATTAGTTTGCTCTTCTCTTTTTCTAGTTTCTTGAAATGTAACATTAGGTTGTTTGTTTGGGATCTTTCTTCTTTTTTAATATAGGCATTTATTACTATAATTATTCCTCTTGCTAATATTTTCTTTTGCTACATCCCATAAGGTGTAGTATGTTGTGTTTTCATTTTCATCTGTCTTAAGATATTTTTTAATTTTGCTTTTGCTTTTTTATTTAACCCATTTTTTATTCAGGAGCATGTTGTTTAATTTCCACATTTGTAAATATTTCACATTTTCTCCTATTATTCATTTCTACTTTCATACCTTTGTGGTCAGAAAAGATACTTGATATGATTTCAATCTTCTTAAAACTGTGGAGTCTTATTCTGTTCCCTAATATTTGATCCTGGATAATGTCCCATTTGCACTTGAGAAGAATGAGTATTCTGCTGCTGTTGGATGGAATGTTCTATACATGTCTGTTAGGTCCATTTGATCTAATGTGCATTTCAAGTCCAGTGTTTCCTTATTGATCTCTGTCTAGATGATATGTTCATTGTTGAAAGTGAAGTATTGAAAACCCCTGCTATTATTGTATTGCAGTCTGTTTCTTTTTAGGTCTATTAATACTTTCTTTATACACTTAAATGATCTAGTATTAGGTGTATATATATTTTCAAATGTTATGTCCTTTTGATGAATTGACCCTTTTATAATGTAATGACTTTCTTTGTCTCTTTTTACAGTCTTAGACTTAAAGTTTGTCTAATATAAGCAGAGCTACCCCTGCTGTCTTTTGGTTTCTACTTGCATGAAATATTTTTTTCAATCAATGTGTGTTCTTTAAGTTGAAGTTAGCCTCTTACAGGCAGCCTACGTTTGAGTATTGTTTTTAAGTTTTTTTCCAAAGCAAATCATTTTAATAGGTTGTCGAATATACAATTATTAGAAATATCTAAATATTACCTGTAAAAATTAGTATATCATATTAGATAATTCTATAAAATAAGAAAACACAAATCACACATTGCCAATAACTGCTGCAGTCCAAGAATATCCCCCATCAATAGTACAAATTACAAACACATTTTTAAAATTAAAGATGTTATTTAGACATTTAAACAAAAGCAACCATGACTAGCCTAAATACATTCATTCATCAAGCACAATAAATTTAGCATTGCTACTTACAGTCACTAATAACACAATTTTAGGTGCAATTTTACCTAAAATTTCATTAATTTTCCAATACACTTCTGATAGTAAAGTGTCTTTGTGCATGCCATTCCCATTTATATGTGGGTGCATCATATATCAGACTTAAGGCTATTTCACCTCATTATTAAATTGTTCATAAATATATAAAGAAAGTGAACAACAGGCCAAAATTTAATCCCAATGATCACAAAATATATATATATATATATATATATATATATATTTTTTTTTTTTTTTTTTTTTTTTTTGAGACGGAGTCTTGCTCTGTCGCCCAAGCTGGAGTGCAGTGGTGTGATCTCAGGCTTACTGCAACCTCCACCTCCTGGGTTCAAGCAATTCTCCTGCCTCAGCCTCCCGAGTAGTTGGGATTACAGGCATGCACCATCACGCCCAGCTAATTTTTGTATTTTTAGTAGAGATGGGGTTTCATCATGTTGGCCAGGCTGGTCTCAAACTCCTGACCTCATGATCTGCCTGCCTCGACCTCCCAAAGTGCTGGGATTACATGCATGAGCCACTGCGCTCAGCCAGACAAAATATAAATTTTTACAAAATTCTTGAACACATGCACAGATTTGTTTAATTGCCTGTGTACTACTACTTTTTTTTCTTACTAGAGACTATCACAATAAGTAATAAGAATTTAATATTAACTCAAAAAAAGATGAAGGCTTCAACCTTCCTACAGTAGTAACACGCATTTTTTTTTTTTTTTTAGACGGAGTCTCCCTCTGTTGCCCAGGCTGGAGTGCAGTGGTGCAGTCTTGGCTCACTGCAACCTCCCACCTACCGGGTTCAAGTGAGTCTCCTGCCTCAGCCTCCTGAGTAGCCAGGATTACAGGCACCCACCACCATGCCCAGTTAACTTTTGTATTTTTAGTAGAGAGAGTGTTTCACCATGTTGACCAGGCTGGTCTCCAACTCCTGACCTCAGATGATCCACCCACTTCGGCCTCCCAAAGTGCTGGGATTACAGACATGAGCCACAATGCCCAGCCCTAACAAGCATTTTAAATAACAATACAATCAGTCTGTAAACCAAAAAGTAACTTCATATTCATTGCCAAATTTAAAATACCAATGATTTGAAGATAAGATTGAGGCCTAAAATATTTGTACTAAATTGTAAAATGCAATTTAAAATGTGCAGTTAATTTGCTTGTGAATATGTAATGGAATGTTTTTCAAAAGTAATGTTATGTTAAACACTACTCTAAACAGACACTCTAAGCAAACATAAACTTACTAGCAAGAAAATGAAAAATTAAGGCTTTTTTGTGCTATCTATACCTATTACCCAAACTGAAATGTCAAATAGAGATTACAATGTGGCAAAATATTATTTCTAACCTCTGTGGCATTGTTAGTTGCTTCATCTCAACTCAAAGCTTATTATCTTATCTTTACACAAAATCAAATGCTAGTTATCTTCATTATCCATAAACGTGTATTTTTTATATCTCTATTTTCATTAAGTCCCCAAACTCACCCCATCTACAGAGAATGCTGGAAACCGCTAATGACTCATTTGATTGGCTCACAACTGTATACAGGGAGGATACAAATGCTTGACACATAGCATACATGCAATAAATATTTCTTTCTTTAATTATACTTTAAATTCTGGGATACATATGCAGAACGTGCAGGTCTGTTACATAGGTAGACACGTTCCATGGTGGTTTGTTGCACACATCAACCCATCATCTACATTAGATATTTCTCCTAATGTTATCCCTCCCCTAGACCCCGATCCCCCAACAAGCCTTGGTGTGTGATGTTCCCCTCCCTGTGTCCATGTGTTCCCATTGTTCAACTACCACTTATAAGTGAGAACATGCGGTGTTTGGATTTCTGTTCCTGTGTTAGTTTGCCAAGAATAATGGTTTCCAGCTTCATCCATGTCCCTGCAAAGGACATGAACTCATCTTTTTACGGCTGCATAGTATTCCATGGTGTATATGTGCCACATTTTCTTTATCCAGTCTATCACTGATGGGCATTTGGGTTGATTCCAAGTCTTTGCTATTGGGAGTAGTGCTGCAATAAACATATGTGTGCATGTGTCCTTATAGTAGAATGATTTATAATCCTTTGGGTATATACCCAGTAATGGGATTGCTGAGTCAAATGGTATTTCTGGCTCTAGATCCTTGAGGAATCGCCACACTGCCTTCCACAATGGTGGAACTAATTTACACTCTCATCAATAGTGTAAAAGCATTCCTATTTTTCCACATCCTCGCCAGCATCTGTTGTTTCCTGACTTTTTAATGATCACCATTCTAACTAGTGTGAGATGGTATTTCATTGTGGTTTTGATTTGCATTTCTCTAAAGACCAGTGATGATGAGCTTTCTTTCCTGTTTTTTGGCCTCATAACTGTCTTCCTTTGAGAAGTGTCTGTTCACAACCTTTGTCCACTTTTTAATGGGGTTTTTTTAATTGTAAATTTGATTAAGTTCCTTGTAGATTCTGGATAATAGCCCTTTGAAAGATGGACAGATTGCAAAAAGTTATCCCATTCTGTAGGTTGCCTGTTAACTCTGATGATAGTTTCTTTTGCTGTGAAGAAGCTCTTTAGTTTAATTAGATTACATTTGTCAATTTTGGCTTTTGTTGCCATTGCTTTTGGTGCTTTAGACATGAAGTCCTTGCCCATGCCTATTTCCTGAATGGTATTGACTAGGTTTTCTTCTAGGGTTTTTATGGTTATAGGTTTTACATATAAGTCTTTAATCCATCTTGAGTTAACTTTTGTATAAGGTGTAAGGAGGGGGTCTAGTTTCAGTTTTCTGCATATGTCTAGCCAATTTTCCCAACACCATTTCTTAAACAGGGAATCCTTTCTCCATTGTTTATGTCAGGTTTGTCAAAGATCTGATGGCTGTAGATGTATGATGCTATTTCTGAGGCCTATGTTCTGTCCCATTGGTCTATATATCTGTTTTGGTACCAGTACCATGGTGTTTTTGTTACTGTAGCCTTGTAGAATAGTTTGAAGCCAGATAGGGTGATGCCTCCAGCTTTGTTCATTTTGCTTAGGATTGACTTGGCTATACGGGCTCTTTTTTGGTTCCATATGAAATTTAAAGTAGTTTTTCTAATTCTGTGAAGAAAGTCAATGGTAGCTTTATTGAGATAGTATTGAATCTATTAATTACTTTGGGCAGTATGGCCATTTTCACGATATTGATTCTTCCTATTCATGAGCATGGAATGTTTTTCCATTTGTTTGTGTCTTCTCTCATTTCCTTGAACAGTGGTTTATAGTTCTCCTTGAAGAGCTCCTTCACATTCCTTGTAAGTTGTATTGCTAGGTCTTTTATTCTCTTTGCAGCAATTGTGAATGGGAGTTCACTCATGATTTGGCTCTCTGTTTGTCTATTATTGGTGTATAGGAATGCTTGCATTCCTATACAAGCATTACACATTGATTTTGTATCCTGAGAGTTTGCTGAAGTTGCTTATCAACTTAAGGAGATTTTAGGCTGAGATGATGGGGCTTTCTAAATGGACAATCTTGTATTCGGCAAACAGAGACAATTTGACTTCCTTGCTTCCTGTTTGAATACCCCTTATTTCTTTCTCTTGCCTGATTGCCCTGGCCAGAACTTCCAATACTATGTGGGATAGGAGTGGTGAGAGAGGGCAGCCTTGTCTTATGATGGTTTCCAAAGGGAATGCTTCCAGCTTTTGCCCATTCAGTATGATATTGGCTATGAGTTTGTCATAAATAGCTCTTATTATTTTGAGATATGTTCCATCAATACCTAGTTTATTGAGAGTTTATTGAGTTCATTGAAGCCGGGCAGCAGAGGTTGCAGTGAGCCGAGATCACACCATTTCACTCCAGCCTGGGCAACAGAGTAAGACTCCATCTCAAAAAAAAGGAAAAACAATGAAAAGGAACAAACAAATCCTCCAAGAAATGTGGGACTATGTGAAAAGACCAAAGCCTACGATGGACTGACTGGGGTTCCTGAAAGTGATGAAGAGAATGCACCAAGTTGGAAAACACACTTCAGGATATTATCTAGGAGAACTTCCCCAACCTAGCAAGACAGGCCAACATTCAGATTCAGGAAATACAGAGAACACCATTAAGATACTCCTCAAGAAGAGCAACCCCAAGACACATAATCATCAGATTCTCCAAGGTTGAAATGAAGGAAAAAATATTAAGGGCAGCCAGAGAGAACAGTCAGGTTACCTACAAAGGGAAGTCCATCAGACTAACAGCAGATATCTCTGTAGAAACCAAAAGATTTTTCAACCCAGAATTTCATATCCAGTCAACATAAGCTTCATAAGTGGAGAAATAAAATCCTTTACAGACAAGCAAATGCTGAAGGATTTTGTTACCACCAGGCCTGCCTTACAAGAGCTCCTGCAGAAACCACTAAATATGGAAAGGAAAAATGGGTACCAGCCACTGCAAAAACACATCAAAGTATAAAGATTAATGACATTATGAAGAAACTGCATCAGCTAATATGCAAAATAACCAGCTAGTATCATGATGACAGGATTAAATTCACACATAACAATATTAACCGTATATGTAAATGAGCTAAATACCCCAATTAAAAGACATAGACTGGCAAACTGGATAAAGAGTCAATATCCATCAGTGTGCTGTATTCAGGAGACCCATCTCATGTGCAAAGACACACATAGGCTCAAAATAAAGGGATGGAGAAATATTTACCAAGCAAATGGAAAGCCAAAAAAAAAAAAAAAAAAAAGCAGGGGTTGCAATCCTAGCCTCTGATAAAACAGACTACGAGCCAACAAAGATAAAAAAAAAAGACAAGGGCATTACATAATGGTAAAGGGTTCAATGCAACAAGAAGAGCTAACTATCCTAAATTTATATGCACCCAATACAGTAGCACCCAGATTCATAAAACAAGTTGTTAGAGACTTCCAAAGAGACTAAGACTCCCACACAATAATAGTGGGAGATTTTACATCCCACTGAGAATATTAGACAGATCAGCGAGACAGAAAATTAACAAGGATATTCAGGACTTGAACTCAGCTCTGGCCCAAGCAGACCTAATAGACATCTACAGAACTCTCCACCCCAAATCAATAGAATATACATTCTTCTCAGCACCACACCACACTTATTCTAAAATTGACCACATAATTGGAAGTAAAACACTCCTCAGCAAATGCAAAAGAACAGAAATCATAACGAACAGTCTCTCAGAACACAGTGCAATCAAATTAGAACTCAGGATTAAGAAACTTACTCAAAACCACATAGTTACATGGAAATTGAACAACCTGCTCCTGAATGACTACTGGGTAAATAACAAAATTAAGGCAGAAATAAATAAGTTCTTTGAAACCAATGAGAACAAAGAGACAACATACCAGAATCTCTGGGAAACAGCTAAAGCAGTGTTTAGAGGAAAATTTATAGCATTAAATGCCAACATCCAAAAGCTGAAAAGATCTAATATCGACACCCTAACATCACAATTAAAAGAACTGGAGAAACAAGAGGCAAACAAATTCAATAGCTAGCAGAAGGCAAGAAATAACTAAGATCAGAGCAGAACTGAAGGAGATAGAGACATAAAAAACCCTTCAAAAAATCAATGAATCCAGGAGCTGGCTTTTTGAAAAGATTAACAAAATAGATAGACTGCTAGCTAGACTAATAAAGAAGAAAAGAAAAAAGAATAAAATAGACACAATAAAAAATGATAAAGGGGATATCACCACTGATCCCACAGAAATACAAACTACAGAGAATGATATAAACACCTCTATGCAAATAAACTAGAAAATCTAGAAGAAATGGATAAATTCCTGGACACAAATACCCTCCCAAGACTAAACCAGGAAGAAGTCAAATCCCTGAATAGAACAATAACAAGTATGGAAATTCAGGCATTAATTAATAGCCTACCAACCAAAAAAAGCCCAGGACCAGATGGATTCAGAGCCGAATTCTACCAGAGGTACAAAAAGGAGCTGGTACCATTCCTTCTGAAACTATTGTAAAAAACAGAAAAAGAGGGACTCCTCCCTAACTCATTTTATGAGGCCAGCATTATCCTAATAACAAAACCTGGCAGAGACACAACAAAAAAAGAAAATTTCAGGCCAATATCCCTGAAGAACATCGATAGGAAAATCCTCAATAAAATACTGAAAAACCGAATCCAGCAGCACATCGAAAAGCTTATCCACCACGATGAAGTCGGCTTCATCCCTGGGATGCAAGGCTGGTACAACATACACAAATCAATAAACATAATCCATCACAAAAACAGAACCAATGACAAAAACCACATCATTAACTCAAGAGATGCAGAAAAGGCCTTCGATAAAATTCAACATCCCTTCATGCTAAAAACTCTCAATAAACTAGGTATTGATGGAACATATCTCAAAATAAGAGTTATTTATGACAAAACCATAGCCAATATCATAGTGAATGGGCAAAAGCTGAAAGCATTCCCTTTGAAAACTGGCACAAGACAAGGGTGCCCTCTCTCACCACTCCTATTCAACATAGTATTGGAAGTTCTGGCCAGGGCAATTAGGCAAGAGAAAGAAATAAAGGTCATACAAGCAGGAAAAGAGGAAGTCAAATTGTCTGTTTGCAGATGATATGATTGTCCATTTAGAAAACCCCATTGTCTCAGCCCAAAATTTCCTTAAGCTGATAAGCAACTTCAACAAACTCTCAGCATACAAAATCAATGTGCAATAATCACAAGCATTCCTACACACTAATAATAGACAAGCAGAAAGCCAAAATAGTAAGTGAACTCCCATTCATAGTTGAAAATACCTAGGAATACAACTTACAAGGGACGTGAAGGACCTCTTAAAGGAGAACTACAAACCACTGCTCAAGAAAATAAGAGAGGACACAAACAAATGGAAAAACATTCCATGCTCATGGGTAGGAAGAATCAATATTGTGAAAATGGCCATATTGCCCAAAGTAATTTATGGATTCAATGCTATTCCCATTAAGCTACCATTAACTTTCTTTACAGAATTAGAGAAAACTACTTTAAATTTCATATGGAACCAGAAAAGAGCCCGTATAGCCAAGTCAATCCTAAGCAAAACAAACAAAGCCATAGGCATCTTACTACCTGACTCCAAACAATACTACAAGGCTACAGTAACCAAAACAACACAGTACAGGTACCAAAACAGATATATAGAACAATGGAACAGAAAAGAAACCTCAGAAATAACGTCATACATCTACAACCATCTGATCTTCAACAAACCTAACAAAAACAAGCAATCGGAAAAGGATTCCGTATTTAATAACTGGTGCTGGGAAAACTGGCTAGCCATACGCAGAAAACAGAAACTGGACCCCTTCCTTACACCTTATCCAAAAATTTACTCAAGATGAATTAAAGACTTAAATGTAAAACCCAAAACCATAAAAACCCTAGAAGAAAATCTAGGCAATATCATTCAGGACATAGGCATGGGCAGGGACTTCATGACTAAAACACCAAAAGCAATGGCAACAAAAGCCAAAATTGGCAAATGGGACCTAATCAAACTAAAGGGGTTCTGCACAGCAAAAGAAACTATCATCAGAGTGAACAGGTAACCTACAGAATGGGAGAAAATTTTTGCCATCTACCCATCAGACAAAGGTTTAATATCCAGAATCTACAAGGAACTTAAACAAATTTACAAGAAAAAAACAACCCCATCAAAAGTGGGTAAAGGATATGAACAGACACTTCATAAAAGAAGACAGTTATGCGACCAACAAACATGAAAAAAAGCTCATCACTGGTCATTAGAGAAATGCACATCAAAACCACAGTGAGATACCATCTCACGCCAGTTAGAATGGCGATTATTAAAAAGTCAGGAAACAACTGTGAGCCAAACCTTTTTTCTTTGTAAATTACCCAGTCTCAGGTATTCCTTTACAGCAATGCAAATGGATGAATGCAGAAAGAAAGGATTGGTCTGCATTTCTTTTTTTTTTATTTTATTATTATTATACTTTAAGTTTTAGGGTACATGTGCACAACGTGCAGGTTTCTTACATATGTATACATGTGCCATGTTGGTGTGCTGCACCCATTAACTCGTCATTTAGCATTAGGTATATCTCCTAATGCTATCCCTCCCCCCTCCCCCCACCCCACAACAGTCCCCGGTGTGTGATGTTCCCCTTCATGTGACCATGTGTTCTCATTGTTCAATTCCCATTTATGAGTGAGAACATGCGGCGTTTGGTTTTTGGTCCTTGCAATAGTTTGCTGAGAATGATGATTTCCAGCTTCATCCATGTCCCTACAAAGGACATGAACTCATCATTTTTTATGGCTGCATAGTAGTCCATGGTGTATATGTGCCACATTTTCTTAATCCAGTCTATCATTGTTGGACATTTGGGTTGGTTCCAAGTCTTTGCTATTGTGAATAGTGCCACAATAAACATACGTTTGCATGTGTCTTTATAGCAGCATGATTTATAATCCTTTGGGTGTATACCCAGTAATGGGATGGCTGGGTCGAATAGTATTTCTAGTTCTAGATCCCTGAGGAATTGCCACACTGACTTCCACAAGGGTTGAACTAGTTTACAGTCCCACCAACAGTGTAAAAGTGTTCCTATTTCTCCACATCCCCTCCAGCACCTGTTGTTTCCTGACTTTTTAATGATCACCATTCTAACTGGTGTGAAATGGTGTCTCATTGTGGTTTTGATTTGCATTTCTTTGATGGCCAGTGAAGATGAGCATTTTTTCATGTGTTTTTTGGCTGCATAAATGTCTTCTTTTGAGAAGTGTCTGTTCATATCCTTTGCCCACTTTTTGATGGGGTTGTTTGTTTTTTTCTTGTAAATTTGTTTGAGTTCATTGTAGATTCTGGATATTAGCCCTTTGTCAGATGGGTAGATGGCAAAAACTTTCTCCCATTCTGTAGGTTGCCTGTTCACTCTGATGGTAGTTTCTTTTGCTGTGCAGAAGCTCTTTAGTTTAATTAGATCACATTTGTCAATTTTGGCTTTTGTTGCCATTGTTTTTGGTGCTTTAGACATGAAGTCCTTGCCCATGCCTATGTCCTGAATGGTATTGCCTAGGTTTTCTTCTAGGGTTTTTATGGTTTTAGGTCTAACATTTAAGTCTTTAATCCATCTTGAATTAATTTTTGTATAAGGTGTAAGGAAGGGATCCAGTTTCAGCTTTCTACATGTGGCTAGCCAGTTTTCCCAGCACCATTTATTAAATAGGGAATCCTTTCCCCATTGCTTCTTTTTGTCAGGTTTGTCAAAGATCAGATAGTTGTAGATATGTGGCATTATTTCTTAGAGCTGTATTCTGTTCCATTGGTCTATCTCTCTGTTTTGGTACCAGTACCATGCTGTTTTGGTTACTTTAGCCTTGTAGTATAGTTTGAAGTCAGGTAGTGTGATGCCTCCAGCTTTGTTCTTCTGGCTTAGGATTGACTTGGCAAGGGTTCTTTTTTGGTTCCATATGAACTTTAAAGTAGTTTTTTCCAACTCTGTGAAGAAAGTCATTGGTAGCTTGATGGGGATGGCATTGAATCTATAAATTACCTTGGGCAGTATGGCCATTTTCACGATATTGATTCTTCCTACCCATGAGCATGGAATGTTTTTCCATTTGTTTGTATCCTCTTTTATTTCATTGAGCAGTGGTTTGTAGTTCTCCTTGAAGAGGTCCTTCTCATCCCTTGTAAGTTGGATTCCTAGGTATTTTATTCTCTTTGAAGCAATTGTGAATGGGAGTTCACTCATGATTTGGCTCTCTGTTTGTCTGTTATTGGTGTATAAGAGTGCTTGTGATTTTTGCACATTGATTTTGTATCCTGAGACTTTGCTGAAGTTGCTTATCAGCTTAAGGAGATTTTGGGCTGAGACAATGGGGTTTTCTAGATATACAATCATGTCATCTGCAAACAGGGACACTTTGACTTCCTCTTTTCCTAACTGAATGCCCTTTATTTCCTTCTCCTGCCTGATTGCCCCAGCCAGAACTTCCAACACTATGTTGAATAGGAGTGGTGAGAGAGGGCATCCCTGTCTTGTGCCAGTTTTCAAAGGGAATGCTTCCAGTTTTTGTCCATTCAGTAAGATATTGGCTGTGGGTTTGTCATAGATAGCTCTTATTGAGATACGTCCCATCCATACCTAATTTATTGAGAGTTTTTAGCATGAAGCGTTGTTGAATTTTGTCAAAGGCCTCTTCTGCATCTATTGAGATAATCATGTAGTTTTTGTCTTTGGTTCTGTTTATATGCTGGATTACGTTTATTGATTTTCATATGTTGAACCAGCCTTGCATCCCAGGGATGAAGCCCGCTTGATCATGGTGGATAAGCTTTTTGATGTGCTGCTGGATTCGGTTTGCCAGTATTTTATTGAGGATTTTTGCATCAATGTTCATCAAGGATATTGGTCTAAAATTCTCTTTTTTTGTTGTGTCTCTGTCAGGCTTTGGTATCAGAATGATGCTGGCCTCATAAAATGAGTTAGGGAGGATTCGCTCTTTTTCTATTAATTGGAATAGTTTCAGAAGGAATGGTACCAGCTCCTCCTTGTACCTCTGGTAGAATTCGGCTGTGAATCCGTCTGGTCCTGGACTTTTTTTGGTTGGGAAGCTATTAATTATTGCCTCAATTTCAGAGCCTGTTATTCGTCTATTCAGAGATTCAACTTCTTCCTGGTTTAGTCTTGGGAGGGTGTATGTGTCCAGGAATTTATCCACTTCTTCTAGATTTTCTAGTTTACTTGCGTAGAGGTGTTTACAGTATTGTCTGATGGTAGTTTGTGTTTCTGTGGGATCAGTGGTGATATCCTCTTTATCATTTTTTATTGCTTCTATTTGATTCTTCTCTCTTTTCTTCTTTATTAGTCTTGCTAGCGGTCTATCAATTTTGTTGATCTTTTCAAAAAACAAGCTCCTGGATTCATTGATTTTTTGAAGGGTTTTTTATGTCTCTATTTCCTTCAGTTCTACTCTGATCTTAGTTATTTCTTGCCTTCTGCTAGCTTTTGAATGTGTTTGCTCTTGCTTCTCTAGTTCTTTTAATTGAGATGTTAGAGGGTCAATTTTAGATCTTTCCTGCTTTCTCTTGTGGGCATTTAGTGCTATAAATTTCCCTCTACACGCTGCTTTGAATGTGTCCCAGAGATTCTGGTATGTTGTGTCTTTGTTCTCGTTGGTTTCAAAGAACGTCTTTATTTCTGCCTTCATTTTGTTATGAACCCAGTAGTCATTCAGGAACAGGTTGTTCAGTTTCCATGTAGTTGAGCGGTTTTGAGTGAGTTTCTTAATCCTGATTTCTAGTTTGATTGCACTGTGGTCTGAGAGACAGTTTGTTATAATTTCTGTTATTTTACATTTGCTGAGGAGTGCTTTACTTCCAACTATGTGGTCAATTTTGGAATAGGTGTGGTGTGGTGCTGAAAAGAATGTATATTGTGTTGATTTGGTGTGGAGAGTTCTGTAGATATCTATTAAGTCCGCTTGGTGCAGAGCTGAGTTCAATTCCTGGATATCCTTGTTAACTTTTTGTGTCGTTGATCTGTCTAATGTTGACAGTGGGGTGTTAAAGTCTCCCATTATTATTGTGTGGGAGCCTAAGTCTCTTTGTAGGTCACTAAGGACTTGCTTTATGAATCTGGGTGTGGTCTGCATTTCCTAACTTCAGAAACTAGTCTTTGTAGTTTCCTTTGTAGTATCTTTGTAAAGACAAAGATCTTTAAATAGTTTAGTGCTTAGTGTCCTTGTTAAAGTATAATGTTATATATAATGAACACCAGCTGATAAATTATTGATGCATTAACTGGCAACATTTCAAAAAAAATTCAAACTTGAAATCTCAGTTTAGAATCTTCCAAGTGAATGAGAACCCCTAACTCTGTTCAGGTCAAATGTTGCCCCCTCACAGAAACTGACTGACCATGCTGTCTGAAGTAAGAGCCTCAGCTAATTTTGATTCTCTTACCCTGCTTTCTTTTTCTTCATAGCATTTATCACTATCTGCCATTGTATTATATATCTATTTATTTATTATTAGTTTTCTATCTCCTTACTGGTATGTAAGCTTCATTAGAACAGAGACTTTATTTCTTTCCATTATCAATATATCTCCTGTGCACATGACAGTGCCTAACACTTATCACCATGACATAAAGATTTATTGAGTAAATGATTAAGTGGTTTGTTTCCATGTTCATGTTCCAACCAGACACATAGGCAGGTATCGTGGCTTATCTCTGAAGTCCTTGGCACTGGCTGCCTGGCATAGAACCTTGCAAACAATGAATAAATAAATTACCCTGATTGATCAGTGTGCATGGATAAAGAAGACATGTAGGAATGCTGCACCCCTGGATGTGCTATTAATACAATTATACACCATGGAATACTATGCAGCCATAAAAAAGAATGAGTTCATGTCCTTTGCAGGTATATGGATGAAGCTGGAAGCCATCATTCTCAGCAAACTAACACAAGAACAGAAAACCAAACACCGCATGTTCTCACTCATAAGTGGGAGTTGAACAATGAGAACACATGGACATAGGGAGGGGAACTTTACACACCGGAGCCTGTCAGGGGGTGGAGGGCAAGGGGAGGGAGAGCATTAGGACAAATACCTAATGCATCCAGGGCTTAAAGATGACGGGTTGATAGGTGCAGCAAACCATTATGGCACATGTATACCTGTGTAACAAACCTGCACGTTTTACACATGTATCCCAGAACTTAAAATAAAATAAAAATAATAATAATTTATAAAATACACTTAAAATTTATTTTTTCACAAGATTGTTCTCTTGAGGTTAACTTATTACTACTTTGAGTTGCTAGAAGTGATTGCACATTTCTTGGGAATCCCTAAGTCACCAAGAATAAAGACCACTTGTAATAGCTAAGGCATATTCAACAGTAAAATTCTAGAGATTCGGGATATTTGATATTTGCTTATAACATTTCACTTTTTAGCTTTTATTCATTTAATAAATGTTTTCTTTATCATCTTGTATACTCATGAACAGTTTTAAGTGTCCATTCAAATCATTTCTTTGGGGGAAAAAAAGTCAGGAAACAACAGATGTTCGCGACGCTGTGGAGAAATAGGAACGCTTTTACACTGTTGGTGGAAATGTAGATTAGTTCAGCCACTGTGGAAGACAATGTGGCGATTTCTCAAGGATCTAGAGCCAGAAATACTATTTAACCCAGCAATCACATTATTGGGTATATGCCCAAGGGATTATAAATAATTCTACTATAAAGACACATGCACACATATGTTTATTGCAGCACCATTTACAATAGCTAAGACTTGGAACCAACCCAAATGCCCATCAATGATAGACTGGATAAAGAAAATGTGGTACATATACACCATGCAGCCATAGAAAAGAATGAGTTCATGTCCTTTGCAGGGACATGGATGAAGCTGGAAACCATCATTCTCAGCAAACTAACACAGGAACAGAAATCCAAACACCACATATTCTCACTCATAAGTGGGAGTTGAAAATAAGAACACATGGACACAGGAAGGGGAACATCACACACTGGGGCCTGTTGAGGGGTGGGGGCACAGGGAGGAGAGCATTAGGACAAACACCTAATGCATAAGGGGCTTAAAACCTAGATGACAGGTTGACAGGCGCAGCAAACCACCGTGGCACATATATACCTATGTAACAATACTGCACGTTCTGCACATGTATCCCAGAACTTAAGGTAAAATTTTTTTAAAAAAGTAAAACCACAAAAAATAAAATAAAATGAAATAACTTTTCTATTATAATCCAAGCACAAGTTGTATTTGAAAACTAATTAAGAATATATATTACATATAGAAAGTAGGTATATATGTATATTAAACTTATACATAAATTATTAGCTATAACAGATGTCATATAGTTACAAAAATCACAGACTAAGAAAATGTTCTAATTTAGAAAATGATCATATTCTACATAGCTGATTTTATAATTCATAGAAATACATCATGATACACAAAAAGAAAAATGAGGAAAAATAAATACATTAAAATACGAGCACATGAGTTTCCTTAAGATTATATCTAGGCTGATGCTCAATTCAATGACTTCTTTATTTTACTAAAATCTTAGGATAAGCACTTATTAAGTCACATATTAAGTCGTAACTTGCACAAATCAGCTCTTTGTTTTTTTTTTTTCTTCTGAGATGGAGTTTCGCTCTTGTTGCCCAGGCTGGAGTGCAATGGCCTATCTCGTCTTCCCAGGTCCAAGCAATTCTCCTGTCCCACCTCAGCCTCCCGAGTAGCTGAGATTACAAGTGCCCACCACCACACCCAGCTAATTTTTTGTATTTTTAGTAGACACTAGGTCTCACCATGTTGGCCAGGCTGGTCTTGAACTCCTGACCTCAGGTGATCCGCCCACTTCGGCCTCCCAAAGTGCTTGGATTACAGGTGTGAGCCACCGCCCCAGCCCTCAGCTTCTTCTTTCAAAAACTATTCCCCCTATTGCAATTTCGTGTAATTTCTGTGTGTTCTGACCCAGTGAATTAATGCTAACCTTAAATTTCAATGTGTATATTAATATGTTAAGTGACTTTGTATGATATAATTTTTAACCTACAGATCTCTGGTAGGTTTAGTTTACAAACACTTATTACAAAAATCAGTGAAAATAGAAATATTATTTTTCCCTATACACCATCATAGGACTCCCTATTTGACCTTGCAACTATTTAAAAGGAATTTGGGGCTATAAGTTCATTAAACCTTGTGCTTTCCTAATTAAACAACTTTAAATTTATTTTTCATTGTTTATTTTTATTACTCTAATCTTCACCCTAGTTTTAGAATTTGTGAACCACATATGTGGTAGTATTACGCAACGAGTCCAGTTAGGAATAGAGTTGACTTATTGACTCTCTGGACATAATGACCAATTAAACTTGAGGGACTCTAGAATCCCTAGGGCTAAAAAGAGGACACAGAATTGTGTGAATGGTACTCCCTTAATAAATATTGATTGGCTTTATTTAAAGGCATAACTTTATTTCCATGACACTTCCAATGTTGTTGACGTCTATAAAGTCAACTTCACGTTGTAGAAATCCACTGGGAACCTGGTGAGGAGAGCCCATGTCAGTCAAAAATGCCCCAATGACTGAAGACACACTATTTATGCACATTTTCCTCTCCTCATAAGTATTTTTCTCACATGTTATTGATGCAGTCCAGGTTTCATGCTAATTTCATTCTTGGTCAGTGGGCAAAAGGTAGTGGAATTAGAATGTCTTAAGGATTGAAAATTCAAAAAGTCAACTGCATTTATTAATCTGTCTTTGAACCAGACTTCCTCTGAAACACAGCACAAAGAAAGGAGTGCATATCTCTCGGACATTTAGAAAAAAGGTGAGTGGCGTCTAATACAGTGAATTATATTACCATGAATGGGAAGGATCTCTCAAGAACATCTCACCTACATCCCTGCCTCTGAGTTGCATCATGTTAAATAATCAGAATGCCCAATTTGTTTCCTGGGAACTTTGAAATCAATATGAAGTATTTTCAGTGATTCCAAAAATCCTTCGTATCCTTTCACCCTTTTGAATGGTTTGCTCATTATATCTCCGTACATAAAAACAGTCAGTGGGATTTAAGATTTTTTTGATTCATATAGAAAATAGAAATAGGAAAAAAAGTTAACGTGACAGTGGAATCAATATGTTCTTGTCAAGAGGTAAGTTCATTTTCTGATAATGTAAAAGAGAAATTGGTGCCATATAAAATATGAAGAAAATAAGAGAAATTAACAGTGCCATATAAAATGTGAAGAGAAGACGATGTGAAAAAATAGGAGTAGAAAATAACAGCTACTGAATAGGGTCCTCTTTTATTCCATGCCCTTTAGATAACCAGATATCACCTACTACATTGATTTAACTTCCATTTACTGGAAAACTATGTACTCAGTATATTAGGCTAGAAACAAAGAAAAAGTGATAATATGAAATTCAATCATTTCGTATTATGATATTATGAAATTATAACTATCACTTGAACCACCAATAGTAAATTTTCTGTTTTCTCATATACAAGACAAGCTGAGATAATGATACAGTACTAGTATTAATGACTTATTAGTGATTAGTATTAATGATACTGCTGTTGATATCAAGCTCACATTCATTAAATGCTTAGTATGTTTGGGACAGGGTCCTAAGTTCAGATGTGTATACATTGTCTCACTTGAGCTTCACAATACTCTCTTTTTATCAATTCAGAGATTGTTTTTTAATGTAGCACAAGAATGTTCATTCATTTGCCCAGGATCACACAATCCAGTAATAAAACCCTGGCAGATTCTGGCTCCAGAGGCACTGTACCTAACAGCTAACTTTTAACAGTGATTTTTTTTAATGCTACTAAGTAGAAAGACAATGTGATACTTTCTTCCTGTTTTTATTTGTATTTCTTCAATAATTAAAAAGTTATAATCTTTTATATTTTCGCTGTCATTTTATGTTGTTTTCTTCCCCAAACTGCTTATTTATGTCCATTGCTCATTTTTTTTCCATTGGACTTTTGATCTTTTTCTTATTATTATGTAATAATTCTTTATATTTTAATATAATAACCATTTTTTCCATAAACATTGTATATTTTTCTATCGTGTCATTTATGTTTTATCTTTCTGTGTAGTCTTTTTCTGATATAAAAATTGTATTATGAGTAAAAATTGTATATATTTATAGTGTACAATATGATGTTTTGATATATGTGTACATTATAAAGTGGCTAAATCAAGTTATCTAACATATGTATTACCTTAAATATTTATCATTTTGTAAATTTACGTGGACATTCAAAAAAGCCTAATCTCATATTCTCTTCTATTTTTCTTTTTTTTTTTTTTTTTTCAAGATCTATTTTTTTTTTCTTTTATTATTATTATTATTATTATCATCATTATCATACTTTAGGTTTTATGGTACATGTGCGCAATGTGCAGGTAAGTTACATATGTATACATGTGCCATGCTGGTGCGCTGCACCCACCAACTTGTCATCTAGCATTAGGTATATCTCCCAATGCTATCCCTCCCCCCTCCCCCCACCCCACAACAGTCCCCGAAGTGTGATGTTCCCCTTCCTGTGTCCATGTGTTCTCATTGTTCGATTCCCACCTATGAGTGAGAATATGCGGTGTTTGGTTTTTTGTTCTTGCGATAGTTTACTGAGAATGATGATTTCCAATTTCATCCATGTCCCTACAAAGGACGTGAACTCATCATTTTTTATGGCTGCATAGTATTCCATGGTGTATATGTGCCACATTTTCTTAATCCAGTCTATCATTGTTGGACATTTGGGTTGGTTCCAAGTCTTTGCTATTGTGAATAATGCGGCAATAAACATACGTGTGCATGTGTCTTTATAGCAGCATGATTTATAGTCCTTTGGGTATATACCCAGTAATGGGATGGCTGGGTCGAATGGAATTTCTAGTTCTAGATCCCTGAGGAATCGCCACACTGACTTCCACAAGGGTTGAACTAGTTTACAGTCCCACCAACAGTGTAAAAGTGTTCCTATTTCTCCACATCCTCTCCAGCACCTGTTGTTTCCTGACTTTTTAATGATTGCCATTCTAACTGGTGTGAGATGGTATCTCATTGTGGTTTTGATTTGCATTTCTCTGATGGCCAGTGATGGTGAGCATTTTTTCATGTGTTTTTTGGCTGCATAAATGTCTTCTTTTGAGAAGTGTCTGTTCATGTCCTTCGCCCACTTTTTGATGGGGTTGTTTGTTTTTTTCTTGTAAATTTGTTGGAGTTCATTGTAGATTCTGGATATTAGCCCTTTGTCAGATGAGTAGGTTGCGAAAATTTTCTCCCATTTTGTAGGTTGCCTGTTCACTCTGATGGTAGTTTCCTTTGCTGTGCAGAAGCTCTTTAGTTTAATTAGATCCCATTTGTCAATTTTGGCTTTTGTTGCCATTGCTTTTGGTGTTTTAGACATGAAGTCCTTGCCCATGCCTATGTCCTGAATGGTAATGCCTAGGTTTTCTTCTAGGGTTTTTATGGTTTTAGGTCTAACATTTAAGTCTTTAATCCATCTTGAATTGATTTTTGTATAAGGTGTAAGGAAGGGATCCAGTTTCAGCTTTCTACATATGGCTAGCCAGTTTTCCCAGCACCATTTATTAAATAGGGAATCCTTTCCCCATTTCTTGTTTTTGTCAGGTTTGTCAAAGATCAGATACTTGTAGATATGTGGCATTATTTCTGACGGCTCTGTTCTGTTCCATTGATCTATATCTCTGTTTTGGTACCAGTACCATGCTGTTTTGGTTACTGTAGCCTTGTAGTATAGTTTGAAGTCAGGTAGTGTGATGCCTCCAGCTTTGTTCTTTTGGCTTAGGATTGACTTGGCGATGCGGGCTCTTTTTTGGTTCCATATGAACTTTAAAGTAGTTTTTTCCAATTCTGTGAAGAAAGTCATTGGTAGCTTGATGGGGATGGCATTGAATCTGTAAATTACCTTGGGAAGGATGGCCATTTTCATGATATTGATTCTTCCTACCCATGAGCATGGAATGTTCTTCCATTTGTTTGTATCCTCTTTTATTTCCTTGAGCAGTGGTTTGTAGTTCTCCTTGAAGAGGTCTTTCACATCCCTTGTAAGTTGGATTCCTAGGTATTTTATTCTCTTTGAAGCAATTGTGAATGGGAGTTCACTCATGATTTGGCTCTCTGTTTGTCTGTTATTGATGTATAAGAATGCTTGTGATTTTTGCACATTGATTTTGTATCCTGAGACTTTGCTGAAGTTGCTTATCAGCTTAAGGAGATTTTGGGCTGAGACAATGGGGTTTTCTAGATATACTATCATGTCATCTGCAAACAAGGACAATTTGACTTCCTCTTTTCCTAATTGAATACCCTTGATTTCCTTCTCCTGCCTAATTGCCCTGGCCAGAACTTCCAACACTATGTTGAATAGAAGTGGCGAGAGAGGGCATCCCTGTCTTGTGCCAGTTTTCAAAGGGAATGCTTCCAGTTTTTGCCCATTCAGTACGATATTGGCTGTGGGTTTGTCATAAATAGCTCTTATTATTTTGAGATACGTCCCATCAATTCCTAATTTATTGAGAGTTTTTAGCATGAAGGGTTGTTGAATTTTGTCAAAGGCCTTTTCTGCATCTATTGAGATAATCATGTGGTTTTTGTCTTTGGTTCTGTTTATATGCTGGATTACATTTATTGATTTGCGTATATTGAACCAGCCTTGCATCCCAGGGATGAAGCCCACTTGATCATGGTGGATAAGCTTTTTGATGTGCTGCTGGATTCTGTTTGCCAGTATCTTATTGAGGATTTTTGCATCAATGTTCATCAAGGATATTGGTCTAAAATTCTCTTTTTTTGTTGTGTCTCTGCCAGGCTTTGGTATCAGGATGATGCTGGCCTCATAAAATGAGTTAGGGAGGATTCCCTCTTTTTCTATTGATTGGAATAGTTTCAGAAGGAATGGTACCAGCTCCTCCTTGTACCTCTGGTAGAATTCGGCTGTGAACCCATCTGGTCCTGGACTTTTTTTGGTTGGTAAGCTATTGATTATTGCCACAATTTCAGCTCCTGTTATTGGTCTATTCAGAGATTCAACTTCTTCCTGGTTTAGTCTTGGGAGGGTGTGTGTGTTGAGGAATTTATCCATTTCCTCTAGATTTTCTAGTTTATTTGCATAGAGGTGTTTGTAATATTCTCTGATGGTAGTTTGTATTTCTGTGGGATCGGTGGTGATATCCCCTTTATCATTTTTTATTGCATCTATTTGATTCTTCTCTCTTTTTTTCTTTATTAATCTTGCTAGCGGTCTATCAATTTTGTTGATCCTTTCAAAAAACCAGCTCCTGGATTCATTGATTTTTTGAAGGGTTTTTTGTGTCTCTATTTCCTTCAGTTCTGCTCTGATTTTAGTTATTTCTTGCCTTCTGCTAGCTTTTGAATGTGTTTGCTCTTCCTTTTCTAGTTCTTTTAATTGTGATGTTAGGGTGTCAATTTTGGATCTTTCCTGCTTTCTCTTGTGGGCATTTAGTGCTATAAATTTCCCTCTACACACTGCTTTGAATGCGTCCCAGAGATTCTGGTATGTTGTGTCTTGGTTCTCGTTGGTTTCAAAGAACATCTTTATTTCTGCCTTCATTTCGTGATGTACCCAGTAGTCATTCAGGAGCAGGTTGTTCAGTTTCCATGTAGTTGAGTGGTTTTGAGTGAGATTCTTAATCCTCAGTTCTAGCTTGATTGCACTGTGATCTGAGAGACAGTTTGTTACAATTTCTGTTCTTTTACATTTATTGAGGAGAGCTTTACTTCCAAGTATATGGTCAATTTTGGAATAGGTGTGGTGTGGTGCTGAAAAAAATGTATATTCTGTTGATTTGGGGTGGAGAGTTCTGTAGATGTCTATTAGGTCCGCTTGGTGCAGAGCTGAGTTCAATTCCTGGGTATCCTTGTTGACTTTCTGTCTCGTTGATCTGTCTAATGTTGATAGTGGGGTGTTAAAGTCTCCCATTATTAATGTGTGGGAGTCTAAGTCTCTTTGTAGGTCACTCAGGACTTGCTTTATGAATCTGGGTGCTCCTGTATTGGGTGCATATATATTTAGGATAGTTAGCTCTTCTTGTTGAATTAATCCCTTTACCATTATGTAATGGCCTTCTTTGTCTCTTTTGATCTTTGTTGGTTTAAAGTCTGTTTTATCAGAGACTAGGATTGCAACCCCTGCCTTTTTTCGTTTTCCATTTGCTTGGTAGATCTTCCTCCATCCTTTTATTTTGAGCCTATGTGTGTCTCTGCACGTGAGATGGGTTTCCTGAATACAGCACACTGATGGGTCTTGAGTCTTTATCCAATTTGCCAGTCTGTGTCTTTTAATTGGAGCATTTAGTCCATTTACATTTAAAGTTAATATTGTTATGTGTGAATCTGATCCTGCCATTATGATGTTAGCTGGATATTTTTCTCGTTAGTTGATGCAGTCTCTTCCTAGTCTCGATGGTCTTTACATTTCGGTATGATTTTGCAGTGGCTGGTACCGGTTGTGCCTTTCCATGTTTAGCGCTTCCTTCAGGAGCTCTTTTAGGGCAGGCCTGGTGGTGACAAAATCTCTCAGCATTTGCTTGTCTGTAAAGTATTTTATTTCTCCTTCACTTATGAAGCTTAGTTTGGCAGGATATGAAATTCTGGGTTGAAAATTCTTTTCTTTAAGAATGTTGAATATTGGCCCCCACTCTCTTCTGGCTTGTAGGGTTTCTGCCGAGAGATCTGCTGTTAGTCTGATGGGCTTCCCTTTGATGGTAACCCGACCTTTCTCTCTGGCTGCCCTTAACATTTTTTCCTTCATTTCAACTTTGGTGAATCTGACAATGATGTGTCTTGGAGTTGCTCTTCTCGAGGAGTATCTTTGTGGCGTTCTCTGTATTTCCTGAATCTGAATGTTGGCCTGCCTTGCTAGATTGGGGAAGTTCTCCTGGATAATATCCTGCAGAGTGTTTTCCAACTTGTTTCCATTCTCCCCGTCACTTTCAGGTACACCAATCAGACGTAGATTTGGTCTTTTCACATAGTCCCACATTTCTTGGAGGCTTTGCTCATTTCTTTTTATTCTTTTTTCTCTAAACTTCCCTTCTCGCTTCATTTCATTCATTTCATCTTCCAGGGCTGATACCCTTTCTTCCATTTGATCGCATCAGCTCCTGAGGCTTCTGCATTCTTCACGTAGTTCTCGAGCCTTGGTTTTCAGCTCCATCAGCTCCTTTAAGCACTTCTCTGTATTGGTTATTCTAGTTATACATTCTTCTAAATTTTTTTCAAAGTTTTCAACTTCTTTGCCTTTGGTTTGAATATCCTCCCGTAGCTCGGAGTAATTTGATCGTCTGAAGCCTTCTTCTCTCAGCTCGTCAAAGTCATTCTCCGTCCAGCTTTGTTCCGTTGCTGGTGAGGAACTGCGTTCCTTTGGAGGAGGAGAGGTACTCTGGTTTTTAGAGTTTCCAGTTTTTCTGCTCTGTTTTTTCCCCATCTTTGTGGTTTTATCTACTTTTGGTCTTTGATGATGGTGATGTACAGATGGGTTTTTGGTGTGGATGTCCTTTCTGTTAGTTTTCCTTCTAACAGACAGGACCCTCAGCTGCAGGTCTGTTGGAGTACCTGGCCGGCCCTGTGAGGTGTCAGTCTGCCCCTGCTGGGGGGTGCCTCCCAGTTAGGCTGCTCAGGGGTCAGGGGTCAGGGACCCACTTGAGGAGGCAGTCAGCCGGTTCTCAGATCTCCAGCTGCGTGCTGGGAGAACCACTGCTCTCCTCACAGCTGTCAGACAGGGACATTTAAGTCTGCAGAGGTTACTGCTGTCTTTTTGTTTGTCTGTGCCCTGCCCCCAGAGGTGGAGCCTACAGAGGCAGGCAGGCCTCCTTGAGCTGTGGTGGGCTCCACCCAGTTCAAGCTTCCAGGCTGCTTTGTTTACCTAAGCGAGCCTGGGCAATGGCGGGCGCCCCTCCCCCAGCCTCGCTGCCGACTTGCTGTTTGATCTCAGACTGCTGTGCTAGCAATCAGCGAGACTCCGTGGGCGTAGGACCCTCTGAGCCAGGTGCGGGCTATACTCTCCCGGGGCACCGGTTCCTAAGCCCGTCGGAAAAGCACAGTATTCGGGTGGGAGTGGCCCGATTTTCCAGGTGCCGTCTGTCACCCCTGGAAGGGGAACTCCCTGACCCCTTGCGCTTCCCGAGTGAGGCAATGCCTCGCCCCTGCTTCGGCTGGCGCACGGTGCGCTCACCCACTGACCTGCGCCCACTGTCTGGCACTCCCTAGTGAGATGAACACGGTACCTCAGATGGAAATGCAGAAATCACCCGTCTTCTGCGTCGCTCGCGCTGGGAGCTGTAGACCGGAGCTGTTCCTATTCGGCCATCTTGGCTCCTCCTCTCTTCTATTTTTCAACCAAAGGTGTATTACTATTATTTGCCAAGAAATAATGTATATCTATAGCTAAAAAAAAATCATATATAATGGAAGAAGTTAAAAATCTCAAGATCATCTCTGTTCATTTTCATTTATTCATTCCATTATCAAATTATATTTTATATATCAGTGTTTTTACTCTGGAAAAGTTATCTTATTCTGTGGTAAATTGTGTCAATACTTATTTTCTCTTCTCTCTTCGGTCTATCTTTCTATTTTTATGCTTGCAAATTCAAATGGTGTAAATCACCTCAATGACATTTCACTTAAACATGCAAAGTAGACTGAAGAAACTTAGGTGCACTTAGGTAATATAACTAAATAACTGATGACTTTTACACACTGAAGAAAATCAACTTGAATGTATGACTTTTGGTTTGTTTCTATTTTAATTTATGACCACTTTTGTGCTGTATGCCGTCATTCTTATTGTACTATCTGTGTATTTAGGGGGAAATATGGTATAAAAGAAAGAATGGTCTTTAAATCCTAGCTGTTAGTCTTGACCTCACCAATAATGAGTGTGCAAATTATTTATTCTTACTGAATCACAGAAGCAATAAAATGCAAACCATGACTGTGAGGGGTTTGATGAGAATTACGAAGAATGTATTTCACATACTGAGCAGTTTCTGGCACATGTTAAGTAAAGTAACAATTATGTTATCAGTTTTGCTATTTTAATTAAGGTATTTGCAGATGGGGAGATGACACCCATGGTCATTACTATATATCACAAGTAACCATAATTTTATTACTAATACCCGTGGTAGTTCTTTGTGGAAATGGACCTACATGCATGGCATTTAGGAGAAAGACACAACTCAAAAAAACATGTAAAGATGTTACTAAAAGAAGCAAAATTTCTTTAGATCAATTGCAGATTTAGATTCAACTCTTATAACCTCTATATTACTCAGCATTTTCAGTCCAAATTTAAAATAATTGGAGTAAAAGTAATATTTCTTTCTAAACTGTTTATTAAGATAGGTTAGGAGGTAAGAAGAGAGAACATAAAATGCATTGAGAACTCACAATTTTCCATGTGTTATGCATATGTTACATACTTTATGTAATTTAAATGTAATGATTTTCTTTAAAGTAATTTAAACACTACTGAAAACACAGGAACTACTTTTAAGCTTAAACATAACCATATTATACTTCACAAGGGCTTTATTCACTTGACTGTAAATTGTATTTGATGCTGAGCTATTCATTAAATTTAATTCAGTTCCAATAAGAGTATTCAATAAACATACATTGATTGCTTTCCTATCTTACATTTTTTTAGGAGTGCGAAATAAGTGAGTCATCCTGAATTGGGCAAATGAGAGCTCCCCAAAAGAGTTTATATTACTTGGCTTCTCAGATAGGGCTTGGCTACAAATGCCCCTTTTTGTGGTCCTGTTACTATCATACACAATCACCATATTTGGCAATGTGTCCATCATGATGGTGTGCACTCTGGATCCCAAACTTCATACTCCCATGTATTTCTTTCTCACTAATCTCTCCATCTTAGATCTCTGCTATACCACAACTACAGTCCCTCATATGTTGGTAAATATTGGTTGCAACAAAAAGACCATCAGTTATGCTGGCTGTGTGGCCCAACTCATCATCTTCCTGGCCCTAGGTGCTACTGAGTGTCTCCTTCTGGCTGTTATGTCCTTTGACAGATATGTGGCTGTTTGCAGACCCCTCCACTATGTAGTCATCATGAATTATTGGTTCTGCCTAAGGATGGCAGCCTTCTCATGGCTCACTGCTTTCGGCAACTCAGTGCTGCAGTCTTCCTTGACTCTTAACATACCACGCTGTGGTCACCAGGAAGTGGACCACTTTTTCTGTGAGGTGCCTGCACTTCTCAAGTTGTCATGTGCTGACACAAAGCCTGTTGAGGCTGAGCTCTTCTTCTTTAGTGTACTAATTCTTCTAATTCCAGTGACACTGATCCTCATCTCCTATGGCTTCATAGCTCAAGCAGTATTAAAAATCAGGTCAGCAGAAGGACGGCAAAAAGCATTTGGGACATGTGAGTCCCACATGATTGTGGTGTCCCTCTTTTATGGAACAGCCATTTATATGTATCTTCAACCACCTTCATCCACCTCTAAGGACTGGGGAAAGATGGTTTCCCTCTTCTATGGAATCATCACACCCATGTTGAACCCCCTCATCTACAGCCTTAGAAACAAAGATATAAAGGAGGCCTTCAAGAGGGTGATGCCAAGAATCTTTTTCTGTAAGAAATAAGAAGTACTCCATTGCGATGAGAATCTTGTTAGTCTTTCCTTATCTTCAATGATGGTAATGACCTTTGAACTCATTTTCCTATTTTCCAGGCTCTGGTGATTTCACTGAATTCTGTCAACAGTTAGAAAATCCTTCCTCTGTTGGCTGGGCACGGTGGTTCACGCCTGTAATCCCAGTACTTTGTGGGGGCCAAGGTGGGCAGATCACATGAGGTCAGGAGTTCGAGACCAGCCTGGCCAACATGGCGAGACCCCATCTCTATTAAAAGTACAAAAAAATTAGCAGGGCATGGTGGTGCACGCCTGTAATCCCAGATACTCAGGAGGCTGGGGCAAGAGAATCGCTTGAACCCAGGAGTCAGAAGTTGCAGTGAGCCCAGATCGTGCCACTCACTCCAGTGTGGGTGACAGAGTAGGAATCTGTCTCCGGAAAAAAAAAAAAAAAAAGGAAAGAAAGAAAAGTCTTCTTCTGTTTAGGAAGCAATGCTGAACCCATATGACATGCCTTCAAAGTTAGAAACTCCTTTCTTTTCAGAAGTTCCCCCAATGTACTCTGTTCCTTGAGACAAGTCATGCCAATTTCCTATCAACTTCAAGGTAGTCAGGAGACTTTGATGGATTGCCTTCCCATTTGTATACTACTATTCTACAACCATTCTGTCTACGCATTTAGTTAGGGATTTTAATATCTTTATAATTAAATTACCAGTTATTCCAAGCCAAAAATTATTCCATCAGAATCAAAGTCTTCAAACATTTTGAACCCTCTGATCTCTTGATAAAATTCATCGTATGCACCTTTTCAGAACTGTTTTCGGTATATAATTTGGCTTCAATCTAGCTGGGTTTGTTTTTGTTTTGTTTGAGAACGAATTTCACTCTTTTTTTTTTTTTTTTTTAAATTTATGAAGTATTTATTGATCGTTCTTGGGTGTTTCTCGGAGAGGGGGATATGGGAGGGTCATAGGATAATAGTGGAGAGAAGGTCAGGAGATAAACACATGAACAAAGGTCTCTGGTTTTCCTAGGCAGAGGTCCCTGCGGCCTTCTGCAGTGTTTGTGCCCCTGGGTACTTGAGATTAGGGAGTGGTGATGACTCTTAAAGAGCATGCTGCCTTCAAGCATCTGTTTAACAAAGCACATCTTGCACCGCCCTTAATCCATTTAACCCTGAGTTGACACAGCATATGTTTCAGAGAGCATGGGGCTGGGGGAAAGGCCATAGATCAACAGCATCCCAAGGCAGAAGAATTTCTCCTAGTCAGAACAAAATGGAGTCTCCTATGCCCACCCCTTTCTACACAGACACAGCAACAATCTGATCTCTCCTTCCTTTCCCCACACTTCCTCCCCTTCTCTTCAACAAAACCGCCATCGTCCTCATGGCCCGCTCCCGATGGTCGCTGTCTCTTTGGAGCTGTTGGGTACACCTCCCAGACAGGGCAGCCGGGCAGAGGCGCTCCTCACGTCCCAGACAGGGTGGCCGGGCAGAGGCGCTCCTCGCTTCCCAGACGGGGCCGCCCGGGCAGAGGCGCTCCTCTCCTCCCAGACGGGGCGGCTGGGCAGAGGCGCTCCTCACTTCCCCGACGGGGCCGCCCGGGGCCGCCCGGGCAGAGGCGCTCCTCGCTTCCCAGAAGGGGCCGCCTGGGCAGAGGCGCTCCTCGCTTCCCAGACGGGGCCGCCCGTCTGGGCCGCTTCCCAGACGGTGTGGCGGCTGGGCAGAGGCGCTCCTCACTTCCTCCCAGACCGGGTGGCAGCCGGGCAGAGGCGCTCCTCACCTCCCAGACGGGGCAGCCGGGCAGAGGCGCTCCTCACTTCCCAGACGGGGCGGCCGAGCAGAGGCGCTCCTCACTTCCCAGAGGGGGCGGCCGGGCAGAGGCGCTCCTCACTTCCCAGACGGTGTGGCGGCTGGGCAGAGGCGCTCCTCCCTTCCCAGATGGGGCAGCCAGGCAGAGGCGCTCCTCACTTCCTCCCAGACGGGGTGGCGGCCAGGCAGAGGCGCTCCTCACTTCCCAGAGGGGGCGGCCGGGCAGAGGTGCTCCTCACTTCCTCCCAGACGGGGTGGCAGCCGGGCAGAGGCACTCCTCACCTCCCAGACGGGGCGGCCGGGCAGAGGTGCTCCTCATCTCCCAGATGGGGCGGCCGGGCAGAGGTGCTCCTCATCTCCCAGACGGGGCGGCCGGGCAGAGGTGCTCCTCATCTCCCAGACGGGGCGGCCGGGCAGAGGTGCTCCTCATCTCCCAGACGGGGCAGCCGGGCAGAGGTGCTCCACACTTCCTCCCAGACGGGGTGACGGCCGGGCAGAGGCACTCCTCACCTCCCAGACGGGGCGGCCGGGCAGAGGCGCTCCTCACCTCCCAGACGGAGTGGTCAGGCAGAGGTGCTCCTCACTTCCCATATGTGGTGGCGGCAGGGCAGAGGCACTCCTCACTTCCCAGATGGGGCAGCCAGGCAGAGGCGCTCCTCACTTCCTCCCAGACGGGGTGGCGTCCAGGCAGAGGCACTCCTCACCTCCCAGACGGGGCAGCCGGGCAGAGGTGCTCCTCATCTCCCAGACGGGGCAGCCAGGCAGAGGTGCTCCTCACTTCCTCCCAGACGGGGTGGCAACCGGGCAGAGGCACTCCTCACCTCCCAGACGGGGCGGCCGGGCAGAGGCGCTCCTCACTTCCCATACGGGGTGGCGGCCGGGCAGAGGCGCTCCTCACTTCCTCCCAGACGGGGTGGCAGCCAGGCAGAGGCACTCCTCACTTCCCAGACGGGGTGGCCGGGCAGAGGCGCGCCTCACTTCCCAGACGGGGTGGCCAGGCAGAGGCACTCCTCACCTCCCAGACGGGGCGGCCGGGCAGAGGCGCTCCTCACTTCCCATACGGGGTGGCAGCCGGGCAGAGGCGCTCCTCACTTCCCAGATGGGGCAGCCGGGCAGAGGCGCTCCTCACTTCCTCCCAGACGGGGTGGCGGCCAGGCAGAGGCGCTCCTCACTTCCCAGACGGGGCGGTCGGGCAGAGGTGCTCCTCACTTCCTCCCAGACGGGGTGGCGGCCGGGCAGAGGTGCTCCTCACCTCCCAGACGGGGCGGCCGCGCAGAGGCGCTCCTCACCTCCCAGACGGGGCGGCCGGGCAGAGGTGCTCCTCACTTCCTCCCAGACGGGGTGGCGGCTGGGCAGAGGTGCTCCTCACCTCCCAGACGGGGCGGCCGGGCAGAGGCACTCCTCCCTTCCCAGACGGAGTGGCCAGGCAGAGGCGCTCCTCACCTCCCAGAGTGGGCGGCCGGGCAGAGGCGCTCCTCACTTCCCAGAGTGGGCGGCCGGGCAGAGGCGCTCCTCACTTCCCATAGGGGGTGGCAGCCGGGCAGAGGCGCTCCTCACTTCCCAGATGGGGCAGCTGGGCAGAGGTGCTCCTCACTTCCTCCCAGACGGGGCAGCTGGGCAGAGGTGCTCCTCACTTCCTCCCAGACGGGGTGGCGGCCAGGCAGAGGCGCTCCTCACCTCCCAGACGGGGCGGCCGGGCAGAGGCGCTCCTCACCTCCCAGAGTGGGCGGCCGGGCAGAGGCGCTCCTCACTTCCCAGAGTGGGCGGCGGGGCAGAGGCGCTCCTCACTTCCCATAGGGGGTGGCAGCCGGGCAGAGGCGCTCCTCACTTCCCAGATGGGGCAGCTGGGCAGAGGTGCTCCTCACTTCCTCCCAGACGGGGTGGTGGCCAGGCAGAGACGCTCCTCACCTCCCAGACGGGGCGGCTGGGCAGAGGCGCTCCTCATCTCCCAGAAGGGGTGGCTGGGCAGAGGCGCTCCTCACTTCCCATATGGGGTGGCAGCCGGGCAGAGGCGCTCCTCACTTCCCAGATGGGGTGGCGGCCAGGCAGAGGCGCTCCTCACTTCCCAGATGGGACAACCGTGCAGAGGCGCTCCTCACTTCCTCCCAGACGGGGTGGCGGCCAGGCAGAGGCGCTCCTCACCTCCCAGACGGGGCGGCCGGGCAGAGGTGCTCCTCATCTCCCAGACGGGGCAGCCGGGCAGAGGCGCTCCTCACTTCCTCCCAGACGGCGTGGCAGCCGGGCAGAGGCGCTCCTCACATCCCAGAGGATGGGCGGCCGGGCAGAGGCGCTCCTCACTTCCCAGATAGGGCGGCCAGGCAGAGGGGCTCCTCACATCCCAGACGATGGGCGGCCAGGCAGAGATGCTCCTCACTTCCTAGAGGGGGTGGCGGCGGGGCAGAGGCTGTAATCCCAGCACTTTAAGAGGCCAAGGCAGGAGGCTGGTAGGTGGAGGTTGCAGCGAGCCGAGATCACACCACTGCACTCCAGCCTGAGCACCATTGAGCGTTGAGTTAGCGAGACTCCGTCTGCAATCCCAGCACCTCGGGAGGCCGAGGCAGGCAGATCACTCGAGGCCAGGAGCTGGAGACCAGCCCGGTCAACACGGCGAAACCCCGTCTCCACCAAAAATACAAAAACCATCCAGGCGTGGCGGCGCGCGCCTGCAATCCCAGGCACTCGGCAGGCCGAGGCAGGAGAGTCACAGGAGCCCGAGGCAGGGAGGTTGCAGTGAGCCGAGATCATGGCAGTACAGTCCAGCTTCGATAACAGCGGGAGACCGAAAAAAGAAGGAGAGGGAGACCGAAGGGGAGGGGGAGGGGGAGGGGGAGGGGGAGGGGGAGGGGGAGGGGGAGGGGGAGAGGGAGCCGAATTTCACTCTTGTTGCCCACGCTGGAATGCAATGGCACGATCTCGGCTCACTGCAACCTCCACCTCCTGGGTTCCAGCGATTCTCCTGCTTCAGCCTTCCGAGTAGCTGGGATTACAGACGCCTGCCACCATGCCCAGCTAATTTTTTGTATTTTTAGTAGAAACGGGGTTTCTTTGTGTTGGCCAGGCTCGTCTCGAACTCAGCCTGGTCAGGCTGGTCAGGCTGGTCCTGACCTCAGGTGATCCACCCATCTCGGCCTCCCAAATTGCTGGGATTACAGGCATGAGCCACTGCACCCAGCCAATCTAGCTGGTTTTAAACCAGCTAAGTGTGTGCATCTCAATCTGGAAACCTTAAATGTCAGTTGAGTTTTATTTAAAATTCTATTTTCAATTCATCTCTTTATTCCTCTGGATAGCATTTATCCTTTCTTCCCCTTTTGTTAAATTCCTTATTTGTCCCAAGTTCTACCTCAGGTATGTGGAATCTTTTCTAAATTATAGAGCTAATTATAGAAATGTTAATGGGAATCCCTTTTTCTCATATTGTACTGAATTAGCTTACTCTTTATCTGTGGTAGTCATTCAATAAACATTTATTGTTCACAAGACAGCAGTAGTCCAGAGGAGAAATATCACAGTTCCTCTGCTGAAGAAATGTGCTAGTTCCAGAAGGCAATGATCCTTAAACTGAGACATTTAAATGATTGTTTACAGTTAGTAATGTAAGGACACAGATGAGGCAACATTTTAGGCAACAGAGAAAGCTTTACAAAACAAAGCATTTCATCATTAAAAGTAATTTAGCACAGTTAAACAATACAAAACCAGGCAAGATGAGGCTGATGATGTAATATAATTATATAATATATATAGTTCTATATCACATATAATTATGATAATATAATGATATATTATATATAATTATAATATAATATATATTTTTATATATATTATATATAATATATATAAATATAATATATATTTTTATATATTTTATATATAATATAAATAATATATATTATATAAATATATATTATATATAATACATATTTTATATATGTATTATATATAATATATTATATATAAATATATATAAATTAATATATATATTTATAAATATATAAAAATATATATAAATATAATATATATTTATATAAATATATAATATATAATATAATATATATAAAATTATATATAATTAATTACATAATATATTTTTATATTATATATAATATATAATATATATTATATATAATATATGTAATATATATAATATATATATTAAATATATGTAATATATATAATATATATATTATAATATATGTAATATATGTAATATATATTATAATATATGTAATATATGTAATATATATATTATAATATATGTAATATATGTAATATATATAATATATATATTTAATATACGTAATATATATAATATATATATTATAATATACGTAATATATATAATATATATAATATATATTATAATATATGTAATATATGTAATATATATAATATATATATTAAATATATGTAATATATGTAATATATATATTATAATATATATAATTATAATATATAATATAATATAATAATTAATTATATTATATATAATTAAATTATATTTAAATTTAATTTAAATGTCATATCAAATATTAATATTTAAATGACATTTCAAATAAGTGGAAAAAGAAGAGACTGAAGAAATGTCTGTTGAGTTTTATTTCAAATTCTATTTCAATTCATCTCTTTATTCCCCTGGAGAGCATTTCTCCTTTTTTTTCCCTTTTGTCAAATTCCATATTTGTCCCAAGTTCTACCTCAGGCATGTGGAATGTCCTCTTAATTATAGAGCTAATTATAGAAATGTTAATGGGAATCATTTTTCCTATATCGATCATATATTGATAAAACACAAAAAACGAAAGAACACAAAGGGATCCACCTTTTACCTGGATCTCTGTTGTTCCCCAATCTACCTTTACGCACTTCTCCCAACTCACTACCAATGGAGTTTGGGTTTTTTCGTGTGCATTGTATCAGAAAATACTCCCATGTTTTCTGGTATTTAAAACATAATTGAAATAGCTGCAAATTGGGCCGGGCATGGTGGCTCACACCTGCAATCCCAGCACTTTGAGAGGCCGAGGCAGGTAGATCACGAGGTCAGGAGATCAAGATCATCCTGGATAACACGGTGAAACCCCGTATCTACTAAAAATACAAAAAAATAGCCGGGCGTGGTGGCAGGCGCCTGTAGTCTCAGCTACTCCGGAGGCTGAGGCAGGAGAATGGCGTGAACCTGGGAGGTGGAGTTTGCAGTGAGCCGAGATAGCGCCACTGCACTCCAGCCTGGGCGACAGAGCAAGACTCCATCTCAAAAAAAAAAAAAAAAAAAAAAAAAAGCTGCAAATTTAATTTCACCATGGAAGTGTATTAAAATCCATTTAACCACTTTTCTATTGTTGAACATTTACACTCCTTGTTTTGATTATTATTACTACTACTGCCAATAATTCAGTATCAATTTGTGTCTAAATGTCAGTTTATATTCTGAAAAACTGAATTACTGGCTCAAATTATAAATTTCTTAGAAGATCTAAGAGTTAATAGATATGGTCAAATTGTGCTGTAGAAATTTTGTAACATTCCACATTCCCAGATAGATCACTGTATATAGTAAATGAAAGTGGTTGCTTCATGAGCTTTTGCAAACTCTGGGAGTTTTCATCTTTTGATGAACATGCCAATTTTAGAAGCAGAAACATTATCAAGTTCCTATTTGTTATTTCCTTGACTATTTTGAAAGTAGCATATTTTTCATAAATTGAATACATTAGGAATGTTTATAAATATTTTATTTTTTCTCCCCTTCTAGGCAGATGATAAAATTGCACATCCCAGTCCTATCAAATGCAGACCTGGCTGTTTAATATGATATGCCAATAAAATGTGAACAGAAATGATGTGGGTCATTTTTTGATGACTTCAAAACCTAGTACATACTCTGCCATGTTCTCTTTCCCTCTGGCAATCAAAACAATATTCCAGGTAGGTTCTCAATCAGCCTGAAACAAATGTTAGGAAATTAAAATATGAGGCACTGGCAAAAGGATCACATGGAAGATGATGAGGAATATGATAGTAAAGCTTGAAACTGAGAGGGGCCAAGATGGTCAGTGACACAGCCAGGAAGAACATCTTCCACAACAGACCAGGACATCAGGAAGACTGGCATACTCCGAGCCGATCTTCCGAGGGAAGGCATTGAGAGTGGACAGAGGGAGGACGTAGAACCTGGGCTGGAGGGTGAGAAACCTGGGAACTTTGCACGGAGCTGCAGAGTACCTGGACTCGTTTCTGGCCCATGTTCTTGGCCCGCAGTGACTCCTGGGGAAGAGGTCTGTTGAACACACGAGGAATGGCCACTCTCGCCACAGACCTCCAGAATGCCAGCTGCAGGAGACCCCATGACCCCCTCGGACACTTGAGCTGGCAGGGAGAGCTATTTGGAAAGGTGGCAAGGACAGGACTTCAGCCTGTGAAAAGCCCAGAGGGTTTGACGCAGGAATGGCTGCAGTGGAGCATGGCCAGAGACACCCATTCCCCCAAAGCTCACCATGATCCTCTAGGTGGTCTCAGCCTATGGTAACTGCCAGACCTGAACGGAGCAGAGCTATCTTACCTGTGGGATGGGAACAGTCTAATCTGAGTGCTCCCTTGTCTGCTGGCCTCTCCTGGGGTAGACTGGCTAAAGAAAATGTGCTACATATACACCATGGAATACTAAGCAGCCACAAAAAAGAATTAGATGATGCCCTTTGCAGGAACATGGATGGAGCTGAAGACCATTTTCTTAAGCAAACTAACATAGGCACAGAAAACCAAATACTTCACACTCTCATTCATAAGTGAGAACTAAACACTGAGTACACATGAACACAAAGAAGGGAAAAGTAGACTCTGAGGCCTACTTGAGGGTGGTTTAGTTTTTTAGGACTAAAAAACTACCTATCATATACTATGCTTATCACCTGTGTGATGAAATAGTCTATACAAAAAACCCCATGACATACGACTTACCTACATAACAAACCTGCACATGTACCCTTGAACCTAAAATAAAAGTCTAATAAAAAAAGAGGGAGATTGAAATTATGGTGCCAGGTTTGGTGGCTCACACCTGTAATCGCAGCACTTTGGGAGGCCAAGGTGGGCAGACTGCCTGAGCTCAGGAGTTCAAGACAAGCCTGAGCAAAGTAGTGAAAACTCATCTCTACAAAAAATACAAAAATTCATTGGGTGTAGGAGCAAACACTTGTAGTGCCAGCTACTAGGGCATGCTGAGGCAGAAGGATCACCTGAGCCTGGGAGGTTAAGGCGGCAGGGAGCCAAGATCACACCACTGCAGAGTGCAGACGGAGGAGACCCTGTCTCAAAAAAAAGAAAGAAAGAGAAGAAAGAGAGAAAGAAAGAAAAAGAAAGAAAGAAAGAGAGGGAGGGTGAAAGAAAGAGGAGAAAAAAGAAAGAAAAGAAATAAAGAAACAAAGAGAAAGAAAGAGAGAGAAAGAAAAGAAAAGAGAGAGTAAGAGAGAGAGAGGGAGGGAGGGAAGGGAAAGAAGGAAAGAAAAAGGGAAGGAAGGAAGGAAAAAGGGAAGGGAGGGAGGGAGGGAGGAAGGGAGACTAAAGTGATCCATGTTATACAATAAGGAAATATTTCATAAACTATCACCTGCAATAACTTAGAAGGCAGATAATGAACCTAACAATTGGGTGGAACCCAAGGGTTATGAAGAACAATGGATGGAGGAGCTACTTTCCAATGAGTGGGATATAGGGACATTTCCAAACTCACATTTGGAACACCTCACAATAACTGCCCAGTGGTTACAGTGATTGTTTAACTTATGGGAAGACATTTTAAGGGCCAGAGTGTGTTTTGCAACTTTTATTTCCCTCTATCACAACAATCTAGAGAACCTTGGATAGCGTCTACTTCATCAGTTTGGATCCCTAATGCACAATGACATGGATGAGTCCCTAGCAACATTCAATAAACACAAAACATAAGCAGAAATGAAATCTTTGTTGGTTTAAGCCATTATGATGGACTTGTTTACCAGTATATGTTAATTGGCCATTTTTTTAAAAAAAATAATATTATGGAGAAATACTCACTGTTAAGTGGTGGAGAAAACTCAAGAAACGATTCTACACTTAGAACATGACCCTAATTTTATGTATACCTATATGTGTAAGAAAGCACTAGAAATAAATTCACCAAGCTAACTGTGATGAGGTAAGTGATAGGATATCAGGAAATTTTTATTCCAGGCTTCCTATTTTTCTATATTTTCTGATTTCATCATACAATTTCTTAAGTATTAGGAAAAAGTCTAAACATCATAAAACTAGTGCTCTAAGTCTATTTCACCTTGAAAAGTCTTGCATTAATGTTTATTTGCTTCCCATTAGGCACTATCTTAAAACCATAATAACCTAAAGTTGAATTTTATTTGAAATAAAAATTATTGATAGTGAAATTTTTATTAATGTATTTATAAATTTGGCAACTAATTTCAGAAACATCTACTCCAACCTTCAAGCTTACCATTAATAATTTCCCAAAGTCTTCTTAAAAATAATTTTATAAATATTTATACTTTGGGGGGCATTAGTAACTTAAATAACAAAAATAAGGTGAGTTGAGCTCTAAAATTTAAATCACCATCAATGTTCTAAAATATTTTTATATTACTCATATCTATATTATTATCACATACCACCTAAATCAGAGACACTTAAATTTTCTCTACCTTCCTAAGATAAGCACACATCCAGAGCAAAGATATTATATATATATAGTATATACAGATATTAAAATAGTTATAAATTTGCCTAAAGGTTTTCAGTTGCTTACTATACATACAGATTTTGCTATTTGACGAGTATTTGTTAGTGAATAAGACAGACACAATTCCTTCCCTCACAATCTTTATAGTCTAGTGGGAGAAAGAAAACAAATAATAATACTAAACATGTAATTACAAGTTGTACTAAGTACTATAAAGTAAAACTGACAAGGCTTCATGAATAAAATGGATGGGTGATTAGTTTAAACCAGGAAAGGTTCAAGGAAAGCTCTTCTAGGTAAGTGTCATTTAGGCTCAGATCTATAAGTGAAGTATTAAATTCTTCAGAGTAGACAAAACAGCAGGTGCTAAGGCCTTGATCTGGCAGGAAGTATCATAACCACAAGTGTTCTTTTTATTGTCATCTTTTTATTTAATGTAGTTTACTATATTTTACATTTATAATGTATTTTTAATATAATTTTTAAAGTTGCAAGTATAATACAGAACTTTAAATACCCTTTTCCAGAGTCATCATTCATTTACATTTGCCTTACTTTTATACATATGTAATATATAAATATAGTTTTCATATCTATGAAATTTTTCCCAAACTTTTTATTACTACATACACTTTAGTGTATAGTTGCTAAGGACATTAACTTACATACATAACCAGTACAATCATAAAAACTGGGACATTTTACAGTCATATAATACTATTATGTAATCAATAGTTCATATTCAGATCTTGTTAATTATCTCCAAAATGTTCTTTATATTTTCTCCCATTCAGGGGCCAATAATGATGCAACATTTCAGAAAAGTGTATAAGGATAGTTTGTCTTAAAATTGATGCTGTTAACTTTAGTCACTTGACTAACATGGTGTCCCCCAGATCTCATTATGCTTTTTTTCCTGAGAAATTAATAAGTAATTTGTGGGAGACAGCATAACTCTGTAAATGTCTTAAACTTTCACCCACTAATTTTAACATCTCTTAATAATTCTCCAATCCTAGTATGCCCTATTTATTAATTGATGTGCCATAAGAGTTTTCCCTTTTCCCCCTTCATGTATTCACTTTTTTATATTTTTATCAGTACATATTCATAAATTTCTATTTTATATCGCTATTTTACCTTTTTTTATTATTATAGTTTAAGTTCTGGGGTACATGTGCAGGACGTGAAGGTCTGTTACATAGGTATACATGTGCCATGGTGGTTTGCTGCACCCACCAACCCGTCATCTACATTAGGTATTTCTCCTAATGCTATCCCTCCCCTAGGCCTCCACCCCTGACAGGCCCCAGTGTGTGATGTTCCTCTCCCTGTTCCATGTGTTCTCATTGTTTAACTCCCACTTATGAGTGAGAACATGCAGTGTTTGGTTTTCTGTTCTTGTGTTAGTTTGCTGAGAATGATAGTTTCATTAACTAGATTAACTGTGTAGTAAGAATTTATCATTCGCTTTTCATTTCCACACCAGTAGGATGACATAAGGAAACTAATACAATCAAAAAGGATAATGTTTTAAAATTAAAGCTATAATAGGAAAAAATATATATATATACACTGTATCCCTACATAAAGCTGAGGGTTACTGAGAATAAGTCAAATGTATTCATTAATGTCAATAATGAATTGGGTGGGAGTGGATTTAGACAGAAAAGAAATAAAAACAAAGGGTATACGTATATCAAATCATCACACTGTACACCTTGAATATATACGATCTTTATTGTCAATTAAATATTGTTTTAAAAAATAAAGGACCAGAAGCTGAATATAGTTGTAGAATGCAGCAAATGATGAAAACAAACGTGGGAGCGAAGAACAAGCCTGAGATGATCGGTGTGAACTTGGCTTGAAGGATTCCAGATTGCTAGATCTGCTGCTAATTGTTAAGCATGGGTGAAAAAAGCAATTACTTTAAAAACAAGCCCATGGCCAAAAGTTTTCAGGACCCATATTTTCAAAATTCCAGATTCCATGATTTTTAATCATGTTTAAATAACATTAATGTATGTTAATATCTTCTTGACACAATGTTTTTATGATTTAAATAAAATGAGGAACTTTAATGTAGTCAATGGAAGGTAAAAAGTCTATACTGTGTTGGGCTATTGTGGAAGAAATTATTGAAGACTTCTTTTGTCTGTATGTAGAACTAGGATTATGATGGCTCTATGGTGGCAGAAATCTAAAGAAATAATATCTTGAGAAAAACTATAAATAAAAGAAAATTAGATCTTGGCACCTAAAATAATAATCTTAATTTCCCCCTTGTGATCCAAGCAAATTTTTACAAAATTGTTGAGGCAGATTCAGTTTCCTTGGCGTCTCTTACTCCTGAGTCCATTATAAATAACAGGTGCCAAAATTTATCATTTCATTTTATTATGGCAAGAAAGTTAGAGGGAAGCATACCCATTAAGGAATTGATATAATGACTCTTACCAAGAAATTTCAACTGTATTATCGGTACAGGGAACAAAGTTTCACAGCTTTATAGAGTGAGTGGCAACCCTATAAAGTACTTTTTTAAAAGTACCTTTAGAACAAGATCGTGTCCTTTGCAGGGACATGGATGGAGCTGGAAGCCATTATGCAGGAACCATTATGCAGAAAACCAAACCCTGCATGTTTTCACTCATGGAATGATGAGCTGAGCAATGAGAAAACATGGACACAGGGAGGAGAACAACACACAGTGGGGCCTGTCTGGGGGTAGAGAGGGGAGGGAGAACATCAGGAAAAATAGCTAATGCATGCTGGGCTTAATACATAGGTGATGGGTTGATAGGTGCAGCAAACCACCATGGCACACGTTTACTTATGTAACAAACCTGCACATCCCACACAGGTATCCCAGAACTTAAATAAAATAAAATAAATTTTTTTAAAGTACCTTCCTTACCTCTAAAGAGTAAGTAGGTTTTCATATCTGAAAATATTTGGGGTGTGCTCTGAGGGAGGGCCTGGGCCACCCACCATTGCTGGAGGAGCCCTTCAGGCCATAGTAAGCATGAATAATGTCTTTCCTCTTTGAGTGGATCTACGATGGCTTCAGCAGTGTGCTCCAGTTCCTAGGACTCTACAAGAAATTTGGAAAACTTGTATTTTTGGGTTTGGACAATGCAGGCAAAACCACTCTTCTTCACATGCTCAAAGATGACAGATTGGGTCAACATGTTCCAACACTACATCCGACATCAGAAAAGCTAATAATTGCTGGAATGACTTTTACAACTTTTGATCTTGGTGGACACAAGCAAGCATGTCAGGTTTGAAAAAATTGTCTCCCAGCAATTAATGAGATTGTTTTTCTGGTGGATTCTGCAGATCATTCTGGCCTCATGGAATCTAAAGTTGAGCTTAATGCTTTAATCACTGATGAAATAATATCCAATGTGCCAATCCTTATCTTGGGTAACAAAATAGACAGAACAATGCAATCAGTGAAGAAAAACTCTTTGAGATATTTGGGCTTTCTGGACAGACCACAGGAAAGAGGAACATGGCCCTTTAGGAGCTGAACGCTCACCCCATGGAAGTGTTCATGTGCAGTGTGCTCAAGAGGCAAGGCTAGGGTGAGGGATTCTGCTGGCTCTCCCAATATATTGACTGATGTTTGGACAGTGAAAATAAGAGTTTTTTTTCTCTGGACTGATCCTATTCACAGCTTCTTCATGGACTTTTCTAACAGAACAATGAAAGGTCTCCAATCATGTCTAGCATTGAGAAGCCAAGAGTCACTGTCTACTCTCTCATCACCCAGTGGTGAAATGTTCTCTTCTCCACACTGTTGGGGAGGTAATGCTGCCCCATGTGCTGATGCAGGTCAGTATCCTAGGGCTTGGAAGCTGGCAGGGTTTGCTGAGTAAAGCTGTGTGCCATCATGGGGCAACTGAAAAGAAAAACACATCTCACCACTCTGGTTGATTTCAAAAGAAAGTGATTCTATTTTTAAAGAAAGTGTTGTTAATATAACTGATACCCCTTCTAACTTTTTGAGTTCAAAATTTACTTAGTCCAGAGTTTTCTATTCTTTTTTTAACTAATGAATGACATTTAGATACTTCATAAAATTATGAACAGATACACATTGGAGGCCAGACCTCATTTGGGTAAACTCACTCCTTCTGAGTTAGCAGGTTGGTGAGAGAAGCTCCCCTGAGCTCACCTGTCTCTCTAACTGCCTTGGAGAAGGTGGCATTACCTTGTGAACAGAGAACCAGAAAAGGGGCAGAATCCTGGCTTTGCAGTTATGGCAGGTTTCCACTGTGTTAAGCTAGGGTCATTCCTTCTCAAGGAATGTGTAGCAGATCGTTCACTATCGAGCAGTTAATTATAGTGTAAGTTATTGTTATTATTCTTATTTATAAAGTTATAGGCTTCAGCCAGTCTTTACTTTTATACTTTGGTGAAATTTTATTTCCCTCTATAGCACCTTCCTTTTTTTCAGTTATAAAAAGTAACTTTCACCTCATGAAAGAGTTGAGAACATCTCTTACGTTGTCACATACTGCAGGTGTGTCAGTTACTTTTGCACAGATTCTAGAGGAAAATTTTTCTGAATAGGAAGACAGGACAAAGTTAACAGCTTAAGGGCTCTTAATTTTGTGAGTTGAGGACTTAAATGTATTGTAGCACTTGTCTGAATGCAGGAAAAATTTACTCACTGGGCTTTAAAATTTCCACTTGCAGAATTTGGTCTCTATTGGATTTTTCCTGAGCTCTTTGTCTTACATCTTATCTCCTTAGATATCTACATTGCTGTGTTTAAAGTAAAGGTTAACATCTGTAACTTTTCCAGGTGTGTTTGTGTGGAGTTTTTTAATATGAAATTGCCTTTCCCCATTGTAGAAATAAGCTGGGGGGAAACACTAACTCAAAAACTTTCTGTAGAGCTGTTCCTCTGGAAGCAGCATCACTTATTGGCAGTAAAGACTCAGGATAAAAGCAACAGCATCCCTACCACGGTGCTGAGGATTGATTTTATAGCATTCCATTTTCTTAGTGTCACATGTGAAATTGGATTTTTATGATCTTAACCTAAATTATACCCTTGTAGTAAAAGATCAAAAGATAAGATCTCCTAGGAAAAGACAGGAGATAGGAGATGAAAAGTTAGGAGGATATCTTTATTCTAATGTGAGGGTAGGGAAAATGTGGATAACATATTACTGGGGAGAGAGTATAGTTATTTAGTTGGAGTTCTCAGTCTTCAGTACTGACTTGTTGGGGAAACATACTTTTTCACTGCCAGGTACTGAATGCAGAGGCTCAGTGAAGTATATTTCTGGGAAGTGCATGCATTTCATTTATTAGCAAGCATAGCTGGATTAAGATAAAATTGTTTGAAAAGGGGTTAAAGCCTTAACTGAACAAATCTAGCTAACAGTGAATGAACTAGATAGTTAACTTGCATTTTTTTTTTTTTATTTTCCTTTGGTTAAAGGTTCCCCATACTTCTCTTATCAGAGACATGAGAAGTATGATTGCTTCCATGTTGGTTTTCTTACTTTTAGTTTCAGATTTTTTTACCCCTATTTGTCCCTAGTAACTTTGTTGCAAGCTAGAAAACTGTGGGTTCTATATAGGGCAGCTGCTGTGAGGAGCTCAGCTCTAAACACAGGATCAGCGCCTCGTACAGGAATTCTCATGAATTAAGATGTTTCATTCTGTTTTATCAGAGTGCATGTATGTCCTATTTCAGAAAAAGTAAAACAGTCATTTACAAAAGAAAGTCAATCTGTATCCTAAGCATTTTAATTAAAAGTTAAAGCATTAATAAATAAATAAACAATAAATCAAAAGATTTGGGATCCTTTCAATCAAATAAATAAATAACTATTAAAGACCTCTGATATGACATAAAGCCACTGAATACAGAAAGAACATTCAATCTTTATCCCCAATTAACACTGAATTCTGATGGAAGAAAAAGATTAATGTTCTTTTTTGCAAGAAAAGAGGGTACCACTAAAAAATATCAACACTGATTTAGGTAACTGTTGTACATGAGTAGAAATGATCTATTTAGCTTGATTGATTTAATCTTTTTATACAACCACATGCATGTTGTGATCTCCTTATGAAAATTTGCATACTAAAAAAACTATTTTAAAAAAGGCTACTCTGGGCACACTGCCTATAGGATAGCCCTGCTAGGCAAGGAGCAATTAAAAAAAGTATAAATAAATTGACACCTATTAATACTAATACTAATCATTATAATTTAAAACATTGAAACATGTTTTTGAAAAATAATCTGTGGTACTGTTTGCATTTGTGAGCATTTTCACTGATTAAAAACATATGTGTACTGATATTAAAATCTAGAAATCATTAACATCAGATTCAAGACAAGGGATCTGAGTAATGTAGGGAAATAAAATGGTAGAAAAAATAACCCTTCTGAGACTTCTTATGGGAATATAAGGACATGGTTAATATTTGGATACAAAGCGAAGAAAAATTAACTATCAGATATAGACTTAAAATCAAACAAGAAACTGTATTTCATGAAAATAACCAACCCAACATTGAGTATTGGACTTAATAAAGTGTGTTCACACATATGGTGCTAATTAATCTCCACCACAGAGCAAGATAGGTAAAGAAGTTTCTGAATATTTAAGCAAGACCTAAAATGTACATGTATTAACAATTGGGAAGTGGACTAAATCTAGATTTTCTAATGTCATTCTTGTTTCTTTTCTACTATGCCAGTATTGTTCAAATTTTTTACCATTACCTATAGTAAGGAATATATTGTACATCAGAATCCAGGTCATACAAACACATATATAAAATGAGTGATGAGAATAAGTAAAATAAATCAATAAAATAGTATATAACTGTGTAATAGATTACAACTCTCAGTGTGAAAAGCACTAACATAACATCATACTGTATAAGTGCTGATACTTTAATGACCTCGTATCACTTGGCTGTGCAATGAATTATCTTATCTTGTAAGTACTGAACATGTTGCAAGGAACCATTTCCTTTCAGCTGTGTGCTTCCTTTTATGACAAAAGTTTTATGTTGGCGATCGTCATTACAGGATTTGGTAAGAAGAGGTAAGGAATAGCACTATGTTGTTTCTATGCAAATCAGACTGATCTACGTGGAGCTCAGTGAGTTCTGAACTCACATACATCAACTCACAAATTGAACCAGAACATGACCAGAGCCAGCAGATTTTGGATGAAAGAAATTAACACATGTGTTAGTTAGCATGGGTAGTTCTTGGGCATTCTTTAAAATTATTCATTTCTCCATTTGATTCATTTTTCTAATATAAGATTAATTATGTTTCCCATTACTTAATCATTATTCTGTAAAAGTTTGCTATATTGCATTTCTTGGGTAAGATACAGAGATTTGTTGATCTTCCTTTTAGAGGCACTAGAAAGGTAACATTTTGGCCTTTAGATATAATTTTTCATGCTTACAAGTGTCAAATCACATCAGTTTAGTTACATCACAGAGAAAACCCCTTCATAACTCAGTTTATTTTACTTAACTGAATAAGTGGACTATCAGAAAAATTCAATACTAAAGTAAGCCTTTCCTTTCCCTCAAATCCACCAGCAAGAGCAATGACAGGAATCTGGGCAATGCAACTGCTCCAAAGATCTTCATTCTCTGGGGTTTCTTTGACCACCCCTAGCTGGAAATGTTTCTCTTCATAACGGGGCTTGTTGCTTATCTCTGCATACTGGTGGGCAACATCTCAATTATTGTGGTACCCAGGGGATATTTTAGGGGAGCACCAAATGCATCATTTTAGCTGTGATGTCTTTGGATCCTTACATTGCCATCTGCAAACACTTGAGGTACCCAGCTATCATGCATCAGCAACTCTGTGTCCTCCTAGTGGCCATGGCATGGCTAAGCAGTTTGGCCAACTCTACTTCAGTCATCCCTTGCTGTCCAGCTGCCACTAGGCGGTAACAAGATGGACGACTTTCTGTGTGAGGTCTCAGCAATGATCAAGATACCGTGTGTTGACACCACATTCAAGGTATCTATGCTCTCCATTGTGAGGATATTTTAGTCCCTCGTTCTCTAATTATTTTTGTTTACTATGGATTCATTGTAGCTACTGTGCTGAGGATTCAGTCCTCGGGGAAAGAAGGAGGTCTTCAACACATGTGGTTCTCATGATATTGTATCTCTCCTCTATGGGCCTGTAATTAGCATGTATGTACAGCCCTCTGCCAACTCCCAAGACAAAAACAAATTCATGTCCCTGTTCCACAGTTTGGTGACTCCTATGCTTAAACCCTTTTATCCACACTTTGAGCAACAGGGACATAAAAGGGGCAATGAGGAGGCTTCTTGTCTTTTTGTATCACCAGGAAGAGAACAAAAGTAATTATTTTTATACTCCACATTCTTCATATACAGGTCAGAAGATCTTCTGTTCTAAAATTACATGTTGATTTAACCTCCTCCAAAATTGTTAGCACACTTTACTACCCACCCTGTCTACATATATGCTTTTGTACCACACCAATATGGTTTGTTGGATATCATTTCAAGTGTGAATCCTAATCCTCAGATTGTCTGCAATTTGCATGGTAGTGAGAACCATGTCCTTATATTCCTTTGTATTTATCTAGAAATATCCATAGGCATCTAAAAAGTGGGCAATAAATAAATGTTAATAGACTGACTCATTTACTCAGAGCAAAAATCAAGTCCTATCATTTTATGTGTTACTTTGAAAAATATATATCAGTAATATAGACTGAAGTTTACCTTCTTGTTATTATGAATGTGATTTAAAGACTAATCTTTTATTTGCAAATTAACTCTTTTTTACGGATTGATTGCCAGCAAGATCAAATGGGTTAATATCTCATATTCCATAACTGACCCTCTCAACCACAAATTCACTGATCCTTTACAAATAAAATAATTCAAAAGCAATATCTGACTCTTTCCTATCGATCTTAATGGGATTTCTTCCTTTTGAGGTATTTGACTGAAGTAATTATTTCTAGGTTATCAGATGGAGAAGTTAAAATCTTCAGAAATTTCTATGTTGTCTCCTAATATTGAGAGCCACTCACCCTTCAATGGGAAGACAACCTACCTAGAATGAGAAAATTAGATGTATTTGGTAGGTAACCGAAGGATTAAATCGTCTCATCATTTAAAATCAGAATATTCAGCAGAAGGAAAATGGAAAAAGAAGGTAGAGCACAACCTGGGGACAAATATAAAATAAACTAGCTATCAGACCGTCAATTTTGAGATAGAGGTGACAAAGTAGAAAGTTTGATAATGATGTAAGAAGGCAGTGTTCTGTTGACTTTATCCATAACATCAACTCTCCTCATTATAAATCCATAATTTTTCTTATACTTCCTCTGCTCCCCTGTCTTTCAACTTGTGTTTAAGAAAAACATTTGTTTTTCTAACAACTACATACATTCATTTGAGGCCTTCACACATCTGCTCATCCTTCATGTATTTCCACTGTGCTCTTCTGAATGACAAGAACAAAATCTATTAACACGCAATGTGCAAACCGCTGATACAGAAATATTATATATTATAGTTTTGCCCTTGTTGGAGACAAGGAAACATCACTCTTTTGGAGGAAAGTTGACTCCCTGGCATACCCACATGTCTGTAAGGACTAGGCCTGATTTCACTGTGTACCTCTCCTTCATAGTACTGAACTGTATTGAGAGAATGGGCTCTAAATAAGTATTTTTTAAATAAATGAATGAATGATAAGTATCACCCACTGTCCTAATTACCTACTATTAAAACCTATATAACAGAATCATGCAAAAATGTGTCATATACTAAACAATGAGTGTAGCAAAAGAGGTTTGTAGCTGATTTTTTTTTTAATTTTTTTATCTCCATAGGTTTTCAGGTAACAGGTGGTATTTGGATACATAAGTTCTTTAGTGGTGATTTGTGAGATTTTGGTGCACCCATCACCTGAGCAGTATACACTGAACCCAATTTGTAGTCTTTTATCCCTCCCTCCCTTCCTACACTTTCCCCCACCCAGTCCCCAAAGTCCATTGTATCATTCTTACGCCTTTGCATCCTCACTGCTTAGCTCCCTCTTATGAGCAAGAACATACAATATTTGGTTTTCCATTCCTGAGTTACTTCATTTAGAATAATAGTCTCCAATCCCATCTAAGTTGTTGTGAATGCAATTAATTCATTCCTTCTTATGGCTGAGTAGTATTCCATTGTATATATGTATACCACAGTTTCTTTATCTATTCGTTGATTGATGGGCATTTGGGCTGGTTCCACATTTTTGCAATTGCAAATTACGCTGCTATAAACATGCATGTGCAAGTATATTTTTCGTATAATGACTTCTTTTCCTCTGAGTAGATACCCAGGAAGGGGATTGCTGGATCAAATGGTAGCTCCACTTTTAGTTCTTTAAGGAATCTCCACACTGTTTTCCATAGTGGTTGTACTAGTTTACATTCCCACCAGCAGTGTAGAAGTGTTCCCTTTCACCACATCCATGCCAATATCTATTTTTTTAATTTTTTTATAATGGTCATTCTTGCAGGAGTAAGGTTGGTATCTCATGGCAGTTTTGATTTGCATTTCTCTGATCATTAGTGATGCTGAGCATTTATTCATATATTTGCTGGCCATTTGTATATCTTCTTTTGAGAATTGTCTATCCATGTCCTTAGCCCACTTATTGATGCGATTGTTTGATTTTTTTCTTGCTAATTTGTCTGCGTTCCTTGTAAATACTGGATTATTAGTCCTTTGTCAGATGTATAGATTGTATAGATTGTGAAAAATTTTCTCCCACTTTGTGAGTAATCTACTCTGCTGACTGTTCCTTTTGCTGTGCAAAGGCTCTTTAGTTTCATTAAACCCCATCTATTTATCTTGGATTTTGTTGCATTTGCTTTTGGGTTCTTGGTCAGAAATCTTTGCCTGAGCCAATGTCTAGAAGGTTTTTTTAATGTTATCTTCTAGAATTTTTATAGTTTCAGGTCTTAGATTTAAGTCTTTGATCCATCTTTTTTTTTTAGACAGAGTCTTGCTCTGTCCCCCAGGCTAGAGTGCAGTGGCTCAATCTCAGCTCACTGCAAGCTCTGCCGCCCGGGTTCATGCCATTCTCCTGCCTCAGCCTACCGAGTAGCTGGGACTACAGGCGCCTGCTGCCATGCCCGGCTAATTTTTTGTATTTTTAGTAGAGACGGGGTTTCACCGTGTTAGCCAGAATGGTCTCGATCTCCTGACCTCGTGATCCACCCGCCTCGGCCTCCCAAAGTGCTGGGATTACAGGTGTGAGCCACCACACCCAGCTTTGATCAATCTTGAGTTGATTTTTGTATAAGGTGAGAGATGAGGATCCTGGTTCGTTATCCTACATATGGCTTGCCAATTATCCCAGTAACATCTGTTGAATAGCATGTCCTCTCCCCACTTTATGTTTCTGTTTGCTTTCTCAAAGATCAGTTGGCTATAAGTATTTGGTTTTATTTCTTGGTTCTCTATTCTATTCCATTGCTCTATGTGCCTACTTTCATACCCACACCATGCTGTTTTGGTGACTATGGCCTTATAGCATAGTTTCAAATCAGGTAATGTGATTCCTCCAGATTTGTTCTTTTTGCTTAGTCTTGCTTTGGCTATGTGGGCTCTTTTTTGGTTCCACATGAATTTTAAGATTGCTTTTTCTAGTTCTATGAAGAATGATGGTGGTTGGGTCATATGGTGAGTTTATTTTAAGCTTTATAAGAAACTGCCAAGTGGTTATTCAAAGTGATTTTAACATTTTGCATTCCCATCAGTAATAAATAAGGGTTCCCCTTGCTCTGCATTTTTTTTCTAGCATTTACTATTGTCAGGGTTTTTTTTTTTATTTTAGCCAATAGAATATTATGTGGGAATTTTTCTGTCTTGTTGCCTAAGTACTTTCATAATATTTAAATTTTGCTTCTTGGCCTGCAAAACCTAAACTATTTTCTATCTGGCTCTTGTGGGGAAAATTAGCTGATCTCTGGTCTTTCATATGGATTTTCTTAACTCATTGAACCTCATTGAGGTTCCACTGAACTATAAGTCAATAACTATAAGCTTTTTAAATATGGGAAATAGTGAGTCTTTGATAGGAACAAGTAATTTTTTCCAATTTTTCTTTAAGAATTTTGGCCTATGTACACAAGCCAGGGATGCCCTCTCTCACCACTCCTATTCAACATAGTGTTGGAAGTTCTGGCCAGGGCAATCAGGCAGGAGAAAGAAATAAAGGGTATTCAATTAGAAAAAGAGGAAGTCAAAGTGTCCCTGTTTGCAGATGACATGATTGTATATCCAGAAAACCCCATCGTCTCAGCCCAAAATCTCCTTAAGCTGATAAGCAACTTCAGCAGTCTCAGGATACAAAATCAATGTGCAAAAATCACAAGCATTCTTATATACCAATAACAGACAAACAGAGAGCCAAATCATGAGTGAACTCCCATTCACAATTGCGTCAAAGAGAATATAATACCTAGGAATCCAACTTACAAGGGATGTGAAGGACCTCTTCAAGGAGAACTACAAACCACTGCTCAATGAAATAAAAGAGGATACAAATGGAAGACCATTCCATGCTTATGGGTAGGAAGAATCAATATCGTGAAAATGGCCATATTGCCAAAGGTAATTTATAGATTCAGTGCCATCTCCATCAAGCTACCAATGACTATCTTCACAGAACTGGAAAAAACTACTTTAAAGTTCATATGGAACCAAAAAAGAGCCCACATTACCAAGTCAATCCTAAGCCAAAAGAACAAAGCTGGAGGCATCACACTACCTGACTTCAAACTATACTACAAGGCTACAGTAACCAAAACAGCATGGTACTGGTACCAAAACAGAGATATAGACCAATGGAACAGAACAGAGCCCTCAAAAATAATGCCGCATATCTACAACTATCTAATCTTTGACAAACCTGACAAAAACAAGAAATGGGGAAAGGATTCCCTATTTAATAAATGGTGCTGGGAAAACTGGCTAGCCATATGTAGAAAGCTGAAACTGGATCCCTTCCTTACACCTTATACAAAAATTAATTCAAGATGGATTAAAGACTTAAATGTTAGACCTAAAACCATAAAAACCCTAGAACAAAACCTAGGCAATACCATTCAGGACATAGGCATGGGCAAGGATTTCATGTCTAAAACACCAAAAGCAATGGCAACAAAAGCCAAAATTGACAAATTTGATCTAATTAAACTAAAGAGCTTCTGCACAGCAAAAGAAACTACCATCAGAGTGAACAGGCCACCTGCAGAATGGGAGAAAATTTTTGCAATCTACTCACCTGACAAAGGGCTAATATCCAGAATCTACAATGAACTCCAACAAATTTACAAGAAAAAAACAAACAACCCCATCAAAAAGTGGGCGAAGGATATGAACAGACACTTCTCAAAAGAAGACATTTATGCAGCCAAAACACACATGAAAAATTGCTCATCATCACTGGCCATCAAAGAAATGCAAATCAAAACCACAATGAGATACCATCTCACACCAGTTAGAATGGCAATCATTAAAAAGTCAGGAAACAACAGGTGCTGGAGAGGTTGTGGAGAAATAGGAACACTTTTACTCTGTTGGTGGGACTGTAAACTAGTTCAACCATTGTGGAAGTCAGTGTGGCAATTCCTCGGGGTCTAGAACTAGAAATACCATTTGACCCAGCCATCCCATTACTGGGTATATACCCAAAGGATTATAAATCATGCTGCTATAAAGACACATGCACTTGTATGTTTATTGCAGCACTATTCACAATAGCAAAGACTTGGAACCAACCCAAATGTCCAACAATGATAGACTGGATTAAGAAAATGTGGCACATATACACTATGGAATACTATGCAGCCACAAAAAATGATGAGTTCATTTCCTTTGCAGGGACATGGATGAAGCTGGAAACCATCATTCTTAGCAAGCTATCACAAGGGCAAAAAACCAAGCACCGCATGTTCTCACTCATAGGTGGGAATTGAACAATGAGAACACATGGTCACAGGAAGAGGAACATCACACGCTGGGGCCTGTTGTGGGGTGGGGGGAGGGATAGCATTAGGAGATATACCTAATGTTAAATGACGAGTTACTGGGTGCAGCACACCAACATGTCACATGTATACATATGTAACAGACCTGCACATTGTGCACATGTACCCTAAAACTTAAAGTATAATAAAAAAAAGAATTTTGACCTATGTATAACTATGATATATCAATTTTAAAATGCAAGACAAAGTCAGACATTTTCTGTAGGTATCTGTTACTTAATGTGCATGGCTGATCTTTTTAGTTGCCTTTAAAATGTTCTGTATTTAATTAATTCATTCTAATATAAATATTCTGTGAATCTTTATTGTATTTTCTCAATACAATTTAGAACTTAAACTTTCTGAGGAAGGTTTTGAACCTCACTTTTCAATTGAATTTCCTGATGGTCAAATTGCTTAACCCATTCTAAATCCTTTTACTGTAATTTTTACAGGCTTTAATGACAAGAGGCTTGAGGAAAGGGAGCCTGTTTTGCCCTTTACACCATGTGAGGACACACAGAAGGCACCATCCATAAGAAATGAATGCTTACCAGGTAATGAAATTTGCTGGTACCTTGAACTTCCCAGCCTCCAGAACTGTAAGCAATAAATTTATGTTGTTTACATAAAAAAGAAAATAAAAATACATGAAGAAGAATTACCCAGAGTTTCTCTCACATCCTTTACAGACTTCTAAACAATACAAACTCTTGAAATTGTAAAAGAACTTGGAAAATTTTTACATCATCTTAAACAATTATGTATATCAGTTAAAAACAAATAAAGGCTTTAATAATTTGTGTTCTTCAAATAATTTAATTTATATTTTGTTTCTTCCTCCATCAAAAGTCTTTACAGAAGCATAAATCAATTTCTTCAAAGCCCCTTTTGACTGATTATTGACTGGTACTCATTTTCTGATTGCTTCATTCTCTCCAATTCTAAGTCCCTGACATCAATTTAACTTCCCCAAGTGCAGCAGAAAATATTAATCAAGTGTTTCAATATTTGCTCTGACCTTACTTATAATTTAGCACTTGTTACAATAATTTACATATCATTTCAGTTCACTGTTTGCTCGGTTGGTCATCCCATTCTTGAGCTTTTTTGCATGTAGTTTATGCTTTCCTGGACATTGCAATGCTCATTTTAGCCATATTTTGTTGCTATCTTAACTTGCTGGCTTTTTTTACTCTTCTGACATATTTTTATGGTTATTTTGCATCCACTTTTTGGGATTAAAAGGACCTGAACACATCTTCTACTGACTGAACTCCAGTTCTAAAGCTAGCCATCACCTTAACTCAATGTGAACATTAAGACTTTCTTCCTTTTGATTCTTTTCTGAAAGTATCTATTTTAAACTCAAATTTGCTATAGACTTGGACCACTTGATACCTTCTTCTCAAGGCTGCACTCCATTAAAGGTAATTTAAGTGTTCAAATTATTTTTTAATCAGCCTAATTTATCAAAAACTTTACATTTTTCTCCAACTAAGGCATAAATTATATGGCAAACTCTTTCTTCCTATTTATATAAACCTGGCTTTCAACTATTAAGAAACACAAATATAGCTGCACTTACCACTATGTTCCATGTTAAGCCACAGAGATCTGGCATGATTCTCATGTCTTCTGGCAACATTGACATGGCCTCACTTAGCTTCTCCAGGATTTGTATAAAATAAAACTTCATATCAGCAAGTGCACCCTCCATAGTACCAAATCTGCCTCAGGCTTCCAAGGCACCCAATTCAATTCTGCTTGGAACCTAAATCAGCCACCTGGGAACAAAGAAAGACCATAAGTCTGGCAGCAATGGGGGAAGAGAGAGTTTTCCAAATATTTTCACATCATAGCACACATAACATGGAATGTATAAGGCTGTTCTTGATTAAAGAAGACTGGCCACTGCTAGTGTGCTCCTCCTAGGCCTCACACAACAACCCCAAAGTCTAAGAGGATTAATGTCTTTTCACATGTGTAAAATTCAGAGATCACTGTTTAAGAGGCTTGACAGTTAAGAACTTACATACCATCATCAATACTCAAAGTTGCCTTAATGTAAACATATTTTTCTGACATCCAGTAAACCTAATCTTTAAAAAACTAAAAACAAAGATTCTTCCTTTCAGGAAACCATTTCTGCCTTGCTTTCTTTAGATTATGAGAGTAGGCATTGGAGAATTGAATTCTCACTGTCATTCACTTATCAATCTGAATTGTAAGCATAAAAACTCATGAAAGGACCAGGCATGGTGGCTCATACCTCTAATCCCAGCATTTTTGGAGGTCAAGGCAGGAGAATTGCTTCAGCCCAGAAGTTCAAGACCAACTTGGGCTATGTAGTGAGACCCCTATCCTACAGAAATTTAAAAATTAGCCAAGTGTGGTGGTGCATGCTCATAGTTCCAGCTACTCAGGGGGCTGAGGCAGGATTCCCCGAGACCAGAAGGTCAAGTCTGCAGTGAGCCATGATCACACCACTGCACTCTAGTCTGGGTGACAGAGCAAGACCCTGCCAAAAAAAAAAACCCAAAAACAAACAAACAAACAAAAAAAAAAACAAAAAAACACCTCAGGAAGAATTCTGGTAATTTGAGATTGGAAAAGAATTTGAAAAATATTCAACATTTCTTCATAAGAAATGTCTCAACAAATTGGTTATAAGGAATGTATGACAACACAATAAAGACCATGTATGACAACCCCACAGCTGAGATCATCAACTTGAAAGTTTTCCCTCTCAGATCAGAAACAAAGCAAAGATGCCCACTCTCGCCACTTCTATTCAACCTAGTACTGGAAGTTATAGCCACGGCAATTAGGCAAGAGAAAGAAATTAAAACCATACAAATTGGAATGAACGAAAGAGAGAGAGAAAGAAAGAAAGAGAGGGAGAGAAAAAGAAAGAAAGAAAGAGAGAGAGAAAGGGAGGGAGGGAGGAAGGAAGGAAGGAAATGGTCTTTGTATGCTGATTACCTATTCTTATATATAGAAACCCTAAATACTGCACCAAAAACTGTTAAAACTAATGAACTAATTCAAGATATAAATCAACATAAAAAATCGTAGTGTTTTTGCAGTATTGTAAAGACTATTGACATGAAGAAACCGAATCAACTAACAGGCAAAATAACCAGCTAGCATCATAATGACATGATCAAATTCACACATAACAATATTAACCTTAAATAAAATGGGCTAAATGTTCCAATTAAAAGACACATACTGACAAATTGGATAAAGAGTCAAGACCCATCAGTGTGCTGTATTCAGGAGACCCATCTCATGTGCAAAGACACACATAGGCTCAAAATAAAGAGATGGAGGAATATTTACCAAGCAAATGGAAAGCAAAAAAAAAAGCAGCAGTAGCAATCCTAGTCTCTGATAAAACAGACTTTAAACCAACAAAGATGAAAAAGACAAAGAAGGGAATTACATAATGGTAAAGGCATCAGTGCAACAAGAAGAGCTAACTATCCTAAATATATATGCACCCAATACAAGTGCACCCAGTTTCATAAAGCAAGTTCTTAGAGACCTAAAAAGAGACTCAGACTCCCACACAATAATAGTGGGAGACTTTAACACCCTACTGTCAATATTAGACAGATCAGTGAGACAGAAAATTAATAAGGATATTCAGAACTTGAAATCAGCTCTGGACCAAGCAGACCTAATAGACATCTACAGAACTCTCCACCCCAAATCAGCCAGAATATGCATTCTTCTCAGAACCACATTACACTTAATCTAAAATTGGCCACATAATTGGGAGTAAAACACTCCTCAGCAAATGCAAAAGAAGAGAAATCATAAAAAAACAGTCTCTCTGACCACAGTGCAATCAAATTAGAACTCAGGATTAAGAAACTCACTCAAAACTGCACAACTACATGGAAACTGAACAACCTGCTCCTGAATGACTACTGGGTAAATAACAAAATTAAGGCAGAAATAAATAAGTTCTTTGAAACCAATGAGAACAAAGATACAATGTACCAGACTCTCTGGGACACAGCTAAAGCAGTGTTTAGAGGAAAATTTATAGCACTGAATGCCAACATCAGAAAGAGGAAAAGATCTAAAACTGATACCTTAACATCACAATTAGAAGAACTAGAGAAGCAAGAGCAAACAAATTCAAAAGCTAGCAGAAGACAAGAAATAACTAAAATCAGAGCAAAACTGAAGGAGATACAGACACAAAAAACCCTTCAAAAAGTCAATGAATCCATGAAAGATTTTATGAAAAGGGAGAAAAGAGAGAAGAATCAGACACAACAGAAAATGATAAAGGGATATCACCACTGATCTCACAGAAATACAAACTACCATCAGAGAATATTATAAACACCTCTACGCAAATAAACCAGAAAATCTAGAAGAAATTGATAAACTTCTGGACACATACAGCCTCCCAAGACTAAACCAGGAAGAGGTCGAATCCATGAACAGACCAATAACAAGTTCTGAAATTGAGGTAGTAATTAATAGCCTACCAACCAAAAAAATTCCAGGACCACACAGATTCACAGCCGAATTCTACCAGAGGTACTAAGATGACCTGGTACCACTCCTTCTGAAACTATTCCAAACCATAGAAAATGAGGGACTCCTCCCTAACTCATTTTATGAAGTCAGCATCATCTTGATACCAAAACCTGGCAGAGACACAACAACAACAAAAAAGAAAATTTCAGGCCAATATCCCTGATGAACATTGATGTGAAAATCTTCAATAAAATACTAGCAAACAATCCAACAGCACATCAAAAAGCTTATCCACCACGAGCTAGTCAGCTTCATCCCGGGGATGCAAGGCTGGTTCAACATACACAAATCAACAAACGTAATCCATCACATAAACAGAACCAATGACAAAAACCACATGATTATCTCAATAAATGCAGAAAAGGCCTTCAATAAAATTCAACACCCCTTCATGCTAAAAACACTCAATAAACTAGGTATTGATGGAACATATTTCAAAATAATAAGAGCTATTTATGACAAACCCACAGCCAATATCATACTGAATAGGCAAAAGCTGAAAGCATTTTCTTTGAAAACCAGCACAAAACAAAGATGCCCTTTCTCACCACTCCTACTCAACACAGTATTGGAAGTTCTGGCCAGGACAATCAGGCAAGAGAAAGAAATAAGGGGTATTCAAATAGGAAGAAAGGATGTCAAATTATCTCTGTTTGCAGATGACATGATTATATATTTAGAAAACCGCATGGTCTCAGCCCAAAATCTCCTTAAGCTGATAAGGAACTTCAGCAAAGTCTCAGGATACAAAATCAACGTGCAAAAATCACAAGCATTCCTATGCACCAATAATAGACAAACAAATAGCCAAATCATGAGTGAACTCTCATTCACAATTGCTACAAAGAGAATAAAATACCTAGGAGTACAACTTACAAGGGATGTGAAGGACCTCTTCAAGGAGAACTACAAACCACTGCTCAAAAAAATAAAAGAGGACACAAACAAATGGAAAAACATTCCATGCTCATGGATAGGAAGAATCAATATTGTGAAAATGGCCATACTGCTCAAAGTAATTTATAGATTCAATGCTATCCCAATCAAGCTACCATTAACTTTCTTCGCAGAATTAGAAAAACTACTTTAAATTTCATATGGCACCAAAAAAGAGCCTGTATAGCCAACACAATTCTAAGCAAAAAGAACAAAGCTGGAGGCATCACGCTACCTGACTTCAAACTATACTACAAGGTTACAGTAACCAAAACAGCATGGTACTGGTACCAAAACAAATATACAGAGCAATGGAACAGAACAGAGGCCTCAGAAATAACACCACACATCTGCAACCATCTGATTTTGACAAACCTCACAAAAACAAGCAATGGAGAAAGGATTCCCTATTTAATAAATGGTGTTGGGAAAACTGGCTAGCCATATGCAGAAAACAGAAACTGGACCCTTCCTTACACCTTATACAAAAATTATCTCAAGATGGATTAAAGACTTAAACATAAGACCTAAAACCATAAAAATCCTACAAGAAAACTGGGAAATACCATTCAGGACATAGGCATGGGCAAAGACTTCATGTCTAAAACACCAAAAGCAATGGCAACAAAAGCCAAAATCAACAAATGGGATCTAATTAAACTAAAGAACGTCTGCATAGCAAAAGAAACTATCATCAGAATGAAGAGGCAACCTACAGAATGGGAGAAAATTTTTGCAATCTATCCATCTGACAAAGGGCTAATATTCAGAATCTACAAGTATCTTAAACAAATTTACAAGAAAAAAACCAAACAACCCTATCAAAAAGTGGGCAAAGGATATAAACAGACACTTCTCAAAAGAAGACATTTATGTGTCCAACAAACATATGAAAAAAAGTTCATTATCATTGGTCATTAGAGAAATGCAAATCAAAACCACAATGAGATACCATCTCACACCAGTTAGAATGGTGATCATTAAAAAGTCAGGAAACAACAGTGCTGGAGAAGATGTGGAGAAATAGGAACGCTTTTATGATGTTGGTGGGAGTGTAAATTAGTTCAACCATTGTAGAAGACAGTGTGGTGATTCCTCAAGGATCTAGAACCAGAAATAACATTTGACCCAGCAATCCCATTACTGGGTATATACCTAAAGGATTATAAATCATGCTATCCCATTACTGGGTATATACCCAAAGGATTATAAGTCATGCTATTATAAAGACACATGCACATGTATGTCTATTGCAGCACTGTTCACAATAGCAAAGACTTGGAACCAACGCAAATGCCCAACTACGATAGACTGGATAAAGAAAATGTGGCACATAAGCACCATGGAATACTATGCACCCATAAAAAATGACGAGTTCATGGCCTTTGCAGGGACATGGATGAAGCTGGAAACCATCATTCTCAGCAAACTAATGCAAGAACGGAAAATCAAACACCGCATATTCTCACTTATAAGTGGGAGTTGAACAATGAGAACACACGGACACAGGGAAGGGAACATCACACACTGGGGCTTGTCCATGGGTGGGAGGCTAGGAGAGGGCTAGCATTAGGAGAAATACCTAATGTAGATGACAGGTTGATCAGTGCAACAAACCACCATGGCACATTTATACCTATGTAACAAACCTGCATGTTCTGCACATGTATCTTAGAACTTAATTTATATTTTTTTAAAAAAGTAGTGTTATACTAACAACAAACTATTTTTAAAAGAATCAATAAAACAATCCTATTTTCAAAACATGAAAATGCTCAGGCATAAATTAAACCAAAGAGGTGAAAGATACGTGTAGTGAAATCTATAAGGCATTGGTAAAAGAAATTGAAGACGATAAATGAAAAAATTCCTTGTTCATGGATTGGAAGAACTAAAACTGCTAAAATGTTCATACTACCCAAAATAATCAACAAATTCAATACAGTTCTTATGAAAATTCCAATGACATTTTTCGTAGAAATAGAGAAACAATCTTAAAATTTATGTGGAATCACAAAAGACTCTAAACAGACAAAGCAATCTTGAGCAAGAAGAACAAAGCTGAAGGCATTATAGTACTTAATTTGAAAATACACTACAAAGCTATGGTAATAAAAACAGTATGGTACTGGCATAAGAAGAGACACATAGACCAATACAATAGAATAAGGAACCTAGAAATAAATCCAAGTATTTACAGCCAACTGATTTTCAACAAAAGTGCCAAAAACACATAATGAGAAAAGAACAGTCTCTTTAATGAATGGTGTTTGGAAAACTGGATGTCCACCTACAGAAGAATGAAATTAGACCCTCATCTCACACCACCTACAAAGCTCAACTCAAAATTATCTAAAAGCTTAGACATAATGCCATAAACTTTAAAACTACAAGAAGAAAACATAGGGGAAAACCTCCATGACATTGGAATGAGCAATGGTTTTTTTAGGTGGTCCTCAAAGCACAGGCAACAAAAGTAAAGATAGACAAATAGAATTACATCAAACTAAAAATCTTCTGCACAGAAAAGGAAACAATCAACAGAGTGAATAGACAACCCAAAGAAATATTAGCAGAAAATATTTGCAAACCATATATCTGATGTGTTTAATATGCAAAATAAATAAGGAACTCAAACAACTCAGTAGTAAGAAAACTAACAGCCTAATGAAAAATTGGACAAATGATTGAATAGACATTTCTCAAAGACATGGCCAGGTATATAAAAAATGCTCAACATCACCAATCATTAGAAAAATGCAAATTAAAACCACAGTGAGATCACCTCACACATGTTAGAATGGCTATTATCAAAAAAAATAAAAGATAATGTTGGAGAGGATGCAGAGAAAGAAAACCCTTGCACTCTATTGGTGGAAATATAAATTAGTATCGCCTTTATGTAAAATAGTAAGGGGGTTCCTAAAAAAACTAAAAATAGAACTATCATATGATCCAGGAATCCCAGTTCTGGATATATACCCAAAGAAAGCCTTATTTGAAAAGATATCTCACTCCCATGTTCATTGCAGTATTATTCACGATAGCAAAAATATGCACAATAGCAAAAATCAACCTAAGTGTCCATCAACAAAAAATGGATAAAGAAGATGTGGTTTATATACACTACAGAATACTATTCAGTAATTTTAAAAAAGAAAGAAAGATTGCCATTTATTATAACATGTATTTCCTGGAGGACATTAAGTGAAATAAGTGAGACACAGAGAAACAAATGGAATCTAAAATAGTTAAACTCATAGAAACGGAGTAAGATGGTGCTTACCAGAGGCTGGCGGGTGGGGAATACAAACAGATCTTAGTGAAAGGATACAAAATTTCAGTTAGGAGGAATAAATTCAAGTGATCTATTGTACATCATGATGGCCACACTTAATAACAATATATTGTATTCTTAAAAATTGCCAAAATATTATATTTTAATTATTCTCATCACAAAAAAAGGAGGTAATAAATATGTTAAATAGCTTAACTTAGCCATTCCACAATGTATTCATATATCAAAACATCATGATTGCACACTATAAAGAAATACAATTTTTATTTGTCAATTGAAAAAATAATCAATTGTGTTTCTGTACAGTAACACTGAATTATCTGGAAAAACAAATGCCATTTACAATATCATCAAAATGAGTAAAATATTTAGAAATAAATTTAACCCTGGAAGTGATTGATCTTTACACTTAAAACTATAAAATATTGATGAAATAAATTGAAGAAAATACAAATAAATGTTTAAAATATTTTATGTTCATGGAATAGAAGAATTAATACTACTAAAATGTCCATAATACCCAAAGTAATTGACAGATTCAATGCAATTCTTATCAAAACTCTAATGACATTTTTCACAGCAATAGAGGAAAAATTCTAAAATATGTATGAAACCACAACAAAAACATAAATAGCCAAAACAACTTGAACAACAACATAAAAGCCGAGGCATCACATTTCCTGACTTGAAACCATATTACAGAACCATAGGAATCAAAACAGTATGATACTGGCATAAAAGCAGACACACAGACCAATGGAACAGAATCAAGTCCCTAGAAATAAATCCACACATATATGGTCAACTAACTAATATTTGACAAATGTGTCAAGAACACACAGGAGAAAGGATAGTTAATTCAATAAATGGTGCTGGGAAAACTTAGTATCTATATGCAAAATAATAAAATTGAACCATTATCTTACATAACTCCCAAATCTGAAAAGGAGTTAATATCCAAAAAATACAAGGAATTCAAACAACTCCATAGCAAAAATAATACAATAAATTGATTTTTAAATGGCCAAAGGACCTGAGCTGGTATTTCTCAATAGAAGACATACATATGGCCAACAGATATGTGAAATAATGCTCAACAGCACATTCATGAGAGAAATGAAAATTAAAACCACAATGAGATCAGCTAACATATGTTAGGATGGCTATTATCAAGACAAGAGATAACAAGTATTGGCAAGGATTCAGAAAGAAAGGGAATCCTTATGCACTACTGGTGGGAATGTAAATTGGAACAGCCATTTTAGAAAACAGTAAGGAGGTTCCTCAAAAATCAAAACTAGAGCTACCATCTTATCCAACAATTCCACTGCTGGGTATACACCCAAAGGAAACGAAAATAGTATGTCAAAGAGATATATGCACTCTTATGTTCAATGTAGCATCATTCACATTAGCCAACACTTGGAAACAAACCAAGCATCCATCAAAAAGAAGGAAATTCTGCTACTTGCAACAACATGGATCAACCTTGTTGGCATTATGCTTAGTAAAATAAATGAATCAGAGAAAGACAAATACCATATGAACTCACTTATACATGAAATCTTAAAAAGTTAAATTCACAGAAACAGAGAATAGAATTAGAATGGTGGTTTCCAAAAGCTGGGGGAGGGGAAAATAGGGAGATGTTGGTCAGAAGGTACAAGCTTTCAGTTATAAGGTGAACAAGTTCTGGGGATTTAATATGCAGCATGGTGAATATAGTTAACAATACAGTGTTTAATATTTGAAATTTGTTAAGAGTGTAGATCTTAAATAGTCTCACCACAAAACAAGAAAAAATATGTCAGCTGATGGATAGGTTAATTAGCTGGTTTGTGGTAATCACTTCACAATATATACATATGTCAAAACATCATATACACAGTAAGTGTATGCAATTTTTACTTGTTAATTATACCTTCACAAAGCTGGGGTGAAAAGAACAAAGGTAAAACTATATTATTTTCATAAATTACATAAGTGTGTATTTTATGATTACTAAGAAAAAGGGTATTTTTTTAATTTCTATTTTTAGTTTAGATTCAGGGGGATACATGTGCAGGTTTATTACAAGGGTATATTGTGTGATGCTAAGGTTTGGGGTTATATTAATCCTGTCACCCAGACAGTGAATATAGTACACAATAGGAAATTTTTCAGTCCTTGCTCCTCTCCTCCTCTCCTTCCTTTTGGAATCCCTAGTGTCTACTCTTTCCATCTTTATGTCTATACGTACTCAAGATTTAGCTCCTTAAACTTTAAATCAAGTGAGAAGATGTGATATTCGGTTTTCTATTTCTGCATTAATTTGCTAAGGATAATGGCCTCCAGCTGCATCCATATTGCTTCAAAGGACATTATTTCACTCTCTTTTATGGCTGTGTAGCATTCCATGTTGTATATGTACCACATTTTCTTTATCCAATCCACCATTAATGGGCACCTAGCTTGATTCCATGTCTTTCAAATTGTGAATAGTGCTGCAATGAACATGCAAGTGCATGTGTCTTTTGGGTAGAACAGTTTATTTGGATGGGAGGCACATACCCAGTGATGGAATTGCTAGGTTGAATGGTAATTCTATTTTCAGTTCTTTGAGAAATTCCCAAACTACTTTCCATAGTGGCTGAACTAATTTACATTCCCACCAGCAGCATATAAGTGTTCCATCTTCTCTGCAGCCTCATCGATATCTGTCATTTTTTTACTTTTTAGTAATAGCCATTCAGACTGGTGCAAGATGGTATCTCATTGTGGTTTTGAGTGGCATTTCCCTAATGATTAGTGTTTGAGCATTTTTTTTATATGTTTGTTAGCTGCTTTTATGTCTTCTTTTGAGAATTGTCCATTCATGTTCTTTGCCCATTGTTTAATGGGGTTATTTGTTTTTCTCTTGTTGATTTGTTTAGGTTCCTTACATATTCTGGATATTATTCCTTTGTCAGATGCATAGTTTGCAAATATTTTCTCCCATTCTGTAAGTTGTCTGTTTATTCCGTTGATAGGTACTTTTGCTGTGCAGAAGCTCTTTGGTTTAATTAGGTCACATTTGTCAATTTTTTGTGTGTTGCAATTGCTTTTGAGGACTTGGTCGTAAGTTCTTTGCCAAGGACAATGTCCAAAAGGGTATTTCTGAGTTTTTTCCCGGGATTTTTATAGTTTGAGGCTTTACATTTAAGTCTTTAATCTTTCTTGAATTAATTTTTGTATATAGTGCTTGGTAAGGGTTAAGTTTCATCCTTCTGAATATAGTTAGCCAGTTTTCCTAGGACCATTTATGGAATAGGGAGTCCTTTCTGCATTACTTATTTTTGTCGATTTTGTTCAAGATCAGTTGGTTGTAGGTATGCTGCTTTATTTCTGCATTCTTTATTCTGTTCCATTGGTCTAGGTGCCTATTTTTGTACCGGTACCTTGCTGTTTTGATTACTGTAGACTTGTAGTATAGTTTGAAGTCCAGTAATGTGATGCCTCCAGTTTTGCTCTTTTTGCTTAGGATTGTTATGGCTATTTGGGCTCTTTTTTGGTTCCGTGTAATTTTAGAATCATTTTTTCTAGTTCTGTGTAAAATGACATTGGTAATTTAATAGGAATAATGTTGAATCTGTAGATTGCTTTAGGTGGTAAAATTTAGACATTTTATTTATGTTGTTGATTCTTCCAATCCATGAGCATGAAAGGTTTTTCCATTTGTTTGTGTCATCTATGATTTCTTTCAGCAGTGCTTTGTAGTTCTTTTTGTGGAGATCTTTCACTTCCTTGGTTAGAAGTATTCCTAGATTGATTGTGTGTGTGTGTGTGTGTGTGTGTGTGTGTGTGTGTATTTTAAAGGGAATTACATTCTTGATATGGCTCTCAGCTTGAACGTTATTGGTGTATAGGAATGCTATTGATTTTTTACATTGATTTTGTATCTTCAAACTTTACTTAAGTTGTTTTATCAGGTCTAGAAGCCTTTTGGCAGAGTCTTTGGGGTTTTCTAGTCATAGAATCATAGCATAATTTGACTCCTCTTTTCCTATCTGGATGCTTTTTATTTCTCTCTCTTGCCTGATTTATTTGGCTAGTATTTCCAGTACTATGTTGAATAAGAGTAGTGTCAGAATTCTTGTCTTATTCCAGTTCTTAAAGGGAATGCTTCCAGCTTTTACCTATTTGGTATGATGTTGGCTGTGGGACTGAAATAAATGGCTTTTATTATTTTGAAGTATGTTCCTTGAATACCTAGTTTATTGAGGGTTTTTAACATGAAGAGGTGTTGGATTTTATCAAAAGATTTTTCTGCAACTATTGAGAGAATCATACGGTTTGGGGAAAATAAGGCTTAAAATATTTGATTTCATAAGTTCATGAGAAGGTAAATAGGTAAATTGTTTTGGTTTTGTGTTTGCTTTTTTTCCCCAAAGTATGCCAAAAATATTTTCTGATATTTCAAAAAATATCATTTACAATATTTCAGATATTTTGGTAAAATATATGGTCCACCAAAAAAAAAAAAAAGATCAAACAGAGCCAAGTTTTGTGGCACACACCAGTAATCCTAGTGACTGGAAAGACTGAAATGGGAGGATTGCTTGAGCCCAAGAGTTTGAGGCCAAAATGAGCCATGATCACACCACTACACTTCAGCCTGGGTGACAGAGTGAGACCCAAAAGCCAAAAGCCAAAAAAAAAAAGGAAAAAATATAAATGTAAAGGATAACATAAAAGCAGTCTCAGAAATCTCTTTCTTCTGGGAACATACTCTTTATCCAGGCTATTTGATGATCAATATCATTAAACACTGATCTCCATCACCACATAAATGAGTTAGCATTGTATTTCTTGAATATATCACCCTAGATAACCTCGACTGAATGAGATATTTAATATACACATCAGATATTGTTCTAACTGCTTTATAGTCAACAAACAATTATTGATCCCTGTTACCTGCTAGACCCCCTTCCAGGCACCAAACAGCCACTGGAAGCTAATATAGCATCATCAAGGAATGCTGAGTGCAGCATTATCACAGGGCTATCAGGTCCTTACCAATTAGTCTACGGAAATATTGGAAGACAATGTCTGTAAAATTGCATAGTAAGAAATCAACATCCACACAGAATGTTCCTATTTGGTGGGATGTTATCTAAAAAAAGAAAGAAATCAAAAAAAAGAAAAAGCAAGCGATGAAGAAATAAACACTATATATAACTTGGCTGATGAGCTTGTTTTCATAAATAAAAGTAAGCTCCATTAGGTCAGGGACTTTACTGTTTTGTCTATTTAGTTGTTTGCTATATTTCTATTGCTAATGAAATTTGTTGAATTGATTCATTCAGTTATGTGGCAAACAAGGGGGATCAGATCCATATTCGTTTGGATCTTAGGTTTTAATTGTGGGGAGATACATTTAAAAAAAACAAAATTTAGAGTGATAAGTGCTACGAAAAACACATGAAAATGTGACAGAGAATAGCTGGGGAGGAGAGATTTTAATTTAGATTAAGTAGTCAAGAAAGATCTCGTTGAATAGACTATATCTGAAAAACAATTACAAACAAGGAGTTCAATTTGGGGACAGAATCTGCCAGGCCAATGAAATTAAATGCAAAGACCCTTTAACACCTGCAACCCTGGAATGACAAAGGCATGAGACGAATGGGAGAAGGAGGGAGGGATAAAAAGGAGCCAGGCATGGTGCATCTGGTAGTTCTTGGTAAGGAGTCTGAATTTTATCCTAAGTGCATAGGAAGTCTAGAAAGATTTCAAATTGGCAAATGGAAATATTTGATTTGTGGTTTTGGTTTTCTTGGGTTTTGTTTTTTGTTTTTTTGTTTTTTTGAGACAGAGTCTCAATCTGTCGCCCAGGCTGGGGTGCAATGGTGCAATCTCGGCTCACCGCAACCTCCGTCTCCCAGGTTCAAGCGATTCTCCTGTCTCAGCCTCCGGAGTAGCTGGGATTACAGGCACGCGCCACCATACCCAGCTAATTTTGTATTGTTGTATTGTTAATTTTGTATTGTTAGACGGGGTTTCTCCATGTTTATCAGGCTGGTCTCGAACTCCTGACCTCAGGTGATCTGCCCGCCTCGGCTTCCCAAAGTGCTGGGATTACAGGCGTGAGCCACCGCGCCCGGCCAATGTGTCATTTTTTTAAAGAACGCTTTTGGCCGCCATATGGAGAATAGATTGAAAGGGGAATGAGTTAAAGCAGAGAAACAAGATAGTAATCCATTGGGTAATTCAGGAAAAATAGGGTGGCCCAGTTTGTTAGTCATTCTGGAAATGGAGAGAAGTCGAGCTTGGAATCGTTCAGATTTTCAAGATGAGGGCAGGCTAGTAATTAAGGATAACTCCTTAATTACTGGTTTCTGGCCAGAAATAGGTAGATGTTTATATCATTTACTACAATGAGGAAGACTGGAATGAGAACAGATTCAGTGCAATCAAGAGTTCTATTTTAGCTATGTTTAGACTCATAATTTTGTGCATGAAATCAGGCAGTTGGAACTACCTATTCGATGCTCAATGTAGAAGACTGGAAATAGACACGTGAAAGCCATCAATATGTAGATGGGATTTAAATCCTTAAAACTCTAAGATTGTATCTGGGGACACAGTATAAACAGAAAACAACTGAGCCTTTGGCAAGGGCATAGGAATCTCAGGACACTGTATTTCTAAAATTTCTACATACGCCAGCCAATACAGTTACTCTGATATGCGGCCAGTTGTGGAAGCACTGTTAATAACTTCACTTTAAATGGCTTCCATAAGTTAAGGGCTAAAGTAAGCAAGGGAAAAAATTGTTAAATAAAAAGGAAACAGGAAAACATGTCTTGATTTATTCAAAGGGGTATGGAAAGGTCTTACATTAAAGTTTAAGGCAAGGGCATCTGCTTTACAAGCTGGGTATATCCATTTTTTGATAACAAATGAAAACCTTTTTAAAAATTAATTCAAAAATCCAAAGGATTTCTCTATAATTTCTCAAGAGTAACAAACCCATGGATTTTAATCACAGAATAAGGAGCAAGGGACTAGAAAAGTCACTGTGCAGGAATGTATTTAAACCAGAAACATGGGTGGGCATGACAATTTATATACATTTTTGTTTTTCAAATGAAAATTGAATATTTGCTAGGCTGAATTGAAATTGTGAAATTCAATTATAACTTTAAAGCAGTTTTTAAAAGAAAAAGGAGAACTGTAGAAAATTTGACTAAAGGGGAAGAGAAAAATACATAAGTGAAACTGAGATCTCTAGTCAAAGTGAACAGTTTCAAGTACTCAGATGTTTAGAATCTTGATAGACAAAAATGTACCATTACTAGATGTTATGTTTCTTTTTATCATCATTATTATAGCATTTATAAAGAATATATACACATACATATGTATATACTATGTATATAGTATATATACTTTATATATGTGTGTATTATATATAAAATCCTAAAGGAAGTGCTTATAAGGAGAGTATTTTCCAGATGTTTTTATCAAATATCAGAATAAACTTTCCCCAAATACTTTTGTAGCACACAGACACCCTGAACTGATTGAAATTGTAATAGTTAATACTTATTTGGATGCTTACTGTGTGCCAACCAGTAGTTATATTATTTACATATGTTAAACTTATTGAATCCTTATATTCGCCCTTTAAATTATGTATTATGCTATCCCCTATTATAGATAAGAAATCGGAGGCAACGAAGGTTAAGTAATTTTCCCAAGTTCACACATCTGATAACTGTAGCCACCAGGATTTCAGCCCAGAAAGTCTGGCTCTGCAATCTATCCATCTAACCATTACACTATACTATATCTCAAGTGTAAAATATATTGATTATTATCGTACAGAAGCAGATAGTTAAAATTATTTTATTGATCAGTAATGTCATCCACATTTGAACATGTATCATGAGGCAGTCAATTCGTGCTTATGTATTTTATTAAAACCAATTATTACTGATATGTAATTTTAATTTAAGGAAGCTGTTAAAACCTATGATTATAAGCCAACTCACAAAAATTTTCATAGTATATACTTACTCTAGAATTTAATGTGTAAATAGTGACCTCTGAGACAACAACAAAACTAATTGTCATAGACACTTAAGTATTTGAATCATCCCCCATGGTCACCAAAACAACTGAGCAAAAATGTAAATCTTATGATCCTGGTCTTACTGTTTAGAGCTTTGGGGATTAAACATCTCTTTCAAATACAACTGTTTTGACCATAGGTATCAGAGATAACCACTAGAGGTACCTCATTTAAATGATATCTTCTCAGAGCAAGTTTAGTTCCACAATCAATATTTGTGCTTTGAATGGTAAGATTATTCTATAGTTAAGTATAATTGTAGTGTTGGAAATCTGCATTATTTAAGAGTAAATTTTATATTATAATACATTCACAACCAAAAAAATACGAAAATACATTTTCTTATTTCCTTGTCCTATAGTTTTCCTTCATATTAAATAACTTTTACATCTACTAAACCTGCCCTAGTGAAATATTAGGGTATGGTCTAATTCTAAGCTGGCATTTTCTATGACACTGTACTCTAGTAAAGTTAATTGGATGCAGTCCCAATGGTTTAGATAATCTTTTTGATTATCTGAGTCTTCAAGTAATACTGGGAAATTTTGTTCAATTCTGATTCTGAATTATCTGGTTGCTTTTCATAATGTTTCTCTATGGTCAAGACCTACTTGCAGGTTGATTTAAACTCAGAACAAAAAGTAAGAATTTGTGACAGGTTTTATCCTCTTACTTGAAGTCATATATTCGAGAAGGAGGAGTCCTGTTGAGAATCTCTACCCTAACACACTTTGAGAAAAGCAGAATTCACCGTGGCACTGCAGGGAAATCATGAGAAATTTACAGCTCTGGAGAAAAAAATGCTTAACCGGGATCTATTTTCCATAGTGTGGATTCTACAAAAGTCAAGAAGCAGAATGGCAAAGGAACTCTCTCTGGATCACAGTAATGTTCATCCTTAATCTCTTGGAGAAACAGTATGCCTGGATTGGTAAAACAATTTGTAGAAAGTAGAAGAAAAAGAACTTAGATCTGTATGGGCTGGTTTTATTTCAGAAGTCTGAGAATAAATATTGATCCAGCAGAAACAAAAGCGAGAAATAGAGATTAAATTGAAAATGAAGAATTCAGATACTTGTTTTTAATTGTTTTGTTTTGTTTTTTAACGGCATTTGTGAAACCTGTCAGTGAAATATTTTATTCCTGAAGGTTGTGGCACCATAAAGGACTCAGATTTTATTTATCCATTTCTAAATCTCATACTGTGCATGAAAATTTATTTGAAGATTTTTCTATGTCACTTTTTAATAGGCAGAAGGAGGATTTTTATTCTTTCCTGAGTTAATCTTTATGGACTGTAGTAATAATGAAAATAGTTAAGAAATTAACAGCATAATATTGATTTTAATTTTAAAAGAATTTTCAGGTTTTTATATAATTTTAACTGAAGCCCTATTTTATTCAGAAGTTAGGCACAATTATACACATCAACGAGTCTGTTAAAGTAAATAAGTATTAATTATTCATGCCCCTGCTCAGACATTACGGAACTTTAATGGGGTGTGACAGCTTGAAATATCTTTCAGAGAATTATTTTTCTTTCTATCCAATTTGATCAATGGCAGAACTCAGAATCAAATCATAATTTTTGAAAAGCTAATGCTAAGGAAATCACAAAATGATTTTCTCAAAACAGCTATTTCAACCACTATCTCCGGTTAGTCTCATAAATGTATCCGCTTTTGAATCATGGCCACAGTTGGAAGTAATTTCTTAATAATATTCAAAAAAACGTATTTGAAATGGCATAACAAACAAAAAAAGCACAACTTTTTGTATTACATCTATATAAAGAGAGAGAAGAAGCACTAGTTTGATATTTATCTGGGTTTTGTTCGTTTTTGAGACAGGATCTTGCTCCAGCACCCAGGGTGGAGTGCAGTGGTGCAATCATAGCTCACTGCAACCTCGAACTCCTGGGCTCGAGTGATCCTCCCGTCTTAGCCTCCTGAGTAGCTGGGACTATAGGAGCACGCCACCACACCTGGCTAATGGCTGTTATTTTTTAATCAAATGTTTTATTTTAGCTTTTTGACCACTTTATTGAAGTATGACTGACATACAAAAGCAGTACACATTTAATGCATAGAACTTGATGAGTTTGAAGGTGAGTATATACCTGTGAAACCATCAACACAGTCTATGCCATATATACATCCATCACCTCCAACAGTTTCCTCCCACCTTCTTTATTGTGTTTGTGTATGTGTGCGTGTGTGATGAGAACACTTAACATAAGATCTACCCTCCTAGCAAAATTTTAAGTATACAATATAGTATTTCTTAAATGTAGTGGAAAGTGGCTGACAAGTTTTAAGGAGATGGATGGTGTTGTAACAATGTAAAGGCATAAGACTGGATGCAAGGACTGGATGCAAGACTATTGCCAGAATCCAGAAAAGAAATCATAGTGATTTGGATTAGGGTTGTGGTGGTAGGGATTTTTTAAAGTGATAGGATAATTAGCACATATATTTGCATCCAAATTTACCAGTTTTGGTGATAAGGTGTTAAGAATGAGAGAGACAAAGCATCCAAGGGTAAACACCAGATGTCCTACATAACAAATTACGAGATCAAAGGTGCTTAGTCACTAAGATATGAAAAAAGAAGAACAATCTTTCCTCCCTCTTTTTTAAGGTTTATTTTTAATTAACAAGCAATAATTGTATATGTTTATGGGGTGCAATATAATGTTTTAATATATGTTTATAATGTGTAATGATTAAATCAGGCTAATTAACAAACCCATCACCTAACACACTTATTTTTTGTGGTGAAAACACTTAAAATCTACTCTTAGTAATTTTGAAATAAACAATGCATTATTGTTTATTGTAGTCACCATTCCATGAGATCACTAAAACTGGTTCCTTTTTTCTAACTGAAACTTAGTACCCTTGATCAACATCTCCCCTTTTCCCATCCATCTCCTGCCCCCACTCTCTACTTCTATGAGTTCAACTTTTTTGGATTCCATATATAAATGAAATCATGCAGTATTTGTCTTTCAGCTTACTTCAGTTAGCATAATGTCCCCAGGTTCATCCTCCAGGTTACCACATCTTTTCCTCATCCTACCATTAGCCCAGTACTTAAATTTTATAGGTGAATTTACTGATCAAATAAAAGAATATGTTCATTTTATCAAGCTAACTAGCTTATAAAGAATCATAGGGTCATTTTAGAACCAGCATCTATTTCAAACTTTCAAATCTACACGTGAGATAATTCAGACCTCAAGTTTAAAAGTGAACTCCCCATGGTCACCTGGATTTTTTTATTTAAATCTAATATTAAACTCATTGCCATAAAAGAATCTATGACAAATAGCAGATTTCTTGGCTGTAATTTTTACTTTTATCCATTAAATTTTTTCAATCAGTAACATAAATTATCTCTTTGTTTAGTTCTATATTTTATCAAATTATTTAGATAGTTCATGTTGACAAATTGTTTCTTCCTCTTTTCCTTTTCTTCTTCCTCTCCCTCCTCCTTCTCCTCCTCTACCTCTTCTTCCTTCTTCTTCCTTCTCCTTACCCTCGTATCATCATCTACCTCCTGCTCCTCCTTTTCTCACTCTAGGATTTAGACATTGAAGGACTATGGACCAAAGCAATTATAGTTCTTTACATGGTTTTATTCTGCTTGGCTTCTCTGACCATTCAAAAATGGAGATGATCCTGTCAGGAGTCGTCACCATCTTCTACTTAATTACATTGGTGGGTAACGCAGACATCATTCTTGCATCTCTCCTGGATTCCCAGCTAGATACACCAATGTACTTTTTCCTCAGAAATTTATCTTTCCTAGATCTATGTTTCACAACCAGCATCATCCCTCAGATGCTGGTCAACTTGTGGGCACCTGATAAGACCTTCAGCTATGTGGGTTGTATCATCCAACTCTATGTTTACATGTGGTTGGGCTCAGTTGAGTGCTTTCTCCTGGCTGTTATGTCCTATGATCGTTTTACAGCTATATGTAAGCCCTTGCATTATTTTGTAATCATGAACCCACATCTATGTCTAAAGATGATTATCATGATCTGGAGTATTAGTTTGGCCAATTCTGTAGTATTATGTACACTCACTCTGAATTTGCCCACATGTGGAAACAACCTTCTGGATCATTTCTTGTGTGAGTTGCCAGCTCTAGTCAAGATAACTTGTGTAGACACCACAACAGTTGAAATGTCTGTTTTCGCTTTAGGCATTATAATTGTCCTCACACCTCTCATCCTTATTCTTATATCCTATGGCTACATCGCCAAAGCTGTGCTGAGAATGAAATCAAAAGCAGGCCAGTGAAAAGCAATGAATACCTGTGGATCTCTTCTTACTGTAGTGTCTATATTCTATGGAACTATTATCTACATGTACCTGCAGCCAGGTAACAGGGCTTCCAAAGACCAGGACAAGTTCCTCACTCTCTTTTACACCGTCATCACTCCAAGTCTCAACCCGCTCATTTACACCTTAAGCAATAAGGACATGAAGGATGCCCTGAAGAAACTGATGAGATTTCACCACAAATCTACAAAAATAAAGAGGAATTGCAAGTCATAGAAAAAGACTAGAGTGAATAAGGCAATTAAATATGTTTTCTAATTTTCTTTAATTTTTACAAAGGCAAGTAATTCCTAGGTCATGGAGATCAATACATATAATTAATATATACAAACATTTTGTAGATACAAACAAAATTACAACCATTCTACTTAGCTCCTTTATGTCCCTGATCATTGGTATATCATCAGAGAAAACAGATCATTAGAAATTTTATTTTTGCTTGAAATATAACACAAATGGGATGTAAACATAAATTTGAATGCATTTAATTTATTCTAAAACCCCATAGAAACTGTTTTGGTTATCTAGTTTTGTATTTTCAATGTTAATCCTTGCCTCTTCCAAAGTATAGACTTGAGTAAATGGTTTCATATACATTATGGTGTGTATATTAAATAATACACAAACAATGTTCATTCTATTGGAGCTTGAGAAAAAATATACATATACATAATAATGATTTTGTACACCCAATCTTTTGTAATGCCACCCAAATATTTATTTGCGTTTGATGCAAACAGTGCAGTTTATAAGACAGTAATTGTCATAAGCCCCATTTAAAACAATTCACTCTTTTTTCAATGAAATTTCAAATCGGTATCTTGAGTAAACGGTCTTTACTATTTAAGTCTATTACTACTCTATCGTAATATAAAGAAGCCACAAATTAAAGGGTTTTAAAGGTAATGACACAGTCTTATCAATTTCTCTTTCATTCATAAAATGTTTATTCCATGATTGTCTCAACTTAATGGAAAGATAATATGACTAGTTTGAAACCAGTTAGGCTTTTGACATACATCTGTGGAACTGGGGAGTTTACGTGAATTTTTAGAAATGTGGTAATGTTTATATGTAGTGGAAATTCATAACAGAATAAATCTTTTTATTTCTATTTATCATAATATAATATTTAGCTTTTATGGGACAATGTGATTACTTTTTAATTAAACTTTTATTTTTGCCATTATCTGATACCTTTCTCTAAAAGTGCTCATTATTTAATAATAATAGTCAATCTAGACAGATCTAGAAAGATACACTGCTAGAATCTAAAAATACATATTTTCTCTTCCATCATGTTATCTTTAATGATGAGCAGCTGAGCACCAGCATTTTGAGTTGTCCCTTTCTTTGGTGTACCACTGGTTTTCACAACGTGGATGATACATTACAGTAAGATCAGTAGAGATGGTAATTATGCCTTTCTTTTGTGAAGGAGGAGAAGGGATCTTTGAAAGTGAAGGCTGTAAAGAGAACCTGTCTAACTCCTCAACCTGGCATTTCCTCAAGAAAATGTTAGGGAAGAAAACAAAAGAACAAGGAGGATCTGGAAGTTATTTCCTTAAAACTAACTTTATAACCCTACAAAAGTCTCTGCATCCCAGAGTGTGTCCCCCCATTGAAGCCCATTATCTGAGACTATGGTTCTCTTAACAAGCCATACAAATCTCTATGAAGGTTAGAACTGCATTGTTTTGTAAATACTATTTATAGAACTGATAAGCCTCTAGCCAATGTAAATATAAGTTTCTTGAAAGCATAATTTTGTATAGTTCTTTCTCAATTCACCATCATATAATAGGGTTCCATGACTCTTAGTAGGCATTGAATATTTTTAATGATTTGGATGAATTTTTCAGTGTTCATTCAAATGTTTGTAAACAGAGCAAAAATCATCTTGTTATCATTTTTAACTAAAAAACAATACATAAATATGAGCTAAGCAGAATATCCCAAGCCTTCAAAAACATGTCCTAGAAAATTTCGGAAATGTCTTACCTTGACCTGCATCATAATGATGTTTAATTACTGTCGTGGAGCACCAGTCTCAAGCGTTTAACAATATCCAGAAACTAAGTCAGCTCTCTTAGATTTTATATCCATAAATCATCTCTTACCCATCACATTTATCTTTTTCTAAGGTTAGCCCTTGGCCAGGGCAGGAAAATGTTTCTGCCACTCACAAAACACCCAGTAAAAAGGTAATTTTCAAAACCACATATGCCTAGTGTCGGAAAAATGCAATATAATACAATCTAGTTTCTTGCCTATTTTCCTTTCATATGGACATCTCCAGATTCTTCCACAAGAAGTTCAACTCTGATTGGTCCCAATTAACCACAGCATGGCAGATGTTGACTAGTTCAGACAAGGAAATTCATAATGATTTATGATTAAAGATAAAAGCAACCCTTCTAAGTGAGTCAACCATCATAACTTGAGGGGTGGTGGACTAAGAAAATCATAGTAGAAAATGGACATAATGACTCCCCTCAGTGCAAATAAATGGCTAATTCTTTCAATATTTCTCTTCTTTAGAAGACTATAATCTAAAAAACACATTATTCAAATTCAGAGAATCCCGAATATCTAGAGAAAATGAAATGCCATTTTTACTGTAACTGTTTATATTCATAACAATTATTAATTTTCTCTCACTTCTTAAACAAAAACTTATCATAAATGGATTCAAGCTGAAGATGCTATGATACTCAATTGTCATATAGTGATGAATTTTGACGTACAGGAACCTCTAGGGGTCAAATACATATACATGCACTTATTAACCAATTCTAATCCCATTATTTTAATTGATGTGTTTGGGTATCTTTGCAAGTACATACATTTACCTACTTTACAATGAATATTTATATTTTTAAGAAATTTACTGACATGTATTATTGAAGTATGTTGCATAAAAATGATATGGCATATCAAATTTTCAAACATGCTATAAAAATTAAGCTAATTATTAATTGGTAACATTTTTCAAGCAATACCTGGGTATAGATGCTGATAATTTATAAGTCTAAATATGTATCCAACTTACTGAAGTACATTGATTCATTTTATCACTTTTATAGATACCAGTTCATCCAGGTCTCTGGCATTTCTGATATTGTTTTTTGTATTAATACATAAGTTAATTTTTTTTTTTTTTTTTGAGATGGAGTCTCACTCTGTCGCCCAGGCTGGAGTGCAGTGGCACAATCTCGGCTCACTGCAACCTCCGCCTCCCGGGTTCATGCCATCCTCCTGCCTCAGCCTCCCGAGTAGCTGGGACTACAGGCACCCGCCACCATGCCCAGCTAATTTTTGTATTTTTAGTAGAGACGGGGTTTCACCATATTGGCCAGGCTGGTCTTGAACTCCTGACCACAGGTAATCCACCTGCCTCAGCCTCCCAAAGTGCTGGGATTACAGGCATGAGCCACCGTGCCCAGCCTGCATAAATTAAATTTTAAAACTCTTTCTACTTTCTGAAGAAATTCTGATACTCTCCATTGTATTTCTGAAAATTATTTTCTATGGGAGAAGGATTCTATTATTTTTGAGGATTTTTGTTTAAAATACTGCTCCTGATAAATTTTTAACCTTCTCTCACAGTTGAGTCCCTGTGGCCACTGTCCTTACCAATTTCTACTGTACAAAACAGCTTCTTGTCCACTTAAAGACTATTTCTTGTCCTCTTACCAGTGAACCAAGCCTATTTTCTTTTACTCTCTAAAGTACCACTAACCAAGTGGGGGATGCAGTTAGTAGGATTTTCATAAAGAACTGGGAATAATAAAGGAGGATTATACTGCAGGATAAAATGGAAAACATTGCCTAATGAATATTTGACTTCTTAAAATTCCTTAGCAATCCCTACCACAGAGCTTTGCTCTCTGGATGTCTGTTTTTTTAGGTCCCCCTTGCTCCATGTTTTGGAAGATCTTATTTACTTTAGGTCCCAACTTCTATTCCAATCTGTCTTTGTCTCTGATCTAGGACCTCCAATTCTTTCAATTGTAGTGTCTGTGAAGGAATAATGTCACTATTACTTAGAGAGAAATATTTGTCTGGCTCTAACTATCTTCTATAAACACTAGAATAAGGGGTAAAGATACACTCACCTTGCATTAGAAAACAGAATTTGTTGTTTTAAGTAAAAGAACACCTTTCCTCTGCTGCTGTTGCTCCATTCCTCAGAACACAGATGCAATTAAAACAATTCCAATCTTCTATTTCTCCCCATTACACCTCTTAACTAAAGAGTGTACAATTTTGATCCATGTGATTATAAGGAGCACATATTTGGTATTATTACTAAGAAGCTTTCTGTATTAATAATGCATATTTTTAGCTCACACTTTTAGAATTTAATTTATACAAACCTTTCTACAATTCAGTGATTTCTCTTTATATTGATGTCTTGAATAGAACTGAAAAAGTTTATGTTTCAATGAATAAAATTTTGAAATCGAAAAATAATACACTTTTTGAAACTATCTAGGTGGAGAAGTAACATGGAAAGGATTTTTTAAAAAGAAGCTACTTCCATGTCCTGAAAACCTGGAGTAATATTTAATGTAAAGTAATTGTGTAGAAAATTTTCTAGTACCAATAAGTACCCATTTATGAATATGTGGGTCCGTTCCCAACACTGGAGCAATTCCAGTACCTGTTTTCACTATTTGTACTCCCGAATTCCAAATCACTGTGTAGAAATTAATTCTACTAGGTAATTAACTCCAGGTCAATTTTATTCTCTTTAAAATTAGTTGGATGGAAATGTTCCTTGGTAGTTCTTTTTATTTATGTTTTATTACCAACCTCATTATTCTTCATAGACAAGTGTCTTCAGAGAAACACTTTGTCATGGTAACTGTAGTATACTTTAAAACACTTTGTCAGGCTATTGATATAAGTGCAATTATTCATTCAAATATTACATTCTATGGGCCGGGCGCAGTGGCTCATGCCTGTAATCCCAGGTCTTTGGGAGGCCGAGGCGGCAGATCACGAGGTCAGGAGATCGAGACCATCCCGGCTAACATGATGAAACCCCGTCTCTACTAAAAATATAAAAAATTAGCCGGGCGTGGTGGCGGGCGCCTGTAGTCCCAGCTACTCAGGAGGCTGAGGCAGGAGAATGGCGTGAACCTGAGAGGTGGAGCTTGCAGTGAGCCCAGTGAGCCAAGATCATGCCACTGCACTCCAGCCTGGGAGACAGCGAGACTCTGTCTCAAAAAAAAATATATATATATATTACATTTTATGGACATGAGTGGCTCTAATCAGTAAATGTACACTATTAGATGGGGAGGTCAACTAGTATTTAGCCAGAAAGGCTGCCCTCCAAGGCAGCTACCACAAGCCCTTCAGTTATCCACCTCTTGGTCAACATCTGATGCCTAGCCAACTCACATAATAATTGAGGTTTAAATCAGTTATCATCCTGAAATTAGTGGTACCAAATATGAGGGTCATCTAACATATTTTAGAAACATTCCCTATTCTTCTATGAAGGGCATAAGAACCTAGCAAGATGTGTAGCCTAAACTTTAGAGGTAGTGCCCAAGACTTGTTCCCTAAATGGGCCTGTGTCCAGCCATGGATAAGTTCCACTTTCTCAGTGTTGACATGAAAGTAAAACCCTACCTCTGTTGTCTTATCTTCTTCAAATACACCTTTCTACAAGGTACTTTGGAGTATCTTAAAGGGCAGAGAGCTGAGGATTTATTAAATTTACAGAGCAGATGACATAAACTGTCTTATGCTAATGTCTGGTTAACTAATCTCTATATTCGTGGCAGAATTTGATCAGAGTCATTTTCATCATAACTGGGACATAGGATTGTGGTGGTAAATGCTAACCATACGCCCACCTCGCCTTTTTCAGCCACTATGATTAACTAACAAAAATGACCCTGTTGCTGAGCATGACCAAACTGGGTTAGGCTAGTTCAAAACACACTCTATTTTTCTCATTAGACACTACTCATTACTTCTTAATTTGTTGCACCTTGCTTTTAGTCCCTCTGAACTAAAATGTTTAAGAGCAAATATCAACTAGAGTTTCTACTCTGTTGTTTTACATTAGCTGAAAGATACAGGTATATCCCCCCAAAAATAAGAAGAAAGAAAACTATCGCTATTTTAAGATAACAGAATCCACTCAATTTTTAATACAAAAAAAATTATGTTATTAGAAATCCCTATAGATTCAGTGAAAAAGAAATATACAAAATAAATATTTAAAATCTTCTGCACAGCAAAAGAAACTACCAACAGATTAAACAGACAACCTACAAAATAGGAGAAAATATTTGCAAATTAAGCATCCAACAAAGGTCTAACATCCAGAATCTATAAGAAATTTAAACAAATCAACAAGCAAAAACAACCCCATTTAAAAATGAGCAGAGGACATGAACCAACACTTCACAAAAAAAGACACACGCATGTCCAACAAGCATATGAAAACATGCTCAATATCACTAATTGTCACTAATTGTTAGGGAAATGCAAGTCAAAACCACAGTGAAATACCATCTCACACCAGTCAGAATGGACATTATTAAAAAGTCAAAAAATAACAGATGTTAGTGAGGTTGTAGAGAAAATGGAATACTTATACACGGCTGGTGGGAACTGAAATTAGTTTAGCCACTGTGGAAAACAGTTTAGAGATATCTCAAAGAACTCAGAACTGCCATTTGACCTAACAATCCCATTACTGGGTATATACCCAATGAAATAAAAATTGTTCTACCAAGAAGACACATTCACTCACATGTTCATCACAGCACTATTCACAGTAGCAAAGACACAGAATCAATCTAGATGCCCATCAGCGGTGGACTGGATAAAGAAAATGTGACATATATACACCACAGAATACTATGCAACCATAAAAAGAATGAAATCATGTCCCTTGCAACAGCATGGATGGCAGCTGGAGCCCATTATCCTAAGTGAATTAATGCAAAAACAGAAAACCAAATACCACATGTTCTCACTTATAAGTATGAGCTAAACACTGAGTACACATGGACACAAAGAGGGGAACAACAGACACCTGGGCCTACCTGAGGGTGGCAGGAGGAAGGAGGGTGAGGGTTGAAAAACTACTTATTGGGTACTATGCTATTTGGGTGACAAAATGATTTGAACACCAAACCTTAGCAACACACAATTTACTCAAGTAACAAACCTGCATATGCACCCCAAACCTAAAATAAAAGTTAAAAAAGAAAAAAAAAATTAATTTAAAAATACATATATAGCTCTCCTAACAACAATAAGCAATGAGCAATTAAATAAAATGATATCAATAAAGATGAACTTAACACATGTTGAACATTTTTAAAGTATTATTAATCTTTAGCAAGAAAAAGGGAAAAACAAAATAAGACATGCCACATTCTTCAAAAAATAACTTTTAAATATAAATTTAAATGCAGGCATGTCAAATAATTGTCCGCATTGTGTTTGGATTGTAACAAATTTATTTCAAGACTTATTTGGTCAAATTACAGCTTAGAAGAGTCAAGCCATTTTCATAAACGAATAATAAGCAAGGATTTGCTCTGGCCAGCATTGAAATACTATCAAATATTACTAAGTGTTTGATTTGGGGTCAAGAGCAGTGGCTCCTGCCTGTAATCCCAGCACTTTGGGAGGCCTAGGCAGGAGGATAGCTTGAACTCAGTAGTTGGAGACCAGCCTGGGCAACAGAGACCCCTGTCTCCACAAAAAAACAAAAAAATAGCCGGGCGTGGTGGCCTGTGCCTGTAGTCCCAGCTACTCAGGAGGCTGTAGTGGGAGGATTACGTGAGCCCGGGAGGTCGAGGCTGCAGTGAACAGAGATTGTGCCACTGCACTCCAGTCCGGGTGACAGAGTGAGGCTCTGTCTCAAAAAAGAAAAAGAGTTTGATTTGCAGATGATTGAAACAACATTGCCTCAAAACAGACCCTAGTGCGTTTTACATTAGAATAGTAAATATGAAAAGAATGACATTACAAATTAGTGTGTGATGAAGGCCTATTTGTTGACAGCATGGGAAAACTGATGAAAGATCTAGAAATAAAATTTGTCAGTAAAAACAATACCTAAAAAACATACATTATTATAAATGTTAAATTGATTAAAAAATGTGGAGAGTTCCAGCAGAGATCCCAGGCCTGAAGCAGCGGCGAACCTGTCTTCCCCACCCCACCTCAGTGACCTGGTGGCCGCCGGGACACAGCGCCTTTGGATGGCCGCGGGTGTGCCGGGCGGGAAGAACCACGCAGAGGCTGCTGGGGTGCAGGGCCCGCGAAGGCGAAGCTAGGGACTGGCCTGGCCTCCTCTTTAGGCCACGGCGCCGCGCAGATCGGGTCCTCGGGAGACCTCTCTGTCCCAATTGGGCGAGACCTGCCTGGTCCTGATGACAACAGACAACAGCCTTAACGGCCGGAAGGTCAGCGAAGTCCCGGATGAGGACGGGTAGAATGGTAGCGGCCATGGGGCAGTTGGCCTTCCTTCTACCAGACCTTGATGTGGGAAAAGAGAAATGGAGTAACAGGACACATTTAGCGCTTTGGAGATTCCCATCACTTTGGGAAGGATATACCGGCGTTTATAGGAGGCCTGCGTGTATAATGTGAGAAAGCTGCTCTCAACTTCCCCCAAAACTTTTACAAGGAAACATTTGCCACATCTAGCCCTTCCAGATGTATAGAGGTTACCGACCTATGATACAGTTAGAAAATCACACATCGTGTAAATTCCCATTTGTTTAAAAAAAAAAAATCACAGAAAATAGATGTCTTCTGGAAATGACTTTGAAATTGAGTTGTTGGACCAGCTCTGCAGTAACAGGAGCGAACACATCCACGTTTGTTCAGTGTGTTAGAGGACATGGAGCAGAACAACTGAGAAGGAAGAGAAGAAGGTTCTATATCAGACTCGTCAGATTTAGAAGACATTTTTACATTCTTTCCATTGTTTTGTGTGCGTTTTATTCCTCGCTACTGTATATATGGTTGACAATGCTAAACTTTCTTGAAATGTCTAGTCTTTCTAGATGCTCTGAAGTGCCTGATATATGTTAAAATTAGAGATAGTAAAATAACACATTTATTAAATATCTTTTTGTGAAAATTCATACGAAATGTTGGTGGGGTGGGATAGCCAAACCACCAGTTGAGTAGCAATACATTGTGTTTGTGCACTGCTTCAGGGGAGGAGGAGAAGGAGGCTGTGCAGAAAGCTCTATGCCACCAGTGTGCTTCCAGTGAGGCAAGATTAACCATTATATCTTATGTCCATGCATTTGGCTTATCTGTGTATACAGTGTATATAGAGGAAAAGAAGTCCTAATTTACATCTAGTCTTTCTAGATGTTATAGAGATTGCCAGAATATGACAAAAGTAGAGTTAGTAAACTAATATTTTTATACATTTTGTTTTAAAATTACTAGGAAGATTGTCTTCTGAAAACCTGAGCATTCTTGCCCACTGGGTTGTTGGAGACAGAAAGATTTCAAGGCCAGAATGCTCATATTTGGAAAACTCCTTCAAATTATAATGATTGTTACATGTGTGCAGTTTACTCAAGACTGCTGTGTACATAGTGGACAAATTAACTCCTTACCTGAAACATCTAGTCTATCCAGATGTTTAGAACGATGTATATTAAATATAGAGGTAGCAAAATATCACTTTGTAAATACCTTTTGGCTCGGATTCGTAGGTAATATTGTCTTTTGGAAATTGAATTGTTAAGCCACCTTTGTGAGCAATATAGTACTGTCTATACTTGTTTGATAGTTTAGAGGAGGTGGAGGGAAGAAATTGCAAAAGGTACTATGCTAGGGTGTTTATACTTGGACATTTTCAGACAGCATTTTTCTGTATGTTTTGTGCATTTAGTTTTGCTCTGTATATAGTGTATAGAATGAACAAATGAGTCCTAATTTTGCAATATCTAGTCCATAGATGTTAAAGAGGTTGCCAGTATATAAGTACTTAATAAAATTAGCACATTTTGTACACTCCGTGTTGAAATTCATAGGAAGCCTTGTCTTCTGTAAATGACTTTTGGATAAATTTGTCCAACATCTGTAAGCATGGCATGTGCCTTTACTGGTCCACTGGATTGAACGCAGAGAGAAAGAAATGAGGGGAATGGTTCAAGGCAAAAATGGTCGTATTTAAAAGTTACCACAGATTATAACCATGTTATGCGTACAATTTTATTTAACAGTGCTCTGTACATAGTGGACAAGTTATATGAAATATCTAGTCTTTCTAGATATTTAGAAGTGCTTGATGTATTTAAAAGTAGAAGTACTAGAATAACACTTTTTGTAAATAGCTTTTAAAAACTAATGGGAAATACTATTTGGAACTGGAATTGTTGAACCACCTCTGTAAACGGTGTACTCTCTCTGTACTTGTTCATTTGGTTGAGGGAGGTGAAATTGCAAAAACTGTTTTGCTAGTGTTTACTAGAAATTTTCAGCTTAATCCACTGCCTATGTGTTACATGAATTTCATTTAACTTTGCTATACTGTATAAATTTTGTATATACTAACAAAGGAGTCCTAATTTTATATCTAGTCTAGTCTCTAGATATTAAAGAGGTTGTCAATGTATGACTGAAGTAGAGTTACGAACTCTACTTATGCAGACTTTGTTAAAATTCATAGAAAGGCTGTCTTTTGAAAAGGACTTTTGGAGGTGAAATGATAACATCAGCTCTAAGTGACATGTGCCTATATTCACCAGGTTGGTGGTGGAGAGACTAGACCAGAATATTCCTATTTAGAAGACACTTTCAGATATAACCATTGTTACATGCGTGTAGTTTATTTGACACTGCTGTGTATATGGTGGACAGACTTAAGTCCTTATTTGAAACACCTTGTCTTTCTAGATGTTTAGAAATGCACAAAGTATGTTAAAAGTAGAGATAGTAAATAACACATTTTGTAGATATCTTTTTAATTCTTATGAAATACTGTCTTTTGGAAATTGATCAAACCACTTCCCTGAGCAGTACACATTTATTATATTTGTGCTGGTTCGGGAAGGAAGAAGGAGCAGAAAGTGCAAAGGGTAATTGAGATACCAGTGTGTTTATGGTGAGGCACACTTGACGATTGTCCCTTGTGTCTGCATTTTCTTTTACTGTGCTGTGTATGTAGTGTATATAAGTGGACAAACGAGTCCTAATTTACATTAGAGATTGCAAGTGCATGACAAAAGTGGAGTTAGTAAACTAATACGTTAAGTACACTTTGTGTTAAAATTCACAGGGAAGACTGTTCTTAAAAACACAAAAATGAAATTGCTAAAATCCTCTGCAAGCATTATGGATGCTTATACCTGTCCACGGGGTTGATTTAGAGATCGGAAGGGGAAGGGTTCTAGGCCAGAATGTTCCTATTCAGAAGACACTTTCAAATTATAGTTTGTGTTATACGTATGCATGATTTATTCAATGCTACTGTGTATATAGTGAAAAACTTACATCCTATTTGAAACATCTAGTCTTTCTAAAACATCTACATATTTGAAAGTGTACAACATAGGTTAAAAGTAGAGGGATAAAGTAACACCCTTTAAGCACTTTTTTTTTTGTTATTTCCTGAGAATGGTTGCATTTTTGAGTGGAATTGTTAAACGATGTTTTGCAGAGTATGCTGATTGTTCATTGGGTGGCAGTGGGTTGAGGGAAGAGGAAGTATGCAGGGAGAAGGATTCTGTGCCCATGCCCATGAGTTAGATTCATTCAATGGTCTAATCATTGTTCTACATGTGAATTTTAGTTAATATTGCTGTGTATTAAAGGATAAACAGGTCCTAATGCTCAAGATATGTTAAAAATAGATATAGAGGTTTGGGGGTACATGTGAAGATTTGTTACATAGGTAAACATTTGTCACGGGGGTTTGTTATACATGTTATTTCATCACCCAGCTATTCAGCCCAGTACCCACTAGTTACTGTTTCTGCTCCTCACCCTCCTCCCAACGTCCACCCTCAAGTAGACTCCAGAGTCTGTTGCTTCCTTTTTTGTGTTCGTAAGTTCTTATCATTTAGCTCCCACTTATAAGGGAGAACATGCGGTATTTGGCATGTTTTCTGCTCCTGCATTAGTTTGCTAAGGATAACAGCTTTCCAGCTCCATCCATGCTCCTGCAAAAGATATGATCTTGTTCTTTTTTATGGCTGCATAGCATTCCATGGTGTACATGTACCATATTTTCTTTATCCAGTCTGTCACTAATGGGCATTTAGGTTGACTCCATGTCTGCTACTGTGAATAGTTGCTGTAATGAACATAGGCATGCATGCGTGACATGGTATCTCATTGTGGTTTTGATTTGCTTTTCTCTAATAATCAGTGATATTGATCTCTTTTTCATAAGCTTGTGGACCACATGTATGTCTTTTGAGAAGTGCCTGTTCATGTCATTTGCCCACTTTTTAATGGGATTTTTTGTTTTTCTCTTGTAAATTTAAGTTCCTTATAGATGCTAGATATTGGACCTTTGCCAGATGCATAATTTGCAAAAATCCTCCCATTCTGTAGGTTTCCTGTTTACTCTGCTGATAATTTCTTTTGCCATGCAAAAGGTCTTAAGTTTAATTAGATCCCATTTGTCAACTTTTGCTTTTGTTGCGATTGCTTTTGGTGTCTTTGTCATGACATCTTTGCCTGTTCCTAAGTGCAGAATGGTATTGCCTAGGTTGTCTTCCAGGGTTTTTATAATTTTGAGTTTTACATTTAAATCTTTAATCAATCTTGAGTTGATTTTTGAATATGGTGTAAGGAAGGGGTCCAGTTTCAATCTTCTGCATGTAGCTAGCCAGTTACCCTGGCACTACTTATTGAATAGGGAGTGTTTTTACCATTGCTTGTTTTTTCAGCTTTGTCGAAGATCAGATGGTCATAGATGTGCAAGCTTATTTCTGGGCTCTGTAATCTGTTCCATTGGTCTATGTGCCTGTTCTTGTACCAGTACCAAGCTGTTTTGGTTACTGTGGTCTTGTAGTATAGTTTGAAGTTGGGTAGCGTGATGCCTCCAGCTTTGTTCTTTTTGCTTAGGATTGTCTTGGCTATACGGGCTCTTTTTTGGTTCCATATGAATTTTAAAGTAGTTTTTTTCTAGTTCTGTGAAGAATGTCATTAGTAGTTTGATAGAAATAGCATTGAATCTATAAATTGCTTTGGGCAGTATAGCCATTTTAATGATATTTATTCTTCTTATACATGAGCATGGGGTGTTTTTCCATTTGTTTGTGTCTTCTCTGATTTCTTTGAGCAGTGTTTTGTAATCTCATTGTAAAGATCCCTCACCTCCCTGGTTAGCTGCATTCCTAGGTGTTTTATTCTTTTCTGTGGCAGTGGTGAATGGGATTGCCTTTCTGATTTGACTCTCAGTTTGGCTGTTATTGGTGTATAGGAATACTAGTTATTTTTGTAAATTGATTTTGTGTCCTGCAACATTGCTGGAGTTGTTTATCAGCTGAAGGAGCTTTTGGGTTGAGACTACGGAGCTTTTTAGATATAGAATCATGTCATCTGCAAACAGAGATAATTTGACTTCCTCTCTTCCTACTTGGATGCCCTTTCTTTCTTTCTCTTGCCCCATTGCTTTGCCTAGGACTTCAAACAATCCCTTTGTAAATGTCCCTTTGTTCGTTTTTAGGAAGGCCTGTCTCCTGGGAGTGACCTTTGCTAATCCACCTCTTAATTAATTAATCTATGTATAGACATGGTCCTATACTTAGTCACTAGGATGGTGGAAGAGGGAAAACAGTAAAGGTGAAGAGAAGAGCTTTTAGCCAACATCTCCATATCTAGAAGATGGTTTTAGGTGATAATCATAGGTCTATATGAGCATTTTTAGTGAAGTACCTGTGTTTTTGTTGACAGAATTCATACTTTACAACATTTAAGCTTTATGAATGCCTTGAGGTAACAATGTCTGATAAAAAGTAGAGCTAGTAAATTAGCCAATTTTTAAATATCTTTTTGTTATGATTGATGGAAAAGATGCATCTTGGACATGGAATTGTTAAACCGCCTTTGAGCAGTGTATGTCAGGACTTACTTGTTCATCAGGCTGGCAGCAGAGGGGCAGAAGAAAGTAAAAAGGGAGAGGTGAAGGCAGATGTGTTTGTATTTACATTTTGACGATAGCCATTGATGTATGTGTGTCTTTTTTGGCTATACTATAGGAATACATTACGTAATCCAAAGCAAATATACCTTCTTGCTAATATTTTCATGGTACAGATCTGCTAATGAATTCTGTTAGAAACATTATACTTAGTATATTCTGTTGCTTTATGTTTCATTTTAGATTGAGCGTTAAGGGAATGCAGTATTTTAATCAGAATTCTGTCCATACTTTTATTTAGAGGTGTGTTGCCATTTTTGTCTTCTATGAAATTTTTGTCTCAAGAAAGGCAGATACTTTTTTTTCTAACAGATTGAGTCTGTGTTGTGTATTCTTGGTTATCAAAATACTCACATAGCTTTGGGATTTTAAATTGGTAAATATTCATGATGTGTGGAAAGGCATTATACATACTGTATAATCTCAATCCCATAAAACTGGATGTTTTTTCTATGCACACACAGGACCTAGAAGGACATGTCAAACTGTAAACTGCTTGTGATTGTGGATGACTGTTTTTTCTTCTTGTGTTTTTCAGCTTCCTATAATGTACATATTAACTTTTTTAAAATAAAGGTTATTAAAAAAAAACAAAACTAATATATTCATGACGAGTTTTAGCAGAATTGATTTTAATATTAGAAAGTATGGAATTATAGTGTTTAACAAACATTAAATGAATACCTGCTATGTGCCAGTTACTATAACAGATGCTGGAAAGCCTACAGGGAACAAAAGATAATTCCTGCACACAGATCTTTCAGAAAGTATCATTAGATGATTCAACAGACAATTTCATCTAACTTAGTTGAAAGAAACTTTTTAAATTCCATAGTACAGAGTAGGTAATCAGTATGTGATTGTATCAGTGGATTACAAAATCTGGAGATTATATTCTGAGAATCTATTTTTGCCAACACAGTAAGAGCCATATATTACAAGTCCACAGCTAACATCATAATGGTAAAAAGTTGAAAGCTTTCCCTCTAAGATCCAGAACAAGACAAAGATGCCCGCACTCACCACTTCTGTTCAACATAGTGTTGAATGTCCTAGCCAGAGCAGTTAGGCATGAAAAAGAAAAGAAGGCATACAAACTGGAAATGAAGAAGTGAAATTGTCTCTTCTGATGACATGATCCTTTATTTGGAAAACCCTAAGAACTCCAACAACGACAAAAAAACTATTCAAATAAATTCAGTAAAGTTACAGGTTACAAAATCAATATACAAAAATCAGTAGTGTTTCTATGCACTAACAATCATCTGAAAAGAAATTAAGTAAATAATCATTTATAATTAAAAAATAAATTAATTAAAATAACTAGTTGCAAATTTAACCAAGGAGGTGAAAGATTTGTACACTTGAAAACTATAAAACACTGATATTTAAAATTACAAAAGACACAAAAATTGAAAAATACCTCATGCTCATGGATTGGGAAAATTAATATTTTTAAAATACCTGTACTACCCCAAATAATGATTCAATGCAATCTCTATCCAAGTACCAATTTCATTCTTTAGAGAAATAGAAAAAACAATTCTAAAATTTGTATGGATCCACAAAAATCCATAGCCAAAGTAACCCTGAACCAAAAAAAAAAAAAAAAAAACAAAATGGGAGGCATCATAATACCTGACTTCAAAATCTACTGTGAACCTATAGTAATCAAAACAGCAGGATACTGGCATAAAAACAGACACCAAAACCAATGGAACAAAATAACCTAAAAATCAATCCATACATTACAATCAATTGATTTTCAACAAAGGTGCCAAGAACACACAATGGGGACAGGGCAGTCTCTTCAATAAATGGTGTTGAAAAATTGAATATCCACATGTAGAAGAACAAAATCACACGCATACCTCAAACCATATACAAAAATCAACTCAAAATGCATTAAAGACTTAAACATAAGACTATAAAACTACTAAAAGAAATCATAGAAATGCTCCATGACATTGATCTGGTCAATGATTTTTTGGATATGACCCCAAAAGCACAGTCAACAAAAGCAAATATAAATAAATGAGATTATATCAAATTAAAGAGCTTCTGCACAGTCAGGGAAACAAACAAAATAATGAAAAAACAACCTATGGAGTGGGAGAAAATATTTGCAAATGATAAGTATCTAATAAGGGGCTAATATCTAAAATATATAAGAAACTCAAACAAGAAAACATAATTCTATTTTAAAATGGAGCTGGCTGTGTTGGCTCACACCTGTAATCTCAGCACTTTGTGAGAGGCCAAGATGGGTGGATCACTTGAGGTCAGGAGTTCGAGACCGGCCTGGCCAACACGGTGAAACGCCATCTCTACTAAAAATAGAAAAATTAGCCAGGCATGGTGGTACATGCCTCTAGTCCCAGCTACTCAGGAGGCTGAGGCACAAGAATCACTTGAACCTGGAAGGTGGAGGCTGCAGTGAGCTGAGATTGTGTCACTGCACTCCAGCCTGGGAGACAGAGAGAGACTCCATCTCAAAAATAAAAATAAAAAATAAAATAAAATAATTTAAAAATTTTAAAAATGAAAACCAAAATGGGCAAAAGACCCAAATACACATTTCTCAAAAGAAGACCTACAAATGGCCAACAGGTATATGAAAAATGCTCAACATCACTAATCAATGGGGAGATGTAAATTAAATGCACAATGAGATATCACTTCATACTCTTAGAATGGCTATTGTCATAAAAAGCAAAGATAACAACTCGGTGAGAATGTGGGGAAAAAAAGGAAACCTTGCACACTGTTAGTGGGAATGTACATTAATACAGCCACTATAGAAAACAGTGTGGAGGTTACTCCAAAAATTAAAAACAGAACTACCATATGATCCAGCCATCCCACCACTGGGTATATATCCAAGGAATTGAAATCAGTATGTTAAAGAGATGTCTGCACTCCCATGTTTACGGCAGCATTATTCACAATAGCAAAGATATGGAATCAAACTTAGTGTTCATCAATGAATGAATAAATCAAGAAAATGTGGTGTACTATTCACTCGTAACAAAAAAAGGAAACCCTGTCATTTCCAACATGGATGAACCTAGAAGCTATGATGTTAAGTTAAATGAGTCAGTTACAGAAAGGCAAATACTACACGATCTCATTTAAATGAGGATCTGAAAAACTTAAAACTCATAGAAGCAGAGAGTGGAATGGTAATTACCAGAAGCTGGGGGTGGTGGTAAGTTTCCAGACCATAAACTGAGGGATAAGCTCCAGAGTGTTCATACTATTTTTAATTTGCTGAAAATAGAATGATGATAATATGGTTCATAAACCTAGAATTAAGATTATCCCACAAATTTTTTAAAACTAAATATTTTCTGTTCTATAGACACAACACCTAATTTATCCAATTTTCATCTTACCAATTGAATAAACCAAATTTCAAGTAAATGTGTTCATTTTTATATAGTTTACATCATATATTCATTTTTCAGTGTAAATTTAATATATAATTAATCTCCAAATTTTTAAATTTAAAAACTTAAAAAGAAAAGATGAGACCCAACGTCTTTTTTTTTTTTTTTGAGACAGAGTTTCGCTCGTTTCATAGGATGGAGTGCAATGGCGCAATCTCGGCTCACTGCAACCTTTGTCTCCCAGGTTCAAGTGATTCTCCTGCCTCAGCCTCCTGAGTAGCTGGGATTACAGGCATGTGCCACCATGCCAGGCTAATTTTTTGTGTTTTTAGTAGAGATGGGGTTTCTCCACGTTGGTCAGGCTGGTCTTGAACTCCTGACCTCAGGTGATCCACCTGCTTTGGCCTCCCAAAGTGCTGGGATTACAGGCATGAACCACCGCGCCCGGCCGAAACCTAATGTCTTAAGAGAACTTTTCATAAAATTATTATTTGGATATGCCTCTGACCACAGTCACAGCTTTACTTAATCACCTCTGTGGGGCATCAGTCCCCAAGGTCTAAACCATATTAACAAAGGTAGCCTTTAGAGCTGTAAATAAATACATCCCTGCTACATGTTAATGATTCTTGGAATATACATTGACCAACATAGTGCTCTCCTTGTTTAATTAGGCAAAAATCTAGCTGTAAATATGAATAACAAGAGTATACGTTAAAAAGACATCAAATAGGCAACCAAAAATATATTTAACCAAACCTAATTCATTATTAGGGATTTTCACCAGTCCCACATCTAGTTTACTTCCAATATCCACATTAGAGACTTCTATTAAATCTTACTTCAGCTGTTGCATTTAAGTGTGAATGGCACTGTAGTGTCAGTATGACCAGTGGTTAATCCAATTCTTCAGGGCATTAGTAACTCACCCAACAAGAATTTTTTTCTAATTTATTAATTAAATGAAGGAACATAATAATGGGAACATGGGTATGTTTGGACTACATGAGAACATGACAGCTGTGAATTCTTCCTTCATTAAAATATATTCTAATCTTTTCGGCTTCTGGTAAGTATTCTCTGCTATCTCTAACAGGATGACTCCAGGTAGAAAACAGATCCTAGCTAGCGTAAGACTCAGTCTAACACGAAAGCAAAAATGTGAAAGGTATGTGAGATATAAATAATACTAACATTCTGAGGATTAAGTATAAATTTAATCCTCAGGAGTGAGCATTAAACTTCAACAAGAGCAGTTAGTGGATTTTGAAGTTACTGAATGCTCTCTATGCACCAAGCATCATGCTAAATATTTAGCATAGCATGTAATCCTCCTCATAGCCATCCTACAAAGCAGGTGCTATTAGAATAACTATTTTACAGATGAGGATCAGAGACTAAAGAAGTTAATTAGCCTGCTCAAGTTCACACAGTAAGGAAATGGCTGAGATCAATTGTAACAAAAATCACAGGCGGTCTGAACCAATCTAGGGTCTTACCTATTTTTATTTCGTCCTTTCATCTTGAATTTTGTATGACTACAGCAATGTATCTCTTGCTTTATAATAAAAGATCCATATATTTTTACTTTTTATAAAATTTTAGACAGTTTTGAAATTTTGTGCTCCTAATTTTCTCTCCATATCATAAATTATGTTGAAATATGTTTGGTTCATTTGTCTCAGATTTCACTGAAGAAAGCAAAATGTTAAGTTATGCTCTGAAGTCCATACTATGAAAAATGAAAAACTGAGTTTCGATTAAAATGTAGCATGCCTCTTTTTTACCATCTATTTCTTCAGCTTGAGTGTTTTAAGTCTCATTTTAAATAGCACAATGACTTTTAAATTGAAATTAAAATATCTGGTTTGAGATCCAAAGCTTAAATCAATATGAAAATGTTAAAAAGTATTAAATGAAAAGTCCTGTATTTGAGTTCACAACATTAAACTACATTAATTATCATGCCTGACTTGGCAGCATTTCTAATAAGAATGCCTAGGGCATTACGTGATCCAAAGTTTAGAGAGCCAGTAATGTTTTATACCTGCTAAAAATAACCAACGTATATTTTGGAAAATTATGCAGATCATAGACATTCACTATTCTCTTCAGTAGTGTTGCATAAGTGGAGTATCGTGCTTACTTTTATACTTACTAATTTGCAGCACTTGACAAATCATGGTGTGTCCAGGGGAGAGCAACGAGAAAAGCATGGTAATAAAAGACCATGTAGTGGTAGGAACAGCTAACAATGTGCTTTGTCTGGGAAGAGAAATCTAAGCATATATTTGGTAATAGATTCTAATATTAAAAGAGAGGTAAAAGGTATATAAAAAATTTTTAGTAAGCCAAACTATACAATATTGTCTAGAGGTGCACATTTGGGTAATTAACCTACTAACATGCAAAGAGGGGATTACTATAAATAGCAGCATAGTGGATACTTCAGGGGATAGGGAAGAGTTATCATTGGTAAAAGGCACAAAGAAAAGCTCCTAGGGTAATTATCAATGTTTTATTTATTGACTTAGGTGATAGTTACAAGAATATACACTGAAACTCACCAAGCTTTACTTTTTATTTGTTGTATCCATGCATTGTTCATATAATAATACTGGGGTTTTTATGAGGCCATGTTAAATTGACTTACTCTGTGTTATTTTCAGAATAAAGAAAACCAGCCAGGGCTGGGCAAGGAACCATCTCTGAGTTCAATATAAGCAGCATTGACTAAAGGAGAGAGGCTGCTTCAAGTGTAATTGAATTCCCTGTCACTGAAGTTATGCCAGTAGCAGCTGTATAGAGATTCTGTTGAAGGATCTCCTATGCAGAGCAGAAGGCTAGATTCATGACTTCTGAGGTTTTTTTCCACTTTGAAATTCATGACCTTTTAATTCCCAACACAAACCCAACAGCAGTCAAAGGAATTTGAGTGAATTTTGTAATCGAAGCATTTGGAGACCTCAAGTCATCTCCTGCTCCTGAAGGTTTTCAGTTCAATGTGCATATTGTGATTCTGCATATTTTTGTGTACATAAAAATGTTTCTAAATTTTAAAGTTACACAAATTTTTTAAAAAACATTCCAGTTTAGTTCTAGCTCATTGCGGTAAAATCACTAGTGTGAAAAATTAATGGACTAAGTGGTAGACAGAATAACAATGATAGGTGAATATAGGTTATCATTTTCAGAATTAAAGATGAACCAAGCTCAGTTCCAAGTGCTTTTATAAATACTAACCCTCACAACATCCCTTTGAGGAAGGAAATTTTACTATATTTTCTTCATGTATAAAGAACCTCCTACACAAACAAGTTAAATAATTGCCCAAGGATACAGCTTCGAAGTGGTGAAGCTGGAATTTGATGCCAGGGACTTTGAGTTCAGAATCTGTGCAATGAAGCACTATCATTCCTTAGTTGACTACCTATTGCAAAAAATAACAAATAAAATAAAAAATAAAACTGGACACTCATTAGATTTCCATTTTTGTGCTGTGAAAAACTATACCTCTATCTCATACTACTTGATAACATTTCCTTCTTTATGATTATAACATTATTATGTTCTAACTGAAACACTTATAACCATGACATACTATAAATGATCTATCTTCCCCTTATTTTACTATATACCAGAAACAAATGAGGTTTCTATTCCACGGCCTCAAGGACACTATAAATGTAAAGTACGGTAGGTCTGAATTTTGTAGTCAGAAATTATCAGCAGAAAAGGTGTTTAAACTAATTCCGCCATTAGCTCGACACCAGGGCTCAGGCCGAAGCAGGAGGTTTGCTTGAGCCAAGGAGTTCCAAACCAGCCTGAACAACATGGGGAGACCTCATTACTACAAAAACATTTAAAAATTACCTGGACACAGTGGCGTGCATCTGTGGTCCCAGCTACTTAGGAGGCTCAGTTGGGAGGATCACTTGAGCACCAGAGGTCCAGGCTACAATGAGCTGTCATTGTGTCACTGCACTCCAGCCAAGGCAACAGAGCAAGATTTTTGTTTTGTTTGGTTTGGTTTTTTTGAGACAAGAGTCTCGTTCTGTCGCCCAGGCTGGAGTGCAGCGGTGTGATCTCGGCTCACTGTAGCCTCCGACCCCAGGTTCAAGCAATTGTCCTGCCTTAGCCTCCCAAGTAGCTGGGACTACAGGCACGCACCACAGCGCCCAGCTAATTTTTGTATTTTTAGTAGAAAATACAAAATTTTTCCTCACGTAGGCCATGCTGGTCTGGAACTCCTGATATTAAGTGATCCGCCCACCTCAACCTCCCATAGTGCTGGGATTACAGGCATGAGCCACTGCATCCGGCCAACAGAACAAGATTCTATCTTAAAAAAAAAAAAAAAAAAAAAAAAAAAAAAAAAACTAAGTCAGTCATTAAATATTTTGTCTACTTAGGGATATGATACAATAATCAGAAATGGTGAGACTGATGACATTTTTATCTGTATCTGTATTCTTTTAGAGCCCAATGGGGTGATGGTTTTACCTAAAGGATTTCAAAGCAATCAGAACATCCACTCATGTTGGATTGGTAAATTCCATAGATTAAAACAACTCTGGCTATTTAATGAACTGCTTTTTGTTTGAATTACCTGCCCAGCTAATTCTGCTGAATGGCTGGTAAGTAGGATTGGACACAGATCGTTGTATGTGGTGGCCAAATAGTTCTGGAATTACCTCAATATTTAACTGCAACCAATCAGTAAGGCTATTTAGATGGTGTAATATTAGTCATTAAAGCTGTTCAAAAAACATATAAGCCTTTATACATGTAAGTAAAGATTAATAAGAAAGATAATTATTTCCTGGCAACAAAAAACACACTCACGAAAAAAGGCAGTGTAGTAGGGAACACCAAAATTGATAGAATAACAACAGTGCCTGCAATGTTGAGGAGTAAAAAAAATATAAGGAGGAGGAGTAAGTTGGTGGTGAGGATAATTATAATTATAATGGCTGGAATGTAGATATTTGCAAGTAAATATTGAAAGTGATTCTCCTATCAAATGGTGGAGTTTATTCCAAAAAAAAAGATGTCATTTAACTTTTTACCTCAAGCTTAACTCCTTCAATAATGCAAGGATTTATCATGATCAAGTGATGCTTATGTCATAGCTTCAAAGCGGAACAACTCCTCAATACATATGCCTCTCTTAAAATCACATAATTGACTTCATGATTTTATTACTTAATTTAAATACATAGAACAATGAATGACATAGCAAATTAAGTTTTTTCAGTGATTTATAATTCAGCCTGATTGGATTTAGCATATTATTAGATTCATTTTGGATTAAATATGAACAAGTTGTCGGCACTGGGCCATAGGGAAATGTTAAAAGAGATGTTCCAAATGAGAGAAAGCATGCAAATAAGAGTTTTGGATACCCTTGACAAACTTCAGAGATTTTCAGTTCTACCTAAAGCTGACACTATTTTTGGTTACCATGATATTGTCTCCTAGCTTTTCTTAAGGAACAATGGAAACAAGCAATGGAAGTTCTGGAACAGATTTCATCCTTCTGGGGTTTTCTGATCGACCCCAATTAGAGTACATCATCTCAGTGGTTGTCTTCATCATCTGTATTGTGACTCTGGTAGGAAATACAACCATCATTCTTGTATCTTATCTAGACACCCAGCTCCATACCCTCATGTATTTTTTCTTATCCAATTTGTCTTTTTTGGACCTCTGTTATACAACTAGCATTATCCCCCAGATGCTGGCAAATCAATGGGGTCCAAAAAAATCCATTACTTGTAGAGGGTGTGTACCCCAATTCTTTGTCCTTGACTTGGGAACCACAGAATGTCTTCTGTTGGCTGTGATGGCCTATGATCGTTATGCTGCTGTCTGTCAACCTTTTCACTACACCTTAATAATGCACCCTCAGCTTTGCCACTGCCTGGTTGAGTGGTCTTGCCAGTGCCTTACTTGTTTGCTCCTTGACTTTGAAGTTGCCAAGATGTGGGCACTGGGAAGTGGATAATTTTTTCTGTGAGATGCCAGCATTGATCAAGATGGCTTGTGTCTATTCAAAAGTAATTGAGATTGTTGTCTTTGCTTTTGGAGTGGTATTTCTTTTCGTACCTCTATCACTAATTCTTATCTCATATGGAGTTATCACTCAAGCTGTAATGAGGATGAAGTCAGCAACAAGGCTGCAAAAGATCTTTAATACATGTGGCTCCCACCTCACAGTAGTAATTGTTTTATGGAACAATCATTAGAAGCCACAGAATACCATATCCCAAGATGAAGGGAAGTTCTTCACTCTCTTTTACACAATCATCACACCCAGCCTTAACCCTCCGATCTACACTTTAAGAAACAAAGATGTAAAGAGTGCACTGAAAAGAATACTGTGGATGAAAAAATGTTCAGCAGAATCATGAATTAGATGGAAAAAAGTAGAATGTAGAGCACTAAAGAAATATTGGCATTTATCAAGAGAAGTGAAATCAATTCATTTATCCAAAGCACATTCACGCTCAAAGCTTGGTGCTCTTAAATGACAAAAGAAAATTTAGCAAGCTTATGTTTTTACTTTGCTTTACTTTGTTTTTACTTTGTTTTACTGGTAAATACATTCAAAATCTGGAAATCCCTGTGCTAGAGAATAAACGACTCCACTTCTCTGCAAATCAGCCATTTCAGAGATTGAAAATCCTCTCTGCAAGTGAAAGATTCCCCACATCTACAGTGCTCTTGCTATGTCATTTCAAAGACAGAGTAAGCCACAGCCTACATGAAGTAATTGAGTAGGAAGATGAGAGTAATAGGGCTTATGATGTCTCTACAATCCTTAAACCCTGTGGCTTCTAAATTTCCACAGCAAGAACATCATACCTTTATTTCAAGGTTTTGATTCCTCTTTTACTTTTATTTTAGGTTTGGGGTTACATGTGAAGGTTATATAAACACGTGTCATGGGGGGTTATTATACATCTTATTGCATCACCCAGGTGTTAAGCCCAGTACCTAATAGTTATCTTTTCTTTAGAGGTGACTCTAAAATTGTCAGTTGTACATACCTTGGTAAACATAAAAAAATATGAGAGAGGACAGTGAAATCAGGATAAGGAAAGCATGAAGACACTGTAAACTTCATGGTATCATAAGGACTATGGAAGAAAGACAAAAGTATAGAATGACAAAATTGTGGCCACTGAAAAAGAGTATCAATTTTCCTTTGTTAAAAATGAGTGATCCTAAATCTTGCTAGGCATTTATCACTTAAAAACCTTCTATTCAACCTTCTATACCCTGCTGAAATCTTGTGTCAACTGAAAAGTATTTATAAATCTCATCAGTCTATGGTCTATAGTCCTTGAAAACCCTTACCATATAAGTATATGGCATTATCCCACTTTTGTTTAGTTATTTGTTTGTATGTGTGTTTGAAGAAGATGCATTGGTAAGCTTTTCAACAATATAGACCTTCTTATTCATGTGATTTTGCTGTGTCTAATCAGTTTCTGACATGAATTACATAGCCAATAAATGTCTGTAGAATGAATATGTCAATGTTTTTTATTAAACCTCCATGAAAATGTTATCCAATCTGCAGAATATCACAAATTCTCATTGGGTGATGAATATTAGAGCAATATCTTCAGTTTGTGTTAACACTGAAGATACATAAATCATTTAACACCTAAAATTTAATATATTTAAACATCTGAGTTAGCAAAGGAAAAGATAGTTTTTCTTTCACATACAAATTATAGAATACATACATAATATTATAGAATCTTTACAGCATCCCCTAGAGGTATATATAAGTATATAATGGAAACTAGAAAATAAGAGAAATAAAGAAATTGCTCATTATCTCATATCCCAGAAATAACTAAATTTTTTAATTAATTTTCTTTTAAAGTACTGTCATCTATGTTAAAATTTGGTTTAATATTTTGTCTTATTTCTCTCAATGTATGCCTTCATATCAGGGATGATATCACCCCCACAGGCGCAAAATTGATTCAAGGGGAGGCAGCAAAAATCTTTGGTATTACAATGGTTGGTGATCCTCCAAAGAGCCTCTGTACATGAGCAGTTACACAATATAACTGTGGCACTAAAATTTTGTTAGAAATGAGAACTATCATGAAAAAGTTTGAGAAAACAGTTAATTTGGGGCTTTTTCCTGTTTGAAAAGATGATTAAAAGACTCCCTTAGGCCAAACTCATTGACAAGGATATGCACATCCAACACACAGAATTAGTAAACTTCTAGATTGGCAATTGAAACCTGCATTCAATGATGGTCTTCAGTTTCAGGTTAAAATGCTAGAAATTCCCTGTTATATTGGGGATTTTTTTTTAAGTTTGATGAAAAAATCATGCCCCAAAGAGTTTTTTTAATGATAAAATTCTTGAGTTTATAAGATAGTATATAAAAAAAGAAACAACTTGCTGAAAAGTTGAAACTGAAATTGTGCCCCAAAGAATAGGAAACCAACAACTAACAGAAATTCTTGAGTTTGCCAGATAGCAGATAAGAAAATAAATAACTTGCTGAAACGCTGAAATTCCCTCCATTTGTGAAATAACAAGAGTGTCCAAAATTAGTTGGAACCAACATGACCAAATGGAGTTTGCACAGAACAAGCTTGTTAATATCACAGCCCGAATTTCCACTGCATGTTTCATACTAACTCCCTTTGAATTTGCACGTGGGACCCATGAAGAGGAATGGAGAGGTAACCGCATTTGAGGACTTTCTAGACCTCCCTTTTCCTTCCACCAATCACCTGCTAATCCCAGAATCCACCCACAAACCTTTTCTAATAAAATTTGTATCTTAAAGCCAGCACAGGGAGATAGAGTTGAGCTAGATTCCTGTCTCCTTATTGGTCAACCTATAATAAAGAGCTTTTCTCTTAGAAATCCAGTGTCATAGTATTGGCTTCTAGCACATCCAGCAGTGAGCCCCTTTTGCCTGGTAATAATAACATACTATAGTATCAAGAATTTGTGGCCGGGCACGGTGGCTCATGCCTGTAATCCCAACACTTTGGGAGTCTGAGGTGGGCGGATCACAAGGTCAGGAGTTCAAGACCAGCCTGGCCAATATGGTGAAACCCTATCTCTACTAAAAATACAAAAAGTAAGCTGGGCGTGGTGGTGGGCACCTGTAGTCCCAGCTACTCTGGAGGCTGAGGCAGGAGAATGGCTTGAACCCAGGAAGTGGAGGTTGCGGTGAGCAGAGATCGCACCACTACACTCCAGCCTGGGCAACAGAGCAAGACTCCATCTTAAAAAAAAAAAAAAAAAAAAAAAAAAGAATTTGGGGAAACAATATCTCATTTATTTCTGGTTGTATTAGTTACCTGCTGCTACATGAACTTTTTTTTTAAAGAGACAAAGAGAACTTCTAGACATGATCGGTATAGGTTGAAAATCCCTTATCCATAATTCTGAATCTAAAATGATCAGAAATGCAAAGGCATAAGAACGATACATTGGACTTTGGGGACTGGGGGAAAAGGGTGGGGGCTGGTGAGGGATAAAACACTACACACTGGGTACAGTGTATACTGCTCAAATGATGGGTGCACCAAAATCTCAGAAATCGCCACTAAAGAACTTATTCATGTAACGAAACACCACCTGTCCCTCCAAAACCCTATTGAAATAAAAAAATTAAAAACTAAAATAAACAAAAATAAAATGGTCAGAAAACTAAAAGCTTTCCTTTTTTCTTTGAGACAGGGTCTCACTATGTTGCCCAAGCTAGTCTCAAACTCCTGGCCTCAAGCGGTTCTCTCAAGTAGCTAGTATTACTGGTGAGAGCTACCATGCCCAGGTAGAAAACTAAAAGTTTTCATAACTCTGTTGGCAACAAAACCTGACCTGAACTGAGGTAGGACTATTTCTATCTATTCTTTACTTTCAGTTTTATTAAACAAGAGAAACTGTATGTTAAAAGAATAAAGTTCCTTTTAAGAAAAAATAATATGAGCTATTTGTCATTTGTCAGAAATAGCAGATATTTTTTAAGGAGGACACTCACTGTTATCACTAATTTATAAAACCATAGTTTCTTTCGAGTTGAAGATTCAAGAGCAATTAGAACATGTCTGTTTTAAAATATGGTAATCACTAGGTGTAGCATCAAAAGAAAAACTATCAAAGAATAATAAAACTTTAAACTATTCTTTTTAACTTAAGTGGATGTGTATTTTAAACTATTTTTATCTAAGATATTAAGTTAACATTTAAAGTTGGCCACATGAAAAGATAGGTCACATGTGAGTCAACTGAAATACTGAAGAAAAAAAAAAAGTTTGTTTCCTTGCTAGTCATTGTACCTTGCTGGCTAGAAATGTTCCATGGAGAGTTTGGTTCCAAAATGGCTGCATAGAAGGAAGCTGGCTTTACTTTTCCTCCACAGAAAACCTAAAACAAATACACGGTGCTGAGATTATCACCAGCAATATCCCAGAACTCAAATATGAGGATGGAACTGTGCCTGTGGCAACAGAGAAGTAAAAAACTTCAAGCAGACGCTGTAAGAATCAGACTTCCAAATCCGTGACATCCCTCTCCCAAATCTGCCTAGCACCAAGCATGTGGAAAACTTCCCCCACCTCACCCACAGTTTCTACACTGGAAAAAGTGAGATTGAAGTGGATAATCAGTTTCCCCACCATCTTGGGTTCCCTGGCAAGAGATCTGTCCCTAAGTACCTAAAGGGAGAAATATTCCCAAAGACAACCAGAGAAAAAGTGGGGAGGTGGGACTTCCGTCCCCAACCCTAGAAACACTCTTCTTTAACTCAGCCAAAGGAGATGCCAAATCAGCGAAGCTGGTCAGCAGCACCACACCATAAGGAGGTATGTTCCACAGGTTCCCTGAGCACAAAATTCTAGCCAGACTTCCCATCCTATTGGGATATCCCCTGTAAGACCTTCTACATTTGGGTTGGGCAGTGCTCCAATCATTTACTAGGGCCAAGGAAAACCTGGACTTCAGACTCCATGTGATGTCAAAAAGGCAAGACCAAGAGGGAAAAAAAAAGCAGATGCTGTCATGCTTTCTGTACAGCCTGCAGAACCATGAGCTAAGTAAACCTCTTTTCTTTATAAATTACCCAGTCTCATGTGTTTCTGTATAGCAGTGTGAGAACAAACTAATATACGACTTCCCCAAACAAAGCAAGGAACCAGTGACTTACCCTAGCAAGGCAGTGGTATGTGAGCTCTCTCACCAAGAATTCAAAATAGCAGTTTTAAAGAAACTCAGTGAACTCAAGGATAACACACAAAAGCAATTCAAAAATTTATCAGAGAAATTTAACAGAGATTAAAATAATTTTTTAAAATCAAACAAAAATCTTGGAACTGAGAAATATACTTGTCAAACTGAAAAATTTATTAGAGACTTTCAACAGCAGAATGGATCAGAGACAGTGGAAGGAATTAGTAAACTCAAAGACAGACTATTTGAAAATACAGTTAGAGGACAAAAAAGGGAAAAGAATACAAAGGAATGAAGATCACCTAAATATTATAGAAAAGTACCTCAAAAGGACAAATCTAAGAATGATTGGTGCTCAAGAGGGAATTCAGCAAGAGCAAAAGTTAGAAAGCTTATCCAAAGAAATAACTCAAAACTTTCCAAACTTAAGAAATATGTAAGTATCTAGGTAAAAGATCAGAGAACATGAAACAGATTCAACCCAAATAAGACCACCCCAAGACATACAATAATCAAATTCTCAAAGGTCAAGGACAAAGAGAGGATTACAAAAGTTGCCTGGGCGCCGTGACTCATGCCTGTAATCCCAGCACTTTGGGAGGCCAAGGCAGGTGGATCACCTGAGGTCAGGAGTTCGAGATCAGCCTGGCCAACATGGTGAAACCCTGTCTCTATTAAAAATACGATAATTAGTGGGGCATGGTAGTGGGTGCCTGTAATCCCAGCTCCTCGGGAGGCTGAGGCAGGAGAATTGCTTGAACCTGGGAGGCGGAGGTTGCAGTGAGCTGAGATAGCACCATTGCACTCCAGCCTGGGTGACAAGAGTAAAACTCAGTCTCAAAAAAATAAATAAACAAATAAAAGCAGCAAGAGAAAAGAAGTAAATAACATACAAAGAGCTCCAATTATTCTGGCAACAGACTCCTCAATGCAAACTATAGAGGCCAGGCAGATGTGGGATGACATTTTCAAAGTGCTAAAAGAAATAAAACTGCCATCCAAGATTAATGTACCAGAAACGCTATTCTTCAAATATGAAGAGATAAAGTCTTTCCCTGACAAACAAAAGCTGAGAATTCACTACCACCAGGCCCATCTTAAAATAAATGGCAAATGAAGTCCTTCAATCTAAGAGAAAAAGACGCTAACATGCATAAAGAAAATATTTGAAAGAAAAAAATCACTGGTAAAATTAAGTACAAGACATACCCAGGATACTCTAATACTCTAATTGTGGTGTGCAATTCATTTATAAATGTAGTATGAAATCTAAAAGACAAACCTATCAAAAACAATAATTGCTACAGTGACCTGCTAAGAGATAGACAATATAAAAATATGTAAACCGAGACAACAAAAAGTCAAGATCTAGAGGTATAGAGTTAAAGGGCAGGGTTTTGTGGGGGTTTTTTAAGTTTTTTGTTTGTTTCTAGTCTTTTCTTTGGGATCAAAGTTAAATTGTCATCTTTGTAAAATATCAGCTGGGTGCCATGGCTCATGCCTGTAATCCCAGCACTTTGGGAGGCCAAGGCTAGCTAATCACTTGAGCTCAGAAGTTCAAAACCAGTCTGGGCAACATGGCAAAACCTCATCTCTACAAAAAATACAAAACTTAGCTGGCTATGGTGGCATGTGTCTATGGTATCAGCTACTCAGGAGGCTGAGGTAGGAGGATTGCTTGAGTTCAATAAGGTAGAGGCTGCAGTAAGCCGAAATCTCGCCACTGCACTCCAGCCTGGGTGACAGAGACCCTGTCTCAGAATAATAATAATAAAACAAAACAGCTATAAGATGTGTTTTGTAAGCCTCATGGTAACCCCAATGCAAAAATCTACACTAAAAATAAAAGGCAATGAATTAAAGCATTCTACCAGAGAAAATAACTTAACCACAAAGGAATACAGTAGGAAAAGAAAGGAAGAGAGACATAACAACCAGAAAACAAGCAACAAAATGGCAGTCATAAGTCCTTACTTATTAATAACACTGAATATAAATGGACTAAATTCTCCAATTAAAAATGTATAGTAGTTAAATGGGTAAAGAGACGAGACCCAACTACGTGGTGCTACGAGAAACCCACCTTGCCTATAGGGACATACATAAGCTGAAAGTCAATTTATGGAAAAAGATATTCCATGCAAGTGGAAATCAAAGAGAACAGGATTAGCTATACTTATATCAGATAAAATAGACTACAAGTCAAGGAATGTAAAAAGTGACAAAAGGTCACTATATAATGAAGGGGTCAATTCATCAAGAGGATATATAAAAATTATAAATATCTGTGCACCCAACACCAGAGCATCCAAATATGTAAGACAAACATTAATAAATCTCAAGGGAGAGATAGGCTCCAACATAATAATAGTAGGGACTTCAACACCTCACTTTCAGTAACAGATTATCCAGGGAGAAAATCAATAAAGAAACATTGGAATTAAGCTACACACTAGACCAAGTAGGCCTGACATTTATAGAACATTTCACCTAGCTGCTACAGAGTACACATTCTTTTCAATTGCACATGACACATTCTCCAGAATATACCATTATCTTAAGTCACAAAAGAAGTCTCAGCAAATTCAAAAAAGTAAAAATTGTATCAAGTATCTTTTCTGATCACAATGGAATAAAACCAGAAATCAACAAGAGGAACCTTGGAAACTATACAAACACATGGAAATCAACATGCTCCTACACATCAACATGCTCCTAAACAACCAATGGGTCAATGAATGAGCTAAGAAAATTTTAAAAATTTCATGAAACAAGTGAAAATAGAAATACAACATACCAAAGCCTACAGAATACAGCATAACAATAACTTTATAGCAGTAAACACCTACATCAAAAAAGGGAAAAGACTTCAAATAATCAACCTAAGAATGCATCTCAAGGAACTCAAAAAAGCAAGGATAAACCAAACCCAAAATTAGTAGAAGGAAAGAAATAACATCAAAGCAGAAATAAATGAAATTGAAACTAAAAAATAAATACATCTGATCAATGAAATGAAAAGTTGATTTTTTGAAGATAGACAAAATTAACAAACCTTTTCCTAGACTAAAAAAGAGAGAAACAACCCAAATAAATCAGAAAAAAAAGAGATATAACTGAGACCACAAAAATACAAAGAATCATTAGAGAATATGAACAACTATACACCAACAAATTGGAAAACATAGAAAAAAATGGATAAATTATTAAACATATACAACATACTAAGATTGAACCATGAATAGAAACCTCAACAATCCAATAATGAGTAATGAAATTGAAGCCTTAATAAAAAGTCTCTCAAAGAAAAAGCCCAGGACATTATGGCCTCACTGCTAAATTCTAGCAAATATTTAGAGAACTAATACCAATTCTACTCAAACTCTTTAAAAAAAAAAAATTGAAGAGGAGGGTATTCCTCTAAACTCATTCTACAAGGCCAGCATTTCCCTGATGCGAAAACCAGACAAGTATACAGCAAAATCTGTGTCAGAAATCAAATCAAAAAGAAAACTACAGGCCAAAATCCCTGATGAACACAGATGCAAAAATTCTCAACAAAATAACTAGCAACCCCAATTCAACAACCCACTAAGAATATCGCTCATCATGAGTGGGATTCATGAATACTGCATGTTCTCACTCCTATGTGGCAGCTAAAACAGAAGATCTCATGAAGCTAGGGAGTACAATGGTGGTTATCAGAGCCTGGAAAGGGGAGGGAAGAGGTGGGATTAAGAGAGGTTGGTTAAATGGTATAAGTATACAATTAGGTAGAAGAAAAACAACCAGAGTTCAATAGATCAGTAGGGTGACTATAATCCATTAGACATTTCTGGCTGGGCGCGGTGGTTCACGCCTGTAATCCCAGCACTTTGGGAGGCAGAGGCGGCCGATCACGAGGTCAGGAGTTCCAGAACAGCCTGACCAACATGGTGAAACCCCGCCTCAACTAAAAATACAAAAATTGGCCCGGTGTGGTGGCGTGTGCCTGTAATCCCAGCTACTTGGGAGGCTGAGGCAGGAGAATCGCTTGAACCCAGGAGGCAGTGGTTGCAATGAGTCGAGATCACGCCATTGCACCCCAGTCTGGGTGACAGTGCTAGACTCTGTCTCAAAATAATGTTAGACATTTCAAAATACCTAAAAGATTGCTTAATAGAGATATATTTAGATATAGCTAGAAAAGAATTTGAACGTTCCAAGCAAAAAGGACATTTAAGTTTATATATATACATATACACACACACATATATACAAATTATCCTTATCTTTGACCTTTATACATTATATGAATGTATCAAAATATTACATGTACCCTCAAAATACACACATTAAAAAAGAGAAACGGAAAAATCAACAAAAATTCCACGAATTCTGAACACAAATGTGGCCCATTGCTTGCTATTTGTCTATTCGTCATCCCCCACTTGCAGTATTAAAATATCAGTTTCCATTTAGGGATCCCCTTCTGCCTGAATAATCCCCAAACCTCTGATTCAAAAAATGAGTTTTTATCAGTTTACATACTCAAGAAGGCACCTGAGCCCAAGTCCACTACGGCCATTTTGTCACTGCCACAAGGTGGCGCTATTGAAAAATGGTCCACATTATTAGCACTCACCGTCCCCACTGTAATGAGAACAAACTTCGGATCTCTGCACAGGCCACAGTGGTCCTTCTAAGGAGGTAGACAGATCTCTCACCCTGCACCCACTTCTTCACGGCAGTTGCATCTCAGTGAGCCTTGAGTTCATTCATGAGTAGCTGATCTTTGTTTTCACGTCTTAAGTCTGAAAGCACCCATCTCCATCAGAGAGTCTGCCGCTCAGTAACTCCGGCCGAATTTGTTCGGGTGTGAAGTTTAAGGCCCTAACCGCTGTTCTCTTCCTCCTCGGGCATCCCCCATCTCCGAAACGTCAGTTTTCCTTTCATCCATCCGCAACATAAAAAAGTGTAACTAATAACACTCCTTGCTCAGAAGACGGCGCTCCCAGCCTGCACACGCTGGTGTCTCCCGCGAGCCTGGACTACAGGGCCACTTAAGCCTCGGTGTTCGTTTTAGCTCTTAACAGCGACCAAGACGACTTCCTCTGCGACCGTGTGGGGAAGGGAGAACAAGGATAACTCAAGTTTGGCCAGGAAAAGCTCCTCCTCTATGTAACTTGTAAGGAGCCTCCGAGCAAGTGGAGTGCACCCGGGTCTCCGTTCCCCGAGACGCGGGATCCCAGGCAAGAGGACCAGTCGATCCCATTTGCTTCCACTCCTCTCGGCATACCTCGGACTCTTCCTTTCTGGTGTCTCCAACCTCACAGTAACTTAGAGGTGTCTCTCTGATGAGGGTGTAGCCCTGGGTGTGGTTCTGACCACCTCTCAGGCACCATCCTGACCCTTCCTTGTACGTCTTCTCGCAATCTCCTGTGAAAAAGCAACGTGTCAGAAATTTGTGGGTTCTTGGCATGACTTCTAGAACAAAGCTGCAGACCCTCAGGGTGAGTTCTTAAAAATGCTGTGTCTGGACTTTGTTCCTTTATGATAGTCAGACGTGTTTGGAGTTTCTTTCTTCTGGTGGGTTCGTTGTCTCGCTGGCTTGCAGAAACGAAACTGCAGACCTCTGCAGTGAGTGTTACAGCTCTTAACGCAGTGTGTGCTGAGTTGTTCATTTCTCCAGGTGGGTTCGTGATCTCGCTGGCCTCAGGAGTGAAACTACATAAAACCTTGTGGTATTACACCTCATAATAGAAAGTGCAGACCCAAGCAGGGAAGCAGTAAAGAATAACACCCCCCACAACACTAAACGGGACCGAACAAAGTACCTCCGCGAGCTCCGGCAGCCTGCTTTTATTCCTGTATCTGGCCCCACCCACATCCTGCTGATTGGTCCATTTTACAGAGAGCTGATTGGTCCGTTTCGACAGGATGTTGATTGGTGCATTTACAATCCCTGAGCTCGACACAAAAGTTCTCCAAGTCCCCACTAGATTAGCTAGACACAGAGCACTGATTGGTGCATTTACAAACCTTGAGCTAGACACAGAGGGCTGATTAGTGTATTTACAATCCCTTAGCTAGACATAAAAGTTCTCCAAGTCCCCACCAGATTAGCTAGATACAGAGTGCTGATTGGTTTGTTTACAAACCTTGAGCTAGACACAGAGTGCTGATTGGTGTATTTACAATCCCTTAGCTAGACATAAAGGTTCTCCAAGTCCCCACCAAATTAGCTAGATACAGAGTGCTGACTGGTGTATTTATAATCCCTTAGCGAAACATAAAGGTTCTCCAAGTCCCCACCAGATTAGCTAGATACAAAGTGCTAATTGGTGTATTTACAATCCCTTAGCTAGACATGAAGGTTGTCCAAGTCGCCACTAGACTCAAGTCCAGCTGGCTTCACCTGGTGGATCCTGCACCGGGACCGCAGGCGAGGCTGCCTGCCAGTCCCGCGCGCCGTGCGCCCGCACTCCTCAGCCTTTGGGCGGTGGATGGGCAGGGCGCCGTGAAGTAGGGGCCGGCACTCGTCAGGGAGACTCCGGCGGCGCAGGAGCCCACCGCGGGGTTCTCTGGCATGGCAGGCTGCAGGTCCCGAGCCCTGCCCCGCGGGGAGGTGGCTGAGGCCCGCGAGCGCGGCGCGGGTGGGCCGGCAGCGGTGGGGGACCCAGCGCCCCCTCCGCAGCTGCTGGCCCGGGTGCTAAGCCCCTCACTGTCCGGGGCGGTGGCGCCGGCCGGCGGCTCCGAGTGTGGGGCCCCCGGAACCCGCGCTGGCCCGCGAGCGCAGCGGGTAGCCCCGGTTCCCGCCTCTCCCTCCACACCTCCCAGCAAACAGGGAGCCGGCCTCGGCCAGCCCAGAGAGGGGCCCCCACAGTGCAGCGGCGGGCTGAAGGGCTCCTCGAGCGCGGCGAGAGTGGGCGCCGAGGCCGAGGAAGCGCGGAGAGCGAGCGAGGGCTGCCACCACGCTGTCACCTCTCAGCAAGGCGAGATTCCGCGCGGAGGAAAGATGAGGCGCGCAGTCCAGGGACGGGAGGCTGGGGGCAACCGCTACAGGGTGGTAACAAAGCAAGTCCCCAGAGGAACTGAGTGGAATTGCGTCCTTTAGCTGTCCAGAGCTCTCTAAGCTCCTTGAAGGTCCAGAGGCTGAGCCCACTCTGGGACATAATTAGTAAGCCTGACTCAGTGAGATGGCCCTGCCAAAACAAAATGTTCCCTGAAGGAACATCCTTCTCGCGCATTCTGATGCCTAAGGAGGCGCAGCCTGAATGTGAGAGACTAAATTAGGACAGAACTGAAGGCCCCTTGAGCCACACTGGTATTCAGAGGGTATAAGGGACAGCAGGAAAAAGGGATGTCAGAGAGAAAGAATCCCATGTACAAAAGCGTTACCATGTAGGCAGGGTTTAGCTTTGGGTAATGAATGACTCAGTTGTGTGGCTGGAAAAATAAAGAGGATTATTAGAAAAGTTTCTGATTATTTGGTTCATCAAAAGGACGTTTCTGCCTACTTCCTGGTTATGGTGTGAGTTTATGAAATTTGGGATCATAGAAGAAACTAAAAATTCTATTAGAGAACAGACACAAGGGCTGACAGTTCTTTGTGACACCTCAGAAACTGTTATTCCAAAATCGTATTTGCAATCAGTTGGGTTACAGCCTCCTGAGATTCACCCTCCTGATTCTGGCCCTGAACTACGTTTGTCCAGAGATTAATAAGTTTGTAATCCTTCTGTCCTTCAGCTTTGGTTTAACTGGAATAATAAGTGAGATGAGGAAATGACTAATAGAGCTCATCTTGAGTGTATGTTTTTTTAAAAAAACCCATTCTTCCAGTGGGCTGGAAGGAGTAGTGGGACACATTCAACAACATCTGCCCACACCAGGCCTGCCTCAACTTAATCCTTTCTGAGCTACTCTTCCCAGGTAGAGCCATCATTAATCTGATTAATCATGTTCTAGGACATCAACAAGTTCTTGATATCTGGTGGAAAGTTTAAGACTTTGTCTTGCTTTTCCTCTCCTCTGGGCCCAAAGAGCATGAGACAGCTAAGCTTGGATCTTCTCTGTAGACCCAGCCATGTTGCTGCCTGCCTTTTCTCAACTTATTTCCTCCATGTAGCTGGCCAGCAGTTGACACAGGTCTAAGACTTAGAAAGTTAAAGGCACCACTGGAGGTTAAATCTAGGCTACATGCTCCAACAGAGATCTGAACTTCTGCAAGAGATTTGAACTTCTCTATGGGTTATTCTTTGATTATCTGAGCACTCACTTAGCTCTTTATAAATTAGTAGTTCCATTTAATTAACAAAGTTTTTGAGATCATAGGCTCAGGAACCAGATGACTTGGTTTCAAATCCTACCATCTACCTGCTATGTGACTTTTTCTGTGTCTCATATTCCTCATCTCTAAGGTAGAAATAGTAATTTCTAAGTCATAAATTTGCTGCAAGGATGTGGTACAATGGGCCTTGCAATAAATTCAACAACATCACATAGTATGAACTAAGGAACGGGAATAAGATTTACTGGGGAAACTTAGAAAGCAAGAGTCAGGCACAAGAGGCATAGAGTTCTCAATCCTTTCATAAACCCATGGAGAGGTGAACCAGGGGCAAGAACAAGCCATTTGACATGCAATAGGTTGGGGCTCTGGTCCCGACCCAATTATTCTATCTTCTCAAGGATAAACTTGAACAACACTTTTCAGTAAGACAACAAGCAGACTAGTTGATTGCCAGGCAGTCTGGGTTTAGATGCTAGCAGAGCTGAGGAAGCATCTGAGGAAGACCAGATGCCCAACACCTGGAGACCATGCATCCTGTGGACAGTTGCAGCCCCTTCCTGTTAGGGAGTGTAAGCAGCTGGTCTCATGCAAAGCTATACGTAGGTGCAGCCCATCTTTCCAAGAGGAACAGGAAACTCCAGTTCTAGCTAGCTCATTTCCTGGGCAATCTAGAGTGAGATCCCAGGATCATTTCTGAATAGTTCTGCTTATTGCCCCATAGAAGATTAAGTAAAATGTAGCACACAATATGTTTAGTACAGTATTAATAAGTGCTCAATAAATATTAGCTATTATAGTTAGTCCCATTTGGCTATCGCTCCTTTTGTTCAACAACTTTCTTAGGAACATGATATGGGTAGAGTGTCAGAAGTGATTGACAGGGATAAATTTAGTCATTTCTGCCTTCTTTAGCAAAAATAATAATCTAAAACCACCTCAAACCTCACCCTGAACTCTTTTAACAGAGACTTATAATCACATCAACATCTACATTAGCCCACAGCTTTAAAACTCATGTGTATCTTTGTTTCCAAACCGCTTTCTAACTGGTCTCCCCAGTTCCAGTTTCTCTACTATCTAGTTTGAATTTCACAGTTGTCAGTGTTTTCTTCCTGAAATATATTATCACATAATTAAAAAGTTTTGCTAATTATGTTGGCAAAGCTGGGGAAAAACAGGCTGCCATTTCTGTGTAATATAGAATAAGGTAGGACCAGTAGATCCCATGATCATGTGCCCTTTGTAACACATCCTTCACAGTAAAGTGAGTCCCTTGGTCTGAGATGTAAGGCAAGGTTCCACGTCAGTACATCAGGCATTGTGAGTCCTTGGGTAGTATTAGCAGGGGCATTGGAGACAGAGAAGGCAAAATTATATCTGGAATACATACAAATCCCTATAAGGATGAGTCTCTGCCCACTGCAAGGTATTAATAGAAAGGGTTCAAAGTGATCAATCTGCCACCAAATGGCTGTTTAATCTTCTCAAGAGATCATGCCATGTTGAGGGTTCAATGTCAGTGCTAACTGTCCTTTTCTGTCTAATAAAATGAAAAGGATCCCAATCCTTAGAGAACATAAAAAGAAAATATATGTGTTAGGCCAGGGTTTCCCACCCTCAACTTACCAGCTGTGACACTGTTGGCAAGTTTATTATCTTCTCCAGGCCTATCTAAAAATTGGGATAATGATAATACCTACCCCATTGGATTGTTTGAGAATTAAATGAGTTAGCACACATAAAGCATTTAAAACGACACCTGACCCAGAATAAGAGCGCTCTATTCAAATGTTTGCCAAATATATTTTTTAATGTTTAATATTAAAGGATGGCTTAAAGGAGGAGGAGCAAATGGACGAGAGAAAAACAGCCAAGAAGAGGTTAAAAATAAGATGCCTCTGCTGGCGGGACCCTCTCTACCCACCTCCCCGCCCCGCCCCGCCCCAGAGTTCCCGCAAAGGGGCTTCCCCGCCCGGACTCCAAAGCCGCCACGCGGACCTGCCCCGCGGCCTCAGCTTCCCGGCTGTGTGGCCGAAGTATAGCCCGAAGCCCTCCGGCCCCTTTCTCCCCAGGCGAGGTCGAAGGAACCACGACCCCATTCGCGGCTAGGCAACAAGAAACCGAACGCTTTTCCATTCCGCAGTCTCCATGGTAACGCGTGCTTCGCTCTTCTAGCACCCGCGGAAGACTCTTCTTTTTGGTCCAGCCCTGCAGACCCCGGGAAGCTGTGCTGTCTGAATCAGCTTGACCAGTGTTGGACGGTTACCATTTGGGAGGAACAGATTAGCTTGAATATGAAATTCATCCTCTTCAGTATACAAAGAGAAAAACAAAGAAAATGAAAGCACGAGTCAATTAGAATTACTTGAATGTAAGCTCCACGGGACAGAGATCTTTAACCGTTTTGTACATTCATGTTATTCCAAGCTCTTAGTACAGTTGCTTTTAGAAATATTTGTTGAAGAATGAATTGAAATGAGTCTGAACAGAATGGACGCAAAGCAGCTTTGACTGATATATCACCATTTGGCTGTTCTCAGTAGCTTTATTTTAAAAAGAACCATGAGTCACATACATTTAAATGTGCTATAACTTTTAGGATCATGAGGGCCAACAAGCGTACGTTATAAGTAATGTATTCTGTATTTTCAAAAACATATTTCCAATATATGGTATTTTTCTATAATATACTTTTATCATGTTATGTTTCAATATAATGATTATGAGCAGAACCTTGAACAGAAAATTGTTCCATATATGTAAGTAATAAGGTTAAACACAAAAGATATATTTAAAAGTTTGGGGAAGTAATAAATACTTTTTTTACTAGATTTTATCTTTTAGAGCAGTTTTAGGTTCATAGCAAAATTGAGCTGAAAGTACAGAGATGTCCCATACTCCTTGCCCCCACACATGTGTAGCTCTCTCACTCTCAGCATCCCCAACCAGAGGGGTGAACCTACATTGACAATCACCTGGAGTCCGGACAAATGTATAGTGACTTGTATCCACCATTACATAATCATACGTAGTATTTTCACTGCCCTAAAAATCTCCTTTGTGCTCAGCCTGGTCATCCTTCTCCACTTCCAACCCCTGACGACCACTGATATTTTTTTTCTTTGTTTAAGATGCTACATATATGATCTTTTTACTGTCTCCATAGTTTTGCCTTTTCCAGAATGTCATATAGTTGAAATCATACAGAATGTAGCCTTTTCAAATTGGCTTCCTTCACTTAATAATATGCATTTAAGTTTCCTCTATGTACCATAGTAAATACTTTTTAGATTGTTCTTTCCCACATTAGAATATAAACTTTCTACCAAAAATTACGGGAAATTACCCTTTTAGAAGGGAAAATTCCAAGAAAACAATTATTTCAAAAAGATTGCCAATATTTTTTAAATGAAATATCAAAGACAAAAAAATACTTGCTAGCAAGTTCTGAGTTGAACTGAAAAACAATCAGGTTAATTAAAAAGATTATTGGAAGGAAAATGGAAAGACCTGTCTATGGCAGTTAAAATGGATGAGCTACAGCCACATTTTTCATGAAGGATAAATCTCAAAACTACATGTAAAGTTGAGTACAAATTACATAGTAACCCCTATAATGTATTCTTGCCAAAAATATTGAACCAAAAGGAAATCAAGTATTTAGAGCTCAAAGGATATGTACAAAGTGAAACTGTTTGTATAAAATTTGTAAAACATGTAAATTACACTATATAATATTTGTGGCTACTCACATATGTACTAAAAATATGTGAACATGCATGGGAATAAGAACATCAAAATCAAGATAGTAGTTAACCTGGGAAGGAAGGGGGAAGGAATTGGTGAGGAGTAGACATGATGATTTAATTGTGTGTATAATCTTTTATGTCTTAAGCTAGATGTTGAGTGTTCTTTATATTACTCTTTAGTATGCCTGAAATATTTGCTATTTTTTTCAAAAGCCCCAGGAAATGAATTTTGTAATTTCGACAGATGGCAGAAGGGCCATAGAATTACTTAACATTATCAGGCTTTCATATCTCCATCAAGTGTCATGACCTTCAAGCTGAGAATGACAGGACAAACATTTATGTAAGGAAGGTAGTAAAACAGTAACTACAAGTTTTCATGCCCAGCTTAACACATCCTAAAGTTCAGGAGGATTGGCCACAGGACCCCTGAAGTCCATTTTTGAGTAGTGCAACAAATGCCCAAGTTTGACAAATATCCAAATTTTCAAAAAGTAAGAAGGTGAACTGTGGAATTAACAGGGTGAAAAATTTGACATGGATCCCTGGTAAAATTCCAGTATTAATTATTTTAGGAGATGTTTTATGAGCGATTGTGGTTAGCCTAGAACAAATAATGTAAATAAATGTCTCTCAATCCAACTAGATTATTAAAGTATATGCTAACAGTCTACTGTGGAAGTATCTTTATAACAGCAAAGGGTATAGCAGTCTTTCATGAATGTATCACACAAAAATATGTGAACTGGACATTATTACTGTTAAGTAGATTAATATTGGGAAGAAAGACTGTACCCAGTCAGCCTGGAAGGTAGATGACCATGCATAGCATCTCTCCTGTAGCTCCTTGCACAGTGCCTTTGCACAGTATTCACTGCAGTCCTTTACAAAATTATAGACTTAGTATCCTTAGGGATCATTCTACTTAAAATGCCAATTTCCATTAGATGAGAATAAAATTTTATAAAATTGGGGGATTGAAGAAATTATTTTTGTATAATGATTTTTATTCAGCAAGTAATATGGCCAGGCATTTTCATATACAATATGTGTATATTAACCCTCTCACAATGAATTTGTGCATAAGGGATTTGTTTTCACTATTTTACAGATGCAGCAATTAAGACACAGAGAAATTAAGTAACTTGCTCACAGTATTATAGCTAACAAGTTGCAGAATCAGGAACAAGATCTTCTCAATATAAAGTTTCTGCACTTCCCATAATACCACTTTATTGCTACTGTGCCAAGTGTTTTCTTATCTCCTTTGTCTTTGAATAAATAGAAGACCCGACTGGGCTGGAAAGGCTGCATTTATATCCAAAGTAGTCTAGGTATGAGATCCAAGAGTCTGAAATCATTAGATTCTCTTCTAATTTTATCCTCCTTTGTATGTTCAAACAAGTTTTTAATCTCTTGGGCCTCAATTTTCTCAAGTGTAAAATGAAGAAAGTATACCTCATTACCATTATAGTATCTTCTAGGTTTGCAATTATTCTGATCATGAAATTTGATGCCAGGCAATGTGTTAAGTGATTTCCACATATTAACTAATTTATCCTTATAACAGCTCTGAAATTCAGGTATTTACACTGGACCCATTTTGCAGATAGACAAACTAGGGTGTGTCTAAGGTATGATATACACACATTGTGAGTGGGGTAGCCTGGATTTAATCTCATAATTAAGCAAATTTTATTTCATTTTGATACATTTTTAAAGCAGCTAACCATGACTATTCACAAAGGTATGCAATCCTTGCCCCCACTGAAAGCACCAGAACACCTTGAAAAAATGGCTGATTCCAGGTCTGAGGCAGGAAATGTACATGTGTCTGAAACATTTATCTTGCCATAAAGGAAAAAGCAAAGACGCTTAGAGTTGGATGAAAAGGACACAAGAGATAAAATAAAGGGACTCCCACTGACCAAAGATGAAATAATTTGAACATTAAAAAGAATAACGACTGCAATTGATTGAGACGCATTGAATGTATTTTTTAAATCCATGTGTTCATATTGATATGCAAAAAGAGAAAACAAAATTTTGCATTAGTTGTCAACTGATGTAGAACACTTGATGTTGTGCACAAAAAGAGAAAAAAAAGTTTTGCATTAGTTGCACAAAAAGATTTTACATTAGTGCACATTAGATGCGCTAAAAGAAAACAAAATTTTGCATCAGTTATAAAACTTAGAACCAAACATCTGTTGCAGTTTCCTCCTTCAAAGCCATTCCCCAGCTTCTGAAGACCAGAAATCTGGGAGCAGCTTGGCTGGTGGTCCTGCGTATATCATAAGGTTGCCCCCAAGACATCAACCAGGGCTGCAGTCATCTGAAAGCTTGACTAACATAGAAAGATCGACTTCCAAACTCACTCATGTGTCTGCTGGCAGGAGGCTTCAGTTCCTCACCACATGGGCCTCTCCTTACAACATGGCATTTGGCTTTCCCAAGGGTGTGGATCTAAGAAAGAAAAAGAGACCAAAACAGAAGCCGTAGATTATTTTATAACCTAATATTAGAGATAATGTAGCATCGGCCAGGTGCGGTGGCTCATGGCTGTAATGCCAGCACTTTGGGAGGCCAAGGCGGGGAGATCACTTGAGGCCAGGAGTTTAAGACCAGTCTGGCCAACATGGTGAAACTCTATCTCTACTAAAATATAAAAATTAGCTGGGCATGCTAGTGCATGCCTGTAGTCCCAGCTACTTGGGAAACCGAGGCAGGAGACTCACTTGAACCCGGGAGGTGGAGATTTCAGTGAGCCAAGATCGCGCCACTGCACTCCAGCCTGGGCAACAGAGCAAGACTCTGTCTCAAAAAACAAAACAAACAAACAAAAAAAAACATAATATCACTTTTACCAGATCATTCAGTCACACAAACCAACCCTGGTACAATGTGGAAGGGGGCTACACAAGGATGTGAATGCTGGGCAGTAGGGCCCAGCCAGCCATTTTATAGGATGGCTATCACATTTTGTAAGATGGTTACCATTGATGGCACCTAAGGCACAACTGCTTTTTCTGAAAATTGGCAATTATGTCGAAAATTAAACAGTCTGTCTTTCCTGTACAAACTACATTTCAGGATAACCAAATAGCCCTAAATTGCTAAATTGATGAAGGAAAGTTTTTCTTTATAGAGGAATTCTAACTAATAAATGTGAAAAAATGATTGAATTAGAAAAATTACAATTTTACAACCTCTAATGAAATGGGGTGGCTGAATCTATCAGATTAAAAGCCAGTGGGAAAGTTTACATGGAAGGATTCAGCTATCAAGTATTAAACCCACTGGTCAATCTTAGCATCAAAAACATTATATGCTTCCTGATGTGTGGCAAAAAGTACATAGCACCACCTAAGGATTCTTACCAACAAAGTTAAACCTAACTCTAATCAAACCTTTAGAGGTAACATCAAGTTTTACAGGAAATATAAGGCTAGAGAAACTGATAAAATGGGGACACAAATAGACAAAGCCAGCATGTAGAACATTCAGGACAAATGTCCCAATTTGTTCAATTAGTTGACTATATGAAGGGCAGAGGAAGAGGAGGATGGAAGGAGGAACTAGTTCAGATGTGAATTTTAAAAGAATTAAGACACATGCCCAAATTAAATAAAGGGACCTTAGATCGTGAATGAAATAGAAAACAAAATGTAAGAAGCATATGTATATATTTAGGGAAATATAATATGGACCTGGTATTAGATGATAACCAGGAATTATTTTGTTAAATGGGATCATGATATTGTGATTCTGTAGGAAAATATCCTTTTTAAAATAAATGCATAATGAAGTTGAAAGTAAGATATTTGGGGTTTGCTTTAAAACGTTTCAGCAAGAAAAAATGGAGATGGATGAAACAAGTGTGGCAGAATTTTATGTATTTTTAAATGTAAATGATGGTTATATGTGGGTTAATTATACTCTTCTTTCGACTTCTGCATAGGCTTAAAATAGTCTTTACTTTTGAAAAATACATTCAATTATTTGTCTTCTTAGTTAATATTTAAAAGTAACTTTTTCATATATTTGTCACAAAACTCCTGTGCATTCCTATCTAGAGGTTCCTCTACATGGGAAAAAAGGAGCAAAAGGGTAACATTTCTGCAACCCCTTTGCACCGGCCATAAATGCACGCAAACTCCTAGAAGGCTGAGCCGGGAGGAGGAGGGCGGAGAGTTTGAGGGAACGCCTAGACCAGAGAGTTGACGCCTTTCCTAGAAAATCACCGGAAATAATAATTGGCGGACTAGGAAGTGGAGCTTCTGTATATTTCTGTTTCTCATTTCTTGGGGAGAGTACCGGCGGGAAGGTCTGTACCTTGGTCCGACGTGGGTCGGGATTTGCAGCTGAGAGGAGAGGAGTCCGGTGCCGCCGCCCCCCTCACCTAAATACCCAGGCCCCTGGGATTGCAGGCAGGGGTGGGGCTTTGGGGCCAGATTTGAGGAGGGGGGTCTGCTGCGGTTTCCTCCCTCGAAGCCATTCCCCAAAATGAGCTTTTCCCGCCCATTTGCCCTACCTCCTCCCCTCCCCTCCTCTTGTTCCCAGGGGCCCGTGACCCTTTTTTTTTTTTTTTTTTTTTTGAGACCGGAGTCTTGCTCTTGTCGCCCCCTGACCCATTCTTTTTATTCTTCTCTATAGCATCCATTCATATATTCATTCAGTGAGCGAATTTTTAATCCAGCACATACTATTGCAAGCGCTGTTTTAGGCGTTGAGAATACAACAGTGAACAAGACGACAAAAATTCCTGCCCTCACGGAGCTAAGAGCCTACATTTTAGCGAGGGTAGAACGACCATAAACAATGTATATATTAATAAGTAACTTATGCACCATACTGGAAAGTGATAAAGTGCTATAGAGTAAAAGAAGAATTCATGTAAAGCAAGGTAAGGCACATCAGGATTGGAAGGAGGGGATAGGCTGCAATTTTAAATAAGGCACTTAGAGCAGACCTCCTTGGGAAGATGACGTATAAGAAAACACTTGAAGGAGGCAAGATTATTAGCCATGGAGATCGCTTGAGGTGAAGGGAGCAGCCAATGGAAAGGCCCTAAGATGGAAGAGAAGGAAGGTTGGTGTAGCTGAAGATTGAGGGAGTGGGAGAAGAGTAGAAGGTGTTGAGAATGACACATCCGAAACTTGTATGCCACTCTTAAGACTTCAGCTCTTATTTTGGGTGAGCAGGAGAGGAAGTTAGAAGTCATGGGCACATTCAATAGGGCCTTGTATACCTCGGTAAGGACTTCAGGTTTTATTTTAAGTAAGGTTGAGCCACTAGAGAGTTTTCAGCAGAGCGATGAAATGATCCAACTGAAGTTGTAAACGGACTACTCAGACTGTCCTATTAAGAAAGGAGGAAGGCAAGGTTTGAAGAAAGGAGACCAGTTAGAAGGCTACCGCAGTAATGGAAAGGAGGGGAGATAGCAGGTGATGGTGGCTCAGACAAGGGTGGTAGCAGTTGAGATTGTATTCTGGATATGTTCACATTTTCAGTTTGTCTTCCTGCCTCAGGTTCTCAATGACTCCCTATTTTTTCCTGTGGTCACATTCCTCTTTTCCCTTCACCAAATATGCAGGGAAACAAGATGTGAGATCACAGCTGGTTTAGTGTTGCTAATGAACCCCAAATCCAGGGCAGTGTTTGACACATTAAGCCAAACAGTAGCTGCACTGTGGGTCAAGAAGGGCCCTTTGGCTGGCACCACCAAAACATGTGTTCTCCAAAGGAGGCTGGCATCAACTGGAGCCACTTCACAGCTTGTTTGAGAACTGGATCTGACCAGTAGGAAGAAACCAGGACAGCAGTGGAAGACTGTTAAAGAAACCTGAGTAAAAAGATGCAGGAGGTAAGAAGAGGAGGGTCTGTGATACATCACAAGGAGGAAGAAGGAGAAGTAAGTCCAAGAAAGAAGGAAAGCCGTGTGAGTGGTGGTGTGTCTGACTCTAGATACTGTTGGAGGTGTCTCCTCCTAGGTACTGTTTTTCCTACTTGACCTGGTGATCATTAAAGCTTTGTAGTTGTAGATGCCATTTCTAGTTTTCATAAGGTATTAGGAACTGAGTTCATTGTTTTCTCCCCTCTTTTGGTATTTCTGGAAGACAGTTTCTGTGGATAGACCTGTATGGTTGCTTGCATCTTCCTATGTATTTTTCTCACCTTCATAACTTCCCTGAATTCATTCTGTGCCTTGCAATAGGTTGTGCTGTTGGATGAGAGTTCAGGACCACCAAGCCAGCTGCTTTGGACCCCCCAGGATACCCAGCTCCCTCAGGAAAGAGGTGAGGTACACAGGAGATTGTGGCAGGAGTCATGGCGGCTGAGAATGTAGTAAGGACACACAGAGTGGGTGGAAAATGCCACACTGGGGCCCAAAAATCTGTTCATTAATGAGCATTTATAGAAAGTCTTATTTTGTTTCTATACTAGGCTTGGATCAATATCTAGAGGAACTAAATATTCAGTTTTTGTTAGTATCTTAAATTTTGAAAAAAATCAATGTATAAAAGATTCTACAAAGCAATTTATCAGAAAGAATCAATGCAGTCAGACATTTACTATTTGTATAACTTGAGATATATGGTAAATAGCATACATATTTGCACATATTTTACACTTATAAAACTTGTGGTATAATTCAGTAATTCCTACCCAAACATAATTTTGCCAACATGTAAAATTTGAGTATATACAATTTTACTTCTGCAGAAATTTTTGGAGCCCTGATACTTTTAAATGATGTATAGGTATCTCCAAAATATAAAATAAAGCAGTGACAAAAGAAGAAGCAAAAGTTTTCCCATTGAAGCCTTGTGCTCTTTGGTGGCGTATGTGATGAGGAAAAGTGGTTAAGATTTGTATAAAAGCTGATGGTGGGCGGGGCGCGGTGACTCATGCCTATAATCCTGGCACTTTGGGAGGCCTAGGTGGGTGGATCACTTAAGGTCAGGAGTTCATGACCGGCCTGGCCAATATGGTAAAACCCCATCTCTACTAAAAATACAAAAATTAGCCAGGCGTGGTATAATGCACCTGTAACCCCAGTTACTCAGGAGGCTGAGGCAGAAGAATCTCTTGAACCCAGGAGGCGGAGGTTGCAGTGAGCTGAGATCATGCCACTGCACTCCAGCCTGGGCAACAGAGTGAGACTCTGTCTAAAAAAAAAAAATGCTATTGGAGGTGCAACCTAGGAGATGGTATATAGCAATTCAGGAGTCATCAAATCAGACCCAGAAAGGCACAGACTTTTGGACAGAGGAGTAGGCACATTCAAAAGTAAGCTTTTTAGTATATGCTACCTGCAAAAAATAAAAATAAAATGTGTTTCTAGATATACTGTTGAAACATCCAGAGGAGGAATCCTGAGATGTCTGCTGTACAAGGGACCATAAATGAGAATTAATAATATAGAACATAAATTTTTTATAGATTTAGAAATAAAAAATAATAGCTATCGCTAAACTCGGATGCACGAGTCTCCCAGTCTTCTTTTTCTCAAATGGTCTTGAAATCTGCTGTGGTGGATTTTCAGGGTCAGAAATTCTATAGCCACTTGTCATATAATGCAATACAAATGTATTAATCTCATCCCACAAGACATCTGTATACTGCTTTAATAAAAAGTTTTATGTTGTTTTTTCATGTAGCCTATTTCCTAAATTCATTTTTAACTTAAGAGGAATAACCTCTCAATTTCTAAAGCTAAAGCTAAAAAATAAAGCTTATGAATCACTATGAGTGACAGACTTTCCCAGATGTGAAGAAGATATGGTAAAAACCAGTAGGGAATGAGTTACATAGGGGTATGCTTTTGTCAAAGTTTCTCTAAGGGTACATTTAAGACATGTGCATTTCATTATATGTAAATTTTACCTCAAAAAAGAAGGTAAACAAATGTTGAACTTCCAGTTAATGATATACATGTTAAAGTGTTTAGGGGTGAGGTGTACTGATGCTTTCAACTTACTTTGAAATGATTCAAAAAATAAAATACATTAATGAACAGATAGAGGAATAGATAAATGGATAAGTATGTGATAAAGCAAATATTGCAGAATGTAAATTGTGGAATGTAAGTGATTGGTATATGGATATTTACTATATAATTTTTTCAACTTTTCTATAACTTGAAAATATTCATAATAAAATAATGGTTGAAAACATCCAATTGAGAGCTTTAAGTATGTTAATGTTATAAGGAAAAGAACTGTTATGTAACATTAACAAGGCACAAACGTGTTTGCTGTGAGTTGTGTGCCATCCAGGTGAGTTTAGACTTTTTGAGACAGTTATAAAGGAACTCGGAGCTTTTAGCGTGAGACAGTGGAAAAACTGTGTGGAACCACCACGATTGAGATGCAGCCTTGGTCTTGGTCAAAAGCTATAAGTAGCTGAAACTAAAGAAGAGTCTTCTTGGGCAATTTCAGTGAAAAGAAATCAGCTTGGTTCTAAATCGGGTTTTGGTAAAAATGGAATGATAGTTTTGGAGGTCTAAAGCCAAAGGGTGATTCTAAAATCTTACCAATAGATTACTTTGACCCTGCTGGTGTCTTAATAGCAGAAAGCAATTATTCAGATTTGGACTTGGGGATGTGTAGGCACCTTAAACAGTGAGGCTACAGAAAGATTGAGCTGGCCTGCAAGGAATAAAGTCAGGCGCTATTAATTAGTAATATGAACTACTTCTCAGCCAGGTGTGATGGCTCATGCCTGTAATCCCAGCACTTTGGGAGGCCGAGGCGGGCGGATCACGAGGTCAGGAGATCGAGACCATCCTGGCTAACGTGGTGAAACCCCATCTCTACTAAAAATACAAAAAATTAGCCAGGCGTGGTGGTGGGCGCCTGTAGTCCCAGCTACTTGGGAGGCTGAGGCAGGAGAATGGCGTGAACCCAGGAGGTAGAGCTTGCAGTGAGGTGAGATCACGCCACTGCACTCCAGCCTGGGAGACAGAGTGAGACTCTTAAGTCTCAAAAAAAAAAAAAAAAAAGGGAACTACTTCTCACCCAATCATATGGATTATACCTGAACACTTGGACACTCTTAATAAAGTTTATTTTGCATTTTAAGATGCTGTGTGCACTATACTATATTGATGCAGGGAGGATAACTCAGTACTAGGGAATTAGTAGGAAAAAGGTGCAAAATTGGGAAGAATGATTCTTCTCTAAGAGGAGTAAGGAAAAAAATTTGTAACTAACTGGAGGTAGACCAGCCTAAGTTACCTGAAAAAATAAACTTTGGTCCTATCTCTGGATGCTTCTGTTCAACACATACGCACTCACACACACACACGCGTGCACACACACACACACTCTTTTTCACCCTCCTTCTACCCCAAGTAGTTTGGAAGAAATGACTTCAGTATTCAAATACAGGAAGAAGGTCTATTCAAAACCAGGGAGTAAGTGATTTGGTCCTTTTTACCAGATTTGTTTGGGGAGGGGGAAAGTTTATTCCAGGACAAAGACCACAGGAAAACAGTAGGTGAGAGAGGAGAAGAGTGCATTTCCAAGAGCTGTCTTGGCTGCTGTGCCAGGGCCTGATGCCCAACACTGGAAGTTGAGACTAGAAAAATAATGAAGAGGAAGGATACTGTAAGGCAGTAGCCTAAAGCCCTAGGTTAGAGCTGCAGAAGCTTCTACATTTGAAGAAGAGAAGACAAATGCAGGAGATTTCATTAATACTGTGCTATATTGACTCTTGGCTTACTTATCTTCCCTCAGCTCTATTACCTGCTCCATATCCTGCCTTCACTAAAGATGGAAGCCAAGGAGACCTGCCACAAGCAGATATCACACTAATGAGCCAGGCCCAAGTGAGCTGAGGCCCCTTTCCTCCTCCTTGAAAATACATCACTACCTCCAAAATATGGCCTTGTTTTCACTGCGTTCTCTGGCTGTGCAACTCCTAAATCAATGTTCTCCCTCTCATAAGGAACATTTTGTTGCATGATAAACCACTTGTGGGTTGTTTTCTCTTTCATTATTTTTTGCTATCAAAACCCCATGCTCCCTTTCATCTCATTTGTAAATATCCACCAAAAGGGAAGAGCCTTTCACTTCTATAAACCTCCTCCTTGCAAATTCCTTTCTTCTGCCTCTGTTTCCTGAGGAAACTATGGCGTTTTCTCCAGGATAGCAGGAGCATATTATTTCAAGAGTCAGTGTCATTTGAGGATGTAGCTGTGAACTTCACTAACAGGGAGTGGCAGTGTCTGACCTACGCTCAAAGGCATCTCTATAAGGATGTGATGTTGGAAAATTATGGGAACATGGTATCACTTGGTAAGGACCTTCCCTACACTTGACTTAATGCTTTCTACCTTCTTTTTTAAATATTTAATTGATTTATTTATTGATGTATATGAGGTCTCATATTGAAAGAGTCCTTATTCTTTATCATCAGGATCTTGCCCAAAAATTAAGAGTTTTGAGTTGCCTATGTTACATAGCAAGATAATTTTTTGGCTAACCTAGTTGGCTGTTTTCTGATTTGGAATGAGTTATAGGAGACACTTAGCTTCTGTTTTCCCTGGGTTCTTGCTTCCTCAAGCCTCTCATTTTTTTATGGGGTGTTCTATATTCCGCTCCTAGTCATGAACTGCCTTCTATGTGCCTGAAACTGATAGTCTTCCTATACCAGACTCCCATTCTCCTAAAGAAAAACAAAATAAAATTTTTAAAAAAACAGGAGAGCACACCCAAATGACTGTTTCCCAGAACTTCTCTTTCCTTCTGAGTGTGACTTTTCTGAGAAAGTCCCCAAACATGTTCTTTTACATGTTACTAGACCCCTGAAAAACCCTTTTCTCTATCTAAATTAACATGTCTTTCCTGTTTCCATATACAAGCAGAAGGATCAGGGCTAAGCATTAATTTATATGTTACTCTACACACTTACTTCTCTGCAACCAGGATTTCCATTTCCTAAACCTCCTTTAATCTCTCATCTGGAGCGAGAAGTAGACCCCTGTGTGCAGGATCCACAGGACAGGGAGTCCCTAAGCTGCTCCTACCCAGGTGAGTAATAGGGAAACTTTCAGTTCCCTCTGATCTTCCATGTGGCATAATGGTTATGGAACATTCTCAGTGGTAGATCATCCAGCCAAAGGGCCCAGAAAGGAAACCCATTTAGGAAACTTAAGGAAAAGAAAATTGAAACAATGACAAACTATTTGGGCAATTATTCTGTTATTATCTAATTGGTTCTTTGCAACCTGTCTAATAGATTTTTGCAGTTTGGCCCTCAAAAAAAGCTCAGAGGCTGGGCACAGTAGCTCACGCCTGTAATCCTAGCACTTTGGGAGGCCAAGATGGGCAGATCACCTGAGGTCAGGAGTTTGAGACCAGCCTGGCCAATATAGTGAGGCTAAAAATACTCTACTAAAAATACAAAAATTAGCTGGGTGTGGTGGTGCATGCTGGGTGTAATCCCAGCTACTTGGGAGGTCTGAGGCCGGAGAATATCATTTGAACCCAGGGGACAGAGGTTGCAGTGAGCTGAGATCACACCACAGCACTCTAACCCGGGGGACACAGTGAGACTCCACCTCAAAAAAAAAAAAAAAATCTCAGAATATTTATTACCCTTCTGTGTATCAGTTACTGCAGTGCTCATAAATTGAGACAGGTGAGAGGCATTCTAGGCAGAAGGAATAACATGTGAGAAAGTATTGAGGAATAAAAGAATATGAACTATGAATTGTTCAGTGTGAGTAGAGCAAGGGACTTAGAATAGCTTTGGGGAGGTTCATAAGTAGTAGAAAGGGGCAAGATCATGATATGAGGTCTGTTTTTTGGGAGTTTTCTTAAGGAATTTGAACTACAAAACTTGAATTTACAATAACAGCTAATATTGATTAAAGTACTTCAGTGTGGCATGTGCTTTACATACATTAACTCATTTAATTATAGGTAGTCTAGAGCTCATGTTATAGATGAAGCAACTGAGGCAAAGGAGAAGTGAAGTCATCCTTCCAAGTTCACACAGGTATTAAGAGTTATTAAGTGTCATACCAGGATTTGAACCCAGGCAGTCACACTCTAGAGCCAGGACTCTTGACCGTATGCTTTACTTTCTTCCTGTCTGGTTAACTATGGAGTGCCACTCAAGTATTTTAAGCTAAAAAGTGACATGATTAGACCTGATTTTCAGAGAGAATAATCTGGAAGCAGTGCAGAGGATGGATTAGAAGCGATTCAGGTTAAAGGATGTTTGAGGGATATAGCAATTAGTGAGTGAGAATGCACTGGCAGTGGAAATAAAGAGGAAGAGATAGAGTTCAGAGATAATATTAATAAGATGTATTTGGAGTCTTTGGTTGACAGCAATAGAAGTTAACCCAAGCTAGCTTAAGCAGAAAAACATGAATGTATTTATTATTCAGGATGTGTCATGGGACCTAAGGGCAGCTACGTGTCAGGCCCTAGAAGAGACTCGAAACCATCAGGTTTCCAACTGTATTTCCTGCTTCTTTGTGAGTCAGCTTCATTCTTCTTTCTAGGCAAATTGACCTTCTCTGCTTCTCAGACCAGATGGCAGAACATGCCCTCCTCTGTACCAAATACCATCCCACCACCACTAGTTCTCAAATTTAAGTGCTAAAGACTGAGCTACTCTTAGAGCTGGCCTTACCTTCCATCAGATCGCAATTCTAAAGTCCAGGATTACAGAATCTGACCTGGTTTGGGTCAGGTATTGCGCAGATCTAATCTGCCCCAACCAGATGGGCTGAGACACATAACAGAAATATGGCTCTCCAGGGCCCACCCTTGGGAGCAAAGCAGACAGTTCCTTGAAAAGGGACTGCATCAGCATTTCAGCACCTCCTCTGTAACTCTCTTCACAGGTAGAATTTGTAAAATGTTAGCTGGGTAAATACAAGGGAGATAGAGTTGAAGATTATTTTGTTTTGTGGCTTAGATGACTAGGTGTATAGAGTTTACACTCACTAAACTAGGAGACTATAGAGGAGGAGTAGGTTTTTAAGGATTTTTTATAAAGTGTGCTGAGTGTAAAATATATCAATACTTTTCATTATTTCAGCCTGTTCTGACTTTTGGCCACAACGTTAGTAATTTTTCCAGCATGGAAAAGTTATTTACTCTTCAAACAGCTTAACATTGCTTCACCCCTCCCATCTCACTTATTTCCTTTCCTCTGACATTTGTATTTTCTTGTTTAAGTGTCAGCTGACAAGATGTGGCCTGAGAATGAAAAGGCAAGTTCACAACAAGAGATTTTTGAAAATGGAGAAGCCTACTGGATGAAATTTAACAGTCTCCTAAAAGTTGATTCCCGGGATCCTAAGGTTAGAGAAGTTTGTGTTCAGGATGTCAAATTAGAGAATCAATGGGAAACACCTATAAGGGAGAAACTGAGAGAAGAGAAAGAAGGCTCTGAGGAAGTGACCTGCAAAAAAGGAAAGAACCAGAAAGTGCTTAGTAAAAACTTGAATCCAAACTCAAAACATAGTCAATGTAATAAAGTTCTTATAGCACAGAAACTCCATGAATGTGCCAGGTGTGGCAAAAACTTAAGTTGGCACTCAGATCTAATTCTCCATGAGCAAATTCATTCTGGTGAGAAACCCCATGTGTGTAATGAGTGTGGGAAAGCATTCAAGACCAGAAATCAGCTTTCTGTGCACCAGATAATCCACACAGGGGAGAAACCTTTTAACTGCACCCAGTGTGGGAAGGCTTTCAACAGTAGATCAGCTCTTTGCCGACATAAAAAAACCCACAGTGGGGAGAAGCCTCACGAGTGCAGGGACTGTGGGAAGGCCTTCAAGACCAGGAACCATCTCTGTATGCATCAGCTCATCCACACTGGGGAGAAGCCTTACGAATGTAACTGCTGTGGGAAGGCCTTCCAGTTTAAGCATTCCCTTACCATCCATGGCAGAATCCACACTGGGGAGAAGCCATATGAATGTGAGGAGTGCGGGAAGGCCTTCAGTGGGAGTTCAGACCTCACCAAACACATAAGAATCCATACTGGGGAACGACCTTATGAGTGCAGCAAGTGTGGAAGGGCCTTCAGTCGGAGCTCAGATCTAAGCAAACACAAACGAATCCATACTCGGGAGAAACACTATGGGTGCCCCCAGTGTGGAAAAGACTTCAGCATCAAGGCAGAACTCACCAAACACAGAAGGATCCACACTGAAGAGAAACGTTACAAGTGTGAGGAGTGTGGGAAAGCCTTTCATCATAACTGTAAGCGCAGGGCTCATGAACGAGAGCACACAGGGGAGAAGCCCTATCAATGCAGGAATTGTGGGAAAACCTTCCAAGATCAGCATTGCCTTACCATCCATCAGAGAATCCACACTGGAGAGAAACCTTACAAATGTTTAGAGTGTGGGAAAGCTTTCAGTGGGAAGTCAAACTTGACCAATCATCAAAGAATTCACACTGGAGAGAAGCCTCACAAATGTGAGGTATGTGGAATGGCCTTCCATCATAGTTCAGTCCTGAGGCAGCACAAAAGAATCCACACTGGTGAGAAGCCATACACCTGCAGTGAGTGTGGCATGTCCTTCCGTCAGGGCTCAGCTCTGATTGGACATAAGCGAGTTCATACTGGGGAGAAACCTTATGAATGTGAGGAGTGTGGAAAAGCTTTTAGAGTGAGCTCAAATCTTACTGGACATAAGAAAAGAAAACATCAAGTATGGAGAACCCATGAACTTGATGGGAGTAGGAAATCCCTCTCTCCAGTGACTGTTTCTCAGACCTCAGTAGTCAGTATTTTGACCAGTGCCTGAGTATAATGATTCTGGTGTTACTTTCTGTTTTTCCTACCTCTTAGGCTGGTCCTTCTGTCTCTTATATTAGTTATTCCTGATTTCCTGACCCTTAATTGTGAGATTCCCCAAAGACATTGTCCTTTACCTTCTTATTCAGTATTTTTTCAGTGAGCACATTTACTTCCAAGAGTTTATCGATCACTTCCTAATAATAATAAACACTTATTAGTGCTTGCTGTGTTCCAGGCACTGTTCTAAGGGATTTACACATTTAAGCTTTTTAAATCCATACAACATCCCTATGAGATCAGGAATTTGAGGCACAGAAAGATTAACAAACTTGCCCAGGATCACATAACTAGTAAATTCTGTGCTCAGGCTTTCCTAGGCAATTCCTATATGCGTGCACCACATCTTTCCAACATGAAGTTATACCTCAGTTCAGCACAAAACACCTCAGTTCAGCACAAAACAAGTTTGTAATTTATAAACACCAATCATTTTTAGCAATTTTTTAACATAAAGCTAGAATGGTACTTCTCCATATTGTATCAGGATTGCCAAGATTCAAAGTGAAAAGGGAGGCAGGGAGAGAACAGGTTTAGAAATCACGGGTAAGAGCCAGGCATGGGGGCTCACGCCTGTAATCCCAGCACTTTAGGAGGCTGAGGAGGAAGGATCACGAGGTCAGGAGTTCGAGACCAGCGTGGCCAATACCGTGAAACCCTGTCTCTACTAAAAATACAAAAATCAGCCAGGCATGGTGGTGCATGCCTGTAGTCCCAGCTACTCGGGAGGTGGAGGTTGCAGTGAGCCAAGATCGTGTCACTGCACTCCAGCCTGGGCAACAGAGCAAGACTTCTCTCAAAAAAAAAAAAAAAAAAAAAAAAAAAAAAGAAATTACTAGTCTGACCTCTAGAAGTCTTTTGATGTTTCCTAAACACATAAAATGAACATTTTGAGAGCGTATTTGAATAAATTTTAGATTTTTACCTGGTGAAAAAGATATGTCTTGAAAATTTTGAAGGACTACTTTATGAACAGTGGGTTAATCTTGTTCTGCAACTATCCCAGAATAGAATTACAATCCACAAGTAGAAGCTACAGGACATCTGTACATTTAGGAGATACTCAACTGGAACAGATTCTGCCATAAGGTAATAAGTTTGGTAAGAATAATACTGAAGGAATTAGAAGGTCAGGTGCATAGTTGAATGATAAAACATGTTGCTTGAAACCCTAAGATATCTGTAGTTCTAATTCTGAAGAGTTACCAAACAAGAGTTAGTCTAAGTTATAATTTACATACAAAAATCACCAGGTAAAACTCACTTTTTAAATCAAATTACATTCTACATGCAAACACAAAATTTTTACTAGAACACTGATATGAGATTATTTTTACTTTACCTTCACAAAAGAAATGGAGAATGCCAATTTCATTTAAGTTTAAGAAAGATAATAAGATACTTCTTGGTAAGAATTGTAGCTTGACTACGTTTATCTGGTATTGCTCCTCCTCAGAACTACACTAATGCTACAGTAAAACCATTCATAATCAGGAAGAATGGCAGAAGAGACAACTACAAAATTTTGGAAACTGAAAAATCGATAAGTAATAATGACATTGAATTTGAGAAAGCCAAATTTTAGCCTGAAGGGGGCAAGTAAAGGACAAATCTGACCGGGCACGGTGGTTGACACGTGTAATCCTAGCACTTTGGGTGGCCAAGATGGGCAGATCACTTGGGATCAGCAATTTGAGACCAGCCTGGCCAACATGGTGAAACCCTGTCTCTCTATTAAAAATACAAAAATTAGCTGGGCTTGGTGGTGCGCACCTGTAGTCCCAGCTACTGGGGAGTGGGAGGGGGAGGTGGCAGTTAGCCGAGATTGCACCACTGCACTCCAGTCTGGGCACCAGAGTGAGACTCCTTCTAAAAAAAAAAAAAAGACAAGTCTATTTTACATCATAGAATCTTTAAGCGACTCAAGAATTTGTAGCACCATGTACCCCTGGAAATGAGGATGAATAGACTAAAACGAGGAGAGTCTGTCAAAAGCTATTTAGGAAGCAAGCAGAGTCCTATGTCCTCAAGCCCAAAGACTGGAGATTTATTTTCTGAAGAAGGTTAAACAAGGGATATGTGGGCTAGACACATGGAGGACAGGAATTCCATTTTGAAAAAGGAGCATACTGAATGTCAATGCCTCCAGCCTACTTTCCTTATCTCCCAGAAAGATGAGGGTCTGGCTTTCACCTCCCAGACAAAAGACACAGTTTTCAGTGAGAAATTCAACCAGAATAGACTTGAAGATACATCAGGAGTTTCTCAGCAAGTGGCCTAGTCAGATAACCTGTAGTGAACATCAGCAAGTCATAGTTGTGCCATCAGAGCTTCCCATAGGTTTTATAGTCCTCCTCTATTAAAAAAAATAAAATTTATTGGCTGGGCGCAGTGGCTCCCACCTGTAATCCCAGCACTTTGGGAGGCTGAGGTGGGCAGATCATCTGAGGTCAGGAGTTCAAGACCAGCCTGACCAATATGGAGAAACCCTGTCTCTATTAAAAATGCAAAAATTAGCCAGGCATGGTGGCGCTTGCCTGTAATCCCAGCTACTCAGAGACTGAGGCAGGAGAATCGCTTGAACCCAGGAGGCAGAGGTTGCGGTGAGCCAAGATATGCCATTGCACTCCAGCCTGGGCAATAAGAGCGAAACTCCATCTCAAAAAAATAAATAAATAAAAAATAAAGTTTATTATAGAACATTTCAAACCCATGCAAGAGTAAAGGCAATAGAAAAATGAACTCCATAGACACATCATTCAGCTTCAACAATTATTACGTCAGGGTTAATCTTGTTTCATCTGTATCCCCACCCATTCCCTCTGCTTAAGATTATTTTCAAGCAAATGACAGAACTTGTGTTTCATCCATAAGTATTTAATTGCCTATAGGAGATAATGACTGTTTAAAAAAACTAATAATATGGGCCGGGCGCGGTGGCTCACATCTGTAATCCCAGCACTTTTGGGAGGCTGAGGTGGACGGATTGCCTGAGGTCAGGAGTTCGAAACCAGCCTGGCCAACATGGTGAAACCCCGCCTCTACTAAAAATACAAAAATTAGCCAGGCGTGGTGGCAGGCGCCTGTAATCCCAGCTACTCGGGAGGCTGAGGCAGGAGAATTGCTTGAACCCGGGAGGCAGAAGTTGCAGTGAGCCGAGATCACACCACTGCCCTCCAGCCTGGGCGACAGAGTGTGACTCAGTCTCTAAATAAATAAATAAATAAACAAACTAACAAACTAATAATAGAGCCAGGGGCACGATGGCCTATGCTGTAGTCCCAGCTACTTAACAGGCTGAAGTGGGAGGACTCCTTGAGCCCTAAAGTTTGAGGTTAGCCTGGGCAATATTGCAAGACCCCATCTCTAAAAAACAAACCAAAAATATAAGTAAACTAACACTAGTACAGTTATCACACCTAAACAAAATTATCTATTTGGCAACATCATCAAAGATTCATTCACTGTTCAAATTTTTCTCTAATGCCATTTTTTCTTAACATTAAAAAAAAAAACAGGCCAGGCACCATGGCTCACACCTGTAATCCCAGTACTGTGGGAGGCCAAGGCAAGAGGATCACTTGGGCTCAGGAGTTCAAGACCAGCCTGGGCAACATAGCAAGACCCTGTCTCTACAAAAAATTCAAAAATTAGCCAGGCATGGTGGTGCATGACTGTGGTCCCAGGTACTCGGGAGATGAGCTTGGGAGGTCAAAGCTGCAGTGAGCCGTGATCGTGCCACCACACTCCAGCCTGGGCGACAGAGTGAGACCCTGTCTCAGAAAAAAAAAAAAAAAGTATTCAAATAAGGTCAATACATTGTGATTAGTTGGTATGTATCTCAAGTATTTTAATATATAAGTTCTCCCCATATCTCTTTTTTCTTGAAATTTATTTAATGATTAACTAGGTTGCTGGTGCTGTGGGGTTTCACAGTTTGGATTTTATTATTGCACACCTTTGGTAGTATTTAACACGTTCCTCTGCCCCTGTATGTCCTAAAAATTACTAGTTAGATCTAAGGGCTTTATCAAATTCTATATTTAGATTTGATTTGGGTAAGACTACTTCATAGGTGTCAGCACAAGCCTTTTTTGTTTAACATGACTAAAGTAGTCTCAGTAGCCTCCTTGCTTTCTGGTGAAAAGATTTTCCAGGTTCATCTAGTATATTTCCTTAGGAAGACTCTTCTTTCTAAAACTAGTACAGGAAAAAATATAAGATCTGAATAGTCTGATACCAATTATTTAAATAGATCCTATTATATATATTCCCAGAAAGAAAACTCCAGGCTCAGATGGTTTCACCAGTTAATTCTACTAAACATGCAAGGAAAAATAATCCCAATGTTAAACTCATTTTATGAGGCCTGTATAACCTTAATACCAAACCATTAGGGAACGATGAGGAAAAACAAACAACACAAGGAAATTTTTTTTTAAAAAATTACAGGCTATTATCATTCATGAATGTAGTGAGAAAAATCTTGAGATAGTAACAAACAGAATCCAGGAATATACATTTTTTAAAAGATGACATGTCTTGAACAAGTTAAGATTATTCTAGCATGGAGAAGTTGGATTAGCATTCAAAAATCAATAAAGGTGGCCAGGCGTGGTGGCTCACACCTGTAATCCCAGCACTTTGGGAGTCCCAGGCGGGAGGATCACTTGAGGTCAGGAGTTTGAGACCAGCCTGGCCAACATGGCAAAACGCCCCTCTCTACTAAAAATACAAAAATTAGCCGGACCTAGTGGCCCGCACCTGTAATCCCAGTTGGGAACAATTCTGTGACAGTCCTTCTTTCTAACATACAATTCATATTATTTTATTTTTATTCTCTTAAATCTGGAACATCATTCAAAATCTACACATAGAAAGCTATCTCCTTTTTAGTAGAGTTTGCCCCATATTAGGGCAATAACTTACCTAATCCTTGTGAACCCCCACGCGAACTCCGCTAAACTCTTTGAGTTCCGTGGGGCAAGGACGTTCTGTGCTGTTCCCTTCCATATCCTCTCCATACCCTCCCAAACTTTATGAAGCTGGAAAGAGGAAGAGAAGGAGATTAGGGAAGGCTTCCAAGGAGAAACAACTTACAAGCTGAGGTCTAGAGAATGAGAGACAGACCGGAAGTATGCAGAGAGAACTGCTCCGAGGAGAGATAGGGCTCCCCCGGAAACCACAGAGATATGGGGTACCGAGAAGCCCACAGAGAAGGTACCTGGCTGGGTGTGTCTGGCAGTTGTAGGGTAAGGCAAGGCACTGGCACTTTCCCTAGAGTTGTCTCTTCTCTAGACCATATAACTATGGTTCCAAGTGTGAAGTGAGCACACTACAGAGAGGCTGGAGGAAGAACAGCAGCTGATTCCAAACATAAATTAATCCTTCAGGCTGCCCGCGGTGGCCCACGCCTGTAATTCCAGCACTGTGGGAGGCCGAGGATGGAGGATCACTTGAGCCCAGGAGTTCGAGACCAGCCTGACCAACATGGCGAAACCCCGTCTCTACTAAAAATACAAAAATTAGCCAGGGCGTGGTGGCGCGCACCTGTAATCCCAGCCACTCGGGAGACTGAGGCAGGAGAATCGCTTGAACCGGTAAGGCGGAGGTTACAGTGAGCCGAGATCGTGCCACTGCACTAAGTATGTGCCATTAAGGTTTTTTTTTTGCTTGTGGCACTCATTGCTATATCTGAGGCGCCTGGAGTACACCGTCCTCTAAATAATGGGGGAACATAGTTCTGGGTGTGGTTATCTCTGGCTCCGCGGTAAACAGAAGTCGAAGAGGATAAGAATGGGATTGATACGTAAGAACCATTCATACTGAACATTTGGAAAGTGATTCTCCTAAAAACAGTCCCTAGTGAGAATGAAAAGCACTTGGCAGCGGTGGGATTCGAACCCACGCCCCCGAAGAGACTGGAGCCTTAATCCAGCGCCTTAGACCGCTCGGCCACGCTACCATGGAGTGTGAGTGTGTTCTTCCGCATTTTCCCTAGTAGAGAATGTCGCCCCCTACGGTGTTTAAGGTGTGTCTTTTTTCCCATTAGGGAATGTCGCCCCCTACGGCGTTTAAGGTGTGCCTTCTCCCCATGACCTCTTCTCTGAGCTCCCTCCAGCGCCATCAGAGGACTTCAGGCAGAGCTGTTCAGCCGCCACACACCCCGACCCCCCAACACGTTGCTTTCGCACTGATGGGAGCAGTGAGGAAGGAAACCGGCGGATCCTAGATGCCCTTCCCTTGTGTCACCGATGTAAGAGGAAGCGGCCACGCGGACGGAAAGCCCCAGGGAAAGAACCCAGGAAAGCTGTGGTTCGCAGGTTCGCCGTGGAAGGTGACGCCTGGCTGGAGCCCCGACGCCGCTGAGCGAGTTTCAAGTGGTTTTGGCCGAGGGAACGCTACGAAAAAACCGGGCGCCGTGCGAAAGAGCGCAGTCGTTGCTGTTTATGAAGGTAAAATTCAGAAGGTGACCCGCGGTCTCCGCAGAAATGCCCGCCAGGCAAAAGGCACAAGACGGTTCAGTTTGAAACCTCAAGATTCGAATCATTTAAACGTATAATTGCTGCTATAGTATAATGCAATGCATTGATAAAGTTGTTCGTTGCGTTTCTCTTAGTGCAGGCGACAGCGCGTCGGTCTCCTTGGCCCAAAATTTTGACTGAGTCCTAAAATAAAAACGCATTGTGCAAAAAATTATGACAAATAAGATCATAATAAAGAAAGTTAACTAGCGCTGGAGTTTCTTATTGTTTTGTCATTCATCGTCATTAAAATCACTGCTGACAGAAGTTTTTATCCAATATGCCAGTGGAAACTAGGCTGTCTTACAAATTCTTTTTTTTTTTTTTTTTTTTTGGAGACGGAGTTTCGCTCTTGTTGCCCAGACTGGAGTCCAATATCGCGATCTCGGCTCACCGCAACCTCCGCCTCCCAGGTTCAAGCAATTCTCCCGCCTCTGCCTCCCGAGTAGCTGGGATCACAGGCATGCGCTACCAAGCCCGGCTAATTTTGTATTTTTAGTAGAGATGGGGGTTTCTCCATGTTGGTCAGGCTGGTCTGGAACTCCCGACCTCAGGTAATCCGCCCGCCTCAGCCTCCCAAAGTGCTGGGATTACAGGCGTGAGCCACCGCGCCCGGCTGTCTTACAAATTCTTATACTTGAGTTGTTCATACGGAATTTACTGCATAGTGCCTGGTGTTAATTTCCTGTGGCTACTGTAACAAATTATCAGAAACTGTCTGTCTAAAAACAACAGATATGTATTCTTTTACAAGTCCGAAGGCCAGAAATCCACAATCAGTATGTGGGCCAAAATCAAGGTGTGGGCTGGGTCCAGCTCCCTCTAGAAACTTTAGAGTAAAACCCTATCCTGGCCTTTTCCAGCTTCTGGTGGTTGTTTGTTGACTTATAGCCACATCTCTCCAGCCTTCAAGGTCAGCACCTACAAATATCCCTCTGCTTTGTCTTCATATGGCCTTCACCACAAAAAAAAAAAAAAAAAATCAAAAATGGGCTGATTCAGTAAAAGCACCTCGTCAATACTAAAAGTTGCAATACTCTTAGCAATACATTATTTCCTAAGGAAATTACTTTAGGAAAATTACTAAGAAAAAAGACTTCCAAGAAAGCAAAAGCAACATAGTCACTCCCTTTTTTGAGACGAAGTCTCAGTCCGTCGCCCAGGCTAGAGTGCAATGGCGCCATCTCGGCTCACCGCAACCTCTGCCTCCCGGGTTCCGGGTTCAAGCGATTCTCCTGCCTCAGCCTTCCGAGTAGCTGGGACTACAGGCACCCGCCACCACGCCCAGCTAATTTTTGTATTTTTAGTAGAGACAGGGTTTCACCATATTGGCCAGGCTGGTCTCGAACTCCTGACCTTGTGATCCGCCTGCCTGGGCCTCCCAAAGTGCTGGGATTACAGGCGTGAGCCACGGCGCCCGGCCTGCTCACCCGCCCCCCTGCTCTTTCTCCTGGTCTCACCTTCCTCCGTTCCTCCGTATTCCCCAAGATAGGCGCGCCTCTTTTCTCACCTGCTGTGTCAATCTGGGCTCTCTGCCTGGTTCTCTCAGTCCCTCACAACAGCAATAGTCTCCTCTCCACTATCAAGGCTATATTCTCCTACCAGTTCTAGATCTCTGAGAGCAAGATGGCCGAACTTGAGGGAGACCACTTTTTGACAGCTTTAACCTTCAAGGACACAGACCAAGGGTGCCCTCCTGCTAGGTGCTAATTGGTTCAATGCTTCATCAGCTGCATCTTGGTCCATCAAAGGCATCAATCCAGAGACTGATTTTCTCTCTGGTGTTTGCAATCCTGCACAGTAAACTAGGAGGGTGAAAACAAAATAGAAAAATGGCAGAAATTATTTGAAAGTGACGATATCAACCAGTGAACATCAGGAATTCATTAACCCGTTCAACAAGTATTGACTGAATGCCTACTCTGTGCCTGAGCACTGAGTATTCAGAACGAACGCTGACACCGGCGGTCCTCACCCTCACAGCTAGGAGGAAAGGCAAACTGATTAAGCAATCGCAAGTCATCATCGTGACTGAATTGGTGCTGGGTCACACAGCTCGGGATTGGAACTTAGTGTCGATCTGGAAAGGCCTGCTTGGAGAAATTCACGAATGCACTGAGGAATGGGGTGGGGGTAGGAGGTTGGAGCGAGACAAGACTGGAGAAAAGTCTGAAAAGAGAAAGACAATTTGGGTTGTAGGGGGGCCGCGGGAGGGATTGAACCCGCAACAGAACCACCCCCACAACCCCTCTCTCTATAGAATCCCTACCTCCCGGAGGGAAGCCTGAGAATCCTGAAGGGGTCAGGAATGAGAAGGACAAAGGAGAAAGAAAAGAGTAAGAGGGCTTCTCCCACGGATCAATCGCGTAGGTAGTGGTGGTACCTGACAGCTGCAGCTGCCTGATCACAGCTGGATCTGTGATTCTAAAATTCTGAGCAGTAACGAGCCCAAGCGTGCACCTGAGGAAAGAGTAAGGGCACACAAAGTCTGAACAAAGTATGTATGTATTTGAGCCAGGGCCTCGCTCTGCCACGATCAGAGCTCATTGCGGCCTCGAACTTCGGGGCTCAAGAGATCCTCCCGCCTCAGCCTCCGAGCAGCTGGAACTACACGTACACGTGACCGCGCCTAGCTTTTCTTTTTTTCTTTTCTTTCTCTTTCTTTTCCTTTCTCTCTCTCTTCCCCCCTACTCCCCCCCACTTTTTGGTAGAAACGGGGATCTCGCTTTTTTGTCCTGGCTGATCTCGAAATCCGAGGCTTCAAGCGACCCTCCCTCCTCGGCCAGAGGAGGAATGTAAACCGGACAGGAATGTGTCCCTGCTCCCCCGCCCTGGCGAGGCACTTGCTAGTACGCTCTATCCAACTGCCGGCTGAATGTGTTCTCTCTAGGAATCGAGGAGGACTGCCTTTCTCGCTGGTTCTATTTCAGTCCGGATCCCACAGCTTCAGTCCAACCGGTTTGCTTTGTTTGATAGGCTGGGCATGAGAGTGAGATTTGGAGCTATCCTCACAGATTTCTGGAAGTTGAACAGATCTCTGATGAGTCCTCTCTTTAGAACTAAACTGATTCCCTAGGACCTACCAACTTGAGGAATTTTCTGGGAAGCACTTCCGTACCTGTACGGACTTGTCAGCAACTGCCATAAGTAAGGAACTCTAATTCCAGCTTTACTGTGCATGACCAGAAAGCTTGAAATTGAAATCTTGATGCCATCCCATAGTTAACCGGGATTTTCCAGGTTTATATATAGTTCACAATTCAAAGTTCTGAACAATCTAAGAGCTTTCACAACTCCGCGCTTTTGCTTCTCCTGATCGCTTGTTCTGGAATGCTGGTTTCCATTTTGTTCCCTAATAAAAATCTTGTTCATTCTTCAAAGCCCACTTCAAATAGGGTCTTCCCCACCCCACCTCCAAATCTCCCTCTCTGTCACACACACACACACACCCCATTGTATTTTTCCACACTTCATTTTAGCAGGTGACTCTTTGTGCCCAATAGAAAACTTACTCACTTGGCGGGGCGCGGTGGCTCACGCCTGTAATCCCAGCACTTTGGGAGGCCGAGGCGGGCGGATCACCAGGTCAGGAGATCGAGACCATCCTGGCTAACACGGTGAAACCCCGTCTCTACTAAAAATACAAAAAATTAGCCGGGCGTGGTGGTGGGCGCCGGTAGGCCCAGCTACCTGGAGGCTGAAACAGGAGAATGGCGTGAACCCAGGATGCAGAGCTTGCAGTGAGCCGAGATAGCGCCACTGCACTCCAGCCTGGGCGACAGAGCGAGACTCTGTCTCAAAAAAAAAAAAAAAGAAAAGGAAAACTTACTCACAGTGTCTGCCTCCTTCATTCCCCAAGTACGGTGAGAAGAATGATGATGATGATAATATTAATAACACGGATTTGGATAATTGGCTGACTGCTTTTGTGTATTATGTTATTGACTCATCGCAACTTTATATAGTAAATACTGTAATACTTTTATTCCCATTTTACAATTGAGAAAATTGGGATTTGGGGGGTGTTAAGAGGTGAGATTTCTGTCTTGGTCGTTTTTCATTTTCCATAGTGACTAGTGTAGTACAAGCCTACTGGCTCTGAATATTTACAGATTGATTCCTTGACCCTAGCTGTTGACTTTTTTTTTTTTTTTAGTAGTCATTCACATTCTCTTTCCTCCTCTTGTCTTGATGCATATTTTGGTTTTGTTATATTTTTTCGACGTTCTTTCTGAGCTGACAAGTAAACAGTAGCAAGTCTGGTGAATAAACAGAACTTACCGTGCCAAAATTAGGGAATTTTTTTTCCTATGGACAATGAATAATAGCTCATATGAGAAGGAAAGAAAATGGTAGCATTCGAAGAAGAGTTCCTCATCTCTAATCCAATTAGCTTTATGTGGAAAATGAAAGAAAAGAAAAGAAAAAAAAAAAAGAGGCATTAATCAAGATAAGTTAACCCAGACAGTTCCTTTCACAGGGGTCCCAACCAGACTGTTTTCTGAAAGCAGAGGCATAAAAACTAATGAAGCAAGAGATTCTTGCTGCACATAGAGGAGACAACGTGTGATATCATGAGAAGAGGGTGCTTTTCAAGAACTGATCACCAGCAGGCCTAGAGGGTTGAATTCCTATGAAACATTAGATTAAAAGGCTTCCGTATATACAGGAATTTTACAAACCATATTACTTTTATGTCTATGACAAAATAAAATTTCTTAGGCAAATTGATCTTATGTATGTGTCAAAGTTTATTAATTCAAGGACAGAACTGACAAGATGACAAAAGAGTGTCCCATCTCAAGGAAGTTTTGGAAACTGTGAATATATGGAGCAAGGGAAGAGAAGAGAAAGTGCAATTAATTAGAAAAGGTCCTGCTTCATTTAACTTGAGCATAAAAACATCACATCCTGACTGGAAGCGGTGGCTCACGCCTGTAATCGCAGCACTTCGGGAAGCTGAGGCGGGTGGGTCACTTGAGGTCAGGAGTTCGAGACCAGCCTGGCCAACATGGTGAAACCCCGTCTCTACTAAAAATACAAAAATTAACCTGGAGTGGTGGCACGTGCCTTTAATCCCAGCTACTCGGGAGGCCGAGACAGGAGAATTGCTTGAACCCGGGAAACGGAGGTTGCAGTGAGCTGAGATCGGGCCACTGCACTCCAGCCTGGGGGACAGAGAGAGACTCCATTTCAAAAAACAAACAAAAAAATCACATATTCCATTTGTTGGTGAAATAAGATCAGGAGCACCATGATCTTTGTTTGGAAACTTGTAGAGAAGTCATACGTGCCCCAAACTCTTATCAGATATAAGAAAGAAATAATAAGCATAATAAGCAATAGCTGCTCTTTAGACAGACCAAGAAACAAAGATTCGTGCCTCAATACTGTCAGACAGGAATCAGTTAGCACAGAGTCACCAAACCTTGTCAGGAGAGAAACAAAAAGTCTGCTTTTTCTCCAGTAGCTATCGGTAAATTTATCAAATGTGCATTCAGAGATGATGCTGAATGCATTGTTTGCCTGTTTCTCAGTTTTGTGACAGCAGGTTTTAATTTCATGTTTATAACCTTCTCCTATCCTCTCTTAGGAAAAGAACATAATTTTTACCTTCATAGGGGAAGAAAGGTTGAAGCGCTGGAGAGATGAAGCAGTCCCGAAACTGCTTTGGCCCAGAATATTAAACTACTGTGTAGGTATTTCTAGGGCTATCCCCTAGCGCCCAGTTGGAGCAGCGTGAAACTTACGGAAAAATCCGAGGAAGACAGAGTAGGTGTCTAAACCACCGAGGCTCTAGCAGCTTCAGAAGCTTGAACACAGCGATCAAATCTCCCAGAAACGACTTCCCCATTTCTTCTCTGTCATCTTCATAACTGTCTTTTCAAAAGGTTATGCTAATCTCAACTAGCTCCTAATGGATTGTCTCCGGAATTTCCCGCTGACTGAATCACCCAATTGAAAGAGTTAAAAATGTTAAAGCGCTTAGTTAGAACAATGCCGGACACTCGGTCTACGCTAGATTAAGTATTCATTAATAAGTGTTTTAAAATAATTGAAAATTACATTGGTTGTCATTTTGTACCTGGAATACTAAAACAGGAACAGGCGTTTTCTATGCAGAAAACGCCTCATATGAAAATTGAAAGTTAACTTATCCACAATTTGCTGTTTACTCATAGATTTCGTTCCTGGATGAAAGAATTTGGAGGTTAAAATAGAAAAACCCGTTCCCTGACCGGGAATCGAACCCGGGCCGCGGCGGTGAGAGCGCCGAATCCTAACCACTAGACCACCAGGGAAGTTACAACTCTCTTACTAAAATCTTTTTATGAAGCGAGAACTCAACACATATGCACACAGTTGACTTCTACTTTTCCGACGAGTTAGTGCAAGGTCATGCTCTCGTATTCACTGACCTCCTGTTTTGCACCAACCCATAAAATCTGGACGGCAGAGGGCGTGGCAATGCCATCAGAGTAATTTGGGAAGTTCGTAACAGGATGATGGAACGTGCTCTGTTTCGATGTGTGCATTCAACTGGGAATAAATTGTAGCATTAATTTGTAATTGTCTTCTTGCTTTTCTTTGCATAAAGTGGTGAGCCATTTGAAGAACAAAGTAATTTTTTAATTTGTCTTTGGTTCCTTCGGAGAATATGTCATTGTGGGTTTTTTTGTTTTGTTTCTTTTAATAAATACCTAATAGTAAATAAAAAACATAAGTAATAAATTCATTAAGCCCTGTTTTCAAGCGACGTGGGCGGAGCCGAAATAGCTCAGTTGGGAGAGCGTTAGACTGAAGATCTAAAGGTCCCTGGTTCGATCCCGGGTTTCGGCATGAGAGCCCATGCTTTTTGAGCCCACGGCAATACAAACACTGAATTTTCCTTCTACAATACAGAAACCCTCCTTGGAACCTAAAATGGGGGCACATTTTCCTCAAATTCATAAAGGAAATCGCAAGAACACTGTGGGATACGTTTATTTCTGTAGCAGAACTCTAGGTATGGGTTTCAACGTCTCACTAGATAAAAGAGGAAAAGGCAAACGTACTGAAAGAAGTTTAATCTTGAGCGATACCAATTACATTTTATTTTCGACCTACGTTCCCTCAATAAATATTTATTAAGTGAATTGTTAGTGTTATGCGCGCGTCTAACTGGAGACAACCTGAACAAGCTAAGTGTGAGCAACAAGGCTGTTTATTCACTCGGGTCCGAGCGGGCTGAGTCCGAAAAGGGAGTCCCACCACTGGAGGGTGGTGGGATTGGAGCTAGTTTTATGGCTTAGGAGTAAGCAGTGGAAAGATACAGTAAGGGCCCGTTTATTGCGGGCAGGGGAAGAATGTCACAAGGTACATTATCACAAGGTGGGAGGCGTCACAGAGCACAGTGTCACGAAGTTGATTGATCAGTTAGGGTAGAGCATGTTACAATGGTAGACGGTCGCAAGGTTGGCTAATCAGCTAAGACAGGAACTGTTTTTCTTCTTTTGTGGTTTTCCTGTTGTCTCAGACCTTCTGGCTCCAGGAGACCTGGATGTGTACGTGTGGGTCACAGGGGTCAAACAATGCCTTGATCATAGCACAGCGTGCTCCGAGGAAAAGGATAGAGAGAGGCACGGCCGGTGAACTGAAGGGAAGTTTCCTGGAAGAAGGAGCCGCCTAAGCTGTTGAAAAAGTGGCTACTTGCTAGAGGTGGGGGAGGGGCGGGATGGCTGCTGAGCTGTGAAAGGGAGACAGCTGGCATATTCCCTCAGCCACCTTTTTCCTAACCTCCTAATTTGCTAGCTCTTGGCATATTCAACCCCTGTCTTCCTACTCGGAGGAATGGTCTCTCATTTCCAAGTCTACTTAATATTCCATCTGAGCTTTTGAACCCTCTACCTATTGTATTTTGCTCTATGCTTGTGTCTTTCATCTCTCTCCTCCTTACGTGCCTCTCTTCAAATTACAGAATGTCTAAATCTCCATCTTTGGACAACAAAAATGGAACACATGACCTTATGCATTATCCTCAGACTCTTTCCTTCCACTCCGCACCAAACCTGTTGAAAGAACAATGTTTACCTCATTATTTGCTCATCAGCGGAGGAGGTCTGCCTTCCAATCCCAGGAAACCATTACCATCAACTTTCCAACTTTCAAATGTCTTGGCTCTTTTTGGTCCTATACTTAATTTTGCACAGTATACCAACCTATAAACAATCCTTCCCTTATGAAGCAGTCCTCCTTTGGACTTTGGGATTTTGAAGCAGCCTCGTTGTCTGGGGTGACACCCAAGGTTCATCGTCTCACAGCCACAGAGATCAAGGACCTGGACACACAAAGAGTGAGGTTAAGAGTGGAAATTTAATAGGGGAAAGAAAGAAAATATCTCTGCTACAGAGAGGGGTCCTGGAAAAATGGGTTGCCGAAATGCGGTGAAATGCAGGGGGTTTTACAGATGAGCTAGTGGGGAGATGGTGTCTGATCTACATAGGGCACGAAAAACCCAGTTAGGACCAGGTGTGCCAAACGCATAGGGGGTGAATCTCTGGCAGCCCTCACCCCAATCTGTTATTATGCAGGTGGGTTCTCTGCCTGAACTTCTCCATGTTGCCCATTTCTTTCTTACTGTACACATGCTAACAAAAAAGGGAAGGTGGAGCCTCGTGGTGGACATGCCTCGCCCCCAGGTAGACCTTTCCTATCGGTGCAGCTGCCAGCCTTCCCCGATGCAAGTTTCCAGCTTCCTTATCTATGTCTGCAGCTCCATCTTTCAAGCTGCTCTTTGTTAGAAAAGGAATAATTCCTAGGGCTGCTTTTTGTTAGAAGAGAAGTTCTGCCGAGGACTCTTTTGCCCTATCTACCTAAGCAATTTCTTTGTATCTCCTGTATCAACTTGACTCTCCATTATTTTTCTCCATACTCGCTTGCTGTTCCCTTTCAGCTCCCTATCCCTCCAATTTTAATGACTTTGGTCTTTTTTAAAATTAAATGTTTAATTTTTAGGTAGTCGTAGATTCACATGCAGTTATAAGAAATAATACGGAGAGATCCCATGTCACCTTTACCTGCTTGCCCTCGATGGTAACATCTTGCAAAACTATAGTACAAAATCACAATCAGGATATTGATATTGATATTGATAAAGTCAAGATGCAAAACATTTCCATCACCACAAGGATTCCTTTTTGCCCTTTTACAGCCACACCCACTTCCCTTCTGTCCCTGCCTCAACCTCTGGCAACTAGTAATCTGTTTTTCACTTTTATGATTTTGTCGTTTCAAGAATGTTATGAAAATGGAATCATACATTATGTAACCTATTAGGACTGGCTTTTTGCACTCAGTGTAATTCTCTAGAGAGTCATCTAGGTTGTTCAGCATCAATAGTTCATTCTTATTTCTTGCTCACCAGTATTCCATGGTATGAGTTTACCAGTTTGAACATTCACCTGCTGAAGGACATTTGAGTCATTTTCAGCTTTTGACTTTTACAAATAAAGCTACCATAAACATTTGCATACTGGTTTTGTGTTAATATAAATCTTCGTTTATCCAAGATAAATGTCCAGGAGTGCAGCTGCCGGGTGGTATGGTACTTGCACATTTAACTTTTTAAGAAACTGCCAACTGTTTTCCAGAACAGCTACATTTCACATTCCCACCTACATGTATACAGCCTCATCAGCATTTGGTTGTTGCCAGTATTTTTATTTGAGTCATTCTGATAGATGTATAGTGATATCTCATTGTGGTTGTAATTTGTATTTCCCTAGTGCTAAGCATGTTGAAAACATTTTTATGTGCTCGTTTGCCATCTGTATATCTTCTTCGGTGAAATGTCTCTTTAGGTGTTTTATCCAATCCGATAAGAATAGTTGTGTACAGGTTTTTATGTGGGAAGTTCCTGAAAAAGCTGGAAGTTCAAACCTTTTCCAAATCTGTCTTAGATTATGAAGTTGTCATGCCATGCAATTTGTTTTTTAAAAGAATTATTTAGTGATACTTCTTAAAGCAATATAAGGAAGACTATTCAGGACCATCGTGATAGGCACAGGGACCATTGCAAGGTCTTGCAGTGAGGGAAAGAGATCGGCCTCAGTTCTGAATATAGCATGGGCAAGTGGGAATTTATAGCCAAGGGGCAGTGTGTGGTGGTCAGTGGACAGGAAATTACCAAGAGAAAACCTCAGAGGTAAGGGGAATTCTGGCTAAACAAACCTAACAGGATTATTGCTGAAGACAGGACAAGGTAATCGGACATCAATCATCTGGGGGATGGTGGAGAATGAGGAGCCTGATCAGAAATGGAGGTTAAACATAGATGATATGGGGGTTCTTGCTAAACTGACTTGGCAGGGGTCTTTGCTAAAACTGGACGTTACAAGGAAGTGCACAGATGGGCCTAGCAGAAGATTCAGAAGCCTGACTAAAGTTTGGCCTAGCGAATAATCTTTGTTAAATTCTTATGCAACTGCATTTGCAAAGTGCAATACAGACTACCGTCTTGTTGTTTGGGGAAAGGAAGAGTGCAACATGGAGAAATTTCCAAGATAATAAGTCACTAACAAGTTTCTTCCGGCTCCCACTGACTGAATGAATCATCATTCCCTGAGGGGGGGAAAAAAAGTGAAGATCGAGCAAAGGGTAGCATATACCAGTCCCGCCAGTGAACTCACGTGGTCTTCTGTATGCAGAAATAATGCTGTTGATTTTTTTAAAGAAATCCCGAAATTGGAAGTTAAAAGAGACCGGGTCTCGTCGGATGTCCCGGGCGGAACTGCAAGCGTTGCTCGCAGGCGCGGTCCCACCGCCGCCCAACACGGGGAGTTTGACCTGCTCCGTGTCCGGCCTGGGCCTGGTCCCCCCCTCCTTAGACAACCTGGTACCCCCGGGCTCCCCCGGGAGTCCCATGTTGGTGCCAGGCCCGGTGCGGACGCCCGCTCCACACAGCGCCGTAGCCCCGAACCCCCGAGCACCCACGATCCGCCGACCTCAGCCTCCCGGGGAGCTGGGATTACAGGCGCGCGCCATCGCGTCCGGCGCTTGGTTTGGTGGCACCGCGGTCTTGGAGGCTGCAACCGCCGACTGCGTGTGCTGGGAGGCGGGATCCGTGCAGCGGTTTCCTCGCCGCCCAGCCGGCTGCCGCTCCAGATTGCCAGAAGTGCCTCATAGGACTAACTGAAGAGACCGCAGAAAGCACTGGCAGAGAGATGAATGAGCATCCCTTACTATGTTGTCCTCGGAACCTTTACAAAAAGGTCAATTAAACAAATAGCTGTAAATTTAATAAGGGAAAAGTGAAGGACTGTGTTGAGTGGGTTTCACAGACTTCAATATGTGTATGAAATCACCTGGGGAGCTGGCTAAAATGAAGAGTTCTAACGCCGTAGGTCTAGGATGGGATGTAGATATTCTGCATTTGTGAGAAACTCCCAGGTTAGGCCAGTGTTGCTGATCAGCAGCCCATGCTGTAAGTGACAAGGTTGTTGATGCTTTTGGTCCTGATGGTTCTACAAGTTCTTGTCACATCATTACAATATTAGAACATGAAAGAAAGAAAAAAAGAAAGAAAGAAAGAAAGAAAGACAGAGAGAAAGAGAAAGAAAGGAAGAAAGAAAGAAAGGAAAGAAAGAAAACCACAGTTCCAGCCTCACAAGTGACTATGGACATTTTCTTTCTTGTTTTTTAGCTCTTGTCCTCACGCATACACAATTTTTTCCATGGTGGAAGCCATGACATTTGCACGATTTCATGTTGGGTGCATTTCCACCTTGTGTAAGTGGTAAATATATACAAATAATTGTTCAATCACTCCTTCTGTCAGCCAACATTAACTGAGACCCTTTTTTGTGCCATATACAGTAGGTCTACCTGGGGAATCTGAGAGTACAAAATGCACTCCTCAAAGGAGCTTAGGGCCTGTTAAAGAATAGAAGACGGTCGGGCGTGGTGACTCATGCCTGTAATCCTAGCACTTTGGGAGGCCGAGGCGGGCGGATCACAAGGTCAGGAGATCAAGACCATCCTGGCTAACACGGTGAAACCCGGTCTCTACTAAAAATACAAAAAATTAGCCGGGCGTGGTGGCAGGCACCTGTAGTCCCAGCTACTCAGGAGGCTGAGGCAGAATGGCGTGAACCCGGGAGGCGGAGGTTGCAGTGAGCTGAGATCGCGCCACTGAGCTCCAGCCTGGGTGAAAGAGCAAGACTCCGTCTCAAAAAAAAAAAAAAAAAAAAAAAAGAAGAATAGAAGACAAGGGCCGGGCGCGGTGGCTCACGCCTGTAATCCCAGCAACTTTGGGAGGCCGAGGCAGGCGGATCACGAGGACAGGAGATGGAGACCATCCTGGGTAACACGGTGTGAAAACCTGTGTCTACTAAAAATACAAAAAAGTAGCCGGGCGTGGTGGTGGGCACTTGTAGTCCCAGCTACTCGGGAGGCTGAAGCAGGAGAATGGCGGGAACCCGGGAAGCGGAGCCTCCAGTGAGCTGAGGTCGCGCCACTGCACTCCAGCCTGGGCGACAGAGTCAGACTCCGTCTCAAAAAAAGTAAATAAATAGATAAATAAATAAATGAATTTTAAAAAAGAATAGAGACAAGTAAATCAGTGAGAGTGAAGATTTACTCGTAAGTTCTTCCATAGGTGTAAGGGCAGGGTACTGTGTACGGGATCACCAATACAGGTACCTAATCTGAACAAGAATGGCTTACTGGATGAGGTGCTACCTGAAATACGTCTTAAAGATAAGCTATAATTAGGCACATAAAGAAGGGCATGAAAAAATTTTTACCATCAAGTCCTGGCAGAAGCAAAGCTAAAAAGGTATGAATGCCTGGGAAAATTACTAGTTCCTAGTTCAAGTAGACCTGAGCAGAAAATCAAAGGTTCATGGACCAAAGTAAAAAGATGAAGCAGTGGCTGAGGCCTGTAATCCCAGCACTTTGGGAGGCCAAGGCAGGAGGATTACCTGAGGTCAGGAGTTTGAGACCAGCCTGGGCAACATGGTGAGACCCCCACCCCCCCGCCCGCCCCGACACACACTAAAAATACAAAAAATTAGCCAGGTGTAGTGGCACACACCTGTAATCCCAGCTACTTGAGAGGCTGAGGCATGAGAATCGCTTGAACCCTGGAGGCAGAGGTTGCAGTGAGCTGAGATTGTGCCACTGCCCTCCAGCTTGGGTGACAGAGTGAGACTCCATTTGAAAAAAACAAAAAAAAAAGGATAAAGATGAGGCTACAAAGGAAAAAATCGTTACTTTGTGTAGTATATAGTCTCCAAAAACTGACCTCAATGCAGCATATTTTTCAGTCGTTACACCCTTTTGTAGTCCATTCCCACAGTGAATCTTGGCTGACCTAACAAAATTATTTTATTGAGGTGATACTGTGCCAGTTCCAGGGCTAAGCCATGTGAAATCTCGCACCTTCTGACTTGGTTTTCTGGAATGCTAAATCTTGGGATGCTCCCTCTCAGAATCCAGTCACCATGCCATGAGAAACCCAAGCCACATGAAAAGGCCATGGCTAGGCACTGTGGGTCACAGTCTCAACTGACTGAGGTCCTAGCAACATCAACTGCCACTGCCAGTTATGTGAGTGACCAATCTTGAACATCCCCAGCTCAATCAAGCCTTCAGAGGAATAGAGTCCTTGCTGACATCAGGTGGAGCAGAATCACCCAGGTAAGCCCAGTCTATTCACAAAATTGTAAGAAATAGTAAAATGGCTGGCATTTCAAGACATGTGTTAGTTTTCTGTTGCTGTCATAACACATTACCACAAATGTAGTGGTTATAAAAAACATAAATTTATTATTTTAGAGTTTTTTAAGACAGAAGTCTGGTATGGTCTCACTGTGCTAAAATCAAGGTGTTGGCAGGCTGCATTCCTTTCTGTTGGCCCCAAGGGAGAATCTGTTTTCTGCTCATTCAGATTATTGGCAAAATTCAGTTGTTTGCAGTTGTTGGATCAAAGTCTCTGTTTTATTGCTGCCTGTAAGCTAATGGCCACTCCCAGCTTCTAAAGGCTGCTGTGTTCCTGGGCTCTTTAAAACCAGCAATGGTGGATGGTGTCCTCAGATCACACCTCCCTGAACTACTCTTCTGCTTCCTTTTTCCACTTTTAAGACTCTAGTGATTAGGATCATCTCTCCATCACAAGTTCCTTAACCTTAATCACATCTCAAAGTCCCTTTGCCATGTAAGTTAACATATTTACAGTGTCCAAGGATTAGAAGGGGCATACTTTTGGGTGGAAATAGCATTATTCTGTCTATCACTCCATTTGGAATGGTCTCTTGTATATTGGTAGGAAGTAAGAACAAACTGTGAGCCGTATCTTGACAATACTAAATACTTTGAGCTTTCCCTAAAAGGCTATGGAGAGATAGAAAAGGGTTCTGAACAGAGAGGTCAGTATGACGGGTATTTTTCAAGCTCTTCTTGCCAGTTCCGTGGAAGCAGAGCCACAGCTAGCACACAGAGTGCCTTTGGGCAAATAATGCAACAGTAAGGCTGGGCGCAGTGGCTCAGGTCTCTAATCCCAGCAGTTTGGGAGGCTGAGGTGGGTGGATCACCCGAGGTCGGAAGTTTTAGACCAGCCTGGCCAACATGGTGAAACCCCGTCTCTACTAAAAATACATGGTGGCGCATGCCTGTAATCCCAGCTACTCGGGAGGCTGAGGCAGGAGAATGGCTTGAACCCAGGAGGCAGAGACAACAGTGAGCCAAGATCCCATCACTGCACTCCAGCCTTGGCAACACAGTGAGACTCTGTCTCAAAAAAAATAATAAAATAAAAAATAATGCCACAGTAAGCCATTTTGGTGGATGAATTACAGAAAGACAACCCTCAGGGCTGATGAAGCATAGAAAAGGGAAGATGTCAAAAGTCCTCTCTCCAGGACTCTTGACTTAGCTCTCAGTGCTCAGGTCATATTTCAGCCCCCATTCACCTTCTCTGGAAATCTTTTTTTGTGGGGCCCCAGTGGGACTCCCTGTGTAGAAAAACAATGGGAGACAAGCAGGGCTAGAAGCAAATCAACCAAACTGGAGGCTGTTGCAGTAATCCAGGAAAGATACAGAAGGAGGAGAAAGAAGAGGAGGGAAAACGTCTCATGTAAAACGGTGGTGGTAATCTTGTATTAGAATAAAGGAAACACACTCAGAAAAACTGAAGACACAGAATTCATAAGATGTGGGAAGTACGGGGCCGGGCGCCGTGCCTCACGCCTGTGTGTAATCCCAGCACTTTGGGAGGCCGAGGTGGGCAGATCACAAGGTCGGTAGATTGAGACCATCCTGGCCAACATGCCGAAACCCCGTCCCTACTAAAAATACAAAAATTAGCTGAGCATGGTGGCGCGCACCAGTAGTCCCGGCTACTCGGGAGACTGCGATAGGAGAATCGCTTGAACCCGGGAGGCGGAGCTTGCAGTGAGCCGAGATTGGGCCACTGCACTCCAGCCTGGGCGACAGAGCGAGAGACTCCATCTCAAAAAACAAAACAAAACAACAAACAAACAAAAACAACTCAGAACTAGACAAAATCACACTCCCTTAGGCTGGGTGCGGTGGCTCACGCCTGTAATCCCAGCACCTTGGGAGGCCGAGGTGGGCGGATCACGAGGTCAGGTGGGCGGATCACGAGGTCAGGAGACCAAGACCATCCTGGCTAATATGGTGAAACCCCGTCTCTACTAAAAACACAAAAAATTAGCCGGGCGTGGTGGTGCAGGCTTGTAATCCCAGCTACTCTGGAGGCTGAGGCAGGAGAATCGTTTGAACCCTGGAGGCAGCTGTTGCAGTGACCCAAGATCACGCCATTGCCCTCCAGCCTGGGCGACAAGACTTAACGAAACTCCGTCTCAAAAAAAAAAAAAAAAATTAAACTAGCAATACAAACTAGCACTATGTAGACACAACAGTCCACAGTCGAAGACCGAGTGCTACGGTCAAGGCTGAAAACGCTAACATCGCTCGTTTAAGTCGCCTCACTCAGAGCGATGCGCGGTGCAAGGTTGTCACCATCAGCGGACAGGGGAAAAACGGCGACAACTACAAAAGTGGGATAACCTAAGCCCTATTATCTATTGGCAATAAAATCAGCGTTGCTTTCGGCCCTGGGGCAGGGGTGGGAACAAGGATGGGGTTGTCACTTTTTGTGTGTATATATTCTCTCCAACCTATCGCCAAAAACTAAAGCCCGGCCTTTTCACATCCCAGGTAGGGTTTTCCTGGGAGGTGGGTCTTTGAGTGCTAAACCCCAGACAATCCCCTGGCAAACAAAGACAGTGGAGAAGACAAGCTTTTCACCCCTTCCTGCTATTACTACCGCTCTCACATCCTAGCAGATGCCCAAGAGTTTGCACCAAGAGCGCCATATTCTTTACACCATGAAGTTGCATTTGTCCAAATCCCTTTGGACTTCCTCAAGACCGAGACAGAGGCGTGATCGGGGAAGACTGCAGTGGGTTGAAAAGCCAGTGGGACTTAGGGAGGTATGTTTTTAAAACAGACGGCCTTACAAGGAGTTTGCTGTACATTAAGACGGCCTTACAAGAAGTTTGCTGTACATTAAGACGGCCTTACAAGAAGTTTGCTGTACATTAAGACGGCCTTACAAGAAGTTTGAGCACATGAGATAGCGACAGGTGGAGACGCCTGTCAAAGGACATTGTTTTGTTGTTTAAGATAGTAAACGCGTCAATGCTTCCGGATGGGAAACGCCGGATCACTTTTCCTGTGGGAAAGAACCAGTATGGAGGGAGAGAGGAAACAAGCCGTTTTCCTGTTCTCTCCAGACAAAATGGATGGACACCCGTGCAGGTTAACTGTCAGGTTTCTGGACAGGACATTTTGGAAATTTTCCACCTAAGGTGAGAAGTGGGGGGTCATCAGTTAAGAATAAGAGGGGCAAAAGCAGCGGGATCAGCAGCGACTTTCTTTATCTGATTCAGGTTTTGGAAGCTGTTGAGCTTTTGAGAAGTTTCATAAGAATATTTTATTTTAGAAATTTAAAATAAAGGTAATGTAGACAAAAATGTTTAAATAAAGTAAAAATCAGCATTGAAAACACCCGATGAGAACCGATAATCGTCTGCCTCCTTAGCGCAGTAGGCAGCGCGTCAGTCTCATAATCTGAAGGTCCTGAGTTCGAACCTCAGAGGGGGCAGTTGCCATTTTGTCCTCAACTTCCAAAAATAACTGTATTTGTTCAGTATACAATTATCTCTGTAATTCCCGGGCCCCGCATATGTTGTCAGACAGACGAAGTCTCAGCTCTTTGTCCCGACGGCCTCTCAAGTTCTAGTAAATCTCTTTTAGTTCTTCTTATGAGTATCATCTCTTTCCAGTGGGCTTGCTGTTTTGTCCGAGTTCTTCTGACCTCAATTCCCTCGTGGGACAGTATCCTTCTACTGGTGCAACTTAATTTATTGAAAAAATGAATAGACAGATGAAAACCTGATATTCAATTTGTTGTGGCAGCCCTAGGAAACTAACGCACCATCCCTTCTCTCACTCACCAACCTCCCATCACATCAACCTCAAGCTGTTTTATTTTCTTCATAGAATTTTTTACTATATAAAGTTTCCTTGTTCTTTTATTTTTTAACGTTTTTATTGTCTGTTGCCCACCCATCCTCCTAGACTGTAAATTCCGGTAGAGACTGAATTTGTTTTATCCACTTCTGTATTTTCAGTGCCTAGCACGGTATCTGATAAACAAGTATTTCTCAAATCAATCACTTAATTTGCATATTAAATGTTTTGGTTTTCTTTCCATGCTTCTTGTCACTATCTTACTCCACACAATCAACATCTCAAACTTAGATTACTTGCAATCATCACCCCAGCAGTTACACATACTGAAATTCATCTTGCAGGCTCTACCTCTCTGGCCCAGTCCGTGCTGGAAAAAGAGAGGGCTCTCCTTAGGCCTCTCCTCCAAAATGTCTGGACCTCAGGGGTCTGTATTTCAGGACAGCTCTCTTAACAGTTCATTCTGGTGCCGACTTAAGGAAGCGTTTTATAGGGAACATCTTAACAGTTTCGTCTGGACCCTAGGCCTCTGGTTCTAGGAGACTGCATCTACCACAGCTAAGGAAATGCTGTTAAAGATTTGGGAGAAGCCTAAGAGCCGGGTTGTCTGGCTGTTCAGGCAGCTCTTCAGAGACTGCTTTATCCTTATTGGAGCCATCACAATTCAGAGTCTGTTCCTCTCCTTTGCAGAATCAGACACTATTTTTATTTTATTTACTTATTTGTATTATTTATTTTGAGTCTCACTCTGTCTACCAGGATGGAGTGGAGCCGTGCGATCTCGGCTCGCTGCAACCTCTGCCTCCCGGGTTCAAGCAATTCTCCTGCCTCAGCCTCCCAAGTAGCTGCGATTATAGGCGCGCGCCACCACTCTCGGCTAATTTTTGTATTTTTAGTAGAGACTGTTTCACCATGTTGGCTCGGCTGGTCTCGAACTCCTGACCGCAGGTGATCTGCCCGCCTCTGACTCCCAGAGTGCTGGGATTACAGGCATGAGCCACCGCGCCCCGTCAGAAATTATTTTTATTTATTTTTATTTTTATTTTTTTTTGTGACGGAGTCTCGCTCTGTCGCCCAGGCTGGAGTGCAGTGGCGCAATCTCGGCTAACTGCAAGCTCCGCCTCCCGGGTTCACGCCATTCTCCAGCCTCAGCCTCCCGAGTAGCTGGGACTACAGGCGGGACTACAGGCGCCCGCCACCACGCCCAGCTAATTATTTTTGTATTTTTAATAGAGACGGGGTTTCACCGTGTTGGCAGGATGGTCTCGATCTCCTGACCTCGTGATCCGCCCGCCTCGGCCTCCCAAAGTGCTGGGATTACAGGCGTGAGCCACCGCGCCCGGCCGGAAACTATTTTTAAATTCACCTAGAGTTTTTAAGACTTGCAGGACTGACTCACGAAAACTAAATGCCAGAAACATGCCAAGCCAGAATATGAACATATTATAAGTTTCTTGATAATTGATCAGTATATTCCCTCCTATGTAAAATAAACTCTGCACTGGAAAGCAAGTAACAACAGAAAATTACTTTGGCACCTGTAAGCAGAGTAACAGGAATAACAAAATATTAAATACTTCGTATTCTAAGGTTATCCTTAAATGTTAGTTTTCTTCCGAAAATCTGGGGCTATGTCACTGTAGAGGGCCCATGTATTCACCTTACTACTTTTATTTTGCATCAGAGTTACTTGCCTATTTGTGGTTTAAAATTTGGGGCTTTATAGGGTTTGGTGAATTTTGGCAGTATATGAAATCTGTCCCTATAAAACGACACTTTCCTTTTTGGCTTTTTCAAACATGCCAGAATCAGATACTAAAAGCCACCACTTGCGCCCGAACAGGGACTTGAACCCTGGACCCTCAGATTAAAAGTCTGATGCTCTACCGACTGAGCTATCCGGGCTCCCTGTGACATATTTCTTCCTGCACGTTCTAGTGAGTAAAAAGGTGCAGAAACTTCATACGGTTCAACTTAAATCCTATCCATGTTCCTTTTCTTTATTCCCATCTATGCTTTTGCCCCCTTTGAATATGGCTCACAATTATTTTTGTCCCCAACTCATGGAAAAAATTAACTCCCATCTTTGTGTAATGTACTCCAAACAATTACTTGTAAAAGCAATGTATAACTACAGACGTAATCGCCGGGTTTGTCTTGTCTTTAGTCTTCAAATGTTATGCTCGTCTTCCCTGCGACCTTAAGAATACCTGGCACACGGGCGCGGTGGCTCACGCCTGTAATCCCAGCACTTTGGGAGGCCGAGGCGGGCGATCACAAGGTCAAGAGATCGAGACCATCCTGGCCAACATGGCGAAACCTCGTCTCTACTAAAATACAAAAAAATTAGCCGGGCGTGGTGGCGCACGCCTGTAGTCCCAGCTACTCAGGAGGCTGAGGCAAGGGAATCGCTTCAACCCGGGAGGCGAAGGTTCCAGAGAGCCGAGATCGTACCTCTGCACTTCAACTTGGTGACAGAGTGAGACTCCAGAAAAAGAAAATATGTTTTGAGAACTTATTTTGAGCAAGGCTCTCAGCTTTGCCCCGGGTTTACTGCAGTGGAGAAGTACTACTGAGAGGTGACAGCGTACTGGCAGTCCTCACAGCCCTCGCTTGCTCTCGGCACCTCCTCTACCCGGGCTCCTACTTTGGCGGCACTTGAGGAGCCCTTCAGCCCACCGCTGCACTGTGGGAGCCCCTTTCTGGGCTGGCCAAGGCCGGAGCCCACTCCCTCAGCTTGCAGGGAGGTGTGGAGCGAGAGGCGTGAGCGGGAACCGGGTCTGCGTGCGGCGCTTGCGGGCCAGCTGGAGTTCTGGGTGGGCGTGGGCTTGGCGGGTCTCGCACTCGGAGCAGCCGGCCGGCCCTGCCGGCCCCGGAGCAATCAGGGACTTATCACCTGGGCCAGCGGCTGCGGAGGGTATACTGGGTCCCCCAGCAGTGCCAGCCCACCGGTGCTGCGCTCGATTTCTCGCCGGGCCTTAGCTGCCTTCCCGCGGGGCAGGCCTCGTGACTGCAGCCTGCCATGCCTGAGCCTTCCCCTACCTCTGTGGGTTCCTGTGCAGCCCAAGCCTCCTCGACGAGCACCGCCCCCTGCTCCACGGCACCCAGTCCCATCGACCACCCAACGGCTAAGGAGTGCGAGAGCATGGCGCGGGACTAGCAAGCAGCTCCACCTGCAACCCCAGTGCGGGATCCACTGGGTGAAGCCAGCTGGGCTTCTGAGTCTGGTGGGGACGTGGAGAATCTTTATGTCTAGCTCAGGGATTGTAAATACACCAATCGGCACTCTGTATCTAGCTCAAGGTTTGTAAACACACCAATCAGCACCCTGTGTCTAGCTCAGGGTTTGTGAGTGCACCAATCGACACTCTGTGTCTAGCTGCTCTGGTGGGGCCTTAGAGAACCTTTATGTCTAGCTGAGGGATTGTAAATACACCAATCGGCACTCTATCTAGCTCAAGGTTTGTAAATACACCAATCAGCACCCTGTGTCTAGCTCAGGGTTTGTGAGTGCACCAATCGACACTCTGTATCTAGCTGCTCTGGTGGGGCCTTGGAGAACCTGTGTGTCCAAACTCTTTCTAACTAATCTGATGGGGACGTGGAGAACCTCTGTATCTAGCTCAGGGATTCTAAACGCACCAATCAGCGCCCTGTCAAAACAGGCCACTCGGCTCTACCAATCAGCAGGATGTGGGTGGGGCCAGATAAGAGAATAAAAGCAGGCTGCCCGAACCAGCATTGGCAACTGCCCTCGGATCTGTTTCCATACTGTCGTGAACCTTGTTCTTTTACTCTTAGTAATCAAATCTTGCTACTGTTTAGTATTTAGACCCAGGCTGCTTTTTGTGAGCTGTAACACTCACCCCGAAAATTTGCAGCGTTTCTTTTGTTAAACCAGTAAAACTACGAGCCCGTGAACAGCTCCAGATGAGCTGCCTTAAGAACTCGTAACACTCACCGCTAAGGTCTGCAGCTTCATTCCTGACCCAGCGAGATCACGAACCCACCAGAAGAAAGAAACTGAACTCATCAGAAGGAACAAACTCCAAACGGGGCCGTCTTAAGAACTGTAGCGCTCACTGCGAGGGTCTGCGGCTTCATTCTTGAAGTTAATGAGACCAAGAACCCACCTAATTCTGGGCACTCTCAGCCCTTGAGGCATTCATGCCTTAAAAGGGAAGGGCAGCCGTTAAAAGACAAATCACACTGTTTAAACAGCCGCTGTGATAAGTGCTCTCAAGAAAACGTTCAGGTTACAAAATGCTGAAAATGTTGAGAAAAACAAGCATAACCTCATGACCTAACTTTACAAATTAAATGATAACGTAAGCAAACTGTTGCTGACATTTCCGTGAAAATTAGGTGTTATCACAATTATTGCTTATTATTGTAAAACCATTTGGAATACCGTATTTAACCATTTTGGTTGTGCCACTTTAGACAAGTTTCTTAATCTCTCGACCACTTTACTTCCTTAAATCTCACAACAGAAATCCCTTAAGGGCTATGTCTGGCACAGTGGTTGTCATGTGGTACATTTCTGATTGTGCATTTATTTATGCTACTATTGAAAAACAGATTCGAGGTTATTTACACTACTATAGGATAAAGTGAAAAATGTTAATAGATTTAAATCAAGATAAAGGGAACATAAAGGAAGAAAAGTAAGGTAAGACAAAATAATGCACACTGTAAATCACACCCCACCCCCTATCTTCAAGAGCATGGATTATAAAGGGAGATGACGTCTTCCAGGGGATTAGAGAAGACTTCTCCCAGGAAGTGATGTTTAAACTGAAAACTGAAGGCCTAGTTGGACAAAAATGTGATTCCAGCATTCCTGGAAGATCAAAGAGTAGAGAGCACTTTCAGACACCTGAGAGAAGGCCTGAGCAGCTTGTGTACAGAGAGCTCAAGAGAGTGTTGATGAAGGTGGGGTCTGAGGTGGACAGGAAGGCAGGGACAGACCAGTGACTCATAGGCTCAGAGGTTATGGCTAGTAGTGCAGAGAGCTGACTGCACCCTAGCAGCAATGTGAAGTCAATGGGAATTCTAAGCAGGAAGAAAGGACGTGATGAGATTACTTTTAAGAGTACACTGGCTTTATGTAAAGAATGAGTCAGAGTGGAGGAAGAGATGATGCAAAAACATAAATTAGGCCATTGTGCAGGAGAAGGCCATCGAGACATGGCTCAGTGACTATGTGGCAGTGGGGAGGAATGACGCAGAGAAACTGGGGAACAACTAGAAGAAAGAAAACTTGGGCCCAGACTGCCCCTGGGAACCTGGAGGGCAGGAGGTGTCAAGATGCCTCTGCTGCTTATTTACCATGAAAAGCTCTTTACAGGGAAAGGCAGAAATAAAGCAAAACAGGGTGAGTCCAGTGGCTCCCACCTGTAATCCCAACATTTTGGGAGGCAGAGGTGGGCAAATCACTTGTGGTCCGGAGTTCCAGACCAGCCTGGCCAACATGACGAAACCCCATCTCTACTAAAAACACAAAAATTAGCCAGGTGTGGTGGCACATGACTGTAGTCCCAGCTACCTCAAGAGGCTGAAGCAAAATAATCACTTGAACCTGGGAGGCGGAGGTTGCAGTGAGCCGAGATCACACCACTACACTCCAGCCTGGGTGACAGAGCAAGATTCCATCTCAAAAAAAAAAAAAAAGAAAGAAAAAAGAAAAATTAGAAATAAAGCAGAATAGGAAATGGCACCTTGTAGCTTTTGAGAGTTCTCTGGGAAGCATAGAGCATTTATTCTGCTCTTGATGAGCCTTGTGAAAGCCTGAGGCTAGCGCTGCTAGTTTTAACCAGTAAGCAAGCCCTGGATGACCAAACAAAAATAAGGAGAATTTTGGGAGGAAGTGATCTCTCCAGAGACGGTCAACATGGGATAAATAAATATAGGCCGAGTAAGTCCTTGACTGGGGCTTCCAAAATGTTGCCACACTGATGGCATTCAAATCTCCTGGAGTCACTGTTAAAAACTCAGATTCAGGCCAGTTGCGGTGGCTCACACCTGTAATTCCAGTACTTTGGGAGGCCCAGGTGCGTGGATCATCTGAGGTCGGGAGATCGAGACCAGCCTGACCAACATGGAGAAACCCCATCTCTACTAAAAACACAAAATTAGCCGGGCGTGGTGGAGCATGCCTGTAATCCCAGCTACTCCGAAGGCTGAGGCAGGAGAATCGCTTGAACCAGGAGGTAGAGGTTGCAGTGAGCCGAGATCGTGCCATTGCACTCTAGCCTGGGCAACAAGAGTGAAACTCCATCTCAAAAAAAAAAACCAGATTCACAGATTCTATCTCAGACTCATGAATCAGAATATTCTCAAGGTCTGACTGACCTCCACAACTTAACTCACTGTTGTCTTTTCTCTCCCCTATGCAGTGAATTCCCTCTCTGAACATGATCATGACCTCTGAGACCCTACATGATCTATGTGCATCGTGTAGGGTCTATGTGTATCTAACCCCCTCGTCTCCTATCAAGTTCTCCCTTGTTTACTGACCTACAGCCGCACTAGTCTCCTCCTTCTTTCCTTAAACATGCCAATGGCATTCCTGCCAAGCCTTTTGTAATTACTGTTCCCTTGGCCTGAAATTCTCTTCTCCCTGTTAGCCTCACAGCTCACTCACTCACTTCCTTCAAGTCTCTGTCCAGATTCCTCCTTATCAGGAAGGCCTCCTTGGTCACACTTTATTATAAAGCAATCCCCTCCCCTTTGTTCTCCATTCTCTTGCTCTTTTTCTTCATGGCATATATCACTACCTCACATTTTATATATCTGGTTGAGTTTATTCTTTATCATTCACCACTAAAATGTAAACTCCATGAGAGCAGAAGCTTTTTCTGTTGTGTGGAGTGCTATCCCTGCACCCACTATGTGTCGTTCAGGGTCTAGTTAAGAAATAAGGCCGGGCACGGTGGCTCACATCTGTAATCCCAGCACTTTGGGAGGCCGAAGCGGGCGGATCACTTGAGGTCAGGAGTTCAAGACCAGCCTGGCCAACATGGTGAAACCCCGTCTCTGGTAAAAATACAAAAATTAGCTGGGCGTCGTTGCGGGAGCCTGTAATTCCAGCTACTTGGGACGCTGAGGAAGGAGAATCGCTTGAATCCGGGAGGCAGAGGTTGCAGCGAGCGGAGATTGTGCCACTGCACTCCAGCCTGGGTGACAGAGCAAGACTCTGTCTCAAAAAACAAAAAAAGGGAATAAGACTAGGTATTTCAACTGGGCACACCATGGTAACTCAGAGGTGATAACTATGGGGAAGTAGCTACCACCTTGTGGGGCTGGAAGAACAAAAAGGAAGAGGTTGAGACCACTGAGGAAAGGCACCCTGGAGTGCTAAAGAGGACGTGCTGCGGCTGGACTACTACTTATTTATGTAAGGGACAGTGAGACATTCTGGAATGCATGAAGAGAACAAATAGAGATGGGACTCAACTGCCATTGTTGGAGTGACCTGACAGGAAGAACAAAATTTAGAAAGCAGCCCCTGCTTCTCTCCTCTTGCTTTCTAGTCTCTTTCTGGTTCCTCTTATTGACAGAACACAAGAGGAAGCCAATGGGCAAAGGAGTTTGGGAAATATCATTTGCAGGCACCCAGCCCCAGTGTCACAAAACAAAGTATATAAGGGTGATTTTAAAGCTGAGAGGGAATGGATTAATAGGAACACGGCTTTGAACAAAGTAGGACTCAAGAGCAGGACATTAATGATCAGTCTTGCTCATTATTATTTGAGTCAGGGGCTCATCTTGACTGTAAATATCAGCCTATCTTCTTCACTTCGTTTCTCTTTTTACCCTTTCCTCAATCTGGTAGTTTGGATGATTTAGATCCAGTCAACAGGACTGGAAGCAAGAGAAAAGATCCAATGCAATGAGACTGAGGGGGCAGTTTTTTGTTTCCTTTCTTTTTTCATATGGAATGTTATTGGTGGCAACCTGGTGGTAAGCCATTCCAGAAGAATGGTAAAAGATAACCAAGTCAGTAATTGATAATTAGATTCTATACCTTCCACACCCCTAGTACAACCCTCCACCCACTTTTTCTTATCTCAACACTCTAAAACTGTTAAGTTTCTTGACGCTGGTGTTTTCAAAACAAAGACAATTACCAAGCATATCTGAAAAACATTTGAAAATGCTACCAGCTCTATCTCCAATTGGTATGCAGGGCGGGAGGAGAGATGAGAATTTTGGAGAATTTAATTCTTAGTGAAAATCACTGTTTTGTAACTGAACATGGTTCTATTAAACAGCAATTACCTGTTCTGTTCCATCAAAGCAATGTCCTTAGATTTTTTTTCCCTTACCAGACATATTGTACACTTTTCTATAGAGAAAGCAGAGAAAGAACAAGGTTTTGTCAACTTCCTTCGTTGTCTCACTCATTTTGGGTCAAGAAGAAGAAAAATGGCAAAACACACGCCTTGCCCCCTCTGAGGTTCGAACTCAGGACCTTCAGATTATGAGACTGACGCGCTGCCTACTGCGCTAAGGAGGCAACTACTCCTCCCATTTAAGCAACGGCTCTACCAACATGATTATGAGGCATATTAATAAGGTTTTAAGTTCTCTGAATGACAGTGTTTCAAAATAAGGCGTAACTATGATTCAATTAACTTCTAAAACACTTTGGATGACAAAACTACGTAGTACAAGGCAGGGGCCAATTCCTAAACCAACCTCGTTCTCCCACAGACCTTCCTAAAGAAACTTTAAGGGCTGCGAAGGCAATTGAGTCTGGACTTTGCAAAAGGCCTTCCTGTACGGGGCCCTGGATTTCTCATCTCATTTCTGGGCCAGGAACGAGCAGTCTTTCCCTCTATGATTAGGGCTTTCGTAGATGTACCGCCTCTGAAACGAAGACAAGACAAATAATAATGAGTTCACTCTTTGCCTCCCTTGTGAAGTTCCGTGGAGACACTCGGTACCCTGAAATGGATGAAGGGCGAGGGGAGGAGGTCTCAGGATTTTTCCTCGCTTCTCTTAGAAGCAACAGGCTCAAACCAAAGGGTTGGACTTGCTTACTCCTGAAGTCGAGAGGCTTACTTCCTGGAATCCAAGCGGATGTGGAGCCCATGGCGTCCTCTGGCGCTCTCGGACACTTCGACCCCTTTTTATTGTGTTGATGATAAATGGGGCAGGGTTCCCCTCCTGCACCACCTGCAGCATCCTGTCCAGGATCCACCTGGGAGCTGAGAGGAAGCAAAGTGTCGGGGATCAGGGGGTTCTCGGGCTATGCTGAGAAGCAAGGAATGCTGAAGAAGGGGCCTGAGGGAAAGACTTATGGTGATGTGGGAATGGGAATGAAAGGACTGGAAAGGGGCGACAGTCACTTGGGTGAAACTGCAAGCGGCAACACAGCCTGCGGGCGGTAGCGTGGCCGAGCGGTCTAAGGCGCTGGATTAAGGCTCCAGTCTCTTCGGCGGCGTGGGTTCGAGTCCCACCGCTGCCAGTGTGAGATGTTTTTCCCCCTCGTCATTCTAACCCAGTAGAGTTCCATTTTCAAGCCTTGTGTGGGCAGTTCTCACAGCTTCCTAAGTGAGACAGGTTCCTCTTCTGTTTTCCTAGGGGCCACAGATAACACCCATATGTACAGTCCCACAAACAGTGCCCAAATGTTTCTCCATTTAGGGGCTCAGACATCTCGTCCCCTAGTTATTCCCTTCAGTGGCCTTCATGTGTTTCCATTCACTTTGCAAGATTTGTGAACCAACCAAGGGCAATCCTAAGGAAAAAGTACAACCTTCTTAACTCCAGACTTAAGAAAAAATAAGCCACGCACGCCCATCTGCCCTATTTTCCATTGTCTTCTCCAAGGGATAAATGTGCTAAGGCTGAAAAAACAAACGAACCAACAAAAGAAACAGTCACCAGACACCTAGAGCCTTTCCCCCTTCACCTATCCTCAGAGAGCAGTTTAAGGTCCTTAGGTGAACACAGTTGAAGAGTTAGCTTTTGAGATTCTGATATCATCTTAAACAGTAAACATTTTTTTCCTTTTTTTTTTTTTAAGAAATAAGGTGGAGGCTCATAGAATAGAAAGAACAACACCTGTTTTAGGGAAGAAGGCCTTGATCCGTTATTTACCTGGATCTGGGGTAGTTTAGACCATCTTTTAAGGCTAGGAGACTCGAGGAGATAGAATGGAGAGTTTGTGTGTGCAGGGAGGTGGGTAGATGCTTAGGAGCACTTTACAGTCGCCTAGGCAGAAGTCTTCTAATTTCACTGCTTCCTTCCTCACCTTCCAAAAGATGTATCCAATACATACTAATTAAGCAGATATTTTGTAACAGGCACCTTGCTTGAAAGGGTGAATGCCAGCAAATGATTCCAGGGTTCCTTAGCAATTCAGTCTTGAGGGACTAGAGAGGCACATTAAGCATAATTGACCAATAATTAATATTAAGATTGACTAAAGTAGTAATTTATATCTGAGTATTTCTTCCAGACACGCTACATATATATGTGGTCTATTTGTTATATGTTGTTCTCATAATTACTAGATAAAGAACCATGTTATCTTAATAAAGTTAAGATTTGAAAAAAATGAATGACTACGTCCAGCACTATAACATCCTAGTTTGGTCATCCATACTAAAGGACACCTATATGTGGGGTCATCTGGACGCTAAGATGTCCACCTGGGAGCTAGGACCTGGAAAGGCAAAAGAAAATAGGAGGAGGAGGAGAAATAATTATTCCCTTTTGAACTTGTAAAATTTAACCTAGAGAGTGAAGGCAAAAAAGAAGTCTAAAGTCTCCCAAAAGTCTAAGCTGGGCTGTCCCACTGAGTATTCATTCATTCATTCATTCATTCACTCATCCTTTCATTTATGCATTCATGCAACAAGCATTGGTTGAGCTTCTGCAAAGTAGCAGACCGTGGGCTATCAAAGACTACTGAGACTCAGCCCTGCACTTAAGGCATTTTGAAGGAATGCGGGAGACAGATTTTAAAAATTTAAGCCCATGGTTACAACTGAGGGGCAGTGCCAAGATACCCGGAGGCTGTTCTAGAGGCATCTGTAGGTATCGTACAATGAATAAATGAGACTGTAGAAAGTAGATAGTATATTTTTTCTTTTCTCTCTTTTCTCCCTTTCAAACCGTGAGACTAAAATTCAATTTACCTTTTCGTGGGCTGGAAACGAAAGAAAATAAAAATCTCCAGGAATAACCATATTCCCAGATCAGTATACTGCCCTGCCCCAAAGGATGGAAGGAAATCTGGGAGAAAGGCGCAGTGGAAACAGTGTGTAAGCCCTACCCCTTCCATCTCTGCGTTTGGCACTCCAAAACAAAAAAAACTGCCCCTGCAAAATTACTTTAAATCAATCAGCAAGTAGAAGAAAAGAGAGACCCCAGGTGGATCGAGTATCCGCTTTTTGCTAAGGAGGGTTCCATGGTGTAATGGTTAGCACTCTGGACTCTGAATCCAGCGATCCGAGTTCAAATCTCGGTGGAACCTATCGTTTCTCTCTTTTTGCCTTGTTTCCGGTAACTTGAGCTTTTGCCTTGTTTCCGGTAACTTGAGCGTGAACCTTGCTGCTTTCTGTTTCAGTTTCATCACTTTTATTTTTGATGGTTTCTGGCCGTAAGGAAGAACATGTAATCTGCGGTCCCAATAACCTATGAGCTCAGGGCCAGTATGTAATGATGGAGTCTGTATACATGTCTTTCTATTCCTACCTAGTCTACTTTCCTCCCAGTACGCCTCTGAGTGAGTGCTAATGTGGTAAATGAATGCGCCTTTTAACGAACTGACCAAAGTGGGGCAAAACGTGATTCACTACTAAACAGCGAACAAGACTGAAAAGCAAGGGGGCAGACCTCATTGAGAGTGTATCATTTTAGTTAGAATCAAAAAAGTTGAGGTAGAAAGAATGATAACACAGAAATGGCTGAGAAAGTAGAGTAGAGGGAGAATAAAATAGTTGTGTCAGAAGTGGGATTCGAACCCACGCCTCCATTGGAGACCAGAATCCTCAACAAGAGGAAGCCAAGCTTGAGTCTGGCGCCTTAGACCACTCGGCCATCCTGACACGTGAGACGCTTATCATCGCAAATCAATATAATCTTCGATTGTAATGAATGCGTAACCAGCGTAAGTCATTACTACGTTCGCGATTTATGAAAGAAATGAAAAAGGAAATTCCTACAAGTGAACAAAACGTTCTATCGAAATGGAATCAGGAACCGTGACTCAACTTGCGAGGCTCTCCTACCAATTCAGGCTAGAATTCAGCGTTTCTCGCCCCTCGCCCCCTTCTACACTTCCCTGCAAGCCCCGAGTACAGGGGCGCGAGCATCCTAACAACCCAGCCGCGACTCTGCCCTGAACAAGAAAGAACAGATAGCATGACAAGAAAAAACACATATCCATGACAAGAAAGAACACACACAGCACGGGAGCTGTTCCCGAGATGCTGCTTAGCAAACTAATCAAAGAGCTCAGCAGGGAAGAAATGAGCGAGCCAATGTAGACCTGAAGCGAAGCAGGAGAGTTAGTGGAGAGTGGGGGATGAGAGCGGTTCAGGGGTCTTGAACATGAAAAATGACTGTCGATGTGAGTAACAGGAGTTGACTTGGTCAGGAGTTGAAAGAGGGTGAAGTGCAGGGGTGCAAAACCAGAGTAGCATGAAGGAAGTGTCAGCACAGAGCCGAAATCCCCAGATCTCTTCCCTCACCACATTCCCAGAACTAGTCAAACAGGCTCATCTCCCCTCCCCCTACCTCTCCCAGGAGGTTGAAGGAGTATGTCAAGGGAAACTGGGATAAAGTTTTCCAGAGATAAAGAAAGACAGATGAGATATCCAAGTCAATTTACAAGGAAAAAATAGAAATTAAAACAACAACAAACACTAGCATTTGAGGGTCTCCCAAAAAAATGGCTGGGTCTCCATAGAATCCCCAAAGACTCTGCAGTCTGCAGGCTTGGACCAGGTCCACAGAGCTTCCAGAATCAGGTGTTTAGTGCCTTACTTAAAATATGTACGACAACCAAGGATAATCAGGTGGTTGTGAAAATATTTCTACAATAAGACAAGGACGAATACAAACAGAAGGGGGCAGGAAGAACCTAAGAGGAAACAAATACAATGCAGGAAGCTGGATTTTTAAAAAATTATAATTAATCCTCGGGAAAGTAAGAGAAGATACTGCACTCATGAAACAAAAAGGAGGGGAGTTCTTAAAATTATTAATAATATTATGATGGCCGGATTTTTAAAAATTTCTTCTTTTTTTCTTGAGACGGGGTTTGGCTCTTGTTGCCCAGGCTGGAGTGCAATGACGCAATCCCGGCTCACCGCAACCTCTGCCTTCCAGGTTCAAGAGATTCTTCTGCCTCCAGAGTAGCTGGGATTACAGGCATGCGCCACCACGCCCGGCTAATTTTATGTTTTTAGTTAAGACAAGGTTTCTCCATGTTGGTCTGGCTGGTCTCGAACTCCCAACCTCAGGTGATCCGCCCGCCTCAGCCTACCAAAGTGCTGGGATTACAGTTGTGAGCCACTGCGCCTGGCCTAAAATTTCAAAATAAGGTTGTAGAAATCTGGAAAGTTTGGGGTGAATGATGGAAAATAGCAGAGAATTGATAAGAAAATAAAAGGATGTATAATAGAAGATATGCCAACAAACTAACAGGGATTCTAGGAAAAGAGGAGAAAGTGGAATAAAGGAGATAAAGATGTAATATAAGATTATTTTTCAGAACCGAAGACCTTAAATCTCCAGATTTAAAACGCCCACCAACTACCTTGCATAGTGTGTGGCAAAGCCCCACAATAAAACTTGTCATTGTGAAATATCAGAGGAATAAAGTGAAGATCCTAAATGTTTCCAGAAAGAAAACTAAAAGATTGCACAGAAAGGATTATGAATTAGAATGGCATCTTTTTTTCTCCACAGCAACACCAACACCAAAAGCTGAAAGACAATGAGGCAATACCTTCTAAATCATTTCAATAAAGGAAAATAGTTTCCACAACCAGATTTCTGAACCCAGCCAAACTATCAATCAAATGTGAATGGACATTTTCAGAACATTATCTCCCAAGTACCTTTTCTCAGAAAGCTTCTGGAGAATTGTCCACTAACTAGGGAATTAAACTAAGAAAAAGGAAATATGAAATCCGGTGACTGGGGACCTCCTAACACAGGAGAAAGGTAAAGGAAAAAATTCCAGGGCAACTGCTGAGCTACCAGGCTAGAAGGCAATCAATCTATGGTGGAATAGAAGAAAGAGGGCTAAATGAGGGTTGTTTCCAATGGGGGAAAATGGAACTGACATACTGCCTCATGCATTTGACCAGAAAATAGTGTCAGAAAGCTGGTATTGAATTAGGAATAAATATTTAGAAAAGTAAGCAAAGAATAGGAGGCAATTATTAATCCCAGGAAGAACAAAAGGTTGTCAAAGAAGGTAATTATGGTATACCATGGAGCTCAGCTGTGAAAAATATTACAAAGTCATAATGATGAAAACCATAAATATTAACTTAACTAAAAATTATACATATGAGGCTGGGCATGGTGGCTCATGCCTATAATCTCAGCACTTTGGGACGCCAAGGCAGGCGGATTGCCTGAGGTCAGGAGTTCGAGACCACCCTGGCCAACATGGTGAAACCCCGTCTCTATTAAAAATACAAAAAAACAGATGGGTGTGGTGGCGGGCCCCTGTATTCCCAAGCTGAGGCGTGAGAATCCCTTGAACCTGTGAGGCAGAGGTTGCAGTGAGCTGAGATGGCACCACTGCACTCCAGCCTGGGCAACAGAGTGAAACTCCATCTCGTAATAATAATAATAATAAATATGAATGTATATTACTATATTCAAAAATGTATTCAATAAATATATGTTGAATTAATAAATGTATACGTAAATAAATATATCCACATGAAGAGATTCATGAAGAGCGTAGGCATAAATATAAAGGATTCTTATGGATGTATTCTAATAATAAAATACACTATTGATTAATATATTTTCTTGAGTATTTTCTTTTTATGTCCATCAGTCTCACCTCTCTCTGTTGGGCTAAGGAAAAATTAATCTTTCCTACGAAGCTATTACTAGGACAAAGTAAAAACAGGTCAATGATAATCCCACAGAAACCTTTTAAAGCTGTTAAAACCACTTTAACATATGAGTTGCTGTAAATGTTATAATTAGTTAAAAAGAACAAGTAGGCCCGGTGTGGTGGCTCACACCTGTAATCCCAGCACTTTGGGAGGCTGAGGCGGGCGGATCACTTGAGGTCAGGAGTTTAAGACCACCCCGGCCAACATGGTGAAACTCCATCTCTACTAAAAATACAAAATATAGGCCGCGCGCGGTGGCTCACGCCTGTAATCCCAGCACTTTGGGAGGCCAAGGTGCGGGGATCACGAGGGCGAGAGAGCGAGACCATCCTGGCCAACATGGTGAAACCCCGTCTCTATTAAAAATATAAAAATCAGCTGGGCATGGTGGCGTGGTGGCGGCTGCCCATAGTACCAGCTACTCGGGAGGCTGAGGCAGGAGGTTGCAGTAAGCCGAGATCATGCCATTGCACTCCAGCCTGGACGGCAGAGGGAGACTCCGTCTAAGAAAAAAAAAGAATAAGTAAATCTGGTGAACTGGTTTTCCATTAGTGCACCTATTTTCTGCTTTTTGGACATAGTGGTTAAAACGAGGTGAATAGACAGAAATGCATTTACAAATTTATGACATAACTTTTCAATAAAAGGTGCTGGACCAATTAGGAAAAAAACTAAATCTAGACCTTTGCCTCACACCAAACACAAAAATGAATTCATAATGGACAATACACCTAAGTATGACAGGGAAAGTAAAGCTTCTAGAAAGAGAATATGTTAATGAATGTAAGGTACGCAAAGATTTCAAACACAGGAAGGAGTAACCAAAATGAAAAAAAAAAAAAAGTTAAACAGGCACCCACCTGTAGTCCAGCTACTCAGGAGGCTTGAGGTGGGAGGATCGCTTGAGCCCAGGAAATTGAGGTCGTAGTGCACAATGATAGCCCCTGTGAACAGTCACTGCACTCTGGCCTGGGCAACACAGCAAGAACCCATGTCTATTAAATAAATAAATAAGTGTAAAAATTTTAAAAATAAATCAATAAAGTTGATGAAATAAAATTCATCAAAACTGGAAACTTCTATTCATCAAAAAACATCATTAAGAAAATGAAAAATGGAGGCCGGGCGCGGTGGCTCACGACTGTAATCCCAGCACTTTGGGAGGCTGAGGCAGATCACAAGGTCAAGAGATCAAGACCATCCTGGCCAACACAGTGAAACCCCGTCTCTACTAAAAATACAAAAATTAGCTGAGCATGGTGGTGCATACCTGTAGTCCCAGCTACTCAGGAGCCTGAGGCAGGAGAATCGCTTGAACCCGGGAGGCAGAGGTTGCAGTGAGTCGAGATTGTGCCACTGCCCTCCAGCCTGGCAACAGAGCAAGACTCTGTCTCCCGAAAAAAAAAGAAAAAGAAAAAGAAAATGAAAAATGGAAGCCACAAATTGCAGGAAACATTTGCAAAATACATACCTGAGAAAGGACTCATCCTAAATATATAAAGCACTCTTGTAAATCAACAAGAAAAAGACAAATAATTTTTTTTTAATGACAAAAGACTTGATCAGGAACGTCCCTAAAGACTACATTCAAATAGTCAGTACACATATGAGGCCAGGGACAGGGGCTCACGCTGTAATGCTGCCAGCACTTCAGGAGGTGGGAGGATTACTTGAGCCCAGGAGTTCGAGACCAGCCTGGGCAACATAGTAAGACTCCCCCCGCCCCACCATCTCTACAAAAAAAAAAAAAATTAGCCAGGCATGGTGGCTTGTGCCTCTAGTCCGAGCTATTCAGGAGGCTGAGGTAGGAGGATCCTATGAGCCTGGGAAGTTGAGGCTGCAGTGGGTCATAATTGCATAACTGCACTCTAGGAAAAGAAAATTTGAAAATGTGCTCAGTATCATTAATTAGCAGGGAAATATAAATTAAAACCACATTGAGATACCACTACAAATCAACCTGAACAGCTAAAATATTTTAAAACACATATGCTGTACCAAGTGTTGGTGTAATATGTGCGGCAACTAGAATTCTCATGCATTGCTGCTAGAAGTGTTAATTAGCACATTCACTATGGTACATTTTTTGGCATTATCTAAAAAACTAAACATATGCCTACTAGCAATTCCACTCCTAGAAATGAGAGCATTTGTCCATGAACAGACATATACCACCAGAACATTCAGGGCAGCTTTATTCATAACAGACAACAATTTAAAACAACCCAATAAGTGCTTATGATAGGAGTCTCTTCCTAGGAAGTTCAAGAACAGGCAGAATTAATCAATGCTTCTAGAAATTTGGAATAGTGATTTTTTTCTAAGTAACCTCTGGGAGTGGATACTGATAGAAAGAGACATGAGAGAGCCTTCCTGGATGCTGAAAATATTCTTCCTCTTGATCTGCATGGTGGCTACACACATGTAACAATTCATTAGCTTATACACTGAAGGCTTGTGCCCTTTATGTATATTTTACCTCAATAAATTAACAATATGAGACAGTTTATCATTTAATGTCAATTAAATGCTCTACAGCATAAACTCTAAAAATGTTTGATATAGTTTGGATATTTGTCCCCACTCAAATTGGATATTTGTCTCACGTTGAGATGTAATCCCCAATATTGGAGGTGGGGTCTGGTGGGGCCTCCTTGCTCCATTCTCGCCAGGCGATGTGCCTGCTCCCCCTTTGTTTTCCTCCATGATTCGAAGTTTCCTAGGCCAGGTGCGGTGGCTCACACCTGTAATCCCAGCACTTTGGGAGGCCGAGGCAGGTGGATCACTTGAGGTCAGGAGTTCAAGACCAGCCTGATCAACACGGTGAAACCAGTCTCTACTAAAAAAATACAAAATTAGACAAGCGCGGTGGTGCACGTCTGTAATCCCAGCTACTTGGAGGCTGAGACAGGAGAACTGCTTGAACCCGGGAGGTGGAGGTTGCAGTGAGCCAAGACAGCGCTATTGCACTCCAGCCTGGGCAACAAGAGAGAAACTCCGTCTGAAAAAAAAAAAACAAAAACCCAGAAGTTTCCCAAGGCCTCTGCAGAAGCAGCTGCCACTGTGCGTCCTGTACAGCCTACAGAATCATGAGCCAATTAAAACTCTTTTCTTATAAATTACTCAGTCTCAGGTATTTCTCTCTTTTTGTTTTGTTTTGTTTTGTTTTGAGACGGAGTCTCTCTCTGTGTTGCCAAGGCTGGAGTACAGTGACACAACCTCAGCTCACTGCAACCTCCACCTCCCAGGTTCAAGCGATTCTCCTGCCTCAGCTTCCCAAGTAGCTAGGATTACAGGCACACGCCACCACACACGGCTAATTTTTTATATTTTTAGTAGAGACAGCATTTCACTATGTTGGCTAGGCTGGTCTCAAACTCCTGACCTCAAGTGATCCGCCCGCCTCAGCCTCCCAAAGTGCTGGGATTACAGGTGTGAGCCACTGCACTCGGCCCTCAGGTATTTCTTTACAGCAGTGCAGGCACAGCCTAATACAATGTTAAAAAGGGAAAAATTGTTGTGACCTGGGAAGATGGGAAAAGTTTTATGAGAGGCTGATCTGGAGGGAGTGGTCACCTGCAAGGAAAGCGGAGGCATCTGCTTATTCAAGAAGTTTAGCCCAGAAAGGGAAGAGAAATGGTTCCAGAGCTCACAAAAGCATTGAAGTCTTCTTCAGGCCCAACATCTCTAGGTCCTTCAATTATTTCTCCCTTGCAGTTCGTGATGCCATTCCCACCCGCTGTGTTATTCTTTCTCATAGCATCCTGTCTTTTCCATCATAGAACTTGTCACAATTAGTAACCACATATTGATTTGATTAATAACTGAATGCCACTCCTTATTCTGCTTATTTCATACTGCATAACAAACTGCCCCAACAGGTAGGGCTCACTGGGATGATTTTTCTGTTACACCTGGCATTAACTGGCAACTCAGAATGTATCCATTTGGCAGCTGGGCTGCTCTTCATTGACAATCCTCATGCTTTTCTCAGGGAATGGCTGGAAGGATGGCCTCAGTGAGCTCACTCCCCCTTTATGGAGTCCTGTAGTAGAGTAGGTGTAGTAGAGTAGGAGTCCTGTAGTAGAGTAGGACCGAGTTGTGTCCACTCCGCCCACCACATACACACAGCTCCCAACTCATGTTTTGGAATTTTAACCCCCAGTGTGACTACATTTGAAGATAATTTTTTTTTTTTTTTTTTGATAGAGTTTTGCTCTGCTGCCCAGGCTGGAGTGCAGTGCCTCAATCTTGGCTCACTGCAACCTCCGCCTCCTGAGTTCAAGTGATTCTCCTGTCTCAGCCTCCTGAGTAGCTGGGATTACAGGTGTGCACCACCATGCCCAGCTGATTTTTGTATTTTTAGTAGAGACAGGTTTTCGCCATGTTGGCCAGGCTGGTCTTGAACTCCCAGCCCCAAGTGATACACCTGCCTCGGCCTCCCAAATTGCTGGAATTACAGGCGTGAGCCACCACGACTGCCTGGAGATAGGATCTTTACAGGGATGACAATTAAGGATAAATGATGTCATAAGAGTTAGGCCCTAAGCTGATAATACTGGTGTCCTTATAAGAAGAAGAAGAGACATCAGAGGTGCATGTGCACAGAGAAAAGGTCATGTGAGGACATAGTCAGAAGGCGGCTGCCTGCGAGCCAAGGAGAGAGACCTCAGGAGAAACCAACCCTGCAGACTTTGATCTTGGACTTCCAGTATCCAGAAAATAAAATGTGAGAAAATAAATTCCTGTTTTTTAAGCCATCTAGTATTTCGTATGCCAGCCTGAGGAGAGTAATAAAGACATTATCTATGGTGTTTCAGGACTCAGAGACACAAGACAGGCTCTCAGCCCTCTTACAGCCCTGGCCTGGCACTGGTATAGAATCACTTCTGCCATACAGTGTTAGTCAGAGTACTTACAGGCCAGCCCACCAGATTCAAGGGGCTGGAGGAGTGGGCTGCACCCTGTTTTCTGTTGTTGTTGTTGTTGTTTGTTTGTTTGTTTTTTGAGACAGAGTTTCGCTCTTGTTGCCCAGGCTGGAGTGCAATGGTGTGATCTTGGCTCACCGCAACCTCTACCTCCCAGGTTCAAGTGATTCTCCTGCCTCAGCCTCCCAAGTAACTGGGATTACAGGCATGCGCCGCCATGCCCAGCTAATTTTGTATTTTTAGTAGAGACGGGGTTTCTCCATGTTGGTTAGGCTAGTTTTGAACTCCTGACCTCAGGTGATCTGCCTGCTTTGGCTTCCCAAAGTGCTGGGATTACAGGCACGAGCCACCGCGCCCGGCCTTTTTTTTTTTTAGATGAGGATCTCACTCTGTCGCCCAGGCTGGAGTGCAGTGGCATGATCATAGCTCACTGCAGCCTCAAACTCCTGGGCTCAGGCAATCCTCCCACCTTAGCCTCCCAAGTAGCTGGAACTACAGACATGTGCCATGATGCCCAACTTACATATCTTGGTGATCCAATGTCATGTGCATATGAGAGGTCTCTAAGATAGTGACTATCTTGGAGACAGCTACCATCCCGGCCTCCATCCAGCCCCCAGTGGCCTGTCAGCTCCATAAGGGCAGGAATCTTGTCTAGTGTGTTTACCAGGCATGGTCTGCTCATATTCAAAATGCCTGTGTTAAAATCAAGGAAATCCTCAACCCCTTGCTGTTTGAAAGAAGGGGTCAGATTAGTTTTCCCTCCCACTGTCTTCAAAGATTTTATCCCCAGGAAATAGAATATAGCTAAATGTTGGGAAGCACATAACCAATTCAAAAATAAATGATATTTAGATGACTAATGACAATTACATTTTTCAGTAGGTCTTGATGCATAGACTAGTGAGCATTATCTCAGTCCCCTTGCCATAGTAATTGGTTCAGGAATAGGTAGTAAAACCAAACCTAAGCCAACTGGCCCATGAATTTCTCTGTCCACAGGGATTAGTCCAATCAATAAGAGCAAAACACAGGGCTTTGCTGGCTGGGAAAGACAAGTCATTGATGCTGTGACTGCAGAAATTTTTTTACATTTATTTTGACATAATTGTAGATTCACATACAGTTATAGGATGTAATTAAGATTCAGTGGCTGGGTGCAGTGGCTCGCTCCTATAAGCCTTGCACTTTGGGAGGCAGAGGAGGGAAGATTGCTTGAAGCCAGGAGTTCAAGATCAGCCTGACCAACATGGCAAAACCCCGTCTCTACTAAAAATACAAAAATTACTTGGCCATGGTGGCACATGCCTGTAATCCCAGCTACTTGGGGGGCTGAGGCATGAGAATTGCTTGAACCCAGGAGGCGGAGGTTACAGTGAGCCAAGATCATGCCACTGCACTCCAGCCTGGGCAACAGAGCAAGACTCTGTCTCCAAAAGAATAAAATAAAATAAAAATAAAGATCCAGCATACCCTTCACTCAGTTTCTCCCAATGGTAACATCTTGCATAAATACAGTACAATATCACACCAGGAAATTATTATCGATAAAATCCACCAATCTTACTCAGATTTCACCATTTTTACATACACTCATCTGTTTGTGTGTGTTTAGTTCTATACAATTTTATTGCATGTGTAAATATCACATAGGAACAACATTACAGTCAAGATACAAAAATGTTCCATCACAAGGATCCCTCAGGGTACCCTTTTATAGCCACAGACACCTCCTTCCCTTCTCTCTCCCTAATGCCTAGCAACTACTCATCTGCTCTCTATCTCTATAATTTTATCATTTCAAGAATGTTGTGGGCTGGCCACAGCGGCTCACTCCTGTAATTCCAGCACTTTGGGAAGCCGAGGCAGGTGGATCATTTGAGGTCAAGAGTTGGAGACTAGCCTGGCCAACATGGTGAAAACCCGTGTTTACTAAAAATACAAAAAAAAAAAAAAAAAATAGCTGGGCATGGTGGTACATGCCTTAATCCTAGCTACTCCAGAGGCGGACACAAGAGAATCGCTTGAACCTGGAAGGCAGAGGCTGCAGTAAGCCAAGATTGTCCCACTGCACTCCAGCCTGAGTAACACAGTGGGACTCTTTCTCAAAAATAAATAAATAAATAAATAAATAAATAAATAAATAAATAAATAAATGTTATTAATGGAATCATACAAATCACAACCTGAGATTGACTTTTCTCACTCAGCATAATTTCCTTGAGATCTATCCAAGTTGCTGCCTATCTCTGTAGTTCATTCATTTTTATCTCTGGGTAGTATTTCACGTATGGATGTGCCACTGTTTAACTCTTCACCATTCGAGGACATTTGAATTATTTCTAGGCTTGGCTATTATGAACAATGTTTTGTGCAGACTCTTGGGTGAACAAACATTTTTATTTCTCTGAGATAAATGCCCAGTGACATGCAAATTTGAGACTCTAAACTGCAGCAGCTGTTTGGCTACCTCATCAGTGAGATTCCACCCTGATGACCCAATATAAAGTAATAACCATCACTCTTCATCTTCCATATTCTGATTCATTCCACTTTATGGCATGTTTCATACCATGTGTTTATTGCTTGGTTTGCTTATCATCCATCTTTCCCTCTAGAAAGTAATTCCATGACCCCAGCAACCTTGTCTGTATTGTTCCACACAGTGTCCTGGAATCTAGAAGACTGGCACATAGTTGACACTCAACAAATATTTGTTGAATAAATTAATGAGTAAATAAATCTCAGACAGCTTTCCCTATTACTAGATTATTTCTTCTTTTTCTTTTATTCTTCTTCTTCTTCTTCCTCTTCCTCCTCCTCCTCCTCTTCCTCCTCCTCTTCCTCTTCTTCTTCCTCCTCCTCCTTCTTTGTTTTTGTTTTTGGAAACTGCATAGCATTTCATTGTACACCCGCATAATATTTTCATTAACTTATCCCCTGTTGGAGCATATTGATGTTGGTCCCAGCATTTTACAAATCCAAACAATGCTGTAATGGCAATCCTTGTATAATCAAACATCTCTGCCCAGATGGGAGAGAAGCAGAGTAGAAGGTTCTAAGAGTGAGTGCATTTAAATTTTTTTAGTGATTGTCAAATTGTTTTCTTTTACTTTTTTTTTTTTTAATCGAGATGGAGTTTCGCTCTTGTCACCCAGGATGGAGTGCAATGGCGTGATCTCACCGCAACATCCGCCTCCCGGGTTCAAGCTATTCTCCTGCCTCAGCCTCCTGAGTAGCTGGGATTACAGGCATGCGCCAACACGCCCAGCTAATTTTGTATTTTTAGTAGAGACAGGGTTTCTCCATGTTGGTCAGGCTGGCCTCGAACTCCTGACCTCAGGTGAGCCACCCGCCTCAGCTCCCAAAAGTGTTGGGATTACAGGCGTGAGCCACCGCGCCCAGCCCAGTTGTCAAATTGCTTTCAATGGTGTTCTCCCAATTTACATTCTCATAGTGTACTGGAATTCCTCATATTCTCATCAATACTGAATACTGTCAAAGTTTTAAATCTTTGCTAATCTCATAAATTAAAATTAACATCACCTCTTTTCACATGTTTATTGAGCATATACTTTTTTTTTTTTTTGAGACGGAGTCTCGCTCTGTCGCCCAGGCTGGAGTGCAGTGGTGCGATCTCAGCTCACCGCAACTCCGCCTCCCGGGTTCACGCCATTCTCCTGCCTCAGCCTCCTGAGTAGCTGGGACTACAGGTGTGTGCCACCATGCCCGGCTAATTTTTGTATTTTTAGTAGAGATGGGGTTTCACTGTGTTGGCCAGGCTGGTCATGATCTCCTGACCTCGGGATCCGCCCACCTCAGCCTCCGGAAGTGCTGGGATTACAGGCGTGAGCTACCGGTCCTATTAATAAGAATTTCATTAGGCCTTTATACTAAAGAATTTGGACAATGTCCCAGAGGCAAAAACAAACAAATAAACAACAACAAAAAAAACCCCACAAAACTTTGAAGATGTCTGAGTAAGAAGCGACAGAATGAAAAGCATTTTCTTCTTTAAGAATTTTTAAGGATAATTCTATTCCTTGAGGTGGTATTTGAATCAGTGAAAAAGTACAAATAGAGAAATTAATGAGAAGGCTGCACGGTTACCGATTCTTTGAAAAATACTTGTAAACTGACACACTGGTGCAATAATATAGGTTAGGATTAGTAATAGAAATTAACATGAACAGGTAAATTAAGCAAATCAAAATTCCATGAAATCTAGATGATGAAGGGAAGACAGGAAACACTCAAGGAAGGGGGGCTGGGCATGGTGGCTTCTGCCTGTAATCCCCTCACTTTGGGTGGCTGAGATGGGAGGGTCACGATCACATGAGCCTAGGAGTTCTTGACTAGCCTAGGCAATATAGTAAGACCCTATCTCTTAAAATTTCTTTTTTCTTACAAAATTTATTGAGAAAAATACAGGTGTAACTTTTTTAAATTAAAAAAAAGGAAGGAAACTGTTAGAGATTGCTAAATGTAAATATTCCCTTTCCCCCACTCCCACCTTGTTCTGCCCAACTCATCTATTTTGTTCTACCTTTTTAAAATTTTTTCCTTTTTTTTTCTTTTTTGAAACGGAGTCTTGCTCTGTTGCCCAGGCTGGAGTGCAGTGGCCTGATGTCGGGTCCCTGCAACCTCTGTCTCCCAGGCTCAAGTGATTCTCCAGCCTCAGTCTCCAGAGTAGTTGAGATTACAGGTGTGCACCACCTTGCCCATCGAGTTTTTGTATTTTTGGTAGAGACAGGGTTTCACCATGTTGGTCAGGCTGGTCTTGAACTCCTGGGCTTAAGCGATCCGCCTGCCTCAGCCTCCCAAAGTGATGTGATTACGGGCATAAGCCACCACACCCTGCCTGTTCTACCTTTCTTTACCCCCAGGTCACCTGCCTCCAGAGGTAATAAAGGGTTGGTAAGATAAACACAACAAATTCTGAAAAACAAAGCCAAACTCAAGGCTTGCATCCCCCAAGTAAGGGAGAAGATGAAGGGTAGCTTTATCTACCTATCTATATCTCTCGTATTTCTGCGCTGTATTGCTTATTAGTCCTTTTTGGAGTAAATGAGAATAGACATATCCTTTAATTCTTACAAATTTCATTGTTGACCCAATCTCAAACCAAGACCAGACTGTGGTGTGGCCTGGCCCAAGTACTCTACATTTTTCTGGAAATGGTCTAAGGCTATTTGGGACTGGAATTTGAACGACTGGGTACTCAGAATATGGTTGAGAAGGTGGATGTGGGTTTGGGGTTGGCAAGTCCACTTAGTCCCTCAGACTTCTTGTCCCATGGGGAAGAGGACCAGAGTGGAACTCTCTAAAGTGATGATGTGGGCTGCTTTGCTTACGGAGTAGCCATTCTTTATTCCTTTACTTTCTTAATAATCTTACTTTCACTTTGAAAAAATAAAATAAAAATAAAGTGATGGTCTGGAAGCAGAAGCCCGCCTTGCTCAGATAGCAAGACAATATTGAGAAAATCTCAAAGAAAACTAGGAAACACCAAGTAAGGGATAAGAAAGCAACATAAAAATGCTGGCGGTCTACTGGATGATAAGACAATGAGTATTGTGGGACTCCAAGACCCTGGGTCACCGCAGGATTCTTAGTCTCTCTATACTTCAGAAAGGAGCAAGCAATTTTTAGTTGCTACTCAATACAACAACCCTATGTAGTGGGCATTTTAATACTATTTTAATGGATAAACAACCTTATGGTTCAAAAAGTAAACGATGTAACGAAATCTACTTCTTACTGCGGTACAATTATCATCCCCATTTCACACGAGGAGAAACTGAGGTAAATGAATGGTAAACCAACTTGCTTGGGCACAAGTGAGAGGTAGAACTGGGCTTGTTATTGACACACAGAAATGTTACCATCTGATAATTAAACCTTTCTTTTTCTAAACAAAACTGCAAGTGCCTACAAATGGGGCTGTTTAATAAAAGGCATCACTTATCAGGTGGGCTCAGTCGATGACTCTCCTCATCCTCCAGCCTCTTGGGGAGGCGAGGTGTTTGCGCTTCCCAGCACCTATACAAAGCCAGCTTTCTTTCTTTCGTTTCTTTTTTTTTTTTTTTTTGAGACAGAGTCTCCCTCTGTCCCGCAGGCTGGAGTGCAGTGGCGATCTCGGGTCACTGCAACCTCCGCCTCCTGGGTTCAAGCGATTCTGCTGCCTCAGCCTCCTGAGTAGCTGAGACTACGGCGCCTGCCACCACGCCCGGCTAATTTTTCTATTTTTAGTAGAGATGGGGTTTTACCATGTTGGCCAGGATAGTCCTGATCTCCTGACCTCGTGATCCACCTGCCTTAGCCTCCCAAATGCTGGGATTACAGGCGTGAGCCACTGCGCGCGGCCAAAGCCAGCTTTCTTTTGCAGGGGCTGAGACCTGGCACCAAGAGGAAACCCGACAAAAGACTAGGGGCCCGGGCCCAGCAGCCGCTGAAGTTTGTAGGCCCGGAGCGTGTGGCACCATCTGCTCTTGCGACCAGTGCCCTAGGCTAGAGCTTCGGCGTGACCCGCCCAAAGGAGAGTGGCGGAGCCTCCTTGGCCTTTCCAAGAGGAAACAGCTCAGGCCCCGAGGCCACGAAATCTTGTCACTCGCTGGAAGCGCGGGCCAAGCCCCGCCCCCGCGAGCCGCCTCTTCCGCTCGCGCTGGGGTGGGGTTTACGCGGCCGCCGGGATCCGCTCGGACGCGGCCACGTTGTCTTGCGCGCTTTGCCCGCCTGGCCCTGGGACCCTGACCCTCGGCTACCCGTTCCTGCCCCACTAGCGTGGCCGCGAGCCTCGGTGAGCCGGCCGTATTCCCGCTCTCGCTTAGGGGGCACAGGCGCAGGAAGCGGCCCGGCCACTCCAAGCCTTCGGTGCGCGGGCGCGTCTGGGATACGGGCCCGGGAGGCGCCGCCCTCCGTCCGCCCGGTGCCTCTCAGGAACAGCGAACCGGAGAGAGCGCCGGAGAGTTGGGCTCCGTGCAGAGCTCGGCGCCGGGGCCCATGCCCGTGCGCCCCCGCAGGCCGGCGCCATGGCCTCCGGGAGCGTGGCCGAGTGCCTGCAGCAGGAGACCACCTGCCCCGTGTGCCTGCAGTACTTCGCAGAGCCCATGATGCTCGACTGCGGCCATAACATCTGTTGCGCGTGCCTCGCCCGCTGCTGGGGCACGGCAGAGACTAACGTGTCGTGCCCGCAGTGCCGGGAGACCTTCCCGCAGAGGCACATGCGGCCCAACCGGCATCTGGCCAACGTGACCCAACTGGTGAAGCAGCTGCGCACCGAGCGGCCGTCGGGGCCCGGCGGCGAGATGGGCGTGTGCGAGAAGCACCGCGAGCCCCTGAAGCTGTACTGCGAGGAGGACCAGATGCCCATCTGCGTGGTGTGCGACCGCTCCCGCGAGCACCGCGGGCACAGCGTGCTGCCGCTCGAGGAGGCGGTGGAGGGCTTCAAGGTGAGGGCGCGGATCCCGGGAGGGCGGGAGCGCGAGTCGGACAAAGGGAGGAGAGAGCCAAAGGGGCTTCCCTTTTTCCGCCTAGAAAATGGCTGAGCCGGACGTGTGGTTCACAGCCGTCATTTCCTCTCTGTCCGCTCCAGAGCCTCAGCACTCAGATTTGGAGGAAAACCTGTAGCTGGCGAGGAAGCCAGGAGTGTCCCCACCCCCACTCTCTTTTCTCTGTTTACCCCCATGTTTCCTGTCTCACGGACACATTGTACACGGAGACATCCTTTTGACAGTATAAAGAAGTGCATAAAACCGCGTACACATCGACAAGCTGCAGACACTCTTACTCCCATCAGCTCTCAGACCAAAACGCAGTTGGACGTTAACTGACTTGTGCCCATTCCTTAGTCTATAAGCATTTCCCCAGCACTTTCCTGCAATCCGTCCTGGTCTAGAAACTCACAGAACAGCTTTTCGCTGCTGGAGTAAGTCACTTAACCACTCTGAGACTCAGGAGATAACACAGTTATGAGGAATATTGTGGAATCATGTGACTCACAGAGCCCTTTGTGAACTGGCACAGCTAAACAGAAACGTGGAAACATAGTATTACATATAAAACAGTTGTAAGGTGACCTTCAAGGAGTCCATGATACTGTGTATTTTCTGTATGTTGAGGGCTTCAGGAATGCGTACACAATTATGTCCGTGTTTAAATATGAGTACATTCATGTGCAATCGCTTAACATTTATGGACCTTTCAGCTATATTATTTCACTCACTCTGGTGAGAACTCTTGAGTAGGTTGGGAAGATGGTGTTTGCCCATTTCACACATGAGGGAAATAAGTCACTTTCACAGTGTGCCTATGTGGAAGAGCTACAATACAACATAACTCTAAGCCTCCTACTCCAGTCACAGTTCCGCTAAGTCATGCAATATCCTACCACGGACAGGTAGATGACTCATTGTTTAAGATAGACACAAATAGTCCTGACGAGGTAGCTGAGTGGTTGAAGCCACAGGCTGCTAAGATAGACACAGATTGCCAAAGAAGTGGCTTGTTTGCCCCTGCGCCCTGAGTCTTTCTTTTGTGGGTGGCAGTGTGGCCTAAGGACAAGCGCCAACTAGAGACTCGGCATCAGGTGTGTGGACTCCATGTATGATAAGAAGTACCATGCTGATGCTAAGGTCTACCTAATTTTGAACTGCCCATCTCTTTTGCTTTTCTCAGGAGCAAATCCAGAACCAGCTCGACCATTTAAAAAGAGTGAAAGATTTAAAGAAGAGACGTCGGGCCCAGGGGGAACAGGCACGAGCTGAGCTCTTGGTAAGGGTTGTTGGAATTCACAGTTGGTTCTGCTGGTGCTCCCCTCTTCTGTAGAGCTGATGTTACTTCCCTTAAACTTGTCCAGCATGTCACCCAGAACTTGTAGGTAGAGGTGGATCAACCGCACATGGCAGTGGGAACTCACCCGGAGAACTAAGATTCCCTTACTTTTGGGGAAAGCATGGAGAAGCCAAGTTTGGAACCCTTGGAAATCAGACCTGTCAGTTTACTTTAACCTGCTAACTGCGTAGACCAAGGTTGATCCTTGGCAAAGCTGAGATAGGTAAAATTATTGGATACAGTTAGCTTGCGTTGGTACCATTCTGCAGACAGTTGCTAATAGTGGATTTGTGTAATCCCCACTGTTGCTTCTCTTTGGCTTATTCTCCTTTCTTAACAATGCTTTAATTCTGAATTTTTTATTCTGCCCTCTTCCTCCAGTCTCTCAAGGCCTCAACAAGTGGCTGATGTGTTAATTTATATTAGGGGTATATGGGAATTTTTTTTCTTATTTATAGACAGGGTCTCACTGTCACCCAGGCTGGAGTGCAATGGCAAGGTTTCGGTTCACTGCAACCTCTGCCTCCCAGTTCAAGCGATTCTCCCACCTCAGCCTCCCAGGTAGCTGAGGCTACAGGCATACGCCAACAGACTCAGCTAATTTTTGTATTTTTAGTAGAGGTGGTGTTTCTCCATTTTGGTTAGGCTGGTCTTGAACTCCCGACCTCAGGTGATCCGCCCACCTCAGCCTCCCAAAGTGCTGGGATTACAGACGTGAGCCACCGCGCCCAGCCTGGCTCCTTGTTTAGAACAAAAGTTTATAATAGAGTCCTGTTGGTGGTGGGGGTTGGGTGAAGAACCAAGGACAGTAAATTATGGCAAACAAATCAGCGCCAAGAGGGAATCGTGGGGAGAGCACCTCTCCCCCTCCTACCCAAAGCTAGAGACAGCAGTTGGTGAACACCCGTGAAGGACAGACAGTGGGTATGGATTACAAATGAAGAGCCCAGGGAAATTGGGCAAGGAAACTGTTATTGGTTGTTCCATCCTCCATAGGGCACATATCTGACCCTGTCACTTTCCTGTGTGACAATCTTCCATGCTTCCCAGTTGGGATAGAGTCCTTACCCCCAGCCTCCCAGGCCAGGCATGACAAGGCCTTACCTTTTCTGGTCCCTTCCCTCAACACTCGTGTGCTCCAACCAGATAGCACCATTTGCTTTCTCTCCCCACTCTTTTGCCTGTGCCATTTCTTCTGCCTGGAAAGGCTTCCCGCTCATTGCCTATGTGGTGAACTCTTATTCATCACATGAACATTGTGTGAAATTGCTTCTGTGAAGATGGTACCAGTTTCTTTCATTGCAGGCTGTCACCCTATCTTTAATTATCCATCCATGACTATGTATATCACATGAACCTGACTCACTTCTCTGAGTTACTTGAGAACAGGGACTATGTCTTAATAATCACTGGGGTAATTCAGTTCCTGGGCATTATATATCCAGTCAGTAAAGTCTGGAAATAATGAGTTAGCACTGTGCTTGTTTTAATCCATAATGGGGTCTTGGGGTACGTGGTCACAGGAGAACTATGAAGGCCCTAGAAATGAGCCATTTTTCTCTTTACTGCCTTTCCCTGTCATCTGCATAGAGCCTAACGCAGATGGAGAGGGAGAAGATTGTTTGGGAGTTTGAGCAGCTGTATCACTCCTTAAAGGAGCATGAGTATCGCCTCCTGGCCCGCCTTGAGGAGCTAGACTTGGCCATCTACAATAGCATCAATGGTGCCATCACCCAGTTCTCTTGCAACATCTCCCACCTCAGCAGCCTGATCGCTCAGCTAGAAGAGAAGCAGCAGCAGCCCACCAGGGAGCTCCTGCAGGTAAGGCTTGCAGAGCCCTGCCAGAGCAGCACCCACTGAAAATATCCTCCCTTCTCCTTTGCCAAGTAGTATCCAGGACCCCCGTCTTCTTTTTAACTCTGCAGGAATAGCAAGAGCTTGCCAAACTCTATATTGTGCACCTTGGAAGGAAACTGTGTAAACTAGAAGTTCTGGTTCACACAACTTGAATTAGTCAATTGCGTTGTCTCATAGAAATGGCAAGAAGAAGACCTGGTGCTTGTGCCTACCCAGCACTGACAAGTGGTCTGATTACAGGCAAGGCTCTCAACCTTTTTGGGCCTCAGTGACCTCATTTGTTCAATAATGAGGGGCTTAGACCACATGTCATTCAAAGACTCTCCTCACTCCAGTATCCTGTAGTTTTAATGTATTACTGTAGCCACAAAACAATGAGCACTTGAACAGGAGTGGTTAGGTTACCTGAGCAGTCCTGTGATTTAACCTTGGTAAAGCAGGTGATAAAGCTGCAGCAGACCTACCCCAGCAAGACTACAGGAAATGAACTAATGCCTGTCTGTCGTTTGCTCATTCAGTGCATATTAATTATTTGCTTTGTGTCAGGCACTATTCTAGGCACTGGGATTAAGTGCCAAATAAGCTTTCCTGAATTATATTTTAGTGTGGCGATCAGACAGTTCTTATAGGTATTTGATAAAAGCCATTAAAAATGGATGATGGCGGGCGAGGTGTGGTGGCTCACACCTGTAATCCCAGCACTTAGAGCCCGAGGCGGGTGGATCACAAGGTCTAGGAGTTCAAGACCAGCCTGGCCAAGTTGGGGAAACCTCGTCTCTACTAAAAATACAAAAATTAGCCAGGCATGGCGGTGTGCCTGTAGTCCTAGCTACGCGGGAGGCTGAGGCAAGGAATTGCCCGAAACCAGGAGGAGGAGGTTGCAGTGAGCCAAGATCGTGCCACTGCACTCCAACCTGGGCAACAGAGCGAGACTCTGTCTCAAAAAATTAAATAAATAATAAAAAATAAAAATAAAAATGGATGATGGCATAGGGCAAGGGTCAGCAAATTATGGTCCATCCGCTGTTTTTGTATGTCCTGGGCAATAAGTATGGTTTTTACATTTTAATTTAAATTTAATATTATTTATTTATTTTGAGATTGAGTCTTGCTCTGTTGCCCAGGCTGGAGTGCAGTGGTGCGATCTCGGCTCACTGCAAACTCCGCCTCCTGGGTTCAAGCGATTCTCCTGCCTCAGTCTCCTGAGTAGCTGAGATTACAGGCACACGCCACCATGCCCGGCTAATTTTTGTATTTTTAGTAGAGACGGGGTTTCACCATATTGGTCAGGCTGGTCTCGAACTCCTGACCTCGTGATCTGCCCTCCTCGGCCTCCCAAAGTGTTGGGATTACAGGTGTGAGCCACGGCGCCTGGCCAGTTTCCATTTTTAAATGGTAAAAATCAGAAAAATGTATTTCTTTTTTTCTTCTTTTTTTTTTTTATTTTTGAGACTAAGCAAGGAGGGAGTGGGCAACATAGTAATGCAGTTGAGGTCAAATAATATCAAAGGTGATACCCATTTGATTCAATAACATGACCATCATTGGTGACCTTAGGTAGAACTATCACAATGGAATAATTGGGGCAGGAGCCACATTAGGGGGAGTTGAGTAGTGACTAGGTCAGGTGAATGGAGACTACAGAAGTAGATGACTATTTCAAGTACAACTGTTAAGGGGATGTAATAAAATACTTAGAGACGAGACAGGATTATGGAGTTTTATCTGGAGGGGTTGATTAAAGAAACTAGAAGTTAGACATATTTTCAAGATACGTATGGAAAGGAGTCTATGTTGTAAGGTTTGTAGGTGGGGAGAACACTGAAGCCACAAGAAACCATATACTGGCCAGGCATGGTGGCTCATGCCTGTAATCCCAGCACTTTGGGAGGCCGAGGTGGGCAGATCACCTGAGGTCGGGAGATCGAGAGCAGCCTGACCAACGTGGAGAAACCCCATCTCTACTAAAAATACAAAATTAGCCGGGTGTGATGGCGCATGCTTGTAATCCCAGCTACTCGGGAGGCTGAGGCAGGAGAATCGCTTGAACCAGGGAGACGATGGTTGCAGTGAGCCGAGATTGCGCCATTGCACTCCAGCCTGGGCGATGAGCGAAACCCTGTCTCCAAAAAAAAAAAAAAGAAAAAGGAAGAAAGAAACCATGTACTGATCAGCAATGTGTGGTTCCTGAGAAGGCAGGTGGAAATGAGAACTAAAGTACATATGCCAGGAATTAGTGTCAGAGAGTCTTCTGTTTTGTTGTATGGGAAGAAATGATTGTTTCAGAGTATGGGAAAGACAGTTGGTTTGCGAGAACTAGTAGGAGTATTTGGTCAGTGAACATCTATTTATAGCGTAACCATTCTGCCCTGTTGTGTAACTTTCTTTTTTTTATTTTTTGAGACATACTCTTGCTCTGTTGCCCAGGCTGGAGTGCAGTGGTGCAATCTTGGCTCACTGCAACATCCCCCTCCCAAGTTCAAGCAATTCTCCTGCCTCAGTCTCCCAAGTAGCTGGGATTACAGGCATGTGCCACCACGCCCAGCTAATTTTTGTATTTTTTATAGAGGCGGAGTTTCACCATGTTGGCCAGGCTGGTCCTGAACTCCTGACCTCAGGTGATCCTTCTGCCTCGGCCTCCCAAAGTGCTGGGATTACAGGTGCGAGCCACCGTGCCCAGCCACTGTCGTGTAACTTTCTTATCACCTTTGCTTTCTCAAATATTGACTGCTCTGGCGTGGGCACTGAGTAAGCAGATGGTCAGTCTCATCCAGGATTGGGGTTTTGCAAGATGGACTTGAGGGTTTTTTTTCCTTAGTTTTTATTATTGTTGTTTGAGACAGGGTCTCACTCTGAAACCCAGGCCGGAGTGCGGTGACATGATCATGGCTCACCGCAGCCTTGACCTCCCAGGCTCAGATGATCCTCTTACCTCAGCCTCCCAAGTAGCTGGGACTACAGGCGTAAACCACCATGCTTGGCTAATTTTTGTAATTTTTGTAGAGATGGAGTTTTACCATGTTGCCTTGGCTGGTCTTGAACTCCTGGGCTCCAGCAGTCCATCTGCCTCAGCCTCCCAAAATGCTAGGATTACAGGTGTGAGCCACCACATCCAGCCTTCTTCATTTTTTTAATTGTAAAATATACGTAACCTAAATTTCACCATTTTAAAGTGTAAAACTATGGCACAAAGTAGCATTTAGTAAATCCACAGTGTTGTACAATTATCAACCACTGTCTGGATCTAAAACACTTTTACCACCCAAAAGGAAACCTCACACTATTAAGCAATCACTCCTCATTTCCTTCTAGCCCTGACTCCTGGCTCTATGGATTAGTCTATTCTAGATATTAGATATAATTGAAATCATACAGTACGTAGCCTTTTTCTTCACTTAGCATACTTTTTTTTTTTTTTGAGGCAGAGTTTCACTCTTGTTGCCCAGGCTGGAGCGTAACGGCATGATCTCCGCTCACCGCAACCTCCGCCTCCCAGGTTCAAGCGATTCTCCTGCCTCAGCCTTCCGAGTAGTTGGTATTACAGACATGCGCCATCACCCCTGGCTAATTTTGTATTTTTAGTAGAGACGGGGTTTTGCCATGTTGGTCAGGCTAGTCTCAAACTCCTGACTTCAGGTGATCCACCCGCGTCAGCCTCCCAAAGTATTGGGATTACAGGTGTGAGCCACCACGCCCGGCCTATCACTTAACATACTTTTTTAAAGATTCATTCATATTGTAATATGTTTCAGTACTGGCCAGGCGCAGTGGCTCACGCCTGTAATCCCAGCACTTCAGGAGGCCGAGGTGGGCAGATCATGAGGTCAGGAGTTCGAGACCAGCCTGGCCAATATGGTGAAACCCCGTCCCTACTAAAAATACAAAAATTAGCCAGGCGTGGTGGCGCATGCCTGTAATCCCAGCTACTCAGGAGGCTGAGGCAGGACAATCACTTGAACCTGGGAGGCAGAGGTTGTAGTGAGCCGAGATCGCGCCATTGTACTCCAGCCTACGCAATAGAGTGATAGCGCCATTTTACACCAGCCTACGCAATAGAGTGAGACTCCGTCTCAAAAAATATATATATACGAAAAAATATATATATGTGTTTCAGTATTTCTTTTTATGGCTGAATAATATTCCATTGTATGGATATATAATATGTTTTGTTTATTCATCAGTCAATGGGCATTTTGGTTGTTTGCACCTTTTGGCTATTGTGAATAGTGCTGCTGTGAACATTGAACATTAAAAGGAGGAAATGGTTCACAAATTTGTGTGTTATCCTTGTGCAGGAGCCATGCTAATCTGTGCATGGTTCCCATTTGAGGATATCTGCTGCTGAAGCAAGCACCATAATTAAGGCTTTAAAACCTTTTTTTTTATTTTTTTATTTTTTTGAGACAAAGTCTAACTCTGTTACCCAGGCTAGAGTGCAGTGGCACAATCTCAGCTCACTGCAGCTTCCACCTCCTGAGTGAGTCTCCTGCCTCAGCCTCCCGAGTAGCTGGGATTACAGGCACACACCACCACACCTAGCTAATTTTTGAATTTTTGGTAGAGATGGGGTTTCACCATGTTGGCCAGGCTGGTCTTGAACTCCTGACCTCAGGTGATCCGCCTACCTTAGCCTCCCAAAGTGCTGGTATAATAGACGTGAGCTACTGCGCCTGGTCTAAAGCTTTTTCTTTCTTTTTTTTTTTTTTAAGAATTTTTTTTAAACAGATGGAGCATGAAACTGAAGGTGGATGATGAGGAAAGTAGAGAAAGAAAGAAGTCATGGACTCAGTAAGGGAGGAGGGGCTCCATGAATATCAAAAAGTGTTTATGTTGGAAGTCACTGGAAAAGCAGGATAAATATTACTTAATGGGGCAATACTGGAGGCATTCCCATTGAAGTCAGAAACAGGCCGGATGCCCAGTATCATTTATCTCTATTTAACACTGCATTAAAGGTTGTAACCAGTTCAGTTAAATAAAATAATTATAGGTATACAAATTGGGAAAGAAGTTAACATACAGAAATCAGCAGCCTTCATATGCCAGATAGCAGCCACTAGAAGACATATTAGAAGAGAACATGCTGTTTCCATTTGCAAAAAAAAAAAAAACAAGTGATAAAATATCTGGAAATAAGTTTATAAGAAATATACAAAAACCTATGTGGAGAAAATTATAAAACATTCAAACATCCCTGAAAGACACAAAATAAACTTGAACAAATAAAGAGATATCACTTATTCTTTGATAAGACAGGGAAAGCAAGTTGTCCTTCACATTCATAAATGCAGTTTGTTTCTTTTTTTTTTCTGTTACTCGGATATATTATGTAGTGAAGTCTCGGATTTCAGTGTAACCATCACCCAGGTAGTGTACGTTGTACCCATTAAGTAATCTGTTATCCCTCATCCCCCCTCCCACCCTTGCAATTTCAATAAAAATACCCACAAGCTCTTTTTCTGGATCTAAACAAATTGACCGTCAACTTCAGATAGAAAAATAAGCACATGATAATATGCACATATAAAATAAGCACATATTATTATGTGCTTATTTTTATGGGATAGGCCGGGTGCAGTGACTCACACCTGTAATCCCAGTACTTTGGGAGGCCGAGGCAGGTGGATCACCTTAGGTCAGGAGTTTGAGACCAGCCTGACCAACATGGCAAAACCCCATTGCTATTAAAAATACAAAAATTAGCCAGGTGTGGTGGCACATGCCTGTAATCTCAGCTACCTGGGAGGCTGAGGCAGGAGAATCTCTTGAACCCGGAGGTGGAAGTTGCAGTGAGCTGAGATCGCACCATTGCACTCCAGCCCGGGAGGCAGATCAAGACTCTGTCTCAAAAAAAAAAAAAAAAAAAAAGCTGGGATAGATCACTAGAGCCCAAGAGGTTGAGCCTGCAGTGAGCTATGATTGCACCACTGCACTCCAGCCTGGGCAACAGAGCAAGACTCTGTCTTAAAAAAAAAAAAAAAAAACTAGGTAGGCTACACTGTGAAAGAAGAGCTCTGAGGGAGAACTGGCCCTACTAGATATTACACCATATTTTAAAGCCTATATAATTAAAGCAGTTGGTATTAGTACAAGAAAAAAGCGCACATACATTGTAACCAGTCAAAAGATGGTATTAAAATTGAATATTTGCCACAAATGTCGCAAACACAAGTGATAGTTCTAACATAAAAAGACCTTTTAAGTATTGCGAGAGAAGACACCAAAATTCTAGAGAAAAATGGGTTAAAGGCACAAACAGACAAGCTGCAAAAGACATAAATTGCTTTGTGAACGTGAAAAAATGCTCAGCTGTACATAATAAGAGAAATGCAAACTAAAACCACACTAAAATACAATTTCTTACTCGTTACAATAGCAAAAATTTTCAACTTAATACACTGTTAATGAAGTGTGGGAGAGACACTCATATGCCAGTGGGCTGGTGGGAATGCAAAATCATGACCCTTTTGGAGGAGAGTTTCTCAATATTTAACAAAACTGTATGTGTGTGTGTGTATGTATACACACAGTTAGAATTAACAAATAATTTTTTTAGGAAGGGTAGAGGGAGGAGAGATGAGAGATTGATTAATGGGTACAAATATACAGTTTGATAGAAGAAATAAAACCTAGTGTTTGATAGGTCAGTAGGGTGACTGTAGTTTACAAATCTATTATATATTATATCTATGTATATACACACGCACATACATACATATATATATATATTTTTTTTTTTTGAGACGGAGTTTCACTCTTGTTGTCCAGGCTGGAGTACAATGGCATGATCTCGGCTTACCGCAACCTCTGCCTCCCGGGTTCAAGCGATTCTCCTGCCTCAGCCTCCCGAGTAGCTGGGATTACAGGCATATGCCACCACGCCCGGCTAATTTTGTATTTTTAGTAGAGACGGGGTTTCTCCATGTTGGCCAGTCTGGTCCCAAACTCCCGACCTCGGGTGATCCGCCCGCCTGGACCTCCCAAAGTGCTGGGATTACAGGCGTGAGCCACTGCGCCTGGCTTATTTTATATTCCAAAGTGACTAGAGGAGAATAATTGCAATGCTTGTTGCATAAAGAAAAGGCAAATACTTACAATGTGATGGATATCCCAATACACTGATTTCTTTACAAATTATGAATGTGTTAAATTATCACATGTACCCCCAAAATATGTATGTCTGTTACGTATCAATAAAAAATTTTAAAAATCTAAGAATTTACTTTGAAGATATAACTAAGTATTAAAATATATTTGAAAATACATATGCACAAGATAACTTGCTGCAACATTTTTATAATTGCAAAATACGGGAAATAGTCTGACTTCGAAACCTACAAGATTGTTTTAGTTAATTGTGCACATATATACTATGGAATACTATCCAAGTTAAAAAAAAGGAAAAGAATGATACCTATGAACTGATATGGAGTGGTTTTCAGTGTATATTGCTTTGTGGAAAATAAAAATGTAAAATAGAGAGTATGCTCCTTTTTTTTTTTTCCTGAGACAGAGTTTCACTCTTGTTGCCCAGGCGTGAGCCACCGCGCCTGACAAGAGTATGCTACTTTTTGTGTATGAAAGAAGGGAGAGGCCACCGCTGGCTCACACTTGTAATCCCAGCACTTTGAGAGGCCGAGGTGGGTAGATCACCTGAGGTCAGGAGTTCAAGACCATCCTGGCCAACATGGCGAAACGCTGTCTGTGCTAAAAACACAACAATTAGCCGGGCGTGGTGGCAGACACCTGTAGTCCCAGCTACTCAGGAGGCTGAGGCAGGAGAATTGCTCGAACCCAGGTGGCAGAGGTTGCAGTGAGCCAGGATCGTGCCATTGCACTGCAGCCTGGGCTACATAGAGCGAGACTCCGTCTCAAAAAAAAAAAAAAAAAAGAGTATACTAGAGTTCTTTGTACTAACAGCTTTTCTGTGTATTTGAAATTATTTCATAATAAAAAGAAAGCAAGCTGGACAGGTAGGCAAGCTTGACGTCCAATCATAGGATGCTTGAGTTAGTAAATTTGAAATCCTGAGGTCCTTGACCAGTGAATGGTGGGTACTGAAGGAGGGTATGGGAAATGCTGGTATAGCAAATAGTATGCATCCCATTTTCCTTTGCCTGCCTTTTAGCTCCTCAACACTGAGTTATGTTCCAGTGATCCTTTTCTCCCTAATTTCTCCCATGAGAGCCAGTCTGTAGTTGGTTTTTCAACAAACATCTGTGAAAGAAAACTGAAGTTATAAATGACTTCTCATGGTTATTTTTTTTCCTTTCTCTTGCAGGACATTGGGGACACATTGAGCAGGTATAGTTTTCTATTTCCCTAGTGTTAAATCAAATATGAGAAGACTGTCTCCTTCACATTTGTAAATCCTGAAAGGAGCCCTGAGCCTGAGGATGGACATCTTATCAAATTGACACATATCCCTGAAGAGAGTCACTAGTATACAAAGAATTAGATGAACCACAGCTCTACTCAGTAAAATTCAGGAAGTAGGGGGTTCACGTGGGAGGCTGCTGGTGGATTAGGGGTATGAGGACACTTCCATGGAGAGGGTGTGGCCTTACAGGGACCTGGGCTGAATATAAGGGTAGTTTATGTCTTGCTTCCTATACATTTCAGAATCCTTTCCGCCTTCATTATCTCATTTTTTTTTTCTATAATGGGGGAAGTAAAGCCTAAGAAAGGTGTGACTGGCCTGGATTTACATAATTACTGATGAGCCACCTGGATTCTGGCTCTTATTAACTCTTGCTATTTCTCTATGTTCCATCAAAAAAAAAAAAAAAAAGTGAGGAAGAACTCCCTGGCAGCTGGAACACAATCAAAGAGGGAGAGCTTGGAGGGGGGCAGTAAGCCAGGGCAAAGTTGTTTTGCAGGATGGATGACGAGGCAAGTGGGATGGGCCTTGGGAAGCTCATGTTTGGTGCAAGAATGCCTTTAGGGGTGGAAACTGACTTTGAGGAAGCTGTACTGTGAAGGTGATTAAGACCCTGAATGGTGAAAACCTTCTAAAGCAAAATGCAGCTTGACTATGTGGGAGCATTTAAGGAGATTAGGGAGGTCCTTATAGATGGGGCAGTTTGGCTGGGAGGCCTATGTTGGTAGAATCATGTTGATGGAATTGAGGTTCCTGAGGGACCCTAGGATGGAGATAAGGTGGAGTTCATACCAGTCCCAGCCAGATGACCCAAGCAAATAATACTGTTACCTGATACTTTGTGATGCCAGTCTAGCTCTGACCTAACATACAGAGTTAGCTGCCTCAGACCCTAGCAGTTTGTGACATTAAGGATTGAATTTGGCTATATAAGATAGGAAACCCAAAATTTTATTGGCTTAAGGCTTAAACATAATAAAAAAAATGTGCAGGTGCGTGCGGTGGCTCACACCTGTAATCCCAGCATTTTGGGAGGCCAAGGTAGGTGGATCACCTGAGGTCAGGAGTTCGAGACCAGCCTGACCAACATGGTGAAACCCCGTTTCTACTAAAAATACAAAAATTAGCTGGGTGTGGTGGTGCATGCCTGTAATCCCAGCTACTTGGGAGGTTGAGGCAGGAGAATTGCTCAAACTCTTGTGGCGGAGGTTGCAGTGAGCTGAGATCATGCTACTGCACTCCAGCCTGGGTGACAGAGCCTGACTCCATCTCAAAAAAAAAAAAAAGTAAGAAATGTGCAGGTAGGTAGTCTGTGGCTAGTATGGTAACTCCAGTGATCCTCAGAGACTCAGGTGTCTTCCCATTCACTGTTCTACCATCCCTGAGGTATGGTCCTCATATAGTCCACGATAGCTGGTAGAATGCCAACCAAGAAGAAGGATATAAGTCACATCACATTACCTTTTTTTCTTCTTTTTTTTTTTTTTTTTCCATTTTTCTTTTTTGTAGAGGCAGGGTCTCACCATGTTGCCCAGGCTGGTCTTGAACTCCTAGCCTCAAAGCAATTCTCCCACCTTGGCCTCCAAAAGTGTTGGGATTGCAGGCATGAGCCACTGTTCCCGGTCATGTTACTTTTTTAAGTAGACTTCTCAAAACACCATGAGATACATCTTACCTCTCATAGGCCAGAACTTAGTCACAAGGTCACATCTAGCTATGAGGGACTGGGCAGCTGTGAGCCAGCCATAAAAGGCAGAAGATGGCAGAAGGGGTATTGGATAGGCAACTGGCAGTCTTTGCTATAGACACCCTTGCAGGGCTAGGGAATTGGGTATTGTCCCCCACAGTGCCTTTCTATCTGAACATGTCATTCTTTCCATATTTGGGAACCTGAGAATTCGGATTAATTGCTCACCATAAATATCAAGGACTGTAATGGAATCTAGTGCTTTCTGGCAAAGTCAGCCTCATATGTAATTCAGTAAACCTTTTTGAGTACTTAGTATTTGAAAAGCTGTGAGCTAGGTGCTTTGGGGTGTATGAGAATGAGTACAGTATCTATCCTATTTGGTCTAGAGGATCATAGCTCAGGAAGAGAAGGTGGGAAAAGCTGTAGTGGCTGATTTTAAAGACTGTCCATGTACGCTAGACAGTGTAGCTTAGCCCCTGTCCTAGTTCCTGGAAGGTCATGGACTTGGGAAAAAGAATTTACTTGGGCCGGACGCGGTGGCTCACGCCTGTAATCCCAGCACTTTGGGAGGCCGAGGCGGGAGGATCACCTGAGGTCAGGAGTTCGAGACCAGCCTGACCAATATGGAGAAACCCCATCGCTACTAAAAACACAAAATTAGTTGGGTATGGTGGCGCATGCCTGTAATCCCAGCTACTCAGGAGGCTGAGGCAGGAGAATTGCTTGAACCTGGGAGGCGGAGGTTGTGGTGGGCCGAGATGGCACCATTGCACTCCAGCCTGGGCAACAAGAGCGAAACTCCATCTCAAAAAAAAAAAAAATTTACTCATGTTTTTTAAATTTAGGGCTGAAAGAATCAGGATTCCTGAACCTTGGATCACACCTCCAGATTTGCAAGAGAAAATCCACATTTTTGCCCAAAAATGTCTATTCTTGACGGAGAGTCTAAAGCAGTTCACAGGTAATGTGAGGAGAGGTGTCATGAGGGGAAATGGATTTATACTGAGTATCTGCATATTGCCTGATGAAAGGATAATTTTCCAGCCAGATAGTGGGATGCAAACTGAATATTTTCTTGTTTTCTTTTCTTAGAAAAAATGCAGTCAGATATGGAGAAAATCCAAGGTAAATTTATCTACCTACTGGGCTTTTGATGTAAAGTTGCTTGGAAAAAAGAACATCTGCACTGAAAGTGGGAAACATGGGATAAGGGTGATACCCATTGGCCAGCCTTCCCTGATATTTTACATCTTCCCTTTGGTCTTAATTAATTTTCTCAATTAACAGCCTCTTGTTCTAATTTGAAGTCTGTTAACTGTATTTAGTCAATTCGCAATCTGCATTGATGGAGGAGAAAAATAAGCAATCCAAAAATTAATCAATCCAGAATTAATTTGATTGTTTACTTCGGAAAGAATGAACAAAAACTACCTTGGATACATTTCACTTGAGAGTGTTTATCATTGTAATTTACTGAGTTCCTACTGCTTGTGGGCACAGGTGCCAGCTCGGGCTGGAGGAATCGAGCAGCGCTGACAGGCAGCACCGCCAGGGACATGGTTAGGAGCAGGCAGTCAGGAGTCAGGCTGCCTGGGTTCTGGGCCTGCCTCTACCACTTAGTAAGGATTCAATAAGCAATTTCCTCATCTGTAACAACAGTAATAGTTCTTACCTCCTAAGGTATAAGAATTAAGGTTAGTTACCATTTCTAACACTTCTAGAATAGAACCTGACACATAGTAAGTCCTATATTCATGTTTATTAAATCGTTCTAGGCATTTGGAGAAGCTTTTCCAAATTAAAATTTTTCTGCTCACGAGCCACATTCAGTAAAGAGTTGGCCATATATTATTCCACCCAGGAATACTAAAATTCCTGGGCAGTCTGGTGGATTCTGAAATCCTTATATGTAGGTAATCCCTTCTCTTAATTATTAGAAATTAGAAACCCCCACAATCTTTGATAATTTTCTATTTTGTATATGCTGGGTTCTTATTTGCATTGCATCTATTCAGATATATACTTTTTGGGGCATCTAGCAACATAGATCTAGCAGATACATGTCCTCTACAAGCAAGACAAATGGGGAGAAACTCCACTCAATACAGTGGATAATACCAGAAGTGGTTAGTTCAGGCATGACTTTCCTTGATCTGGCTCTTTTCTTGCCACTTAAAAGGCTTAGTGGGATAATGTGTGAAAAATTCTGTTTCAACTATAAAGTGCCTTATAAATGAATGGTTATGTTTACCCCAGAGTGTCAGTGAGTGTCACTTGAGCCATTCAGCTCTTGTACACAGATGACTTATGCAACTCAAAAGTTATGTGTGATGTGGGGTTGGAACCGCGTTTCCCTCTGCAGAATCAGCTGACTCAATGGAAGGTGGAATTCTTGATCTTGGCTCAGTTTGATCCCATATTCTACCAGTCTCAGGCATGTGGTTATCCCTGTACTTAAGATTCCCAGTCCATCTCCCCCTAAAGCTTTTGGTTGAACGATAGAGCCATACATCATATGAAAAAATCAGTGCATGACTGACAACAGAGGTTCTGGGGTTTCTAGTGGAGACCACTGCTTTATGATGACTAACCAAAGCCCCCTCAGTTATGTATTTCCTGGAAACCCTCATGACTTCCATAACTTTTCTCTTTTATTCTTTCAGAATTAAGAGAGGCTCAGTTATACTCAGGTAGGTGATGAGAGACAAAACCATATTAGGGTAAGGAGTAAAAATCCTTGTGAACCTAACTACCGTTATGAGTGATTTGGAAATTGCTTAGATTTGGATTCTTTAGGTTACATGTATAAAGATGATACACAACAAGCACAAAAATCCTCAGTTGTTTCTATGTGTTAACAGTATCTTTGCCTCCTGAAATGCCTCAGAGCTGAAGCCATAGGGTAAAATCAATCTCAGGTGTTAAAGAAGGATTATAGGGTGGAAACCGCAGTTCCCAAAAGTAGAACAGAGCTGGTACACTAGTACACTGCTCTGCCTGCCCAGCTTCAGGGTCAAACCATGGTTTGTGACAAGCAGGACTGATTGAGCTCCACTATTACTCTTGAGTGCTAGAGGAAGTCTAGGAGTCTTGTGTCATCCCATCACTGTGCCTCAGAGCAAAGTTTGAAACTCCCCTTCCCCCTCACAACCACTTTCACCCTACTGTAGAGCCTGGGTAAATTTAACATTGCAGAAGTACTCAAATCTAAGGTGTATTCGTCCCACAGTCACAGTCACCTTCTGTTATGAAGTGTCCTCTAAATGAAGAGAAGGACTCTACATACAGTGGATCTGCAGTCCTTGGTGTGCAGTGGCTCTGATCCATATTTAATTTCAACAAGTATTAAATGAGTACTTTGCTTGTATCCTACACTGCCTAACATTGTGAAGGGTATTTTAGAGGAGCAGAAGAGCATAAGTCATCCTACTCTTATGGGTTTACATTGTCTGGTTGGAGGTATACCCATGACACAAGAAGAAGGTAGGCAGCTGTTGTAGACAGATTGTTGAACCAGGAACCAAGGGTTCTGGGGTTCTTGGTTACCTCTACCAGTTGCCTTTCTTTTGTGGGAGTAAAAATTTGTGGGCTTAAATTTCTGAGAGGTAATGTTTGGGACTCTTCCTCCTGAACAAAATGTGAGGAGCAAATGAGAGAATACGTATCAGTATTTTTATTTGTTTATTTATTATTTTAATTTTTTAAATTTTTTATTATTCATTTTAGAGGCAGGTTCTCTGTTGCCCAGACTGGTGTGCAGTGGCATGGTGATAGCTTGCTGCAGCCTCATACTCCTGGGCTCAAGTGATCCTCCTGCCTCAGCCAGCCTCCTGAGTAGCTGGAATTACAGGCATGCACCACCATGCTTGCCTAATTTTTTTGCTTTTATTTTTTGTAGAGACAGGGTCTCAAACTCCTGTATGCAAGCAATCCTCTTGCCTCAGCTTCCCAAAGTGCTGAGATTACAGGCATGAGCCACATACCCAGCCCATTATCAGTGTTTTTGAAGCAGGAAAACACTTGATGATAGCAAGATGCTGTAATACTAAATGCCAGAGGAGATGACATGGGTCATACAGAGTTTTAGATTTCAGAACAGGAAGAGTGTAATGGCCTGGGCAGGTAAAGAAAAACTTGGAGGATGTGTGTCTTGGACTGGACATTAGAAGAAGATGAATAGAGCTTTGATGTGCAGAGTGAAGATCTTACAGAATGGATAAAAGAGTGATTTGGGCTGGGCGTAGTGGCTCACACCTGTAGTCCTAACACTTTGGAAGGCTGAAATGGGAAGTCTGCTTGAGCCAGGGAGATGAAGTCTGCAGTGAGCCATGATTATGCCACTGTACTACAGTCTGGGTGACAGAGTGAGACCTCATCTCAAAAAATAAAAAAAAAGTAAAAAATAATTTTAAAAGAGTGATTTAAAAAGTAAGCATACTGATACAGGTTCCCAGTCCCTTACCCACAGTTCTAAAATCCCAAATCTCTGAAAGCCAAAACCTTTTTCATTATTTTGTGGGAAATTAATTATAGCATCAAAACCTGAATTTATGTGGTACTGTTTAGAGTCTTTATCCTTCATTATGTAAACATTCATAGATCTCACAGCAGATCTATTAATACTTCATTATAGAATGCTGCACCAGACCCTGCGTGTCTAAAACCTGTAATATTCTGAATTCTGTGAAACTTGGGGCCCCTGGAGTTTTCAGAATAAGGGATGATGAGCGTGTAAGAAAACCTCAATTCAGCGTATCTGCCAGGCACAGTGGCTCATGCCTGAAATCCCATTGCTTTGGGAAGTTGAGGTGGGAGGATTGCTTGAGGCCAAGAGTTCGAGACCATCCTGGGCAACATAGTAAGACCTCATCTCTACAAAAAATTTTTAAAAATTAGCCAGGGTGGTAGTGCACACCTATGGTCCCAGCTAGTTGGGAGTCTTAGGCGGGAGAATCACCTGAGCCCAGGAGTTTGGGGTTACAATGAACTATGACCATACCACTGTGCTCCAGCCGAGGCAACAGAGCAAGACCCTATCTCTTAAAATCAGTTCATAATGGATATTGTGGCTTCAGATGTGAAAGAAAAGATACGGGGCTAAAATTCTGTATTTTCAGTGTATTCTGGTAACCAGCTAATCCAAGCAGTAATTTTTGAAATGTGAAGTTTAGAATATATTCTAAATAAAATACGTGCAACCTCCAGTGGGAACCTCTTATTCTTGGGGAGGTAGTAGAAAGGCGCTGGGTGTTCTAAAATAGGCTCTCTTTGTGTCTCTGCAGTGGACGTGACTCTGGACCCAGACACGGCCTACCCCAGCCTGATCCTCTCTGATAATCTGCGGCAAGTGCGGTACAGTTACCTCCAACAGGACCTGCCTGACAACCCCGAGAGGTTCAATCTGTTTCCCTGTGTCTTGGGCTCTCCGTGCTTCATCGCTGGGAGACATTATTGGGAGGTAGAGGTGGGAGATAAAGCCAAGTGGACCATAGGTGTCTGTGAAGACTCAGTGTGCAGAAAAGGTGGAGTAACCTCAGCCCCCCAGAATGGATTCTGGGCAGTGTCTTTGTGGTATGGGAAAGAATATTGGGCTCTTACCTCCCCAATGACTGCCCTCCCCCTGCGGACCCCGCTCCAGCGGGTGGGGATTTTCTTGGACTATGATGCTGGTGAGGTCTCCTTCTACAACGTGACAGAGAGGTGTCACACCTTCACTTTCTCTCATGCTACCTTTTGTGGGCCTGTCCGGCCCTACTTCAGTCTGAGTTACTCGGGAGGGAAAAGCGCAGCTCCTCTGATCATCTGTCCCATGAGTGGGATAGATGGGTTTTCTGGCCATGTTGGGAATCATGGTCATTCCATGGAGACCTCCCCTTGAGGAGGTGAATTCAGGCCAAAAGGGCTGTTGGCTGTAATCCTATGCCAGGCACAAGGCATCTTGTTGCCTTGCCACGTCCTGTCACAGCTGGGTATCCTTACCATGTTCCACGCCCTTGCAGTGGGAGACAGGATGTCCATGTTCTCTACCATCCTTTTCCTTCCCGTGCAGATTGTGAAATGTAATGAGATGTATCAAGATATCCTAGAAATAAAAACCAGATGTTCACCTCCAGTGTTTCACACTTTCTGGTTTTACACATTGCTGGAGGGATAAAGAGTATGGATAATCTTTGGATTTGGAGAGCCATTCAAGATACTTCCAGCTTCTTGGCTCAGCCTGGCTTCCTCTGGTTCAGCCCCACATAATGATTATGGCTATTTGCTGTCATTTTTGGGCTAGGGCTCCTTTCTAACAACCTAGACTGGAACAAGGCCCTGTCAGCATGGCTCCCTTTATCCCAGTTTTTCCGACTGGGAACAGTACCTCTGCCCCTGATTCCCAATGTGCCATAGTTTTATTAACTCCATTAAAGAAGCCTGTATGTGTTTTGGTTAGTTACAGTTATTTTACAATAATGGTGGGTAATGGCCCCACCTCTGTTATGAGATAATGTTCTAATCAATGTCTCTGCCTTTGTATCTTTTCTGAGGGCTTTGTCTGCTCTCTTCATTCTAATGAAAGGTGTATTCTAGTGCTGGGTGCGTATCATCCAGGATAATATTCTGCCCAATTCCATCCTCTGTTACTAGATCCCTTACCAGTCACATTTGTGAACAGGTGGCCAGTCGTATACCATCCCTGGAAGGATTCTGGGACAATATTCCAGGGATTCATTGGCTTCTTGGCTCCTTTTCTCCATTTCCTTTGGGGGAAGAGGGAATTGACCATTCTTAAGTGCATACTATCAAGGGGCAGCTCCATCCCCATGGCCATTGGATCATGAGACACTCTGAAGTCAGAAGGCTGGGGCAGATCACTTCGAGCAAGCCCCCGTGATGGTTCTCAGTCCTGCTTCTCTTTGGGTACATGCCCCTCTGTTTAAAAATAAAGTGAATATGGATATTTACATTGTTGTTGCTTTCTGGGTGTTGGTAGGATTGGGTTCAGATGTTGGAATGCGTGTGGGGAGGAAATGGTTAATGGTGTTGCTTTCCCATATGGGTCCAAAAATCCCACTCTGGCCAATAGTTTACTTCAACTGGAAAATAAAACCACTTTCTCAGTGCCATGTCACTACTTTCTAGTGGTGCTAAGAAAGTAGTGTTGGACATTCACAGCCTACAGTTCTTTTTTTTTTTTTTTGAGGTGGAGTCTTGCTCTGTCGCCCAGGCTAGAGTGCAGTGGCATGATCTCGGCTCACTGCAACCTCTGCCTCCCAGGTTCAAGCGATTCTCCTGCCTCAGCCTCCCGAGTAGCTGGGACTACAGGCGCCTACCACCGCGCCCGGCTAATTTTTTATTTTTAGTAGAGACGGGGTTTCACCATCTTGGCCAGGCTGGTCTTGAACTCCTGACCCTTGTGATCCACCCGCCTCGGCCTCCTAAAGTGCTGGGATTACAGGCGTGAGCCACTGTGCCCAGCCTGCCTACAGTTCTTACATTGGTTAATCCTGTAATTTTACTAGGAAAGTATTTTCTCAAGTCCTTTTTGTAGTATTGTGCCAGGCATTGGGGTTCCATGGCTGAGGTTTATGAGTTGGTGATACCATGTCCTAATTCTTCATTTATTCATCAGGTTTTAAGGGAAATAATAGAACCAGGGCTATAGAAAGTAGCTTCCATGAGGCTAGAGTAGCTTTTGCTGAATATTCTGAGATCTAAATGTATACGGTAATATATATACAGGTACATAAATACTACTAACAAACATAGAGCAGTGCTTGGCACATCATATGAAGAGTTTTATGCACAGTAACTTCTTTAATGCTCATGATAACTTTATCAAGTATGTACTATTGTCTTACTTTACAGATAAAGAAACTGCAGCAGAGAGGGTAAATGACTTATCCAAGGTACACAGCTAGGAAGCAGCAGAGCCAGGATTCAAACTGAGATGGAACACATGACCACATCAGGTCCTGCCCCACAACATGTGTTATTGGTTATCTTCTAATTCTTGTGGGTGGTGTGTTTATAGGTATTTATTTATATTTTTAGTTTTAAAAGCCTGCCATTTTGAATGGGATTAAATGAACTTGTGATTCTAAGTTTACTCATCTGCAAAAAGGTAAGCAACTTTTGAGTTCACCGAGTCAGGAATTGAGTCACTAAAGGCAGATATGGGGCCCACTCCGATTCCTTTGACTCCCCTCTCTTTCCTCAGAACATCTGCAATTGTTAATTATACATTAGGGTTTCAATAACTTCTCCTTCCTTGATTCTTTTGCTGTTCCAGGAAGTGTGTGTTTGTGCATGCACGTATGTGCACATGCCTGTGTGTCTTCAGGTGCTCTTGTTTTTTCTGATAAAGGCCAACATGCAAAGAAGACCATCTTCCCCAAGAGCAGACAAGGCCTAGAAGAGATAGGTTCAAAGAATAAAGGGAAACTGAACATGGCCCCTACCCTCCACCATGTACAATTAAGTGAGAAGATGAGAGAATGCATGTAACAGCCTAACACTTAAAGGCACTATGAAATTAAGAGCAAATAACCATCAGATGGTAAATGAGAGCCATTTGTTAATGCCTTTAGTTACCTGAGATGCAGACCAAAGAGTATAGATGGAAATCACGTATCTCCTCCCAGCAAAATAAAAAACAAAACTCAAAAGGTTCTTAGCATACCAATGGTGATTGAGTTGCTTCTTCACAAATGAAAGACATTCTTTTATTCAAATAGACAATTCAGCCAGTGTTGGGTGCCCCAGCTGAACTTGCTCCTGAAGAGAATACAAGAGAACATGGCTTCTATCCTTTGAAAAGTTAATTAGGAGAGGGGGAAAATAACGTGAAAAAATGTAGAGTACAACTAAAGACGATTTGGGGAGAAGTGAAACTTGTGCTCCAGGAGACCTCATTGCAGACCACAGTAATGTAAGAGGAAGCCTAAATGCCTGGGCTGTGTTTCTTAGTGCCCTTTTTCTTGAGACTAACAGACTTGCCCACTAGCTCAGTCCTGCAATAAATTTTGACTTAATGATATAAGCACATTACTAAATCCTGCACTTTGTTGAACCCAGAAATTCCTCCTATGTGAAGTCTCTGAGAATAATAATAAATCCCAACCAAACCAGCGTTAGAGAAAGGGTCTCACTTTGTCACCAAGGCTGGAATGCAGTAGCAAGATTATCACTCACTGCAGGCTCGAACTCCTGGGCTCAAGGGATTCTCCCTCCTCAACCTCCCAAAGTGTTGGGATTACAGGCATGGGCGACCATGCCAGGCCAAACTACTTCCATTTGACAGTATTGCCCCATTGCATTTCCTTTTCCCTGTTGGAGAAAGGATACATTTCTTAGATCTGGCTTATCTGTTGAATTAATTTTGCATTTGAAGTTTGAAATGTAAGCAGGACATTTGAAGGTAACCTTTAGAGATACACACATCTCTACCAGATTCTTTGTTCAGAGGATGTGAAGAACTTGGATTTGTATGGGATGTGATTGCCAAACCCATTTTAGGGTTCTGATGCACAAAAAGAATGTAAAAGAAAAAAGTGAGAAATACTAATTTAGAAAGGTTTGAACCTACATATTTCTTTAAAAACTGGGAAGAAATATGCCAAAATATTAGCATAGATGCTTTTGATGAGACTTGGTGATTTTTTTTTTTTCTGTATTGAATGAACTCTTCACTATGGAAACCTTTAACCATATACAAAAATGAAGAAAATACACAGCGAACCCTCCTATATCATCTCCCAACTTCAACTACCAATTTATGGTCAGTCTCATTTGAATACAGCGTCATCTCAATTTCCACCCCAATCCCTGTTACTCTCACGTAATCCTGGGCATACCAGAAAATCGAGTTATATGAACCTCACACAAAACAGTCAAGGGACTCATTTCAAGGTTGGAAATTAAATCCTTTTTTTTTGTTTTATTTCATTTTCATAGACCACCATTGTTAGCTTCTTTCCTTTTTAGCCCCCCTGCTTCCCTCTTTAAATAATTTGTCAGACCTTTTAAAATTCCTCTTACAGATGTTTTAATAAAAATGTAGAATGGCCTGTGGGGAGTCTTATTGTGCAATAAATATTATTAGTAAATAGTTAAAATATTGACATATTTAATTACATTTTACCTTATTCCAAAAAGGACTTAAAGCCATTTAAAACATAAAATCATGTCTGGGCTCGGTGGCTCACACCAGCACTTTGGAAGGCTGAGGTGGGCGGATCACCTGAGGTCAGGAGTTCAAGACCAGCCTGGCCAACACGGTGAAACCCCATCTTTACTAAAAATACAAAAATTAGCCAGGTGTGGTGGTGCATTTCTGTAATCCTAGCTACTCAGGAGGCTGAGACGGGAGAATTGCTGGAACCCAGGAGGCGGAGGTTGCAGTGAGCCAAGATCACACCACTGCGCTCCAGCCTGGGTGACAGAGCAAGACTCCATCTCAAAAAAAAAACCCATAAAATCAAGATATCAGGAGTTTAACATGCCATAAAGGAAGAAAGAAAAAATATGGCACAGCCAGGCGCAGTGGCTCACGCCTGTAATCCCAGCACTTTGGGAGGCCCAGGCACGCAGATTACGAGGTCAGGAGTTCAAGACCAGCCTGGCCAACATAGTGGAAAACCCCATTTCTACTAAAAATACAAAAATTAGCCGGGCATGGTGGACACACCTGTAGTCCCAGCTACTTGGGAGGCTGAGGCAGGAAAATTGCTTGAACCCGGGAGGCAGAGGTTGAAGCAAGCTAAGATCGCGCCACTGCACACCAACCTGGGTGACAGTGCGAGACTCCATCTCATAAAAAAAAAGAAAAAGAAAAAAAAGATGGCACAAAAAATGACCAGGATTAGAAGTGAATCTATAGTATGAAAACTACGAGGACACTAAATGTGGGCCACAGTAGGGTTTTAAAAATTGACATGGGAACATTGTTAATTCTATAGCTTCTGGTTGCCGTAAGATAGAAGTAACTAAATGTTTAAGGGACATAATGGGATTCTTGTTAATAAGAGATAGGAATTTCTGCTTGGGTTCTTGGTAAATAGAAACTGTATCCCAAGAGTTTACTTTTCATAAAATAAGTCTTACAAATCAATAAGGAAAGATGGACACCTCATAAAAATTGGGTAAGCAATTTATTGAGGAAGGATTATAAAAATCCTTTAAACATGAATATTGGACCTCACTAATAATCAAATCTGAAAAAAAAGGGGGGGCTATATCATTTGTTACCTATTAAAATGTGCCAGGCGCGGTGGATCACGTCTGTAATCCCAGCACTTTGGGAGGCCGAGGCGGGCGCATCATTTGAGGTCAGGAGTTTGAGACCAGCCTGACCAACATGGTGAAACCCTGTTTCTACTAAAAATACAAAAAAAATTAGCTGGGCGTGATGGCTCATGCGTGTAGTTCCAGCTACTCGGGAGGCTGAGACGAGAATCACTTGAACCTGGGAGATAGGTTGCTGTGAGCTGAGATCATGCCACTGCACTCCAGCCTGGGCAACAGAGCAAAACTCCGTCAAAACAAACAAACAAAAAAACTGGATAAACATTGATGTAGGCCGGGCGCGGTGGCTCAGGCCTGTAATCCCAGCACTTTGGGAGGCCGAGGCGGGCGGATCAAGAGGTCAGGAGTTCGAGACCAGCCTGACCAACATAGTGAAACCCCGTCTCTACTAAAAATACAAAAATTAGCCGGGCATGTTGACGGGCGCCTACAGTCCCAGCTACTCGGGAGGCTGAGGCAAGAGAATGGTGTGAACCTGGGAGGTGGAAGTTGCAGTGAGCCAAGTCGCGCCACTGCACTCCACCTTGGGTGACAGAGGGAGACTCCGTATCAAAAAAAAAAAAAAAAAAAGATGTAATGGTTTCACTTTTAGAAATTTAAAGAAATAATTATGGATGTTTGAAAATATTTATGTAAGGATAGTTTTTACAGCATTACTGATTAAAATAAAAAATTAGAAATAATCCAGCGTTCAAGAATACCACTTTGATGTGGAATATGTGCAGGAATTAAGATTTATACAAAATACAGTACTTAGCAAGTATATATGCTCATAATGTATTCATTTAGAAAGCAAGTTAGCAAATTATTTACTACACATGACCATTTTTGGAAAAAATGTATGCCATATGAAAGACTAAATATATAAAAATGTTAATAGTTACCTCTGACTAGTGAGATTATGGATTATTTTAATTTTTGACATGTTTGTATGTTCTACAATTTGTGTGTACTTTGCAATTAGAAAAAAATGATTATAGTTAGGGTAAGATTACAGTTGCCATGTTGGGAATCACTTCCTGGACAATTTCCTTCCAATCGAAAGAAAATATACAAATCTCATGTATTGGAGGGAGACTGGGGAACCAGTGTTCACTGTATTTCTCACTACTAATTTTCTCTATATCAAAAATAGGATATGAAACCAAGGAAGTCTATGGAAATTAAGATAGAGCCTACTGAAACTCAGTTATTTCTCCATGCAAAAAAGAGACCTAACTTTGCCTTACAAAAAGGAAAATTTTTTTATATTAACAAATACAAAAAGTAAGCTATTAGGACAAAATCTAATTAAAATATCCAACTTTATATTTCCCCTATCTGAACCTCACAGCCCCAAATACAGGAGTTAAGACGGTTGAGTTAAAATATATTTATTGAACCTCTACTGTGTTTGCCAGGCACTGTTACCTGGACGGCATTGGTCTACACATGTTATTTTAGCAGTGTCCCCGGACTCTAGGGGCTCTTGTTCTAGTGGGAGGGATGATTTCTGTTAAGTTTCAGGGCTCCATTAAAATTTGTGACCTTGGGGCTTCCCGGCCTGGAGCTCAGATTGCTTGGCGAAGGCTGAGAAACAGTTAGAAAAGTGGGTCAGGCGATGTAGTGCACTCCCCTTAAAAACTGCCGCTGTGTTCCCCGACCTGGCAGTGGACACTTGGAGCCCATTAATCGGGAACATCCGAGAGCGACAAGGAAGGCCGCGGGCGAGCGCGTCGCTCCCGGAGTTTCCCCGGACCTGGGATCGCCGATCCCTCGGCGCAGACACCAGCCTTGCCCATGTGGTCCCTGTGCAGACCTTCCCAGCCGTTCTCGGCTGCCACTTTTTCAGAGCCCAAGACAAACTTCGACAAGTGGCAAGGCAGTGACAAATGGAACCAAAATAGAGGGGCTAAAAGGAGACCTTCCCATAGAACCGGGGTCTTTTGTTAGGGTTTTGTTTTGTTCCTCACCATCTTCCAAACAATGAAGTCCTGGGGGAGGCTAACCACGATCAAGATTTCAGTAAACATCAGAAACTGGATAGCCGACCCAGCGACCGAAGCAAAAGATCTTTCCTTCCTGAAATCTGGGCAGGCTGGGAGCAAAAAAAAAAGAAAAAAAACTGCACGCGTTTTTCGAGATGGCGATAACAGTTATAAGGCCCGTAAGAGACTTGATCCAGTTTTATGCAGAAACATTTTCTAGTCCTGCGAAGTCTTTTCCTTTTTCAATCCACAAGTGGCTTTCTTCCCTTCTGTTACCAAGCAACCCTGACGTCATCGCGTTTCTGCGTTTCTGCGTGCGTGCACGACACAGAATCATTGCTTTTTGATCTCTATTTTAGTGCCAAAATGAGGGGTGTTACGCAGCGTGTCAGGATGGCCGAGTGGTCTAAGGCGCCAGACTCAAGCTACGCTTCCTCGCGCTGGGGATTCTGGTCTCCAATGGAGGCGTGGGTTCGAATCCCACTTCTGACACATACTTTTTTTTTTTTTTCCTCTCCTTTTGAGATATCCAGATCTCAGCGGTAGGCATAAACAATTACGAACGTATATTTTTAAGAATCGGCTTTTAGGGACCGGGCGCGGTGGCTCACGCCTGTAATCCTAGCACTTTGGGAGGCCGAGACGCGTGGATCACGAGGTCAGGAGATCGAGACCATTCTGGCTAACACGGTGAAACCTCGTCTCTACTAAAAATACAAAAAAATAGCCGGGTGTGGTGGCGGGCGCCTGTAGTCCCAGCTACTCGGGAGGCTAAGGCAGCAGAATGGCGTGAACCCGGGAGGCGGAGCGTGCAGTGAGCCAAGATCGCGCCACTGCACTCCAGCCTGGGGGAGCGACACTCCGTCTCAAAAAAAAAAAAAAAAAAGAATTGGCTTTTAAAATTTTCTCAAAGGGATTGTCCAAACTAAAAACATTAAAAGCGGAAGTATCGCGATATTTTTACGAAGCCGCGAGATTTGGGGCAAAAAACGCCCAATAAATGGCAGAGATTACTAGCGATTGGTCTCTGTGCGGCAATGCGAGATAATCCGGATGTCGCGGGATTCGGAACCCAGGTAGCTTCCTGCCTCGCCGAGGGAATGGGGAGAAGGGGCTCTGGGCGGGTTCTTTTCCCGCTTCTCGACCAGGCTCATACTTTGTGTCTCAGATCCAAGCCCTTCCTTAGATATTTCCTGTAGCACTTTCCTACCAATCTCACAACCCTGTGGCTCGTGACAGTGCAGTCTCTTTAAAAATCTTACACAGGTCCTCTGCTCTCCTATTTTCAAAACTCATGTAACCAGTTCTCAAAAATGTCTTTCGTAAATTATGCACATTCACACTCGTTTTGGCATCTGATCATTACCGTTTTGTCTCAGTCAAAATTGAGTATCATTTTAACCATTGAATGAAATATGAAAGCTGTACCTTCCTCTGGCAAATGTAATCACCGTGAAAATTTTATTGTATTTTTTACAGTTCTTTTTTCTCTGCATTCGCATATATATATAACTTTTTTTTTTTTTTTAACAGAAATGTAGTCATGCTCTGACATTTTTCACTTAATATATCTTGGGTTCTTTCCATGTGGAACACTTATTCTTTTCTTTTACAGAAGAAATATTGCTGGCTGGGTGCAGTGGCTCACGCCTGTAATCCCAGCACTTTGGGAGGCCGAGGCTGGTGGATCACCTGAGCTCAGGAGTTCGAGACCAGCCTGGCCAACATGGTGAAACCCTGTTCTCTACTAAAAATTAGTCGGGTGTGGTGGCGCACCCCTATAATCCCAGCTACTCTGGAGGCTGACGCAGGGGAATCGCTTGAACCTGGGAGGCGAAGGTTGCAGTGAGCCGAGATCGCGCCACTGCACTCCAACTTGGGCGACTGAGCGAGACTCTGTCTCAGAAAAAAGAAAAAGAAATATTGCAAATCATTGTATAGCATGGATATAACCACTTCTTTTTTTAAAACTCAACATTTAGAATGCTTTCAATTATCGTAATTTAATGAGTGATTACTATATGCCAGGAGATGCAGCCCAGAGAATATAGCAGTAAAAATATAAAATTAAAGATAAAAAAATTTGTTTTCTGCCCTTGCGGAGCTTATATTCTAGTTAAATGACTGGCTCTGCCTCAGGAACACCAAATTCCAAGATTTCCTTAAAAAAATTTTTTTTCTTTCTTTTTCTTTTCAACTTATTTCCGCATTACAAGATTTCCTTATCTTTCAGAAGAATGTAAATTCTAGATCTAAGCTTAGATCTAAATGTCTAATACCAGCTATTGAAGACTTGTATCTGCATAACCATATATTTCTCTGTCATTATGATCGCTCATAACTGTTTATTTGATTAAGGGATTTTAATTTCAATTTTAAAATTATTTTTATTTTTTCAGCTCCTAGACAGATTAACACATTGATTATTGATTTTATCCTCATAAAACATGAGACTGGACAGAAGGAAAGAAAGCTGCTTTATCCGACAATAGAATTCTCAGGAGACATTCATCATGGACAAAATCCAGTTGTTCCATTTGGGAAGCAACATTCTGAATTCAGATGGCTTGAACCAAATAGTTTTTTGTTTTTGAGTTGAGTTTCGCTCTTGTCACCCAGGCTGGAGTGCAATGGCATGATCTCAGCTCACTGCAACCTCTGCCTCCTGGGTTCAAGCGATTCTCCTGCCTCAGCCTCCCAAGTAGCTGGGACTACAAGCATGCGCCACTGCGCTCGGCTAATTTTTGTGTATTTTTAGTAGAGAGAGGGTTTCACCATTTCACCTTAGGTGATCCGCCCGCCTCGGCCTTCCAAAGTGCTGGGATTACAGGCGTGAGCCGCTGCGCCCGCCCTTGAACCAAATAGTTTTAAGTACAGTACTTCCAAGCTGTCCCAGATTCCTGCCATACTTAAATTAACTGTGGGAAGGTGAGATATGAAATGGAATTTAAAAGCTTATGTCAGAGAAATGAAACTAATTGTCATAAGATTTCTATTGTTATTATTAAATATATAAAAGTTGTCCAGGCGCGGTGGCTCATGCCTGTAATCCCAGCACTTTGGGAAGCGAAGGTGAGTGGATCACCTGAGGTCAGGAGTTCGAGACCAGCCTGGCCAACATGGTGAAACCCTGTCTCTACTAAAAATACAAAAATTGGCTGGGCATGTTGGTGGGCGCCTGTAATCCCAGCTACTTGGGAGGCTGAGGCAGGAGAATCGCTTGAGTCAGGGAGGCAGAGGTTGCAGTAAGCTGAGATTGCACCATTGCACTCTAGCCTGGGTGACAAGAGTGAGACTCTGTCTCAAAATAAATAAATAAGTAAATAATATATGGCATAATATAACATGTTCATGTACAGCTGCTGCCCTAATGAGGATTTTTTCAGATGAGCAGGTAAGTGTACCTTTGATGACTCTAAAAAAAATGACAGTTCCTTTTGGAGAACCACATGAGTTGGAAAAAGGAAGATTGTATGAGGTGGAGGAGATAGCAGCTGTTTCTCCTGTTAATTTCTAGAGGAAAAAAAAGCAAGGATGCTGCCATAAATGACTTTTCTGAGACTGTTATATTAGATTTTAAAAGGTTAATTTTAGGCTGGGTGTAGTGGCTTATGCCTGTAATCCCACCACTTCGGTAGGCCCGTGTGGGAGAATTGTTGGCATCCAGGTGTTTGAGACCAGCCTGGGCAACGTGGTGAAACACTGTCTCTACTAAAAATACAAAAATAAATAAATAAAAATTATTTGGGCATGGTTGCACATGCCTGTAATCCCAGCTATTCGGGAGGCTGAGTCATGAGAATCGCTTGAACCTGGGAGGCGGAGGTTGCAGTGAGCTGGGATCGTCTGCATTCCAACTTGGGCAATAGAGCATGACTCTGTCTCAAAAAAAAAAAAAAAACTCTAAGTCTAATAAGAAAAATTTTATATTTTCTCTGAAGCCTGCTACCTGGAGGTTTCATCTACATGATAAAAGCTTGGTCTTCACAACCCTTTATCCCTTTATTTTCTGTTGATAATAACTCAACCAATTGCCAATTAGAAAATCTTTTAATCTGCCTATGACTTGGAAGCACCCCCACTTTCAGTTCTGCATTTCTAGACCAACCCAATGTATATCTTATATGTATTGATTGACGTCTCATGTCTCCTTAAAATGTATAAAGCCAAGTTGTAGCCAAAACATCTTGGGCACATGTTCTCAGGATTTCCTGAGGGCTGTTTCACAGGCCATTGTTCATTCACATTTGGCTCAGAATAAATCTCTTCCAATATTTTACAGAGTTTGACTCTTTCCATCGACAACATTAATGCCACCCAAAAGAGAAATGTGAGCCAAAGAAGGTAAAAACTCTTATTAACACTTACTCAGATTAATCATTCCTCTTCCTATAGGGAAAAAGCAAAGGATAGTTGGGAAAAAGTGCTGAAGTTATCTTCTCGATAATTCCAAGAGGCATCTGTGAGTAAAACGGGAAAGATAAAGTTCCTCTTAAAGAGTAGTTTTGTAAAACTCTGTAACTATTTTTTAACAAAAATTACATTTTTTTTTTTTTTTTGAAACAGTTTCTCCCTCTGTCATCTAGACTGCAATGCAGTAATGTGATCATGGCTCACTGCAGCCTCCACCTTCGGGGCTCAAGTGATTCTCCCACCTCAGCTTTCCCATTAGCTGGGACATGCACCACCACTTCTGGCTAATGTTTACATTTTTTTATAGAGATGGGGTCTCCTGGCGTCAAGTGATCCGCCGGTCTTGACCTCCCAAAGTGCTGGAATTATGCGAGCCACCGTGCCCAACCCAATAAATTTTTTAAAAATGTGTCAATATTCAGAGCAATGATCAATTGTATTCTACTGAACATAGTTCATTTGTATTTCTATGGATGAAAATCATTTGGACTATTCTCAATTTTCTATAATTTGAAGAGTTGTAAGATAACACAAAATCAATGAAAACTGCCCCTGACAAGGTACTCAGGAATCTTTTTTCCCTATTTGAAAATTATTTATACCTTTTTCTGACAGAATTCACATAAGACATTGATGCGATTATTACCTTCAAAACTGAACACATCCTTCCACTATTCAGCTAATACAATTTCATAGAATTGTTTTTTTGCTGTTGTTGTTGTTTTGAGACGGAGTTTTGCTCTTGTTGCCCAGGCTAGAGTGCAATGGCATGATCTCGGCTCACTGCAACCTCTGCCTCCCTGGTTCAAGCGATTCTCCTGCCTCAGCCTCCCAAGTAGCTGGGATTATAGGCATGTGCCACCACGCCCGGCTAATTTTGTATTTTTAGTAGAGATGGGGGTTTCTCCATGTTGGTCAGGCTGGTCTCAAACTCCTGACCTCAGGTGATCCACCCACCTCAGCCTCCCAAAGTGCTGGGATTACAGGCGTAAGCCACCGGGCCCAGCCAGAATTGGGTTTTAGAGTTGAATTTTTTAAACAAAAATTATGAGAATCTCTTGTTTTGGATTGACCTGCACTATGCCCCATTACAACAGACCAAACCAAAATAGAGTCACTCATGCTAAATGCCATAAAATGAAACTGTTGCTTTAGGGAAACAGATCCCCCAAACAGACCAGGTTTTCCCGAAAAGAGGACATTCCAGTCAACCTGAGTCAGATTAACAAAGAAGTCCCCTCTGTTTTAACTGATAAAAATTCTTTGCTTGGCCAAACTTTAGTCAGGCTCCTGAACCTTCTCCTAGACCCATGTGTGCACTGCCTTGTAAAATCCATTTAGCAAAGAACCCTGCTAAATCAGTTTAGCAAGAACTCATCATCCTTGATATCTGATCATCCTCATAGCTGATGAGGTTACTCATCCTCCACCATTGCCCAGGTGATGTCTGATCACCCTGGCAGGTCTTCAGCAAGAAACCTGTTAGGTTGGTTTAGCCAGAATTCTGCTTATCCCTGATGTTTCCTCTTGGTAATTTTCCATCCACTGACTCCCACCCTGATCCCTGGCTATACATTTCCACTTGCCCATGCTATGTTTGGAGTAGAGTCTGTCAACAGAAAAAATTAAAGCAAATTGAGTTACAGGTCTAACTGTCTTTTATTTATGATTCATGCATTAGGTCAGCCTCCATTCTACAAAATAGAATGAAAACTCTCACTGGGCAATAGCAGAACAATGGATTTCGTAAGGTGGGAACAAGGAAACAGAACAATACAGGGGGAAAATGCTGGTTGGTTAACATCAGGTTACTTCAAGTTCCTTTTTTTGTAAGGGTTAAAGGAGAGGGGACTTTCTTGTTAACCTAATTCAGGTTGACTGGCATCTCCTGTTTTCAGGAAACATTCGTCTGTTAGGGGATCTATCTGCTTCCTTAAAGTTTGATTATGTGGCATTTAGCACGAGTGATTCTATTTTGATTTGGTCTGGTGTACTGGGGCCTAGCACAGGAGTTCAGTCCAAAACAATGGCCTCTTATAATTTTCGTTTAACAAGCCTAATCTCTCTCCACACTGCAAGACCCCATTACAGTGGTCTCTATACCTATTGCAATGGTCCTGAACACAGTCTTCCCTACTATACTTTAGCAACAAGTATCATTGAATAATTTTTTCTTTAACATAACAAGAAAAGCAACCTGACGTTCACGAATCAGCTATCCCCCACTATTGTTCTGCTTCCTTTCCCACCTTACAAAACCTACTATTCTGCTACTGCCCGGTGGGAACCTTCATTCTCTTTTGTATAATGGATTCATGCCTCATTCATGAATCTCAAATAAAAGCCAGTTAGATTTTTAACTGAATTTGTTGTCATTATATCTTTTGACAAAACTGTTAAAAAGTAGAGACTGTAGACATCAATCTCACTACATCTCAGCAAGCACCCTCCAACATGAACTAATTTTTTGGCCAATCAGTGTTCTTTTTTTGTTTGAAATAGTAATGGTCATTTATTGAGAAATTCTATGACATTTACATTGTTATATACAAGTGCTTTTATGTAAGTTTTTCACGTATTCTTGTAGCAGGACGAGCCGCAGACAAGAACCCCTCAGACGCCGAGTTGTAGAAGGAAAGGGCTTTATTCAGCAGGGAGCATCAGCAGACTCACGTCTCCAAAAACCGAGCTCCCAGAGTGAGCAATTCCTGTCCCTTTTAAGGGCTTACAACTCTAAGGGGGTCCGCGTGAGAGGGTCGTGATCGATTGAGCAAGCAGTGGGAACGTGACTGGGGGCTGCATGCCCTGGTAATCAGAACGAAACAGAACAGGACAGGGATTTTCATGATGCTTTTCCATACAATGTCTGAAATCTATAGATAACACCAGCAGTTAGGTAAGGGGTTGATTTTTAACTACCAGGCCCAGGGCACGGTACTGGGCTGTGTGCCTGTGGATTCCATTTCTGCCTTTTAGTTTTTACTTCTTTCTTTGGAGGCCGAAGTTGGCCATAAGACAATATGAGGGGTGGTCTCCTCCCTTATTCTTATTTTCATTAACTTCAAGGTAATGATGACAAGAAAGAAAAGGAGAGCAAAGAGGGTAAATGAATAGGGAGGTTTGAAGTGTTAGCCTCAAAATTAATGACCGTTGTAATGTTTTCTGTGAAACCTTCCTTTTTGTTTCTCCCTTTGCTTCCTCATTCTCCTCATTCTCTCTCCTCTTAAAACCAGACACCTCAGTTTTAAAAATCACTCACTTTCTTTTTCTTCCTTTTCTCCCTTCTCACCTCTCCATTCTTTCCCTCTCTAGACCCTACCCTTCGGAAATGCATGCTTATCTAATTATGCTCCAGTTTAAGAATCCCCAGAAGCTTAAACTGGGCATTTTAGCCCACATTGCAGAATCCTCCCACTTGGCAAGAGTCTTGAACAATTATCCTCACCATCTGGCCAAAGTCAAGATAAAGCCAAGCAGGCTTCTGGACAGGCAACTATCCAAGACAGCCGTGGGAACAAGAAACACAGACCCTGCACCCTGCGCCACTCCCGCATGCCTCCCATACCAAATGTCAATTTTAAAATCCTATGGTTGGCCGGGGGTGGTGGCTCACGCCTGTAATCCTAAAACTTTGGGAGGCTGAGGCGGGCAGATCACGAGGTCAGGAGATTGAGACCATCTTGGCTAACACGGTGAAACCCCATCTCTACTAAAAATATTTAAAAATACAAAAAATTAGCCGCGTGTAGTGGTGGGTGCTTGTAGTCCCAGCTACTCGGGAAGCTGAGGCAGGAGAATCGCCTAAACCCGGGAAGTGGAGCTTGCAGTGAGCCAACATTGCCTGCTGCACTCCAGCCTGGGCAACAGAGTGAGACTCCGTCTCAAAAAAAAAAAAAAAATAAATAAATAAATAAATAAATAAAACCCTGTGGTAGGCCGGGAGTGGTGGCTCACGCCTGTAATCCCAGCACTTTGGGAGGCCGAGGCAGGTGGATCACTTGAGGTCAGGAGTTCGAGACCAGCCTGGCCAACATGGTGAAACCCTGTCTCTACTAAAAACACAAAAATTAGCTGGATGTGGTGGCAGATGCCTGTAATCCCAGCTACTCACTCAGGAGTCTGAGGCAGGAAAATCACTTGAACCCGGGAGGCGGAGGTTGCAGTGAGCCAAGATTGCACCACTGCACTCCAGCCTGGGCAACAGAGTGAGAGTCTGTCACAGGAAAAAAAAAAAAAAAACCTATGGTAAATTTTAAAATTTAAGGTGGTACTTTAGAACACTAGTGTTCCATCTTCTCAGTTTGCTGGCTTTCGGATTAAAAGCAGCTTTTCCTCCCACCAAACCTCCTCTCTAGTATTTGGCTTTGGGGCGGCGAGCAGCAGAATCTGGGTCAGGTTACACTTTTTTCTCTTCAGTCCCATTAACTCTGGAATCCTAGGTGCCCTCTGCACACTTGGACTCCACAAAACCACTTTCTCCAACAAGAAAACAAAGTAAACTGCAGATTATGTAATAGGAGATTTTAAATTCATTTCAAAATTCACTATGGAAGATATGGTTTCTCATCTGGAATCCATCCTGCTTGTCTGGATTTACCTTACTTCTCCCTGCATTGCTCACATTTCTGATTCTTTCATGGAACAGAGTACATTATCCTCTAAAAGCTTTCACAAAACTGATGGAATTTCCTATTTCTCGCCCCCTACCCCCACCTACTGCTTTTCAAAGTAAAATGGCATTTATCTGTAAGGCGGGATGAAGTTAATATCTGTTAAATCCCCATTTATTTCCAGAAGCTTCCAAAGTCAGCCCAACCTCCCAAGGTTACTTAGCTCTCTAATAAAACAAAAGGTGAACTCCCTGAAAGAATTCTCCTGCAGAATTCTATTATATCGTTAGAGGAAAAAGCACTGCCACTGTGATTTGGCTTTTGGTAAAAGGCCAAGGTACTTTCCAGTTTCAATTTTCTTGACTGTCCTGCTGGGCACGGTGGTTTACACCTATAATCCCAGCACTTGGGTGAGGCTGAGGAGGGAGGATCACATGAGGCCAGGAGTTCAAGACCAGCCTGGGCTTGTCTCCAACCCCTCACCCCAACCCCGCCCCCACCCCCACAAATGCTCAACTGCAGTTGAACAGAATTAAATTGCGTTTCTTTCCTTCCTTCCTTCCCCTCACCTCAACCCTGCCCCGCCCCCAACAAACGCTCAACTGCAGTTGAACTGAATTAAATTGCGTTTCTTTCCTTCCTTCCTTCTTTCCTTCCTTCCTTCTTTCTCTCTCTCTCTCTCCCTTCCTTCTCTCATTTCTTCCTTCTGTCTCTCTCTCTTTCTCTCTCTTTCTCTCTTTCTTTCTTGAGACAGAGTCTCACTGTATCACCCAGGCTGAAGTGCAATGGCACAGTCTCCTGCCTCAGACTCCCGAGTAGCTGGGACTACAGGCGTGCACCACCACACCTGGCTAATTTTTATATTTTTTAGTAGAGACAGGGATTCACCATGTTGACCAGGCTGGTCTCGAACTCCTGACCTCAAGTGATTCGTCCACCTCAGCCTCCCAAAGTGGTGATCCTGGGTTTTAAGCAGAATAGGGGACATACCACTACCCATTTATCGAATGTATTCTAAATAAGTTTTCTTATCCTAAATTTTTTTATATTCCAATACTGGAAACTTTTATTTACAGAAGCCACGTATTCTATATTCTATATATAGAATACATGGTTCATTAAGGCCAAGATAATTTCCCATTTTGTGTATATCATTACTTATACTACTCATTAAAATAATCTTCAGTGCAGAGAAATTATCTCTTTTCCTCTGCTAAAGACACAATAATCTTTCATTCAGACAAATAAGACATTACATAAGACCTACCTAGTTACATAAAAACAAAGTAACTACACTAGTACTCCTGTCTGTTAAAGGACTATCAGATAAGTCACTGCGGTTATCTGTACATAACAATGAACAATCATCCTAATAATTACTAGTGAATGCCTTTTCTTTCTAGATAGAAGAAGCTGAAGATATAAAATCTAAATCTAAATTCGAATGTTAACTTTTGTCTCAACTGACAGAATACTGTACGTTGACCAAATAAAGGATTTTATTGAATCACTAAATTTTTACCAGCTTTATTGAGATATAATTTACACACCATTCAATTCTATTCAATCACTTTTAGAATATTCAGAGTTGTGCAAACATTATCACCATCAGTGTTAGAACATTTTTATCACCTCAAGGTAAAAAAAAATACTCCTTAGCAGTCACTCCCCATCTCCTAGCCTGCCCCAACCTGCAGGCAACCGACAATCTATTTTCTATCATTTTTTTTCTTTTCCTTCCTTCCTTCCTTCTTATACAGGGTCTCACTCTGTCACTCAGGCTGGAGTGCAGTAGCACAATCATAACTCACTGCAGCCTTGACCACCCTGGACTCAGGCGATTCCAATATTGGAATATAAAATAGTTTAGGATAAGAAAACTTATTTAGAATATGTTCAATAAGTGGGTAGTGGTATGTCTCCTATTCTGCTTAAAACCCAGGATCACCACTTTGGGAGGCTGAGGTGGGCGAATCTCTTGAGCTCAGGAGTTCGAGACCAGCCTGGTCAACATGGTGAAACCCCGTCTCTACCAAAAAATACAAAGATTAGCCGGGTGTGGCGGTGCGCGCCTGCAGTCCCAGCTACTCGAGGGGGCGGAGGTGGGAGAATCATTTAAACCCGGGAGGTGTAAGTTGCTGTGAGCCGAGATCACACCAGTGCACTCCAGCCTGGGCAACAGAGACCTTTTGTCTAAATCAATCAATCAATCAATCAATCCCAAGAGTGCAGTGGCGTGATCTCGGCTTTCTGCAACCTCTGCCTCCCCGGTTCAAACGATTCTCCTGCCTAAGTCTTCCGAGTAGCTGGGAGGCCCGTGCCACCACGCCCGGCTAATTTTTGTATTTTTAGTAGAGACGGGTTTTCACAATGTTGGCCAGGCTTGTCTTGAGCTCCTGACTGCAAGAGATTTGCCTGCCTCGGCCTCCAAAGGGCTGGGGTTACAGGCGTGAGCCACCGTTCCCGGCCAGTCTTGTCCATTTTCTCCTTGAAGACCATCTTTCACACTGTCACTATAGTGACTTGCATAAATCTGAAAGCTAATATTATACACACCTTTTTTTTTTTTTTTTTTTTTTTTTGAGACGGATTCTTGCTCTGTCACCAGGCTGGAGAGCAGTGAGGCGATCTCGGCTCACTGCAAGCTCCGCCTTCTGGGTTTACGTCATTCTCCTGCCTCAGCCTCCTGAGTAGCCGGGACTACAGGCGCCTGCCACCACGCCCGGCTAATTTTTTGTATTTTTAGTAGAGACGGGGTTTCACTGTGTTAGCCAGGATGGTCCAGATCTCCTGACCTCGTGATCCACCGGCCTCGGCCTCCCAAAGTGGTGGGATTACAGGCATGAGCCACCGTGCCCAGCCTACACACCTTCTTAGCATCTGCTAATGGTTCAGTTCATTATCCTGGCAACAAGACTGTTCATGATGTAGCTTACATTTTCAGCTTTATCTCCTTTCGCCTTCATATTCAATCTGTGTTCCAGCTAGACCAAACTGTTCTAAACTGTCTAAAAGTACCATTTTAAAAGTGCCTTAATAACTTTGTATGTATATACTTTCCATCTAGAAAGCTTTTACTGCCTTCCCTTTTTCTGACTATTTGTATTTATGTTTTAAGATAGCCCAGTCAACCTGTCCGCTGCAAAACTTTGTTTGATTCTCTCAGGCAGTTAGATGTTTCCTTCTTTGCACTCCCAAAGCTCTTATGCTTCACTCTTATAGTATTTACCACACTGCCTTGTAACTGAAGGACATCTCTAGGTTGTGGCCTTCAAGAGGGCATCTTATTCGTCTTTATACCAGGTATATAGCAAGGAACTGCTATACACAAGACTTGCTACAAAGCTACTTACATGACATTTTAATAACCAAGAAAGAATTTGTAGAAATAGCAAGTAACATTTCTTAATCCTTTTCAATTTAAGATAAGTAACATGTTGGGATACTGAGATGTGACAACAATGGTAACAATAGCAACTAACACTTAATAATGCTTACGGTGTGTCAGGCACAGTTTTGTGTGCCTTCATAACCCTTTGAGGTTGCAACTGTTGTCCATGTTTTGTAGGCAGAGACACAGATGCACAAAGTTATGTGACTTGCCTAAGGTCATATAGCCAACAAGATAGGAAACACTGAACCTAGAGTTTAGTGTGAATTTGTGTGTGTTCAAATCCTTCATTTACAGCTAAATTTACAAATCTGTTGAAGAAAAGGGAAATAGAACTTACTGCTCTTATTTAGCAGTGAAATTTAAATAATTTTTTGTTGTTTTATTTCAGAAGGTGAGTGTAGGTTTATTTATTATTTTTGAGACAGAGTCTTGCTCTGTTGCAAAGGCTGGAGTGCAATAGCACAGTCACTGCAGCCTTGACCTCTTGGTTCAAGCAATCCTCCCATCTCAGCCTCCTGAGTAGCTGGGACTACAGGTACACACCACCATGAGCAGCTAATTTTTTTTTTTTTTTTTTTTTTTTTTTTTTTTTTTTTTTTAAGAGATGGGGTCTCATGATGTTGCCTAGCTTGGTCTCAAACTCCTGGGCTCAAGTGATCCTCCTACCTCAGCCTCCCAAAATGCTGGGATTACAGGTATGAGCCACCATGCCTGGCCTGAGTATAGGTTTAAGCATGACTTCAGGGTTCCAAAAAGTACTGAAGAACTAGCATCTCACTCACTGTTCCTGGGAAGATGGAAAAGTGATGATCCCTTAAATCCTACAATTGAAAACATTTGTGACCCTGAGGGCAGGTATGAGAGGCACTAAGAAAATCCTTTGTTGGTGAGACAGAGAACATTTTCACCCCAGGAAAAAGAGATCATAGAGAAGTCATGAAAACTGTACTGAACAAAATACTTATGGGAAAGAGGGGTTATAAATGTGATGAATGTAGACAGTTCTTCACTAAGAAATCAAATCTTATTCAACAGCAAAGGATCCACGCTGGAGAGAGACCCTGTAAATACTAAGTTTGTGGCAAGCCTTCAGTGGGACCACTAGCCTCTATCTCCAGAAGATCCACACTGGGGAGAACGCTTATAAGTGTGATGAGCATAGAAGGGCCTTCACCGTGAAAGCCTGCATTATAGAAGCTGTACTTTTCACAGACCCTATGAATGTGATCAGTGTGGCAAGACTTTCATTTGGATCTCAGATCTTAGTAAACATCAGAGGCTTCATACTGGAGGGAAAATCCACAAGCGTAATGTATGCAATAAGTCCTTCAGAATTCTGACCATCTCAAACATCAGAGAATACATACTGGAGAAAAACCCTACAAATGTCTTATGCGTGGGAACGCTTTTAATCAGAGCCCACTCTTTCTTAAGCATCATAGAGTACACACTGAGAGAAACGTTATCACTTTAAAGAATGTAGAGAAAGCTCTAGTCACAATGCAGGTCTGACATTGTATGAGAGACTGTACACAAGAGAGAAGCCTTATAAAAGTAAAGTATTTGGGGAAGTCTGCATTGAGAGCTCACACTTCATTAACTATCCTAACATTCATACAGGGGAAAGACTTCCTCATTTCCCTGAATATGGAAAATGCTTTACTCAAAATGAAGGTCTTATTTCCCATCAGAACCTTTTTAGACATTAAAAAGAAAACCCGTATCAGAGAAAAAAGATTTATACCTCTGATGAATGTGTGTAAAACTTTGTGTTTCTCTAGTAATTGACCTTTAGAGAGTAGATATAGAAGGGAAATATTTTGAATATAACAATTTTGAAATGTTTGAATGGCGGCTTCTTGCCCCACTTAACATTAGTAAATTTGTTAAGAGCATGCCCAGGAAATGGGTTGGCTAGAATTTGTTTTAGCAGAAATAAATGTGTTTTCAGTCATTATCCTCCTTAAGGAAAGGGTCAGTCTCACCCAGTGACCAGTTCTAAGTTCCCGACTCTTAGAAGGGAAATAAGAGTATTCTGTGTGAGCCTGTAGATGTTTGAAAACTTTGATATTCAGAGGGTAGGTGAAATGGTCACTCACTCCTGAGACTTCCTTTGTGAAAACAGAGCTTTGTAATATTTGTGATTCCCTGCTCTCTCTTTCAGGAAAAGATGCTCACTATACCCAATAAGGCTTATAAAATACTGGGTATCAGTTGAAAGGTATTAAGAAATCAATTGTCGGCTGGGTGCAGTGGTTCACACCTGTAATCCCAGCATTTTGGGAGGCTGAGGCAGGAGGATCACTTGAGTCAAAGAGTTCGAGACCAGCCTGGGCAACATAGTGAGACCCTTGTCTCTACAAAAAATAAATTAGCGACGCGTAGTGGCGCAGGCCTGTAATCCTGGCTACTTGGGAGGCTGAGGTGGGATAATCACTTGAGCCCAGGAGGACTAGGTTGCAGTGAGCTGTGTTCATGCCACTGCACTCCAGCCTGGGCAACAGAGTGAGACCCCTCCTCAAAAAACTAAAACTAAAACTAAAATAAAAATGAAAAAAGAAATAGTTTTCTTGTCTTTGTTCAAAACCTGGACCACTATGTGTAGTCCTATTCCCAGACTGTCACACAGATCTAGTGATGTTGGTACAAATTGAGAGAAAGGAAACCAGACAGTTCTTCTTCATCTTTGTATGCATGTAGCTAGCATAGTGATTGGCATTTGCATTCCATAAATGTTTATTGAAATGAGTTAAATTAAAATAAATAGAATTAAATCCTGGACTTATATAGTGTACTTGCTGAAATTCAGTTTTAAGAAGTGGCATAAAGTGAAAATAAAAATATTTTAAACTTATGTAGAAATATTGACGAGATGGTTAAAGTGGAAATCTCTGATCTTTTGAAGATGTATATGTAATTCATGAGTTGATATGTAGAAGGGCATTGCTTCCTCCCACAGCTTCAGAATCATACAGTAATAGACTGGGGGGATCATAGGCCTGATCAAGTGGGACTATTGTTAAGTTATGCTCTTAAATAAAGAAAAAAAAGTAACATCAGTTCTTTAAGTACTTTGTTCTAACAATGTAATTATTGTGTTCTGTCTAAAACTATGATACAGTGTTAAACTTCTCAAGGTTTCCTTTGTCTACGAGCTACAGTCGAATGTTTTTCCCCGTTTATTTGTGACATGGCCTGTCTTCACTTACTGTGGAAACAAACTAACATATGCTTCTTATTTATTTATTTATTTTGCGACGGAGTTTCCCTCTGTCGCACAGGTTGGAGTGCAGTGGCCCACTGCAAGCTCCGCCCCTCCAGGTTTAAGCAATTCTCCGCCTCCGCCTCCGCCTCCGGAGTAGCTGGGATTACAGGCGCGTGCCACTATGCCAGGCTAATTTTTTGTATTTTTAGTAGACACGGGGTTTCACCATCTTGGCCAGGCTGGTCTTGAACTCCTGACCTCGTGATCCACCCGCCTCGGTCTCTAAGTGCTGGGATTACAGGCGTGAGCCACCGCGCCTGGCCTGCTTCTTCTTTTAAAAGGAAACTCTGAGATAAAAAAATACGAAGTTCTCTTCAAAAAAGGAATCAGCTTTTCATTAAAGGGAAACTGGAGTACAACAGTTGAACCTTTTTTTTTTTTTTTTTTTGGAGATGGAGTCTTGCTGTTGCCCAGGCTGGAGAGCAATGGCGAGATTTCAGCTCACTGCAACCTTCCCCTCCCTGCCTCAGTCTCTCAAGTAGCTGGGACTGGGACTACAGGCGCCCGCCACTACACCCAGCTAATTTTTGTATTTTTAGTAGAGACAGGGTTTCGCCGTGTTAGCCAGGATGGTCACGATCTCCTGACCCCGTGATCCACCCACCTCGGCCTCCTAAAGTGCTGGGATTACAGGTGTGAGCCACCGTGCCTGGCCCCACTTGAGCCTTAAAATACTTTATTTGGGCACTGAATAACATTTATCTGTGCTAATTCTTTATCTGTACTAACACGCAGTACTCTTTAGCCAGGGCATTGCTACCTACTACTTTGGGTACATTTATGGTTCTAACAATGACCAGGTTAATGGCACGTTCATTTTTATGGGTGGGGTTGAGGCATTATAAACATTATAGTATACATATATATAGTAGTATGTAGCATAAATATAAGAGCTACAACTATTGGAAAACTCTTAGAGAAATCTTCACGCATCTGGGAACGGTGGCTCAACACCTGTGATCCCAGTGTGTCATGGAATTGGTGGATTCTTGATCTCACTGACTTCAAGAATGAAGCTGTGGACCCTCGCGGTGAGTGTTGCAGTTCTTAAAACCGGTGCGTGGGGAGTTTGTTCCTTCTGATGTTTGGATATGTTCAGAGTTTCATTCCATTCAGGTGGGTTCATGGTTTCGCTGACTCAGGAAAGTTACCAACCTTGGTGGTAACTGTTACAGCTCTTAAGACGGTGTGTCTGGAGTTGTTCGTTCCTCCCACTGGGTTTATGGTCTCTTTGGCTTCAGGAGTGAAACTGCAGACCTTCACGGCAACTGTCACAGCCCACAAAGGTAGTGTGCACACAAAAACTGAGCAGCAGGAATCATTACAAACAGCAAAATAAAACAAAACACAAACAAACAAAAAAAGAAACAAAACCTCCACAGTGTGGAGAAAGCCCCAAGCAAATCCCCACTGCCAGCTTGCGAGGGGGGGGGTGGGGGCGGGGGTGGTGGCAGCCTGCTTTTATACTCTTATCTGGCCCCACTCATATCCTGCTGATTGGTCCATTTTACAGAGAGCTGATTGGTCCGTTTTGGCAGGGTACTGATTGGTGCATTTACAATCCCTGAGCAAGACACACAAGTTTTCCAAGTCCCCACTAGATTAGCTAGATACAGAGTGTGATTGGTGTATTTACAAACCCTGAGCTAGACGCAGAGTGCTGATTGGTGCATTTACAAACCTTGAGCTAGAGACAGGGTGCTGACTGGTGTATTTACAATCCCTTAGCTAGACATAAAGATTCTCCAAGTCCCCACCAGATTAACTAGATACACAGCGCCGACTGGTGCATTCACAAACCCTGAACTAAACACAGGGTGCTGATTGGTGTGTTTACAAACCTTGAGCTAGATACAGAGTGCCGATTAGGTGCATTCACAACCCCTTAGCTAGACATAAAGATTCTCCAAGTCCCCACCAGATTAGCTAGATACAGAGTGCCGATTGGTGTATTCACACTCCCTTACCTAGACATAAAGATTCTCCAAGTCCCCACCAGGTTAGCTAGATACAGAGTGCCGATTGGTGCAGCCACAAACCCTGAGCTAGACACAGGGTGCGGATTGGTGTCTTGAGCGTGGGCAGTGAGGGGCTTAGCACCTGGGCCAGCAGCTGCGGAGGGGACGCCAGGTCCCCCAGCACTGCCCGTCCACCCGCACTGCGCTCGAATTCTCGCCGGGCCTCAGCCGCCTCCTCATGGGGCAGGGCAGGGGACCTGCAGCTCCCCCTGCCTGAGCCTAACCCCCCACTTTCCCACCCGTGGGCTCCCTTGCGGCCCCAGACTCCCTGATGGGTGCCGCCCCCTGCTCCGCGGCGCCGGGCCCCATCGACCGCCTAAGGGCTGAGGAGTGCAGGCGCGTGACATGGGACTGGCGGGCAGCTCCGCCCGCGGCCCCAGTGCGGAATACGCTAGGCAAAGCCAGCTGGGCTCCTGAGGCAGGTGGGGACTTGGAGAACTTTTATGGCTAGCTAGAGAATTGTATATGTGCCAGTCAGCACTCTGTGTCTAGCTCTGGGTTTGTGGATGCACCAATCAGCACTCTGCATCTAGCAAATCTAGTGGAGACCTAGAGAACCTTTATGTCTAGCTAAAGGATTGTAAATACACCAGTCAGCACTCTGTGTCTAGCTCAAGGTTTGTGAACGCATGAATCAGCACCCTGTGTCTAGCTCAAGGTTTGGAAACGCACCAATCAGCACTCTGTACCTAGCTAATCCCTTGAGTACTTGGAGAACTTTTAAGCCTAGCTAGAGGATTGTAAATGCACCAATCAGCACTCTGTGTCTAGCTCAGGGATTGTAAACACACCAATCAGCACCCTGTCAAAACAGACCAATCAGTTCTTTGTAAAACAGACCAATCAGCTCTCTGTAAAATGGACCAATCAGCAGAATGTGGGTGGGGCCAGATAAGGCAATAAAAGCAGGCTGCCTGGGGGCAGCCACAGTAACCTGCTTGGGGTCTATGTTGTGACTGCTTTGTTTTTTTGTAATAAGTTTTGCTGTTACTTATCGGGTGAGTTGTCATATTCATTGTGAAGGTCTGCAGTTTCACTCCTGAAGCCAGCAAGAACTATGAGCATATCAGGAGAAACGAGCAACTTCAGACACACTGTATTAAGAGTTGCAACACCCATGCTGAAGGTCTGCATGTTTCACTCCTTGAAACCAGCCAGGCCAGGAACCCACCAGCACAAAGAAACTCACAAGATGGGTTAACATCAGAAGGAACAAACTCCAGCAGGACTGTTTTTAAAAAACACCACGAGGGTCTGCAGCTTCATGTTTGAAGTCAGGCAAACCAAGAACCCACCAATTCTAGACACCAGGCTGAGGCAGAAAAATTACTTGAACCTGGAGGTAGAGGTTGCAGTAAGCTTAGATCGTGCCACTGCATTCCAGCCTAGGCAACAGTGAGCTCCAGCTCAAAGACAAATAGATGAATGATAAATGGAATTTCATCAAAATTAGAAACTTTTGTGCATCAAAGGACATTAGTGTTAAAAGAGCATGTAGAATTGGTGAAAATGTCTTAAAAATTGCATGTTTGATAAGAGTCCGACATCCAGATATACCCAAGAAAACACAAAAACCAAACCTTAGTACCGCTCAAAAACAGAAAGCCCACCCAGTTTGAATGCGCAAAATTCAAATAGTCACCTCTCCAAACAAAATATGTAAATAGACAAAAAACACATGGAAAGTACTCAGTGTCTTTATTCGCTAGGGAAATGCAAATCAAAACCAAAGTAGGGGACCATTTCAAACTTTCTTGGATGCCTATAATCAGGAAAATGGCAAATGAAAAAGTGTTGGTGAAGATGATAAACTGGAACTTTCATGCATTGTTGGTGAGAATGTAAAATGATAAAGCCATGTGGAAACCAGTTTGGTGGTTCCTAAAAAGCTAAACATGGGTTTAGCATATGACTTAGCAATTCTCCTAGGTGTACACCCAAAAGAATTGAAAGCAGAGACTCAAACAGATTCTTGTAATCTAATGTTCATTGCAGCATTATTCATAATAGCTAAAAAGAGAATCTAGCCATCAACAGATGAGCAGATAAGCAAAATAACGAAAATAAAAATGCGTAAGGAGAATAGGCATCAAAATATAAAAAATTTTAAAAAACGAAGAATATACATACAATATAGGATATATGCTGGTATGTGCTGTGAGATGGATGAATTTTGAAAACATTTTGCTTAGTGATGAAATAGGCTAGGTATGAAAGGACACAAGTACTGTATAACTCCGCTTATATGAAATATCTAGAATAGGTGATTTCAAAAAGACAAAAGGTGAGGGGCTGAGGCTCATGCCTGTAATCCGAGGACTTTGGGAGGTCAAGGCGGGAGGATTGCTTGAGACCAGGAGTTCAAAACCAGCTTGGGTAACATGGTGAGACCATGCTGCCCACCACATCTCTACAAAAAATTAAAAATTAGCCATGTGTTGTGACACATGACTCTGGTTTTAGTTACACGCGAGGCTGAGGCAGGAGGATTCTTTGAGCCCAGGAGTTCAAGACTGCGGTGAGAATGAGACCCCGTCTCTTTAAAATACCAAAACAAGGGCCGGGTGCGGTGGCTCACGCCTGTAATCCCAGCACTTTGGGAGTTCGAGGCCGGTGGATCACGAGGTCAGGAGATGGAGACCATCCTGGCTAACGCAGTGAAACCCCGTCTCTACTAAAAATACAAAAAATTAGATGGGCATGGTGGCATGCGCCTGTACTGCCAGCTACTCGGGAGACTGAGGCAGGATAATCGCTTGAACCCAGGAGGCAGAGGTTGCAATGAGCCGAGATAGCCCACATCACGCCACTGCACTCCAGCCTGGCAACAAAGCAAAACTCTGTCTCAAAAAAAAATAAAGTTAAAGTGACAGTTTATGTTATATATATTTTACCACATTGCATCATGCCATTAAACAACAAAAATTTGTTTTAAACATTGAGACTTGTGCTCCAGAAATAACATATTTTGGTTAAGTTTCCAGCTTTACCCTTTATTAGTTGTGTTGGGCAATGTATTATACCCTTTTAGGTGTCAGTTTCTACATCTGTAAAATAAGACTATTAATATATTTCTCATAGTTGGAATAGTGCAGCCACAGTGTATGCATTCGGTAAATGTTAACTGGTGTTGGTGTTAAATCTGGGAATTGCGTTGTTTCTTTTTAAAGAATTCTTATTCAGTTACCACATATTCTCACAGAAACAAATGTTCTTGAGAATCAATTTTAGCCTCCTTTTCCTCAAGAAGTGACTGGAGCTCAATTAAAAACGATGAAAATTTGCTTGATCCTCCTCTCACTGTGCTTTCTTTGCAGTAATGTTCAGATCAATTTATGGCATTGGCCGACTTGCAAAAATTCAACCTGACTACCCTAATACAGGTTGCACTAGAGGACAGCTCACTTTGGATTAAAGCTTTTGGTGGTTTCTGCCTTTAGGCTTAAGTGATGACGATTTGCCAGGTGATGACAGTTACCTTTTTTGGTAGTGAAAATCTGGAGAACACTAATTTTAAACCATGTTCAGAGTATCAGCCATAGAGAATCTCTGTGAGAGATCTTGTTCTCAGAAAGTTAACTCCCTTTATCCCTTTTTTGTTGATTTTTCCCTGTAGTGATTTCCACTCCTTCCCCCGCCCCCACCCACCCCCCAGCTCCAAACACATACACACAAGAGTTCAGCAACCTGAACTTTGAAAATACTTAGTGATTTCAGATTCTCAGTGAATTAACAAATGCTATTCCTTCTGCCTGAAAAATACTCATTTTTCAGCTAAATAGCATTTCTTCAGGACCTCCAGGAGGATGGATGCTTCCTAAAGAAGTCCCCATCCCTTATTTTTTTATTTTATCTTCCTACTTCTTTCTTTCACAGGAGTGGAAACACGTTTTTTTTTTCTTCCCAGCGTTTGCTTGATTTCAACTGTTAGGTCCAGTAGAAAGTAAGCTCTTTGAGGCCAAGTGCTATTTTTGCTTTGTTCTTTTATAAAGCAGTTGTCACAGGGCAGGCACGCCGTATATACTCGTTAAATAAGACTTCTACCTTTAGTTGTTAATTGGCAGCCAGACCGGAGCAAGAAAAGGGAAAATGCTCTGAATCAACAAATATCTTTCAAATCAGAGAACGCAAAACAACGACCACGAAGGGACTCGAACCCTCAATCTTCTGATCCGGAATCAGACGCCTTATCCATTAGGCCACGCGGCCAACCGCCGAAGAGGTTTTCTTACATAGGACACAAAGGGAATGTAACATGGTGGGGAAGGGGGCTTTTTAAGCGCTGACTTCAAAGATTCAGCTTAATAAAAAGTTCCTCCTTTGAAATTAAAATTCAGTAACAGTTAAAAACTATTTACAACACCTTCTAAAACTTGCAAAAACTAATACACAGTTGTCAGAAACTGTGAGAGGACGAGCAGTTAGATGGGTCATCAGCGGTGAACCCTGTTGAAATCTCTGATTAATGGCTTCGAGAAGTGGGATAGGGAGATTTTCAGTTCCGAACTGATACTGCACCCCTTAGGGAAAACAATCAAGAGGAGGGTGAGAGAGCGCACAGAACGTACTTTCGGCAAGTGGGGTGTGTGAAAGGAATGATGGCGACGCTGGAGGCGGGGCAGTGATGGCCAGGAAGCTTCGAAGATGGTTCTGTTGGAAGTGCAGGGTTGGCGGAAGGCCGGAACAAAGTAGGTTATTCAGTTCACATATACTGTTTATTTTCGTGGAGCTTAGTGACTTCCATTCTTGACTTGAAGACTTCCCAAGTTTGATTTGGTCTTGACAAGAACGCGTCACCAGCTCGCTGTGGATTAATCCACAGAACAATAGGGTGTTTGGGGGAACCCCACAGTCACCAAAAGTGTGGATGGGATAGGAAAGATGTGAAACATCCAACCCTTAAGTAGAACTGTAACACCGGTCTGTCCATTACACAGTATGATTTTGGTTCCTTGAAAATGGCATGTTTTCTAACACAATGAAATCCAAGCAAAATCTCTCCCTTCCTGAACCCTACACTCTTCAACAAAGAGAATCCCATCAACTTCTATTTTTCCTAGTGTTTTTTTCTATAGTATTTTCTTTGGGGTTAAGACGAAGCTCAAATTATCGCCGAATATTCAGTCAAAATTTTTAGAGTGTCTTACTTTAGGCTTCGCTCAGGAACCCAGGGACATTGATGAGGAAGGGACATTGATAAGGAAGAGACCACAGAGTGGCATAGGATATGAACTAGCATGAGTACAAGATTTGGAATAATATCGTGCTTCTTGTCATTCCAACACAGGTTTACATAAACTGTTGCAGAGCACAAAAACAACAAAATGTCCCACTGCATTTTAGAAAGCTAGCTTAATATCTACTGTAAAAACTGCAAAGATTGCCTAAAGATACAGCAATTATTATTATTCTTTTGTTGTTGTTGTTTTGTTTTTGAGACAGAGTCTTGCTCTGTCACCCAAGCTGGAGTGCACAGTGGCGCGATCTGGGCTCACTGCAGCCTCCGCCTCCCGGAAGCAATTCTCCTGCCTCAACCTCACGGGTGGCTGAGACTACAGGCATGCGCCACCACACCCGGCTAATTTTTGCATTTTTAGTAAAGATGGGATTTCACCATGTTGGGCCATGGCTGGTCTGGAACTCCTGACCCCAAGTGATCCGCCCTCCTCGGCCTCCCAAAGTGCTAGGATTACCGGTGTGAGCCACTGCGCCCAGCCTATTATTATTTTTGAGACAGGGTCTCACTCTGTCACCCAGGCTGGAGTGCAGTGACGCTATAACGGCTCACTGCAGCCTCGACCTCCCGGGCTAAAGGGATCCTCTCACCTCAGACTCCTGAGTAGCTGGGACTACAGGCGCGCGCCACCACGCCCAGCTAATTTTTTTGTATTTGTATAGCCGGGGTCTCGCCATGCTGCCCAAGCTGCTCTGGAACTCCTGGACTCAAGAGACCCACCCGTCTCTTACTTCCAAAGTGCTGGGATTACAAGAGCCAGCCACTGCGCCCTGTCTATGCAGCAATCATTAACAAAACATAATATCGCCATGATGAAGAAGTACAAGGACAAATGTAAAAACTGAAGAGGATTCTCTGTTCTAAAATAATTTTTAATAACATGGGAAGATGTTCTGAATACAATGTTGAGAATAAAGCAAATAATAAAAACATATGCAGTATGATCCCAATTGGATAAGTCTGTATTTATATGTCAGAGTTTCCACTCAGATTCAGTCTTGAAGTTCTCAATCCCTTTAAATAACTGGAAATTGGAACCTGTACAAGACACATTATAAGTGTTTGATGCAATAAACATACATAAAACTCTAATAAGTGCAACTCTCTCTCTCCATTTTCAAAGCTTGGTGAACATTTTCAATTAAAGCCAAATATTTGAAGTTATATGCAACTGTTGAAACTGGATATATTGAAAGTATTGAAACTGAAAAAAAATTAAGCTACTGGAAGATATTTTCTCATCTTCATCATCAGCATTGGGACACTTACTGTTGAAAGAATATATGTGGCTCACCTTTTTAATGAACTGGAATCAGGTCACCTGGGGCTTAGGACATCTTCTGGAACTGCCCAAGGACAGATGTGGATGATACCATGATTCATGGTCCTCCTAATCCTTCCTCCAGAGAGGCCACAACAGAGCTAAAAGGTTTAGATCCTGGATAGTGACAATATTAGGGTTTGAGATCTTTGTGAGCTAAAATACAATTGTCAGCTTTCTCACAGGGCTCTAATTCTAAAATAAAAATAAGAACTGAGAGTTCATGGAGATATTTTTTCCTCTCCTTTTAAATCTCACCTTGCTAACCTGAAAATGCTAAGCCTCCTAACCTGCTTCCCACTCTATTTCTGATCTCCTTTACCTGGTTATCATTCAGAACTATTCTCTACAGTTTCTTCTGCTCAGAGAAGGGCAATTTCTGACTGGCTCCATTTTCCTTCTTTTATTTCTGCCCCCCTTTTTGTCTCAACTTTGGCTCCATCCCCACTTTCTCTTCCACTTGTACTTTGCATCCTGTGTCTTCTGCAAAATATACCCAGAAATATGTGCTTAGCTTCCTCTTTTGCATTTTGTTCCCTTTTATTCTCCTTTTCTCATTTTCACTGTCCCTAGATAATAATAGGTCTGTCTTTAAAGGGAGAAAAGGGGAAAATAATGAAATTTCAGAAGATTTGTGTATGTGTGTGTGTGTGAGCAAATGTTAGGGCTTTGCATTTTTATATTCACATTTTCCTCTCACATGTGTTACATCAATTTATAATAATCTACATAAGTTGAAACAGAACATAGACAAAAGAATATAACCTTACCAACTTATTTTTTTGTTTGTTTTTTTGAGACGGAGTCTCACTCTGTCACCAAGGCTGGAGTGCCATGGCCGATCCACAGATCATGTTTATCAGACATTTCCATGAAGTTGCCTTTAAGTATTTTAAATTCTTGTCCAAAACCAAACAGCTTCATCCCCTTCTGGATACCATCCTACTTCCCACAAATAAAAACAAACAAACAAGCATAATTCCTGCTTCTCCTTCTCTACTTAATAGTTTAGTGAAAGGCAACATCCACATCTCTTACACTACCTGTGTGTGTGTGTGTTTCCTGAGGACACGCTCCATCTTTGTTGCTTTTAAAATCCATAAAGTCTCTCAATCCTGCAGCATCCACTTTCTTTCTCCAGTTCAAATAGGTTCCTTCTTTGTTTTTTATCACTCAAGTCTCTGCTAGTTCAGACCTTAAGCATTATTCCTATGACCAATTGCAGGAGACAAACATTATGCCCTCCTTAGAGCAGGACAGAGAATAAGGCCAATGATTAACAAAATGTTGAATCATTCGCTCTCCAATTGTATAACAGCTTTAGCTTTTTCACGGTTCTGCACTCGAGACTTTTTTTTTTTTTTTTTTAAGATGGAGTTTTGCTCTTTGGAGTCTAGCTCTTGTCGCTGAGGCTGGAGTGCAATGGTGCAATCTCGGCTCACTGCAACCTCCACCTCCCAGGTTCAAGCGATTCTCCTGCCTCAGCCTCCCTAGTAGCTGGGATTACAGGCGCCTGCCACACCACACCAGGCTAATTTTTGTATTTTTAGTAGAGACAGGGTTTCACCATGTTGGCCAGGCTGGTCTCCAACTCCTGACCTCAGGAGATCCACCTGCCTCGGTCTCCCAAAGTGCTGGGATTACAGGTGTGAGCCACTGTGCCCAGCCAAGACTTCTTTTTATCCAATAGCAGTGTGCCAGTAGCAGAAGAGACAGCTGCATATGCTATAAAGAGCGTGCCCAGGAAAAAGCTGGATTTTGATAGCTTTCTACCTGGAGGAGAAAGATGTAATTTGGGTGCACAGGGATCAGAACTTGAACTTCAGATCCTGGGAGTAAAATGCTACTTAGATTCATAAACTCAGAAACTTTGTTGCTGTTGTTGTCTTGAGAATCTTGTAAAGTGTACACATTTGTCTGTGGTCTGTCTTGTCTTTTTTTGTTGTTGTTTTGGATTGTCAACTAAATATGCTAAAAATAAGCAGGCAAAAAAAGCAAGAAAGCAAACATGCTAAATTGGTGTTTCCTTCTGCAACTGGAGCTGCCCAACCCTATGCAGGCTTGCCTCTTGTCTGAGCATTTAACACTGCTCTCTGACAACCAGATGGGTTGGCTTCCTTGTGACAGTTTCAAAAAGCAGCTGTATGTGACTAATGATCTTCAAACATACAGTTTAGGAGATGCACCTGAGAAAATGCTGAGCCCATCCAGAGACTCAGTGAGTCACAAAAGTCTCAGACAAGACAAGCCGAGTCTCTTGTAAGAGGTTCTGGATCACCATGGATCACCATCAGTATAATCTGGAAACCTGTTAGAACTGCAAATTCTTGGGCCCTACCCCAGGTCCACTAAATCAGAAATTCCCAATGGATGTTCCCAATATATGTTTCAACAAGTCATCCAGATGATTCTGATGCACCTATGCTTTGTGAACAACTGGACTCGAAGGATTGACACCTTCTGTTGCCTCACTTTAGAGTAAGGGGCATTCATTCTTCTGTAGTACCTGGAGGAAGCACAGATGCATTGGGGATCTGGGACACAGCCAGATCTGAGCATCCAAATCCTGAGCATCCTTGAGGCTCCACTACCCAGCACACTGCCTCTCACCTCATGGGTTTCCTCTTTTCCCTTCTGTAGTGTGATGAGTCCCCCACCAGATTACGTAAGGATGTATGTCCACTGCCCGAATCCTGAAAGCCAGGTGGTGAGCCAAGGCCATGGTGCCCAGCCAAAGAGTAGGTGTCCCTGAGAACCCAAACATCCGGGAGAGTATCTAGGAACCTACTAAGAAAAACAGTCTCATCACTCAAACACAGCAGACAAATAGCCAGAAAATAAGCTTAAAAGCAGTTTAGAGGCTGGGTGCGGTGGCACATGCCTGTAATCCCACACTCTGGGAGGCCGAGGTGGGTGGATTGCTTGAGCCCAGGAGTTCGAGACCAGCCTGGCCAACATAGTGAAACCCAGTCTCTACTAAAAATACAAATATTAGCAGGACGGGGTGGCGGGTGCCTGTAATCCCAGCTACTCGGGAGGCTGAGGCAGGAGAGTCACTTGAACCCAGGAGGCGGAGGCTGCAGTGAGCCGAGATGGCAGCACTATACTCGAGCCTAGGAGACAGAGCGAGACTTGGTATTAAGAAAAAAAAAAAAAGCCATTTAGAGACAGGAGGCTGCATGGATCTCTGGAGCTGTCCTGCTACATCCAGGAGTACCCTGTGTGTAAGTCCTAATAAACTCATCTGTCTTGTCAAGCTGTACTTGTCCGAGTCATTCTTTGGTCTGTTGGCTCCTTCCCAATTTAGGGGGACGTTACAGTCCCAAATTTTGCTCATAACAATTGGCATCACAAACAGGATCCGAGAGACCAAACAATGAGTCAGGAAAGGGCATCTGCAGGGGGAATCCTGGGGTGGTCGGCAACATGCAGGTGGGTTGGAATTGCTCCATCGCTCAACCTTTGTGGACTGTTGCAGAAGTATAGGGATACTCAGAAAATGTGGCGGGGACTAAGCGCATATTGCAAGAGGCTAAGATATCAAAGTAGGATAAGGATAGCAAATGTGCTATTGTTGCAATAAGGCTGGCCCCTGAGAAATCATTAGAGCAGGAAACAGAGAAAGGAGAGAAACACCTGCAGAAGTTCAAAGCATGCCAGCTTTTTTAGGACTCCAGCTGGTTACCTATTATGTATGGCCCTTTCTTGTGCACGTTTTTTAACTGATGGGAAAATTACAACAAAAAAATTCAGATTTTAAATGGTTAAGCTGCAACTATAGAGTTAAGTAGAGTCTCCTAAAGCTATTTCTCTCTTTATTTTTGTTTCCGCCTATTTTGAATATGATATTTATTTATTTAGAGACAGATTCTCACTCTGTCACCCAGGCTGGAGTGCAGTGATCTCAGCTCACTACAGCCTCTGCCTCCCGGGTTCAAGCTATTCTCCTGCCTCAGCCTCCCGAGTAGCTGGGATTACAGGCACCTGCCACCACGCCCAGGTATTTTTAGTAGAGATGGGGGTTTCACCATATTGGCCAGGCTGGTCTCAAACTCCTGACCTTGTGATCCACCCACCTCAGCCTCCCAAAGTGCTGAGATTACAGGTGTGAGCCACTGCGCCCAGCCTCGAATGTTGGGAGAGAAGCTGAGTGTTGGGAGACAACAGGGCTTGTATGTCTGCTAGACTTGCTGGCTCCTTGCTTTTAGCACTCCCATTATCTAAAGTAGCCATATGTTTCTCATTCACTTGATACACCGTTTCCTTTCAACCCCCACATCCTCACTACCTGTTTGTTTGAGCACCAATAAATAGCGTGGGCTCCCAGAGCTCAGGGCCTTCGCAGCCTCCACGTTGGTGATGGCCACTTAGTCCCACTTTCTCTCTCAAACTGTCTTTTTCTCATTTCTGTGACTCCGCAGGACTTCGTCGCCCCCACGACCTGGTGTTGGGTCTGATCACCCCAACACTCAAATATGCCATTATTAAGCTATTCGGGTTGAAATAAAACTCACTAATTCAAAGCCACTTGGAGATTTTACTTTTCTCTACAATACAGCCAGTTCTTACTAAAATGTAAACAATGAAACTCATTTGAAGCACAGAAAAAAGGGGATGTGGATAAATGAGGATTTTAAAAACAAAACTGCTATAGAAACTGCTTTACCCAAAATTGTGTTCCACAGTCTTTATTGGATTACCTATCAGTGCAAAGTCTAGTCTTCTGGACAGGTCTCAATTTTGTGAAAAATAATTCGGATCTAGCTTTTCTTTTTTTTTTTCTTTTTTTTTTTTGAGATGGAGTTTCACTCTTGTTGCCCAAGCTGGAGTGCAACGGTGAGATCTTGGCTCAATGCAACCTCCGTCTCCCAAATTCAAGTGATTCTCCTGCCTGAGCCTCTTGAGAAGCTGGGATTACAGGGGTGCACCACCACTCCCAGCTACTTTTTTGTATTTTTAGCAGAAAGTGGGTTTCACCATGTTATCCAGCCTGGTCTCCAACTCCTGACCTCAGGTGATCCTCCCGCCTCGGCCTCCCAAAGTGCTGGGATTACAGGTTTGAGCCACTGCACCTGGCCTGATCCAACTATCTTTTGTAAAATAATAAATTTATGATGTTGTCTCATGGCTAGAGTTCCAAGTAAAAGCTGTCGGATATTGGTTTGTGTGTATAGATACATGCTTAAATGTGTTTATGTGTATGTATGTATATTATGTTATGCCTAGCATACTACCAAATGACTTATACATAAATGAGTACTCATAAATTAAGTCCAAATGCTTTTCAAATTCATATGAATTTAGTAATCTTTAATAAATAATCTGGCTTTAAAATTATTGGTAAAATAAAAATAGAAATGTCTTCGAATTGTCAGTATATGTTTTTGTCTCAGTTTACCAGTTAGTTTTACATTTGCCTCTGCTAGATATTTTAAGGTGTAAGGGTTTGACATAAAGGTCATAAGTCTGTAAACCTAGCCAAAAACAGAATGATCTTTGTGTGATTTTTTGATAAGTATGACTAATTTAATATTGTTAGGTCAGTGAAAACAGCTAAACTTCCTGAGTTATTGGCAAAAATGCCCATGTGTTTAACTCTAAAGTTCTTGCCTAGGTGAACACCTGACATTCACAGTTTAACAGAAAAATAATTAAGAATGATGAGTAACTTTGTCTAATGTCTTCGTTCCCATGAGTAATCTAGGTAAACTGCTAAAAATGAATACATTGAGTAAATGTAAGAGATAAATGCTTACAGGTGAACTTTTTGTGTAGTTTAAAACCTTAAAATTGTTTTAAGTACTTATTGAATGTGTGGATCATTTCCAATTTAAACAATGGCATTTATAATATAGGACATTGGTCACACTTCTGAGCCTCTTAGTGGGAAATGAAATCTATGATATGGGGGAAGCATTGGCAGACCTCAGTGAGCTGGATAAAAAGAAGGACCAGGTCCAGAGAGTAATCAAAAAGCAAAAAGGGGATGGGCCAAATAGGCACCTGTATACTTGCAGGTAATGAACATGAAACAATACTGCCTGCTGTCGGGGGGACACTGAAATCACCCAAACAACCCAGGAACTACATAAGGTACAAATAGTCAGACTGGCCCAGAGCCCCTACAGCAGCCCTGTGTGGCCTGTGAAGAAGCCAGGTGATGCCTGGAAGATGATGGTGGATTACTGCTAGCTGAACAAAGTGGTACTCCCTGTACATGCAGCTGTATCCAGTATTGCTCAACTGCTAGAGCAAGCAGTACCGAAGCTGGGAAGTATCCATGCTGTGATTGACTTCATTAATATCTTTTCCAGTATTCCTTTAACTGAAGATTCACAAGACCTGTTGGCCTCCACTTAGGAGGGCCAAGAATGGACTTTCCTGGTGTCGCCACAAGGGCACCTGCAAAGCCCCACCATCTCTCACAGTATGGTTGCACAGGAGCTGTCTATAATCTCTTTGCCTGCCTTGGTCTCCCTGTTTCACTATATTAATGATAACATGCTAACCTCAGAGTCTCTTACAGATTTGGAGACTATCCTACAAACTGTTTTGGACAGCCTAAAGGAGGGATAGGAAGTCAACCCCAAAAAGATACAGGGGCTTGGCATGGCTGTCAAATTCCTGAGAGTTACCTGGTTGGGTAAGATGTGAAACATACCCAAAGCTGTCATTGATATAAGATAGCATAGTAGTCTGCTCTCCAGACAGTAGAGCAACTCCAGGTTTTCCTAGGTTTACTGGCTACTGGAGGATATTCATTCCTCATCTGGCACAAATACTCTACCCATTATATACCCTAATAAAGACAGGTAAAAAATGAGACGACATAAATAGAGCAAGAGGCATTTGACAAAACAAAAATATTGGTGAAACAAGCCCAAGCATACAGACTCTACTGCTGTATTAGTAATCACCAGAGATGTCACAGGGATGAATTTAGGTTTGGGGCAAAAGCAACTAATGGGAATGGTACCTATAGGGTTTTGGTCTCAGTTATGGGAGGGAGCCAACATGGCAGTGGAGCCACCTATCAGGCCAACCACCATATATAAGGGTACCCTGCCAATATCTGCTAGGTCCTGGTACATTGAGGGGCATAGCAAAGATATCCAACACTGGGCATCAGAAGAAAATATAGACTGGACCGGGTATGGTGGGTCATGCCTGTAATCCCAGCACTTTGGGAGGCTGAGACGGGCAGATCACTTGAGGTCAGGAGTTTGAGAGCAGTCTGGCCAACGTGGTGAAACCCCATCTCTACTAAAAATACAAAAATTAGCCAGGCATGGTGGCGCATGCCTGTAGTCCCAGCTACTTGGGAGGCTGAGATGGGAGAATTGCTTTAACCCGGGAGGCGGAGGTTGCAGTGAGCCGAGATTGCGCCATTGCATTCCAGCCTGGGCGACAGAGCGAGACTCTGTCTGAAAATAAAAAAGAAAATATAGACTGGAGGTTCCACTTACCACCACAATCCAACAGAGGCAGGACTTACAGAAAGAAATAATGGCCTGTTAAAGACCCAGATGTGTGCACTGTTTCAGCATGGCTCTTTAAGTTCCTGGACTAAGAATCTCCATAAAGCCATACAAACGTTAAATGAGTCACCCACTAGCACACATGGCATCACTCCTTATAAATGGTTGGCAAGGCCTGTAAGACATGTCCCACAAACTCTCGGGGTTACCTCAAAGACACTGAGCCGTGCTCCTGAGGCAGATGGTGAGACAGGCTCCTGAGAACACCAGTGGATCTGCCAAGCAGTGATGGCTACAGGGACCTGAAGCTGAGCTGGAATATGTCTCCATACTGGATTAGTTTTATAGTACTGGAGGATGCCATGACAACTGCCACAGGGGCAGTGGTCCCACTGTGCTCCTTGATAGAGTTCCGAGACACTTACTTTATCAACATATGGCAGCACTCATAACCTGCTGGAGTACTTATAGTATGGATAGCATGCGCAAGGCTGGAAACTTATCAATTGGCTATTATGGCTGCTTCTAGGAAAAGAAGACATGGGTGGTTTTGTAATCCAGGCCTGAAGCCCACAGTGGCATCCCTAATAGTGCCAATGGGAGAAAACACAATTATAATAATGTTGCAAGGTGTGGCCAGGCGCAGTGGCTCACGCCTGTAATCCCAGCACTTTGGGAGGCCAAGGCGGGTGGATTATGAGGCCAGGAGATCAAGACCATCCTGGCTAACACGGTGAAACCCCGTCTCCACTAAAAATACAAAACAATTAGCCGGGTGTGGTGACGGGTGCCTGTAGTCCCAGCTACTCAGGAGGTTGAGGCAGGAGAATGGTGTGGACCCGGGAGGCGGAACTTGCAGTGAGCCGAGATCATGCCACTGCACTCCAGCCTGGGCAACAGAGCAGGACTCCGTCTCAAAAAAATTTAAAAAAAAAAAAAAAGTTGCAAGGAGTGAATACGCCCATGAGGGTTCCTACTAACTACATGTGTTTGTACCCATAGGTTGTTTCTGCTACTCATGGCAGCTGGTAATGTCTTTCTAGACTGAGCTGCAACTCCAGAAGCAGTCAACAACCAGTCAGATACCTCTCCCTATGAAATAATAATGATATGCCTTAAAATACTCTGCCTTTCTCCTGACAGAACTGGAGTGACTTGTACAATAGCACTGATAATGCAACCCAGGCTTACTAGGGATTGCCTCCACCTAGAGGCTCAATCGCCAACGTAACAAAGACCCAAAATGTGCCTTTCTAGGTGCTACCTGTTACACCTATTTCCCTGATGAAGAGAGTAATGTCACAGGTACTTTAAACCATTTGTCAACTCAGATCCATGTTATAACCTAATTAGGTTTCTTTTACTCATTCTCAAATTGGTTACGCAGCTTCTCTAGTCATGGGAATTATGTTTTGCTAATAGACATTATAATTGTAGTTAACTTCTGCTTTTTGTGCTCCTACGTATACTGTAGATGTGGCCTGTATGCGCAAGGCCATGGCTATACATTATAGACCTGTATAGTTCTTTCCTTCCACCCTACTCAGGGAGTCTCGCACAAGATTGGCAGAAAGAATGTAAGAGATGGGGGGCAGGGTGGATTGTAGCATGACAGATCACCCACCATGTTACTTAAGAGTGTATGTCTACTGCCTGAACCCTGAAGGCCCAGTGGTGAGCCAAGGCCACGATGCCCAGCAGAGGAGCAGGTGTCCTTGAGAACACAAACATCCCAGAGAATATCTGAGAACCTACCATGAAAAACAGTCTCATTGCTCAAACACAGTAGGCAAAAAGCCAGAAAATTAACTTAAAAACAGTTTAAAGACAGGAGGTGGCATGGATCTCTAGAGCTATCCTGCTGCACCCAGGAGTACCCTGTATCTAAGTCCTACTAAACTCACCTGCTTATTAAGCTGGACTGTCTTTGGTCTTCCGGGACCTTCCCAGTTTGTGGGGAACGTTACAGTCCCAAGTTTTTCTTGTAATACTTTCCAATCTTTCTCCTCCCCTTGTTAACTTCCCCCAAATCCTAGTTTCAGTTTCTGTTGTTGTGGCTAGATTTTCAGGCCCAGTGGTTTTCAAACTTGCCCGAATATCAAATTCAACTGGGAAATATTAAATAACACAATATTCCACAGATGTGAGGACGATCTGGCTGTGACATCTGTCACCCCATAATAATTCCTGGGCCCTTTTCTGGAGACTCTGAAAGCACTCAGCATCTCAGTCTCTGGGGTAAGGCCTGGGATTCCTGTTTTTATGAACTCCCCCAGGTAAATTTTCACCTTTGGGGACTCCTGCAGTTTTGTCCCAAAAGCACTTATAGGAAGATCTAGGGCAGAAAAACATGTTTTCCCACCCAGTACCAGGTTCATGGCTGACACTTCATAACAAAAGATAGATTAACAAGGGAAAAGCAGGCCGGGTGGGGTGGCTCATGCCTGTAATCCCAGCACTTTGGGAGGCCGAGGCTGGTGGATCACCTGAGGTCAGGAGTTTGAGACAAGCCTGGCCAACATGGAGAAACCCCCATCTCCACTAAAAATACAAAATTAGCTGGGCATGGTGGCACACGCCTGTAATCCCAGCTACTCGGGAGGCTGAGGCAGAAGAATCGCTTGAACCCAGGAGGCGGAGATGGTGGTGAGCCGAGATCGCGCCATTGCACGATAGCCTGGGCAACAAGAGTGAAATTCTGTCTCAACAACAACAACAACAAAAAAAAAGGGAAAAGCATTAAAAAAAGGGAAAACCATACAAATCTATTAAACATAAGTTTTATTGACACAAGAGACTTCAAAAATGAAGACCTAAAGAAATAGGAAAATCTGCGTACAGCAGACCCTTGAATAACGTTTTCATTCAACATCATTTTGTTATGTTGATGAGAAAAAAGTCTATTTCTCCTGGAAGCCACTGTCTGTGTGACTTTCCTCCCACATCCCAAAAATGTGCACATTAGGTTCATTAGCATATCTAGTCTGAGTCTAGCGTCATCAGTCTGAGAGAGAGAGAGAGCACGCGAGCTTATGTGTGAGTGTGTGTATGAGCCAGCCCTATGATGGAATGGCCACCTGTCCACTGTGGGTTCCCTCCTGACACTCTAGAGGAGTTGAATTAGGCTTCAGCCACCCAGGACCTTGAACTGGAGTGAGCAGGTTGAAAAATGCATGAATGAATACAAGTTACTGTAAAAGCAAAATTCAGGAAGCATACCATAATCTTACCAACGCATGACAATAAACGATATGGTGCTAAAACACTCAGCCAGCCGCCATACTGAGAGGTGACAGCTTGCTGGCAGCCCTCATAGCCTTCGCTTGCTCTCGGCGCCTCCTCAGTCTTGGCACCCACTCTGGCCGCGCTTGAGGAGACCTTCAGCCCGCCGCTGCACTGTGGGAGCCCCTTGCTCAGCTGGCCAAGGCCGGAGCCGGCTCCCTTAGCTTGCAGGGAGGTGTGGAGAGAGAGGCGCAGGCGGGAACCGGGGCTGCGCGCGGCGCTTGCGGGCCAGCGCGAGTTCCGGGTGGGCTTGGGCTCGGAGGGCCCCGCACTCGAAGCGGCCCCCCCAGTCCGCAAGCCCCGGGCAGAAGAGGGTCTTAGCACCTGGGGCAGCAGCTGCCGTGCTCGACTTCTCGCCGGGCCTTAGCTGTCTCCCCGCGGGGCAGGGCTCTGGACTTGCAGCCCGCCATATCTGAGCCTCCCCTCCCCGCCATGGCCTCCTGCGCGGCCCGAGCCTCCCCGACGAGCGCCGCCCCCTACTCCAGAGCGCCCACTCCTATCGACCACCCAACGGCTGAGAAGTGCGGGCGCAAGGCACGGGACTGGCAGGCAGCTCTACTTGCGGCCCCGGTGTGAGATCCACTGGGTGAAGCCAGCTGGGCTCCTGAGTCTGATGGGGACTTGGAGAACCTTTATGTCTAGCTAAGGGATTATAAATACACCAATTGGCACTCAGTATCTAGCTCAAGGTTTGTAAACACACCAATCGGCACCCTATGTCTAGCTCAGGGTTTGTGAATGCACCAATGGACACTGTATCTATCTACTCTGGTGGGGACTTGGAGAACCTTTATGTCTAGCTAAGGGATTGTAAATACACCAATCGGCACTCTATATCTAGCTCAAGGTTTGTAAACACACCAATCAGCACCCTGTGTCTAGCTCAGGGTTTGTGAATTCACTAATTGACACTCTGTATCTGGCTACTCTTGTGGGGACTTGGAGAACTTCGTGTCTAACTCAGGGATTGTAAACACACCAATCAGCACCCTGTGAAAACGGACCAATCAGCTCTCTGTGAAACAGACCAATTGGCTCTCTGTAAAATGGACCAATCAGCAGGATGTGGGTGGGGCCAGATAAGAGAATAAAGGCAGGCTGCCGGAGCCAATGGTAATAAGCTGTGGGTTCTCTTCCCCTATGTGGTAGGTTTGTTTTTTTGCTCTTTGCAGTGGATCTTGCTGCTTATTCTTTGAGTTTATCCTTCGTTTACGAGCTGTAATACTATGAAGGTTTGTGGCTTCCCTTTTGCAAGCTGGCGAGAGCATAAATCCCCCGGGGAGAAAGCAACAACGCCAGATACGCAGCGTTAGGAAATGTAATACTGACCGCCAAGGTCCGCAGCATCACTTCTGAGCCAGCAAGAGGCCAAACCACCAGAAGAAAAAAAAACTCCAAACACACGAACATCAAAAGGGAGAATCTCCGGACAAGCTGCATCTAACAACTGTAACACTCGCCGCGAGGGCCTGTGTCTTCTTTCTTGAAGTCAGACCAAGAACCCACCAATTCCAGACACAATGTTTCACGAACGATGTGTTAGTAGGAATTGCTCTCTACAATTGTTGTTTTACAAACATTTACTCCTTGATGTAACTAAACCCCCGTAGAACTGCAGTCACTGATTCACAAAAAATAGATCAATAATTATGTTTGTTAACTTTAACTTCAGGTGTAGCTCACATTTTTTTTCTAAATATTTAATATTATAAGTGTTTGGAGTCTATTTAGAAATTTGGTGTTTTTGTGACCAGAAGTATGGCACAGAAACTAAACTGTTCTATCAATTAGTCTATGATATAATTTTATTTTGCTTAAAGTAAGCAATTTTATCCAAAATTTTATTTTGGATAAAAGGGGGTATGATCCAGTGGTTATAAACTGGGGTGAACTTAGCAAAGCCTGTTTATTTAGATTCTCCTTGGCATCTCTGCCTTCATTTATTTTCTCAAGGTACATTTCCTCGCCTCTGAAATGATAGTCATCACCTACTTTAATGGGAAGATTAGCTAGCTTTCATGGCCCGCTTCACGGAACAAGGGCCCAGAGAAACGTTTCTGCTTCTGCTGTCTTAAATGCCGAGGTGCCGTATTTTGGGAGTAGTGTGACCTGAACCCAGTCAAAAGACGTCTGAGTCTAATCTCTGGGTCATAGAGTCGGCTGTGGCTTATGCATTGTACGTATACAGTATGCCATTTCCCATGTCTGTCCACCTCTAGGCGCACAGTCCAACTGGCTTTGACTGGTCAGGAGGGCCAGGCCTGGACCTGGGGTTGGTACTATAGGTTAGATATTGTTTGCAGGTTTCGAAGGAGAAACAGGTCCCTTAAGGATGAGAGCGAATCAGAAGAAAACAGACAAAAAAGGATTTAGGATTTGCTCCAGAAGCTCATTTCTGGATTGACTGTCGCACCAAGGTTTCGCGAACGGCGGAAAGCGCCTGCCGGTGTGCCGAAGAGTGGAGAGGTCAGTTGTGCCAAGGAGTGGAGAGGTCTAGGAACTTTCCAGGAGCACGGAGGGTTTATGCAGTCATAAATCGCCTTGCTTCTGCATACTTCTTATTCCGTGGAGGATTCCGCCCGGGAGGTGGCGCCATAAACGCAGGTGCGTCCTGGCTCTTTTTTCTTCCCAGTGCGCATCTCGGCGACTCTCACCACCCGAGCCTCAGAGCCCGCGAAACGCAGTGTGCGCAGGTTCTCCACCCCGACGCTGGGCGTGGGAACCTGCAGGAGCAGTAACTACGACCGGGACAAGCCGATCTGTAATTCCCTCCTGTCTTCTCTCCCGCTTGGACCTAAATTCCCACGGCGGCGTTTAGGGCTTTTTATCTTCCTGCGTTATGCTCGCGGTTTCCTGGCAACATTTCAAAGCAGAGGTCACCCCATCACAGACCTTTCTCTGGCGGCGGCCAGGCAGGACGGCTCCCTTATAAACCCCGACAGGTGGCTGTCGAGGGGCCGTCCGATAGGGTGACTTGCAGCGGGAGATCCCAGGCCCAGCACGGGACTTTCGATATAACATTCAGTTTTCCTTCTCTCAGCGCAGCCGAGAAACAATATCCAGTATAGCGAGTTCAAAATTAAGTTCGGTAAGATATGCTTCTTGGCACGACCGACAATAGTAACAGGTCATAGAAATATTTTGGCCCACACCGAGCGTGGGGGGGTGTAGCTCAGTGGTAGAGCGCGTGCTTAGCATGCACGAGGCCCCGGGTTCAATCCCCGGCACCTCCAGTTTTCTTTTTTTTTTCCCCCCCTTCTCTCCTGGTTGTGTCATTGTTTGCAAAATCATGGCTATCATGTCCACGACTCTCCTCAATTGTTTGTTTTGTTTTGTTTTTGTGGCAGTTCCATTCTGTTTCAATTCTTCAAATTCACATGGAGACCAAGGAAAACAAGCTCCGTTTTGCTTTCAATATTGATGCATTTCTGCTCTAAGGCCTTGACCTGGGTGGCTGTGTCAAGAGATGAAAGACAAAATGAAAGAGGTCGGGGAAGCACAGACTGGCAGGATTCCAAAACCCGAAAAACAAGCAAGGCACCAAATTAAGCCCAATCACATTGGTTACATTTCCCAGTATTATCGAAGATCAAGCAAGAAAAAAGACAGAAAACAAATGCGAAACCACAGGTAATTTTTTAAGATTTATTTTAGATCCCTTCTTTTTTGAGCTGTTCCTTGGTCAAGGGACATACCCAGAAAATAGGAAAACTGTCCCACGGATTTCCCCGCCATTCTTCCCATAGCAATCTCTTTTCCCCCATCGGGTGTCTCTTGTTCCTCCGATTTTAGACTTTGTAGGCTTTTTTTTTTTTTTTTTTGGAGACAGTCTCACTCTGTCTCTCAAGCTGGAGTGCAGAATGCAATGGCGCCATCTCGGTTCACGTGCAAGCTCTGCCTCCCAGGTGCAAGTGATTCTCCTGCCTTAGCCTCCCGAGTAGCTCGAATTACAGGCATGATGCACCGCCATGCCCGGCTAATTTTTTTTTTTTTTTTCGTTGTTTTTTTTTTTTTTTTTTTTTTTTTAGTGGAGACGGGGGTTTCACCATGTTGGCCAGGCTGGTCTCGAACTCCTGACCTCAAGTGATCCACCCGCCTCTGCCTCCTAAAGTGCCGGGATTCCAGGCGTGAGCCACCAACCCCGGCCTACTTTGTATGCATTTCTTTGACTCGTTGTTATTGTTTCTAACTTTTATTAAAGCATAATGTAAGCTTTGGATCCAAATAGAAGTTCTTTATTGTGTTAAATAAATTGAAGCCTTCGTATCTGGCTGACTTGAAGCAGCACTTAGCTAGTTTTAAAAGATAAGGAAGGGAATCAGAAAACAAAGATACATATCTCCACTCCCTTCTCTTCCCAATTCTAAACGCAGCTCACATTTTGAAGGGCCTCACACATGCATGTGTGAACATCTCAGCATATTAGCGGTGGCAGTTATCTTTAAGGAGTCTGCAGCAACCTTAATTCTTGCCTCCTCAGGAGAAGGAAGAATTCGATTGAGGGGCATAAGGCCAAAGGAGAGACCGGGGCAAGCCTTAGAGCAGGGGTGAAAGATTATTGAAAATATTTAGAGCAGTAATGAAAGGAAGGAAAGTACACTTGGAAGAGGGCCAAGCAGGCGACTTGAGAGACCAAGTGCACGGCTTGACCTCTTGGGGGTCGTAAACGTTGGCATACTTCCTAAATTTTGTTTTATTTCTTCCCACTCCTGAGATCTTATTCGGAAGTGACCGACCACCAGTTTCACGTGTTTTCTATCTGTTAAGAAACTGCCTTTCTCTGGTACCAGCTGTGATCAATTATTTTGAGACAGAGTCCCGCTCTGTCGCCCAGGCTGGAGTGCAGTGGCGCGATCTCGGTTCACTGTAGGCTCCGCCTCCCGGGTTCACACCATTCTCCTGCCTCAGCCTCCAGCTGGGACTACAGGCGCCTGCCACCACGCCTGGCTATTTTTTGTTTGTTTGTTTGTTTGTTTTTTTAGTAAGAGATGGGGTTTCACCATGTTAGTCAGGATGGTCTCGATTTCCTGACCTTGTGATCTGCCCGCCTCGGCCTCCCAGAGTGCTGGGATTACAGGCCTTGAGCCACGGCGCCCGGCTGTGACCAATTATTACTTCAGAGAAACAGTTAACCACCTGACCATCAGCTGATGGTTGCCCAATACCCCTGGTGTGTGTGGGGAGGAGGGGGACCCCCCTTTCTGCCTTGCTCATACCTGTGCTGCCAACTCTAACACGTATTTCCAAGCTTCATACCCACCTCTAGCAAAGAGCCACTCCTGTGCCACCTCTCAGGCCTTGAGGGACAAATATTAATGGCATGGTCTGTCCTCAAAAGGATGGATCAGCAAAGAGGCCTGTGCGCAACCAGAGGATCAGGGCTCTTTCGGTAGCGAATTCTGGGAGCCCAGGTAAATAGAGTATGGACTCCATGCCCAAAGGGACATGCATGACCAGGAAAGGGCCCAGGGCAGAGGCAGCCGTTGCCCACCCAGGATTAAGGGTGTGTGCCCTGAGTGCAAGGGTATATTTGTGCTTAACAATACCCACAATGGTCCTTTCCAGTGCAGTTCTAAGGTAAATCTTTCATGCTGTCTTTTCCAAAATACCGTTTCCTGACTCAGATGTATCTGATTTGGAAATGCAACTTGTACCTGCTGGACAGGACTGACATTAGATTTTGACAATACCTGCAAAATTAATGTAACAAAATAGACTCTGTCAGAGGAAGAATCAGTCTAAACTTTATAGATTTCTTTTTAAAACATATTTATTACAAGTCCCGAAGAGGGCTTTATTTTTCCTTTTCAACATCCTGCTTTTTAGCTTCCTTGGCTCTTTTTGCCCATATGCCAAAGAGCCGAGCATTGGCGCCAAGCATTGGCACCGGCCATGCGGAGACTAGCGAAAGCTTTCTGAAATTCCTCTACTTCTCAAGTGATGACTCGGGCTTTCTCCTTATAGACATTCTTGATGGGCATGACCGGTCCTGTCAGCTGGGTGGCCAATTTCTGTTCTTCAGCAGAACTGTCTCCCCTCTTGGGGGCCGAGGGCTTCCTGGGGAAGAGGATGAGTTTGGAGCAATACTCATTCAGACGCTGCACGTTGGCCTGCAGGGACTCGGTGGACTTGTTCCTGCCTCCTCGGATCCACAGAGATGCCAGTGGTCCGGGCCACCTTATTGTGAATGCCCGCCACCCTGAGCTCCAGGCTGAGGCCTATACCGGCGCGCACTTTGATGTGATACCGCACAGCGGGGCACAGCACGAAGGGCCGGGTGGGGTCCCGACTCTGGGCGCGGGGCGATGCAGCGCCCTTTGGCTTGCCGGGCCTTGATTCTGCAAATCTTCCGGGCCGGCTGGTTGAACCACGTGGCCACACGCTGCTGCCAGTCTTTGTGGAAGTGGGGCTTCAACATCATGCCATTCCTGCTGGGCGCCATGGCTGCCTACGGCCCTCCTACAAAGGAAACACTATAGATTTCTGTAGCAGTGTTACATAGTAAGGTTTTATGGCGAGTTTTGTAGCATAGATCATATTACCTTAGGACTGATGGTAAAGTTTTAGTCTAAGGAAAGCTCTGAAAAATTTGAAAATGTGTAACCACCCAATGAGTTCAGCTTGCCCACTGCCTAGACAGAACCATTTATCAAGACAGGGGCATGCAGAGCAGGATGTGTGGGAGACCCGTTTTATTATTACTCAAATCAGTCTCCCCAAGTGGTTTGGAGTTTTTAAGGATAATTTGGTGGGTAGGGGACCAGTCAGTTGGGAAAGTTGATTAGTCGGGTCAGAGATGAAATCAGAGGGAGTCGAAGCTGTCCTCTTGTGTTGGCTCAATTTCTGGATGGGGGCCACAAGACCAGATGAGCCAGTTTATCGTTATGGGTGGTGCCAGCTGATCCATAGAGTACAGGGGCTGCAAAATATCTCAAGCACTGATCTTCGGTTTTACAATAGTGATGTTATCCCGAGGAGCAATTTGTGGAGGTTTAGAATCTTGCAGCCTCCAGCTGCATGACTCCTAAACCATAATTTATAATCTTGTGGCTAATTTGTTAGTCCTGCGAAAGCAGGCTAGTCCCCAGGCAGGAAGTGGCTTTGTTTTGGAAAGGGCTGCTATTGTCTTTGTTTCAAAGCTAAACTATAAACTAAGTTCCTCCCAAAGTTAGGTCAGCCTACAACCAGGAATGAACAAAGACAGCTTGGAGGTTAGAAGCAAGATGGAATTGGTTAGGTTAGATCTTTCACTGTCTCAGTTGTAATTTTGCGATGGTGTTTTCAAATGTTGATTTAAAGAAGACCATAAATATGTGTTGCTTTCTCAGATTTTGAGAATAAGGACAAAAAGTGTATGTTTTAATGGAAGAATCTTAAGAATTTCACTATTGAAGTGGATTTCTCTGTCCATTAACAGTGCTAAATGTTTTGTATTTCCCAGGTGGGAAAACAAAATCTGCAAGGTTTGAATGATACTTGTTATTAGGTTTTGGTAACAGCTGTTGTACTATTCCCATTGCAATGCTCAATAGCCACACGTGGCATGTCATACCTACCAGTTGGACAGCACAGATATAGAACATTTTCATCATTGTAAAAAGCCCTATTTGACAACACTAACTTAAAGTATTAATCTTTTAGAAGAGAAAGCTTCAGTCCAACCCAAAATTACACAATTTTACTTTTGAAAATATTGTTGAAACACGTTCAATTTTTTAAAATTTTGGAAAACTGAACAAAATCCATTTGTAAATGCCCAAATGGTACTGGAGGTGAAAAACTGAAGCCTTGCTGTATTTTGTTTTTTGGAGGGTTATGATCAACACAAAAGAGAAGATTCAGCCACCCATAGAGCTTCTTGAGAAAAATTTTCTAACAATAATTTTGAAAATTTGGAGTGAATTTGTTCTTGCCATTGTTTATGGGTGCTTTCATGTGCTAGGCACATCAAAGTTCTGGAGAATGACTTAGGCACAACCAAATGGCTATCTTGGGAAGACCAAAGTCCTTTGCCATATATGAGAGTTTTGAGATGGCCAATACCTTTCTGTATGGTAGATTCTTGTTTTTGAATATGCCCTCTGGGTTTTCAAAACACAAACTGTTTTTACAATACCTATAGTAGTTATCTAGGGAATATTCTTTAGCTTCAAAAGTTCTATCTTTAGAATGGGCTTCAATATTCATAACAGTTATTTTCCTCTAATCATTAACATTTTCCTATGTTCTATTGTGCTCATGGCAGTTTAAAATACCTTATAATAGCATATAATATGTATGAACAACCTGAAAATACATGTATATGAACAACCTGAAGCCACATGTACTCTCAGTATACAGGTTAATTCTTAAACCTTCAAACAAGGTGTCGTGCTCAAATTGGAACTACATTTGTGCTTCACACAAAGACCTTTCCGTCAATGACTGACTACATGTACGACCATGGTTTTGTAAGACTATAATACCATATTTTTACTGTATCTTTCCTGTGTTTAAGTACACAAATCTGTGTGTTCCACTGCCCTATTCAGTATTCAATACGGTAACATGCTGTAGTGGTTTGTAGCCTAGCAGCAATGGGGTACACCGTATAACCTAGGTGTGGAGTAGGCTATACCATCTAGGTTTGTTTTAAATACTCTAAAATGTTTGCACAGTGATCAAATGGCCTAATGACTAATTTTTCAGATCATATCCATGAGGTTGATCTGGGCATGACTGTATTAGTCCAGTCATCTGAGTAGATGTTGGCAAAAGGATAGTTTCCGTTACAGAAAATTAAGAAGTTATGGCATATCCAGTAGAAGAGCATACCTTGAATTTGTTTTATTTTTAATTTTTAAAGTTTTAGAGCAGTTTTATAAGATCACATAAGTTCATTTACCATATTCTACCACCATAACTTGATGTAAGCCTGAATGAACATTTTATAAGCTCAGCCTTACTGTATACTAAGTTCAAGCTTACATCAAGTTACGGTGATAGTATATGGTAAGAAGTTTTGCCCTGAAAGTCCTTATTTTAAAATATGTATAGTTAAACTGACACATAACAAAGCATGTGAGACAAAAGAAAAGAGACAGCCAGATGGATTTTAGTGAGTTTGAGCTGCCATCCTCTGACTTGCACGCAAGGCCAAAGATGTACTAATCCAACAAGTGCTGCTAAAGGTTTAGGGGAAATAACATTGCTTTTTTATTTCATTTTCCCCCAACAGTTCATTCCATTAATCGTGCTAGGAGGTTTTGACATAAGAATAGGAACACTTTTCTTGGGTTTTGAAGGGCCTTGTATAGTCAAGCAAAGAAGAGCATTGTACAGTCATACAAAGTCTACAGTATGAGGGTGTAGCACAGATATAAGGTACTGGATTATGTATCTTTTTTTTTTTTTTTTTTGAGATGGAGTTTCACTCTTGTTGTCCAGGCTGGAGTGCAAGGTCGCGATCTCAGCTCACTGTAACCTCCGCCTCCCGGGTTCAAGCAATACTCCTGCCTCAGCCTCCCAAGTAGCTGGGATTACAGGCATGCGCCACCATGCCTGGCTAATTTTATATTTTTAGTAGAGACGTAGTTTCTCCATGTTGGTCAGGCTTGTTTCAAACTCCCGACCTCAGGTGATCCGCCTGCCTCAGCCTCCCAAGTGCTGGGATTACAGGACTGAGCCACCACGCCCGGCCATCTGTATTTTTAAAAAATATATTTGTGTGTAAATGTCTGTTATTTTAAAAATCTTGGTGCTATTTAATACTCTGGTTAACTCTTTGGAAGAAAATGGCTAGGTTTGAGCCTGACCTTATTGGTGTAGGCTCACTCACACCTTCAGAATATTGGCATTGATAAAAAATTCAGCTGAATTAAATTTAAAGGAGTTTAATTGAGCAATGAACGGTTTGCAAATCGGGCAGCCCCCAGAATCACAACACATTCAGAGACTCAGCGCAGCCACGTGGTGGAAGATGATTTATAGACCCCCCCTAAAAAAAAAGGCCGAGCGTAGTGGCCCGCGCCTGTAATCCCAGCACTTTGGGAGGCCGAGGCGTGTGGCTCACGAGGTCAGGAGTTCAAGACAAGCCTGACCAACATGGTGAAACCCCGTCTCTACTAAAAATAAAAAAAATTAGCCGGCTGTGGTGGCATGCTCCTGTAATCCCAGCTACTCAGGAGGCTGAGCCAGGAGAATTGCTTGAACCCGGGAGGCAGAGGTTTCAGTAAGCCAAGATCGAGCCACTGCACTCCAGCCTGGGCAACAGAGCAAAACAGCAAAACTTCTCAAAAAAAAAAAAGAATGACATGGAAATTGGAAGTGAGGTACGGAATGGCCGGATGGGTTACAGCTCGGTTTTTGCCTTATTTGAACACAGTTTGGACACTCAGCAGTGTATGAATGGTTGAATTACAGCCACTGGGATTGGCCAAGACTCAGTTATTGTTATAGGCACATATTCCTAAGTTAGGTTTTCAATCTTGTCTACCCATTAAACTAGGTTGCAATTCCTCCACAAGGACCCAAATATAGAAGTATGGAATCTTTCTCAGGCCGTATTTAGTTTGCTTTAACAGCATTATCCACAGATTATGGTGCAGTGGATTCAGCTGATATTCAGGGGTGCTGACTAGTTTTCAATTAAGACAAGTGAAGAGAGACAGAACTCTGTTCCAGATAGTGGATGTCTAGGTAATTCAGATAATCCCCCTGGTAAAGACAATAATAAAGCCGGATGATATATAAAAATAATTATTAAAGCATTAAAAATATAATAAACTAGTAATCAATTACCTGCTGAGTTTCAGTAAAAGAAACAAACCCAGAGAAGTGAATCCAGCAGTTGGGACCCCTTTTGCCCTGGCAACATTTGTAATCTGGATGTAGAGGCCAAGAGACTTATCTATGTTTCTGATAGCCTCATAGGGTTAGAGGAACAAAAACAGAAACCTAGGGCTGCCCAAAGTGGCGACATTGGTGATCATGCACTCCCCCGATGCTGCTTTCTAGGAGTAAAGGGGGACTGTAAGTAAACGTGCTCACCCATAAACTGCAGTTTGGCTTACCATCATCTGGGTAGCCCATAAGACCCCAAACCTTGACACTGGTTTAAGGTGGGCTGTATTTCAGCACATCTAGGTTTCTGAAGATGCAAAGGAAAATCCTCTCTGAAGGAATAAAACTTTAACCTAGACTTCACATTATTTCTAGAAATATTTTTTTCAAATACAAAACCCAGCATACAAATATGTGCATACACAGGAACAAACAAGTGTCCGTGAAAATCAACAGAAACAACAGACACAAGAAAAGAGGAAGAAAGAGAAAAAGAAATGACAGATACCAGAAATAGAATCTACTAAACTTCAGATTTGGAAATTATCAGACAAGGGTGTAACAAAAGTGCTTACTATATTCAGAGAAACAACAGCTAATCTAAAAAATTTAAGGAGCAAATTGAAAAATATAAAAACTGACAAAGTAGATCTAAAAAACCAAAATTTATTTGTAATTGAAATATAACCAAAATTTAAGAACTTGAAGGGTATATTAACAACAAACTTAACACAACTGAAAAGAGTATTAGTGAAGTGGAAAATAATTTAGAAGAAATTATTCAGAACAGGCTGGGCGTGGTGGCTCACGTCTGTAAACCCAGCACTTTGGGAGGCTGAGGCGGGTGGTTCACGAGGTCAGGAGATCGAGACCACCCTGATAACTCGGTGAAACCCCATCTCTACTAAAAATATAAAAAATTAGCCAGGTGTAGTAGCAGGCACCTGTAGTCCCAGCTACTTGGGAGGCTGAGGCAGGAAAATGGCATGAACCCAGGAGGCGGAGCTTGCAGTGAGCCGAGATCGCACCATTTTACTCCAGCCTGGGCAACAGCGAGACTCTGTCTCAAAAAAAAAAAAATTATTCAGAACAAAGTATAGAGATACAAAATAATGGTATTAATAGAAGAGAGGATAAGGAGATCTACTATATATTTAATTAGAATCTTTAATTGATGAAAGACAATAGAGCAGAGGCAATATTTGAATAAATAATAACTGAGATATATAAGACATGGAGAAATGCCACCTACATTCCCTCTCAAAGAAGGACTCATTTGCCTTAGTTGTTTGGAGTGCTGCCAGTGTTCTAGGGTTTATCTCAGGTGCAGAGAGTTGATTCTCCCAAAAGCACACCCTTCCTGGGATGATGCACCTTCAACAATTGATTTCAGTGGAGTAAAAAGATTTGTTGTTTTGGCACCACAGGAGTATAGGCCATATGTAATCCAGTGCTCCCTGTGGTGTTGGTTGAGACTTTGGCAGGTCTGCATCTCAGCTTAACTCACTTTTCCTGTTTGACAGCCTCATTCACAGTGCTCAGACCATGGAAGTATTTTGTGTTAGAAAAAGGACAGTTGGCTGGGCATGGTGGCTCATGCCTGTAATCCCAGCACTTTGGGAGGCCGAGGTGGGAGGATCACTTGAGGTCAGGAGTTTGAGACCAGCCTGGCCAATATGGCAAAACCCCTTCTCTACTAAAAATACAAAAAATTAGCCAGGCGTAGTGACAGGCACCTGTAATCCCAGCTACTTGGGAGTCTGAGACAGGATAATCACTGGAACCTGGGAGGTGGAGGTTGCAGTGAGCTGAGATTGCGCTATTGCAATCCAGCCTGGGTGACAGAGCAAGCCTCCATCTCAAAAAAAAAAAAAAAAAAAAGGGCAATTGTCAAAAGTAAGAAGCTATAGTAGGGGGTCAGAACTATAAATAAATACTATCAGGGCTCAGGTCTAAGGGGGGAAATATTTTATTCTCTTATTTTTTGTACTTTAAGTTCTAGGGTACATGTGCACAATGTGCAGGTTTGTTACATATGTATACACGTGCCATGTTGGTGCCCTGCACCCATTAACTTGTCATTTACATTAGGTATTTCTCCTAATGCTATCCCTCCCCGCTAATCCACCCCACGACAGGCCCTGGTGTGTGATGTTCCCCTTCCTGTGTCCAAGTGTTCTCATTGTTCAATTCCCCCCTATGAGTGAGAACATGCAGTGTTTGGTTTTCTGTCCTTGTTATAGTTTGCTAAGAATGATGGTTTCCAGCTTCATCCATGCCCCTACAAAGGACATGAACTCATCCTTTTTTATGGCTGCATAGTATTCCATGGTGTGTATGTGCCACATTTTCCTAATCCAGTCTATCATTGATGGACATTTGGGTTGGTTCCATGTCTTTGCTATTGTGAATAGTGCTGCAATAAACATATGTGTGCATGTGTCTTCATAGCAGCATGATTTATAATCCTTTGGGTATATACCCAGTAATGGGATTCCTGAGTCAAATGGTATTTCTAGTTATAGATCCTTGAGGAATCATCACACTGTCTTCCACAACGGCTGAACTAGTTTACATTCCCACCAACAGTGTAAAAGCATTCCTATTTCTCCACATCCTCTCCAGCACCTGTTGTTTCCTGACTTTTTAATGATCACCATTCTAACTGGTGTGAGATGGTATCTCATTGTGGTTTTGATTTGCATTTCTCTGATGACCAGTGATGATAAGCATTTTTTCATGTGTCTTTTGGCTGCATAAATGTCTTCTTTTGAGAAGTGTCTGTTCATATCCTTTGCCCACTTTTTGATGGGGTTGTTTGATTTTTTCTTGTAAATTTGTTTAAGTTCTTTGTAGATTCTGGATATTAGCTCTTTGTCAGATGGGTAGAGTGCAAAAATTTTCTCTCATTCTGTAGGTTGCTTGTTCACTCTGATGGTAGTTTCTTTTGCTGTGCAGAAGCTCTTTAGTTTAATAAGATCCCATTTGTCTATTTTGGCTTTTGTTGCCATTGCTTTTGGTGTTTTAGTCATGAAGTCCTTGTCCATACCTATGCCCTGAATGGTATTGCCTAGGTTTTCTTCTAGGGTTTTTGTGGTTTTAGGTCTAACATTTAAGTCTTTAATCCATCTTGAATTAATTTTTGTATAAGGTTTAAGGAAGGGATCCAGTTTCGGCTTTCTACATATGGCTAGCCAGTTTTCTCAGCACCATTTATTAAATAGGGAATCCTTTCCCCATTTCTTGTTTTTGTCAGGTTTGTCAAAGGTCAAATGGTTGTAGATGTGTGGTATTATTTCTGAGGGCTCTGTTCTGTTCCATTGGTCTATATATCTATTTTGGTACCAGTACCATGCTGTTTTGGTTACTGTAGCCACATAGAATAGTTTGAAGTCAGGTAGCGTGATGCCTCCAGCTTTCTTGTTTTTGCTTAGGATTGTCTTAGCAATGCAGGCCCTTTTTTGGTTCCATATGAACTTTAAAGTAGTCTTTTCCAATTCTGTGAAGAAAGTCATTGGTAGCTTGATGGAGATGGCATTGAATCTGTAAATTACCTTGGGCAGTAGGGCCATTTTCATGATATTGATTCTTCCTATCCATGAGCATGGAATGTTCTTCCATTTGTTTGTGTCCTCTTTTATTTTGTTGAGCAGTGGTTTGTAGTTCTCCTTGAAGAGGTTCTTCACATCCCTTGTAAGTTGGATTCCTAGGTATTTTATTCTCTTTGTAGCAATTGTGAATGGGAGTTCCCTCATGATTTGGCTCTCTGTTTGTCTGTTATTGGTGTATAGGAATGCTTGTGATTTTTGCACATTGATTTTGTATCCTGAGACTTTGCTGAACTTGCTTATCAGCTTAAGGAGATTTTGGACTGAGACGATGGGGTTTTCTAAATATACAATCATGTCATCTGCAAACAGGGACAATTTGACTTCCTCTTTTCCTAATTGAATACCCTTTATTTCTTTTCTTGCCTGATTGCCCTGGCCAGAACTTCCAACACTATGTTGAATAGAAGTGGTGAGAGAGGGCATCCCTGTCTTGTGCCAGTTTTCAAAGGGAATGCTTCCAGTTTTTGCCCATTCAATATGATACCGGCTGTGGGTTTGGCACAAATAGCTCTTATTATTTTGAGATACGTCCCATCAATACCTAGTTTATTGAGAGTTTTCAGCATGAAGGGCTGTTGAATTTTGTTGAAGACCTTTTCTGCATTTGTTGGGATAATCACGTGGTTTTTGGCTTTGGTTCTGTTTATGTTATGGATTACATTTATTGATTTGCGTATGTTGAACCAGCCTTGCATCCCAGGGATGAGGCCAACTTGTTCTTGGTGGATAAGCTTTTTGATGTGCTGCTCGATTTGGTTTGCCTGTATTTTATTGAGGATTTTCGCATCGATGTTCATCAGGGATATTGGTCTAAAATTCTCTTTTTTTGTCATGTCTCTGCCAGGCTTTGGTATCAGGATGATGCTTGCCTCATAAAATGAGTTAGGGATGGGTCCCTCTTTTTCTGTTGTTCGGAATAGTTTCAGAAGAAATCGGACCAGCTCCTCTTTGTACCTCTGGTAGAATTCTGCTGTGAATCCGTCTGGTCCTGGACTTTTTTTGGTTGGTAGGCTATTAATTATTGCCTCAATTTCAGAGCCTGTTACTGGTCTATTCAGGGATTCAACTTCTTCCTAGTTTAGTCTTAGGAGGGTGTATGTGTCCAGGAATTTATCCATTTCTTCTAGATTTTCTAGTTTATTTGCATAGAGGTGTTTATAGTATTCTCTGATGGTAGTTTGTATTTCTGTGGGATCGGTGGTGATATCCCCTTTATCATTTTTCATTGCATCTGTTTGATTAGTCTCTATTTTCTTCTTTATTAGTCTTGCTAGCAGTCTATCAATTTTGTTGATCTTTTCAAAAAGCCGGCTCCTGGATTCATTGATTTTTTTGAAGGGTTTTTGTGTTTCTATCTCCGTTCTGCTCTGATCTTAGTTGTGTCTTGCCTTCTGCTAGCTTTTGAATGTGATTGCTCTTGCTTCTCTAGTTCTTTTAATTGTGATGTTAGGACGTCGATTTTAGATCTTTCCTGCTTTCTCTTATGGGCATTTAGTGCTATAAATTTCCCTCTACACACTGCTTTAAATGTGTCCCAGAGATTCTGGTATGTTGTGTCTTTGTTCTCATTGGTTTCAAAGAACATCTTTATTTCTGCCTTCATTTTGTTATTTACCCAGTAGTCATTCGGGAGCAAGTTGTTCAGTTTCCATGTACTTGTGCGGTTTTGAATGAGTTTCTTAATCCTGAGTTCCAATTTGATTGCACTGTGGACTGAGAGACAGTTTGTTGTGATTTCTGTTCTTTTACATTTGCTGAGGAGTGCTTTACTTCCAACTTTGTGGTCAATTTTGGAATAGGTGTGATGTGGCGCTGAGAAGAATGTATATTCTGTTTATTTGTGGTGGAGAGTTCTGTAGATGCCTATTAGGTCCGCTTGGTCCAGAGCTGAGTTCAAGTCCTGGATATCCTTGTTAACCTTCTGTCTCGTTGATCTGTCTAATATTGACAGTGGGGTGTTAAAGTCTCCCATTATTATTGTGTGAGAGTCTAAGTCTCTTTGTAGGTCTCTAAGGACTTGCTTTATGAATCTGGGTGCTCCTGTATTGGGTGCATATATATTCAGGATAGTTAGCTCTTCTTGTTGAATTGATCCCTTTACCATTATGTAATGGCCTTCTTTGTCTCTTTTGATCTTTGTTGGTTTAAAGTCTGTTTTATCAAAGACTAGGATTGCAACTCCTGCTTTTTTTTGCTTTATATTTGCTTGGTAGATCTTCCTCCATCCCTTTATTTTGAGCCTGTGTGGCTCTGCATGTGAGATCGGTCTCCTGAATACAGCACACTTGTTGGGTCTTGACTCTTTATCCAATTTGCCAGTCTGTGTCTTTTAATTGGGGCATTTAGCCCATTTACATTTAAGGTTAATATTGTTATGTGTGAATTTGATCCTGTCATGATGTTAGCTGGTTATTTTGCCCATTAGTTGATGCAGTTTCTTCCTAGCATCGATGGTCTTTACAATTTGGCATGTTTTTGCAGTGGCTGGTACCAGTTGTTCCTTTCCATGTTTAGTGCTTCCTTCAGGAGCTCTTGTAAGGCAGGCCTGGTGGTGACAAAATCTCTCAGCATTTGCTTGTCTGTAAAGGATTTTATTTCTTCTTCACTTATGAAGCTTAGTTTGGCAGGATATGAAATTCTAGGTTGAAAATTCTTTTCTTTAAGAATGTTGAATATTGGCCCCCACTCTCTTCTGGCTTGTAGAGTTTCTGCCAAGAGATCTGCTGTTAATCTGATGGGCTTCCCTTTGCGGGTAACCCGACCTTTCTCTCTGGCTGCCCTTAACATTTTTTCCTCATTTCAACCTTGGTGAATCTGACAATTATGTGTCTTGGGGTTGTTCTTCTCGAGGAGTATCTTTGTGGTGTTCTCTGTATTTCCTGAATTTGAATGTTAGCCTGCCTTACTAGGTTGGGGAAGTTCTCCTGGATAATATCCTGCAGAGTGTTTTCCAACTTGGTTCCATTCTCTCCGTCAGTGTCAGGTGCACCAATCAGACGTAGATTTGGTCTTTTCACATAGTCCCACATTTCTTGGAGGCTTTGTTTGTTTCTTTTTAGCCTTTTTTCTTTTATTTATTTATTTATTTATTTTTTGAGACACAGTCTTGCTGTGTCACCCAGGCTGGAGTGCAGTGGTGTGATCTTGGCTCACTGCAAGCTCCGCCTCCCAGGTTCACACCATTCTGCTGCCTCAGCCTCCCAAGTAGCTGGGACTGCAGGCACCCGCCACCATGCCCAGCTAACGTTCTGTATTTTTAGTAGAGACGGGGTTTCACCTGTTAGCCCGGATGGTCTCGATCTCCTGACCTCGTGATCCGCCCGCCTGGGCCTCCCAAAGTGCTGGGATTACAGGCGTGAGCCACCGCGCCCAGCCTCTTTTTACCCTTTTTTCTCTAAATTCTCTTCTCGCTTCATTTCATTAATTTGATCTTCAATCACTGATACCCTTTCTTCCACTTGATGGAATCGGCTACTGAAGCTTGTACATGTGTCACATAGTTCTCGTGCCATGATTTTCAACTCCATCAGGTCCTTTGAGGTCTTCTCTACACTGTTTATTCTAGTTAGCCATTTGTCTAATCTTTTTTGAAGGTTTTTAGCTTCCTTATGATGGGTTCAAACCGCCTCCTTTAGCTCAGAGAAGTTTGTTATTACTGACCTTCTGAAGCCTACTTCTGTCAGTTCGTCAAAGTCGTTCTCCATCCAGGTTTGTTCCATTGCTGGCGAGGAGCTGCGATCCTTTGGAGGAGAAGAGGTGCTCTGGTGTTTAGAATTTTGAGCTTTTCTGCTCTGGTTTCTCTCCATCTTTGTGGTTTTATTTGCCTTTGGTCTTTGATGATGGTGACCTACAGATGGGGTTTTGGTGTGGATGTCCTTTTTGTTGATGTTGATGCTATTTCTTTCTGTTTGTTAGTTTTCCTGCTAACTGTCAGGTCTCTCAGCTGCAGGTCTGTTGGAGTTTGCTAGAGGTCCACTCCAGACCCTGTTTGCCTGGGTATCACCAGCGGAGGCTGCAGAACAGCAGATACTGCAGAACAGCAAATATTACTGCCTGATCCTTCCTCTGGAAGCTTCGTCTCAGAGGGGTACCTGGCTGTATGAGGTGTCAGTCGGCCCCTACTGGGAGGTGTCTCCCAGTTAGGCTACACAGGGGTCAGGGACCCACTTGAAGAGGCAGTCTGTCCCTTCTTAGAGCTCAAACTCCATGCTGGGAGAACCACTGCTCTCTTCAGAGCTGTCAGACAGCGACGTTTAAGTCTGCAGAAGTTTCTGCTGCCTTTTGTTCAGCTATGCCCTGCCCCCCAGAGGTGGAGTCTACAAAGGCAGGCACGCCTCCTTGAGCTGTGGTGGGCTCCACCCAGTATGAGCTTCTGGGCCACTTTCTTTACCTACTCAAGCCTCAGCAATGGCAGACCCCCTCCCCCAGCCAGGCTGCCACCTCGCTGTTCGATCTCGGACTGCTGCTGTAGCAGTGAGCAAGGCTCTGTCGGCATAGGACCCACTGAGCCAGGCTCGGGGTATAATCTCCTGGTGTGCCATTTGCTAAGACCGTTGGAAAAGTGCAGTATTAGGGCAGGAGTATCCCGATTTTCCAGGTACAGTCTGTCACAGTTTCCCTTGGCTAGGAAAGGGAAATCCCCCGACCCTTGCGCTTCCAGGTGAGGCGATGCTCCGCCCTGCTTCAGCTCACCCTCCATGGGCTGTACCCATTGTCCAACCAGTCCCAGTGAGATGAACCAGTTACCTCAGTTGGAAATGCAGAAATCACCCATCTTCTGCGGCGATCACGCTGAGAACTGCAGACCTGAGCTGTTCCTATTCAGCCATCTTGTTTTCATTCTATTTTATTCTCTTCTAACGGGGGATTTCTTTCTTTTTTTTTTTTTTTTTTGAGATGCAGTCTCACTCTGTCCCCCAGGCTGGAGTGCAGTGGCACAACCTCGGCTCCTGGGCTCAAGTGATTCTTCTGCCTCAGCTTCCCAAGTAGTTGGGACTACAGGTGGGTACCACCATGCCTAGCTAATTTTTGTATTTTTAGTAGAGCCAGGGTTTCACCATGTTGGCCAGGCTGGTCTCAAACTCCTGACCTCGTGATCCACACACCTTGGTCTCTGAAAGTGCTGGGATTACAGGTGTGAGCCACCACGCCCCACAGTAATGTTTCCATTTCAGTTCTGATTTTAGTAACCTGAATCATCCCTCCCTTATCTTGGTCAATCTAGTTTAGGGTTTGACAATTTTATTTACCTTTTTAAGAAATAAATATTTTATTTATTTATTGTTTTTCTATTTCATTAGTTTCCACTCTAATCTTTATTTCTTTCCTTCCTCTTGCTTTAGCTTTAGTTTGTTCGTCTTTTTCCAGTGTCTTACAATGTAAGGGCTATTGATTTGAGATCTTTTGTCTTTCCTAACATAAACATTTCCAGCTATAAATTTACTTCTTAGCACTGTTTTAGCTGTATCCAGTACATTTTGATAGGTTGTGCTGTTGTGCACTCTTTTTTTTTTTTTTGAGAACTAGTCTCACTCTGTCACCCAGGCTGGAGTGCAGTGGCACATTCTCAGCTCACTGCAACCTCACCTTCACAGGTTCAAACGATTCTCATGCCTCAGCCTCCCCAGTAGCTGGGATTACAGACATGTGCCACCACACCTAGCTAATTTTTTATATTTTCTTGTAGAGACAGGGTTTTGCTATGTTGACTAGGCTGGCCTCCAACTCCTAGCCTCAAGTGATTCGCCTGCCTTGGCCTCCCAAAGTGCTGGGATTACAGGCATGAGCCACCACACCTGACTGAACTTTTTTATTTATCTGAACGTATTTAAATTGTTTTAAATCAAAGTAAAACACGTAACGTTAAATTTATCATCTTAACCATTTTTAAGTGTACAGTTTAGTAGTATTAAGTATATTCACATTGTTATGCAACAGATCTCTGGAACACTTTCATCTTTCAACACTGAAACTCTATGCCCAACAAACACTAATTCTCCTCTCCCTTCCAGCCAGTCCTTGGCAACCACCTTTCTACTTTCTGTTTCTATAAATTGTGTCTACTTTAGATACTTCTTATTAGTGGAATCATACAGTGTCTGTTCTTTTGTGACTGGCTTACTTCCCTTGCCATAATGTCCTCAAGATTTATCTATTATTGCAGTATGTGATAGGATTTCCTTCTTTTTTAAGGCTATGTAATATTTTTCCGTTGTATGTATATACCTCATTTTGTATATCCATTCATCTGTCAATTGACATTTGTTTTCCTTTTACCTCTTGGCTAGTGTGAATAATGCTACAGATATCTCTTTAGGATCCTACTTTTAATGCTTTTGAATTCTTTTGAAACCCCTGCAGAAGTAGGATTGCTGGATTATATGGGAATCATAATTTTAATTTTGTGAAGAAACCCTGTGTTGGGAAAACTCTCACCAGCCATTTTCCTCTAGTCTCACACCACAATAATCATCAACATAGAAGACTACTGTGGCCAAATGTGTGAAGGTTTTTCCCCACACATCAAGCAGCAGACACCAGCTAGGTGTCCTCCAATTCAGTTCTGACACTGTCTACCTGAAGGTAATGTCAGTTCCTACAGGTTGGGGGCTCAGTCCCCAAGACTTCCCCCTATAGCCTCAGATACCAGTTGCAAGTCTGGGTCTCTGGGACTTCTTGACTGACTGGTTTCAATTTGGGGTTCCTACAACCTCCTCTTTGGGTTAAGTTAATTTGCTGGAGTGGCTCACAGAACTCAGGGAAAATTTACATTTACCAGTTTATTATAAAGGACACAGATTAATAGACTGGTAGGGCAAGGTATGGTGGAAGGGGTATGGAGCTTCCATGCCCTCCCTGGGCATGCCACCTTCCAGCAACCTCCACGGGTTCAGCTATCTGGAGGCCTTTGAACCCAGTCTTCTTGGGTTTTTATGGAAACATTCCTTCCTCCAAGGTATGAGACTGACCCTCCCAGGGGAGGAGGGTCTTAAGACCCATAATGAAAAAGATGGGGTAATATTAGAGTTCTGCATTGGGGCAGGTGAAAGGAAGGCAGGAGGTAGATTCTGTTCCTTGAGGCCTGCCCCTGAGGCCTAACACACACAACATTGTAACAAAAGACTGTAACAAGGGAGATGGAAGTTATGAACCAGTAACTGTGGATGAAAACCTATAACTTGTATATATACATGTATATATATATGTATATAGACCACGAACTCCACACTGTTTTTCATAATGGCTGCACCATTTTACATTTCTGCCAACAGTGCACACATTTCCAATTTCTGCATATCCTCTCCAACACTTGTTATTTTCTATTCTTTTCATAGGGCCATCCTAACAGATGTGAGATTATATTTCATTATGATTTTGATTTGTATTTCTCTAATGATTAGTAATGTTGAGCATTTTTTCATATGCTTATTGGCTATTTGTATGTCTTTTTTCAAGAAATGTTTATTAAAGTCTGTTGCCCATTTTAAAATCAGGTTATTTGTTTTTTGTTGTTGTTGAGTTGTAGAAGTTCCTTATATACGCTGGATATTAACCCTTTATCAGTTGCAAACATTTTCCTCCTATTCTATAGGTTGTGTTTTCACTTTTTGGATTGTTTCCTTTGATGTGCGGAAGTTTTTAAGTTTGGTGTGGTCCCATTTGTCTATTTTTGCTTTTGTTGTCTGTGTTCTTCGTGGCCTCTCCAAGAAATCACTGTCAAATCCAATGTCCAGAAGCTTTTCCTCCATGTTTTCTTCGAGGAGTTGTATAGTTTTTGGTCTTATGTTTAGGTCTTTAACCCATTTTGAATTTTTTTTTGTATATGTATAAAGATAAGGTCCAATTCATTATTTTGCATGTAGATAATCACTTTTTCCAATACTGTTTATTGAAGGATCTGTCCTTTCTCCACTGTGTAGTCTTGGCATCATTGTCAAAATTATTCATCCATATATGCAAGGATTTATTTCTGGGCTCTCTGTTCCATTAGTCTATATACTTGTCTTTATGTCAGTAATACAACCATCTTTTTTTTTTCAGACGGAGTCTTGCTCTGTCACCTGTCACCCAGGCTAGAGTGCATTGGCACGATCTCGGCTCACTGCAACCTCTGCCTGCCGGGTTCAAGCAATTCTCCTGCCTCAGCCTCCCGAGTAGCTGGGACTACAGGCACGTGCCACCATGCCTAGCTAATCTTTTGTATTTTTAGTAGAGACGGGGTTTTACCATGCTGGCCAGGCTGGCCTTGAACTCCTGACCTTGTCATCCACCCACCTTGGCCTCCCAAAGTGCTGGGATTACAGGCATGAGCCACCGCGCCTGGCCCCTACAACCATCTTGATTAGCGTTGCTTTGTAGTATGGTTCAAAATCAGGAAGAATGAGTTCTACAACTTTGTTCTTTTTCAAGATTGTTTTGGCTATTCAGGTTCCCTGGAGATTCCATATGAGTCTTAGGATGATTTTTTTTCTATATTTTCCTATTTCTGCAAAATTGCCATTGAGTTTTTAATAAGAATGCTATTGAATCTGTAGATGACATTGGATAATATGTACTTATTCACAGTATTAAAGTCTTCCACTCCACAAGCACAGGATGCCTTTCCATTTATTTGTATCTTGTCTGATTTCTTTTAGCAATGTTTTGTAGTTTTTCCTGCACAAGTCTTTTACCTCCTTGGTTCAGTTTATGCCTAAATATTTTATTCTTTTTGGTGCTATAGTAAATGGGATTGTTTTCTTAATTTTCTTTTCAGGTTGGTCATTGCTAGTTTGTAGAAATGCAACTGATTTTTGTATGTTCATTTTATACCCTGCTACTTTTCTAAAGTTGTTTATTAGTTGTAACAGGTTTTTTTTGTGTGTGTGGGAAGGTCTTCAGGGTTTCCACATATAAGATCATGTCATCTGTAAACAGATAATTTTAGTTTTCTTTTCCAATTTGGATGACTTTTGTTTCTTTCTTTCGTTCTTTCCTTCCTTTTCTTTTCTTTCAAGACGGGGTCTGGCTCTGTCCCCATGCTGGAGTACAATGGTGTGATCTCAGCTCATCGCCACCTCCGCCTCCTGGGTTCAAGTGAACCCTGCCTCAGCCTCCCAAGTAGCTGGGATTACAGGTGCATGCCATCATGCCCGGCTAGTTTTTGTAGTTTTTTGTGGTTATGGGGTTTCACCATGTTGCCTAGGCTGGTCTTGAACACCTGGGCTCAAGCAATGCACCCTCTCGGCCTCCCAAAGTGCTGGGATTACAGGCTGTAGCCAGCGCACTGGGGCTCTGTTTCTTGTCTAATTGCTCTGAGTAGGACTTCTAGTGCTATATTGAACAGTAGTGGTGAGAGTAAGCATCCTTGCCTTGTTCTAGATCTTAGAGGAAAAGCTTAAGGCCACCGAATATATTACCTGTGGGCTTTTCATGTATGGCTTTTATTAAGTTGAGGTAGTTGAGGTAGTTTCATTCTATTCTAGTTTGCTGAGTGCTTTTTTCTTTTCTTTTTTTTTTTTTTTGAGTCGGAGTTTTGCTCCATCGCCCAGGCTAGAGTGCAGTGGCGCGATCTCGGCTCACTGCAAGGTCCGCCTCCCGGGTTCACGCCATTCTCCTGCCTCAGCCTCCCGACTAGCTGGGACTACAGGCACCCGCCACCACGCCCGGCTAATTTTTTTCATTTTTTTTAGTAGAGACGGGGTTTCACCGTGTTAGCCAGGATGGTCTCGATCTCTTGACCTCGTGATCCGCCCGCCTCGGCCTCCCAAAGTGCTGGGATTACAGGCGTGAGCCATCATGCCCAGCCACTGAGTGGTTTTTTCATAAAAGTGTGTTGAATTTTGTTGAATCCTTTCTGTATCTCAATTGAGATGATATGTGATTATTGCCATTCATTTTATTAATATGGAGTATTGTATAACCCTGGATATTTCGCTCCCAAGAGTGCTAATCCTCTGACATTAGTCTTTGTGGTAATGCAGTTTTGGGTATGCCCCCAGTCACCCTGGGAGGACAGTGGTGCTGGCAATGTTTTTTTTCACTCTTTTTCTGACCACACCCTACTGTTATGTTTCAGTTATTGCTGACCAGTTGTTGTATTGTTTTCAGCAATGCCCTGAGGTATAAATTCCTCTATGAACAAATCCAATCAAAATGTAGCTCCTTAAATGGAATAGTTTCTGATGTAAGTATTTGATATTTGTCCTGATCCCAAAAGGGTTCCTCCTAACTGTCTTATTTCCTGATCCTCTCCTGCATACTAGCCAGACTACAGTTTAAGATCTATCTTTCTTAGATTCACAGATTTCCTCCCAATTACCTTTCATCAAAATCTCCACCATTCTTGAGAATGCCCTTAGCTTTCAACTTCTCTATTCTCTGTTACAAATTAAATCAGTTATTTTGGGAAAGGATTGGAAGCTATCTACTTTTTGGCTCATTTTTTCTTCTTCTTCTCCTCCGCCTCCGCCTCCGCCTCCGCCCCCGCCCCCGCCCCCGCCCCCGCCCCCGCCTCCTCCGCCTCCTCCGCCTCCTCCTCCGCCTCCTCCGCCTCCTCCGCCTCCTCCTCCTCCGCCTCCTCCGCCTCCTCCTCCTCCTCCTCCGCCTCCTTTTCTTTTCTTCTTCTTCTTCCTCTTCCTCTTCCTTCTTTCTTCTTCTTCGTTCTTCTTCTTTCTTCTCTTTTTTTTTTTTTTTTTTTTTGAGATGGTGTCTTGCTCTGTCGCCCAGGCTGGAGTGCAGTGGTGCAATCTCAGCTCACTGCAACCTCCACCTCCTGGGTTCAAGCGATTCTCCTGCCTCAGCCTCCATAGTAGCTGGAACTACAGGCGCACACCACCACGCCCAGCTATTTTTTTTTTTGTATTTTTAGTAGAGATGGGTTTTCGCCATGTTGGCCAGGCTGGTCTCAAACTCCTGACCTCAGGTGATCTGCCCACCTTGGCCTCCCAAAGTGCTGGGATTACAGACATGAGCCACCATGCCCGGCTGGCTCACTTCTTTCTATAGGAAAAGTCTCTGAGCTAGGACTCTGGAGCTAGAGGTGGTAACAATTGCATGTTTCTCTTTGTGGAAGAAATGTTCTAGATGATGAACACTCAGTGGATGGAGTGCAGTAGTCTGAAATCCTCTTGGCTTGTATTTCCTGTTTTGAAGCCACTGCCTCACAAGCCGCAGTTAAGAGCTATTAGCACCTTAGTATTCTCAGTGTGCCATGCTCAAGGTAGAGTATTAACTATGTAGGGATGGCGGAAAAGTTTCCTCTCTGCCCACTGAAATTTGCTGAAAATGAAGTGACAAAGGCAGATTAATAAAAGAAAAAGACATACAAAATTTATTTAACACACATAAGCATGGGATAATTGTAGGAGAGTGATTACCCAGTGTCCCAGTGAAGTTCAAATACATATATGCCCTTCTTCATAGGGGAAGGAGAGAAATGAAGCTGATGATTTCGTATTCCTTTTTACAGTGACATTATATTGATGTACCACAGTTTTCTCAAATTGACCCTTTTGTCAGACATTTGGATTGATTCCTTTTTTTTTTTTGAGATGGAGTCTCGCTCTGTCTTCCAGGCTAGACTGCAGTGGCATGATCTTGGCCCCAGCCTCCCTAGTAGCTGGGGCTACAGGCATGTGCCACCATGCCCGGCTAATTTTTTGTATTTTAATAGAGACAGGGTTTCATCGTGTTAGCCAGGATGGTCTCGATCTCCTGACCTGGTGATCCACCTGCCTCAGCCTCCCAAAGTGCTAGGATTACAGGCGTGAGCCACCGCACCCGGCCTGGATTGTTTCCTTCTTTTGCTTTACAAATAGAGTTGTGATGAATAGTCATGCATCTATTTTCCTTTTTATTTATTTAGTAGTTATTATTATTATTATTATTATTATTATTTGAGATGGAGTTTTACTATGTCACCTAGGCTGGAGTGCTGTGGTGCCATCTTGGCTCACTGCAACCTCTGCCTCCTGGGATTCAAGCAATTCTCCTGCCTCAGCCTCTTGAGGAGCTGCAATTACAAGCGCCCGCCACCACACCTGACTACTTTTGTATTTTTAGTAGAGGCAGGGTTTCACCGTGTTGACCAGGCTGGTCTCAAACTTTTGGCCTCAAGTGATTTGCCAGCCTCGGCCATCCAAAGTGTTGAGATTACAGGCGTAAGCCACTGTGCCTGGTCCTTTTTATTTTGATAGTATATATTAGGGATAGCTTTGTAGAAGTGGTATTTGTGGGTTAAAGGGTAAATAATTATACATTTTTTCTAGATACTGCAAATTTTCTGCCCTTGGAATTACACCATTTTCCATTCCCACCAGTACTCTAAGAAAAGACTAATTTCTCGGCAACCTTGACAACAAGGTATGCTATCCAATCTAATTTAGTATGTATTTCACTTATTATGAGTAAAGTCAGGGTATTTGGGGTATCCATCACTTTGAGTATTTATCATTTCTATGTGTTGGTTTCAGGTTATCTCTTCTAGCTACTTTGAAATATACAATACATTGTTGCTAACTATAGTCACCCTACTCTACTATCAACATTAGAGGCTGGCTGTGGTGGCAGGCACCTGTAATCCCAGCTGCTCAGGAGACTGAGGCAGGAGAATCACTTGAACCTGGGAGGTGGAGGTTGCAGTGAGCTGGGATGGTGCCACTGCACTCCAGCCTGGGCAAGAGAGCCAGACTCCAACTCAAAAAAAAAAAAAAAAAAAAAAGAACCTATACCTTCTATCTAATTATGTGTTTGTACGCATTGACCAACCTCTCTTTGTACGCAGCTCCAACGCACACACCCTTCCCTGACCCTGGTATCTATGATTCTACTCTCTACCTCCATGAGATCAACTTTTTAAACTCCCACATATGACTGAAAAGATGTGAAATTTGTCTTTCTGTCTCTCGCTTATTTTATTTAACATAATGACCTCCAGTTCCAATTACAATGGATTATATTAATATCTTTCCTAATAATGAGTGATCTTTACACTCCTGGAATAAACCCTACTTGGACATCCTGTATTATTGTTTTAAATGTGCTATTGGATTCTGTTTGCTATTAATTTTATTTAAGATTTAGGCATTACATTTCATATATTTCATATGTGAAATTGACCTGTAGTTTTCATTTTTAGTGCAAACTGAAATGTTTGTGATCAATGTTATACTAACTTTATAAAGTGCTAGTTTCTATGCTTCAAATAATTTAAGTAGCATCATGATTTTTTGATATTTGACAGTTTGGTAGAATTTCTTTGTGAAAATATTTGAGCTTGGTGCCCTTTTTATTGAGTATACCTGTTAAACTATTTTTCTTAACTGGTGTGTTTAGACTTTCTGTCTCTACAAGGGTTAGTTTGAGTATGCTGCATTTGTCTACAAAATCCACTAAGTTTGCCAGTTATTTGCTAGTTGTGTTATGTTATCTCTGATGATTTCAAAAAAGGTCTTCTGTGTTGATGATTATTTCCTCCAGTTCTAATTTTGTGTATTTGCGCTTATTTTCTCTTTGTCGGGTAGAGGTTTGTCTATTTTGTTGACTTTCAAATATCCAGATTTTTTTATCTTTATTAGTTATACTTTGTTTCTAACTCATTCTCTGAATTTGTCCTTATAACCCTTCCTTCCTCATTCTTTTGGTTTATTTTGTTGTTCATTTATTAGCATCTTGAGCTGTGTTTGATCATTTGTTATTTTTTGTTGTTATCGGTATAGGTATGTGAGGAAATAAATTTCCTTCTGATAAATGCTTAGCTCTATCTCACAGATTCTATGTCACATTTGCACTTTTGTCCTTTTCAAGAAATTATGTAATTAAAATTTGTATTTCCTTCTTGACTCGAGTTGTATTATAGCATGCTTTAAAATTTTCAGATGGAAGTGACTTTTATTTTTTATTTTATCAATTTCTAGTTTTATTGCATGATGGTCAGAGAATGATGTTTGTGTTATTTCTATACTTTGGAACTTACTGACGTTTTCTTCTATGGTCCGTTTTCATGAATGTTTCACAGGTACTACAAAAGCATGTGGTGCGGAGAGAGGTATACCGGACCCAAACTCTCTCACCACACTCTTCCCCGTTCCTTGATTATTTCCGGTAAAGCTCCTGAATCCACATTTTTATGGAAAAAAAAAACAAACAAAAAAACCACTTTATTCTTCTTGAATGCGACCCTCTGCAAACTGTTTTTTTTTTTTTAAATAAAGTATTCAAGTATGATTGACGTCCCTTTAATCTCAGATGGGCTGATAATAGGATTGGATGATTCTATTATTCACCACATCCCCTTATCTTGTCTTTCTGCCCATTTAAGCTCCTCTCCCAGTGTTGGCTGAGACCCTGTGGGTTCCTTGGGCTGGGAGGCAGAAGCCCAGAGCTCGGAGGATGAGGTTGGTGAGCCAGACGCGGCACACGGAGGGCTTGATGAATCGTTCATGCGCGTGTTGAGTGTATACCGCCCTCGTATGGTTTTCTGCCGAATCGGGACCGGACCGGGAGCGGATTCTGCCCGAAAGGGGGCGGGATCTGGCGCGTGCTCCTCTTCCTCGCTCTGCAGTCCTCGCCTCGCTGGGCTCAGCACCCCGGCCGCCGGCAGGACGGAGGCTCGGGTCCGAAGCAGTGGCTGCACCGACACGAACCCGTCTGCGTTTGTCCACCTGTCTTCCCTCGCCATCTGCATCTAATATGGTCTCTAAATGCCTCGCTTTGTACTTTGTGGCTTTCTGGCAGCCCTTTAAAGCAGCGGAGAAAAAGGAGAGAGTCAAGACACGGGAGAAAATGTTTCATCCCGGGTTCTTCTAGTGGTGCCCGGGAAGTGACTCCGGACTGACGAGCAGAAAAATCCCAGGGCCATCAATAGAGGGCCTTCGGTGTAGAATGCTCAGCTGTCAGCAAAGAGGGACGCAAAACCTAAATTTAAGATATAAGAAATAACTAAATAAAATAGACCTTGGCTTGTTACAACTAACTTCAGAAACCTAGCAAAAGGGTCAGGTTCTGATCTTGAATATATTCTCGAGAGAAGTGTTCCGGCACGGGGGTGTAGCTCAGTGGTAGAGCGCGTGCTTAGCATGCACGAGGCCCCGGGTTCAATCCCCGGCACCTCCATTTCTTTTGCTTTTAATTTTTTTCCCATTGCTTTATTTTCCTTGCTTAAACAGAAAGTAACCCTATTTCACAACGGTTTTGCCATTAATATTAGTGCTGTTCCATTTCTACTCCTCAGCCTTGACACAACTCAGGGGGGCTGCCTAAGCAAAAGGTGGAAAAGATGGAGCTGGAAGACAAAGACGGTTCCGGATTCCAAAACTTCAATGGCGTCGCCAAATTGACGAGCTCATTAACCTTTGGAGTATTATTATTTAAAAAGTAGGAAATAAAAGATAAATGTAGAAATATTTAATAAAAGAAAAACGTAAGCTCTCAGACAATTTTCTTTATTACTTTTTTTTTTGAGACGGAGTCTCGCTCTGTCGCCCAGTGGCATGATCTTGGCTCACTGCAAGCTCCGCCTCCCGGGTTTACGCCATTCTCCTGGCTCAGCCTCCCGAGTAGCTGGGACTACAGGCGCCCGCCACCACGTCCGGCTAATTTTTTCTATTTTTTGGTAGAGACGGGGTTTCACCGTGTTAGCCAGGATGGTCTCGATCTCCTGACCTCGTGATCCGCCCGCCTCGGCCTCCCAAAGTGCTGGGATTACAGGCGTGAGCCACCGCTCCCGGCCGATTTCCTTTATTTTTTTTCTGGTCCTTGTTTAGCCATGATCCATCGCAGGCTGAGCCCTGATAAACGCAAAGCCTTCCAAACTGGGAAATTGAGAAAGTTATTTTCATCAATAATTGTAGAGGCGTCACACTTCTGCCAAATAGCTCCATTGGGAAGCATGCTCTGCTGAAGATCTCAAAGTTCACGGACTAATTTCCACTTTTACTCTGGCTTCACTCCTGCCGGATAATTTGACTTCTCTTAGATGACGTTACAGAAGTAATTTTACCTAAGACAGGTGCGCCCTCTATCGTAAGGATATTTTTCAGACTCTTGGTCCACACAAGAGTTGGTGGCACCGGAGAGCTTGTTAGAAGAGCGAAATCTCAGCTTCACCTCAGACGTACTGAACCAGAAGTAGCAGTTTAACAGGATCCACGAGAGATCCTTTTTGCACATTTAAGAAGCAATATGACATGCTTTGACGTAGTAAGGGTGTATAGTATAAATACACGGCTGTGTTTTTTCCCCCAATTTTCTATTCTAACATAGAAAACATAATTGCAAAAAATATATATTTCTATTGTTGAATCATTTTTGTGTTCTAATTGACTCTTCCTTCCCTCTCTGGTAATATTGTATTTATTAATATTTTTTGAACCACTATTCATGATTGAATGTGATGTGAAGTTTTCATTTTCTTCTTTCTTGAGACGGAGTCTCACTCTGTCGTCCAGGTTGGAGTGCAGTGGCGCGATCTCGGCTCACTGCAACCTCCACCTCCCGGGTTCAAGCGATTCTCCTGCCTCAGCATCCCGAGTAACTGGGACAACAGGTGCGCGCCACCGCGCCCGGCTAATTTTTTATATTTTTAGTAGGGACGGGGTTTCACCATATTGGCCAGGCTGGTCTCAAACTCCTGACCTCATGATCCGCCCGCCTCGCAAAGTGCTGGGATTACAGGCATGAGCCACCACGCCGGTCTTCATTTTCTTTTTCGCAAGTTTTGCAATAAAGGTTGTGCTAACTTCTAATGTAAACTGGGAAGTTTGTATCCTTGCTCTGAAACATTTTAAATAGGATAAGACCTTGTAATCATTCCAGAATACGCAGCCCTCTTCTCATCAGCTACCACCAAATCTTCAGGAACTTTTATATTAACACCACTTTGTATTCTAAGCCATGTGATAGATTTTAAAGATCCAAAGCCCTTTGCTAACCCTAATGAAAGTGTGAGCTGAAGGATATCGCAAGAATTGGGAAATCCTCAGTTTCCGATATAATATCAGGCCACCTCTCTCCCTGTGAAGTGATTAGGAAATTGTCAATGGAGAAAATAAGTTGCAAAAGTCATTCTTTCTCAGATTAAGATGTCTTGGGTTTCAGTTTACTTCTTTAAAGAAAGATTCAGAGCTAGTACTGAGGACCCAGACTTTCTTGATGTGGGAAATAGATAATTTTCTGTTCTGTTGACATTTTTTCTCTCTCTTCTCTCATTTTCAAAGTACAGTTCCACAATGTCTCTTTGCCACTTATACTCACTGTGGCAGAAAAAAATTATTCACAGGCTTCAATCATGGGAATCAATTTGCAAAGGAATATAGTAAAAGCATGAGGAAAAATATCATGAATTATTACCATTGCTTTATGCTAGGGCTCAGGCCCAAATGGAAATATTTTTTTCTGCTCCCCACAATAGACTTCTTTAAGGAAGTCCACCCGTGTAATTTAAGGTAGAAATGGGTAGGATGCAAAAACCAAGAGTTTAATATAAGAAAGCTATAGGAAATATAGGATGGAGATTTCAAAAACATCTTGAGACAATGAAAACAAATGACATATGACAGAAGTACTTTGAGAGCAAACAGTGCCTATCTTTGGGCTAGGACAATAGTGAATCATTTTAAGGTACATTATAGATGATTTTTGGAAATTCAACTGTATTTTATTTTGGGGTTGTATACTTCAACGAGATCATATTTAAAAAAATTTTTTCTCCACGGAGAAATTAAGGACCTCTTTCAAAAATCAGCTGGGCATGGTGGCAGCCACCTGTAATCACTGCTACTTGGGAGGCTGAGGCAGGAGAATTGCTTGAACCTGGGAGGTGGAGGTTGCAGTGAGCCAGGATCATGCCACTGCACTCCAGCCTGGGTGACACAATGAGACTCCATGTCAAAAAAAAAAAAAAAAAAATTAAGGACTTCTGAGAGGAATGAGGACGTGGCCATGCGTGAGACCCTGGGTGAATGTGTGGGAAGCGGCAGGTGGGCAGGACCATTGGCTGCACAGTGATATGGAAGCAGACACTATCCATTAGGCCATATAGTCAATCTGACTCAAAAGGTAGAGTTTTATTCTTTTCAAAGACATATTTAATTGAAAAAAAAAGATTAACCCTTTACTGTCTAGTTCAGGAATTCTTTTTTAATATTCAAGCAAGGTGGGAGACTTACAACGGTGTAATCAAACCTCCCTCTCCCTGTCAACAAATCAAGATGTAAATCCCAAAGAATATAGAGTGTGAATTCAATTTCTAGATTATCATATAAAAGCTCCTTACATGAAAACTATTACTCCACCCTTTTGTCAACTTTAAGAAAACAGTACTCAACCAGTTACAATCTTCTGTCTGGTTGTAGATTGTCTAGAGATGTCATTCGCGTGTCTGCAGGCTCCCTGAGCAGAGTAATTGGGTATGAATGAGTTCTATCTCCTGAGATAAATGGTTGGTTCATCAGAAAAATCTCATATATTTGGAACTTATCCTATGTCTCCCCATGCACAGATATTTCTGAATGCTTACAGAAACTTAAACAATTCTCACAGTGTTCTCTGTACCTTGGGGAAAACAGAAAAAAAAAAAAAGAAAAGAAAAGAAACACCTCCTTGTGAGGAACTTCTGGTAATCTAACTGGTATCTTGGTTTCTTCATGTGCAAGTTAGAGAATAATTACATGATGACTCTGGAAACAACTTTCACACCATCAAACAGCCTAGATAATTTTCTTTCTTTCTTTCTTTCTTTTTTTTTTTTTTTTGAGACAGAGTCTTGCTCTGTTGCCCAGGCTGGAGTGCAGTGGCGCGATCTCGGCTCACTGCAAGCTCCGCCTCCTGGGTTCACGCCATTCTCCTGCCTCAGCCTCCCGAGTAGCTGGGACTACAGGCGCCCTCCACTACGCCTGGCTAATTTTTTGTATTTTTTTTTTTTAAGTAGAGACGGGGTTTCACCGTTTTAGCCAGGGTGGTCTCGATATCCTGACCTCGTGATCCGCCCGCCTCGGCCTCCCAAAATGTTGGGATTACAGGCGTGAGCCACCGCGCCCGGACAAAACAGCCTAGATAATTTTCCTCACATCCTCCCAGCACTTTCACACACACACTCACGCACACACACACACACACCAGAGCTTGTAGAGTTTTGTGGGTGACACTTAAATACCCAATTTCAGTGAAACCTGCCATTATGTTTCCTCTTACCTATTCCACTATCCCTATGAGCCAACAGAGAGAAATTCTGCCAAACCATAAGGTGTTCCCAACTTCGAAAGGGGCTCAGCGATATACTTACCAATATAGGTAAAGTCATACATAATGAGAATGAAGATGAATGAGAAAAGATATCACCTACTGGGAAACTAGCCAGGAAATGAGACTTTCTGGGTCTTTTGTGAAAGTTTCAAGGCCATGGTGATAACCAGTGTGAATTCCAGGGTTGAAGATCACCTAGGAAGAACATTTTTTTACTTTTCACAACTATCAGTAAATAAGTTTCTGATCTTCATATCTCAAAGGACACTTTGAGTTCTCATTGTACTCACACTGTATTGGTGCCTTCTACTCACTCCCACCTCCACGTATTCAGATCAGAGCACTGGGCTAAGTTCACTGTGTTTCACCGATGAGCAGGATCCTACGGAAGAATATGGTAAGTTCAACACGTTCCCAAACAAACTCACCTCCTTCTCCTAATATCTTGTCCATTCCTTCAAAGAACAATAAGCCTCTCTATTCTCCTTTTTTTCCTCCTGTTTGTTGAGGCTCTCTTTTATGGATTCCCCACTTTCTGGCTTGCTCTATAAATCCAACAAGTCTTTGAATCCTGTGTCTAGCTACCTATAAATGTGCTTTCAAAATTTCAGTTTTTCTCCATCCTTGAATCTGCTATTTATTTCATGTCTTGAACATAATTCTGGACTACTCCATGAACCTCCTCAGTTGCCTTCATGCTGTAATACAATCAAGAACCCCTTGGCAATGAATAACAAGTTGCATGTGGTTTTTATTCTCACCTGGGGTTTTCTCATCAAAGTTTTCCTCTTACCATTCCTGTGGAGCAAACAGCAATAGCAGAAGTGTTTTATTCAGGAAAAAGCTAGTCAGTTTTCTAATGCAAGTTTCCAGTATTCTGTGTTCCATTTCAAGCTTTATTTGCAAAAATTTCAATATCCCCCACAGCTGGGGGTCTTCTAACTTAAAATGGTCACAAATCCTGCTTCTACACCCAACACTTAGTGCTAAAACAATGAACACAGGAATGGGGACCCACAGAATATAACGAGATATTCCTTTATTTTTCATTTTATTTAATTTTTCCATCTTTAGATTGGAGAAATACCTTTTTAGGGTTTTTTGGTTTTTGTTTGTTTTTTGAGACAGAGTCTCACTCTGTCCCCCAGGCTGGAGTGCAGTGGCGCCATCTCCGCTCACTGCAGCCTCCATCTCCCAGGTTCAAGAGATTCTCCTGCCTCAACTCTGAGCAGCTGGGATTACAGGCACGTGCCATCATTCCCGGCTAATTTTTGGATTTTTAGTAGAGACGGGGTTTCACCATTTTGGCTCCGCTGGCCTCGAACTTCTGACCTTAAATAATCTGACTGCCTCCAACTTCCAAACTGCTGCAATTACAAGCATGAGCTACCGTGTCCAGCCACCGTTTTAATTTTTAAATTATTTTTTATTTCCATATTTTTATTGTTTTCATATACTGCAGTAGTACTTGGAGGATGACACAAATATCTCTTGGCGTGAGGAGATGTAGTTCAGTGATAGTACGTGTGCCTTACATATAGGAGGCCTCAGATTCAGCTCCCGAGCACCTCCAACCGTCAGTTTCCGAGTTCGTAATACCACTCCTCAGAACAAAGCACATTCAGGTGTCCTACTCTTTTCGTTGCCTGTCACATGAGAAGTAAACACGTGACCCAAGACGTTAATTTCTGGTTTTGTTTTTTTTTTTTTTTTTTTTTTTTGGAGACGGAGTCTCGCTCAGTCGCCCAGGCTGGAGTGCAGTGGCGCGATCTCGGCTCACTGCAAGCTCCGCCTCCTGGGTTCACACCATTCTCCGGCCTCAGCCTCCTGAGTAGCTGGGACTACAGGAGCCCGCCACTATGCCCGGCTAATTTTTTTTTTTTTTTGTATTTTTAGTAGAGACGGGGTTTCACCGTGTTAGCCAGGATGGTCTCGATCTCCTGACCTTGTGATCCGCCTGTCTCGGCCTCCCAAAGCGCTAGGATTATAGGCGTGAGCCACCGCGCCCGGCCTCTTTTTTTTTTTTTTAAGATTTTTTTTTTTAATTATTATACTTTAAGTTCTAGGGTACATGTGCACGGCGTGCAGGTTTGTTACATATGTATACATGTGCCACGTTGGTGTGCTGCACCCATTAACTCCTCATTTACATTAGGTATTTCTCCTAATGCTATCCCTCCCCTATCACCCCACCCGGCGACAGGCCCCGGTGTGTGATGTTCCCCACCCTGTGTCCAAGTGTTCTCATTGTTCAATTCCCACCTGTGAGTGAGAACATGCAGTGTTTGGTTTTCTGTCCTTGCGATAGTTTGTTCAGAATGATGGTTTCCAGCTTCATCCATGTCCCTACAAAGGACATGAACTCATCATTTTTTATGGCTGCATAGTATTCCATGTTGTATATGTGCCTCGTTTTCTTAATTCAGTCTATCATTGATGGACATTTGGGTTGGTTCCAAGTCTTTGCTATTGTGAATAGTGCCACAACAAACATACGTGTGCGTGTGTCTTTATAGCAGCATGATTTATAATCCTTTGGGTATATACCCAGCAATGGAATCACTGGGTCAAATGGTATTTCTAGTTCTAGATCCTTGAGGAATTGCCACACTGTCTTCCACAATGGTTGAAATAGTTTACAGTCCCACCAACAGTGTAAAAGTTTTCCTATTTCTCCACATCCTCTCCAGCACCTGTTGTTTCCTGACTTTTTAATGATCGCCATCCTAACTGGTGTGAGATGGTATCTCACTGTGGTTTTGATTTTCATTTCTCTGATGGCCAGTGATGATGAGCATTTTTTCACGTGTCTGTTGGCTGCATAAATGTCTTCTTTTGAGAAGTGTCTGTTCATATCCTTTGCCCACTTTTTGATGGGGTTTGATGGGGTTGTTTGATTTTTTCTTGTAAATTTGTTTAAGTTCTTTGTAAATTCTAGATATTAGCCCTTTGTCACATGGGTAGGTTGCAAAAATGTTCTCCCATTCTGTAGGTTGCCTGTTCACTCTGATGGTGGTTTCTTTTGCTGTGCAGTAGCTCTTTAGTTGAATTAGATCCCATTTGTCTATTTTGGCTTTTGTTGCCGTTGCTTTTGGTGTTTTAGTCATGAAGTCCTTGCCCATGCCTATGCCCTGAATGGTATTGCCTAGGTTTTCTTCTAGGGTTTTCATGGTTTTAGGTCTAACATTTAAGTCTTTAATCCATCTTGAATTAATTTTTGTATAAGGTGTAAGGAAGGGATCCAGTTTCAGCTTTCTACATATGGCTAGGCAGTTTTCTCAGCACCATTTATTAAATAGGGAATTCTTTCCCCATTTCTTGTTTTTGTCAGGTTTGTCAAAGATCAAATGGTTGTAGATGTGTGGTATTATTTCTGAGGGCTCTGTTCTGTTCCAGTGGTCTATATCTCTGTTTTGGTACCAGTACCATGCTGTTTTGGTTACTGTAGCCTTGTAGTATAGTTTGAAGTCAGGTAGCATGATGCCTCCAGCTTTGTTCTTTTTGCTTAGGATTGTCTTGGCAATGCAGGCTCTTTTTTGGTTCCATATGAACTTTAAAATAGTTTTTCTCCAATTCTGTGAAGAAAGTCATTGGTAGCTTGATGGAGATGGCATTGAATCTATAAATTACCTTGGGCAGTATAGCCATTTTCATGACGTTGATTCTTCCTATCCATGAGCATGGAATGTTCTTCCAATTGTTTGTGTCCTCATTTATTTTGTTGAGCAGTGGTTTGTAATTCTCCTTGAAGAGGTCCTTCACATCCCTTGTAAATTGGATTCCTAGGTATTTTATTCTCTTTGTAGCAATCATGAATGGGAGTTCCCTCATGATTTGGCTCTCTGTTTGTCTGTTATTGGTGTATAGGAATGCTTGTGATTTTTGCACATTGATTTTGTATCCTGAGACTTTGCTGAAGTTGCTTATCAGCTTAAGGAGATTTTGGACTGAGACAATGGGGTTTTCTAAATATACAATCATGTCATCTGCAAACAGGGACAATTTGACTTCCTCTTTTCCTAACTGAATACCCTTTATTTCTTTCTCTTGCCTGATTGCCCTGGCCAGAACTTCCAACACTATGTTGAATAGGAGTGATGAGAGAGGGCATCCCTGTCTTGTGCCAGTTTTCAAAGGGAATGCTTCCAGTTTTTGCCCATTCAATATGATATTGGCTGTGGGTTTGGCATAAATAGCTCTTATTATTTTGAGATACATCCCATCAATACCTAGTTTATTGAGAGTTTTTAGCATGAAGGGCTGTTAAATTTTACCAAGATGTTAATTTCAATGTTACGTTATTTAGACTTCATGAGCCTCAAAACCACTCAAGGCAGTTAGCAGAGTAGAATAAGCTTGCCGTTGATTAGTTTCCTATGGCTGCTGTAACAAATTATCTCAAATTAGGTGGCTTATAAAAACAGAAATTTATTCTTTCACACTTCTGGAGTGCAGTAATGTGCTACATGTTGACATTTTAGTAAACCACAGACCACATATCCTACAGTGGTCTTATAAGATTATAAAGGAGTTGGCTGCACACAGTGGCTCACGCCTGTAATCTCAACACTTTGGGAGGCCGAGGCGGGCAGATCACCTGAGGTTGGGGGTTTGAGACCAGCCTGACCAACATGGTGAAACCCCCGTCTCTACTAAAAATACAGAATTAGTCAGGCATGGTGGTGCACACCTGTAATCCCAGCTACTTGGGAGGCTGAGGCAGGAGAATCGTTTGAACCCAGGTGGCAGAGTTTGCAGTGAGCCAAGATCCTACCATCGCACTCCAGCCTGGGCAACAAGAGCAAAACTCTGTCTCAAAAAAAAAAAACGGAACAAAACAAACTACCTGCTAAATTCTAATATAAATTGGGGAATTTGTATCTTTGTCTCAGCCTAGCAACTTTTAAAATGGAATGGGAACCATTTGAGAAACACATATCGTCCAAATCTTGACATTATTTCAGAACACGGTCTTGCCTCTTCCTCACCTCAACAACCAATCAGCAACAGTGGAATATATATGTGTGTGTGTGTATGTGTGTGTGTATGTGTGTGTGTATATATATGTATATATACATATGACAAAAATTATTTCTCTAAACTATTTGATAATGATTTTCAGACATTATATCTTTTTATTCCTAAATACTTCAATGTGTATTTCTTAAGAACAAGGTCAATTTCTTACCACAGCACAATTGTCAAATTTAGTGAACTTAACATTGATAAAATAGTATTCTCTAATATATAGTCTATAAAAATTTTAATTATATCAATAAAATCTTTTATAGAAATTTCTCTCCCAAACTAGGTGCCATTTCAGAATCAGATATCAATCTAGTTGTCTTGACTTTTCAGTCTCCTTCACTTTGGAACAGATTCTTAATCTTCTTGTCTTTCATGAATATGTTTTTGAAGAGCATATGCCAGTGGTTTTGTGGAATGTTTCTTAATTTGTGTAGTCATGGTTACATTCAGGTCATGGAAATGTCACAGAAATCATGTTACCCTCTATCACACCAAGAGGCATGTGATGTCAGTTTTTCTCATTATTTATTATTATTTTTTTTTTTTTGAGATAGAATTTCGCTCTTCTTGCTCAGGCTGGAGTGCAATGGTGTGATCTCGGCTCACCACAATTTTGTATTTTTAGTAGAGACGGGGTTTCTCCATGTTGGTCAGGCTGGTCTCGAACTCCCAACCTCAGGTGATCCCCCCACCTCAGCCTCCCAAAGTGCTGGAATTACAGACATGAGCCACCACGCCCAGCCCAAATGAGGATTTTCTAATTTTATCCTTACTTCCACATTTATCACTTGGCATACAACTGTAAGGAAAATCTTCCCATCTTCCATATTTATGTGTTTAAGTTCCCAAGATTAATAATCACTCATTGTCATCATTAATGCTCAAAATGTGTCAGATTTGGCCATTGAGATCCCTTTCAAGCTGGCTTCTGTGTCCTTTTAAATCATACCCATCAATTCTGAGCACCTACATTCTGGCACAGCAAGATATCTTAGGTTCATCTTGTAGTTTCCCCGGCACAGTCTTGGAGTCAGTGTGGTTGACACTAGTAGCTACTTTCTATCAGTATCGCTGGTTCCATTTAGTAGGGTGTGGTATTTGAAAATCAATATATAGAATTATCTTTGCTCATTGCATCTGAGGTATCATTTCTTCTAGGCCCAGTTAGCAGAGAGATCTGTGGAGAAATTTTACAATTAAGTGTATAATTTCATACTGATGCCTCTAATTCCCATCATCACCAATAGGACTATTCTTTACCTTCCTCCTTTCCCACAGTGAGAGCCTGGTTCCAACAACATACAGGCGCACACACGCTCATTTTTCCGATCCTAAAATTCACACAAAATATCAGAATTGCTATTGCTTTAGCATTACAGAAAATATTCCTGATACATAGAGTTTAAGATAAGCTTGCTGTTCTTTTTCTTTTTACAATGAGAACGATGTGTAAACCATTTTCTTAGGTCAATTCTTTCCTGAATTTTCAATGTGGTTATGTTATACTTTTGAAATGCTCTATTTGGAAATAGATTTGCTGATCCCAAATCAGGAACAGTGTTTTTCTTTTTACTGTTAAGGTAACTTTTCGTGATGTAACTGTGCCTAAGAGAGGGGGCACTTAGATATAGGGGAATCATAAACAGTGGAATTGGAAACACAGGGTAATTGTCTTTATGACATAGAGCACATACTCAGATAATGGTGGTCACCAGTTTTCCAAATACACAGGAGGTATGAGGGGGTATAGCTCAGTGGTAGAGCGTGTACTTATCACACACGAGGTCTTGGGCTGATTTCCCAGTACCTCCAGAGGTCAATTTTCTTCCCTGTGGCACTGTAAGAAGAGCTCCATGACCTTCCCCAGCTGTCCAAAATGTCCTGCCTTGTCAAGATATTTGGGTTGACCTCTACATCTCTCTCTCATACAGAGAGGTAATTCGTGTTCATTCACTTAAGGTTATTTGCTGCTTACGATTATCCACCTATTCTTTCTAAGCAGTCCCAGCAGTCACTAAGGTGAACGATGCACTATGGAAGCAAGTACTGTTCCTGGCCATCCAGCTTATTTCTAGTTGTAAATGAAATAATCAGAAACCATAGAACCACGTGGCGCAAGTCTTTTCCTGTGTATGGTGTTTGTTTTTTTTTTTTTTTGAAACAGAATTTTGCTCTTGTTGCCCAGGCTGGAGTGCAATAGCACAATCTTGGCTCACCACAACCTCTGCCTCCCAGATTCAAGTGATTCTCCTGCCTCAGCCTCCTGAGTAGCTGGGATTACAAGCATGCACCACCATGCCCAGCTAATTTTGTATTTTTAGTAGAGATGGGGGTTTCTCCCTGTTGGTCAGGCTAGTCTAGAACTCCCGACCTCAGGTGATCTGCCCACCTCAGCCTCCCAAAGTGCTGGAATTACAGGCGTGTGCTACCATGCCTGGCCTTGTGTTTCTTCTTCTAACCCAGGTTGCAGAAGCCCTACAAGCTTTCACTAGAAGAGTTCACTGCCAGTGGCTGAGGACCTGATGTGCTGGTGGTCGCTTTTTCCATTAGAAACCTACAAACTCTAAAACTTAATGTAAACTATTTAACTACAAGAATACAATAAATGGCAAATATAATGACAAATGAGAAAAAGATCACAGTCACTTCAGCTGACATTTGGTAGGGGGAACATACTTCTCTGGGTCCTCTAAGGAAGTTTCTGCCCTGAGATGCAAGCACTCGGAACTCCAGGAACCAAGATCAGTATAGGGTAAAGCTCATTTCTTTGTTTTCCATAAATAAAAATAATGAATGAACTTTTATTCTCCCAATCCCAATGGATCCTTTTCTACCTGCTGCACTTATTCTCCAGGAATAACCTCTTTCTAAGCTACTGAACAACCCACACCTCCAGATTAGAGCTCTTTGCACAGTTTCTGATGCTGGTATCACAGAGCTAAGCAGAATCCACGCGGGGATACTCTGCAAGCATCTCAATACTATCTCGTTAAAAGGAATTCGCCTTCTATTTTCAGCTCTATTTCATTTAAACAAAAGATAAAAAATTAAGTTACTGAACACCCAGAAGGCAGAAAGGCGACCTCTGTCTGCATCTGCAGAAGCCAAGCAAGCGAGTGGGGCTTCCGTATGCATCCTTTCTTTTACTTATTTTCTAAACGCTGTAACGGTCCACCACCTACCAGGTGGTCACAAGCCATCGCTACAGTCAATTTTGAGGTCAACCCACTCAACTTGTGAGGGATTCACCTATATTACCTCTGCGCCTATAATAGGACTAAGAAGACGGTGGCTGCACATGTAGTTAACGCCGATTGTACCGCGACTTCGCCTTTCCGCAGCCGCTGTGCCAACCTGCAGAGCTCTTTTGAGCCAAGAGCTGGACTTGAGGAGTAAAGCAGCTCATTGCAAACGCCAGGAGGAGTTTCTTCAGGGTGAAGTTGACTTTCAATCGGCTTCATTCTAAAGGAAATATGTGGAGCAAAGAAACGGGAACTTTCTCATCTTTTGCATTTCAAGCCTAATAAAATTAGACGTTTCCACTGTCGTGCTCAGTCTCGAAGCTGTCGGCAGATTCCGCTTCTAACTCTCAACACAGGCACGCAGGAAATCGGGAAATCCCTGCAGCTCCCTCAGAAGCTATCAGTATCAAGTTTGTTCCCGAACCCGCAAACAAAAAACGCAACATCACGTGCTCCCCCAAAGAGCCCAGTCCTCTCGAAGCCGTGGCAGTCTGGACGAAACGAACCAGGTCCCCTTCCCGGTCTGGTCTACCTCCCTACTTCTCTTCCCTCATATCCAGAAGAAGCGACGGAGAGATGCGTGCTTAGACTCACTCTACCATCCCGTCCATCCAAATCCTAATAATCTTGAGGATGCTTTTCCTTGCCCTCTACCCCTCTCCCTTTTTGTGTTTCTTTCTCCACTTCACCGCACCCCGCCTCTTCCCTCTCTCCGCCAGCTGGCGCTTGGCTCCTCTCCACCTTCCCTCCCATTTACTTCAGAATGAACTTTTCACAATAGTGCAGTGCACTCCTAGAACCATTTACACACACTTTAAGCACTGTGCTGAGATTTATATGTAGCCACTGTTTTAATTTCCACATCACTTTCCTTTTTTTTTTTTTCCTTCTCTACATGCTCAACTTCAAACGTTTTCTGCAGCATAGGCTGAGGCTGCGCTCAGATGGGGAGAGACGTCAGGCGGCGGGGATAAACCTGGAGGAATGTTGTTTCCTGTCTGGGGAGGCTCGGGCCTTACAAGAGGGAGAGAAAAAAAGAAAAAAGCCTGTAAGAGAATCTAAATTTTTTTTGAGGAAATTATTCAAAAAATATTTTAATTGACCCTCCCAACAAATTTTGGCTAAAAACAGAAAGCCTGGACTCTCTCGGAATAGGAGACTGAGTTTGAAAACTGTCCAGACATAGGGACGGTTTTATTAAAATTCAATTTGCAAATCATTGTTGGCTGTAGCTATTTCCTCATTCCAGAGAGGATTGTTTCTGAAATTCGGTAAACTCTGAAATTGTTTCTAAGTTATTTAACAAGAGGAGTCCAATGTTTTCACACTTTTGAAGTGATATAAGAATTTCTAGGCTGACGTGGGAGAACGGATTGAGCCGGGAGGAGAAAGTTGCAATGAAAGGAGATTGCCACTGCGCTCCAGCCTGGCAGAGTGGGACCCTGTCTCTCTCTCTCTCTCTCTCTCTCTAGCTGGAATCTTCTCTCTCTATATATATATATAGAGAGATATACATGTATATTTTATATTATGTATAATATCTATATCAACATAATATATTTATATTTTTAATTTATATATTTTATATTTCATATTTATATGTGTATGTGTGTGTGTGTGTATATATATATCGTGGTCACACTAAAATAAACATATGCTTGCCTTTTCCACCCCTGGGTCTCTGTACCACCTAAGGTGGATGTGTTAGCACTAGACCAGTAAAAGGAAGGAAACAGAGAAAAAGAATTGGCTCGCTCAGGATTTCTTCAATCGGAAGCTATAAACCTACTACCAGGTTAACGTGTTCAATAATCTTCTGTTCCTTTTTACCATGTCATTGAAGAGCAAGACAGAAAACAAAACAAAAAAGAGCCAAAAGGAGAGAAAAGGAAAAGTCTAGATAATTTCGTTTTAGTTTTAGATAATTTCCTATAGTTTTCTGAGCGGTGTTTCCAAGGTGACCAAGCATGGGAGCATCTTCCTGGTTTGACCTATTCCTCGCCTTTTCTTTTTTTCTTTCTTTTAGAGACAGAATCTCGCTGTCGCCCAGGCTGGAGTGCAGTGGTGCGATGTCGCCTCACTGCATCCTGGAACTCCCTGCTTCAAGCGATTCTCCTGCCTCAGCCTCCGAAGTAGCTGGAACTACAGGCGTGCGCCACCACTCCTGGCTAATTTTTATATTTCTTGTAGAGAAGGGGTTTCACCATGTTGGCCAGGCTGGTCTTGAACTCCTGACCTCAAGTCATCCACCCTCCACGGCCTCGCAAAATGCTGAGATTACAGGCGTGAGCCACCGTGCCCGGCCGTCTCGTCTTTTCTTTCCCGTCTTTTGCCGGGGAAAATTGGATCCTATTTTCACACATAAATTGCAGCAGAATTTATATTTTTGGACTGGGGGGAGGTGAGTGAATGACGGGTGATATTGAAGACAACCGAATTAGGCATTGGAAAATACACTGACCTTACAAATGGCAGTTTTTATATTTTGAAGAAACGACCAAGGGGACAAGTCTAGAGTAGCCGAAATAGCTGAGTTGGGAGAGCGTTAGACTGAAGATCTGAAGGTCCCTGGTTCAATCCCGGGTTTCGGCAGGTGCCTTTTGGTTGTTGCATAATTGTTTTTCCTTTATACCACACTTGCACACCAATCCCAGAGGTCTATATATAGCTCCCATTTTTTGCTTTTTGAAAATTCCATAAAGGTAATGTACATATATATGTATGTATATTTGTATCACTCTCTCCACTGAGGTCTTCCATGAAGTGTTAACTGACGGTATGTAAATTATTTAAAATCTTAAATCTAGAAAGTTACTAATTTTAAAACCTAAGACATTCCAATATGCTATAGACTGTGGCAATTACAATTCATTTCTGATTTGATGTTATTTATGTGTGTTGGGCAGAGGTGTTTTAAATCACAAGAACTATGAAGAAACCTGTAGAAGAAGAACTATTATGCTGTGAGTGTATATATGTGGTAGTGGTATACTCAAGAAACATTTTGCAATTAGAAAAACCTCGGTTTGGCCGGGCGCAGTGGCTCAGGCCTGTAATCCCAGCACTCTGGGAGGCCGAGGCGGATGGATCACGAGGTCAGGAGATCGAGACCACGGTGAAACCCCCGTCTCTACTAAAAATACAAAAAAAGTAGCCGGGCATAGTGGCGGGCGCCTGTAGTCTCAGCTACTCAGGAGGCTGAGGCAGGAGAATGGCGTGAACCCGGGAGGCGGAGCTTGCAGTGAGCTGAGATCGCGCCACTGCAATCCAGCCTGGGTGACAGAGCGAGACTCCGTCTCAAAAAAAAAAAAAAAGAAAGAAAAGAAACACCTCGGTTTGTATCTTGAGTCAACTCCATAGCTCTGCAGTTAAATTGCTGGGAAAATAACTTTTTTTTTTTTTGAGACGGAGTCTCGCTCTGTCGCCCAGGCTGTAGTGCAGTGGCATGATCTCGGCTCACTGCAAGCTCCGCCTCCCGGGTCCACGCCATTCTCCTGCCTCAGGCTCCGGAGTAGCTGGGACTACAGGCGCCCGCCACCACGCCCAGCTAATTTTTTGTATTTTTAGTAGAGACGGGGTTCCACCATGTTAGCCAGGATGGTCTCGATCTCCTGACCTCGTGATCCACCCACCTCGGCCTCCCAAAGTGCTGGGATTACAGTGTGAACCACCGCGCCCGGCCCTGTTTTGTTTTTTTGAGGCAGGGTCTCACTCTGTCACCCATGCTGGAGTGCAATGGTATTATGATCACAGCTCACTGCAGCCTCAGCCTCCCTGGACTCAAGCGATCCTCCCATGTCAGCCTCCTGAGTAGCTGAGACTACGGAAATGCAACAACAAGCCTGGCTTTCTCTCTCTCTCTCTTTTGTACTTTTTTTTTTTTTTTTGTAGAAACTGGGTTTCACCATGTTCCCCCGACTGTTCTTGAAATCCTGGGCTCAAGCAACCTGCCGGCTTCTGCCTCCCAACGTGCTGGGATTACAGGTGGGAACCACCGCACCAGGCCTAATTACAGGAATATTTTAAGTTTCTTACTGACAGGACATTTCTTTAGCCTGGAACCCTTGTCTAGAATTTCCAAATCTTAAGTTATTTCTTTATTGGTATCCAGGAAAGAACAAAAATAAGTATTTCTTTCTTTTTTCTTTTTTTTTTTTTTTTTTGAGACGGAGTCTTGCCATGTTACCCAGGCTAGAGTGCAGTGGAACGATCTCAGCTCACTGCAACCTCCGCCTCCCCGGCACAAGCAATTCTCCTGCCTCAGCCTCCCAAGCAGCTGGGATTACAGGCGTCCACCACCATGCCTGACTAATTTTTGTATTTTTAGTAAAGATGGGATTTCACCATGTTGGCCAGGCTGGTCTCCAGCTCCTGACCTCGTGATTCGCCTGTCTCAGCCTCCCAAAATGCTGGGATTATAGGTGTGAGCCACTGCGTCCGGTCAAAAATAAGTATTGCTAAATTAATTATTCTGTCAAGACTCAGGTGGATGTGCCCCATTTTCCTTTTTTCACTTCAACACCTCTCTTGAAATTCTGTGTTGGGATAATGGGCTTTTTTTGTCCTGGGTTTTTTTTTTTTTTTTTTTTTGTCATTTTTAATATCTTTTCTTCTTTCAAATTGGTGTTTCATTCAGTGTTATTTTCCCCTAACACCTGCATACTGTGTGAGGAGACAATAATCTACAGTACTTCAACATCAGAACTGCATCAAATTGTGAAAGGAAAATTGCTACCAAATGAGAGACCAACCTCAGGGTGGGGACACTGACTGTACAGGAACTAGGCATCAGATACTTTACCCTTTAAGTCACTGAGGCTTCCTCAACTCAGAAGCCTGTGTTTTATTTCATTAAGAAACATTCGATAGGCTGGGCATGGTGGCTCACACCTGTAATCTCAGCACTTTGGGAGGCCGAGTCGGGTAGATCACCTGAGATCAGAAGTTTAAGACCAGCCTGGCCAACATGGTGATACCCTGTCACTACTAAAAATACAAAATAATAATAATAATAATAATAATAATAAATTAGCCGGGCGTGGTGGTGGATGCCTGTAATCCCAGTTACTCGAGAGGCTGAGGCAGGAGAATCCCTTGAACCTGGGAAGTGGAGGTTGCAGTGAGCCGAGATTGCACCATTGCACTCCACTCTAGGCAACAAGAGCAAGACTCTGTCTTAAAAAAAGAAAAAAAAAAAAAAGGAAACATTTGATTAGACAAACGGCAACATTTGATTAGACAAACGGCAGCATTGAATGTTTTCTTGCCTAGCACGGTAGTGATTCCTTTACATTTTGTTGAAACGAAAGGCCTAGGGTAATTCTAAGCATGATTTGTCTCTCATTCAATACCTTAAAAATGAGGCTAATAATGATTATGTAAAATGGGATGTTGCAAAGGTCTAAGGAGATCATGCATAGAAATGCATTTAGTCAAGTCCACTGGTGGCATGAAACCTAATTACTGGCAGACCACGCTCCATGTCCTTTGGCTCTGGGATTCTCCCAGAACAGCACCTAAATAGATAACATCGTCTCTAGACAATGCTGTCCAATCAAAAGATAATACAAGTCTTCTACTTTAGCTTCTGGGATAAAAAGAATTTTTGAAAAAGATAATACAAATCTTAAATGAGAGCCACTTCTGTAGTTTTAAATTTTCTAGTAGTCACATTTAAAAAATAAACAGGCAATACTTATTTTATAAAATTTTTTAATAATTTCAGCTTTCAGCCAGGCAAGGTGGGTCATACCTGAAATCCCAGCCCTTTGGGAGGCCGAGGTGGGCGGATCACCTGAGGTCAGGGGTTCAAGACCAACCTGACCAACATGGTGAAACCCTGTCTCTACTAAAAATACAAAAATTAGCTGGGTATGGTGGTGCGTGCCTGTAATTTCAGCTACTTGGGAGTCCGAGATAGGAGAATCACTTGAAACCTGGAGGAGCAGTTTGCAGTGAGCCCAGATAGCGCCACTGCACTCTAGCCTGAGAGACAGAGCAAGACTCTGTCTCAAAATACTAATACTAATACTAATAATTTCAACTTTTATTTTAGATTCAGGGGGTACATGTCCAGGTTTGTTACATGGGTATATTGCATGATGTTGTGGTTGGGGTGGGATTAATCCCATCACCTGAGTGGTGAGCATAGTATCCAATAGTTAGCTTTTCAAGCCTTTCCCCTTCTCACCTCCCCCTCTAGTAGTCCCTAGTGTCTATTGTTTCCATCTTTTATATCCAGTTTTACTAATATATGTAAATCACCTTGCATGTCCAAAATATTGTTTTAACAAGTAATCAATCTTAAAATTATCAGTGAGACATTTTATGTTTAAAAAATGATAATACATCTGGCTAGGTGCGGCGGCCCATGCCTGTAATCCCAGCACTTTGGGAGGCCGAGGAGGGCAGATGACAAGGTCAGCAGTTTGAGACCAGCCTGGCCAGCATGGTGAAATCCTGTCTCTACTGAAAAAAAAAAAAAAAAAAAATTGCCTGGCATGGTGGCGCACGCCTGTAGTCCCAGTTACTCAGGAGGCTGAGGCAGGAGAATGGATTGAACCCAACAGGTGGAGGTTGCTGTGAGCCAAGATTGCACCACTGCACTCCAGCCTATGTGACAGAGCGAGACTCCATGAAAAATAATTACATCTTTGAAATCTGGTATATATTTCTCACTTTCAACACATCTTAACTTAGACTAGGCAATTTTCAGTACTCAATACCCAATGTGGCTAATGGTAACCATATTGGACAGTGCAGATTTAAACATATACTTTACATATTTTTGGGTTTTCAAAATTGAGTGTGTATGACAGGGTTTTCTGTCTTCAAAATTAAATGTTTAATTTCTCAGAAGAATGCTATGTTAAATGAGCTCATCCTACAGATTTCACACAAAAAACATGTTTCAATCGTGTTGTTGGTAGATAGTCTGAAGATAGCTACAGATATTTAATCATTTAAAATTCTCCCATTTTTATGAGGCAACCTTCTTATTATGAATTCCCAAGAATCCAATAGACAGCCAAGTTTCTCTGGGTGTAACACAACATAAAGATGAAGGATAGTTTCTGCAAACTGTCCTAATATTTCTTTTACAGCCTCAAAGAGCCAAGATAATCCTTCCCATCATTTACATGCACACACACAGACACAGTCAGGCAGGCAAACACACATGAATACACATCAATTTTGTATATAACAATTCTCTAGTTTCTCCTTCAGTGAAATCTATCACTCAGTGTTTCCTATTTTTATTCTAGAAATCCCATCAGCCAACTGAAAAGCCAAGTCTGACATACAACTTGCAATCTGGCAACTTTGAAAGGCATCAATGTTATTTTATTAACATTGGCAAAGGCTCGTATATAGGCAAACCAGAATGAGAAAGAGTTAATAGTCACTAGAAATTTGGTGCTGAGAAATAGGTTTTCTTCTCATCTTCTTATATAGTTCAAAGGACACACGATAAGTCCCAAGATTCAAGAACTTTTTAGGAACAAACTTGTTTGTTGACTACAAATATCATGAATAGGTTTGTAATTTCCATATTTCAAAGTACACTTTTTAGTCTTTATCCATCCTCCATGTAATGTGTCTACTACTATTAATGCTTACAAATCCCAGGCTAGAGACAGAGTTAATTGCCTGAATTCTCTGAGTAACATCCTCACAAGTGTGCCCCACAGATACTTTAAATCGAGTATGAGCCAAACTAACTCATCTTCTCCATCTTCCAATCTATCTCTCATTCCTAAAAGAGCTGTTAAAACCTCTCCCCTTTTCTGCACCTGCTTGTGTTTGTTTTTCTAAACCATTCTTCAACCCTGTTTGTATTTATCTTCGGTCTTATTCTCATAATTCAACCCTTCTCTCCATCCCCATGGCTGTTTTTCATTCACGCCTTGTGAATCCCTTCCCCTCCCCTCCCCCCTCTCCCCTCCCCTCCCCCCTCCCCTCCCCTCCCCTCCCCCCCTCCCCTCCCCTCCCCTTCCCTTCCCTTCCCTTCTGTCTCTGTTGCCCAGGCTGGAGGGCAGTGGCACAGTCATAGCTCCCTACAACAACCAACTGCCGAGCTCAAGCGATCCTGGTGCCTCAGCCTCTAGAGTAGCTGTGAGTACAGGCGTAAGACACCACGCCAGCTAAAGACCCTTATGAAAAAATGCTAAGTGCATCGCTGTCAGGTTTTCTTCTGATTGTGGCTTTGCTCCATCAAATCTTACCTTTAATATTCCGATTGAGCAAACAACAATGATGAAGCGTTTTAGGCAGGAAAAGGCTGAATTTCAATGGCTTTGTGTCGTATCTGGGAGAAATTAAAAGAAACGAAAATCAGAACTTGATTCTTGCCAAGCATAATAGACGGAGACCCTAAGAACTCAACGTCTTGAGGCCACAATGGAAACTTCTTGTGGTTATTATCTGACACTTTTCTAATCTTTCGTTTTTCGTTTCAAGTCCTACACAGTATTCTAAAGAATCTGTATCCCCCATTAGTACCAAGTATCTCCTGCTCAGAACAGCTCTCCACACTCCATAATACTGACCACTACTACTGGCATGCTCACGGAGTCTCAGGAAATGAAAGTTACCTCCTGAAAATTATTACAAAGAGGCCTTATAGTAAGGGGGTGTAGCTCAGTGGTAGAGCGCATGCTTTGCATGTATGAGGCCTCGGGTTCGATCCCCGACACCTCCAAGTGATGGTTTTGCTCTGGCAGCTTTCAAGCAACAGACTTCTGCCTCCTCACGTTTTTCTATCCAATTTCTGCACATATGGACAGTAAAAGTGTAGCCCAATGCGCAGCCTTGAACTCTCCACTGGTTAAGCTGTGAACCTCGACATCACCAAAGGCGATTGCGACAGCAGAAAGAAGACAAACAAGAAATGACGGGGAAAGAAGAACGGGATCGCAACACGGTCTCTTGAACCCAAACAAAAGCGTGCACATTCACAAGCGGCTCGCGTTCGCTCCCATTTTGTACTATGATTAATGAGACGCGAAGACAAAGGAGAAGAAGGGAGAAAAGCGCCCTGAAGGCATCTATTTTTTTTTTTAAGTTATTTTTGTTTTCTGGGCCAAAGAACAGAGCAAAAGCCTCTGTCCACTGATTTCTCCACCAGTCTCTCCCTGTCTACCTGCGCAGAGAACACAGCTACCAGTGTGATCCAGTACTGAGACAAGGACTGCTGTGGCTCTCCAGTCGCTTGAGATGGGAGTGGTAGGGCGCTGGACAACCACACGAAGACTGTCGGGGAATTAGAGGCCTTCAACGTGCGAGAAGCAGAAACCAAAACAGATCAACATTCCCTACTGATACTCCATAAGACTGATTTGTATTCCTGTATTTCCTCAGTCACTCCATTTTCCTCTTTACAATAAAATATTGCCTGGGAACTTCTGGTAACAGCAAACGGAGGCCCCATATGAAAAACTAGGAAAAGGTTTTCTGTCACAATGGAAAATATATGCAGACTAAAAGGTAAGTAGATCGCAGGTGTGTTGGGCACTTCCTGCCTTGGGAAAAACCAAACAAACATTTCATGTTCTTTCTCGATCCATCTGATTACATCTGCTTTTTTTGGAGAGGGAACTCCCAAGAAATCCTATGCACTCATGATACCTTTTATGGTTTCCAACGGTGTATGGTTTCAAAACTGCTGTTCTCTCTGTACATATTTCCTGCTGAATTAAAGTGTCTTTGAGAGGCAAGAGAGTATGATGTTTGTTCCTAGTCCACCAGCCTATCAGGCTGGCATGATAGATACACTCTATGAGGCTGACATGACCTTACTTGATTCTTTTGTCCAGTGAGAATATCTATAACCAGCATCCAGGAGGGATACTGTCTGGTGAAACCTGCTTAGCTGAGGACTGGCTGTGTGTGTGCCTCCAGACCAATCATATGTTTGTTTTGAGACACATTTTTTAGAGGAAGGTAATACACACATGCCATGTATTTTCTTTTTGTTTCATACTTTTTCTTCTTTAATTTCCTGGTATCCATTGGTTCCCTCCAGGCAAACGGTGGCATGTTAGCCACAGTGGACACTGCACAGGAGAGCAAGGGGTGGAGGATTAGGGTGCTGCAAGCAGAATAATAAATTTCAGGCCCAACCTTAGGTCTATTGAATCAGAACTGCTGAGTATGGACGGGGCTCAGCCTCCTGTGTTTGAATAAGCCTTCAAGTGACTCTGATGCTAAAGTTTGTGAAGCACTGCTCTAGAAGTTTCAGGAGGTCCCAGGGTCAGGCACCTGCTGAGGAGGAAGAGTTGGTCCTGGGGTTCCCTGCCTATTCTCAATCAAAAACACAAACCTAGGAAAGCCAGTGAGGTTTGTATTTGTCTTATGTCAGGGATGGGGTTGAATTTAACATTTCTTTGACCCTTTGAATATTTTAGGTAACTTTTCAGGTCACACACAACAGACTGATTTTCCTGTGGAAGAACTCACAGGAATTCTCTTGAACCAGGAGACTCTTTTGAGCTGAAATACCTGGGAGCTCTCTCAAGCTATTTGGGCCTTGCAATTTGCACTTGATCTTAGCCAAAAGGCCGAGAAGCGATGGGCCTTGCAATTTGAAACCCAGGCTTGGACGATTCTAAGCCCTGTGGCAGAGAGTAATCATTTTCTCTCCACCCTCAGGGTGGGGACTCACCCTCAGGGTTGGGAGTGACTGCTGTCTCTCCAGCCCCCACAAATTCTCCCAATGTTCTGGTTGTTCAAATCCAGCATATGCATGAAATGTAGTAAAAGTATCTTTGCAGCAGTAAGTAGAGAGTTCCTTGTTGTGAGCAGACCATTCCTCTTCCTCCTTGGAAAAAAATTGTGTATCCACTTTCTACATTTTCACGTTTGTTTCTTCCTCTACACACTCCTCAGCTGCTGCTTTATTTCCACTTGTCTCATGTAAGGATCTTCTTTTATGTGGTAACCTTGGCTTCCACAAGTTGGATGCAGGCAATATAGGAGCCCACTGCAAAAGTGTAGATGATATTGTCCAGAAAGAAACCCGAATTTCAGAGGCTTGCTGATGTGGAAGAAAACCAACATATTAGACTCATAGAGCTTCGCTCTGCTAGGTAGGTTGAAATCTGGACACCCTGAATTACATAAAAACAAGGTAGTACTCCTTCTGAAAACCCTCTTAAGTTTAAAATATACTGGGACTGCCTTACCTTTCTTGTTTTTCATGCCTTGTATTCCAAGCTTGACAAGCTAAAACAAAAACAATAGCAAAGAACACTCTTCCTATCTATAACAAAGGTGCTTCAGCAAGAGGGTCTCTCTTCCCGGTTCAACACTCTCTCCCTCGCGAACAGTAGGGATTGGAAATAGGCGGCTTCTCTGTCGTTTCCTTGGAAGCCACTAATACCACCCGCCTGTACCAAAACTCAAGGGTACCCGTGCTCCCCAGTGCCCCAGCCAGTAAAGGAGCTGCGAAGCCTTCTCAACGCCGCGACTGCCTTGAGCAAAACGAGAGAGATCTTGCGGGGAAAGTGTTTTCAGCTCACTTCTCCCACAGGGAATGAGCCCTCTCGCTTATCGCGGACAGCGAGGAAACGCAGCGGAGATGGGCTTCCGGGCTGCGCTCCGCCTTCCGGCCCACCCACATCCTCTGGCAGCCTCGGGCGCTCGCCCACTTCGCTTCTCCTCCGCCTTTGCCGCCGCCGCCGCAGGTGCGCACCCCACCGCGTCCCTGCTTCCTTCTCGAACTCTTTTCACAGGCGGTCCCCGTTCTCCTCTCCATCCGTCGTTTCTTGAGTGTCAGAACTGGAGCCATAGCGTCCCCAAGATCAAATCCATGCTGGGTTTCGCGACCACAGTGCTGGCCCAGGCGCTGGCAGGGTAAGGACGGGCAGCGACCCACGCTCCTGGGTCTTCATTTCTAAGAGCTGGGAATTCCACTTTCTCACCTCCTCACCTGCACCTAAATCCCCCTAGGCGGTACTGACCCTTCTGTTTTAGTATCCATCTACGTTACTCTTGATAGAAGAGTACAGCCCTTGAAGGAAGAGGGAAAAGAAATTTGAGAAGGGAGAATTTAAAAAAAGCTTTTTAGTTTGAAATTATTTCAAACCTACAGAAAAGTTGCAAAAATAAACAAAGAACTGCCATACACAAGTTACTCAGATTTAGCAATTCCCGATATTTTGCCACAATGTTTCTCCTCTCTCTTTACGACTAAACACACACACACAAACTATTATTTTTCTCATGGACTTTATTATTTATTTATTTATTGAGACAGGTCTTGCCCTGTCGTCCAGGCTGGAGTGCAGTGGTGCGATCTCGGCTCACTGCAACCTCCGCCTCCCAAGTTCAAGCGATTCTCCTACCTCTGCTTCCCAAGTAGCTGGGATTAGAGGCATGCGCCACCACGCCAGGCCAGTTTTTGTATTTTTAATGGAGACGGGGCTTCACCATGTTGGCCAGGCGAGTCTGGAACTCATAACCTCTGGTGATCCGCCTGCCTCGGTCTCCCAAAGTGCTGGGTTTACAGGCGTGAGCTACCCTGGAGCTTCTGTGTTCTTTTAAATCATCCCCATCATTTCTGGCACAGCAAGATATTTTAGGTTCATCTTGTAGTTTCCCAGGCACAGTCCTGGAGTCAGTGTAGTTGACACTAGTAGCTACTTTCTATTAGTATCTCTGGTTCCTTTTAGTAGAGAATGGTATTTGAAAATCAAAATATAGAGTCATCTTGCTCATTGTTTCCAAGGTATTTCTTCCAGGCCCAGTTAGCAGACAGATCTGTAGGGAAAATGTACTATTTTTATTTTTTGAGACAGAGTCTTACTCAGTCGCCCAGGCTGGAGTGCGGTGGCGCGAACTTGACTCGCTGCAACGTCCGCCTCCCGAATTCAAGCGATTATCCTGCCTCTGCCTCCCGAATAGCTGGGACTACAGGCGCGGCCACCACACCAGGCAAATTTTTGTATTTTTAGTAGAAACGGCGTTTTGCCATGTTGGCCAGGCTGTTCTCGATTTCTGACCTGAAGTGATCCACACATCTCAGCCTCCCAAAGTGACGAGATCACAAGCGTGAGCCACCGCGCCCGGCCTATACAATTACATATGTATAATTTCATACTGATGCCTCCAATTCCCATCAACACCAACAGGATTATTCTTTACCTTCTTTCTCTTACAGTGACAGCCTGTTTCCAACAACACACGCGCTCACACACACTCATTTTCCCAATCCTAAAATTCACACAAAATCTCAGAATTCCTGCGGCCTTAGCTCTAAAAAAAATAACCCTCATACATAGAGTTTAAGATTTGTTTCCTCTTCTTTTTGTACTTACAATTAGAACAACAAACTTTGTCAAGCATTTTCTTAAATCAGTTATTTCAATGGGGTTATGTTATTCTTTCACAATGCAGTTTTAATTTGCCTCTATTTGTATTGAATTTTAGGGTATTTTCACACACACTTGAGTCAGTTTTATTTTTTGACTATGTGAGACTAACATGCTTCCAAGAGTCAAAAGAATACAGAACATTATAATCAGAAAATTTGCAAGAGAATGTTGTATGCCAGGACACACTCAAATGATTGAATGCAAGTATGCTCCAGGAAATCTAACGCGATGGGGAGCCCACCTTGGGGTGAGTTGATCTTGGACTGACCACAAATCAGGAACAGTGCCTGTATTTGTACTATTAAGCTACCTTTCTTTTGGTGTAGCGGGGCCTAAGAGAGGAAACACTTCCTGTAGGAAATTGAGAGTGGAATTGAAAACATATTGTCATGACACAGAGCCCAGACTCAGACAATAATAGTCATCAAAATATTCTCTGAAAAGGAAATTTTCCAGAGGGGGCATAGCTCAGCGGTAGAGCGCGTGCTTAGCATGCACGAGGTCCTAGGTTCAATCCCCAGTACCTCCAGGTTTTGTTTTCTTCCCCGGGTACTAGTAAGAAGCGGTCCATGATATTCCCCAACTTTAAATTTTTCTGTCTGTCGAAGTGAATTGTGTTGGCCTCTGCATTTCTCTCTCATACACAGAGGTGACTCGTGTTTATTCCTTTGAATCTATTTGCTGCTTGGGATTATCCACTTATATTTTCTAAGCAGTCCACCAATCACTAACATGAACCACGCACGAGGGAAGCAAGTAGTATTCCTGGCCATGCAACCGATTTCTAGTTGTAAATGAAATAATCAGAAACCGTAGAACTGTGTGGCCCAAGTCTGATTTCAGATCGGAAGCTAAAAAGGCTCACGTCCTTTTCTGTTTCTTCTTCTAACTCCCTCTAACCAGGTTGAGAAGCCCTACAAGCTTTCACTAAAAGATCACACTGCCGGTGGTTGACGATTTAATGGGCTGGTGGTCACTTTTTCCATTAGAGACCCACATAGTTTGAAACTTAAACTATTTAGCTACAAACACATGGCAAATGATGAAAAGATAGCAGTCAACTCAGCTGAAATTTGGTGGAAGTAAAAAGCACTTCTCTGCAAATACTCTGAACTCCAGGAACCAAGATCAGTATAGGAGAAAGCTCATTTTGTTGCTTTTCATAAATAAAAGTAATGAACGTTTATTCTCCCAAGCCCAACGGATCCTTTTCTACCTCGTTGTACTTACTCTCCAGAAATAACCCCCTTCTAAGCTGGGGAACAACCCATACCTCCAGATTAGAGCTCTTTGTAGAGTTTCTGATTCTGGTATTACAGTACTAAGCAGAAATCCACAGGGAAATACTCTGCAAGCTTGTTAATACTAACTTGTTAAAAGAAAATCTGCTTTTATTTTCAGCTTTATTTCATGCCAACAAAGCAAAAAAAAAAAAAAAAAAAAGTTACTAAACACCCAGAAGGCAGAAAAGTGACCTCTCTCCATCTGCAGGAGCCAAGCAAGCGTGTGGGCTTCCGTATGCATCCTTTCTTGTACTCATTTTCTAAATGCTGTAACAGTCCACCATCTACCAGGTGGTCACAAGTCATCGCTAAACTCAATCTGAGGTCAGCCCACTCCACTTGTGAGTGGTTCACTTATATTGCCTCTGCACCTGTAACAAGACTAAGAAGACGGTGGCTGCACACGTAGTTAACACCGATTGTACCGCGACTTCGCCTTTCTGCAGCCGCTGTGCCGCTCTGCAGAGTCCTGAGCCAAGAGCTGGACGTTAGGAGTAAAGGAGCTCGTTGCAAACGCCAGGAAGAGTTTCTTTAGGGTGAAGTTGGCTTTCGATTGGCTTTATTCTAGGAGATATATGTGGAGCAAAGAAACGGAACTTTTTCTCATCTTTTGCATTTTAAGCAAAAACCGATAAAATTAGATATTTCCACCGTCATGCTCAGTCTCTTAGCTGCCGGCAGATCCCGCTTCTAACTCTCAACACAGGCACTTAGGAAGTCGGGAAATCCCTGAAGCTCCCTCAGAAGCTACGGTATCAGCAGTTCCTGAGGCGCAAACCAAAACCCAACATCACTCCAAAGAGTTCAGGCCGTCTGTCGAGCGACGGAAATAGCAGAGAGGCGCTCTTGAAGCCGTGACAGCCTGGGCGAAACGAACCAGGTCTCCTTCCTGGTCCAGCCTACCTCCCTAGGGACACCTCTCTTCCCTCACGGCCAGAGGAAGCGACGGAGATACGTGGCGCTTAGATTCATTCTACGATCGCGTCCATCCAAGTCCGAATCATCTTAAGGTTGCTTTTCCCTGCCCTCTATCTCTCTCCCATTTGTGTTTTTCTTCCTCCACTTCACGGCACCCCTCCTTTTCCCTCTCTCCGCCAGCTGGCGCTCAGCTCCTCTCCACCTTCCCTCCCGTTTACTTCTGAATGAACTTTTCACAATAGTGCAGCGCAGTCCTAGAACCATTTACACACATTTTAAGTACTGTGTTGAGATTTATATGTAGCTGCTGTTTTAATTTCCGCATCACGTTCCATTTTTTTCCTCTCTGTATGTTCAACTTTAAACATTTCTGCAGCATAGGCTGAGGCTGCGCCCAGCTGGGGAGAGACGTGAGGCGGCGGGGATAAACCCAGAGGAATGTTGTTTCCTGTCTGAGAAGGCTCGGACCTTGCAAGCGGGAGGAAAAAACAAAGACTGTAAGAGAACATAATTTTATAAGTTTTATTTATTAATTTTTTAGGAAATCATCTAATCATCCAGAAACAATTTTTTTGGGGGGGAACGAAGTTTCGCTCTTGTTGCCCAGGCTGGAGCGCAGTGGCGCGATCTCGGCTCACTGCAACCTCTGCCTCCCGGGTTCAAGCGATTCTCCTGCCTCAGCCTCCTGAGTAGCTGGGATTATAGGCGCCCGCCACCATGCCCGGCTAATTTATGTACATTTAGTAGAGACGGGGTTTCACCATGTTGACCATGGCTGGTCTTGAACTTCTGACCTCAGGTGATCCACCCACCTCGGCCTCCCAAAGTGCTGGGATTACAGGCGTGAGCCACCACTCCTGGCTTCAAGAACAATTTCTTACTGACCCTTCCATCAAATTTTGGCTAAAACTGAAAGGCTTGACTCTTTCAGAATAGGAGACTCAGTTTGAAAACTGTCCAGACATAGAGAGGGTTTTATTGAAATTCGGTTTGCAAGTAGTTATTGGCCATAGCAATTCTCTCATTCCAGAGAGAATTGTTTCTGAAATTCTGTAAACATCTTAAACTGTTTTTAAGTTATTTAGCAAGAGGAGTCCAATGTCTTGACACTTTTGAATTGATATAAAACTTCTAGGCTGAGGTGGAAGAACTGATTGAGCCACGAGGTGAAAGTTGCAGTGAGAGGAGATTGCCACTGCACTCCAGTCTGGCAGAGTGGGACACTGTCAAAATAAAAATAAATAAATAAATAAATACAATCTCATGATTACAGATGTGTATGTAAAAAGCAATTTATTTATTTTATTTTTATTTTATTTTATTTTATTTTTTTTTGTGAGATGGAGTCTTGCTCTGTCACCCAGGCTGGAGTGTAGTGGTGTGATTTCGGCTCACTGCAACCTCCGCCTCCTGGGTTCAAGCGATTCTGTAGCTGCGACTACAGGGGCGCGCCTCGACGCGGGGCTAATTTTTGTGTTTTCAGTAGAGACAACATGGGGTTTCACTATGTTGGATAGGCTGGTCTCGAACTCCTGACCTCAGGCGATCTGCTCGCCTTGGCCTCCCAAAGTGCTGGGATTACAGTCGTGAGCCCCTGCACCTAGCTGGAAAAAAAACACAATACTTATGCATCAATGTGCAGACCACAATTCTCTGAAACCTAAGGAATAGGCCGGGAACGGTGGCTCACGCCTGTAATCCTAGCACTTTGGGAGGCCGAGGAGAGACCAGACTGACCAACATGGTGAAACTTCGTCTCTACTAATAATACAAAAAAAATTAGCTGGGCGTGGTGGCGCGCGCCTGTAATCCCACCTACTGGAAGAGACTGAGTCAGGAGAATCGCTTGAACCTGGAAGAAGGAGGTTGCAGGAAGTCCAGATCGCGCCACTGCACTCCAGCCTGGGAGACAGAGCGAGATTCCGTCTCAAAACAAAGAAAGAAAGAAACAAACAAACATATTATACTTTCCATTTTCACTCCCTGGGTCTCCGCACCATCGAAGGTGGATGTGTGAGCACAAGACTGGTAAAAGGAACAAAATAGAAAAAAAGAACTACCTCACTCAGGATGTCCTTTTTTGGAAGCTATAAGCCCACTACCATGTTAAAGTGTCCACTAATCTTCTGTTCCTTTATGGCATGCCCTTGAAGAACTAGCCAGAAAAAGAAAATCCTAAAAAAGAGAAAAGGAAAGGCCTAGATAATTTCATTTTGAATTCCTTAGTTTTCTGAGCAGTGTTTTATACGGTGACCAAGCATGGGAGTATCTTCCTGATTTGACCTATTCCTCGCCTTTTCTTTCCCATCTTTTGCTGGGGAAAATTGGATCCTATTTCACACATAAATTGCAGCAGAACTTATATTTTTTGGGTGGAAGGGAGGTGAGTGAATGACAGGTGATGTTGAAGACAACAGAATTAGGCATTGGAAGATACACTAATCCTACAAATGTCAGTTTCCGTATTTTGGAGAAATGACACAAGGTGTAGGATCACAGTGGCCGAAATAGCTCAGTTGGGAGAGCGTTAGACTGAAGATCTAAAGGTCCCTGGTTCAATCCCGGGTTTCGGCAGATGCATTTTGGTTTTAGCATAATTGTCACTCCTTTAACACAGCACTTGCGCACCAATCTTTTTTTTTTTTTTTTTTTTTTTTTTTTGCTGTTTTCTGAAAATTCCATAAAGGTAATGTATACACACACACACACACACACACATATCTATCTATATATACACACACACACACACACACACACACATATATATTTGTAACACTCTCTCCACTGAAGACTTCCATGAAGTATTAACTGACAGGATGTAAATTATTTAAAGTCTTAAACCTAGCAAGTTATTACTTTTAAAACCTAAGAAATTACTTTTAAAACCTAAGCTATATGCTGTGGCACTTACAATTCATTTCTGATTTGATGTTATTTATGTGTGTTGGGCGGGGGTGTTTTAAATCACAAGAAATGTGAAGAAACCTGTAGAAGAAGAACTATTATACTGTATGAGTGTATATATGTGGTAGTGGTATATTCAAGAAACATTTTGCAATTAGAAAAACCCAGGTTTGTACCTTGAGTCAACTCCATAGCTCTGCAGTTAAACTGCTGGAAAAATAACTTTTGCTTTGTTTTGTTTTTCTGAGGCAGGGTCTCACTCTGTCACCCAAGCTGGAGTGCAGTGGTATGATCACAGCTCACTGCAGCCTCAGCCTCCCTGGACTCAAGCGATCCTCCTATGTCAGCCTCCTGAGTAGCTGAGACTACAGAAATGCAACAACAAGCCTGGCTTTTTGTTTGTTTGTTTGTTTTTGAATTGTTTTGGTAAAGACTGGGTTTCACCATGTTGCCCTGGCTCTTCTGGAAATCCTGGCTCACCTCTGCCTCCCAACGTGCTGGGATTACAGGCTGGAGCCACCACACCAGGCCTAATTACAGGAATATTCTAAGTTTTCTTACTGACAGGAAGCCTGGCACCCTTGTCCAGAATTTCCAAATCTTAACTAATTTCTATGTTGGTATCCAGGAAAGAACAAAAATAAGTACTTGTATATGAATTATTCTGTCAGACATTCATGAGGGGCCTTAGAATACTGAAAATGAAAGCAAATGGGCAGCAAAGTCATCAAGACTCAGGTGCATGTGCCTCATTTTCCATTTTCCACTTCAACTTCTCTGTTGAAATACTGTGTTGGGGGTAATGGGTCTTTTGTTTTTTCCTCCTTTTTTCTTTCAAATTGCTGTTTCATTTTGAGAGTTATTTTCCCCTAACTCCTGCGTACTGTGTGAGGAGACTAAACAATCTACAGTACTTCAACATCAGAACTGCAGCAAGTTGAAAAAGGAAAATTAGTACCAAATGAGAAGAAACCTCAGGGTGAGGACACTGACTGTACAGAAACTGGGAATCAGATACTTTATCCTTTAGGTCACTGAGGCTTTCTCAACTCAGAAGCTTGTGTTTCATTTCATTAAGAAATATTTGATTAGACAAATGGTAGCACTGAATGTTTTCTTGCCTAACACAGTAATGATTCCTTTACATTCTGTTGAAAGGGAAGGTCTAGGGTAATTCCAAGCATGATTTGTCTTCTATTCAATAGCTTAAAAATGCAGCTAATAATAATTATGTTAAATAGGATGTTGTAAAGATCTAAGGAGATTATGCATAGAAATGCATTCTGTCGAGAACACTCAAGGCATGAAACTTAATTACTGGGAGACCATGCTCCATGTTCTCTGGCTCTGGGAATCTCCCAGAACAGCATTTAAAGAGATAATATCATCTCTAGACAATGCTGTCCAATTAAAAGATAATACAAGTCTTCTACTTTATCTTCTGGAATAAAAATAGTTTAAAAAAATACAAATCATAAATGCGAGTCACTTTTGTAGTTTTAAATTTTCTAGTAGTCACATTAAAAAAACAGGCAATATTTATTCTATATCTTTTTTTTTTTTTTTTTTTTGAGATGGAGTTTCGCTCTTGTTGCCCAGGCTGGAGTGCAATGGTGCGATTTCGGCTCACCGCAACCTCTGCCTCCAGGGTTCAAGCGATTCTCCTGCCGCCTCATCTTCCCGAGTAGCTGGGATTACAGGCATGCGCCACCACCCCGGCTAACTTTTTTTTTTTTTTTTTTTTTTTTTTTTTTGAGACGGAGTCTCCCTCTGTCGCCCAGGCTGGAGTGCAGTGGCGCGCACTGCAACCTCCGCCTCCCGGGTTCACGCCATTCTCCTGCCTCAGCCTCCCGAGTAGCTGGGACTAAAGGCGCCTGCCACCACGCCCGGCTAATTTTTTGTATTTTTTAGTAGAAACGGGGTTTCACCGTGTTAGCCAGGATGGTCTCGATCTCCTGACCTCGTGATCCGCCCGCCTCGGCCTCCCAAAGCGCTGGGATTACAGGCGTGAGCCCCCGCGCCCGGCCCCAATTTTGTATTTTTAGTAGATACGAGGTTTCTCCATGTTGGTCAGCTGGTCTTGAACTCCCGATCTCAGGTGATCCACCCGCCTCGGTCTCCCAAAGTGCTGGTATTACAGGCGTGAGCCACCGCGCCCGGCCTCTATATTATTTTAAAAATAATTTCAACTTTTAAGTTAGATTCAGGGGGTACATGTGCAGGATTGTTACATGGGTATATTGCATGATGCTGGGGTTGGGGTGGGATTAATCCTATCACCCGGTTAGTGAGCATAGTATCCAATAGTTAGCTTTTCAAGCCTTTCCCCTTTCCAGCTACTCCCTAGTAGTCCCCGATGTTTACTGTTTCCGTCTTTTATGTCCAGTTTTAATAATATATGTAAATCGCCTTGTATAACAACATTAAGTAATCCACCTTAAAATTATAAGTGAGTTATTTTATATTAAAAAATGATATTGCATCTTTGAAATCTGGTATATATTTTATACTTACAACACATCTTACCTTGGACTGGGCAATTTCAAGCATTCAATAGCCAATGTGGCTAATGGTAACCATATTGGACAGTGCAGATTTAAACAGATACTTTATATATTTTTAGGTTTTCAAAACTGAGTATGTATGACGTGAGGGTGTTCTGTCTTCAAAATTAAATGTTTAATTCCTCAGAAGAATGCTGTGATAAATAAGCTCATCCTACAGATTATACGCAAAAAACAAAGTGTTTCAATCATGTTGTTGGTAGATAGTCTGAAGATAGATATGGATATTTAATTATTTTAAATTCCCCCCTTTCATGTGGCAAAGAAAAAAGCATACCTTCTTATTATGAATTCCCAAGAATCTGATAGACAGCCAGGTTTCTCTGGCTGTGACATGACATAAGGATGAAGGAGTGTTTCTGCAGACTGTCCTAATATTGCTTTTAAGGCATCAAAGAGTCAAGATAATCCTCCCAAGCATTTACATGCACACACACACAAACACAGACAGGCAGACACACACACACACATGAATACACATGAATTGTGTGTGTAACGCTTCTCTAGTCTCTCATTCAGTGAAACCTATTACTCAGTGTTTCCTATTTTTATTCTAGAAATCCCGTCAGCCAACTGAAAAGCCAAGTCTGCCATACAACTTGCAATCTGCCAATTTTAAAATGGATCAATTTTATTTTATTAACATTGGCAAAGGCTCATATATGGGCAAACCAGAATAAGAAAGAGTTAATAGTCACTAGAAATTTGATTCCGAGAAATGGGTTTTCTTCTCATCTTCTTGTATAGTTCAAAGAATCCAGTCTCACCATGATAAGTCCCAAGATTCGAGAACTAGTTAGGAGAAAACTTGTTTGTTGCCTACAAATATCACGAATAGGTCTGTATTTCCCTTATCTCAAAGTACACTTTTTAGTCTTTATCCACCTCCATGTAATGTGTCTACTACTACTACTGCTTACAAATCCCAGGCTGGAGACGGAGTTAATTGCCTGAGTTCTCTGTGTAATATCCTCACAGGCGTGCCCCACAGATATTTTAAATTTAGCATGAGCCAGACTAACTCATCTTCTCCATCTTTCAATCTTTCTCCCATACCTAAAAGAGTTGTTAAAACCTCTCCTTTTCTGTGCCTGCTTGTCTTTGGCAATAGCATGCTTGTTTTTCTGAACTACTCTTCAATCCTGTTTCTATTTATCTTTCGTCTTACTCTCATAATTCAACCCTCATCTCCACCCCCAAAGCTAGTTTTCATTTATGTCTTATGAATTCCCTCCCATTCCTTCTCTCTCTCTCTCTCCTTTCCTTCCTTCCTTCCCTTCCTCTCTCTTTCTCCTTCCTTCCTTCCTTCCCCCCTTCCTTCCCTCTTTCCCTCCCTCCCTCCCTCCCTCCCACTTTCTCTTGCTTGCTTGCTTGCTTTTCTCACTCCATTGTCCGGGCTCGAGGGTAGTGTCGCAATCATAGCTCCCTACAACCGGCAACTCCCGAGTTCAAGCGATCCTCGTGCCTCAGCCTCTGGAGTAGCTGTGAGTACAGAAGTAAGACACGCTAAGGACCCCTATGAAAAAATGTTGAGTGCACCGCTCTCAGGTTTTCTTCTGATTATGGCTTTCCTCTATCAAATCTTACCTTTGATATTTCGATTGAGCAAACAACAATGATGAAGCGTTTTAGGCAGGAAAAGGCTGAATTTCAATGGCTTTGTGTTATATCTGGAAGAAATCAAAAGAAACGAAAATCAGAACTTGATTCTTGCCAAGCATAATAGAAGGAGACCCTAAGAACTCAACGTCTTGAGGCCACAAAGGAAACTTCTTGTGGTTATTATCCGACACTTTTCTAATCTTTCGTTTTTCGTTTCAAGTCCTACACAGTATTCTAAAGAATCTGTATCCTCCATTAGTACCAAGTATCTCCTGCCCAGAGTAGCTCTCCACGCTCCATAGTACTGACCACTACTACCAGGATGCTCACGGAGTCTCAGGAAATGAAAGTTATCTCCTGAAAATTATTACAAAGCAGCCTTATAGTAAGGGGGTGTAGCTCAGTGGTAGAGCGCATGCTTTGCATGTATGAGGCCTCGGGTTCGATCCCCGACACCTCCAAGTGATGGTTTCCCTCTGGTAGTTTTCAAGCGACAGACTTCTGCCTCGTCATATTTTTCTATCCCATTTCTGCACATATAGTAAGTAAAAATGTACTCCAATGCATTGCCTTGAACTATCTCCAACCTCTATGCTGTGAGCCTCAACATCACATAAGGCGATTGCGACAGCAGAAGGAAGACAAAAAAGTAACGAGGGGAAAGAACACGATCGCAACAGTGGTCTCTTGAACCCAAACAAAAGCGTGCACATTCACAGGCGGCTTGCGTTCGCTCCCATTTTGTTTTGTTTTTGTTTGTTTTGTTTTTTGAGACGGAGTTTTGCTCTCGTTGCCCAGGCTAGAGTGCAGTCGCACCACCTCGGCTCACTGCACCTCCGCCTTCCGGTTTCAAGCGATTCTCCTGCCTCAGCCTCCCAAGTAGCTGGGATTACAGGCGCCCGCCACCACGCCCTGCTAATTTTTTTGTATTTTTAGTAGAGACGGGGTTTCACCATGTTGGTCAGGCTGGTCTTGAACTGCCGATCTCGTGATCCACCCGCCTCGGCCTCCCAAATTGCTGAGATTACAGGCGTGAGCCACCGCGCCCGGCCTTCCATTTTTGTACTATGATTAAAGAGACGCAAAGACGAAGAAGAGAGAAAAATGCCAGTGAGCATCTTTTTTTTTTTTTTTTTAAGTTATTTTTGTTTTCTGGGCCAAAGAACAGAGCGAAAGCATCTGTCCACTCATTTCTCCACCAGTCTCTCCCTGTCGACCTGCATAGGGACACAAGTGCGATCCAATACTGAGACAAGGACTGCTGTGGCTCTCTAGCCGCTTGAGATGGGAGTGGCAGGACGCTGGACCGCCAAACGAAGACTGTCCGGGAATTAGAGGCCTTCAACATGCAAGAAGCAGAAACTAATATGGATCAACATTCCCTAGTGATATTCCATAAGACTGATTCATATTCATATTCCTGTATTTCCTCAGTCACTGTAATATTGCCTGGGAACTTCTGGTAACAGCAAACGGAGGCCCATAAGAAAGAAACAGGGAAAGGTTTTCTGTCACAATAGAAAATACATGCAGAGTAAAAGGTAAGTAGATCGCAATTGTATTGGGCACTTCCTGCCTTGGAAAAAACCAAACAAACATTTCATCTTCTTTCTCGATCCATCTGATTACAACTGCTTTTTTTGAAAAGGGACCTCCCAAGTAATTCTATGCACTCACGGTGCCTGTTAAAGGTTTCCAATGGTATACAGTTTCAAAACTGCTGTTCTCTCTGTACATATTTATTTATTGTTGAATTAAATTGTCTTTGAGAGGCAAGAAACTACAATGTTTGTTCCCAGTCCACCAGCCTAACACTCTATCAGGCTGGCATGTCTTTACTTCTTGATTCTTTTGTCCAGTGAAAGTATCTATAACTAGCATCCAGGAGGGATACTGTCTAGTGAAACCTGCTTCCCTGAGGACTGGCTGTGTGTGTGCCCCCAGGCCAATCACATGTTTGTTTTGAGATACATTTTTTGGAGGAAGGTAATACACACATGCCATGTATTTTCTTTTTGCTTCATACTTTTTCTTTTTTAATTTCCTGGCATCCATTGGTTCTCTCCAGGCAAACAGTGGCATGTCAGCCACAGCGGACATTGCACAGGAGAGCAAGGGGTGGGGAATTGGGGTGCTGCAAGCAGAATGCTAAATTCCAGGCCCAACCTCAGATCTATTGAATCAGAACTGCTGAGCATGGGGCTCAGCCTCTTGTGTTTGAATAAGCCCTCAAGTGACTCTGATGCTAAAGTTTGAGCAGCACTGTTCTAGAGGTTTAAGAAGGAGTTCCCAGAATCAGGCAGCTGCTGAGGGGGAAGATTTGTTCCTGGGGTTCCTTGCCTATTCTCAATCAAAAACTTAAATCACGTAGGAAAGCCAGTGAGGTTTGTAGTTGCATTATGTCAGGGGTGGGGTTGGATTTACCATCTCTTTTTTGTTTGTTTTTGTTTTGTTTTGTTTTGTTTTTGTGAGAGGGAGTCTTAGCTCTGTCACCCAGGCTGGAGTGCAGTGGTGCAATCTTGGCTCACTGCAACCTCCGCCTCCTGAGTTCAAGCGATTCTCCTGCCTCAGTCTCCTGAGTAGCTGGGATCACAGGCGCCTGCCACCATGCCCAGCTAATTTTTGTATTTTTAGTAGAGACGGGGTTTTGACATATTGGTCAGGCTGGTCTCAAACTCCTGAGCTCAAGTGATCTGCCCACCTCAGCCTCCCAAACTGCTGGGATTACAGGCATGAGCCATCGCTCCTGGAAAGGAGACCCTTCTTAACAAAATGCTAAATGAATTTCTCTGTGTCTCTCCCAATGTCAGTTTTTGCCAACAAATCTTGTCAAATCTTGTTGAGCAAACAGAACCACAAAGTATTTAGCCAGAGAAAAGCTTACTTTTAATGTCCTTGCCTCCTAGGGTAAGATATTTCTGAAGGAAGTCAGAAAAGCCCCAAATCAAGACTCAATTCTTATTACTCAAAAGAGAAGACTGAAGCTTTAACAATTAATCTGCTTAGAACTGCAACGTAAACTGCATGCAGCTATAATCTGATTTTTATTTCCACTACTTTTCTTCCATCACAAGCCCTACGCAGAAAAAAATGGTAAGTCCATCTTTTAGAGTTAACACTAATAACAAATCATGAAGGATTCAGAGCTTCAGAAAATCAAAGTGCTCTCAGTGAAGAGTTAGGGGTGTAGCTTAGTGGTGACCAAGTGCTGGCCAAGGTGAAACCATTTCTTATTTTCTGCTTTGTTTTAATCAAACTTTAGTCAGGCCCCTAAATTTCTTTCCTTCTTCTACTGTTCTTGCTGCAGGCTCCTGACTTCTGCTTGCCCAAGCCTCGGTAAGCACTAAAAAGCAGACCCTGCCCCTTATCTGCTTATTCTCCTTGGCTGACTACAAGAGAGACACTTGGTGTCAGACCCTGCTAGTCCTATCCCCCTTGCTTGCCCTATTTCCTTGAAAAGTTTTGCTAAAGTTTTGCCTAGCCCTTCCTACCTATAAAAGAAAAGCATAGGCCGGCGTGGTGGGATGACCCCTGTAATCCCAGCACTTTAGGAGGCCGAGGCAGGTGGATCATGAGGTCAGGAGTTCGAGACCAGCCTGACCAACATGGTGAAACCCTGTCTCTACTAAATACACAAAAATTAGCCAGGTGTGGTGTCACGCCTGTAATCCCAGCTACTCAGGAGGCTGAGGCAGGAGAATTGCTTGAACCCAGGAGGCGGAGGATGCAGTGAGCCAAGATTGTGCCATTGCACTCCAGTCTGGGCGACAGAGCAAGACTCCATCTCAAAAAAAGAAAAGAAAAAAAAAAGAAAAGTGTTTTCTGTTTGATTTTGGGGTGCTTAGATTGCTGAGTGCTCTCCCATTGCAATAGTCTTTCTTTTGAATATTGTCTCTTCTTATTTTAGCTTGAATTTGTCTTTAAATGACAGTGATAGAGGAGCTTATGTTTTGCATTTTTGAGGCCCTGGGTTCAACTCTGTGTACTTTTATTTTTTACTTTTCTCTGACTCACTCCTCAAACCCACTCCTCAAAGAACTCTGATTCAACTCTTCCAATTTTCTTTCTTTGATTTCTTCTCTCTTCTCCCTTCTCTTTCTTTCTTCCTCTCTCTCTCTTTTTTCTTTCTTTTTCTCTCATTTCTTGATTGAATAAAAAGTGAAAACAGGCCGGGCACAGTGGCGCATGCCTGTAATCCCAGCACTTTGGGAGGCAGAGGTGGGTGTATCAACTGAGGTCAGGAGTTCGAGACTAGCCTGACCAACAAGGTAAAACCCTGACTCTACTAAATACAAATAATTAGCTGGGCGTGGTGTCACATGCATGTAATCCCAGCTACTTGGGAGGCTGAGGCAGGAGAATCGCTTAAACCCAGTAGGCGGAGGTTGCAGTGAGCCGAGATTGCGCCATTGCGTTCCAGCCTGGCAACAAGAGGGAAGAAACTCCGTCTCCAAACAAACAAACAAAAGTAAAGACATGACCCAATTAGTTGCCTTTAATACTCTCCTATTTGCATTTCCTATTTCCAGTCTCAGCATCACCCAAAGCAAATGACACAGCAGGAGAGAGAAGGAGGAAGAGAAGAACCAGCTTAACAAGATCTCTGGATCATGTTTCCATGTCAACTGTAAAATTCTTTGCCTTGACCTAGATCCAAAAGATTTTCTTCCATATTTTTCCTAAAAGTTTTATACTTTTACGTTTACATCCTTGATCCATTTTGAGTTCATTTTTCTGTAAGGCATAATGTTGACATTCTTTTAAATTTTTTTATTAAAAAAATTTTTTTTGATAGCCGGGCGTGGTGGCAGGCACCTGTAATCCCAGCTACTCGGGAGGCTGAAGCAGGCGAATCACTTGAACCCAGGAGGTGGCAGAAGTTGCAGTGAGCCAAGATCACGCCATTGCACTCCAGCCTGGGCGACAGAACAAGACTCCGTCTCAAAAAAAAAAAAAAATTTTTTTTGAGACGGAGTCTTGTTCTGTCGCCCAGGCTGGAGTGCAGTGGTAGTATCACTGCTCACTGCAGTCTCAACCTCTAGGGCCCCAGTTACCCTCCCACCTCACTCTCCCTGAGTATCTGGAACCACAGGCACAAAACCACTATGACCAGCTTTTTTTTTTGGTAGAGGCAGGATCACCCTTTGTTGCTCAGGCTGATCTGCAACTCCTGGGCTCAAGCAATCCTCCCGCCTCAGTCTTCCAAAGTGTTGTTGAGGCTACAGGCATGAGCCAGGGGGCCCGGACTTGCTTCCTCCCTTTCTTATACAATAATACAAGAATACAACAATGTAATACAATAGTCTTGAAATCAAGCTGACTGTTTCTTCCCCTTATATTTTTTATTCTTAATGATTATTTTAGTTATTCTAATTCCTTTAACTTCCTACATACATTTTAGAGTAACAGTGTCTATATTAATAAAAGTCTTGCTTGGATTTTGATAAGAATTTCATTGAACCTATATATCAATTTGAGAAGAACTGCCATCTTTACCACATTGAGTTTTGCAAACTGTTAACACTGTACATCTCTCCATTTATTTAGTTTTTTTTTTTTTTGTATTTTTGGTTTTTTAAAACTTATTTCATCAGCATTGTGTACATTACATTGTGTACGTTTCTTTTTTTTTTTTTTTTTTTTTTTTAATGGAGTCTTGCTCTATCGCCCAGGCTGGAGTACAATGGCACGATTTGGCTCACTGCAACCTCTGCTTCCCAGGTTCAAGCGATTCTCCCACATCAGCCTCCCGAGTAGCTGGGATTACAGGCATCTGCCATCAAGCCCGGCTAAGTTTTGTATTTCTGTAGAGATGGGGTTTCACTATGTTGGCCAGGCTGGTCTTGAACTCCTGACCTCAGGTGATCCACCCGCCTCGGCCTCTCAAAGTTCTGGGATTACAGGCTGGAGGCACGACGCCTGCCTTACATTGCGTTGTGTCTTTTTCAGCATTATTCAGGTTTTGTCATATTTACATCTAAGTGTTTCTTTTTCGTCAGAGATTATACTTTTTTTTGTTTTGTTTTGTTTGAGACAGAGTCTTGCTCTGTCACCCAGTCTGGAGTGCAGTGGCCCGATCTCGGCTCACTGCAAGCTCTGCCTCCCTGGTTCACGCTATTCTCCTGCCTCAGCCTCCGGGGTAGCTGGGACTACAGACGCCCACCACCACACCCAGATAATTTTTTTGTATTTTTTAGTAGAGACGGAGTTTCACCATGTTAGCCAGTATGGTCTCGATCTCCTGACCTCGTGATCCACCCGCCTCAGCCTCCCAAAGTGTTAGGATTACAGGCGTGAGCCACTGCACCTGGCCCATGTTTTTGTCTTTTTAAAATTATTTTTTTTCATGTTACTAAGTTCTCTCCTTTAATATAGCAACATTCAGCACCTTATGCTACTCTTTTATCCTTTGGTTCCCAGTGACAAACAATGCAGTAATAATGCCTCTGGTTTCAGTTCCTCTTGGATGACCTTTATTAGCAGAGAGAGAGACCTGGTGCTTTAGCTGAAATTTGGCAGCCCAAGAAGTGCACTAACTGCTCCAAAGTATCCCTCATGTTCAAGAAACAATGCTTTCAGTTGACCTTTTGACCAAAAATCCAGTGTATATGCCAAAAGTTTCATTGAGAGGGTGTTGACACGTAAAACGTTTCCAACAAAGACAACTCTGTTTATTTCCTCATTAACAGCACACATTCGTGCCACAGAACCAAAGTTATTGGTGATAGTAACTAAAGTAGCTCTGCCAGATCTTCTTTACTAACAGATTCTCTCTTCTCCTTATAAATCATATTCCTAAAACTAGATGCTACAGCCCAACCTGGCAAACCAAATCTTTCATGACCTCCTCCATAAATATCACGGGCCAGCTTGTCAGCTTGTGTGCTGTCACCTTTGGATGCCATTTCAAGAGCCTCTTCAAAACTTTCACAGCCAGTCAATAAACTGCATAAACCCAGAAAGGTACCCTCTCCAAGGCTTGTCCCAGTCACTCGTTTGTAGTTGTCTTCGGAATGCACTGCTGAAATACTGACTCCTGAGCCAATGTTCACTACAAGCAGTGGCCAGGGATCATCCAGGTTAAAAGGCATCTTTTGGCATCGCTGAGGTTCTGTGCATTAGCTAAATAACAGCACTCCGCTTGTCCATTGAAACTGACAGAGTCTATACACAGCAAGCCCTTTACAAGGCAGTCAAGTTCATCCAGTTTGTGCAGGTGGAGGTTTGTGCGAAAATCTTTTTCAAACTTGTAGGCACCACCTCCTGTAGCACATAGCACGGTTTGCAATGTTGAGAAGTTTTTATCTCTTCCCATTTGGATAAAAGTAGGCAGGTCCTGGGTTGGAAAGTTGGTAAAGTGCAAGTTCTCTCTTTGGCCAAAAAGTGTTAAATTTTTCAGTTCAAGGTGTACATCCCAAATGCCGGTGGATCCATATGCTACATTAGAAGTCAAATATTTTCGAATACTTTTTAAACTCTCAACTTCTTGTTCTTCCTCTGCTGTGATATCAATAGGTTCAAAGTACTAGAGCTTTACTAGAGTTCCCCCAATGTACATGCCAAACCATGGGAAAGAGGGTTTCTTGGCATCTTTGATCTTCATGGCGTCGGCCCGACGGGCAAGGGACGGACTCGGGCCCGGAGCACTGAGAGCAGAGGCGGCGCCTCTGGAGGTGGCTGGGCCGCGAGGTGAGGCCTGGCGGGTTCCTCCCCTCAAGTCGGGGGGGCGGGCCTAGGGCGGGGCGGCGGTGCCTGAGGGATGCCAGGCCCAGGGGGCGGTCCCCTACCCCCGCGAGGGGCTGCAGGGACAGAGCGAGCTGGGGAAGGCCTACGGCCTCGCAGCTCCGGCCCCCGCCCACACACACACAAGCAGCCGCTCCAAACAAAAGGCCCCGGTCCCGTGCAGCCACCGCCGCCGCCCTGAAAAATGTATTTTTAAAATTATTTTTACTTGACATATAATAATTGCACATATTTATGAGGTACAGAAGTGTTTCGATACGTACAATGTGTAATGATTAAATCTGGGGAATTAGCAAATCCATCGCCTCAGATATTTCTCGTTTCTTTGCAATGGGAATATTCCAAATTTTCACTTCTAGCTATTAGGAAATACGTGGTATTACATTTTAAATCTCACTATCCACATGTTCATTGCCTTTATTTGGAGATAGAATTTATTTCTGTAGACTTTTATTTTATCCTGTGACCTTGCTGTATTACATTTTTAGTTCTAAGAGGTCTCCTCCCCTTCCCCCATAGAGGTTATTGTTTGTTTTTTCGTTTGTTTTTGTGAGACAGGGTCTCTTTCTTCGTCCAGGCTGGAGTGCAGTGGTGCCATCTCTGCTCACTGCAACCTCTCTCTCCTGGGTTCAAGCGACTCTCATGCTTCACCCTTCCAAGTAGCTGGGATTACAGGCATGCGCCACCATGGTAGGTTAATTTTTGAATTTTTAATAGAGATGGGGTTTTGCCATGTTGGCCATGGCTGGTCTGGAACTCCTGGTCTCAAATGATCCGCCCACCTCGGCCTCCCAAAGTGCTGGGATTACAGGTGTGGGCCACCATTCCCAGCCTCCCTCATCCTTTTCATGTCAGCTGAGTCTACAGTGATGTCCTCTTTTTATTCCTGATGTTGGTAAACTGTGTCATCTCTCTGCTGAAAATTTCTGTCTTGCTAGAGTTCTTCTTTTATTAATCCTTGAAAGGAACCAGCTTTTTGTTTTTCTATTTTTGTGTGTGTGCGCGTGTTCCATTTCATTGATTTCTGCTTTTATTTTTTATTATTTCCTTTCTTCTATTTGCTTTGGGTTATTTTGCTCTTTTTCCCACCTGGTTTCTTCAAGTAAGAGCTTAGAGGACTGATTTGGGACTTTTTTCTTTTCTAATGTATGCACTTAGTGCTGTATAATTCTCTCTCAGCACTCCTTTAGGATATCTTGGAATTTTTAATATATTGTATTTTCATTTTTATTCAGGCTAACTTATTTTTTGATATCTACTAAGGTTTTCTCTTTGTCCTATGAAATGTTTAGTAGTGTGTTGTTCATTTTCCAAGCGTTTGGATGTTTTTCTGTCATCTTTTTGTGACTGATTTTTACTTTAATTTCATTTTGGTCAGGGATCATACCATATTAGTTAATTCTTTTAAATTTGTTGAGGTTTGTTTTATGGCCCAGGATATGTTTTACCTTTACCTATATTCAGTGTGGATTTGACGTGTGTGTTCTGCTCTTCTTGTGTGGACTGTTTTATAAATGCTAACAGAATTTTGGTGGCTGAAGATGTTTTGAGTTCTTCAACATTCTTTTTTTTTTTTTTTTTTTTTTTTTTGAAGCAGAGTCTCGCTCTGTTGCCCAGGCTGGAGTGCAGTGGCGCAATCTCGGCTCACTGCAAGCTCAGCCTACCGGGTTCACGCCATTCTCCTGCCTCAGCCTCCCGAGTAGCTGGGACTACAGGCACCCGCCACCATGCCCAGCTAATTTTTTTGTATTTTTTAGTAGAGACAGGGTTTCACCGTGTTAGCCAGGATGGTCTTGATCTCCTGACCTCATGATTTGCCCGCCTCAGCCTCCCAAAGTGCTGGGATTACAGGCGTGAGCCACCACGCCCGGCCTAGTTCTTCAACATTCTTGCTGATTTTCTGTTTAGTTGTTCTATCAATCATTATGAGAGAAGTTTTGAAGTCTCCAGAGTAATTGTGGATTTGTCTATTTTTTTTTAAAGTTCTGTTTTTTTCTCTTTACATATGTTGCAGCTCTGCTGTTTGGTGGATACATATTTAGGATCGTTATGCCTTCTATTTCTTTCCCTGCCTCCCTCTCTCCTTTCTTTTTCTTCTTTATTTAACCAAGAAAGAACAAATTTACTATTACTTTCCCTACCAAAGCAGTCTCTCATCACCTCCTGACTCTGAGAATTAAATTCTATTTCCTTCAGGTGTCCTTAGTTGATTGACTCCCAAACAGGGAGTGTGAGCAGGAAAATAGAATAAAACACCTGTTAGATTTGAATACAAATTGAGAAATTTGTATCTTTGTTTTTGCCTGGAAACATTTAAAATGGAATGGGAACCACCTGAGAAGCACATATTGTCCACATCTTGGGATCATTTCAGAACATCTTGCCTCTTCAAACAATCAGCAACAATGGAATATATATATGTATATATATATATATACACACATACATATATATACACATATATACACATATATATGGAGAGAGAGAGATCTCAAAGATTATTTCTCTAAACTATTTGATAATGATTTTCCGACATTATATCTTTTTAATCCCTAAATTCATCAATGTGTATTTCTTAAAACAAGATCAATTCCTTAACACAGCACAATTATCAAATTCAGTAAACTTAACATTGATAAAATAGTATTATCTAATATACAATCTATAAAAATTTAACTAATTGTACCAATACAATCTTTTATAGAAATTTCTCTCCCAAGCTAGGAGCCATTTCACAGACACATATGAATCTAATTGTCTTGACTCTTTAGTCTCCTTTAATTTAGAACAGTTGCTCAATTGTGTCTTTCACAACTTTGATAATGTTTTTGAAGAGTATCTGCCAGTGGTTTTGCGGAATGTTTCTTAATTTGTCCTATTCATGGTAAGATTAAGGTTATGGAAACTGGAAGAAATGTCACAAAAATTCATATTATCCTCTATCACACCAAGAAGCAAGTGATGTCAATTTTCCCAATTATTACTGAAGTTAGCTTTCATCATTTGGTTAAGTTTGTAACTACTATTTCTTCCCTGCAAAAGTATCATCTTCCTCACTGTAATCAATAAGTAAGTTCTAGGGAAATACTCTGAGACTATATAAATATCCTGATCCTCATCAAAATTTTACCTGTACTTTTAGCATTGACTTATAATTTTGCCTGCACCTATCAGAATTCTGATGGTGTCCAGATTTTCTAATTTTCTAATGGGGATTTGCAAATTTTATCCTTCCTTCCACATTTATTAGCTGGCATACCACTGTAAAGAAAATCTTCCCATCTTCCATATTTATTTATTTATTTATTTATTTATTTATTTATTTGAGACAGAGTCTCGCTTTGTCACCCAGGCTGGAGTACAGTGGCATGATATCAGCTCACTGCAAGCTCTGCCTGCCGGGTTCACGCCATTCTCCTGCCTCAGCCTCCCGAGTAGCTGGGACTACAGGGGCCCACCACCACGCTCAGCTAATTTTTTTGTATTTTCAGTAGAGATGGGGTTTCACTGTGTTAGCCAGGATGGTCTCAAACTCCTGACTTCGTGATCCACCGGCCTCGGCCTCCCAAAGTGTTGGGATTACAGACGTGAGCCACCGCGCCTGGCCAACCATATTTATTTATTTAAGTTACCAAGATTGATAATCATTTATTGTCATAATTAATGCTCAAAGTGTGTCAGATTTGGTCAATGAGATTCCCTTCAAGCCCACTTCTGTGTTCTTTTAAGTCATCCCCGTCATTCTGGCACAGCAAGATATCTTAGGTTCACCTTGCAGTTTCCCTGGCACAGTCCTGGAGTCAGTGTAGTTGACACTAGTAGCTACTTTCTATTAGTATCTCTGGTGCCTTTTAGTAGGGAATGGTATTTGTAAATCAAAATATTGTTATCTTTGTTTATTGTTTCTGAGGTATTTCTTCCAGGCCCAGTTAGCAGACAGATCTGCAGGGAAATTTTACTTTTTTTTTTTTTTTTTTTTTTTTGACAAAGTCTAAGTCACCCAGGCCAGAGTGCGGTGGCGGGATCTTGGCTCACTTCAACGTCTGCCTCCTGAGTTCAAGCGATTCTCCTGCCTCAGACTTCCGAGTAGCTGCGACTACAGGCACGCACAACCACATCCGGCTAATTTTTGTATTTTTAGTAGAGACGGGGTTTCACCATGTTGGCGGGGCTGTTCTCGAACTCCTGACCTCAGGTGAGCTGCCCGTCTCGGCCTCCCAAAGTGTTGGTATTACAAACGTGAGCCACTGCGCCCAGCCTATAAAATTACATATGTATAATTTCATACTGATGCCTCCAATTCCCATCAACACCAACAGGACAATTCTTTACCTTCTTTCTCTTACAGTGACAGCCTGGTTCCAACAACACACCCGCTCACACACACTCATTTTCCCAATCCTAAAATTCACACAAAATCTCAGAATTCTTACAGCCCTAGCTCTACAAAAATAACCCTGATACAGAGTTCAAAATTTGTTTGCAATTCTTTTTAATCTTACAATTAGAACAACAAACTGTATAAACCATTTTCATAGATCAGTTCTTTCCTTTTCAAGTAGGATTATGTTATTGTTTCACAATGCAATTTTACACTTGATCTTAGCCAAATGGCCGAGAAGCGATAGACAACGCCATTTTAATTTGCCTCTATTTGTATTGAATTTTAAGGTATTTTCACACGCACTTGAGTCAGTTTTATTTTTTGACTATGTGAAACACCAACATGCTTCCAGGAGTCAAAAGAATACAGAAAGTTATCAGAAAATTTGCAAGAGAATGTTGTATACCGGGACACACTCAAACGATAGAATGCAAGTATGCTCCAGGAAGTCTAACATGATGGATAGCCCACCTTGGGGTGAGTTGATCTTGGGCTGACCACAAATCAGGAACAGTGCCTTTATTTTTACCACTAAGCTACCTTCCTTTCTTTTTCTTTCTTTCTTTCTTTGAGACGGAGTCTTGCTCTGTCGCTCAGGCTGGAGTGCAATGGCCCGATCTCGGCTCACTGCAACCTCTGCCTCCCGGGTTCAAGCAATTCTCTACTTCAGAGTAGCTGGGATTACAGGCGCCTGTTACCACGCCCGGCTAATTTTTGTATTTTTAGTACAGACAGGGTTTCACCATCTTGCCCAGGCTGGTCTTGAACTCCTGACCTCGTGATCCACCCGCCTCAGCCTCCCAAAGTGCTGGGATTACAGGCGTAAGCCACCGCACCCGGCTAAACTACCTTTCTTTCGGTATAGCCGTGCCTAAAAGAGGAAGCGCTTCATGTAGGGAATTAACAATGGAATTGGAAACGTACAGTGAGTATCCTGACACAGAGGGCAGGCTCACATATTGGCGGTCACCTAAGAATTTCCTGAAGACCTCGAGTCCCGAGGGGGTATAGCTCAGTGGTAGAGCGCGTGCTTAGCATGCACGAGGCCCTGGGTTCGATCCCCAGTACCTCCAGTCCCTGTTTTCTTCCCCGGGACACCAGTAAGAAGCGGTCCATGACATTTCCCAACTTTATATTTTTCTGTCTGTCAAGGTGAATTGTGTTGGCCTCTGCATTTCTCTCTCATACAGAGGGTGATTCGTGTTCATTCACTTGAGGTTATTTGCTGCCTAGGATTATCTGCCCATTCTTTCTAAGCAGTCCCATCAATCATTAACGTGGACAACGCATGGGGGAAACAAGTAGTATTCCTGGCCATCCAGCCAATTTCTAGCTGTAAATGAAATCATCAGAAACCATGGAACTGTGTGGCCCAAGTCTGATTTCAGATCGGAAGCTAAAAGGCTCAAGTCTTTTTCTGTTTCTTTTTCTAACTCCCCCTAACCAGGTTGCAGAAGCCCTACAAGCTTTCACTAAAAGATTACACTGCCAGGGGTTGATGATTTGATGTGTGGTGGTCACTTTTTCCATTGGAGACCCACAAACTCTGAAACTTAAACTACTTAACTACAAACACACAACAAATGACGAAAAGATAGCATTCACCTCAGCTGAGATTTGGTGGAAGTAAAAAGCACTTCTCTGGGTCCTCTGAGGAAGCTTCTGGTCTGAGATGCAAACACTGAACTCCAGGGACCAAGATCAGTACAGGAGAAAGCTCATTTTGTTGTTTTACATAAATAAAAGTAATGAACGTTTATTCTTCCAATCCCAAAGGATCCTTTTGTACCTCACAGTACTTAGTCTCCAGGATTGACCTCCTTCTAAGCTAGGGAACAACCCATACCTCCAGATTGGAGCTCTTTGTGGTATCACCGTGCTAAGCATAAATTCACAGGGAAATACTCTGCAAGCATGTTAATACTATCTTGTTAAAAGAAGATCTGCTTTTATTTTCAGCTCTATTTCAAGCCAACAAAGGAAATAAAAAATAAGTTACTAAACACTCAGAAGGCAGAAAAGCGACCTCTCTCCATCTGCAGAAGCCAAGCAAGCGTGTGGGCTTCCGTTTTCTTTTACTCACTTTCTAAACGCTGTAACGGCCACCATCTATCAGGTGGTCACAAGCCATCGCTAAAGTCAATCTGAGGTCAACCCACTCGACTTGTGAGGGATTCAGCTATACTGCCTCTGCATCTGTAAGAGGACTAAGGAGGCGGTGGCTGCAGGAGTAGTTAACACCGATTGTACCGTGACTCCGCCTTTCCGCAGCCGCTCTCCAGCTCTTTAGAGTCCTTTTGAGTCAAGCTGGACGTGAGACATAAAGGCGATCGTTGCAAACGCCAGGAGGAGTTTCTTCAGGGTGAAGTTAACTTTCAATCGGCTTCATTCTAAAAGAAATACGTGAAGCAAACAAACGGAAACTTTCTTTCTCATCTTTTGCATTTCAAGCAAAAACTAATGAAATTAGATGTTTCCACCGTCATGCTCAGTTTCGAAGCTGCCAGCAGATCCCGCTTCTAACTTTTAACACAGGCACGCAGGAAATCGGGAAATCCCTGCAGCTCCCTCAGAAGCTACAGTATCAGCGGTTCCTGAAGCGCAAACCAAAACCCAACATCACGCGCTCCTCCAAAGAGCTCAGCCGGTCTGCTGAGCGACGGAAATAGCGGACAGGCGCTCTTGAAGCCGAAACGAACCAGGTCCCCTTCCTGGTCCAGTCTCCCTCCCTAGGGACAAAAAAAGTACCTCTCTTCCCTCATATCCAGAGGAAGCGACGGAGGGATGTGGCGCTTAGACTCACTGTACCATCCCGTCCACCAAAGTCCTAATTATCTTGAGGATGCGACAGAGCGAGACTCCGTCTCAACAAAACAAAACAAAACAAAACAACCCTAAGAAAGAGACAGAATGTACTGGAGAATAGGAAGTACCTAGGAAAACCTTTTTTTCTTGTATTTCAATTTAAGCCTTCATTTATGTAAAATAAAACGCATGAAACCTATTCAGCTTACGGCTTATTATATATATAACCAAAATTCAGGCCAAGATACTGAATTTTTCAGCAATCAACAGCTGCCTTTTGCCTCATTTCAATTATCCTAACTCTCTGACCTCCATCTCCATAGATTATTTTTCTTATGTTTTAAATAATATAAATGGGATCATATAATATCATCGTAGTCTATTTTGGGCTGCTGCAAAATCACTAAAGACTAGTAATTTGTAACGAACGGAACCCTTTCCTTCCCTTCCCTTCTCTTCCCTTCCCTTCCCTTCCCTTCACTTCCTGACAGAGTTTCACTCTTGTTGCCCAGGTTGGAGTGCAGTGGCTCAGTCTTGGCTCACTGCAACCTCTGCCTCCCGGATTCAAGCAATTCTCCTGTCTCAGCTTCCTGGGTAGCTGGGATTACAGGTGAATGCCACCACGCCCAGCTAATTTTTCTGTATTTTTAGTAGAGATGGGGTTTCGCCATGTTTGCCAGGCTGGTCTTGAACTCCTGACCTCCTGACCTCAGGTGATCCATCCACCTTGGCCTCCCAAAACGCTGGGATTACAGGAGACAGCCACCGCGCCAGGCCCGGAAACGTACTTTCTCACAGTTCTGGAGGCTGGGAAGTCCAAGATCAAGGCACTGGCTCTCATGTCTGGTGATGGCCTTTTTGTTGTGTCCTCACATGGCAGAAAACTGAGAGCAATAGAGAGATGAACTTCCTTTGTCAAGTCTTATTATAAGGATACATAATATTATTCATGAGGAAGGAACCCTCATGGCTTAATCTTCTTAAAGGCCCTATCTCTTGATAATTATCACATGGCAACACCTAAGCTTTGGAGGGGACACTTTCAAACCATAGCAAATCTGTGCTCATTTGAGTATGGATTCTTTCACTCAATTTTTGTTAAAAAAAAAAAAATTAGATTCATTTTCTTTTCTTTTTTCTTTCTTTTTTTTTTTTTTTTTCGAGGTGGAGACTTGCTCTGTCACCCAGGCTGGAGTGCAGTGGCGCGATCTCGGCTCACTGCAAGCTCTGCCTCCTGAGTTCACGCCATTCTCCTGCCTCAGCCTCCCGAGTAGCTGGGACTACAGGTGCTGTCCACCACGCCCAGCTAATTTTTTGTATTTTTAATAGAGACAGGGTTTCACTGTTTTAGTCAGGATGGTCTCGATCTCCTGACTTTGTGATCTGCCCGCCTTGGCTTTCCAAAGTGCTGGGATTACAGGCGTAAGCCTCTGTGCCCGGCCTTCATTTTCTATATATTGTTGCTACTAACAGTAGTTATTTTCTATTGCTCTCGAGTATTCTATTGTCTGAATACTGTACATCATGATTTATTAATTCATTTTACTGTCCAAGTACATTTGCAGCACCCCTCGTTTTTGGTTGAAATGTCTAATGCTGCTGTAAACATTGTGATACATGTCCTTCAAGGGAAATGCTCATGCACTTCTCTTGGGTATAAATGTAACCGTCTAGTTTTGGGGTCACAGGTTATATATTTTATATATATATATATATATAGTTTTATTTGATATTTTCAGATAGTTTCCCAGTGTAGATATAGCAGTTTACAGTCTCATCAGCCATGTATGCACGTTCCAATTGCTTCACATACTCAGCAACACGATATTATCCACTTTTTAGGTTAAATGATTCCGATGAAGGGCAATATTATTTTGTGGTTTTTGTGTTTTTTTTGACAGTGTCTTGCTGTGCTGCCCAGGCTGGAGTGCAGCGGCACAATCTTGGCTCACTGTTGCCTTTGCCTCCCAGGATCAAGAGATTCTCATGCCTCAGCCTCCTGAGTAGTTGGGACTACAGGGGCATGTGGCCATCTAAATTTTTGTATTTGTAGTAGAGACCGGGTTTTGCCATGTTGACAAGCTGGTCTTGAACTCCTAACCTCAGGTGATCCACCCGCCTCGACCTCCCAAAGTGCTGGGAGTATAGGCGTGAGCCACTGTCCCCAGCCTTGTTGTGTTTTTAATTTGCATTTCCTTTATAGCAAAAGATGTCGAGCATATTTTATTTTACTCAATAGCAATTTTTTGTGAAGTGCATATTAATTTGCTCTTTCTTATTGAAGTTTTAGTCTTTTTCTTAGTGCTTTGTAGAAGTTCTTAACATATCCCAGATAAAGATCCTTAGTAAAATATAAGTATTGAAATATCTTCTCCTAGATTGTGGCTCATCATCTTTTCTTAAGGAGGATGGGGCTTGAAAAACTTTGTAAGCAGGTGAAAGAGAAGAAATGGAGACAGACAGGTTGAAGACCCCAGAGAAAGTTCCATCTGGACATCTTACCCGTTGGCTGTGGGAGAAAATGCCCCCAGGCAGTTTGCTGGAGAAGAAACCTCCGAATAAACAGATGGGATGAAATGTTCCAGAAGCAGAAATTGTGATCTGGTCTGTGATTCTCTTACATTTCTCCTAGCAGCTTCAAGGGATATAGTTTAGAGGTAAGAAATAGTGAGATATGAGACAGTGGATTTTCTATCTGGCCAACTTACCATATTTTTGAAGACCTCTCAGAAATATGACTAATGCGTCAAAAAAATCTTCACGATGTTTCTGTAGTGAGAGAGGTGTGGCTCAGTGGTAGTGTGTCCTTGCCTTGCACAGGGTTCAAAAGCATACACGTTCATCTGTTTTTCACAATTCTCGCCACTCTGTACTTTTCTCCTTTTAAAAACGTCTTGCGTGGTCACACTAAAATAAACATATTATACTTTCCATTTCCACTCCCTGGGTCTCTGTACCACCCAAGGTGGATGTGTCAGCACAAGACGAGTGAAAGGAAGGGAATAGCGAAAATGAATTGTCTCGCTCAGGATTTCTTTAGTCAGAAGCTATAAACCCGCCACCACATTAACGTGCCCAATAATCCTCTGTTCCTTTTTGCCATATCGTTGAAGAGCAAGACAGAAAAACAAGAGCCCAGAGAAAAGGAAAAACTTAGAAAATTTTCTTTTGAATTCCCTTGGTATTCTGAGCAGTGACCATGTAGGGGAGCATGTTCTTGCTTTGCTCTGTTCTTCACCTTTGCCTTTTCTTTCCCTGGCTTTTGCTAACCCATTAATTGTCCTTAAAATTGGGTCCTATTTTCAGGCATAAATTGGAGAAGAATCTATATTTTGGGGGTGAAGGGGTGAGTGAATGACAGGTGATATTGAAGACAAAAGAATTGGAAGATATAGTGACCCTACAAATGACAGTTTTTATATTTTGAAGAAATAGCTAAAAGAACAAGCTCAGAGAAGCCGAAATAGCTCAGTTGGGAGAGCGTTAGACTGAAGATCTAAAGGTCCCTGGTTCAATCCCGGGTTTCGGCAGTTTTTGTTGTTTTTGTTTTTTTTTTTTTAGTTTTGCCTAATAGAACCCTTATTTATTTATTTATTTATTTTTTGGACAGAGTTTCACTCTTGTTGCCCAGGCTGAAGTGCAATGGAGCGAACTCGGCTCACCGCAACCTCCACCTCCTGAGTTCAAGAGATTCTCCTGCCTCAGCCTCCCTAGTAGCTGGGATTACAGGCATGCGCCACCACGCCTGGCTAATTTTGTATCTTTAGTAGAGACGGAGATTTTCCATGTTGGTTAGGCTGATCTCGAACTCCCGACCTCAGGTGATCGGCCCGCCTCGGCCTCCCAAAGTGCTGGGATTACAGACGTAAACCACAGCGCCTGGCTAATACAACCCTTATACAACACTTGCATGCCAATCCCAGAAGGGTGTATAGAACTCCAATTTTTTGCTGTTGAAAATCCGATAAAGGTAATATACACACACACACACACACACACACACACGCATATATATATATGTATATGCATATATATATGCATCACTCTCTCCTTTGGTTGCATATTCCACTGAAGTCTTCCATGAAGTGCTGACATTAAATAAATTATTTAAAGTCTTAAACCTAGGAAGTGATTTTTTTTTTTTTTTTTTTTTTTTTTTTTTTTTGAGATTGAGTTTCGCTCCGATGCCCAGGCTGGAGTGCAGTGGCGCATGCTGGCTCAGTGCAATCTCCGCCTCCCGGGTTCAAGGATTCTCCTGGCTCAGCCTCCCCAGTAGCTGGGATTATAGGCGCCTTCCATTTCAAGTCGTATACAGTATTCTAAATAATTTGTATCCCCATTAGTACCTAGTATATTCTACTCACAGCAGCTGCAGACGCTCCACAATACTCAGAAAAAGAAAGTTACCTCCTGGAAATTATTACAAGAGGGGTTTTCAGGAAGGGGGTGTAGCTCAGTGGTAGAGCGCATGCTTTGCATGTATGAGGCCCCGGGTTCAATCCCCGGCACCTCCAAACGGTGGTTTTGCTCTGGTAGTGTTCAAACCTAATTCTGAAGCAACATAGACTTACTTCTGCCTCCGCACCTTTTTCTATCCTATTTCTGCACATACAGAGAGTAAAGACGTAACCCAAAGGGTTGCCTCCATTTATAATCCATCTCTATGCTGTGAGCTTCGACATCACCGAAGGCGATTGCGACGGCAGAAGGAAGGTGAAAAAGAAATGAGGAAGAAAGAAGAATGGGATCCCAACAGGGTGTCTTGAACCCAAACAAAAGTGTGCACATCCACGAGCGGTTCACATTCGCTCTCATTTTGTACTATGATTAAAGAGAAGGAAAGACAAAGAAGGGAGAAAAGCAACCCGCGGCCATTCTTTTGCAGTGGCGCGATCTCGGCTCACTGCAACCTCTGCCTCCCGGGTTCAAGCGATTCTCCTGCCTCGGCAGCTGGGTTTACAAGTGCGTGCCATCAGGCCAAGGTAATTTTTGTATTTTTAGTAGAGACGGGGTTTCACCATTTTGGCCACGCTGGTGTCGAACTCCAGACCTCAGGTGATCCACCCGCCACAGTTTCCCAAAGTGCTGGGATTACAGCCGTGAGCCACCGCTCCCAGCATCATCTTTTTTTTTTTTTACTTTAGTTTTGTTTTCTGGGCCAAAGAACAGAGCGAAAGCATCTGTCCACTGATTTCTCCTCCAGTCTCTCCCTGTCAGCCTGCGCAGAAAGCACAGCCACAAGTGTGATCCAATACTGAGACAAGGGCTGCTGTGGCTCTCCAGCCGCTTGAGATGGGAGTGGAAGGACGCTGGATGACCGAACAAAGACTGTCAGGGAATTAGAGGCCTTCAACATGCGAGGAGCAGAAACCAATACAGATCAACATTCCCTACTGATACAATTGATTCATTTTCCTGTATTTCTTCAGCCATTCCATTTCCCTCGTTAAAATAAAACATCGCCTGGAAACCTCTGTTAACAGCCAACGGAGGACTCATATGAAATAGTAGGAAAAGTTTTTCTGTCACAATGGAAAATAGATGCAAAGTAAAAGGTGAGTGGATCGCAGGTGTGTTGAGCACTTCCTCAGGTAAAAACAAAACAAAACAAACTTTTTTTTTTGTTCTTTCTCTGTCAATCCCATCACATCTGCATTGCGTGACCAGGGAACTCCCAGGAAATCCTGTCCACTGATGATACCTTTTAGGGGTTTCCAATGCTGTGTGTTTCAAAATTGCTGTCCTCTGTACATGTTTGCTGTTGAATCAAAGCATCTTTGAGAGGCAACAGAGTATGATGTTTGTCACCATCCACCCGTCTAACACTCTATCAGGCTGGGATGTCCTTACTTCTTGATTCTTTTATCCAGTGAAAATATCCATAACCAGTATCCAGGAGGGATACCGTCTGGTGAAACCTGCTCAGCTGAGGATTGGCTGTGTGCCCCCAGGCCAATCATATGTTTGTTTTAAGATGCATTTTTTGGAGACAGGTAATGAAGACATGCCATATATTTTCTTTTCATTTCTTAATTTTTCCCCCCTACTATCTACTGGTTCTCTCCAGGCACTTTAAGGAAACAGTGTCATGTTTGCCACAAAGGATGCTGCACAGGAGAGCAAGGGGTGAGGGATTAGGGTGCTACCAGTGGAATGCCAAATTCCAGGCCCAACCTCAGATCTACAGAATCAGAATTGATGAGAGTGGGGCCCAGCCGCCTGTGTTGAATAAGCCCTCAAGTGACTCTGATGCTAAAGTTTGAGAAGCATTGCTCTAGATGTTTCAGAAGGAGGTCTCAGGGCCAGACGCTTGCTAAGGAGAAAGAGTTGCTCCCGGGGTTCCCTGCCTATTTTCAATAAAAAACTCAAACCACGTAGAAAGCCAGTTACGTATTTGCCTTACATCAGGGGTGAGAGTGGATTTATTACCTCTTTGAGACCTTCAATATTTTAGATGACTGGAGATCACACACAAGAGCCTTTGATTTTCCTGTAGAAGAATTCACAGGAGTTCTTTAGAGCCAGGAGACTCTTTCCAGCCAAAATACCTGGAGCCATCTCAAGCTATTTTGGCCTTTCAATTTGAAACCCAGGCTTGAAAGTTTCTAAGCTCTAAGGAAGACACTGTAATCATTCTTGCTCCACCCTCAGGGATGGAATTCACCCTGCTGTCTCTCAAGCAACCACCAATTCTGCCAAAGTTCTGGTCTAAGATCAAGTTGTTAAAACCCAGTCTACGTGGCTGGGGGCGGTGGCTCATGCTTGTAATCCCAGCACTTTGGGAGGCCAAGTCTGGTGAATCACGAGGTCAAGAGATGGAGACTATCCTGGCCAACATGGTGAAACCCGTCTCTACCAAAAATACAAAAATTAGCTGGGCATGGTGGCCGGGGAGGCTGAGGCAGGAGAATAAAAAATTAGCTGGGCATGGTGGCCGCGCCTGTAGTCCCAGCTATGGGGAGGCTGAGGCAGGAGAATCCCTTGAACCTGGGAAGCGGAGATTGCAGTGAGCTGAGATAGCGCCACTGCACTCAAGCCTGGTGACACAGCGAGATTCCATCAAAAATAAAAAACAAAAACAAACAAAAAAAACCGCAATCTAATGCATAAAATGTAATTAAAATATCTTCGCAGCATTAAGTAGAGAGTTCCTTGTTGTTAGGAGACTCTTCCTCCTTGGAAGATATTCTCTGTCTGTCTACCTTCTGCGTTTTCACATTTGTCTCTTCCTCTCCACACCTAAGCCAGTGCTTTATTTCCACTAATCTCGTGTAGGGATATACTTTTGTATGGTGACCTTGGTTTTCCCCACTCTTCTTGCTTCCAAGAGTTGGATGTAGGCAATGTAGGAGCCCACTGCCAAAGTGTGGGTGATATTCTCCAGAAAGAAACCTAAATTTCAGAGGCTTGCTGATGTGGAAGAAAGCCTAGGATATTCGACTCATAGAGCTTCGCACTGCTAGGCAGGTTGAAATCTGGACACCCTGAATTCCTTAGGAACAAGGTATAAGTACTTCTGAAAACCAATTTAAGTTTAAAATATACTGAGACTCCCTGATCTTTCTTGTTTTTCATGACATATTCCAAGCTCAAGAAGCTACACACACACACACACACACACACACACACACACTCAAATACCAAAACAGAACACACTCTCCTATCTATAACACAGGGGCTTAAGCAGGAGAGTCCAGAGAGACCTGGTTCAACACTCTCCCCCTCACGAACAGTAGGGATTGGAAATAGGCGGCTTCTCTGTCCTTTCCTCGGAAGCCACCAATACCACCCGCCTGTACCAAAACTCAAGGGTACCCCTGCTCCCCAGTACCCCAGCCAGTAAAGGAGCTGCGAGGCGTTCTCAACGCCGCGACTACGTTGAGCAAAACGAGGGAGATCTTGCGGGGGAAGTGTTTTCAGCTCACTTCTCCTACAGGGAATGAGCCCTCTCGCCTATCGCGGACACCGAGGAAACGCAGCAGAGATGGGCACCTGGGCTGCCCAGATCCTCTGGCAGCCTCCGTTGCTCGTTCACTTCGCTCCTCCTCCGCCTTTGCTGCCGCCGCAGCAGGTGCGCACGCCACCGCGTCACTGCTTCCCTCCTCGAGCTCCTGTGGTCGAGCTCAGGTGGTCCTCGTTCTCCTCTCCATTCGTCGTTTCTTGAGTCTCAAAACTGGAGCCACAACGTCCCCAAGATGAAATCCATGCTGGGTTTCAGCCACGGTGCCGGCCCAGGGGCTGGCGAGGGTAAGGACGGGCAGCGACCCACGCTCCTGGGTCTTCATTTCTAAGAGCTGGGAATTCCACCTTCTCACCTCCTCACCTGGACCTAGATCCCCCCAGGCGGTACTGACCATTCTGTTTTGTGTGACAGCCCTTGAAGGCAGAAGGAAAAGATGTAAGAAGTGAGAATTAAAAAAACACTTTTTAGTTTGAAAGTATTTCAAGCCTACAGAAAAGTTGCAAAAATAATACAAGGAACTACCATACACAAGTTACTCAGATTTAGCAATTTCAAATATTTTACCACATTGGTTCTTCTTTCTTTATCTGTCTCTACAAATATAAACACACACACATTATTTTTCCTGATCGGTTTTTTATAGCTTGCATACATCATGTATTTTTATCTCTAGTAATTCAATGTGTACTTCCTACTAGAAAGAACATTCTCTTGTAAACCATAATTTTCAAACTCAGAAAATTAAACATTAATACAATACTATTATTTAATATACTGTCTATATCTAAATTTCACCATTAATTCCAACATATCCTTTCTTGTTTCTTTAGTTTCCTTTGATCTGAAGTGGTTTCCCAACCTTTCTTTTGTGTTTTATGACATTAATTTTGAAGAATTCAAGCCAGTTGTCTGTAGAATGTCCTTCAGTTTGAGTTTTCCGATGTTTCCTCATAATTAGATTCAGGTTATGCACATTTGGCGAGAACATAGCATAAGAGATGTTGTGTTTTTAGTACATCACATAAGGATTTTTTTCCCCATTTTTGGTGATGTTAACTGAATGTAAAGTCATAATTTCCTCCCCATGTAACTAGTATGTAATCTGTAAGGAAATATTTGAGGACATGCAAATATTCCATTCTTCATCAAACTTTTACTCATAGTTTTATGGGTTGATCAATGAATTTTGCCTTAATCAATCATTACTGTGTTGGTATCACGATATTTTAAATATATCATTTCTTCCACATTTATTAGCTGGTATACCATGGTGCAGTAACGTGTCCCCCCCTTTCCTCTTCAGTAATTTCTTTACTAATAGTAATGACTCAATCTTTTTTATTCAATGGATTGAAATCTTCTTCTTATTATTGTTATTATTTTATTTTATTTTGGAAACAAGGTTTCACTCTGTCACCCAGGGTGGAGTGCAGTGGCGGGATCTGAGCTCACTGCAGCCTCTGCCTCCCATGTTCAAGGGACTGTCACTTTAGCCTCCCCAGTAGCTGGGACTAGAGGTCACGCCACCACACCCAGCTAATTTTTGTATTTTTTGTATGGACTCGGTTTTGCCATGTTGCCCAGACTGGTCTCAAACTCCTGGGCTCAAGCTGTCAGCCTGCCTGAGCCTCCCACAGTGTTGGGATTAGAGGCCTGAGCCACCATGCTTGGCTGCTCTTTAAAAATTAATTAATCTCAATACTCAAAGTATCCCCAGGTCATGTATCCTTTTAAGATATGCCTACATTGGCATAGGCGGTGGCTCATGCCTGCAATCCCAGCACTTTGAGAGGCCGAGGCGGGCGGATCACCTGAGGCCAGGAGTTGGAAACCAGCCTGGCCAACATGATGAAACCCCGTCTCTACTAAAAATACAAAAATTAGCCAGGTGTGGTGGCACATGCCTGTAATCCTAGCTACTTGGGAGGCTGAGGCAGGAGAATCGCTTGAACCTGGGAGGCGGAGATTGCAGTGAGCCGAGATTGCGCCACTGCACTCCAGCCTGGGCGACAGAGCATGTGAGGAGACGAGTGAAAAACCCAAAAAGAAGAAAAAGCAAAAGCCCCAGGAGGTTCCTCAGGAGAATGGAATGGAAGACCCATCTATCTCTTTCTCCAAACCCAAGAAAAAGAAATCTTTTTCCAAGGAGGAGTTGATGGGTAGCGATCTTGAAGAGACCGCTGGCAGCACCAGTCTTCCCAAGAGGAAGAAGTCTTCACCCAAAGAGGAAACAGTTAATGACCCCGAAGAGGCAGGCCCCAGAAGTGGCTTCAAGAAAAAGAGGAAATTCTCCAAAGAGGAGCTGGTCAGCAGTGGGCCTGAAGAGGCGGCTGGCAAGAGCAGCTCCAAGAAGAAGAAAAAGTTCCATAAAGCATCCCAGGAAGATTAGAATGCAAATGGACATTCTCTGGGAGGTGGGGCATACCATAGCCCAAGGTGACATTTCCCACCCTGTGCTGTGTTCCCCAATAAAAACAAATTCACAAAAAAAAAAAAAAGAGAGAGAGAGAGAGAAGTGAAATCTCCAATGTAACTGCATTTGTCGATTTTTTAAATTCTATCTTTTTAGTTTTTAAAAATATTTATTTATGTATTACATTTATTTATTTATTTATGAGTCAGAATCTCGCTCTGTCACCCAGGCTGGAGTGTATTGGCACCATCTCGGCTCACTGCAACCTCCACCTCCCGGGTTCAAGCAATTCTCAAGCCTCAGCCTCCCTAGTAGCTGGGACTGCAGGTGCACGCCACTGCACCACCATGCCCAGCTAATGTTTGTATTTTTAGTAGAGACGGGGTTTCACCATGTTGGCCAGGCTGGTTTCCAACTCCTGGCCTCAGGTGATCCGCCCACCTCGGCCTCCCAAAGTGCTGGGATTATAGACGTGAGCCACTGCGCCCTGCCTGGTTTTCTTTTCTTTTTTTTTTTTTTTTGAGACGGAGTCTCACTTTGTTGCCCAGGCTGGAGTGCAGTGGCATGATCTTGGCTCACTGCAACCTCTGCCTCCCAGGTTCAAGCAATTCTCCTGCCTCAGCCTCCCGAGTAGCTGGGACTACAGGGTGCACCACCACGCCCAGCTATTTTTTTTTTTTTCGTATTTTTAGTAGAGACGGGGTTGGTCAGGATGGTCTCAATCTCCTGACCTTGTAATCTGCCCGCCTCAGCCTCCCAAAGTGCTGGGATTACGGGCGTGAGCCACCGTGCCCGGTCCTTTTTTTTTTTTTTTTCTTTACATGTTGCAGCTCTGCTGTTTGGTGTATACATATTTAGGATTGTTATGCCTTCTTGGTGGATTTTCTTTGTTCTTAAGTTTATATTAATATAGTCACTTTTGCTTTCTTTTGATTAACGTTTGCATGTAATATATTTTTATCCCCTTAATTTCAGCCTGCTTATATAATTATATTTGAAGTGAGTTTCTTTTAGACAGTGTATAGTTGGATTATGTTTTCTAATCTGTTCTGTCAATCTCTCCCTCCCTCCATTCCTTTCTTCCTTTTGCCCTCTCTCTTTCCTTCCTTTCTTTCTGTCTCTCTCCTTCCTTCTTTCTTCCTTCCTTCCTTTCTTTTCTTTCTTCGTTTATTTTCTTTCTATTTTTAATAGACGGGATCTTGTTTTGTTGACCAGACTGGAGTGCAGTGGCTATTCACCAGGGCAATCGTAGAGCACTGGGTCTTCCAACTCCTGACCTCAAGCTGTTTTCCTGCCTCCTCTTCAGCCTCCTGTGTAGGTGTAGCTGGGACTATAGATGCAGGCCACCACACCTGGCTCATGGTTTTTGTTTTTTTGTTTTTGTTTTTGTTTTTGTTGTTTTTTCTCATCCTTCTTTTAAAGTCGCTAAATAAAAATCATACCTGGATGTCTGGAAATGTCAGTTAACATCAAACATGTTGCTGCCATGAAGTGCCAAACAATTCTTTTTTAGTACCTAAAAAAGCGTCCCTCCTCTGAGAAGAGGACAAATAGTTTACAGATGTCTAAGACATTTTGACTGTAGTGAAACAGCAGCCATTTCCTCTGCTGTTTCCTGTCCGTCTAATCACTTCTGCTTTTATTTTCTTTCTTTCCTTTTTCTTTTTTTTTTAAAGACGATGTCTCGCTCTGTCTCCCCAGGCTGTGGTGCAGTGGCGCGATCTCGGCTCACTGCAACCTCCGCCTCCAGGGTTCACGCCATTCTCCTGCCTCAGCCTCCCTGAGCAGCTGGGACCACAGGCGCCCGCCACCACGCCAGGCTAATTTTTTGCATTTCTAGCAGAGACGGGGTTTCACTGTGTTAGCCAGGATGGTCTCGATCTCCTGACCTCGTGATCCGCCCGCCTCGGCCTCCCAAAGTGCTGGGACTACAGGAGTGAGCCACCGCGCCCGGCTATGCTTTTATTTTCAAGGCACTAATCAAAATTTCTGGCCTACTGATGGCCGTATTTAAAGGGTTTCCAGGGCTGTGATAGTTTCAAACCCTGTATTTCCTGAAGACTAATAAAGAGGGAAGGGAGTTCTGTTTGTCAACTTCACTGTTTCTTTTCCTCTTTCCCTTCCTTCCATTCTTTCTTTCTGTTTCTCCGGTCACTCTCTTTTTTTTGCTGCTTTTCTCCAAAAAAGAACAACTTCACTATTTCTTTCCCTACCAGAGCAGCCCCTCATTACCTCCTGACTCTGAGAAAGATTCTGTCTCTTTCAGATGTCCTTAGTTGATTGACTCACAAGCAAGGAGTGTGACGAGGAAAATAGAATAAAACACCTTCTAAATTCTAATACAAATTGAGAAATTTGTATCTTTGTCTCTGCCTAGCAACATTTAAAATGAAATGGGACCATCTGAGAAACATATATTGTTCAAATCTTGGGATAATTTCAAAACATCTTTTTCTCAATGACCAATCAACAACACTGGAATACATATCATATATATGTATTATGTATTATATATATATATCAGACAAAGATTATTTCTCTAAACTATTTGATAATGATTTTCAGACATCATATCTTTTTATTCTTAAATACTTCAATGTGTATTTCTTAAGAACAAGGTCAATTCCTTAATAGAGCACAATTATCAAGTTCAGTAAATTTAACATTGATAAATGTGAATATAGCCTAATATAAAGTCTATTAAAAATTGTCTAATTGTACCAATAAAAACTTTTATACAAATTTCTCTCCCAAGCCAGGATCCATTTCAGAATCACATATGAATCTAGTTGTCTTGACTCTTTAGTGCCCTTTAATTTGGAACAGTTTCTTAATCTTCTTGTCTTTCACAACACCGACATGTTTTTGAAGAGTTTTTCCAGTGGTTTTGTGCAATGTTTCTTAATCTGTATTAGCCATGATAAGATTACATCGGGTTATGGAAATTGGGAGAAATGTCACAGAAATCACGTTATTACCGTCTCTCACACCAAGAGGCATGAGCTGACTGAAGTTAGCTTGATCACTTGATTTTAAGTTTGTAATTACTGTTTCCTCCCTGAAAAATTATCATTTTCCTCATTGTAATTAACAAGTAATCTACAGAGAAATACTCCGAGACTACGTAAATATCCCGATCCTCATCAAAATTTTACCTATACTTAAACATCGACTTACAAATTTTGCCTGCATCTATCATCATTCTGACGGTGTTGTTTAAATGGGGATTTTTAAATTTTATCCTCACTTTGTTTGTTTGTTTTTTTGAGGCGGAGTCTCACTCTGTCGCCCACGCTGGAGTGCAGTGGCGCAATCTTGGCTCACTGCAAGCTCCGCCTCCCGGGTTCACGCCATTCTCCTGCCTCAGCCTCCCGAGTAGCTGGGACTACAGGCACCCGCCACCACGCCCGGCTAATTGTTCGTATTTTTAGTGGAGAGGGGCTTTCACCGTGTTAGCCAGGATGGTGTCGATCTCCTGACCTCGTGATCCGCCCGCCTCGGCCTCCCAAAGTGCTGGGATTAAAGGCGTGAGCCACTGCGCCCGACCGTCACTTTCACATTTATCATTTGGCAAACCACTGTAAGGAAAATCGTCCCGTCTTCCATATTTATTTGTTTAAATTCCCAAGATTGATAATCAGTTATTGTCATCACTGATGCTAAAAGTGTGTCAGATTTGGCCAGTGAGATTCCCTTCAAGCTGGCTTCTGTGTCCTTTTAAATCACTCCCGTCATTTCTGAGCACTTACATTCTGGCACGGCAAGATATCTTAAGTTCATCTTGCAGTTTCCCTGGCACAGTCCTGGAGTCAGTGTAGTTGACACTAACAGCTACTTTCTATTAGTACCTCTGGTTCCTTTTAGTAGGGAATGGTATTTGAAAATCAAGATACAGAGTTATCTTTGCTCATTGCTTCTGAGGTATCATTTCTTCTAGGCCCACTTAGCAGATAGATCTGTGGGGAAATTTTACAATTTCATATGTACAATTTCATACTGATGCCTCTAATTCCTATCAGTATCAACAGGACTATTCTTTATCTTCCTTCTTCTCCCACAGTGAGAGTCTGGTTCCAACAACAGACACTCGATTTCCCAATCCTAAAATTCACACAAAATACCAGAATTGCTACAGCCCTCACTCTACAAAAAATAATCCTGATACATAGAGTTTAAGATTTGTTCGATGTTCTTTTCGATCTTACAATTAGAACAACAATCTGTGTAAACCATTTTCTTAGATCAGTTCTTTCCTCTTCAATGTGGTTACATTATTCTTTTGAAATGCAGTTAATTTGCCTCTATTTGTACTGAATTTTAGGGTATTCTCACACATACCTGAGTTTTATTTTTTGACTATGTGAAACACTAACATGCTTCCCAGAGTCAAAACAAAAAAGTTATAAGCAGAAAATTTTCAAGAGAATGTTGTATGCCGGGGGTCACTCAACGGATAGAATGGAAGTATGCTCCAGAAAGTCTAATATGATGGGGAGACCACTTTGGGGTGAGTTGATCTTGGACTGACCACAAATCAGGAACAATCCCTTTCTTTTTACCACTAAGAGATCTTTCTCCTGGTGTAGTCGTGCCCGAGGGGGGGAGAGGGGGGGGGGGCACTTAGTGTCGGTTATTCATAAACAGTGGAATTGGAAACATACAGTGATTGTCTTGATGACATAAAGCACAGACTCAGGCAGCGGAGATCACTAAAGCATTTTCCCAAGCTCCTGATCTTGGGAGGGGGTATATCTCAGGAGTAGAGCACGTGGTTAGCATGCGTGATGTCCTGCGTTCAACTTCCAGTATTTCCACTCTTTTTTTTCCTATGAGCTACCTTAGGAAGTTCTTCATGATATTCCCCACCTATTCAAGGGAATTGTGTTGGCCTCTGCATTTCTCTCTCATACAGGGAGGTAATTCGTGTTCATTCACTTACAGTTATTTGCTGCTTAGGATTATCCACCTGTCCTAATTAGTTCCACAAATCACTAACGTGGATCACGCATTATAGAAGCAAGTAGTATTCCTTGCCATCTCGCAGATTTCCAGTTTAAATAAAATAGTCAGAAACCATTGAATTCTGTGACCTAAGTCTGATTTCAGATCAGAAGGTTAAGGCTCAAGTTCTTTTGTGTTTCTTACTTTCTTCTAACTGCTTCCTCACCCAGGTTGCAAAAGTCCTGTAAGCTTTCACTAAAGGATTCCACTACCAGTGGCTGATGATTGCTGGTGACGTGCTGGTGGTCACTTTTTCCGTTAGAGACCCACAAATTCTGAAACTTAATCCAAGCTATTTAACCACAAACATAACGACAAATGACAAATATAATGACAAATGAGGAAAAGATCTCAATCACCTCAGCTGAAATTTGGCAGGGAGAAAATTACTTCTCTTGGTTCTTTAAGGAAGTTTCTGGTCTGAAATGGCAAGCTCTCTGAACTCCAGAGTACAAGATCCATCTAGGGTAAAAGCTCATTTCTTCTTCTTCTTCTTTTTTTTTTTTTTTTTTTTTTTTGAGACGAAGTCTCACTCTGCCTCCCAGGCTGGAGTTCAGTGGTGCGATCTCGGCTCACTGCAAGCTCCGCCTCCTGGGTTCAAGCAATTCTCCTGCCTCAGCCTCCTGAATAGCTGGAACTACAGGCACTTGCCACCACGCCGGGCTAATTTTTTGTATTTTTAGTAGAGATGGGGTTTCACCATGTTGGCCAGGCCGGTCTCAATCTCCTGACCTCGTGATCTGCCCGCCTCGGCCTCCCAAAGTGCCGGGATTACAGGCGTGAGCCACCGGGCCCTGAGACACCGGGCCCAGACAAAACTTCATTTCTTTGGTTGTTTTTTTTTTTAAATAAATAAAAATAATGAACTTTTATTCTCCCAATCCCAATGGATCCTTTTCTACCTCACTGTACTTACTTTCCAGGAATAACTTCCTTCTTAGCTACTGAACATCCCATATCTCCAGATTAGAACTCTGCACAATTTCTAATTCTGATATCACAGTGCTAAGCAGAAATTCACAGGGGGATACTTGGCAAGCATCTTAACACTATTTTGTTAAAAGAAAATCTCCTTTTATTTTCAGCTCTATTTCATCAAAGAATTAAAAATTAAGTTACTCAACACCTAGAAGGCAGAAAAGCAGCCTCTTTCTCCATGTGCAGAAGCCAAGCAACCCAGTGGGGCTTCTGTATGCATCATCTCTTTTACTCACTTTCTAAAGGCTGTGACCGTCCACCACCTACCAGGTGATCACAAGCCACCCCTTAAGTCAATTTTGAGGTTAACCCACTTGACTTGAGAGGGATTCACCTGTACCACCTCTGCAGCTGTAATGTGAGAAATAAACTCATCCATCTAAACCCAAAGAACGGACTCAGAGACCCAGAGAACAGCGAAAGTGAGACTTTTAATGAAGGTCTTGAGAGATCAAGATCGGATGTCTGGCGTGCAGGCACACCCAGAACAGTTTCAACAAGCAATTTGTCCCCTAGTGCGCAAGTCCCTCCCCGGGTTCCTCATAGGCTGAGTGCTATGGGGTTACAATTTTCTTGGCGTTTGCCGACTGATTGTTAGGCAAGGGCTTTAGGTGTCTCTTTGTTTGGGTTGTCTTGCTGCATTTTGTTGCAGCCCAAAATGCATTGCAATCCTGGTTAGCTCAGGGGCTCTTTAAGTATTTGACTTCTGACCTAAGTAGCTGGGCAGGCTGATAAGAACAGACAAAGTGAGCTATTTTGCAGACTAATAAACTTATATCTTAGACTAAACTGTTTTGGTTTGGGTGAAACCAACTAAGGATGGGGGGTGGGAAGGGGAGGAAAGAGGTGGGTGACAAGCAGGCATCCGCTATCCAAGCAGGGACCTAGTATACCCTGTTTCTTCTGTACTTTGCTGACCTAAGCCAATTTAAGGCACTTTGTCTTGGAAATGGACCACTGTATACATTATTTCCTTCAGGAATAACACTAAGGAAACGGTGGCTGCACACGTAGTTAACACCAATTGTACCGCGACTTTGTAGTACCTAACCTTGTTTTTAGACTCTCCCTGAATCACCTAGCCTTGTTTCCACATGAATAGGCTCTCCCTTAGCTGAGAAAGCCGGAAGTACTCCTTTTGGCTCCTTCATTTACAAGACGTCAAGGACTCCTTACCCACCCCCTTCCCCAAGCAGTTAACTTGTGTAAGCTGACTCTCAACATATCAGAGTCCAATTAACTGATAAGGTACTGAAGCAAGCAATGTACAAAGTTCCCAGGATTTCACTCAAGAGATAACACCATAAAGCCTTGAGTTTGTGTCCGGCAGAGCCCCCATACCTAATGCCTTATGATAGATTTAGAGCCCCTGCACCTGGAACTGTTTGTTTCCCTGTAACCATTTGTCTTTTTAATTTTTTTGCATATTTTTACTTCTGTAGAATTGCTGCAACTAAGCTCCCCTTCCCCTTTCAAAACCAAAGTATAAAAGAAAATCAAGCCTCTTCCTCGGGGCCGAGAGAATTTCCAGCGTTAGCCGTCTCTCGGTCGCCGGCTAATAAAGGACTCTTAAATTCGGCTCAAAGTGTGGCGTTTCTCTAACTCGCTTGGGTACAACATTTGAAAGCCCCAGCGAGATATATTCGCCACTGGGTGAGAGCCGGGCTCGCTCCGGGCTCCCCCGGAGGGACGGCCGGCTTGTAGGGGAGGCGCCACCTGAAAACAAATTTTCCAGATCCCCGAAAGGCGACGGTCTTCCGGAGGAGAGCGGATCGACTACTGTGTGTGTGTTTCCACAAAATTCAACCTGTGAGTCCTCAGCTTCTGACCACGGGGTCAGGTAAGTCAGATTTGACTTCCGTTTGGTGAGAGGGAGGCAGCCCTGACGAGGGCATCCCTCTCTTTGACACAGCCCGCTTTTCCAGGACGCTGGAGGACAGAGCCCTGGTTTTTCTGTTAGGCGCCTTTTGGTTCTGGTTTGGTGAGAGGGAGGCAGCCCTGACGACGGTGTCCCTCTCTTTGACTCTATCCATACTCCAGGACGCTGCAGGATAGAGCCCTGGTTTCTGGCAGGCCGGCCTCTCCATTAAGACTAGTCTCACTCTCTTCTCCTCTCCTTTTCTCCCCGTTGCTCTATCTCTTCTCTCCTCTTGTTCAGGTCTTCCGGGACCTTTCTTTAGAACGGGAAATAAGAAAAATTGTTATAAACTCTTTGTGAATGTGTGCACTACTGAGGAGTCCAGGGGCCTGCCTCTGGATCTCCAGTTTGTAGCTCCACAGCGAAAGCTACGGAGTTCGAGTGGGCCCTCACCTGCGGTTCCGTGGCGACCTCATAAGCTTTAAGGCAGCATCGGGCATAGCTCCATCCGAGCCGGGGGTTTATACCGGTCTGCCAATGCTAAGAGGAGCCCAAGTCCCCTCGGGGGAGCGGCCAGGCAGGCATCTGACTGATCCCATCATGGGACCCCCTCCCCTTGTCTGTCTAATAAAAAACTGCCATAATTGTTTATATACCCTAGGGTCTGTTGTTTGTTTTGTGTTTATTGTCCTGCTCGGTGTCCATTGTCCTGTTTAGTGGTTGTCAAAGTTTTGTATGTCAGGTCATCGATACTGCCCAAGACGTCTAGGCAAGAATTTCTTCAAGGTCCTTAGTGTTGATTTTTTATCACAGGAGGTTAAATTTCTCATCAATCATTTAGGCTGGCCATCCCAGTCCTGCCTTTTCTGTCAGAAACAAATCAGGTGTTGCTACGGGAACGAGTGTGAGGAACATTCGCCTGTTTGGGATTTCTGGCACCATGAAGATTGCTGGCAATTTAGATTGTCATACCCCATGTCCAAGTGACTGGGCCACCTCCAGACTAAACCAGTGGTAGGTTCAAAATAGCCACCCTGCAGACCTCCTTGCTCACCTCTTTTGTCATCCCGTAACTTTTCCCGTGCCCTTAAATAGGGCACTGTGCAGAGAAACCTACGCCCGTATCGCTTTACTTTGTTTAAACTCTTATACTCTTATTCTATTCCTCTGTGGCTATTCTCCTACCTTAGGAAAGATCCGAGTGGCCCTTTTTCCTCCTCATCCCTACCCCTTACCCCATACATCTCGTTTTCCCATGTCACAGCAAGTTCAGCGTCTCCAGGACTTGGCTCTGCTCTCACTCCTCAAACTCTTAAAAGAAAAGGCCGAGTTTGAGCTATTTGCCTTTGAGTCGTGGAGACACCAAGAGTATTTAGGCTACAGGTCCAGGGAAAGAGGGAGGATGCCTAGGTTCATCCGGCCAAGGAGACCTCAGGTTGGCCGCTAGTCCTCTTCCCTCAATCTTGGATAATTATTCTTTTTTTTTTTTTTTTTTTTTTTTTTTGAGACAGAGTCTCGCTCTGTCGCCCAGGCTGGAGTGCAGTGGCGCGATCTCGGCTCACTGCAAGCTCCGCCTCCCAGGTTCAGGCCATTCTTCTGCCTCAGCCTCCCAAGTAGCTGGGACTACAGGCACCTGTCACCACACCCGGCTAATTGTTTTGTATTTTTAGTAGAGACTGGGTTTCACCGTGTTAGCCAGGATGGTCTCGATATCCTGACCTCGTGATCCGCCCGCCTTAGCCTCCCAAAGTGCTGGGATTACAGGCGTGAGCCACTGCGCCCGGCCCTCCCTCCATCTTAAAGCTACAGTTAACCGTCATGTGGCAAGTAGTGTGAGCTATTGTTGTCTTTCGGCTCCTTCTGGTTATGTTAATTCTATTCTTCCGATACTCCAGCCCCCCAGGGAGTGAGTTTTTCTGTCCGTGCTGGATTTGATATCCCTGCTCAAACCTTGTTAAACTGCCTCCAAAAATGAGAAACTCCTCTTCCCGGCCCTGTAAGGATTGGAGCCCCCTCCAATGTATGTTGCAGAATTTTTCTTTAGGCTTCTCAGAGGATTATGGGGTCCGCCTTAAAAAAAGCAAACTCCGGACACTCTGCGAAGTAGAATGGCCAAAGTTTGGAGTCGGGTGGCCCCCAGTAGGGTCACTGAACCTCGCAATTGTTCAGGCTGTGTGGCAGGTTGTTGCTGGAACTCCCGGCCACCCCGATCAGTTTCCCCACATTGATCAATGGCTGAGTTTGGTCAGAAGCCCCCCTCCATGGCTCCGCTCATGCACCATTCATAATTCTGCCTCCAAGGTCCTTTTGAGCCAGACCGCACTTTCGCCTCCATGCTCAGTTGGTTCGGCTCCCCCTGTACTACCTCCCTCTGAAGAAGAAGTCTCCCCCACCCAGTTCCTTATAACCTTCCTGCTTTATAACCATCCTTATAACCTGCCTTATAACCGTCCTTCTCCCTTAGAATCTTCCCTTGTCTCCTCGACTACATCCCCTGTAGGCTCGCCGCCTATTGCCTCTCGATTGCGGCCGCGGCAGGAGGAAGTAGCCCCCCTTCTACCACTGAGAGAAGCACAAGTCCCTCCGGGTGATGAGCGCTCAGCCCCATTCTTGGTTTATGTCCCATTTTCTACTTCTGACCTGTGTAACTGGAAGGCTCATAATCCTCCCTTCTCTGAAAAGCCCCAGGTCTTGATCTCACTGATGGAGTCTGTGCTCCGGACCCATCGGCCCACCTGGGATGACTGTCAGCAGCTCCTTTTGACACTTTTTACCTCTGAAGAGAGGAAACATATCCAAAGAGAGGCCAGAAAGTATTTCCTCACATCAGCCAATAGGCCAGAGGAGGAAACTAGAGACTTTCTTGAAGAGGCCTTTCCCTCTACCCAGCCTAACTGGGACCCGAATTCCTCGAGTAGGAAGAGAGCTTTGGATGATTTTCACGGGTGTCTCCTTGCAGGTATCAAAGGAGCTGCTCAGAAACCCATAAACTTGTCTAAACGACTGAAGTCATACAGGGGCCTGATGAGTCACCGGGAGCGTTTTTAGAACGCCTCCAGGAGGCCTATCGGACTTATACCCCTTTTGATGCGGCAGCTACCGAAAATAGCCGTGCTCTTAATTTGGCATTTGTGGCTCAGGCAGCCCCTGATATTACAAGAAAACTCCAAAAACTATCACTCAGCTTTTAGAGATAGCCCAAAAAGTTTTTGACAATTGAGAGTTTGAAAAACGAAAACAAACAGCACAGGCAGCAGCTGATAAAGCATCCAAAAGACAAGCAAAAATCTTAGCTGCGGCCATCCGAGAGGTCAAGAAGGGAAGGCCCCCATCACAGAGGAATAGCCAGGGAACCTCGAGTCCCCACCATAAGGGCAAAAGAGGTGAACAGTCTCCCCTAGAAAAGGACAAATGTGCTTATTGAAAGCAGACTGGGCACTGGAAAAAGGAATGCCCACTACGGCCAGAGGAGAAATCAGAAAAGAAAAAGGTCCTCACCCTCCCTGCAATGGAAGAGTCTGATGACTGATGGAGCCAGGACTCCCTCTCTCTTGGCCCCCAGGAGTCCATGGTGACCGCTACAGTGAGGGGCCACCCTGTACGCTTCTTAGTAGCTACCAGGGTGGAGCATTCGGTACCGCAGACCCCTTTGGGCAGTGTCTCTAATAAAAGAGTGGCTGTACAAGGGGCTACTGGAGTTATTCAGGAATATCCAGTCACACACTCACGAGAAGTGAGCTTGGGACAAAAAAGAGTGACACACTCATTTCTTGTGGTTCCAGAGTGTCCTTTTCCTCTCCTTGGAGGAGACCTGCTCCATAAGTTACAGGCCTCTATCTCCTTCTCAGGCCAGCAGGCTCACCTCATGCTAGGAAATACAGCACCTCCCAACTCCTGCTAACTACCCCTCTGTCAGAGGAATATCTTTTAGTTTCAACATCACAACCACTGGAAAATAATACTAATCCTTTCCTCTTGGACTTACAGACACTCTTTCCCCGAGTTTGGGCCAGTCAAACCCCCCAGGACTGGCTAAACACCATCTGCCAGTGGTTGTAGAACTCCTGGCCACCGCCTTGCCAGTCCAGGTAAAGCAATATCCTATGAGTCAGCAGGCTAGACAGGAGATTAATCCCCATATTCAACAACTGTTACAAGCTGGCATACTCACACCATGTCAGTCCGCCTGGAATACTCCATTTTTGCCAGTCCAGAAACCTGGAACAAATGATTACCAGCCGACTTAAGGGAAGTTAACAAACAGACCGTTACTGTCCATCCAACCATCCCCAATCCTTATACTCTACTCAAACTGCTCCCGCCAGAACATACAGTATACACTGTCCTTGACCTAAAGGATGCCTTCCTTGCTATTCCTCTGGCCCCCAAGAGCCAACTGATCATTGCTTTTGAATGGACAGATCCTAGCTCAGGAGACACTACCCAATTGACTTGGACTCAGTTACCTCAAGGTTTTAAAAATTCCCCCACCCTTTTTGGAGAGGCTCCCCAGCAGGATCCTATACCATTCCAAGCTAGTCACCTTAACTGTACTCTTCTTCAGTAGGTGGACAACATTTTATTAGCTACTGAAACTATAGACAGTTGCCTGCAACATACTGGGGACCTACTTTACCTCCTTCAGGAGCTCGGGTATCGAGTCTCAGCAAAGAAGGTCCAGCTTTGTCTTCCCAGAGTGTTCTACCTAGGATATGAGATAAACCAAGGAAAAAGGGCACTCACCAGTGCCCGGAAAGAAGCCATCCTACGAATCCCCACTCCCACCACCAAGAGACAGGTACATGAATTCCTGGAGGCTGTAGGATACTGTCACCTATGGATGTCGGGGTTTGCAGAGATTGCCAAGCCCCTGTACACTGCTACAGGAGGGAATAGCCCGCTAGTTTAGATGGACACAGAAGAACAGGCTTTTCAAAATCTGAAAAAGGCACTAACTGAAGCCCCTGCTCTAGCCCTCCCAAATATCTCAAAGCCGTTTCACCTGTTTATCCATGAAAGCCAGGGAGTTGCTAAGGGGGTGTTTACTCAGACTTTAGGACCCTGGAGATGCCCAGTGGCCTATTCATCTAAGAGGCTGGATCCTGTGGCCTCTGGATGGCCAACTTGTCTGCGAGTCATAGTGGCAACAGCAAGCCTAGTCCAAGAGGCTGATAAGTTAACTCTAGGCCAAAATTTAACTTTTATGGGTCCTCATGCATAGAGACTTTATTACGAACTGCTTCTGGCAAATGGATGTCAAATGCTCTCATCCTGCAGTATCAGAGTTTACTGTTAGATCAGCCTCCTTTGACTTTCTCTCCCAGAAAGTGTTTAAATCCAGCTACTTTCCTCCCTGATCCAGACTTCACTACACCTGTCCATGACTGTCAGGAACTGTTAGAAACTACAGAAACTGGCCAACCTGATCTCCAAGATGTGCCCCTAAAGAAGGCGGACGCCACTGTGTTTACAGATGGTAGCAGCTTTCTCAAAACAGGGAGTACGAAAGGCTGGTGCAGCCATTACTACAGAGACAGATGTGCTATGGGCCCAGGCTTTACCGGCAAATACCTTGGCACAAAAAGCTGAACTGATCGCCCTCACTCAGGCTCTCTGATGGGGTAAGGATAAACTTATTAACATTTACACTGACAGCAGGTACGCTTTTGCTGCTGTACATGTACATGGAGCCATCTATCAGGAGCGTGGGCTACTCACCTCAGCAGGAAAGACTATCAAAAACGAAGAAATTCTAGCCCTGCTTGAAGCCGTATGGCTCCCTCAGCAGGTGGCTGTAATCCACTGCAAAGGACATCTAGGAGAAAACATGGCAATTAACAGAAAGCTGACTCAGCGGCCCGGGATGCAGCACTTCCAGTCATGCCTCTAAACTTATTACCACAGTCTCCTTTCCACAGCCAGATCTGCCCGACAATCCCGCGTACTCAACAGAAGAAAAAAAACTAGCCTCAGATCTCAGGGCCAATAAAAATCAGGAAGGTTGGTGGATTCTTCCAGACTCCAGAATCTTCATACCCTGAGCTCTCGGGGAAACTTTAATCAGTCGCCTGCATTCTACCACCCATTTAGGAGGAGCAAAACTGGCTCAGCTCCTCTGGAGCCATATTAAGATTCCCCATCTTCAAAGCTTAGCAGATCAAGCAGCTCTCTGGTGTACAACTCGCGCCCAGGTAAACGCCAAGCAAGGTCCTAAACCCAGCCCAGGCCACCGTCTTTGAGGAAACTCGCCAGGAGAAAGGTGGGAAGTTGACTTTACAGAAATAAAACCACACTGGGCTAGGTACAAATACCTTCTAGTACTAGTAGACACCTTCTCCGGATGGACTGAGGCATTTGCCACCAAGAACGAGACTGCCACCACGGTAGTTAGGTTTTTACTCAATGAAATCATCCCTTGACATGGGCTGCCTGCTGCCATGGGGTCTGATAACGTACCGGCCTTCACCTCGTCCATAGCTCAGTCAGTCAGTAAGGCATTACACATTCAATGGAAGCTCCTTTGTGCCTATTGACCCCAGAGCTCTGGGCAGGTAGAACACATGAACCGCACCCTAAAAAGCACTCTTACAAAGTTAATCTTAGAGACCGGTGAGAATTGAGTAAGACTCCTTCCTTTAGCCCTTCTTAGAGTAAGGTGCACTCCTTACTGGGCTAGGTTTTCTCACCTTATGAAATCATGTATAGGAAGGCTTCGCCTATCTTGCTTAAGCTAAGGGATACCCATTTGGCAGAAATATCACAAGCTAATTTATTACAGTACCTAAAGTCTCTCCAACAGGTACAAGATATCATCCAGCCACTTGTCCGAGGAGCCCATCCCGATCCAGTTCCTAACCAGACGGGGCCCTGCCACTCGTTCCAGCCAGGTGACCTGGTGTTTGTTAAAAAGTTCCAGAGAGAAGGACTCACTCCTGCTTGGAAAGGACCTCATACTGTCATCCTCACCATGCCAACAGCTCTGAAGGTGGACGACATTCCTGATTGGATTTGTCACTCCCTCATCAAAAAGGCCAACAAAGCCCAGCAAGAAACATAGGTCCCCAAGCCTGGGTCAGGCCCCTTAAAACTGCGCCTAAGTCGGGTGAAGCCATTAGATTATTTCTTTTTATTTACTTCTCTTTTTGGTTTTTGCCTGTCATGTCCTCTGCACCTTCCTATTCCCTTCTTCTCACCTATTTCACGACAGGACGTGTATTCGCAAACACTACTTGGAGGGCAGGAACCTCCAAGGAAGTCTCCTTTGCAGTCAATTTATGTGCGCTGTTCCCAGAACCAGCCCATACCAGCAAAGAGCAACACAATCTGCCAGTCATGGGGGCAGGAAGCGTGGACCTTGCGGCAGGATTTGGACACTCCGGGAGCCAGACTGGATGTGGGAGCTCCAAAGGTGCAGAAAAAGGACACCAAAATGTTGACTTTTACCTCTGTCCTGGAAACCACCCTGACTCTAGCTGTTGAGATATTTACCAGTTTTTCTGCCCTGATTGGACATGTGTAACTTTAGACACTTACTCCCGGGGATCAACCCAATCTTCAACTCTTTCCATAAGTCGTGCTTTCTGTCCTAGATTGTGTACTAGAAAAAATTGTAATCCTCTTACTATAACTGTCCATGACCCTAATTCAGCTCAATGGTATTATGGCATGTCATAAGGATTAAGGCTTTATATCCCAGGATTTGATGTTAGGACTATGTTCACCATCCAGAAGAAAATCCTGGTCTCATGAAGCCCACCCAAGCCAATCAGGCCTTTAACTGATCTCGGCGACCCTATGTTCCAAAAACACCCTGACAAGGTCGATTTAACTGTTCCGCTGCCATTCCTAGTTCCTAAACCCCAGCTGCAGCGACAACATCTTCAACCCAGCCTGATGTCCATACTAGGCAGGGTACATCACCTCCTTAACCTCACCCAGCCTAAACTAGCCCAAGATTGTTGGCTATGTCTAAAAGCAAAACCCCCTTATTATGTAGGCTTGGGAGTAGAGGCTACACTTAAAAGTGGCCCTCTATCTTGTCGTGCATGACCCTGTGTCCTCACACTAAGGGATGTGTCTGGAAATGCTTCTTGTCTAATTAGTACCGGGTATAACTTATCTGCTTCTCCCTTTCATGCTACTTGTTATCAGCCCCTGCTTACTTCCATAAGCACCTCAGTCTCTTACCAAGCGCCTAACAATACCTGGTTGGCCTGCACTTCAAGTCTCACTCGCTGCATTAATGGAACTGAACCAGGACCTCTCCTGTGCATGTTAGTTCATGTACTTCCCCAGGTATATGCGTACAGTGGACCAGAAGGACAACTTCTCATCGCTCCCCTGGAGTTACATTCCAGGTTTCACTGAGCCACCCTGCTCCAAGTTCCCTTCTTGGCCAGCCTTAGCATAGCCGGATCAGCAGCCCTAGTTCAAGGAGAAACTGGACTAATGTCCCTATCTCAACAGGTAGATGCTGATTTAAGTAACCTCCAGTCTGCCATAGATATATTACATTCCCAGGTAGAGTCTCTCGCTGAAGTAGTTCTTCAAAACCGCTGAGGCTTAGATCTACTATTCCTCTCTCAAGGAGGTTTATGCGCAGCTCTAGGAGAAAGTTGTTGCTTCTATGCCACTCAGCCTGGAGTCATAAAAGATACTCTCCAAAAGGTTTGAGAAAATCTAAATAGATGCCAACAAGAACGAGAAAATAACATCCCCTGGTATCAAAGCATGTTTAACTGGAATCCATGGCTAACTACTCTAGTCACTATGTTAGCTGGACCCCTCCTCATCCTACTATTAAGCTTAATTTTCAGGCCATGTATATTAAATTAGTTTCTTAACTTTGTAAAACAACGCATAGCTTCTGTCAAACTTATGTATCTTAAAACTCAGTAGGACCCCCTTATTATAACTGAGGAATCAACAATTTGATTTCCCAAAAACACAAGTGGGGAATGTAATACCTAACCTTGTTTTTAGACTCTCCATTAATCACCTAGCCTTGTTTCCACATGAATAGGCTCTCCCTTAGCTGAGAAAGCTGGATGAACTCCATTTGGCTCCTTCATTTACAAGACATCAAGGACTCCTTACCCACCCCCTTCCCCAAGCAGTTAACTTGTGTAAGCTGACTCTCAACATATCAGAGTCCAATTAACTGATAAGGTACTGAAGCAAGCAATGTACAAAGTTCCCAGGATTTCACTCAAGAGATAACACCATAAAGCCTTGAGTTTGTGACCGGCAGAGTCCCCATACCTAACGCCTTATGATAGATTTAGAGCCCCTGCACCTGGAACTGTTTGTTTCCCTGTAACCATTTGTCTTTTTAATTTTTTTTGCATATTTACTTCTGTAGAATTCCTGCAACTAAGCTCCCCTTCCCCTTTCAAAACCAAAGTGTAAAGGAAAATCAAGCCCCTTCCTCGGGGCCGAGAGAATTTCGAGCGTTAGCCGTCTCTCGGTCGCCGGCTAATAAAGGACTCTTAAATTCGTCTCAAAGTGTGGCATTTCTCTAACTCGCTGCGGTACAACAACTTCGCCTTTCCGCAGCCGCTGTCCGGCTCTGCAGAGTCCTTTTGAGAAAAGAGCTGGACAAGAGGAGTAAAGGAGCTCTTTGCAAATGCCAGGAGGAGTTTCTTCAGGGGGAAAGTTGGCTTTCCATAGGCTTCTAAGAGAAATATGTGGAGCAAACAAACGGGAACTTTCTTTCTCATCTTTTGCATTTCAGAGAAAAGCTAATAACATTAGACGTTTCCACCGTCATGCTTAGTCTCAAAGCTGCCGGTAGATTCCGCTTCTAACTTTCCACACAGGCACGCAGGAAATCGGGAAATCACTGCAGCTCCCTCAGAAGCTCCAGAATCAGCATTTCCTGAACTGAAAATAAAAATGCCACCTTACGTGCATACCCAAAGAGCTCAGCTGGTCTGTCCAGCAACGTAAAGAGCGGTGAGGCGCTCTTGAAGCCGTGACAGCCTGGGCGAAACGAACCAGGTCCCCTTCCTGGTCGAGCCTACCCCCCTAGGGACAAAAAGGAACCTCTCTTCCCACATATCCAGAGGAAGCGACGGAGAGATATGGCGTTTAGACTCACTCTACCATCCAGTCCATCCAAGTACTAATAATCTTGAGGATGCTTTTCCTTGCCCTCTACCCCTCTCCCTTTTGTCCTTTTCTTCCTCCACTTCACGGCACCCCGCCTCTTCCCTCTCCCTGCAAGCTGGCGCTCGGCTCCTCCCGTTTACTTTTTGTTTGTGTTTGTTTGTTTGTTTTTGTTTTTGTTTATTGAGACGGAGTCTCGCTCTGTCGCCCAGGCTGCAGTGCAGTGGCGTGATCTCGGTTCACTGCAACCTCCACCTCCTGGGATCAAGCGATTCTCCTGCCTCAGTCTCCCGATTAGCTGAGATTACAGGAGCCCCCCACCACGCCCGGCTAATTTTTGTATTTTAGTAGGGACGGGGTTTCACCATTTTCACCAGGATAGTCTCCAACTTCTGCTCTCAAGTGATCCGTCCGCCTCGGCCTCCCAAAGTGCTGGGATTATAGGCGTGAGCCACTGCGCCCAGCTTTCAGAGCGAACTTTTCACAATAGTGCAGCGCACTCCTAGACCCGTTTACGCACATTTTAAACACTGTGTTGTGATTCATATGTAGATCTTTCCACATCACTTTCTATTTTTTTTTCTTTTTTTCCTTCTCTATATGCTCACCTTTAAACATTTTTGCAGCATAGGCTGAGGCTGCGCCCAGCTGGGGAGAGACGCGTGGCAGGGATAAACCTAGAGTAGAGGAATGTTGTTTCCTGTCTGAGAAGGCTCAGACCTTACAAGGGGAGAAAAAAGTCTGTAAGAGAATCTAAAACTTTTTTTGAGGAAATAATCGAAAAATATATCCTAATTGACCCTCCCACCGTATTTTGGCTAAAAATAGAAAGCCTCAACTCTCAGAATAGGAGATTGAGTTTGAAAACTGTTAAGACTTAGAAAAGGTTTTATTAAAATTCAGTTTGCAAGTCATCGTCGGCCTCAGCAATTTTCTCATTCCAGAGAGGGTTGTTTCTGAAATTCTGTAAACCTCTAAATTTGTTTCTATGTCTAAGCAGAGAAGTCCAATGTTTTTACACTTTTGACTTAACGTAAGAATTTCTTATATTGAGATATATACCCTTCTGGGATTGACGTGCAAGTGTTGTATAAGGGAGTGATAATTAGGCAGAACAAAAAAAAAAAAGACTAAAAAAAAAAAAACCTGCCGGAACCCGGGATCGAACCACTGACCTGTAGATCTTCAATCTAACGCTCTTCCAACTGAGCTATTCTGGCTACTCTTAAGGGCGGTCTGTTAGTAATTTCTTCAAAATATAAAAATCTTCATTTGTAAAGTGAGTGTATTTCCTAATGCCTAATTCTTTTTTGTTCAATATCAATACAAAAATTAGCCAGGGGTGGTGGCGCGCGCCTGTAATCCCAGCTACTCCGCGCCGCTGTACTCCAGGCTGGGCGACAGAGCTAGACTCCCTCTCCCTCCGTTGAAGTGGGAGGATCCATTGAGCCGGGGAGGCAGAGGTTGCCGCGAGCCGAGATTGCACCACTGCACTCCAGCCCACGCAACAGAGCGGGACCCTGTCTCGAAAACAACAACAAAAAAGAGTTGTTACGCACCAGTGTGCAGACCACAATTTTAAAAACTCTAAGGAAGAGATAGAATGTACTGGAGGACATAAGAGATCCTTCTTTTCTTTCTTTTCTTGTCATTTAATTTTTTTTTTTTTTTTTTTTAGACAATCTCCCTCTATCGCCCAGGCTGGAGTGCAGTGGCGTGATCTCGGCTTACTGCAACCGCCACCTCCCGAGTTCAAGCAATTCTCCTGCCTCAACCTCCCTAGTAGCTGGGATTACAGGCGCACGCCACCACCCCTGGCTAATTTTTGTATTGATATTGAACAAAACAGAATTAGGCATTACAAAATACACTCACTCTACAAATGACGGTTTTTATGTTTTGAAGAAATGACTAAGGGTGTGTGCTTAGAGTAGCTGAAATAGCTCAGTTGGGAGAGCGTTAGACTGAAGATGTTAAAGTTCCCTGGTTCAACCCCGGGTTTCAGCCAGCATCTTTTGAGTTCTGCCTAATTATCACTCCCTTATACAGCACTTGTACGCCAATCCCAGAAGCGTACGTATCTCCAATTTTGGGGAGTTTTTGAAAGTCTGATAAAGGTAATGTACAAGTTTGTATCACTCTCTCCTTTGTATATTCTACTGAAGTCTTCCATGAAGTGCTGTCATTACATAAATTATTTAAAGTTTTTGGACGGAGTCTCACTCTGTCGCACAGGTTGGAGTGCAACGGCGCGATCTTGGCTCACTGCAACCTCTGCCTCCTGAGTTCAAGCTATTCTCAAGTCTCAGCCTCCCGAGTAAGCTGAGATTACAGGCCCCCGCAACCATGCCTGGCTATTGTATTTTTAGTAGAGACAGGGTTTCGCCATGTTGGTCAGGTTGGTCTCGACCTCCTGACCTCAGGTGATTCACCCGCCTCGGCCTCTCAAAGTGCTGGGATTTCAGGCGTGAGCCACTGGGCCCGTCCTTATTTAAAGTCTTAAACTTAGGAAGTTATTAGTTTTAAAACCTAAGAAATTCCAACGTGCTATATGCTGTGGCATTTACAAGTCATTTTTGATTTGATATTATTTATATGTATTGGGAGAGGGATATTTTTAAATCACAAGAAATATGAAAAAAAGAAACATACAGTGAAGTAACTATTATACTGTATAAGCATGTATATGGGGGTGTGGTGTATGCAAGAAATATTTTGAAATTAGAAAAACCCGGGTTTGTATCTTGAGTCAACTCCATCTTTAAACTGCTGTAAGAAGAACTTTTTTTCTCTCTGTTTCTTTCCTTCTTTCTTTCTTTCTTTCTTTCTTTCTTTCTTTCTTTCTTTCTTTCTTTCTTTCTTTCCTTCTTATCTTTTAAGCAGGGTCTCACTCTGTCATCCAGGCTGGAGTGCAGTTATACAATCAGAGCTCACTACAGCCTCAACCTCCCTAGGCTGAAGTGACTCCACATGTGAGCACCCTGAGTAGATGGGACTACAGGCGAGCACCACCATGCCTGGCTAAATTTTTTTTTTTTTTTTTGGTATTTTTTTGTAGACAGTGGGTTTCACCATGTTGCCCAGGCTGGTCTTTAAATCCTAGGTTTAAGCAATCCACCTGCCTAGGTAGGCCTCCCAAAGTGCTTGGATTACAGGCGGGAGCCATCGCACCAGGCCCAGTTACAAGAACATTCTAAATTTTCTTGCTGAGAAGACATTTCTTTAGCCTGGCAACCTTGTCTAGAACTTCCAAATCTTAAGCTGTTTCCATGTTTGTATCCAGGAAAAAAGAACTATATGTATTTCTATATGAATTATTCTATCAAACATTCATGAAGGGCTCTAGAATACTGAAAATGAAAGCAAATGGGCAGCAAAGTCAAGACTAAGGTGCATGTGCCCCCTTTTCCCTTTTTCACTTCAACTCCTCTCTTGAAATTCTGTCTTGGGATAATAGGTCTTTTTTTGGTCATTTTGATTTTTTTTCTTTCAAATTACTGCTTCAGTTTCAGTGTTGTTTTTCTCTAACTTCTGCATACCCTGTGAGGAGACAATAATCTACAATACTCCACCATCAGAACTGCAGCAAGTTGCAAAAGGAAACTTAGTACCAAATGAGAAGTAACCTCAGGGTAGGGACATTGACTGTACAGAAACTGGGAATCAGATACTTTGTCCTTTCACTGAGGCTTTCTCAACTCAGAAGCTTGTGTTTTATTCCATTAAGAAATATTTGACTAGACAAACAGTAACATTGAATGTTTTTGTGCCTAACGCAATGAAGATTCCTTTACATTCTGTTGAAATGGAGGGCCTAGGGCAATTTCAAGCATGATTTGTCTGCCATTCAATGGCTTAAAAATGATGTTAATAATGATTTTGTAAAATGGGATGTTGTAAAGATCAAAGGAGATCATGCATAGAAATGCATTCTGTCAAGTCCACTCACAGCATGAAACTTAATTAGTGGCAGATCATGCTCCATGTTCTCTGCCTCTGGGATTCTCCCAGAACAGCACCTAAATAGATAACATTGTCTTTAGACAATTCTGTCCAATCAAGAGATAATACAAGTTATAAATGACAGCCATTTTGTAGTGTTACCTTTTACAGTAGTTGCATTAAAAAATAGTCAATATTTATATTTTTATGTAATTTCAACTTTTATTTTAGATTTGGGGGTACACGTGCGGGTTTGTTACATGGGTATAATACATGATGCTAGGTAAATTGCATGAAGTTTTGAGTGCAATTGATCCCATCACCCAGGTAGTAGACATAGTACCCAAGAGGTAGTTTTTCAAATCTTTCTGCCCTCCCTCCCGCCCCTCCCCATAGTCCCCAGTGTTTGTTGTTGCTATCTTTTATGTCCAGTTTCAATAATATATTTAAATCACTTTGTATATCCAAAAACTTATTTTAAGAAGCTATCAATTATAAAATTATTAGTGAGATATTTTATATTTAAAAAATAGTATTACACATCTTTGAAATCTGGTGTGTGTATGTATATATAATATATAATATATATAATATATATAATAGATAATATATTATATATTATATATTATATATAATATGTAATATATTATATATTACATATTATATATAATATGTAATATATAATATATATATTTTTTTTTTTTTGAGAAGGAGTCTCGCTCTGTCACCCAGGCTGGAGTGCAGTGGCGCGATCTTGGCTCACTGCAACCTCTGCCTCCCAGGTTCAAGCAATTCTCCTGCCTCAGCCTCCCGAGTAGCTGGGATTTCAGGTGTGTGTCACCACGCCAGGCTAATTTTTGTATTTTTAGTAGAGATGGGGGTTTCACCATGTTGGTCAGGCTGGTCTCGAACTCCTGACCTTGTGATCCGCCCACCTCGGCCACCCAAAGTACTGGGATTACAGATGCGAGCCACTGTGCCTGGCCAAATCTGATATATATTTTACACTTACAACACTCTTAACTTGGACTGGGCAATTTCAAGCATTCAATAGCCAATGTGGCTAATGGTAACCATATTGGACAGTGCAGGTTTAAACAGATACTTTATATATTTTTAGGTTTTCTGAATTGAGTATGTATCACACGAGGGTGTTCTGTCTTCAGAATTAAATGTTTAATTCTTCAGAGGAATTCTGTGTTAAATAAGTTCATCCTACAGTTTTTACAAAAAAAAAAATGTGTTTCAGTCGTGTTGTTGGTAGATAGTCAGAAGAGAGCTACAGATATTTAATTATTTAAAATTCTCTCCTTTTCAAGAGGCAAACAAAAAAGCAGACCTTCATATTATGATGAATTCCCAAGAATCCAGTAGACATCCAGGTTTCTCTGGGTGCAACATGACATAATGATGGAGTGTTTCTGCAAATTGTCCTAATATTACTTCTACAGCATCAAAGAGCTAGGATAATCTCCCTAGCATTTACATGCACACACAGACAGTCAAACACATGCACACACACCAGTTTTGTGTGTAACACTTCTCTTGTCTCTTATTCAGTGAAACCTAGCATTCAGTGATTCCTATTTTTATTCTGGAAATTCCATCAGCCAACTGAAAGGCAAGTCTGCCATATAACCTGCTATTTTCTGCCAGTTCTACAAGGGATCAGTGTTATTTTATGAGTGTTGGCAAAGGCTCATATATGGGTAAATCAGAATGAGAAAGAGTTAACAGTCACTAGAAATTTGGTGTCAGGAAATGGATTTTCTTCTCATCTTCCTATGTAGTTCAAAGAACACAGCCCTAATCATGATAAATAATGATAAATACCAGGGTTCAAGAACATAGAGGAGCAAACTTTTTAAAAAAATTTTTTTTACTTTATTATTTTTTATTTTTATTTTATTTTATTTTTTTGGAGAGAGTTTCACTCTTGTTGCCCAGGCTGGAAATGAATGGCATGATCTCACTCACTGCAACCTCCGCCTCCCAGGTTCAAGCAATTCTCCTGCCTCAGCCTCTCGAGTTGCTGGGATTACAGGTGTGCACCACCACGCCCAGCTAATTTTTGTATTCTTAGTAGAGACAGGATTTCACCATGTTGGCCAGCCTGGTCTCGAACTTGCAGCCTCAGGTGATCTACCCGCCTTGGCCTCCCAAAGTGCTGGGATTACAGGCGTGAGCCGCCACACCAGGCTTTTTTTTTTTTTTTAAACAAATATCATGAATAGGTTTGTAATTCTCAGATCTAAAAGGACCCTTTTTAGTCTTTATTCACTCTCCATGCAATATGTCTACTACTATTAATGCTCACAAATCCCAGGCGGGAGACAGATGCCTGAGTTCTCCTCACAGTGTGCCCCACAGATATACCGAATTTAGCATGAGCCAAGCTAACTTATCTTCTTCATCTTCCAATCCTTCTCCCATTCCTTAAAGAGTTGTTAAAAACTTCCCTTTTCTGCACCTCCTTCTGTTTGGCAATAGCCTGTTTGTTTTTCTAAACCACTTTCCCCCATACCTCTTAAATCCTGTTTCTACTTATTTTTTATCTCACCCTCATAATTCAACTCTTCTCGTCATCCCTAGAGGTGTTGTTTCACTCACACTTTATAAATTTTTCTTTTCTTTTCTTTTTGATTTTGATACAGGGTCTCACTCCATCACCCAGGCTGGAGTGCAGTGGTGTGATCATAGCTCCCTGCAGCCTCCAGCTCCCAAGGTCAAGTGATCCTCCTGCCTCAGCCTCTGGAATAGCTGTGAGTACAGGCGCAGGACAACACACCAGCTAAAGACCCTTAAGATGAAATGCTGAGTGCATCGCTCTCAGGTTTTCTTCTGACTGTGACTTTCCTCAATCAAATCTAACCTTTAATATTCCGGCTGAGTAAACAACAACTATGAAGCATTTTAGGTAAGAAAAAGCTGAATTTCAGTAACTTTGCGTCGTCTCTGAAAGAAATCGAAAGAATGAAAAACCAGAATTTGATTCCTTGCCAAGCATAACAGAAGAAGGAGATCCTGACAACTCAGCGTTTTAAAGCCACAATGGAAACTTCTTGTGGCAGTTATCTGACACTTTTCTAATATTTGTTTTCCATTTCAAGTCCTGTACAGTATACTAAAGAATCTGTATCCCCTCATTAGTACCGAGTATCTTCTACTCAGAGCAGCTGCAGGCGCTCCATGATACTAACCACTACTACCAGCATGCTCACGGAGCCAGTCTCAGAAAATGAAAGTTACCACCTGAAAATTATTACAAAACGGTCTTTCAGGAGGGGGGTGTAGCTCAGTGGTAGAGCACATGCTTTGCATGTGTGAGGCCTCAGGTTCGATCCCCGGCACCTCCAAATGATGGTTTCGCTCTGGCAGTGCTCAAACGTAATTCTCAAGCAACATAGCCTTCTGCCTCCTCACCTTTTTCTATCCTATTTCTGCACGTATAGAGAGTAAAAACGTAAACCAATGCATTGCCTTCACTTATCTCCCATCTCTATACCGTAAGCCTCGACATCACCTAAGGCGATTGCGACGGCAGAAGGAAGAGGAGAAAGAAGAATGAGGTCCCAACAGGGTCTCTTGAAAGTAAACAAAAGCGTGCACATCAACAGGCGGCTCACTTTGGCTTCGGTTTTGCACTATGATTAAAGAGAAGGAAAGGCTGAGAAGAAGAAAGGCAGAAAAGCGCCCCCCGGGCATTTCGTTTTGGTCGTTGTTTTTGTTTTCTGAGCCAAATCCAGAGTCAAAGCATCTGTCCACTGATTTCTCTCCCTGTCGACCTGCGTAGAGAGTACAGCCACAAGTGCGATCCAAAGCTGAGAAAATGTGGCTCTCCAGCCTCTTGAGACGGGAGTGGCAGGACGCTGGACAACCGAAAGAAGACTGCCGGGGAATTAGAGGTCTTCAACACGGAAGGAGCGAAATCAATAAGGATCAACACATTCCCTACTGATATTCCATACGATTGATTCATTTTCCTGTATTGCCTCAATCACTCCATTCTCCTCGTTAAAATAAAACATTGGGGTCCGGGCTCGGTGGCTCACGCCTGTAATCCCAGCACTTTGTAAGGCCGAGGCGGGGCGATCACCTGAGGTCGGGAGTTCGAGACCAGCCTGACTAACATGGAGAAACTCCGTCTCTACTAAAAATACAAAATTAGCCAGGCGTGGTGACGCTCGCCTGTAATCCCAACTGCTCAAGAGGCTGAGTCAGCAGACTCGTTTGAACCCGGCAGGCGAAGATTGCAGTGAGCCTGCAGCAGGACGAGTCGCAGACAAAACTCCTCAGACACCAGAATAAAGAAGGAAGAGGTTTTTTTATTCGGCCGGGAGCGTCAGCAGACTCGTGTCTTAAGAGCCGAGCTCCCCGAAAAATAAACTCCTAGCCCTTTTAAGGGCTTACAACTCTAAGGGGTCTACGTGAAAGAGTCATAATAGATCAAGTAAGCGTGAGGAACGTGACTGGGGGCTACATACATCAGCTAACAGAACAAAAAGTTTTACAGTACTTTCTTATACAATGTCTGGAATTTACAGATAACACCAGTAGTTTTGGTCAGGGGTTAATATTATTATTATTATTTTAGCCACCGGGGCCAGGTGGTGGTGCCAAGATCGTCTAGCTATTTATCTTACTTCTGTTTCTTTCCAACTTTTTGCTTTCTCACTTTTCTCCTGTTTTATAAACTAGGGAAAAGGGGAGGTTGGGGAGAAACTGAGAAGGACAACAGGAAAAGTGGTGGCCTCATACCATAAGCCGAGATCTCGCCATTGCACTCCAACCTGGGCAGCAAGAGAGAACCTCCGTCTCAAAATAAAATAAAATATAACATAACATAAAACATTGCCTGGAAACCTCTGTTAACAGCAAACAGAGGCCCCATATGAAAAAGTAGAGAAAGCTTTTCTGCCACAATGGAAAATAGATGCAAAGTAAAGATGAGTAAATTGCAGGTGTGTTGGCACTTCTGATTAAAAAAAAAAAATTATTTTTTCTTTCTCTGTCAATCCTGTCACATCTGCTTTGTATGACGAGGGAACTCCAGGAAATCCTGTCTACTGATGACACCTTTTAGGGGTTTCCAATGCTGCATGTTTCAAAACTGCTGTCCTCTGTGTATATGTTTGCCGTTGAATCAAAAGTGTCTTTGAGAGGCAACAGAGTACTATGTTTGTCATCAGTCCACCAGTCTAACACTCTATCAGGCTAGGCTGTCCTTACTTCTTGATTCTTTTGTTCAGTGAAAATATCCATAACGAGCATACAGGAGGGATATTGTCTAGTGAAACCTGCTTAGCTGAAGACTGGCCGTCTGCCCCAGGGACAAACCACATGTTTGTTATAAGACACATTTTTTTTGTTTGAAGGAAGGTAATGCAGACATTTTCTTTTCGTTTCATACTTCTTTTCCCTTCTATCCACTGGTTCTCTCTAGGCACTTTAAGCAAATAGTGGCATGTTAGTCACAGTGGACACTGCACAAGAGAGTAAGGGGTGAGGGATTAGGGTGCTACAAGCGGAATGCCAAATTCCAGGCCCAACCTCAGATCTATTGAATCAGAATTGCTGAGGGTGAGGGTGGGGTCCAGCCTCCTGTGTTTGAATAAGCCCTCAAGTGACTCTGATGCTAAATTTTTTTTTTTTTTTTTTTGAGACGGAGTCTCGCCCTCCCGCCCAGGCTGGAATGCAGTGGTGCAATCTCGGCTCACTGCAATCTCCGCTTCCCAGGTTCAAGCGATTCTCCTGCCCCAGCCTCCCAAGTAGCTGGGACTACAGGCGCGCGCCACTATGCTCAGCTAATTTTTGTATTTTTAGTAGAGACGGGGTTTCACTATGTTGGTCAGGCTTGTCTCGAACTCTTGACCTCGTGATCCGCCCGCCTCGGCCTCCCAAAGTGCCAGGATTACAGGTGTGAGCCACCGCGCCCAGCCGCTGATGCTAAAGTTTGAGAAGCACTGTTCTAGAGGTTTAAGAAGGGGGTCCAGGGCCAGAGGCCTGCTGAGGACGAAGAGTTGTTCCCGGGGTTCCCTGCCTATTCTCAATCAAAAACTCAAACCACCTAGGAAAGCCAGTGAGGTTTGTATTTGCCTTACATCAGGGGTGGGGATGGATTTATTATCTCTTTGACACCGTCAACATTTTAGATGATTTTGGTGGTCACACACAAGAGACTCTGATTTTCCTGTAGAAGAACTTACCAGAGTTCTTTTCAGCCAGGAGACTCTTTTGAGCCAATTTTATTTCTTTCCTTTCTTATCATTCTACCCTCCCTTCTCTTTCTTTCTCTCTTTTTCCTTTCTTTCTTTTTCTTTTCTTTTCTTTCTTTCTTTCTTTCTCTTTCTTTCTTTCTTTCTTTCTCTTTCTTCTTTCTCTTTCTTTCTCTTTCTTTCTTTCTCTTTCTCCTTTTCTTTCCTTTTCTCTCATTTCTTTCTTTTCTTTTCTTACTTTCTTTTTTTTTTTTTTTGAGACAGGGTCTCACTCTATCACCCAGGCTGGAGTGCAGTGGCCTGATCTTGGCTCACTGCAACCTCTGCCTCCTAGGTTTAGGTGATTCTCCTGACTCAGCCTCCCAAGTAGCTGGGATTTCAGGCGCACATCACCATGCCCAGCTAATTTTTAGTAGAGGTGGGGTTTCAGCATGTTGACCAGGCTGGTCTTGAATTCCTGACCTCAGGTGATCTGCCCTCCTTGGCCTCCCAAAGTGCTGGGATTACAGGCATGAGCCACTGCACCTGGCCACCAATTCTGTCATTTCTTTGTCACATAAAAAGTAAAAACATGACCCAATTCATTGTCTTTAGTGCTCTCTTATTTCTATTTCTATTTGGTCAGCCTCTGTACCAGCCAAAGCAACTGACATAGCAGGAGAGGAAAGGAGGAAAAAAGAACCAGCTTTTACAAGATCTCTGGATCATGTTTCACTGTCAACTGTAAAATTATTTGTCTAGCCCTAGATTGGAAATATTATCTTCCATATTTTGTCCTCAAAGTTTTATAGTTTTACATTTTATATTCATATCTGCAATCCATTTTAAGTTCACTTTCGTGAAGGCATGAGACTTACTCTTCTTTCATGGTATTACTACTTAGGCAACTTTGTCAAAAACCAGTTGAGAATATTTGTGTGGGTTTATTTTTCCATTCTCTCTATTAACCACGTGCCTATCTCCTTGCCAATACTATACAGTCTTAATTACTGTAGTAATAATACAATAGTACAAGAATACAACAATGTAATGAAATAGTCTTGAAATCAGGTAGACTGTTCCTCCTAGATTTTAAATAATTATTCTAATTCCCTTGACTTTGTGGGAGAAACCTGGTGGGAGGTAGTTGGATCACGGGGGTGGCTTCCCCCATGCTGTTCTGGTGATAGTGGGTGAGTTCTCATGAGATCTGATGGTTTCATAAGTGTTTGGCAAGTTCCTCTTTTGCTCATACTTCTTCTGCTGTCATGTAAAGAAGGTCCTTGCTTCCCGTTTCCCTTCCGCCATGATTGTAAGTTTCCTGAAGCCTCCTCAGCTATGTGACTCAATTAAACCTATTTCCTTTATCAATTACCCAGACACAGTGGCTCATGCCGGTAATCCCAGCACTTTGGGAGGCAGAGGCGGGTGGATCATGAGTTCAGGAGTTCCAGACCAGCCTGACCAATACGGTGAAACCCCGTCTCTACTAAAAATACAAAAATTAGCAGGGCGTGGTGGCCTGCGCCTGTAGTCCCAGCCACTTGCGAGACTGAGGCAGAAGAATTGCTTGAACCCAGGAGGCGGAGGTTGAAATGAGCCGAGAGGAGGTCACTGCACTCCAGCCTCGGTGACAGAGCAAGACTCCACCTTAAAAAAAAAAAAAATTACCCAGTCTCAGGTAGTGTCTTCATAGCAGTGTGAAAACGGACTAATACACATTCTGTCTTTTACCGTGATGTACAGTGTTAGCTGTTCTCTATTCCTATTTTCCTGAGACTTTTTGTCACGAGTAGCTATTGAAGTTTGACAAATGCTTTTTCTACTGTGATATGATCATGTGATTTTGTTTTTTAGCCTGTTAATATGGTGGATTGCAGTGATTGTTTCTAAATTTACCTAGTCTTACGTCTCTGGAATAAACCCCACTTGGTCATGCTGTATAATGCTTCTTATATATTTCTGAATTCTATTTGATAATATTTTGGTAAGTATTTATGCACCAATACTCATGGTTTTGTACTGTATTTACCTGGTTTTGGCATCAGGATACTATTACCTTCATAGATAAATAGAAAGTTTTTTGTCCTCTTCTGTTTTTTCAGAATAGATTGTGTAGACCTTGTTTTAATTCTTTAACCTTTTTTTTTTTTTTTTTTTTTTTGAGACAGTCGCTCTCGGTTGCCCAGGCTGGAGTGTCACTGCAAGCTCTGCCTCCCGGTTTCATGCCATTCTCCTGCCTCAGCTTCCCGAGTAGTTGGGACTACAGGCTCCCTGCCATCACGTCCAGCTAATTTTTTGTATTTTCAGTAGAGACGGGGTTTCACCGTGTTAGCCAGGATGGTCTTGATCTTCTGACATGATTCGCCCACCTCGGCCTCCCAAAGTTCTGGGATTACAGGCATGAGCCACCGCGCCTGGCCTCCTTAAGAACTTCTTAGAATTCTTCAGTGAACTTTTCTTGGATTCGAAGATTCCTGATTTTTTTTTTTTTTTTTTTTAAACGAAGTCTCGTCCTCCAGGCTGGAGTGTAATGGTGTGATCTTGGCTCACTGCAACCTCTGCCTCCCAGGTTCAAACGATTCTCCTGCCTCAGCCTCCCAAGTAGCTGAGATTACAGGCGCCTGCCACCACATCCAGCTAATTTTTGTATCTTTAGTAGAGACGGGGTTTCAGCATGTTAGCCAGGCTGGTCTCGAACTTCTGACCTCAGGTGATCAGCTCGCCTCTGCCTCCCAAAGTGCTGGGATTACAGCCGTGAGCCACCACGCCCAGCCAGATTCCTGATTTTTTTTAAATTATGTTACAAATTTAATTCCCTTAATAGTTACAGGGTTATAAAAAATGTATTGCATATTGAGTTAGTTGTGTTAATTTGTGTTTTTCAAGGAATTAGTCTATCTCATCTAAATTGTCAAGTTTGTGTGTAAAGAGTTATTCATAGTAAGGCAGAAATTTAAAAATAAATATGCATTCATTCACTCCAAGAAAAGCAACAGAAAAGGGTTAAAAGGAAAGGAAACAAGTTTTCCTCTGCCTAGCAGCTCACTTCAAGGACAGTTACAAGATAACACTTTCCAAAAAGCCAAGGCCAAAAGAATGGGTTCCAGACACGCCCTTCCCCCACCCCACCCAAGAGCAAGGTTGAAGGGAAAAAAAAGAAAGGCAAATTCCTGTACTGTTACTCCTTTCCCTGGCTTCTTAAGCATAACTGTTTTACAAATGTCTGTATTTAGTCAGTTCTTGTTTTTCTTTTGACGAAGCTGCAAGGCCACAGGTTAAGCACTGTATGATTAACTGCCTTTGTTTGGCTTATAAAAACTCCTGCTCTGTCTTTGTTCAATGGTCAGCATTTTTTGTTTGTTTGTTTTGTTTTGAGACAGAGTCTTGCTCTGTGGGCTAGGCTGGAGTGCAGTGGCACGATCTTGGCTCACTGTCACCTCCGCCTCCCGGGCTCAAGCAATTCTGCCTCAGCCTCCCGAGTAGCTGGGATTACAAGCGTGTGCTACCACACCTGGCTAATTTTTGTATTTTCAGTAGAGACGGGGTTTCACCATGTTGGCCAGGCTGGTCTCGAACTCCTGACCTCAGGTAATCTGCCCACCTTGGCCTCCCAAAGTGCTGGGATTACAGGCGTGAGCCACCAGGCCCGGCCAGTGCTCAATTTTTTGGATGTGAATCCACTGAGTGGCTGCGTACCTTAAAATAAATATCCTCCTGTTCTCCCATATCAGTCTCTCCGTTCCTCAGTTTACCACAACAATAGTATTCCCTTATCCTAATATTATTTTTATATATTAGGATATATCATACTACATATGATATATAAAATATTATATTAATAATGTGTTATGTTAATATTATATAATAAATAATTATAAAATATATTTATATTATTATTTAATAAGTTATATATTATTATTTACTTATATTATTGGGATATAATATATCCTTATATATTATTAGGATATACTATATATATTATATATATATATATTCCGAATAATCTTGAGGATGCTTTTCCTCCTTCATTTTTTAAACCTAGCCTGCCTCTTCCCTTTCCCCACCAGCTGCTTCTCGGCTCCTCTCCACCTTCTCTCTCGTTTATTTCTAAATGAAGTTTTCACAAAAGTGCAGGGAAATCCTAGTCTCATTTATGCACATTTTAAGCACTATGTTGAGATTCATATGCAGTTGCTATTTTAATTTCCACATCACTTTCCTTTTTTTTTTTTCCTTCTCTACATGCTCGACTTTAAACATTTCTGCAGCATAGGCTGAGGCTGGGGCCAGTTGGGGAGAGATGCGAGGCCTGATAAACCTAGAGTAGAGAAATGTTTCCTGAGGTGCCTGGGAACGCTCCGACCTTACAAGGGGGAGAAAAAGTTCTGCGACGGAGTTTCGCTCTTGTTGCCCAGGCTGGAGTGAAATGGTGCTATCTCGGCCCATTGCACCCTCCACCTCCCGGTTCAAGCGATTCTCCTGCCTCAGCCTCCCGAGTAGCTGGGATTACAGGCACCCGCCACCATGCATGGCTAATTATTTTTTAAATGCTGGGATTACAGGTGTGAGCCACAGCGCCCGGCAAAATTTTTTAAAGGAAATCATCCAAAAACATATCCTTTTGATGTCAGCAGAGTCTACAGTGATATCCTCTTTTTATTTCTGATATTGGTAATTTGTGTCAGCTCTCTTCCTAAAATTTCTCAGTCTTTCTAGAGGTCTTCTTTTATTGATCTTCTAAAGGAACTAGCTTTTTGTTTGTTTTTCTTTTTTGGTTTGTGTTCCATTTCATTGAATTTTGTTCTTATTTTTATTGTTATCTTTTGTCTATTTGCTTTGGGTTTATTTTGCTTTTTTCCCCACCACGGTTCTTCAAATAAAAGTTTAGATGACTGACTTGAGACTTTTTTTTTTTTTCTAATGTATGCAGTTAGTGGTATACATTTCTCTCTCAGTGTTTCATTTAGGTTGTCTTGAAATTTTTGATATATTGTACTTTCATTTTTATTCAGGTTAATTTATTTTTTGATATCTACTAAGGCTTTCTCTTTGTCCTGTGTACTATTTAGTAGTGTGTTGTTCATTTTCCAAGTGTTTGGATATTTTTCTGTTGTCTTTCTGTGATTGACTTTTAGTTTGATTTCATTGTGGTCAGGGATAATACTGTGTGAGTTAATCTTTTAAATTTGAGGTTTGTTTTATGGCCCAGGATATGTTTTATCTTGACCTGTGTTCTGTGTGTTCTGCTTTTCTTGTGTGGAGTCTTCTTTAAATGTTGACTGAATTCTGTTAGCTGAAGATGATTTTGAGTTCTTCAATATCCTTGCTGATTTTCTGTTTAGTTGTTCTATCAATTATTATGAGAGAAGTGTTGAAGTCTCTAATGTAATTGTGGATTTGTCTATTTTTTTTTAAATTCTTTTTTTCTTTACATATTTTCAACTGCATTTGGTTTATACATATTTAGGATTGTTATGCCTTCTTGGTGGATTTTTAAAATTTTTCTTTGTTCTAAAGCTTATATTAGGCCAGACGTGGTAGCTCACGCTTGTTATCCCAGCACTGTGGGATGCCGAGGTGGGTAGATCACCTGAGGTCAGGAGTTCGAGACCAGCCTGGCCAACATGGTGAAACCCCATCTCTAATAAAAACACAAAAATTAGCCAGTCACGGTGGTTACATGCCTGTAATTCCAGCTACTCGGGAGGCTGAGACAAGAGAACCACTGGAACCCTGGAGGCAGAGGTTGCAGTGAGTAGAGATCGCACCATTGCACTCCAGTCTGAGTGACAAGAGTGAAACTCCATCTCAAAAAAAAAAAGATAAATAAATAAATAAAGCTCATATTATATTAATATACTCACTTTTGCTTCCTTTTAGTTAACATTTGAATGTTATATATTTTTATACTCTTAATTTCAACCTGTCTGTATAATTATATTTGAAATAAGTTTCTTGTAGATAGCATGTAGTTGGATTATATTTTCTAATCTACTCTGTTAATCTCTGTCTTTTAATTGGTACCTTTAGACCATTTACATTTAATGTAATTATTGATATGTTAGGGCTTAAATCTAGCAGTTTGTTTTCTATTTGTACCCTGTTACTGCCATGTTCTGGGGATATGTATGTATGTATTTATTTATTTATTAAAGCTTTCTTTGTGGACTACTTGTATACTTTTTAGAATTTCATTGTCATTTATCTGTAACATTTGTGTGTGTGTGTGTGGTTTTGTTTTTTTGTTTTTTTTTTTTCTCCTGCCTCAGCCTCCCAAGTAGCTGGGATTACAGGCATGTGCCACCATGCTCAGCTAATTTTTGTAGTTTTAGTAGAGACGGGGTTTCGCCATGTTGGCCAGGCTGGTCTCGAATTCCTGACCACAGGTAATCCCCCTCAGCCTCCCAAAGTGCTGGCATTACAGGTGTGAGCTACCATGCCCAGCCTATCTGTAGTGTTTTTAAATGATCTCTTTATATAACTCTTTTAGTGATTTGTCTGAGTATTACATGATATTTATTTAATTTATCACTGTGTACTGGTATCATTATTTTATCAGTTAAAGTGACATGTGTCATCTTTATCTCCCCTTTTGTCAATTTGCCTCTCCCACTTGTAATATAATTGTCTTAAATTATTTCTTCTACATACATTTAGAACCACATTGGACCATGCTATACTTTTTTTTTTTTTTTTTTTTGAGACAGTGACTCACTCTGTTGCCCAGCCCTGAGTGTAGTGGTGTGATCTTGGCTCGCTGCAACCTCCGTTTCCCTGGTTCAAGTGATTCTCTCGCCTCAGCCTCTCAAGTAGCTGGGACTATAAGTGTGTGCCACCATGCCCAGCTAATTTTTTGTATTTTTAGTAGAGACGGGGTTTCACCATGTTAGTCAGGCTGGTCTTGATCTCCTCACCTCATGATCTGCCCACCTTGGCCTCCCAAAGTGGTAGGATTACAGGCCTGAGCCACCGTGCCCAGTCATGTTACACTTTTTGCTTCAACTGTTAAACACAATTTAGAAAGCTCAAGAGGAAAAAGAAAATGTACTGTTTTACCCTTTTTTTTTTTTTTTTTTTTTCGCTTACCATGTTCTTTCTTCTTTCCTGATGTCATTTATTTCTTCTTTTATCATTTCTTTCTATCTGGAGAAATTTAACTATTTTTTAAAGGATAATTCTGCTAGCAGCTAATTATCTTAGTTTTCTTTGCTCTGAAAATGTCTTGATTTCTTCTTCAGTTCTAAACGATATTTTCTCTGGATATAGAATTCAGAATTAACAATTCTTTTCTTTCGGTCCTTGAAAACTGTTGTGCTACTCTTTCTGACTTCTATGATTTCTGATAAGATACCCACTGTTATGCAAATTGGTTTTCTCTATGGGTAAGGTGTTTTGTCTCTTTTGTTGCTTTCAATATCTCTTTCTCTGTTTTTAGAGTTTAGAAATTTTGATTGATTTTGTTTTAAGTCAACCATTGAAGGAGATGCTTCTCTAAAAAATACATAAAAATGCAAATCTCCAGGTCAACAGTCTCTAAAATAGTTTAGATTTCTGTATTCTGGTGTTTGGAAAACAACTTCACTAAGGCAATCCCTTAGGGCTGGTAATTTCATGATGTAAATCATTCCGGATTTGTAAAGCATAAAGTAGCAAAGTTTTAGTCACTGTACAAACAAGTATCTGAACTTCTTCCTGTGCTTAATTGGTATAAACTATCTAGGGCGGCAGTTCCCCACCTTTTTGGCACCAGAGACCGTTTCATGAAAGACAGTTTTTTCCATGGATGAGGGAGCAGGGGTTGGGGGGGATGATTTTGGGATGATTCAGGCACATTAGATTTATTGTGCACTTTATTTATATTGTTATTACATTGTAATATATAATGAAATAAATATCCAACTTACCATAATGTAGAATCACTGCAAGCCTTGAGTTTGTTTTCCTGCAACTAGACAGTCCCATCTGGCAGTGATGGAAAACAGTGACGGATTATCAAGCATTAGATTCTCATAAGGAGCCCACGATCTAGATCCCTTTCATGCGCAGTTCACAATAGGGTTTAGACTTCTATGAGAATCTGACGCCTCCGCTTATCTGGGAGGAAGAGGAGCTCAGGCGGTCGCAGGAGCAATGGGGAGTTGCTGAATAAGTACAGATGAAGCTTCGCTGGCTCTCCTGCAGCGTTGCCTGGTACCCGGTTCGTTTACTGGAGGTTGGGGACTCCTGATCTAGAGTAAAACAGATAATCAATCCGCCTGAACAGGGACTTGAACCCTGGACCCTCAGATTAAAAGTCTGATGCTCTACCGACTGAGCTATCCAGGCCCTCATTTGTCCTACCCCATGGAGTATGTAATCTAGATTTCTCCATTTGTTCCGTTCGTTTTATGTTTCATGTTGCAGTTTGTAAATCACGTTACTTGAATTATCCTCATTTCGAAGACCCTGCTTAAGAGAGACATTTATAATCTCTAGGAATATTTTCCTTTTCTCTTTTTAAACATCTCCTTTCTGTAGACTTTCGTAACCTGAGATGGGGCGTCTTCTACACAAAGCACTGCGGAGTTGCTAGATACAGAGGGTTTCATTCTCGCCAATTACCTGCAACCTAAACTTCTCGAGGCAACAGTGGAGCTAACTTTTGTTCGTATCCCTCAGTATTGTCTTGTATGTCTTTCTTGAAGCCTTTGTAGGCAGAGGGTAAGAGAGACGAAGGAGGAAGAATTTGAAGATGCAAGAGAACATTCTATAATGGACCCCTTTCTGTTGGTGGATGAAACTGCCAGCCAGGCATCACTTTGGCAAGTGGACCTCAGACCGGCGGTCTGGCTGGCCAAAGAGGGAAAACCGCGTGTAACAGTGTCTTTTGGTTTAGTATTTAGTGCCGCTTTTGCTGGTCACAGTCTAAAGGTTTTAGAAATAGTGATGTTAAACACAGCAAGCATTTTTCTGCCAGATATTCGTTCTCCAAACACAGACAGACAAAGGCAGTAATTAATAACGGATCTTTTCTTTCTTTTTTCCTTGTTTTATTTTTGAAGATATTTTTTCTTCGTCTATGGATCTTTTTTTAATTTTTAATTTTTATGGATGCATAGTGTATATATGTATATATATGATACATGGGATATTTTGATGCAGGCATACAATGTGTAATAATCATATTGGGATAAACGAAGCATCCATCGCCTCAACACCTTATCATTTCTTTATTACAGACATTCCAGTTATAATCTTTAAGTTATTTTTAAATGTACAATAAATTTTTGTTGACTATAATCACCCTGTTGTGCTATCAAATGATAGATCTTATTCATGCTAACTATATTTTTGTATCCATTAACCATCTCACTGCCACCTCCAATACCCTTCCCAGCATCAGGTAATCATCATTCTACTCTCTGTCTCCATGAGTTCAATTGTTTTATTTTTGGCTTCCACAAATGAGAAAGAATATGTGAAGTTTTACTTTCTGTGTATAGCTTAACATAATGTCCTCTAGTTTGTGGAGGAAAAGTTACATATTAAATTTGAACTCAATTGAACATGGACACAAACAATGGTCAGCAAATCCTGAACAGGTTGTATCAACCCCTTGAGGTGTTCATCCAGTGCTGTTTCGGAGAAATCTCTATTCCAATCTATTCCTATACGTTAGTTATTGAAAAACAACAGACAATCGCAAAAACAAGTTGACCTTTTCTTGTTCCTTGAGCCCAGTCGCGAAGGGCTCTTGTGAGCTTCATGAGACCTCTCCTTCTCTGTGCACGGACGAGTGGCCGACTCTGGAGCCCGGGCTGTTGCTTCCTGGTGTGGTGATGAATCCTTCATAGTCTGGTGAATGTAAATCTATCTATCTATCTATCTATCTATCTATCTATCTATCTATCTATCTATCTATATATCTTTTCCTTTCTCCCCTTCCCATTGCAATTTGCTTATTGTATCATTTGTTTATTATATCTGCATTGCCATTTACGTGGGATAAAAGTTATTTACCCTTAAAGGTATTGTGTATGTGTCTTTTCTTCTCCCCTCTCGCATTTCCCGCACAGAATGTAGTTCCATCCACTTTGCAAATGACAAGATTTCATTCTTTTCATGGCTGAATAGTACCTCGTTGTGTATATGTACCACATTTACTTTATTCATTTATCTGTTGGTGGGCACTTAGGATGCTTCCCAATCTTGGCTATTGTGAATAGTGCTGCAATAAAGATGACAGTGTAGATATCTTTTTGATATACTAATTTCCTTTCTTTTGGGTATATGCCTAACAGGGGGATTGCTGGAATATATGGTAACATTTTTAGTTTTCTGAGGAACCTCCATACTATTCTCCAAAGCGGTTGTACTAATTTACATTCCCACCAAGAGTGTACTAGGGTTCTCCTTTCTCCACGTCCTTGCCTGTCTTTTGGATGAAAGTCATTTTAACTTGGGTGAGATAATATTTCATTTTAGTTTTTATTTGCATTTATTTGATGATCAAACGTGTTGAGCACCTTTTCATATATTTGCCATTTGTATGTCTTCTTTTCAAAGACATGTAGACAAAAGAATGGTAAATAGATATGAGTAGAAAATGTTTACTTGCTGAGTTTTCTTTATCCTTTCCTTTCACAGTAGCCCCCATCCCCAACACACACACACACACACACACACACACACACACACACACGTCAGGTCAATAACCAGAGCATAAGTGCTGCAAATCTTAGTTCTTTCTGTGTGTGTGAGTGAACGTTTGTTGTACACTGGATCACACCTCACAGGAAATGTTGAGTTTTCTAAATTCTAAAGTTAAGAAGATCATTAGGGTCATGCATTATGGGTTTTTGTAAAATGGCTAAAGTAGCTACATTGGGAGATCCTTTGTCTAAAGGTTTAATACATCCCCCAATTTGATTCAGGGCTTGGAAAGTTGTCTGGTTTCATCTAAATAAATAAATAAATTCTATTTTTTTCAAATCTCAATTATAGAGGCCTTTATTTACAGACACCCTCCTCCATTCATTTCTTCAGTGAAATTATCCAGACAGATTGATATAGAGAGATTAAGAATGTCATGCTTTCAAATCTCTCTTGGATTCCTCACAAAATACTTTTGTTAGAAATATTTAAAAAATTTAAAGGAATCTTGCCTGGAACAGATCAGATAAAAATCAAAAGGCATCAGAGAAAACACTGAAAGGCTTTGGAAAGGAAATGGTATCACTGGTATAAACAAACATTTTATACAATTTAATAGTTTCTTAGCATTATTCTTTCAAATCTCAGTGCCAATCCTTTTTAGCATCTTCCTGAAGAAAGAAATTTCAGGCTACTTTGGACACACTTTCTATAGGGTAGCCCTGCTCTGCAAAGAGCAGGAAAAAATAAATACATAAATATAACAATAAATAAATAAATTTCGATGGTTTTGCTCAGTCTGCCAACCTTACTAACTGTGCCAACTTTACTATCTGCTGCCTATGTCTGCCAGTTAACTTTTCCTCCTCCAGACTGAACAAAAAATGCCAGTTTATTTAAATTTGTTAGATTTTGAGATTTTGGATTGCTATTGTTTGGGCACAAAATCCACTAGTGAGAAGGTGAGGAACCAAAACTGAGAACAACCTCAAAACATGTGAATAAGTTTGAGTCTGTTGAAACATAAGTCCTGGTAGTGCATCTTGCCCAAAGTGGAATTGGATTCTTCAGCATTGACTAGAGCAAGTAGCCTCCCCAAACTGGATCACACCAGAAACCATTATTCAATCTAATGCTCCTCATAGGACGCTTTCCGAGAAAGAAAGGGACTTAACTAAATCAGTTTCATAGGGAACAGCAGAAGACATTTCTTTGGTCTACCCAGACTCATCTAGTCCGGCCCCAGAACTAGCGTTCTGTGGTCTCAAACATGGGTCATTACTTAATAAATTAGTGTACATAGGATATACCACCCAAAATATGGCCTAAAACAATTCTTGAGTTTTGACTGGAGAAACCTGGAGAAAATGGTGTACAAGGGATCCAGGAGAAGTTTAGAGCTGAGAGATGCATCTCTCTGGGGAATAGAGATAGGACTGGGCACTGGAAAAATGAAATAGTTTCTTCCCAGTAACTCGTCATTTCCACGAAGCCAAGACGATGCGAAAACTGAGGGAATCTGTGATTGGTTTACTTTACAAACTTCGTTTTTTTCTTTTTTTTAATCTTTCCTACCCTATCAACATACGGGACATACCTGGGGAAAGGGTCACAAAAAATCGCCCCAGATTGTTTTCTGGATCAATCCAAAGGTGAGCTTAGAGCAAGCAACCTTTAGGCAAAATACTTGGGGCTTTTCTGACAAGGGGGAGCTTTTTTTTTTTAATTTCAACTTTTATTTTAGATTCAGGGAGTACAGTGCAGGTTTGGGACAAGGGTGTATTGCGTGTTGCTGATGTCTGGGGTACGATTGAACCCGTCACCCATGTGGTGAGCATAATACCCAACAGGCAGTTTTTCAATCCTTTTCCCCCTCCCTACCTCCCACCTCTTACGGTCTCCAGTGTCTTCTGTTCCAGGGGATCTCTTGTTTGAGCTTACAGGCTTTTCTTCCTGGAGGAAGCACCATCGTATCTTTGAGACGGAAAAGGTTAAAATATATCAAACAATGATGCTCCCTCTTATGCTGTCATGTCCACTCCTTCATTGCAGACTTGAGTCCTTGGCTCATATTTCTGTACCCGAACTTGAATTATCATTATTAGTAACTTAGAGAAGAGAGCCTTCAGAGAAGGCAAAGGTGTCACTTCTGATCATCTCGCAGTTTATAATTCTAAGGAATTGCTATTAAGAATTTTAGATGGAGTTTTATTCCTTCTGCGCACCTCCTCCCCCGCCTCTCCCCGCCCCGCTTCAAATTGTTAAATCTGTTAAAGGTTTGAAAACAGAAACTCAGCGTTTCCCCACTACACTTCAGTCTTGATGTGTGCAAACCACCACTCACGTGCGGCCGCGTGGCCTAATGGATAAGGCGTCTGATTCCGGATCAGAAGATTGAGGGTTCGAGTCCCTTCGTGGTCGTGTCCTTACTATTGTCAGGAAATATCTTTACTTTCTGCACAACCTCTTGAGCTTTCTGCAAGCCGGTTTATAAAAAAAAAAAAAAAAGACTTTGGGAACTTGAAATGAGCGAAGAATATTGACAAAAAAAGCAAGAACCCGGTAAGCAACCTGTGTATTGACTATTAAAGTGCACTTCGTCCCTGGCATAGGCACTACCGGAGGCATTCGTAATTTGGAATGGGCTTGGTTTTTCAATTTATGGTCTTGTCTTACTTGTTTCATGAATTTAACAAACAACACAAAATCACACTTTTCTTTTCTTTTCTTTTTCTTTCTTTCTTTTTTTTTTTTTTTTTTTTTGAGACGGAGTCTCGCTCTGTCACCCAGGCAGGAGTGCAGTGGCACGATTTCGGCTCACTGAAAACTCCGCCTCTCGAGGTCAAGCGATTCTCCTGCCTCAGCCTCCCGAGTAGCTGGGATTACAGGCGCCCGCCATCACACCCGGCTAATTTTTGTATTTTTTTAGTAGAGACGGGGTTTCATCATGTTGGCCAGGTTGGTCTCAAACTCCTGACCTCAGGTGATCCGCCCGCCTCGGCCTCCCAAAGTGCTGGGATTACAGGCGTGAACCACCGTGACCGGCATTTTATTTATTTATTTATTTATTTATTTTTGAGTCTCACTCTGTCGTCCTGGCTGGAGTGCAGTGGCACAATCTCTGCTCATTGCAATCTCCACCTCCAGGGTTCAAGCGATTCTCCTGCCTCAGCCTCCTGAGTAGCTAGGTTTACAGGTGCCCGCCACCATGCCTGGCTGATTTTTGTATTTTTGGTAGAGAAGGGGTTTCACCATGTTGAACAGGCTGGTCTCGAACTCCTGACCCCAAGTGATCCGCCCGCCTTGACGTCCCAAAGTGCTGGGATTACAGGCGTAAGCCATCGCGCCCGGCAGAAAAGTACCATCTTAATAGCAAGGACTATCATAATAGTAGGAGTGTTGGGTGCAGGGTATATGGGAACTCTAATATCTTCTAAATTTTTTTGTAAATCTAAGACTGTTCGACAGTTATACTCTATAAAATAAGAATGATTGTTTTTTGAAGATACACAGTCATGTGTTTAAAAAAACTTAGAGCAAAAATCTTGCCCTAGAAAGCAAATGCAGCTCTAACGGGGTTCTTGTACTGGTTAACATCCGCATTAAAGATGATGGTGACTTACACGGCCTATGCCATTCTCTCTGATTTCTACGATTTCCTTATTACTCTCAACACAAGCTTAAATAAAACAGTAAACAGAAAAGTAAAATCGTTCCAGACCTTGGTTAATAAAGGCAGAAACAAGGAGGAGAACGAGGAGGAGAAGGTGAAGGAGAAACAAAAGAAGAAAAAGAGGAAGAAGAGGAAGAAGTCACACTCAAGGAGAGTATATCACCAAGAAAAGGAAGTTTCTATCAAAAACTTTCTTTGGGCTCTCAAAACTCGAGAGTCAAACATTGTTAACAAATTTCCACAAAAATCTGAAGGTCACAAATCCAAATCCTAGTAGGAAAAACTTTCATCAAAATGTACTGATAAAGGCTCAATTACAACCTGGAACTCGTGTGGTTGGAACACTCACTCAAGCTCATAGTTTTGAAGGATGGCCAGAATTTTAAAACAAAGTGCTCAAAGATTGCACTATTATCACAGTAAGAGTTTGGCAACCCTATCAGCAAAATGAGCCAGGGCCCTCTAAGAAATCTCACAGGACCCACATATTGCTGAGGAAAAGAGGTATTTACTCACAATTGAAAAAACAAAACTGAATGTATGTCTTGCTTGAGCAGGGGTGAACTACAAGCAGAATGCAGTCTCTTAGTAAACAAAACAAGAAACAAAACAAAAAGGATATGCATAGGAGTTTAATTAATTCTCAAGCGAAATTAAATTCACATAAATCAGCCTTTTGGGTGGTTCAAAGTAGAGACGGGTGTGAATTGTTCCTAGATTGACATACAAACAAATTTTTATTTATTTATTTATTGAGACGGAGTCTCGCTCTATCGTTCAGGCTGGAGTGTGGTGGTGTGAACTGCGATCTCGGCTCACTGCAACCTCCGCCTCCCGGATTCAAGCGATTCTCCTGCCTCAGCCTCCTGAGTAGCTGGGACTACAGGCGCATGACACCACACCCGGCTAATTTTTTTGTACTTTTAGTAGAGACGGGGTTTCACCATGTTAGCTAGGATGTTCTCGATCTCCTGCGTGATCCGCCCGCCTCGGCTTCCCAAAGTGCTGGGATTACAGGCATGAGCCACCGCGCCCGGCCTTACAAATCTCTTTTACTTAGGAACTACTGAGTTAAGATAAATGTGGGTGCTAAATTCCAATTTGGCCCAGGCATGGTGGCTCACGCCTGTAATCCTAGCATTTTGGGAGGCCGAGACGGGCGGATCACCTCAGGTCATGAGGTCAAGACCAGCCTGGCCAACATGGCGAAACTCTGTCTCTACTAAAAACGCAAGAATTAGCTGAGTGTGGTGGCGTGTGCCTGTAATCCCAGCTGCTCGGGAGGCTGAGACACAAGAATCACTTGAACCCGGGAGGTGGAGGTTGCAGTGAGCTGAGATCACGCCACTGCACCCCAGCCTGGGTGGCAGAGTGAGACACCATCTCAAAAAATAATAACAATAAAAATGAAATAAATAAATTCCGATTTGTTGCGTGAATTCATGGTTAATTATGCAAAAGTGGAATATTCTATTCTTAATTGACTCAAATTAAAATTTCATTTAAATGTCAAGTTTTAAGATACCAAGATTGAGTGCTGATAGTATTGTTATTACTCGAGCACAAACTCCTGGACTCAGTTCTCCTGTCTTGGTCTCCCAAAATACTAGGGTTACAGGCTTGAGCCACTCTGGCTGTCCCTTCAGTACTTTTTTTAAAGTAAAGTTTATTTTATTTATTTTTCGAGTTGAGGTCTCGCCCTGTCACCCAGGCTGGAGTGCAGTGGCACTGCAAGCATGGCTCACTGCAGCCTCAAACTCCTAGGCCCAGGCAATCCTCCTGCCTCAGCCTCTGGTGTAGCTGGGACCACAGGTGTGCACCACCATACCTGGCTAATTTTTCATTTTTTTGTAGAGACAGGCTCTCACTATGTTAGCCAGGCTGGTCTCCAACTCCTGAACTCAATTGATCCTCCTGCTTCGGTCTCCCAAAGTGCTGGGATTTGAGGGGTGAGCCACTGCTCCTGACCAATAATTTTTTATGATATTAATAAATTTATGGCCGGGTGCTGTGGCTCACGCCTGTAATCCCCGCACTTTGGGAGACCGAGGAGGGCAGATCACCTGGGGTCAGGAGTTCGAGACCAGCCCGACTAACATGGTGAAACCCTGTCTCTACTAAAAATACAAAAATTAGCCGGGTGTGGTGGCGGGCGCCTGTACTCCCAGCTACTCGGGAGGCTGAGGCAGGAGAATCGCTTGATCCCGATAGGCGGAGGTTGCAGTGAGCCGCGATCGCGCCACGGCAGTCCAGCCTGGGTGACAGAGCGAGAGTCTGTCTCAAAAAATAAATAAATATAATAATAATAATAAAATTTATGTCTACCAAAATAATTTATCTACATTATGAGCAAAATATGTCTATGTTTTGACTTGACACTTTTTGCACTCTCAACACTGCAATCCTCCTCATACCTAAAGTCAGCTTTTTGTTCATCCACTTGACAGTAGGGCAGAAAAGAGCCTTGAATGAATAGCTCTCTGCAAATCCGACTTTTCCCGTTCAAATTTTGTCTCTTCCGCTGAAACAAGAGAGTATATAAGTAGCAAAACGCACCGCAAATACTCTCCCGGTTGCTCCAGGAGAAAGCTCGGTTCTGTAGCCTGTTGAGTATGAATCAAAAAGAAGTATGGGAAAATGAAAAGTATCTACATCAGAATAGGATCGTGATTCCTAAATTTCCGGACTAATGGCCTGATGCATTTCCACCTGAGCTAGCCAGAAGTACGATGGTTTTAGTGGGTATCCACTCTAACCCAAAACGTTCAGTCACTACTTAACCTTTCTTCCTCATTCTTTCTCTTGTATTTCAAACCCAAACACGCCAAAACAAACAAACAAACAAAAAGAAACACAAACAAAACAGTTGCTGCCTGTATCAAAGCTGCAGGCTGCTTCCACATGAGAACTGACACATTGTCACTTTCCTCAAACCTCCAATACCAGGGGCTACTGCTCCACGAATACTCAACCACACGCCCTCGAAAATGCTCAGCCTGTTTCCTGCGATGGAGAGTGCAGTGAGGCACTCTCAGAGTCACAAAATCTTGGGCAACACGAGCCTTATCCTTCTGTGGGATATACACTCTGAAACCACTCACCTAGAGCCTTCTCTCTTCCCCAGGGCCTAGAGAAAGCTTGGCAGAGACGCGGCGCTTGGCTGCTTTCTTCCTCCACGCTTTTCCCAATACTATCCTTCTTTAAAGACGCATCCCCGATTTTTCTTCTGCCTTCTTCTCCGCTGCTTATTCTCTCCTCCACTCAGTGTCATCCCTCCCGGCGCCAAAAGCCCTTCCTTCCTTTTCAAAGCCTTCCCTTCCGTCCACTCCTCAGCTCATTTCAGTTCCCAGCCACTTGCCTTTCTAGTATAGTAAGAACATAACCTGTAGATTAGGAACAAACTTCGTACTCTCCCTTATGCCCCTGCCGGGTTTACAATGTTCTCCAAAATTCGTATCTGGATTAAACAGTCGCACCACATTTTGGCTAAAGATGGGAAGGGTTTACTTTCTGCACTTCAGGGACTGATGAAATTTTCTCACTTGTGGGGGTGTAGGGAGGGTTTTACAAACGCTGAATTGGTTTTCTCAGGTTGAGACCAGCTTCCTTTGTGCTTTCCTCCTTGCTCAAAAAAATTTGCTCTGAAGGAGTCCTCTGTCTTCGGCTTCGTTTGTGTTGTCTTTAAAACCAGAGCTAGCCAGGCTTGGCGGCAAACACCTGTAATCCGAGCACTTTGGGAGGCGGAGGCGGGAGGATCGCTTAAGCCCAGGAATTCAAGACCAGCCTGGGCAACAGAGGGAGAAGACCGACCCGCCCCCCTCCCCCCATCCCGTCTCTATAAAAAATCAAAAACAAAAAAACCCAGAGCTGAAGAGTCGTCGATGAAGCCGCTGCCACATTTCCAAATCCAGATGTTGGACGCAAGCAACCTTGTGCAAAACTGCTACCTTTGTCACTCTTTGTTTTTGTCAAGTGTTGTGAATTAACCTCTTGTCTTTGCTTGTTTGGTTGTTTTTCAGGAGTTATTAACAACTGTATTGAAGTACAGTTGACATATGCAAAACCCCTACACATGTTGAATGTAAGCAATTTATGAGTGAGGACATATGCATATATTTATAATGCTATTTCCACAATCAGGATAATAAACACACTTATCAACTCCAAAAGTTTCTTTGCGTTCTTTCATGTGCATGGGTGGTAAGAAGACTTAAACATGAGAGTTATCTTTTTTTATTTTTATTTTTTATTTTGAGACGGAGTCTCGCTCTGTCGCCCAGGCTAGAGTGCAGTGGCGCGATCTCCGCTCACTGCAACCTCCGACTTCTGGGTTCACGCCATTCTCCTGCCTCAGCCTCTCGAGTAGCTGGGACTACAGGCGCCCGCCACCGCGCCAGGCTAATTTTTAAAAATATTTTTAGTAGAGACTGGGTTTCACCGTGTTAGCCAGGATGGTCTCGATCTCCTGACCTCGTGATCCGCCCGCCTCGGCCTCCCAAAGTGCTGGGATTACAGGCGTGAGCCACCGCGCCCGGCCAAGAGTTATCTTTTTAACAAATTTTTAAGTGTACATTATGGTATTGTTAACTGAAGGCACTAGGTTGTGCAATAGATCTCTAGAACTTATTCATGTTTCATAACTAAAATTTTAACTCACCGAGCAACAGCTCCCCATTTCCCTCTGCCTCTGGTCCCTGACAATCACCATTCTGTTCTCTGCATTTATGAGTTTGACTATTTTAGATACCTCATATAAGTGGAATCATGAAATATTTGTCCTTCTGTGACTGGCTTATTTCACTTAGCATAATGTCCTCCAGGTTAATCATTCATGCTGGTGCAAATGGCAGAATTTCTTTTTTATAAAAGGCTGAATAATATTCCATTGTATGTATATACCACATTTTCTTTGTCCACTCATCTGTCAATGGACATTTGGATTGTTCCCTTATCTTGGTTATTGTGAATAATGCTGCAGTGAACATGGGAGTGCATATGTTTCTTTGAGATTCTAATTTCGATTTTTTGGGGACGTATACCCAGAAGTGGGATTGCTGGATCATATGGTAGTTCTATTTTTATCTTTTGAGGCGACTCCTTACTATTTTCCATAGTGGTGTCATCATTTTACATACTAACAGTGTGGAAGGGTTCCAGTTTCTCCACATCTTTGCTAACACTTATCTTTTGAGTTTTTTCTTTTTAATAAGAGACATCCTAATAGGTGTGAGGTGGTATCTATTGTGATTTTGATTTGCATTTCCTTGATGATTAGTGATGTTAAGAGCACCTCTTCACATACCTAGTGACTATTTGTATGTCTTCTTTGGAGACATGTCTATTCAAGTCCTACGCTCATTTTAAAAATCAGGTTATTTGGGATTTTAAGGTGTGTGTGTGTGTGTGTGTGTGTGTGGCTATTGACTAGTAGCAGTTTAAAAAATTTATTTTGTATATTAGCCCCTTATCAGATAAATGATTTGCAAATATTTTCTCCCATTCCATAGCTTGCCTTTTTCCTCTGTTGATTGTTTTCTTTGCTGTGAAGAAGCTTGTTAGTTTGCTATAGTCTCACTTATCCATTTTTGCTTTTGTTGCCTGTGCTTTTGGTGTCATACTCAAGAAACCATTGCCTAGACCAATGTCAAGAAGATTCCTCCCTGTTTTCTTCAAGGAATTTTACAGTTTAGGGGCTTAAGTTTAAGTTTTAAATTCGTTTTTAGTTGACTTTTGTGCATTAACGTCTTGTCTTATCTCCTCACCTGCATCTACGTTTCCTCTGCAGCACTCACAGAACTAGTCTTTATATTCTCTGGCACTACCGCGTGTGTGTATCTGTGTGTGTGTGTGTGTGTGTGTGTGTGTGTGTGTGTGTGTGTGTGTTGGCAGCTTCATAAACAGAGAAGGTTTTTTTTAAAAAGGAGAGAATCTGAAGACATACCAGAAAATTCAATCTTGGAACTTCGCTCCAGGTGGACGGAAACTGACAAAGAAAGTTGGCTAAAAGCAGTCCTTGAAATAGATGACGGCTGTGAGAGGATCCAAGGGTCTTTCGGTCCAGAATGCCTTTCTCCTCTTGACACAGCGTCAAGACAAGATTCCATTCAGAAGTTTCAGAAACAGGAGTTAAACATAGCGGACTTTAACCTATCAGGCCTTAAGCCCTCACCTTTAGATCACAGTATATAATAAATCAGTAAGAAAGGGCCACCGTCAGTGGGGGAGTAGCTCAGTGGTAGAGCGCATGCTTAGCATGCATGAGGCCCTGGGTTCGTTCCCCAGCACCTCCAGGAGTGCATCTTCTTATATCTATCTTTGAACACTTCGTTTCAGTCTTTGAATACTTCGTTTCAGTCTAAGCTTGTGTTTTTCCTTCTCACAGCGAAGGTAAGCCATTTGGTACTCATTCATTTGTACTATGGGTCCTAACACTCCTTCAGCCCCCAACCTGACTGCTTCAGCACAGCTTTATAGTTATTTACTGAAACAGAGAAGCTGCTTATTCAAGATCCCCTGACAGTGAAGCAACAGGCATGCCGGCCATAGAAGACTCGTTCTCCTAGACCATCCTGGCTAACATGGTGAAACCCCATCTCTACTAAAAATACAACAACAAATTAGCCGGGCGTGGTGGCGGGCACCTGTATAGTCCCAGCTACTCGGGAGGCTGAGGCAGGAGAATTGCATGAACCCGGGAGGCTGAGCTTGCAGTAAGCCGAGATCGCGCCACTGCACTCCAGCCTGGGCGACTGAGCCAGACTCCGTCTCAAAAAAAAAAAAAAAAAAAAAAAAAAAAGACTCGTTGTCCTTTGCTGCCGTTTCTCATTACTATTAAGAAATCAGGGGGAAAAAAGACAGAAAGAGAAGAAAAAAAAAATCGCCCTTGGAAAACATCCCTTAGATTTGTCTCCTCCCCCCACCCCCACTCCACCCATATCTGACACACTACAGACGTTTCCTCATTCTCCCCTACATTTCCACCACTCACAGAATCTTGATTGGGCGGCAAAAGCGGGTCCAATCATGTCATGGAAGCGCTGTGATCCCAGCTTTCTCTAAAGAAGGAATGTTTAGAATTTTGTCCGAACGAAAGAGGCTTCTGGCGAAACTCCGAGGCTTTCAAAATCCACAGTTGAGAAAATTATTTTCAGAGATGGAAAAAGCCGCTGGTCGCTCTCAAAGCGATGTCAGTTTTGGACAAAAAGGTTATGTTTTCCTGTGGAACAGAAGCTTGTAGTTCACCTCCCTTGGGAGGGAAAGACCTGGTTTCCTACAGCCAAAGAGGAGCCGAGGGGCCGGGAAATTAGCTGGGCGCGGTGGCGCTCGCCTGTAATCCCCTCTACTTCGGAGGCTGAGGCAGGAGAATCGCTTAAACCCGGGAGGCAGAGGTTGCAGTGAGCCACTGCACTGCAGCCACTGCACTGCACTGCAGAGATTGCGCCACTGCACTGCAGCCTGGGCGATAGAGCGATATTCCGACTCAAAACAAAACATTATAGAAGAGCCTAGGAGACATTGGCAATGCGGGCACTTTCAGGGCCATCCAAATTTTAGGCCTCCCTAAAGATCTGGCTTCAAGCTCTCTCCTTCGTCCCTTCCTCTTCTGCAACCACCTGCCTCCACCTATCTCCCCACTCGTTTTCTTCACCACCTCTTGTCACCTTCACTTCCACTTTCTCCCATTCCCGTTGATTCGGTTCCACGGCTTCCTCCAACCTAAATGTCCTCCAGCAGCTCAGCTCACTACAGTTCCTGCAGCTCCACTTTCTAGGTTGGCGTTCTCAAGCCTGAATGATAATCGTCTGAGGGAGACCTTTCAATTGTGAAGATTCCCATCTTTCCCCGTATCCGGTGATTATCAGTCCACTATGGAGCTGTAAGTTACAAACGGGTATACCAGTGAAGTTCTCAGGGCGGTTCCTCAGGCTCAGGAAACACTGCATTCCAGTCTAAAACCTTTTGACTCTTTATTGGAGGTTGTTTCTGGTTGGCTATGTTATAAATGTCGCCTTGCCTCTAAACGCCCATCTCCGTGACTTTCCAGCCACAACTGAGCCTCACTCCATTAATTCTAGCGGGGGTGGGGATAGGAGACAAAAGTTGGGAAGGAACCAAGAAGTTGATACATAATTTATTCATATATTCAGGAACATACAGATTTTGCACAAATAGGAAAAATATTAGAGAGAAAGGTAAACGTAAAAGAGAAGACACGATGGTTTAGGATTACCTCCTAAAATTTATGTGGAGATAGTTGGACACCCCAAAATTTAACAACAGGATTTATTGGCACAATAAATGGCACAAAATTTATTTGTGCCATTGTGATGGTTGAGGTTTCAGAATCGCTCCAGGAGAACGGGGGTAAGAGTAAGGAGGTTGTAACAGAAGTTTAAATCCCTTAAACTTAAATGCCTCCTATGTGTTTCTTTGTAGGTCTCAGGAACGGAACTGCAGCGTCCCTGAGACGAAGCCACTGCTGAGTTTCCGGATCACGATGATCCACTGAAGAGTTTGCTAGAGCAGTGACTCTGACAGCACACACTTAGGTTTTTCTTTTTTCTTTCTTTCTCTTTCTTTGTTTCTTTTGTTCTTTCTTTCTCTTTCTTTCTTTCGTTCTTTCTTTCTTTTTTTTGAAACTGATGTTTATTTCCCGTCAATGTTATTTCCATGTTGTCTAAGAGCCTGTGCAAGAATAGCTTAAGACCATTCAGTGGTTGCTTCTACCCATTCAGTGGCCTGAGCAGTTTGAGCTGCAGATCAGTCCTCTGTGTCAGGCTGAGCGTCTTCTATAGGTAACTGCTGGATAGGCACAGACGGCACCTGCAGGCCTTCAGACCTGTCTGCAACCTCAGGCTGAGTAGCAGTGAACTCAGGAGCTGGTGCAGTCCATTCACCCTGAAATTCCTCGTTGGTCACAGCCTTTTCAGCAGCAGCCTGCTTTTCTTTTTCAATCTCTTTGGGATCTCTGTAGAAGCAGGGATCATGCATGACCTCCCACGGGTGTTCACGGGAAATGGTGCCACGTATGCGCCGAACTTCTGGGACCAGCATCCACCACATCAAACCCACTGAGTGAGCTCCTTTGTTGTTGCATGGAATGGCAATGTCCACATAGCACAGATGAGAATCTGTGTTACACAGAGCAATGGTAGGTAGGTTAACATAAGATGCCTCCATTAAAGGCTGGTGGTCAACCCTGGGGTCAGTAACCACAGGAAGCCGTGGCTCCCAGAAGGCTGCCTGGATCTGGTTAGTGAAGGTTCCAGGAGTGAAGCAGCCAGCAATTGGAGTGGCTCCAGTGGCAGCAGCAAACTTCAGCACTGTCCTCTGGCCAGTATTCCTGGAGGATATAACACTGACATCAGCAAGGTTTTCAATGCTAGCAATGGCACGAGCTGCCAGCAGAAGCTTCTCTCAGGTCCTTTTCAGATTTATGATGTAGATGCCATCGCTTTTCCTTTTACAGATGTACTGTT